>NW_026606321.1:4590000-6087500 GCF_029834395.1 Sorex fumeus | reverse complement strand
CATAAATTGCATGTTGCTCTGGTGAAGTCTCTGCTAGTTTCTCATTGTGACTTTTATTAGCTTGAACCAATCAGAGTCTTATGAGAACTATTTTCTCCAGGTTCACGTTAAGTGATTGTCCATTTGCTGAGCCATACTGGGATAATTAAATCTGCAGTGGCACCAGAGAAACTAGAGATACACTGAACCTAAAATACTATTCATTTTTACCCACGAGAATGTGAAGATAATCCATTTAGAGGAGAATAATTGTGTGCAAAGACGATTGCTCTGGCTTATCATGGGAAAAAGTCAATGTGCCATGAAGACAGACAATAACCATGCAAGAAACTGCCACTGGTTCCTGGGACTCTTACCTGTGGCAATGCAGGCCAGACCTTAAAGTGCTCTTCACATCATCATCACCCCGTGTTTGAGCCTCTTCACTGAGTGACTTGGTGAAAATGACAGGATGTCATGGCCATAGCTAGAGCACACAGAGTAATGTGCTTGACTCCTTTCAAGAAAATGTTCATTTGTTGGCTTTAAAGAAATAAAACTAGGGGCTCGAGCGATAGTACAGCAGGTGTGGAATTTGCCTTGCACTCGGCTGACCTGGGTTCAATTCCCAGTATCCCATATGGTCCCCTGAGCACCGCCAGGAGTAATTCCTGAGTGCCTAAGCCAGGAGTAGTTCCTGAGCATTGCCGGGTGTGACCCAAAAAGAAAAAAAAACACACAACAACAAAACAAATAAAGAAACAAGACTTTCAAGCTGGAAGGGAACTGAGCACAGCCTCCAGCTAATGGCAACACACGAGGATCTGAGAGCTGCAACAACCATGGGACTTGGAGGCAGATCCGTCTTGATTCAAGCAGCAGTTGAGACCACAGTCATGGTCTGCAGCTTATTACAGCCTGATGAGGTTTGGATTAAAGACCCAGGAGCACATTGTCCAGACTGCAAATGCACAGACTGTGTGAGATGGACAGGTGATGCTCGGTAGCTGAATATGACCACTATTATGGGAGGACCATTGAAATTGAATCTGTACCTGGACGTGTGTGGCTACTCTACAAAAAACAAAAAATACCTAAAAATGAGCAAGAGGCTTTGGAACTAGAAAATGAGTAGAAGAAAGACTTCTGAGGAACAGGTAAAGAACCCCTAAATGTAGGCTCTGGAATGCGCCAGTGATGAGCCACAAGGAAACAGGGTGAAAAATAAAATTGAATAATGACAGAAGTGAATAATGACAAAAGTGAATTAGAATTAGAAATTAGAAAATGAGCAAACTGGAGTCAGAGTAATAGTACAGTGGGTAGGATGCTTGCCCTACATGCAGCCAACCAGAGTTCAACCGCTGGCACCACATAAGGTCCCCCAAGCCCACCAAGAGTGATCCCTGAGTGTAGAGCCAGGGGTAAGCCCTGAGTAATGCCAGATGTGGTCCCAAAACAAAAGGAGAAAAAGAAAATTAAAGAAGCAAACAAATTGAATAGATATTTCAAAACACATCAATGGCCCATAATGCACACAAGACGATGATCAGCATCATTGTCCTTAGGAAAAGGAAAACCCAAACCACAATGAGAGAACATTTTATACTTACACAATGTGACTAGAATAAAAAAGAAAAAAAATAACAAATGTTGGCAAAGCTGTGGAGAAACTGGGACTCTTGGACACTGTTGGTAGGAATGTCAAATGGCAAAGGTATAAAAATTTTCACAAAAATCTAAATTTCTCTCAAAACTAAAAATACAATTAATGTCTTGTTGGAGTACACGGATCTTAGGTTTATCAGGTTGCACCCATCACAGTGCTCCCGAGACACTCCCATTACTTTGTTTGTCAGTAACTACTTCTTTGTGCTCTTTTTTCCCCAACCAATTTGTAAGGTCTCATCCTTCATAGACATTGAAGCTGTACTGTAAGTTAATATTGCCTTTCTCCTCTCCTTATGTCTTTTGAGCAGTTTACCTTAATGCAATGTCCTTTTGTATAGATGCAGGAAGACAATTAATTAATATTATGCTTTATAACTTAGGATTTAATTGGCTTTGAATATTATTCACTCCTGGGCATCTGCCTTCTCAACTTAAGCCTCAGTTGCCCTCACTTCCTAGCACCCCAAGGGCAGGGTCCCAACGTGGGACTGGATGGAACCAGGGCAAGCTGGTAAGTTATGTGCTACCCTGGCATCGCGATGGGCCAGGCCAAGGTGCCACGATTCTTAATTATAGGTTAAGAGTTTGATCATAGGCAAATGCTGTCATGATCCAAAAGTAACGACGAGACTAGGACCCTGCTGCTAAGAATAGGAAAGCTATCTGGCCTGAGCACTGCAGTCTGAGATTGAGATGGCCCTAGGAGAGCAATTCTATAAGCTCAAGGTATTTCTTACTGTATCTATACAAAATGATTTGACCCAGAAATTCCACAGCTTCATACAGACTAGCTACACAAAGACTCCAAAGAACTTTAAAAGGGACTTAAACAGGGATTCTTAAACTAGTGAGTAAGAAACTAGTGCAGTATTATTCACAACTGTCAAAGGTGCAAGTAACCTGAATGCCAATTGGTAAATGAATAAGGAAAATAAGGTGTGTATAGAGAGAGCCAAATATTATTCATGCATCAAAAAGGAATGTAGTTCTGATAAATGTTATCACATGGGTAAACTATGAAAAATTTTTGCTAATAAAACTAGTCAGACACTAAAACAAAACGTATGGTTCTACTTGCATGAAATGTCTTGAATAGACCAACAGAGGCCTAACAGATTAGAGTGTTGTCATGTGGGTGTGTGGTTGGGGAAGAAGGGCTACTGCTTAATGGTTTTAGAGTTTCTGAGATGATGCAATAATCATATGAACAGAGGTGACAGCTATACAATTCAGTGCAATGAAAGCTACTGAAGAATCCTTTGGGGGCTGGAGTGATAGTGAAGTCACTAAGTTTGTGGACCTTCTGCTATACAACAGACAAAAGCTTATAGAATGGTATCTGCATTTTGATCTTATTTATAACAAGTTTCATGATTCACCTGTGCTGTATGTCCTTCACAGATACGTAATTCTACTCGGATTCTGCTACTCAAATCACTTATCAGAAAATTTTGGAAGAGAAAATCAAAGTGTTAAAACCTTTTAAGTACATCTAAATAATACAGTATTTTATCTGCTGCTTCAGAAAAAGGTGATGGGGCTATTTCTGAGTTTTTGTTTCAATAACGCATCCATTAAGTTGTTTCTCATATTAAAGGGTTCTTTTCTTCTAAACGAAAAATCATAATAACTATAATCCTGATCCTGATTTAAAGATTTTGTTTTTAGTTTTGGGGCCACATCTGTCAGTGTTCAGCACTTACGCCAGGCTCTGTACTCAGGTCTTTCCTGGTGGGGCTCAGGGAACCCTACGTACGTAGGTGCCTGCAATAAACCTGCCTGGCCTTGTCAAGGTGTACTTGCTAGCACTGCCTGCTGTATTATTGCTCCCATCTGTGCAGGGGCTTCCTTTGAAGAGGATCGAGTCCTTCATTTGCAGTACTGTGAAGCCCACACAGAGGAGGGCGCTCCAGGAAGCCAGGCCATGCAAATAATTCTGAAGGTCTGGTCTGTGGTACTTTCTACCCTCCTAGGAAGGCAATCTACTGCTGAGTTCCATTCTCCAATACTTCCACTTCCAGAATCAGGGTGGCATTTCTTTATATTATGAAGTGGGGACAGCGCCCAAGAACTCTGAGAATTGGTGATTTGAGAAGACCAAGAAAGACCTATTAGAGATTTGGTTTTTCTAGTCTCCATTAACTTTTTTGGTATCCTGGAACAGAAGGACTCACTTTTCTATGTCTTATGTCATCTCTGCTCTTACCATCCATTCATTGTTCCTTGTCCTTCTCCAAGAATCAAATCCCTGTCATCCAAGAATCAAATCTCACCTAGCCCTGGGCTGGCGGCAGTAACACAGAATGATGGAGACCAGGATCCGAGAGCTACACCACGCCCTGGGGCAGGATTGAAATCTTACTGGGGGCTGCGGGCTCCATCCCAGGCTCATTCCCTCTCCCTGTGTCTGGGGCTGGGGGGTTCTCTACTCCCTCAAAGGCCCCATGGAGCCTGAGATTCTGTGGACCCACACCTGGGGTGGGTGGGGGGGAATCCAGGGAGATGTGGAGACAGAAGGCCGGAGCAGCCGAGCAGCGCGGGATGCGGGCAGGAGGAGTGGGGTGGGCCAGGTGGGATGCGGGTGAGTGTGACCGGGTGATGTACGCGGACCCACCTCTCCTCGCGGTTCTGGCCCACGCACACGCGGCCGCCGTGCCGTGGGCTGGGGTTGCTGCAGGCACGCTGGCGCACCTGGAAGCCGATGCCACACGTGGTGCTGCAGGGTGACCACGACGTCCAGGGGGTCCAGCCGCCGTTCCTGCAGAGGGAAGCAGGGGGGTCGAAAGCTTAAAGGAGTCATTCACCAGACCCAGCACCCAGATTCTCCAACCCTTGGGGTGTCTCCATCTCAGTCCTTCTCCTGGGCAATCCGGTCTAGGGGTGGGAGACATGGTTCTGTGTGCAGGGTGCTGGCCCAATCTCTGCATCTATATAGTCCCTATCCTGCCAGGAGGGACTCCTGAGCACAGCCAGAGGAGATCTCCCTAGCCCGCCTCTCCAAACAATGACAAAACCTGTATAATCTGATACTAAAAAAACAGATGTCAGTCATTTTTAAGTGCAACCCTGCATTATGCAAAATAGGGGGTGTTTGAATCCATTAGGACACGTTCCTTATGGGAATGGTCAGTTCCAAGAAAGATCACATGATTAAAAAAAAGTGTATTTGAAACAATTTACTTTTTCTCATGGAAATGTTAAGCTCAAGAAAAATAATGTTATGAAAATGGCTATAGATGAATCAGTGAGAAAATTCTTCTTATGAAAATGTTAAACTCAAGATGAACAATGTTGTTTCACTGAAAAGGTAAGAAAAGATAAAGCGATGAAGCTCTAAAATTTCTAACTTTATTTGATTTGTACTATGTCTTATAATCTATGAAAAACTCATGCTAGAATAAAATTGTCCTAGAAAACTGCATATGATGCTACTTATAAATTCACTAACATCAACAAAGTCAGAACTCTATTTATTTCATATTGATTAATATTAATATTAATTTAATTGATTGATATTAATATTAATTTATTAATATTAATTTATTAATATTCAAAGTTTTAAAACAAGTAACTTAAAATGAAGGATGGATGCTTTGAGTTCAGATTTATGGTGATTTGTTTAATAATCTGATAAAAGACAAAGCACCAAATAAGCACACATGTGTATATCTATTATTTTCATGCATGCATATTGAATAAACTGCATATTCAAATATCAAAAATAAAATGAATCACTTTAAGTGGTTTTTAAAATATGCCACTGCTGCAACTATAGGAATTATTTTTTGCTAATATTGTACTTTTTCATAAAATGCCCATGATTATGATGTTCACAATTCAAACAGCTGTTTATCCCTTCCATTGAACAACAGATTAAAGTATTTTTAATACACTCTGTTTAATCTGTTTGATCTGTTTAATCCGGAGTCTAGACTCTCAAGTGGATAAGATATGTGGAACCTTGATCTGATATTCTAATCACATGTATGTTTCTCTAGCTGTTCATTACTCACCCATGGGAGATCATGGATGAAAAACTAAACATATTAATTCTTATTTTACCATAAATGTATTCAGGTCCATAATTTTGCCATCAAAACTCAAGGTACACAGAATAAGTTAACATAATGATTTCAATAATAATTCCAATTTAAGAATTCTGAAAAACAACCCAGCGGGCACCACAACTCTGGAGAATTCTCTGGGTCCCATACTGAGCCGGTATCACTGGGGTGCCCAGATGGAGCAGGTGCAGTCTCCCTGCCTTCTCCAGATGGAATCCCGGTGACCATGAGCTTCTACAAGCATGGCTCCGGTATGTGGCTACCAGGACGATTCCTCTGAACCGTCCTGATATAGAAGTGAGAAATAGAAAATAAATGATTTAGTGTCAGTCCCGAGAAGGCAGGCTTGAATGGTGGTGGGGATATTCAAGCAAAATGCCCAAAACTATAGAAAGAGTATTTGAACAATTGTCTGCTATAGAGGCAGGGTAAGGACTGAGATGGAAATGGAGGGGATAACGGGGATATTGGTGGTAGAAAGTTTGCACTGGTGGATGGATGGGTGATCGATCACTGTATTGCTGAATATCAAGCATGAAAGCTTTGTTAACTATGTATCTCGGTGGCTCAATAAATAAATAAAAATAAAAAAGAATTCTGAAAAAACAGAAAAAATTCTTTGCCTGTTGCAAATTTCCTCATTTGCTTTTCTAAAACTTACGATTTAAGTAAAATAGTAAATCTTATCATATGAGTGTAATATACTGCTTTATTGTAATTTGACCAGCATAATCACAGAAAAGAAGCTTTTTCATAGAGGTAGCTAAAAGAATTCTTATATGCTGTGACTTGATCAAAAAATTTTTTTTGAGGTTCGCAAAAACAACAACTATATATATATATATATAATAAACATAAAATAAAATGACTAGAACATAAAATAAAATGACATGATACTTTCACTGTGTAAGGAGTCAGGAAGTACTGCCTGTAGTAGGGTTTGGGGAATCTGAATTTCCTCCACCTCTTGGCATATATGCTGCTTTCTGAGGCAATCGCAGCATATAGTGAGGAACAAACTGCACCCAGAGAGAAGGGTCGGGGGCAGGTGGCTCCCCACTGGTATCTCTCGGGTTCCCACTCGCTCCCACGGTGTCTTGCAGGCACGGAATCCCTGCCAGAGAGGGAAGGTTCTCTGCAACTCCTGAAGCATCTGGCAGGAAGCCGGGTAGTCTCTGACACGGATGAGCCATGGCAGTTTCATCAACCCTCTCTGGGGCTGGGGAAGCATATGACCCTGAAGACAGTGGCCCTGGGAAAAGCATGCCCCAAGCCTGCGAAGGAGGGGGCATCTGCCCAGACCCGGGACACAGGCACATGCTGACATGTGTGGACTCTCTCTGGTGCCAACCTCTAGGTGCCCTGGGAGCTGGCACAGGCTCAGGGAGGGCACGTCCCACTACATGTGGGTCTTCATGAGTGCGAGAGGCGGGGACGTGCACGTGGGGGATGTGTACATGGGCTGCAACAGTGATGCTTGGAGGGACCCCAGAGGATGGGGCAGGGCCACCCTCTCTGCACTCCTGTGGCCTCTGGTTGTCAGAAATGAGGAGCTGCCTGAGAGGCTTCTAGAAGCATCATGTCTGCTCTGCAGGGAGCCACCTGTGAGTCATGCTCAGTAGCCCCAGGCCTTCCTGGAGGAGACCTCACCCTTGGGTGTCGCCAACCTCATTGGAGGCCACCTGCATCTAACTGTCTCCCCAAAGGCAAGGCTGGGAGGCAGGAGCCCCCGCGAGCCCTCACTGCCTCTAGCTGGGGGGTCCTGGTGGGTGGGCTGGGCAGGGCAGTTGGCATCCCATCTCTGCTCTCCCGCTGAGGCCCAGAAACAGACTCCAGTGGACAGTGTGGGAGGAAGCCTTCCCTTTGGTAGGAACAGGTGAGCAGACCTCGGGGACAAGCTGACTCCCACCTTAAAACCTCCTCCCACAGATCCTGGGGGGAGAAGTGAGCACCCCGCCTTTGGCTCCTTCCCTGGAACTGAACACACACTGCTGGGGTCCAGGTGCTCTCCCGCAGTGCCCGCTCACCTGGAACAGTTGGCGATCTCCATGCGGGGGCCCTGGCACTGCCAGCCGCCGCACTGGGGGGCCGGGCTGTCGCAGGCACGGGTGCGGCAGAGGCAGGAGCCCAGGGCACTGCCGTCAGTGTGGGTACAGGGCGTCCACGCAGACCATGCTCCAAAGTGCCCGTCCACAGTGAGATTCCGCGTCTAGGGAACAGACACAGGTGTCAGAGAGGGGACAGCAGCAACTGCATTAGAGAGGGAAGGGTCGGGAGTACGGACGCTCAGGGTGCCCCACTGAAGTGCCAAACTGGGGAACTGGGGGGGCAGGCTGAGGAGGTGGGAGGAGAGGACAAAGAGGGTAGAGGAGCTGAAGAGGGAGAGCCGGAGAGGGATGGAGAGAGGGGCAGGGGAAGAGGAAAGGGGAAAAGAGTGGGAGAGAGCAAGGGGAGAGGGGAAGGAGGAAAGAGAGGGGTGGGAGCAGGAGGAAGAGGAAGAGGGGGTGAGTGGAGAAAGGGAATGGGTGAATAGGGAGAGGAGGAGCAGAGGAGGAGGAGGGAGAAGGGAGAGAGGGTGAGGAGACTGGAGGGCTATAAGAGCAGGGCGAGAAGAGGAAGAGGAAAGAGAGGAAAGGGGAAGGATGAGAGGAAAAGGGCAAGGGAGGGAGGAAGGAGAAGGGTAAGGAGAGGAGGAGCAAAAAGAAGGGAGTAGGGAGGAGGGAGGACCTAGAGGGGAGAGCGGGAGGGGATGGAGGGTGGTGGAGAGAGAAGGGGGGTGAAGAATGGGGAGGCAGGCAGGAGAGAAAGAAGGAGAAATTGTTCCAAGTAAGACTATCTAGGCTATGGTTTGCAAAAGAGGCACTGAGTGGCAATCATGTTCGGTCTAGAGTCTAATCTCAGCACACATCTCCCATCCTGGGAGGATACTCCCAACACCCTTTATTTGGTCCTCCCTTCTCTATCTGAGCTGCCTTCCCCCCCCCCCCCCCCGGGAAATGCCCTGCCACAGAGTCAGGGTGGGAAGGGGGGCCACGGGATGGGAGGGATACTGGGATCAGTGGTGGTGGAGAATGGGCACTGGTGGAGGGATGGGTGTTCGATCATTGTATAACTGAAACCCAAACACAAAAAATTTGTAAATCTACAACTATACCTCATGGTGTTTCACTAATAAAAATCTAAATAAAAAAATATCTGGGCTAGAATGGGAGACTAATACCCAAGGATAGTAGAGATAAGGACCAGGAGGAGTGCTCCAGGGCTTGGAAGCTGGCCTCACATGCTGGGGGCGTGGGGGGGGCAGCTCAGATAGAGAAGGGAACACGAAGTAAAGGATGCTTGGAGGGCTCACTCGGGATGGGAGATGTGTGCTGAAAGTAGACTACAGATCTAACATGATGGCCACTTAATACATGCACTGCAAACCACAACACCCTAAAGGAGAGAGAGAGTAAAAGAGAATGCGCCTGCCACAGAAGTGAGGTGAGGGGGGTATGGTGAGGGTGGTGGGAGGGATACTGGGAACATTGGTAGTGGAGAATGGGCACTGGTAGAGGGTGGGTACTCGATCATTGTATGACTGAAACACAAACACGAAAGTTTGTAGTCTGTAACTGTACCTCACGGTGATTCATTAAAAAAAAAATCTGTGCTAAAACACCCTCCCCATCCTCCCCCCGACACACTCATATACACACACAACACACACAATATACACACAACATATGTATACTCATACACACACAACATACATACACTCATACATATAACACACACACACATACACACACTTTCACATACACAGACACACATTCACATTTCCTTTGGGGCACCAGCATAGATGGCAAGGCTCTAAACAAAGAGGTGCCTTGTCCAAATCCACGGGTGTCAGAAAGAACGCCACGTAATAATGGGAGGGAAAGAAGAAGAGGAGCTTCAAATGACACAGTGCAAAACAGAGCAGAACAAGGCAGAGAAACAGAGTGATAGGAACAATGGAAACGGTAGTGGGGCGTGGAGGGAGCAAACCGCTGTGTAAGAACAGCAACAGCGGGCCAGAGTTCGAGAGAGTTCAGAACAGGAGAGTTTGAGCTTCGCTTCTGCAGGGATGGAGTGTCTCACACCTGGAGAGCTTGGGAGTCCATACAGGGCTACCCGGCCCTTCTGGAAAACTGCAGCAAGACTGTGCCATTGGGTAGTGTGAGGCTCCCTGCATTCATTAATTCATTAACCACGTGCCCCTCTGACCCCGAGGACATGAGCCTGAGTCTGCTTAGGAATCCGGACCATGAATAAGGGGTAGCTTCTGGTGTTTGACTTTTCTTAGGACTAAGGACTTTTATATTTTATTCACTTTCCTTAAAAAGACTTCCGAATTAAAGCTTACCTAGAATGAATTCTCTGTCTTGCTTGCCTTTGGACTTCTGCCAAGGGAATCCATTTGAAACTTATACTTCATATTAATAAATACTAAACACGAAACCGCAGTGAAGCATCGACCAGAGAACCTGGACTGTGGCAGGCCTGCTACGGAGCCACTTAGCTGTGCCTGGCCTGCGGCTCTTCACAACATCAAACTCCCACGAAACTCTGGAAAGCTGCAAGGTCCAAGAGGGCGGATGAATTCCGAGTCACACTTGTAAGGGGCTCAAGACTCCATGGAAGGCAGTGAGGGCCAGAGCCTGCCCTCTCAACCACCTGGTTTTTAGTGGGATTCTGAGATCTTTGCTGAGCCTCATGGAAATCAGATTGTATATTTTTACCCCTAATCGTGTAAGAGCAAAGTTCCCTCACCTAGGGAGAAAAAAATAGATGTTCAAGTCAAATTTGCCACCAAGAGTAATTCAGAATCCCATATTAATTCATGCCCAATTCATTAATTGCCACCTGACTAAGAAGACCCTTGCAATTGATGGGCATAACAGCCCCTGTACCCCAACCATCACCCTCTGAATGATGGTGGCTGGTGGTTGTGGTGCTGATTTATATTTTTAATACGTGAAGTTTCATATTTCCCCCTTGAATACTTTTGTTCAGAAGTTTAAGAGGCAAGTCTTTATTTTCAAAGTTTCTGCCAGGTATCCATAATGAAAGAGGATATTGAAGACTCTCATCCAAAAGTTTATCTTATATTATGACAGCCATTTATCTCACCCCGAAGGTGGTCCTATAAAGGGCAATGTAAGGGGAACATTGCTCTTTCAAAGCCAATGGAGCCAGAGCTGAGCTGACTCTAAAGAAACAGGGCCAGGGCTATTCTTCATCAAGGCCCAGTGCGTGTCCATTACAGGGGGCCTATTGGAGACCCACACAGGATCTGAAGGTTCAGTTAGCCCTGCTCCCCTTCGTCGACAAAACTTAAAAATCAATTTATCTCTTACCTGCAATTGAATTCAGGGTCACGGTCCAGTGGACCCACCTCTGGGTAGGTCTCTGCTTTGGAACACCTTGACTGTTATGAAAGACTATTTTTGTACACAGGGAATAACATCACGTGTCCTGATTTCACATATTTTCTTCCTCATTTGTGTAAGCCCTATAGACTCTGTCTAACCCAAACCTGCTGCTCTACACCTGAGCCCCTTCACTCTAAAATGACGAATGAACCCTCAACCTGGAATAAATCCTCTACTGGAAGACCTGTGCTTATTTGGTCAATGTTTCTGCTAGCCATGGTAGAATGTGTCTGGGACAGAGAATCGTTGTAAGAAATGGTACAATGGCACTCACATATCCACAAAAGATGCAGATGATATTCATGCAAAATTGAAGTCAAGGTAAACTCATAAGACTATGCTTTCCTTGGGAGGCAAAATTACAAGCTACACAGAACGTGTGCTGTTCAAATAACTCTAGAGAGGTTCATTGAGATCTTGCTTATGCATGTCAAACCTCTTAAATTGAGAACTTTGTTTTATGACAACCTGTCAGTATCTGTATTGAAAACCACAATGCCTAAAAGGAGAGAAGAGAGGGAGAAGGAGAGAGAGAGAGAGAGAGAGAGAGATAGATAGATAGATAGATAGATAGATAGATATGTTTGCCATACTCCCATAAGGCAGGTTGGGGGTGGGGTGGGGGCTGAAGGCAGGGAAACTGGGGATAATAGTGCTGGGAAATGTACACAGATAGAAGGATAGTTGTTGGAACACCATATGACTAAAACCTAACCATTAACAGCTTTGTAAGGGTCTATCTCACAGTGATTCAGTTAAATAAACAAAAGAAGAACTGTGTTTTAAGTTACTGTGATATAAGAAAACAGAATGTTAATACACATATCATCTACTGCCCTTTCTCCTGGATAACATGATCTGTAAATACTTTTAAAAGGAGATACTGTTGTAGAAATAGGTCTTCTTAAATTCACTAAATTCCTGGAAAGGTTTTTAGGGTGAGGGGCAGACAGAAGGGGAAAAGGGAGGGGTTCTCATGGCCACTGGAACTTTCTAGAGAATAGAGAATCTAAACCATCAGTCTCAGCCTCTGTCTGAGTTGCCTCAGACATGTTTTAGATTTATGAAGCTTGACTTGATAGGTTTATTCAAGAAGGTCTAATATTATCCTCATCATATACCAAGCTTAATGTAAAAGGACTTCATCCTTCAACTTCGGATTTTACATTGAACACAGTTGCCTTACTCTAATTCAAAAACCCCTCATCTTACAAAGCTTGATTCCCTTCAGATAAAGATATGTATGTTAAGAAAGGAATTTAACTGATCATAAGATCTTTTGATCTATCTCCTTATCATCATTTATCATTAGTCTAAGATCAGTTGGCATCTTACGATCCACAGCAGTATGCTTTTTCTTTAAACATAAAAACAGTAGTATCCTTCATAATTGGCATATAGGAAATGATAAAATATGTAGATTTGGCTAGAAAACTTAAATGTTTATACAATTTCAATAAAAAGTAGCATAAAACACATTACATTCAATAGCTTTAAAGATACCTAGGACTATACTTTATTATTGCAAATAATCTTCTTTGAACTCAGCTATTTCTAAGAGCATTTTAGTAAAGAATGAATCATTAAAATAGCAGCTGCTGATAAGATTTCCCACCTTTTGCGTGGTAGCCTGCACATATCAGAAAAAATGTGTGGTCTTCTTTCCTATGTTTTCTTGAAAGTGACACAATTTACTGTCTGTTATTGCATACTCTGAATATTCCTGATGTATCAACACTGAATCTTGATGTGGCTAGGTGAAAGTGTAAAGAGAGTTGTGTATAATTAACTCACCTTGTACTGGGATGAAAAAAGGAGGTTGTCCTGTGTGTTTCATGAACAGTGAATGAGAGCTCATAGCCCAGCTGCATCATTTAAATAAAGGTGTAGGTGGGAGACAGCTCCCATACCATGGCAGTTCTGTGCAGTTCACTGACATTCCCTGAGTCTATATGATCACTTAAATATTAAATCGCCTCCATGTTCTCACTCGCCGTATAAGACATGTACATGTGTGGGTGAGTGTGTATCTCCCACTTCAAAATTAAGCATGGCTCTATAATTTCACTAAAAATACCTCCTGGATCAAGAGTCCCAGTGTATAAGGAAATGCAACTATATCCCTTGGCCTTTGCATCATCAAAAACATCTGCAAGATGCACTGTTTCTTCTACAGCATCGGTCTGCATTTCAGAGCTAATTTTGGATGTTGTACTTCATGTTTTCTTTAGCTACAGGGAATCTGAGATCAAGAGATGTGTGTATGTATGTGTGTGTGTATGTGTGTGTGTGTGTGTTTGTTTTAAAAAATGTTCTTCAGCTTTCAAAGGGGGTTTGGTAAAAGAAAAAAAAACATGGGTGGTTTTTTACTTATTTGATTGTTTTTAACCAATTTCAAGAGACCCTGCAAAAAATGGTTTATGTCTAAAGTCAGAGATCTGTAGTGGACCATGCAAGCAGCAAAGGCCATTGCAAAGCTTCCTTGGAGGCTGCACGTGGCTCTTAGGTCTCTTCCTGCAGAGAAAGTTGGCTTGACTCATGCAAACATCTGGGGGATGCGAGGGGCTGTCTTCTCTTTCCTCACATCTGTGGGACACTGCAAATATCCCACGCACCAGAACAGTAAGTGGCGGGAGCAATGGAAAGGGGAGGTTCCTTGACGGGGAATAGAGGTTGTTCAGCTGACTCAGGCAGCTGTGTTAAGGACTGGAGCACATACATGCATGAATGTGGAGGCATGTGGAGGCCTTCAGCAATTCCCAGCAGTGAGCCTGGAGTCGTCCCCGAATGCCACTGGGTGTGGCCCCCAAATCAAAAACTAAAACCAACCAATCAGTAGAAAGCAGATGCACGGGGTAGCTGGAGGGCAGGCAGCCTAGCTTCCAACAAAGCAGCCACACAGGACAGCAGCATTGGAAGTCACAGACATCAGGATTACGTGGCAGCAAAGTGACATCCAAAAAGTTCAACCCTGTTCAAATGAATAGCTCATATTCTCTGAGGACAAGAAACACACACTGAGATATCTTGATTAAAGAATGAAAAGGCTCCTGCAAGTTGTAAGGGCAAAACTGATGCCACGACAGGTGGCAGATATCAGCAAAAGCAGCGAGGCATCAGGTTCAGTTCCCGGAACCGAAACAGTCTTGATTTCCCAGCAATGAAACAATGTGCAACCAGCCAAGCTGAACCCACCTGGGAAAGCTCCTGGGACAGCAAGTGGGTTCAATCAATCAATTCTCATAATGCCCCCAAAACTGCCTTTTGTTAACCCTGAAAGAATGAGTAGCCTATGTAACCATGAACTGGTAGTGGAAACTGTTGTTTAACTGTTGCCTGACCACTGTTACCCTAGATACTTGCCAAAACACCTTTATTTGGTAACTAGGTGAGGTTTTTTCTGAAACAACAAGGCATGCACTGCTTATGTAACCAAGTCCTATATAAACTGCTTGCTGCCTGAAGTCAGGGTCATTATCAAGAGACCACTCTGTGGGTGAGAAGGTTGACCCCAGTATACTAGAATAAAACTTCTACTGCTTTTTGCATTATCAAGTTCGTGTCTCTGTTCGTCTCGCCACTTGGGAACCCAGAGTCCCAGGCTTAACAATGAAAAGAATGAGCCACCAAAAGAAACTGTGACACCTCGGCCTTGGCCTCCTGGGCTCTAACTGTGACGAGTCCCCTTCATTCCCCGGGGCCACTGTGGGGACATCCAGGAGGCCGTTTCTCCCATAGCATGGCCCCACATGGAAACTCAACGGCAGTCTCCTTTAGTTTATTTATTTAAAAGCTCTATTGATCTTGGCCTCTGGAATTTGCGCTCCCAAGAGCAACAGATGGTTGTAGAAGTCGCGATGTTATGAGTGACTAAGGCAAAACCGCTCATGCCAAACCCTGGAACTACAAATCCAAGACTGAGACAGAGGTATTGTACCGCATGTGCCACCCACCCCTATTTTGCTCTTTAAGCTTTTTTATCTTCAATCCAACCAGAAGCACAGGGAGACTCTTGAGGGGAAGGACGGAGAGGAATTGAGGGAGCACAGCTTGGGGCTGCAGAGGGGCGCAACTGGAGAAGGCAGGGGGATCTCTTGACATGGGGGTGCAGGGATGAGGAGAGCTGGGTGCTCTGGGCCGCACACACTCACCGGGCATGTGGAGATGCTCTGCTCCCACTGCGTCATGCTCAGACTCTCCTCCAGGCTTGTGCATTTCTTCATCACCAAGTCCCAGCCACAGTAGGGGTCCTGGGCACCGATGCAGGCACTGGAAACGTACATAACAGGGTCAGCGGAACGACAGCTTTCCCCGCCTCCAAAAAGACACGCAAGCTTGGAGTCTGTCTCTGACTACAATGGCAGACAGGGAAGCAGGAGCTGGCATCTATGTCTTGCGGCACAGAGCTTTCTGCATGGAATGGGAAAGATCTAAGCAAGCAAATAAATTTATTTTGGTTGAAATCTCTCTCCTCTCTCCTCTCTCTCTCTCTCTCTCTCTCTCTCTCTCTCTCAAAATAGCAGTTGATTACTGATGCCAAGAGGAGAATAGAACTAAAGTCAGATTCTTGCAATGCCAAAAATGCTACTTGTTATAGGATCCACCCAGGCCCACCATCCAAATCACTACCATCCTCACTTCCACCCCTTTAGTAACAGGGGTGACTTGGATGTCTAATGTGATGGACAAAGTCCTTACAGGTGTATAGATTTAATCACAAATAACGTTTATGTTTTAACTTTAATATCATCATCATCACCATCATTGCCACCATAACTACATCACCGAAGTGGACTGAACATCTATGACACAGAACATTATTGCATGACTTAGAAAGTTTAACCTCATGGAGGGGATATTATTATTGTTATAGCTTTGATGAGACAATTGTGTCCCATAAAATTAAGCAACTGGTCAGTACAAGCAAATATACTCCTGGATCCTTCAACGTAGTTTAAATTCAGTAAAAGGAAGAGTTTCCTTTTTAATGCATGGCATAAAAATGCATAAAAATGTCAATTCAGTAGCTCTTTGTAGAATATTCAATACATTATTTATCAGCATCATGGTTGGTAACTGTTTCCTTTTAGCTTTGTCACTGAGAAGAATTCATATAGAACAGGACAGTATTGGAAGGCCTGGGGTCCTATTTGAGAGAAGTTTAGACAGGATAAAGGACAGAGAGGGATGTGACATCATCAACTCTAGGGCATCAGACAGATGTGAGTGACAGCATCGACACTATGCAGAAGATGAGGCCCTCAGAAGCAGGTGTTGACCACTAGGAAATTCTCTTCCAGTAGGATCCAGGAGGTCAGGTGTGCAGGAAATGAGTGTAGAAAGACCAGGGTTGTGTGGAAAAGCTAATGTCTTCTCAGAGTGAGGTGCCCTCCAAGGAGAGAATCTGCTGATTGGCTGAGAATTACAATTCCCCATGATCAGGAATGGAAAGCCTAACTTCCAAAGGAAGCTTGGGAGGAAGCCAAAGTACTAAGAAATCCATTAAGCCCACAACAGAAATCAAGTCAACACATCGATCCATCAGCCACGCACGTGGAAAACTCAGTTCTGAGTCCAGTAGCAGACTGAAGCACCACAGAATCTTACAAACACTTACTCTCTTTGTACAGTGAAAATGTGAATCAGACAAGGGTCCAGTGATGGTCCCATTGCCAGGGAAGATGCAACTGGAGAAAATCCCTCAGGCAATAGGCCTGTAAATCCTTTAAGTATAGAGTTACTAGACAAATAGTTGTTCACAGTCCTGGAACTCAAAGAGAAGGAGTTTACACGGGTTTTTCTCACGCCGGACTAGGTTGAGGGAAGAAGGAAGGAAACCTCACAGCAGAGCCTTCTAGAACTTTCAGGTAAGTGATCATGCACATGCTAAAGAAGTAAATGAAGACAAATTATTTAAGCGAATCTGGATTAAAACTGGGAGGCCTCCAACCACAAAATGTATGCTTGTGAGAGAAGCTAGGGAGAGAACTTAAATTTTAAGGGGGTGGGAACACAACCAGCAAAACCCAAGAGACCATGTGGTATGGGGTTTGGACCTGTGGCTCCTGCATGCAGAAAGCCCCAACACTTTCAGCTACCCCACCCCCACCCCAGCCAGTTAGGATGGGAGGGGGAGAGGATTTTATGAGGAAGACCCCCAAAGCCAAGCAAGGAGGTGAAGTGAGGTACTGAGTTTTTTTTTTTTTTTTGGGAAAACCCAGTTGGCGGTTTGTGGTGGATTGCTTTGATGCTTCACAGATTCTGAGCACAGATTCTGGCTGGGCTTTGGGTTGTTTACATGGGCCACCAAGGATAAGGAGTTATCCCAGTCTTATCGCAGCCCGGCTTTAACATACACGTATTACTTCCACAGAAAAAGTCAAACAAAACAGGTTAAAAAGACCTTTCGAAGTTGGAAATGGCCACTATTGGCACACATATTTTGGAGACAGTTGGTTCTATCTTTACGGTAATTTTGGGTTGCTTCTATAAGGGTAGCTGAACAGCAAGGCTAGATTCTGGGAAATGTGGCATCAGGTAGTTGGGTGACTAGGCATGTCTCTGGGTGTGGGTCATTCTCCATCTAATCCTCTCTCCCCCTCTCGCTGGCGTAGCTAGTTCCAAATACACCCCAAATACACAGGGTAGCATGGAGCAGGGGTTGATTTTTATACACATTAAAAAGGTAAAGGTAAAGGCCCTCCCATTGTTCATCGATTTACTCGAACGGGCCCAGTAACGTCTCCATTGGAGACTTTGTTGTTACTGTGTCTGGCATATCGAATACGTCACGGGTGGCTTGCCAGGCTCTGCCGTGCGGGCGAGATACTGTCTGTAGCTTGCCGGGCTCTCTGAGAGGGGCGGAGGAATCGAACTCGGGTCGGCCATGTTGGCTGCGTGCAAGGCAAACGCCCTATCCGCTGTGCTATGAATTATTTTATCTGTAAATCTTTAAGTACAACTTTACTTTCTTCCTGTTAATGCCTGCATCGTATTCTGTTGTCCTGATCAGTCAACATATTTCAATCCTTCAGAAACAAGACTACATTTTTTTTTAATCTCTGCACATATCTCCTACATGCTAAACAACCTTAGGTGTAAATGTTTCATGAAAATATATGAATTGGAGAGATAGCTCAGGGGGCAGAGCACTTGCCTTACCTATGGCCAACCCAGGTTCAATTCCCAGCACCCATATGGTCCATAACAATGTAGATATGATCAACAAGAGGATGCTTTCCCCCTTCCTCTTTCTATTCCATTTCTTTTTCTTTTTTGGTCACACCCGGCAATGCTCAGGAGTTAATCCTGGCTCTGCACTCAGGAATTATTCCCGGAGGTGCTCAGGGGACCATATGGAACACTGGGGATAGATCCCGGGTCTGCTGCGTGCAAGGCAAATGCCCCACCCACTGTACTATCGCTCTGTCCCCTGTATTCCACTTTTAATGCCTCCAATGTCTTTTATTTTTAGATTACCCCTTTCTGATAGATCAAGAACAAATTTCTAGTCATACACTTTATTTATTTAGCTGTGAAAGTAAGATTCAATGTGTATGTGTGCACTTAATATCTATTTCTGTAGAAACTTCTGATTTGCAATCAATTCCTATTTCTGTTTCTAACTGCATCACAATTTCACTCTTCTTCTGGTCATTGAAAGAGAAAGTGTGTTAAAAACACATCCTCTGTCAATACTGTTTCAATTACCTTCTGCATTTGTCAGTAAATAGTTTTTCTTGATATACAAATGTTTAAAATGTTACGCAGTCAATTTTATAAATGTTTCCTTTCAAAGCATCTGGATTTTGTGCCATATTTAGAAAGCACTTCCACACTTAGAAAACCATAAAAAACATTTACCCATGGTTCTTCCTGATTCTTCTAGACTATCATTCCATTTGCATACCTATCTTTAATACATCCAACATATATTTGGTAATATTCCATTCTTCCCCTCCCCAAAATAAAAGCAATCCAAAAACTAAAAATATTTTATATACCCAGTTTTTCAAACCTCATACACACAGCAATACAGCTCAGGATTAGCCAATTAGATGATTTATTTTTTCCTTTATTGAAAAATTGAATGCATATGTCTTTTTCAAGGAAGAGTTTATGACAGAGCATATGAGCACTGGGTTTTCAGAATTTGTTTTTGCAGTATGGGTAAAATATTTACCAATAACTATTTTAAATAAAATAATAATTGTTTCAGAGTTCAATCCAGAGAGTAGAATTTGACCAGTATTGGTGGCATATGAAACACATCACAAATTTCTTAATTTAAAGAATTCATCATGTTGAAGATGCAATCGATTTGATAACTTTTTTGTGGCATAGGGGTAGGGGATTAGGCCTGTACGACTGTAAGCCAGTGTGTCTGTGGCATTTATAATTTCACTGCTAATTGCAGACTTGGGTCAGCAAACAGTCCCAAGTGAGACTATTTGCCCAGATGCTGTTCTGGGGAATAACCATGGGGAGTTCCTGAAATCTGGGGTCCTTCCCACCTCCACCTGTGAAACAGTCCTGGGCCAAGCAGAGACCTAGAGGCCACCTGCCTCCAGCTTCGCCCTCACCAGCTGTGAACGTGGTACAGCCAGAAGTTCGGTCCTGTACAGAGAAAGAGACTAAAGCTGGCAGTTCTGAGTGTGATGGAGAGGCAGGAGCAGAAATGGTCCTCCTGAGAAAGCCCTACAGAGTACGTGCACCACCATGGGGATCTCAGCAAGATGCAGCTCCCAGTGGATGGCACACAGGGATGCTCAGAGAATTCTCCACACTCCAGGATGACCCAAAAGCCTGCATTCCTTCCCTGTGTCTGAATAAAGCTTCCCAAAGTGGGAAAGGCTACCAGTTCCTTTTGTCCTATGTTTGTCCAGGCAGTGACATGTCGGGTTATAATTTGATTCATACTCATTATTAAAAATACTATTTATACTGGGCCGGAGAGTTAGTACAGCTGATGAGGTGTGTGCATTGCATGCAACAGACCTGGGTTTAATCCCTGGCACCACATATGGTCCCCTGGGCCCACCATGAGTCATCCCTACAGCAGAGCCAGGAGTAGACCCTGAGCACTGCTGGGTGTGGCCTCAACCCGCCCCTCCCATCCCAGTTATATGCAAATGTTTACTAACTCTTAAAGTATGTCATGCCATGGGCAAAATTCTAATGAGTTCTCTCTGTTCTTCTAAATTAGGCACTAAGGAAAACCTAAAGTTAGTATTAGATATTATTTGTGGAAGTAGGTTCTCTTAAATACCTATTAATGGAAGTGGTTTTTCTCTAGTCTGCTTTTAAAGAGTTATTCCTTGTGTGATGAGTACTTTAAAATTTATTTTCCATGTCTGATAGCCTTCAACGATTCCCATTTTATACACTACCCTGAATTTAAAAAACATGTTGGTAAGAATCCAAAAGCTGAATATTAAAAGCATACTTAACTGGGATTATGTTTTAGAGCTGCATGTGTTTTTACAGTAGACTTTCATTTTAAAATAAACTACTTTCCTCTTGCAAGGACAATGACACTAATATTTATTCAAACTCTTTCTAGGTACTTTAAGATTTGTAGTTAGGTTATTGGCTAAATTGGGTAATAGGAAAAAAGAAGTATAACTGTTAAAATCTTTTCACTACATTTCTGGAGAGCTGTAGCTAGTAAATGAATGTGGTTCCATTGTTTATCAAGTGTCTATAACTCATCTGTCTTATTTCTAATTGAAGTAATTGAACTAATTGCATAAATTAGTTTATACTTGATATTAAGAATTTTTGCATATTATGGAGATGTTGTCTTAAGGACTGAGCTTCTATGTGGTTGTGATGTGGAGAGGGTCCCCTGGAACACTGGAGGAGAGGAGAGAGAATTCTGGTAATGAATGGTGTGGTGATGGAGAGTTGTATGCACAAAACATATAATTAACAGTACTGTAAATCCCGGTACCTCACAAAACATGGTAATAAAATAAAAACAAAATGGAAACAAGAGAATTTTGGCATATTAACAAAATCTGATTCCTTAAAAAAAGGATTAAAGGTAGTGCACTTATAATTCAGTTAACATTTTGGTCTTGATGTACACAGTTACCTCACCTCCACCAATGTGGCAAAGACCACCCACCAATGCCGTGTGTCACCTCCAGTTCATGGAATGTTCCCTAATCTGGTATTCAGATTACCCAGAATTTGTGATCAATTCCCAGCATCCCATATGGTTCCCCAAGCACCACCAGGAGTAATTCCTGAGTGCAGAACCAGGAGTAACCCCTGTGCATCACCGGGTGTGACCCAAAAAGCAAAATAAAATTGAAAAACAAAACAAAACAAAACAAAAAAGAACCCACATCCCCCTTAGTAATAGCTGTTTGCAGTATTTCTGATGCATGCCATTGTCACTGGTGTTAAGGCAGGATTTTGAGTGTTTAAATCATTTCATTTACTCCGCAATTTTGAACTAGACTTGGAGAGTCTAGTAATGTTGTGAGCAAAATAGATACAGGCATGGAACCAATGGAGCATGGGGCTAGACAGATAGTACAGTGGGTAGGGCACTTGCTTTGCATTCGACCAACCCTGGTTCAGTCCCTGGTGCCCCACATGGTCCTCTGAGCCCACCAAGGGTGATTTCTGAGAGCAAAGCAAAGAGTAAGACCTGAGCACCACTGGGTGTGGCCCAAACACCAACCACTCCCCCCCCAACAGAATTTATGTCTTAGTATGGGAAATAAACATAAACTGACCAATATCAACACCTTAAAAAAATGGGGATCTCCCATATAGATAGAGGAGTCTAGTGCACTAAGATGTGGTCAAAGACATTGAATTCAGGAACCAATGGTATGAACAAAACAGATCGTTTGATATATGTCAACAAACTAGACTGTTTAGGTAAACACTGAGGTCCCTGTGGTACATGGATAGGAGAGAATTCTGAGTTTGCGGAAGCAAATAAACGGAGGCAAGTTTTTGGCTGAGGCTCCAGAGCACAGAGCTCTGGAGGTTAGTGAGAGCCTTAAAACATTCCTCTCAATGCCACTGATATTAAAAAGCTTCCCAAAGCCACAGGCCACAACATGAAGGCAGTAGTAAGGTTCCTTGATCTGCTCATGAATGGTTCTTGCCTTGATTCTTAAGACTATTCAGGTATCTTAATCCTACTCACCACACCACCATATACTACAGATTTTCCTTGAGGAGTTATATCAAAGACATGGGCTGGAGCGATAGCACAGCAGGTAGGGCGTTCGCCTTACAAGCGGCCAACATGGCCGACCCGAGTTCGATTCCTCCGCCCCTCTTGGAGAGCCCGGCAAGCTACCGAGAGTATTCGAGATGCCAGACACAGTAACAACAAAGTCTCCAATGGAGACGTTACTGGGCCCGCTCGAGCTTTACTCAAAAAATAAGGTTGTAAAAAATTCCAATCAGATAACCATCTAGAGGAATGAATTCCAAGACATCTATACATCCTTTAATCGTTACATATGAGTAGATCATATACATATTTTTTTCAATTTTCTCTTCTACAAAACCAGAGTGATAATACTTCCCTGCAGGGCTTTTCTGAGACTAAATTATGTCATATAGCAAAAAAGACAAAAAAAAATTAAAATAGGACACGTGGTAATTTTAATTAATTTATACAGATTTTAATTAATCTATACAGATAATAAGAAGTTATTATATGCTATCAACTTCTGAACATATTCTGTATGAAAAATAATACATCGTGAATACCATAAGTGTATACTTAATCCAACAACATGAAGCATTCCTTGCCTCCTTTCAGAAGTGCAGATTGTTTCAACTACAAGGTTAGGTCAATTAAAAACACCTTTGGAACACTAATTTTGATATGTAGGCACCATGCTGTGTGTTTAAGAGAAAGACTATAAAATAACTGAAGGCCAGTGGTGGAGGAAAATGTGGTCATGAGCAACAGAAGGCCGAATGCCCACCGAGGAGAAGCCCACAAGGGCAAAGCAGCAGGAGTCAGAGAGAGGCTGGCCTGGACAGCTCTGGGAAAAGTGATATTTAGGCTGATTTTCATTTTATTTTATTTTATAATTTTTTAATGAAACATAGTGAGGTATAATTACAGAATTACACACTTTCGTGATTACGTTTTAGTCATATAATGGTCGAGTACCCATCCCTCCACCAGTGACCATTCTCCACCACCAATGTTCCCAGTATCCCTCCCACCACCCCACCCCATCCCTCACCCCCTGGCTCTGTGGCAGGCACATTACCTTTTACTCTCTCTCTCCTTTTGGGTGTTATGGTTTGCAATACAGGTATTAAGTGGCCATCATGTTGTCTATGGTCTACTTTCACCACACATGTCCCATCCTGAACGAGCCCTCCAAGCATCCTTTGCTTGGCTGTCCCTTCTCTATCTCAGCTTAGGTTGATTTTTAAATGAACTTGGAGGTTGGCTGAGTCTGGAGCTTATTCCTGGCCATGAGGGTGTAGAAGGGTGACATGAAGTCACATGTACTTGGCAAGAATCAAGGAAGTGAGCCAAAGAATTTGCCTTCAGTTTCCCAGGAGTTCCAAAGAACTGTACAGATGCCAAGGAAAGCCTGGGGTTTTGCTGAAGCAAGGGGAGTTTGGGTGTGGCCTAGAGCACTGCTTCCCAAACCCGCTCCCCACCCACTTTCTGACCTTGTTTCTTTCCTACGCCCCCTCCCCCCACCCCGAGTCCTTCCCATTGGTTCCCAAGTCTATTGCTATGCCCCTTCCCTGGTTTATGTGATCTCCCCTCTTCTCTTACTTTCTTGTTTTGGGGCCTCATCCAGCAGTGGTGCTCAGGGGACCATGACCGAATGGAGGTTGACCAGGTGCAAGGCAAACATCTTACCTGCTACACTATCTCCCTAGCCCCCATTTATGTGATTTTTACCCTTTGAAATATCCTGGGAACCCACATGGGTTCAGAAGGCCCCAGTGGAAAAACTGTGGTCTACAACATGCATCAGAGAATAAGACATACTAAAATTCATTTATAATACCAAGAGGAACTGAGAAAAGAGTGCTATAATAGACTTTAAAAAAAAAGAAGTTAGGCACATGCCAAGTAAATAGAGAGATAATTTGCTCGAGGTAAAGGCCCTCCCGTTGATCATCGATTTGCTCGAGCGGGCCCAGTAACGTCCCCATTGGAGACTTTGTTGTTACTGTGTCTGGCATATCGAATACGTCACGGGGAGCTTGCCAGGCTCTGCCGTGAGGGCGAGATACTCTCGTTAGCTTGCCGGGCTCTCCGAGAGGGGCAGAGGAATCGAACTCGGGTCGGCCATGTTGGCTGCGTGCAAGGCAAACGCCCTACCGCTGTGCTATCGCTCCAGCCCTAGAGAGATAATTACCTGTTAAAATACATATGTTTATCTTCATTATGCATTATTTGTTAGAGGCATTTAATACTAATTCATGGTATATGGTATAATTTGTAGATAAGACCAATAAACTAGAATTTTATTTCATCGCTAACCTTTAAAAACATTAAAACGATTCCGCTTTGGTTTATTCAATAAGACCGATTAAGTATGTGAGGATTTTCCACAGTTCTATTTGCTATTGCTATTACATTTAAATCACGGATATGTATTGCCAGTAATGATGAGCAAATGACTTAAAGTCTTCATAGACACATTTTAAAGTGAAGTCTTTAAAGAAAATTAAGAGTAAAAATAGAGTGCTAAGAGCAGAAGGTGGGGCTGGAAGAATGATACAGTAGACAAGGCATTTGTCTCGCGTGCCGCCTACTGAGGGTTTAGTCCCTGACATCCCATATGGTCCCTGAGCATCGCCAGGAGTGAATCCTGAATGCAGAGCCAGTTAGAAGCTCTGAACGCCTCTCAGTGAGGCCCATTCCCACTCCTCCTCCTGGTCCTCATTAAAAATTACAAGAAATGCTGCCGGACCCCGTGGCAAGCTGTTTCACTCAAGGCGCCCTAGAAGGGGCAGGTGAGAGCCCTCCCCGCCCCAAGGGATCCAGCCCTGGCAGCCAAAAACACCCAGAACTCGACTGCTGCCCTGCCCAAGGCCGCTCTCCACACAGTCGGGACGAACCTCACCCACGAGTGAACCTATTCCTGGACACTTCATACCACACAACCTACCCATACTCCAAGAGTACCGTACCACATTTGATGTAGTTCAAAGTAGGAGGCAACCAATCTTAGAGGGAAATCTTTCTTTCTTTCTTCCTTTCTTTCTTCCTTCCTTCCTTCCTTCCTTCCTTCCTTTCTTTCTTTCTTTCTTTCTTTCTTTCTTTCTTTCTCATACACACACACACACACACACACACACACATACACACACACACACACACAGGGCTCAACTTCTAACAACATGCTAATGATCACTCATAATAGGGTTTAATTGCCCCTGGGTGGAATACAATTCTCACCCTCTTTCCTCTAAGGATACTTTTTAGTAGCATTTTCAGTGGTTTTCCATAACAAACGATATAGAATATATCATTTTGGTTCTGCTTTGTGGCAGGGGTTGAGGTTTGGGATGGAAACGCCCGATATATGATGGTGAGTAGGTGTAATGGTGGTAGGATTGGTGCTTGAATATCAAATGTAATCAAACATCATGAACTACCTTAAGTAAGTAAGTAAAGGCCCTCCCGTTGATCATCGATTTGCTCGAGCAGGCCCAGTAACGTCTCCATGGGAGACTTTGTTGTTACTGTGTTTGGCATAGCGAATACGTCACGGGGAGCTTGCCAGGCTCTGCTGTGTGGACGAGATCCTGTTGGTAGCTTGCCGGGCTCTCCGAGAGGGGCGGAGGAATCGAACTTGGGTTGGCCATGTTGGCTGCGTGCAAGGCAAATGCCCTACCGCTGTGCTATCGCTCCAGCCCTACCTTATAAAATAAAAAAAGTTATAAAAAAATAAAAATTACAAGAAAATATATTGTTTTAAAGAATAGAAGGTGTTTGAAACAAGGATAACAAAAATGTTCTCTGGACTCTCTAAATCACCATCAGCTTTGGTTTCAGACAAACGCAAGTATCCCACTCAACTGGAAGTCAGACCCAGAAGCCCCAACTGCTTCTCTGGGCCTCAACAGCCCTGGGCCATGTGCATCTTGGTCTTCAGTCCCATGTTCTCTTGGGGTATTTTTCTCAAGGACACACACAAAGTCTTACTGGAGAGGCCACGTCTGCTCCAGGGAGAAGAGGCCCCAGGGAGCAGCACCAGCTAACTAGGATTACAGGGCTCCAACTGAGCCCCTCCCAGCTCCCACGGAGAAGGAATGACCAGGAGCCACAAGGAGGAAATACCATGTCCAGGAGCACATAGGGACAGGACAGTCACTGGTCTCTTCCTGCGGGGAAAGGCTCACACTTTTGGTGCGGTTTGCTCTCCTGTACAGGGCTGAGGTGATGAGAGATCCTTCGAAAATCCTCCTCCTGCAGGCTGTCCAGGGGAAAACGAGCAGGATTACTGTTTCTTCTGTCTCTGAACTTGGGTTTAAAGGGCTGACTCTGAAGACACAGGGGGTGATGAAGGGTTAATAGCATCACCCATTATAGGGCACTGTGCTGGAGGGTGGGGGCGCAATTCAAACTCATTCTAATCTACCTCATGGGACTGTGCCACAGCCCAGGGGTGAGGCTGCTGCCTGGAAACCGCCCCTGGAGCAGCGCCCACACTCCTGTCACAACAGGACAGTCTTGGAGAACACCCCTGGGGTGTGGATTCCCAGGCGTCCTCAGAGGTCTTGGGATGTTGGCAGAGATGAGCCCTTGGTTGTCCTTACCTGGCCCTGGGGTCAGCCCCTTCAGTGGGGACAGTCAGATGCTCACTATATTCCACCACGTTGGACAGGGCCATTTGCCATCACTTAAAGATGTCACTATACGGCCATGCTCACAAGCTTCTGAGGCATTTATCTGCCAGGTAAATAATGTAAGACAAGGAACAGAATCTGGCCAGCTGGGCCTGTTCCTCTCAGGCCATTTACAGTTCTACAAGGGCAGAAAAGTCAATTCCTAGCAGCTTTAGTTCCCTGGAATTAGGTCCCAAGTGGATATGAAAAATATCAATGTCACTGTATCACTGTCATCCTGTTATTCATCAATTTGCTTGAGTGGGTGCCAGTAACATCTCTATCCCTCCCAGCCCTGAGATTTTAGCAACCTCTCCTTACTTGTCTTTCCCAACGATTGGAGGCTCTTTCATGGTCAGGGGAATGAGACCTATTATTGTTACTGTTTTTGGCATATCTAGTATGCCAGGGGGAGCTTTCCAAGCTCTGCCCATGTGAGCGGGATACTCTCAGTAGCTTGCCAGTCTCTGCAAGAGGCATATATATAGATATCTGTATGTATATATATCTATATCTCTCTCTATATATAGATATGAAAGTTACAGCTGGGCAAAAAAGCACAACCTATGCCCAAGAGCTACCGTGTGTGTGTGTGTGTGTGTGTGTGTGTGTGTGTGTGTGTATGGTATAGGTGTACACGGATGAGTCTAAATGAGAAGAGAGATTCTGGCTTTCATTTAGGACACAGAAGGTCTGAGATCTGAGCCCTCCCCAGAGTGTGCAGACAGTAAACGGAAGCATTTGCCACAATGCTGGCCCAGCAGGAGCCGTGAACTTTGAATATCAGGTGGGAAAGAAACCAATCACCTCTTATTAAATTCTTCTATGCCGGGCATTTTAGGTGGTCTCAGCTACACAAAGAATAACTTGCTTAAAATCACACACCCCGAGCAAAATGCTTATCTATATACATCTGAATGCAAAATTCATTCTACAGTTTTGCAGGCTCAGGCGAATGGTTATTTCCTTAAGAATGATTCATTCATCGGAGGAACGCTTCCTAATTCCTTCTCTGAAGCTAATATTACACAGCAAGATGGCAACAAAGGTCCAAAGGCAACAGAACAGGAGAACTGATCCACAACTGAGTTGGGGGGAAGGGGCTGAAAGAGAGGGTTGGTGAGGTCCTGGTGGGCGAGAGGTGGGGACTCTGGTGATGGCTGGGGTGTTGGAATTATGTGCATGAGAAGCCACTATTAACAGTATGTAAACTACAGGATCTCAATAAAGATTTAAAAACAAATTTGAAAAAAATAAGACGAAACAAGTTATCCCATTAAAAATAATGCCCCAACAACTGCAGCCTCACGGGATGGGGGGTCGTACTGGCTCATCCTACACACCCTACCGAGGCCACGAGTTGCTCCCCATGAGCAGCTCTCTGGCACGGCCATGGCACCAGACGCACACGGACCTAATCCAGAGCCCAGCAGCTTGCGGCAGAAATGTGAATGGACTATGCGTTAAACAACGGTGCCATGCCCCCCACCCCCCGGGAGGGAAGGGGTGTCTCTCTCTTCTGCTATCCCCCATACCCCCTTGCCGGCAGCATGGTGGCCGCTGCCTGCCTCAGAGCTTATTGGAAAGCCAGGTATGAGGCAGCGGTGACAGGGCATATACAGCTTCATGGGATGGGGGGGCCGAAACCGGCTTGTCCTTCACGCCCTACCAAGGCCACAAGTTGCCCCGCATGAGTGGCTCTCCAGCACGGCCATGGCACCAGACACACAGAAACCAATCTCGCAATTATCTGGCTCTATTATAGACACTGGTCAATGGGTTAGAATCAAGTATCCAAAGATAAATCCCCAAATCTATAGTTAACTAATTTCAGCAAAGAAACTGGGCACATTAGATGGAGTGAAGAAAGTCTTGCCAACAAATAGGGGTGGGTAAAGTGGATAACTATGTGTAAAAATATAAGCTGAAATCAATCTTATACCTGACACAAAAGTCGATTCAAAGTGTAACAAAGACCTTGAGATTAGAGAGTAGACCAGAATCGATAAAACACAGTGAGGAAAATATAGTAGAATCCCCCAAGATTTGGACATCAAAGGGTTCCAATGATATGAAACTAATGGCAGAATCTCCTGCCCCCGCACCAGGCTGTCTTCACTGGTGCCCCTTGGGGGGGGGGCAGGTTGAATTTCCCTCCCCACCCCAAGCAGAGCCCTGGCAGCCAAAAACCTCCAGAACCCAGCCACAGCCATGCTCAAGGCCACTCTCCACACGTTTGGATGAGCCTCATGCATGAAGGAACCAGCAGAGGAACCCAGCTATGTGGGAGATCTCCAAGCCTGCTCAGATCGGGACTGGGCCTCCTCCACCCAGGTCCCCCATTTTTCAGTAGCTTGGCAGTCAGACCCACAAACTACCCCTCCGCTATGTAATCTCACCAACAGCCAAGATCCAGAGACTATAAAACAAAGCTCCCAGAAAAGAGCGATGCATTTTCTTCCTCTCGAAGAGTCCGGCAAGCTACCAAGAGTATCCCACGTGCATGACAGAGCCTGGAAAACTACCCGTGATGTATTCAATATACCAAAAACAGTAACAATAATGGGTCTCATTCCCCTGACCCTGAAAGAGCCCCCAATATGTCACTGGGCTACACTAGCACACGACAGGGACGGATGGAGATGTTACTGGAACCTGCTCCAACAAATCGATGAACTGGCTGACAAGTGATACAAGTGATGAATCTAATGGCAAAAGCAACTGTCACTGTCACTGTTTTTCTGTTGTTCATCGATTTGCTCGAGCGGGCCCAGTAGCATCTCCATTGTGAGACTTGTTGTTACTGTGTTTGGCATATCGAATATGTCATGGGTAGCTTGCCAGGCTTTGCCTTGCAGGCAAGATACTCTCGGTAGCTTGCCAGGCTCTCCGAGAGGGGCGGAGGAATAGAACTCGGGTAGCCCTGGTTGGCTGCATGCAAGGCAAACACCCTACCCACTGTGGTATTGCTCCAGCCCCTAGCAAAAGCAAGAGAAATAAAAATAAATACATGGGATTACATCAAATCAAATACTTTCTGCATGGCTTAAGAGACATGGGCTAAAAATAAGAGGCACCAACTGAATGGGAGAAAATATTTGTATTCAACCCATCAGATACAGGTTTGATATCCAAAATACATAAAGTACTTACAAAGATAAACGACAATGAAAATCTAAAACCTATCAAAAATGGAGAGAGGAAATGAATGGACACTTCTCTGAAGAAGACAGAAGGAAGGCTAACAGGCACATGAAAAAGTGTTCATCATCACTTACTAGAAAAATTCAAATCAAGACAACAATAACATATCACCTCACTGGTAAGGGCTGGAGCGATAGCACAGCGGTAGGGCATTTGCCTTGCACGCAGCCAACATGGCCGACCCGAGTTCGATTCCTCCGCCCCTCTCGGAGAGTCCGGCAAGCTACTGAGAGTATCTCGCCCACATGGCAGAGCCTGGCAAGCTCCCTGTGACGTATTCAATATGCCAAACACAGTAACAACAAAGTCTCCAATGGAGACGTTACTGGGCCCGCTTGAGCAAATCGATGAACAACGGGAGGGTCTTTACCTTTACCTTTACCTCACTGGTAAGAACCACACAAATCAAAGCCTCTGGGAATGATCTATATTAGTGGAATGTGGTGAAAAAGGAGCTCTCATCCACTGCCAGAAGGGATGTTTTCTGGCTAAACCCTTCGGAAAACAGTGTTGAACTTCTCAGAGAAATAAGAATTGATCTGTGTATGACCCAGCAATTCGACTTCAGGGTATCTACTTCCTGGACCCAAAAACATGCATTCAAAGGACATACGCATGCCATATTCACTGCAGCACTTAGCAAAAGAGCGAGGGTATAGGATCAGTGTAGATGTCCATGACAGATGAATGGGTTATGATGGTGTGTTCTGTGTACATAATGGGATACTACACAGCTGCAAGGAACTGGAAGATTCACTTTTGAGTGAAGTAAGACCGAAGGACAAACACAGGGCAATCCCACTTACCTGTGGTATAAAGACTAGCAGGATGAGGGGATTCAAGGTAGTAATGTGGGGATACTGAGATCACCCCTGAACCTAGATTACAGGAAGGAGAAAGACAGGGAATAAAAAAGAAACTAAGGGGGTGTGGGAGAAGGAGAAGTGGATGGGACAGTAACAGGAAGGGGACCAAGCACGCTGGTGATGCAGAGGGGTGTGAATCTGCAGATCAAACCACAGAACCAACAACACTGAAAGCCTGAGACTCAAAGTACAACAAACTTAAAGAGAAAAATAAATGTATTCAAAGCCCCTGGTTGTAAGGACGGCTAAGCAAACAGAAGCCGCAGCCCCTCTGTACAAGAAGGAGCCTGTCTGATTCTTGGCTGCTGTGTCTACCCTGGATCCAACATTATATAAGTGGTTATCTTTGGGCTGGTAGATCGGCCATGAAAATGAAGAAAGTTGCAGCTTTTTCTTTTTTTAAACCTCATGAGTCTTTAAGAGCCCTGAGGTGGACCTGATTATTTTATATTAGCACTGTAGCATTGTCCTCCCGTTGTTCATTGATCTGCTCAAGCAGGCACTATTAATGTCTCCATTCTGAGACTTCTTGTTACTGTTTTTGGCATATCGAATACGAATACACCATGGGGAACTTGTCAGGCTCTGCTGTGTGGGTGGGATACTCTCGGTAGCTTGCCAGGCTCTCCGAGAGGGACGGAGGAATTGAACCTGGGTTGGCTACGTTGAAGGCAAACACCCTACTCGCTGTACTATCACTACAGCCTATTTTATTTTATTTTATTTTCCCTTTATTTTATTTTATTTTTTTTAAAGTTGTAGATTTACAATTTTTTGTGCTTTGGTTTCAATTATACAATGATCAGATACCCATCCCTCCACCAGTGCCCATTTTCCACCACCATGGATAATATCCCTCCCACCCCCATCCCCCCATCCCCCCTGTCTCTGTGGCAGGGCAATCCCCTGTGTTCTCTCTCTCCGTTTGGGTGTTGTGGTCTGCAAAAGAGGCATTGAGTGGCAAACATGTTCAGTCCATAGTCTACTTTCGACATGCATCTCCCCTCCTGGGAGGATCCTCCAAACATCCTTTATTTGGTGCTCCCTTCTCTATCTGAACTGCCCTTTCCTCTAGGATACCCGGCTGGCCTCTAAGTTATGGAGTAATCCTCCTGGTGCTGATCTCAGCTATTCTTGTACAGCCTATTTTATATGAATAAGATGATATTATTTCCTTCCTGAAAACCCCTCTCAAACCGTAAACCTCCAGACCCCACACAATGGGCAGTTGAGCCCAGTGATTGCAGCAGCACCAGCAGCAATGGGACTTGGCTCTCATTTATTCCACCTGGGGCTCCCACCCTTCCCTCTTCCTTCCTGTCCGGGACAGTGCAGGGAAATGCTGCCTCTGCACAAGCCCATCTCAGTCCTCTGATACAGCCCCCTCTTGCAGCCTAACTGAGCATAGGAAAACACAGGCTATCTTCGCTCTCTTGTCTTGCAGCTGCCCAGGCTGATGCCACATTGGCCACTTCTGCTGTCTCATAGGGACGTCTTTGTCATCACAGTGGATTTCAAACAACCTGCTGAACATTATTAATATATAAAATGTATCTATCTCATCTTGGTGATGAGTTTCCTTTCGATTTCGAAATTTAAGATAAAAACACAGGCTGTGATTTAGATGTTGGTATAAAAAGCAGGCTGGAGAGATGGTACAGGAGCAAAGGCTCTTGACTTGCAAGCAGTTGACCCCAGTTCCATTCCCAGCACCACAGATGGTTCCCCAAGGAACCACCTGAGCACAGAACCAGAAATAGGCCCTGAGCATCATTAAGTGGGTTTCCCTATCCCAAAAAAATAAAATTAAAAATCTATTATTGGGCAGTGATGTCAAACGTGGAAATTAGGTCAAATTGCTGCTCAGAATCAGATTTCAATGATAATTGATTTTGTCTAAGCTAACTCTGAGGCATCTCACTGTGAATCTTTGTAAGATCCATTTATGCCAACATTTCTCAGTAGACTGAGTGGCACAAAGAATGTTCATTAAGTATACAACAAATTAAACCACTAAGGAACACCCTCAGTATTTAGAGGTTATACCAGAGCCAATGCAAACAAAACCAAGCATGGAGATTATGGAGATTGAGAAAGTTGACTATTTACTTTGTAAATGGGTGCATATCAAAGCATTCTTCTGCTTGGTTCTTTGATCTTGCCTAATGGCAAATGACCTCCTGCCTGCAGTGTTGTAGTAAAGTAAAGTAAGTAAAGTAAAGGCCCTCCCGTTGATCGTCGATTTGCTCGAGCGGGCCCAGTAACGTCTCCATTGGAGACTTTGTTGTTACTGTGTCTGGCATATCGAATACTCTCGGTAGCTTGCCGGGCTCTCCGAGAGGGGCGGAGGAATCGAACTCGGGTCGGCCATGTTGGCTGCGTGCAAGGCAGACGCCCTACCGCTGTGCTATCGCTCCAGCCCTAAAGTAAAGTAAAGTAAAGGCCCTCCCGTTGATCATCGATTTGCTCGAGCGGGCCCAGTAACGTCTCCATTGGAGACTTTGTTGTTACTGTGTCTGGCATATCAAATACTCTCGGTAGCTTGCCGGGCTCTCCGAGAGGGGTGGAGGAATCGAACTCGGGTTGGCCATGTTGGCTGCGTGTAAGGCAAACGCCCTACCCGCTGTGCTGTGTTGTAGAGGTCCTGGAATTTCTCTCAGTACATTGCTTACTTTTTTTTTTTTATCAAGCAGACGCTGTCTTCAGAGAGTATTTAATTAATAAAGGTGCCAACCTCTTAACTGAACCTTTGAAAACTTTGCCCTTTCAAATAATAAATGTCTTGCAGGAACCTAATTTCCATATTAATTTTCTTAATGAGCTGCTAATCTATTTATCTAAATGACACTATTCCAGGGTAAGAGGATTAAGAATAACCAGAAAAATTTCACAATTAGAAACAGTCTTTTTCTAAATGATTCCATCTTTTCCTCGAGCTTTAATGAAGCAAAACTACAAATGCAATACAAATAAAATTTTAGGCTATGATCCTTCTAGCGACCAGCTCTTCTCAATCAGTTTTTTTTAAAAAGGAAATAAAGTAAACATCTAGAACCCAAGAGCTTTCAGTTGATCTTATCACTCTTCTTTCAAGGGTGGATCCATACCAGAGAACTGGGACTTCCTTTTTCAACTGTTAGAAAAACAATCATCTGAATAATGACTTAAGGAATCCTATTAGAGGCAGGAGACACAGTATACTGTTTGCCTTGCATGCAACCCACCGGGGTTCTATCCCTGCACCAAATAAAGTCCCTGAGCTCCAACAGGAGTGATCCCTGAACATGGGGTCAAAAGAGTAAGCCCTGAGCACTCCTGGGTGTGGCCCCCTAAAAACCAAAATCTTTTGGAGGAGCTTCCTACTCCATCTCCACCTGATGACTCTGGTCCTGAGACTGAGCAGCTGTCACCCAGGTTGGAAGGTGGGACAATCTCCCTGGGAGCAGGAGGCAGAGTAGTGTGATGGGTGCCTAAGCATTCCAGCCCGAGTCCTCTGACAGCTCCCTCTACGGGAAGTCCACCAGGTGATAAAAACCCCGAGGAGGCCCTGGGTAAACAAGTCTAGCTTAGGTTGGATACTGAGGGGTACAAAGGTGCACCCAAGCAGGAAACTCCCACTGGAACGGATGCTGTTGCTTCCACATTGAAGGACACTTGCTGACAGATAGCTGACCACCTGTGGTCACAGCTGTGTAACAATCCTGGCCATTGTTCTTAATGTATCTGGGAATTCTTTTTTTTTTCCTTTCTTCTTTTTGGGCCACACCCGGCATTGCTAATGCTTATTCCCAGCTCTGCACTCAGGGATTACTTTTGGTGATGCCCAGGGGACCATATGGGGTGCCGGGGATCAAAGCTTTGGGAGGTGAGTGGGTGCTGCTGTTAGCTGGAGGACATGGAAGTGCTCCTGTAGCTTCATCCCAGCTGGTGACAAGTCTTTGGGTAAGGTCCAAGACTGTCTGTCCCCTCTGAGCCCACTGTGGGGAGAAGACTTCCCCACCCCTCACCCCCAGGTTGGTCCTGCAGGGAACACGAATCAGAATGAAAGCTAAGTAGGCCACAATGCAAAGTAAAGAAAAGCCTTCCCATGAATGACAGCACAAATAAATATCATTCATGGTCCCAGGAGTACCGTGACGGGAGGCTCTCGTCAGGTACCCAGTGGAGTCTTAGCCCTTTGGTTCTCTGTGCATCAGGTGAGAAAGTGAGGCCTAAAGTACTTAAGGGATCAGACCAAGGAATAGCCAGGGAGGAGGCAGGACAGAGTGTGCTGACCTGAGGTGACACCCAGGTTCCAGAGGCCACTGAGAGTCTCCAGGGGCAGCCCAAGGCCCTGGGCCCCAAGTACTATCAGCCCCTTGGCTCCTGGCACTCCCCTGTAGGCCAGCTTGGCCTGAACCCAGTGGTGGGACCTCTGAGCACTGTCTGGGACCCCACTCCCCCCAAAATTAAAAAGAAATAGTCTGGGAAGTCAGTCATGTGATTTAGCTTCCGGGTCCCAAAGCTACCTAGTTTGATGGCGTGACGGTGGGTGTGCCTGTGGGTGACCCGTGCCAACGTCCCATCCTCACCAAACCTGACCAGCCTTGCTGGGGGGATGAAGAAAATCGGGACACAAATGCCAAGGACATTTGTGAACGGGATTTTTGGAGGCTCTGGCCAGGGGCCAGAGCTCTGAAGCCTGACCCCAAACCTGAAGTGGTCTCCGAGTGCATGGTGTGACTCCTGCCCTGTGGCGCCCAGGGTGATTCAGGGAGAGAGAGCACAGCCTTGTGCGCAGGGCAGACTTCCTGCTGCTCACTCTCTTAGGCAGGTGGAGTCCCAGGACTATTCTATCGTTATTATTCTCTGTAAAGGGGCCGGAGGCCAAATGGGTCTGAAGACTAAGTACTGCCCTAGGGGCTGGAGTGAGAGCACAGCCGGGAGGGCATTTGCCTTGCACAGAGCCAACATGGGTTCGATTCCCAGCATCCCATAGGGTCCCCTGAGCACCACCACCAGAATAGTAACCCCTATAGCATCGCCGGGTGTGACCCAAAAAGAAAAAAAAAAGACTAAGTATTGTCCCTTTCCAACCATGGGTGTGCACTTTCCACTGTGACCTTCGAGCTCTCTTGGGGTCAGTGCTGGACACCCCAAGGCAGCCGAGAAGTCCGATCAGGGGTTTGGGAGACATGAGGGTCCTGGTTTCCCCGTGTCTATGGGAGTCTCCTCCCAACCAACCCTCCTTCCTGGAGGATTCTGCAGGTGCATGAGCTGTGTCCAGGATGGGACCCCAGGACACTGCAAAGGATTTGGTTTGGGCTGGGTGGATGCACTGTCCCTGTCATTCTCTGCCTGATGAGCCCTTTATGCTTGTCTATGAATCAACTCTCTATGCGTGCATACACGCATAAACACAGATACATCATCCGAACAAAGCAACCCAGCACCACAACAATGCAGGGACACTGGAGGGCAGTAGGTGGTGTCAGGGGTGAGCATCCTGGTGAATACCTGCACCAGAGTATTTCTTTCAGCCCCGTCAGTCCCTACAGGGGTTGTACCGTGGTTCCTCCTAGGACATGGGCGGGCAGTTTTCACCACTGCCCATCAGTTGGGTGGAAACTGCACTCTTGGACAAAGGTTGCAACCCCCGAGGAGGGAGAACGCTTGGCTGCAGAGCTCTGATAGCCCGTGGCTCCGCGCCCTGCTACCCTTGGCCACTGGTGCCCCCCACCTATCCCCGGAGCCCCCTGTTCAGGCCATACCTGCGTGTGCGGTGGAACTGGCAGCGCCTGAGTGGGAGCCGGGCGACGTGCTCGTGGAGACCCACGAAGAGGACGCTCTGGCTGTGCAGTATCTGCAGGCTGCGCACGGGTTCAGGCCGCCGCGCGGGGAACAGCTCCACCTCCTCCAGCAGACAGCTACCCGACGTCGGCGACAGTGGTGCCCGCACCTTCTTAATGGTCCCATGATCTGCGGAGGCAAGAGGCCAGGGAGGAGAGCAGGGGTGAGTCTCACTGGCCAGGTGGGGCTCTCCTAGAACCCAGGGGGGTCTCCACGATGGCTCTCGGTGGAGAATCCAGGACAGGAGAGCTTCCCGGGTGAGGCAGCCAGTTCTGTGCCACCCCGACACAGAGAGAGAGAGGTGCCAGGTCTGTGGTCGCTGCTGGACAGAACCCCGGGCAGGCCCAGTGCAGAGATGTAGCACAGCGAGCCTGCAGCTGCCCTTCCTGTCTCCCCTCTTCCTCCCACCCTTGCCCCCTGATAAATGATTTTTGTTCCCAGTCCCCCAATTCTGCTCACATCGATTCTGGCTTTGCCACCCCGGCACTAAATACACAGGGAGCATCAGGACCCCCGATGCCAAAGATGCACACTTACAGCACGCCCGTTCCCTGGGGCACTGGCCAGCCCTCCAGTTTCATCCTGCAGAGTCAAGGCACACAACCAATCCCTCCCCCCACAAGGCTCTCTGATGCCCCTGAGATCTCTCCGGCACCCTGAGGATGTGGAATAGATAAAACTCACCAGGATCCGGAGTTTCTCAACATGGCAAGTCTCAACTTACAAGATGAGAAAACGGGCTGGAGTGATAGTACAGTGGGTAGGGCATTTGCCTTGCATGCAGCTGACACAGATTAGATTCCCAGCATCCCATATGGTCCCCCGAGCACCACCAGGAGTAATTCCTGAGTGCAGAGACAGGAATAACTCCTGTACATCTCCAAGTGTGACCCAAAACGAAGAAAAAAAAAAGATGAGAAAACTGGAATGATTAGGAGGTTCTGCAAAAAACAGAAGGAAGAAAAACCAAGAGCCTTGGTTTCGGGGCCTCCTGAGATAACCGATCTTGGCAGCCTTGGCTCAGACAAAGTGTCCTTGTTTTCCCTTTGTAAGGCAGTCCTCAGAGACATAAGATGATTATATTTAAAGAGGAAAAGACACGAAGCCATATGCCATCTTGAACTTGTTAAAATGTATACTTAGAGCGTCTCTGGTGAATATTGATTGATGCTGAACTAAACTCCTAACGTATGCTGTCTGCACACCATTGCTTAATTTCACTTTTTACTTTGTTCGTTGTTCAAGCATCAAAGAAATCACGGCATCTTGGTGGGAACTTATTTTTGAGGGAAGAGAGTACATTTGTCTTCTGTGGGGGCAGGAATCGTCCTCAGCGGCCAAGTTAGGAGGGGGCAGGCAGGGACGGCCACCACCAGCGGACAGCAGGCCAGTGTGACAAATGAAGTGACAGATTCTCTTGGGACAAAGCTCCATTTTCAGGCACGCTGGGCGGGGTGCGGCAGATGGAGCCACAGATGGAGAGTCGTGAGCCCGCACTGCTTCCCGCGTGGGAGTTTCACAGGCATCCCGGGTCAGACGCCACGACAGGCCAGCACATCCCAACCGAGACCCCTGCTGCTCATTTCCTCATTTCTTGGGTGGATTTTACTCGAAGAGAGCTGCCCCAGTTAATAACAGAGCAGACGTCAACAGGCATTTCAAATTTTTAAGCATTGCCAGGGGAAAGCAAACACAACTGAGAAGATCTTGAATAATTTGATTGCAGACAAATGGCCATCATCAATCAAAACTTTCCAAGGCCGATTTCTGTACAGCTGCTACCTGCCTCCGTGAGGTGCCTGGAGGTGGGGGGGGGGAGCTCCTGATTGCTGAGTGGAGCAAGGGTCTGGGTACCCCCTGCCATCCCCATGTGTTCCCTCAAGGGGAGACTGCCCCCCGGCACATCATGGACAACAGCCGGGCCCGGGCTCTCCCTGCTCCTGCACCACTGGTCAGCCTTTTCCTGCTGCGTTCCTTCAGAGCACTGGCTTTGCTCTCAGCTCTGCACAGCTGAGCACACTGCCCGGTGCCCATCACAGCACGGCATCACTCAGGGGCAATGCTGACTGCACCCTCGCTCGCTTAGCAACCCTCATCTTTCTCCCGTGTGGAGCTGCAAGGGCTGGGAAGGACCCTTACCCCACTGGAAGTGGACTCCTAGCCCCCTTTCTGGGACTCTGGCTGTCCCCATGTCCTTGCCTTAACAGCCAGGGGTCTTCTCTATGGCCCCTGCAGCAAAGCCAGGCGGGTGTTCTCCCCTGGGGACAAGGTTCCTGGCCTCTCACTGGTCCCCCTGCTTTGCGGGACTCCAGGGATGTCCAGGTCCCTGCTTCCTCTCCCAGGCTGGCTTTGCTTCTTTGTACTGAATGAGTATAATATTTATACGTTGATTTTAATGGGTATTAATACACCTGTGCTGGGTAAGAAAATGTACAAATTAGGTAAAGAAGGAGGAAGGAAATGGAAGTGATAGAACAGAGCAAGAAGTGATAAAGGGAGGAAAGAAGGGAGGGAGGCAGGAAGGCAGAAAGGCAGGAGGGGAGATGCCATCATCAGTATATTTATTCAAAGAGCCCTGAGTAGAGGCCAGGGAGAAAGTATAAAGGGCAGGGCACTGGTCTTGCACACGGCCGTCTCGGGATTGATCACTGGCACCCTATAAAGTCCCCCAAACACCTCCAGGAGTGATCCTTGAGCTCAGAATCCCTGAGTACTGCTGAGTGTAGCCCCCAAACAAACAAAAATAACAGTACTGGTTAGCATGATTTCCCGAAATACTTCATGAGAGAGTAAATGTGTTGGTCAGTCTGAAGGTAAAAATAAAAAACATTTCCACACCCTCAATCACTATGGTCGGATTTCAGTGACAGTATTGTAAACAAGATATGAATGAAAGCAATCACGTTAATTGATTTCTGCTGATAAAATATTACTTCTGACGATTTGCCATAGAAAATAAGGCCTATCCACCTTCCACATGCTGGAAATTCGACACTCTAATCAAACACAGTTGCTGAAAAAATGCCAAAAATAATGGAATCATCTCAGTGGTTTTTAAAACCCGGAGATCGAAAGAAAAGGAAAACAAAAGTGTCCTTTTAATTTAGTTAATAAATTAATTTGGATTGGATTCCACGGGATGTCAAGAGACCGCGTGGCCGCCCACCTACCAGATGGTCAGACTTCTTCCTGAAGATCATGAACGATCGGTTTGAGGCCCTTCATGTTCCCGGAGCGAACAGATGCCATTGGGCTACACTAGCACGCGGCAGGGACAAATGGAGACGTTACTGGCGCCCGCTCGAGCAAATCGACGACTAACGGGAAGTTAAGTGATTAAGTGATTTAATAAATTAATTTAATTTAATTAATGTCAGCTCGGCTCTTCCAGGGATCAGAGCTGATGCACAGAACCGGTTCTGCTCAGGCACAATTGTCCTAAACATGCAAATACAGAGATACGGAAAGGGTGCACTCTGAGTATCACACAGGCAGCCCCTGGAGGGCCGTCCAGCTGTAGCAAACCTGGCCACATGGAAACTATAGCCACCCACCATGGTCGGTAAAGAGCATCCATGAAAGAACCTTCAAAGCTGATCGTGTGCAACATGGACATGCAAACACCATTAACTACTACACAGCATAGCTTGATTTCGCCCCATCCTGTTTTCTTTCTCTCGGTTTGGTTTTTGGGCCACACATGGTGGTGCTCAGAGCTTCATCCTAGTTCAGGGGTCGGTCACTCCTGATGGTTCCCCAGGAGCCAAAAGCAGTGCCAGGGATTAAATCAGGATTGGCCGCATGGAACATAAGTGCTTTCGCCCTGTGCTCTCTCTGGCCATGTTTGTCTCAACTGAGCAGAACAGTAAGTAGGGATTCATGCTCTGGAGTAAACAGATGCCAACTGTAATTTGAATTTTAGATAAAGAAAAGTTTTGCTGTTTTGTTTTATGCTATGCTCAGGGCTTACTCATGGCTCTGTACTCTGGGATCACTCCTGGAAGGGCTCAGGGACCATATGCAGTGTCAGGGGTCAAAGCAGAACTGGCTGCATGAGAGGCAAATGCCTTATCTCTGGGACTATCTCTCCAGCCCCTTGGTTTTTTTTTTCCTTTTCATAGCATGTCCTATTCAATATTTACCTGAAACTCAAATTCAAGTGGTCAGCCTGTATTTTTATTTGCTAACGCTGATAATCCTATTTGGATCATTTCAGAAATACTATGGAGACGATGAACTTGCTTGCTTGTGAGCCTTGTGGTGCAAAGCGCAGGACCACGGGACTGGAGAGAGAGCACACAGGCTAGGTGCTTGCCTGCACACAGCATGCCCAAAGACCGACCCCTGGCAACCCATTTAGTCCCTGAGCCCACCAGGATGATCCTTGAGCACAGATCCAGGAGTAAGTCGTGAGCACTGTCAGGCATGACCCTAAACCCTCAATAGATACATAAAAATACAGAGGAGAGATGTGAGTGTGAGAGGGGAAAGCAACGAGTTTCTGGTTTCCATTAACTGCAATTTCCAGATTCAAGTTTCACAAAAAAATAGGAAAGGCATTCACAAGACTAATGAGAATATTCAATACTGGAGGGTCTCTCAGATAAAATAAACGTTAAAAAGATGTTGAAGGAGCAGGTGATGCTAAGGAAGAGCTGTCCTTTCTTCTACTGTTGGCAACTCTTTGGATTCTGTGACATCTTACAGATGTCAGCACTAGCCAGTTCTGAGTAAACTAGACGGCCATCAGGATTCCGGTTCTTTGAAAGCCAGCATCAGCTGTCCAGTGGGAGCCTACATGTGCCCACATCCTCTTCACCTGCTCAAGAGGACCAAATCCTCCACTCCTTGCCCATGTGAGCACCATCGGGCAACCCCCGGTGGCATCCTGACATTACTATTGACAGTGTGAGGGACGCGGAGCCCAGTTCAAGTCAGCATGTGGAGAAGAAGAGCACAAATGCAGATGCATTTAAGAGGTGGGACCCTGGGAATAAAAATTGGCAAAATGTGTCCAAGAAGCCACCTTCAGACCAGACCTTACACAGGCCTAGGGCTTTGCTGATGTGTCTGCCAACCCCATGGGGGCTCACCAGGAAGGTCCAAACCACTGCAGGTGGGCAACGGTTTCTGACAGGCCAGAAGCAAGTCTCTGGCAGGTGGGAGATGTGGATAATACTGAATTACGGTAATTACGGGGTGATTCATTCCCATCTCAATATTCGGAGTCATTAGAAAACTGGCTCATTAAAAAGTAAAAAAAAAAGCCTGGGAGGTAAATAAAAAGGTTTATCAAGGAAATGTTGGAATAAATGCTGTCCCAAGGAACTGTCATCCATTCTGTTTTGAAAACAACTGCCAAGGAAGAAATATTTACACAACGCTGTGTTACTGGAAAAGGACATGAAGAAATTCCCCCGTAGGAGTCCAGCCAGAAGAAATGGTGCATGTCTCTCTGGAGTGCTCCACAAACCCCAGCCCCAGGGAATATGTACTTGTCCTCCAACGAACGTCTTACCAATATACCACGGGACAGAAAGCAGAAGCAAGACAAACACAGACAAATGCATGGGATGTTTTTCAGTGGGAAATAAAAAAAGAATATTGAGGTTTAAATGAAAATCTCTGTGGAGCAGAGCATGGTACTTAAAAATCATAGGCAAGACCAATGTCTAACCTAATGCAGGGGCTGGTGCTGTGGGAGCAAGGGCAAGGTTAAACCACCTCCCAGCACGGATGTCTGCGGGTGAACACCAACAGGCACTTTAGAAAAGCCCCCGACTAGGAAATCTATTACAGTCCACCTCAGTCATGACACAACTTTCCAGTGAGCATACTTAAAAAGAAAATAAAGATGCGATTTAATTATACACATTAAACCCAATGAATCCCAACATATTATACAATGTGATACCGCACTAGTAACTGATGTAAGATCACTGTGATACTTTGCATGCCTTGTTTTACACTGTCACTGAATTCTGGTTTGGCTCAGTCTAGTCTCACGATAGGCCAATGTCTAGGCACCACCCAGAGGTGTCCTTCCTGGGACTGTTCCGGGCAGCTATGTGCCCATCAGCCTCCCCAAATTGGTTACAGCTTCATCACCTGCACGCTGATGAGTTCAGCTGACTGCAGGTGCCTGTGGAAACTGGCCACTGTTTTCTAGAGAAAGGAATCTGCACGAACTATTGCAGGCCCCGCTTTCCCTGCCCTCGACGTGTCCATTCAGGCTGGACAATGCAGACCCCAGAGGTTCACCAAGTGCTCCTGGTTGCCTGTCCAGTGAGTGGACCTCTGGGGCTGGATCCTGGCAGCTAACCCATCACCTCTGGTCACCTGGCATGCCACTGGGAGTGTTCCCAAAGGCCAGGGACAGGTGCCCTAGGGAGGGAAGATGATTATCATTATGGGGTCACTTCAGACCAATGAGTCACACCATACTATCCCCACCACTGCAGAAGGCTCTTGGGGTTGGGGTTTATTTGCTTTGCACTTTGCCTTTAGCTAGACGTCTTTAGCTAGACGTCATTTAGCTAGACGTCAAGCGGGTCCCTACTCTTCTTTGGAGTCACTTTTTGAAGGAAAGAAAATGATCCCGACCAACATCTCCAACAAAAAGGAGGCGGCAGGGTGATCTCTCCTTCAGACTAAACAGTGGACAGGCTTAAGCTAAGCACAAGCAAGAGAAAAACTCTGATGCGCAGGAAGTCCAAAGCAGCAAGGAAAGGGCAGCAGAGGTGGAGAGAGAGCCCCGGCACACAGGATGCAGGAGGGCCACCATGTCGTCCGGCTTCTGCTCAGGTGCTCAGGCCAGCCAGGGCCATCCTGGGAGATGAGTGACTCTCAGACTCACCACCTGGCAGGATTGACTATATTTTCTAAACTGAAGATTCAAGCAGTCACTGGGCAGACGAGTTAGAAGGGACCTATAACAATAACAGTATCCTGAGTTGAAGAAAGCAAAATCCAGGGAAGTGAATTCCAAAATCAAACTCTTGGGCCAGAATTCAGATCTTCCACATACCCACTGAGTGCTGGTTTATAAAATGCTGAGGGTATTTTCATTTTGAAAGGCTGAAAGGCAACATGCACCTCCAGTGGAAGCATCAGTGAAACAATGGCTGAGGAGTTCCCCAAAAGGGCAGAAGAAAAAACAGTGAGAATTGTTCTAAAGATTAAGTATGATTCATAGCATGTGCTTATCTGACGTGAATTCACTCTGCAGTTAACTAATGTATAAATGGCACCGTATCAGGGGCCAGAGTGATAGTACTGTGGGTTAAGGCATTTTTTTTTTTTTGCCTAGTACACAGCTGACACAGATTCAATCCTGGCATCCCATACAGTTCCCTGAGTTCGCCAGGCATGATTACTGAGTGCAGTGCCAGGACTAATCCCTGGGCACTGCCAGGTGTGGCCCCCAAACAAAACTCAAATCAAACCAAAATGATGCCATATCCACATAAACTCCCTCTCTCCCCCTCCCCCCTTTTTCTCTCACTCTCTTTCTCTCTCCCTCTTACTTCCTCTCTCTCTTCCTCTCTCGCTCTCCCCCTCTCTCTCACTCTGAAGCAAGAAAGGTTTTATTGAAACGTAGAAAGACGTGAGGGGAGACAAAGAGGGAAAGTCAGTGTTCAGGGTGGCACAAGCTTGCAGAGCATGTCTAAAGCATCTCCGTCAGCATCTCCACGGGTTTAGGAAGCAAGAGAGAAAAAACAAAGGGTAAAAAATATTTTGAAATTCAACCGCATTACAAAATGATTTCTGATGTCAAAAAAGCTTTTTTTAAAAAATGTGATAAAAAAGAGAAACTTAAAACTTGAAGGTTTTAATAAAAGCTATACTCATAATGCAGCCTTTTCAGTACAAAGCACATGATACTTTTAAAGGTTGGGAAATAAGTTCTTTCTGATTTAGGTATACTTAAAAATCAATTCTTTCTGAAAAAGAGTTTACTATATTATCCTGTTACCTAACTATATTAATAAAACAACTTAATAACCAAAAAAAAAAACCTTGAAGGTTTTAAAGGCCAACATGCACGTTACCACCATGTCCTGAGAGGTTTTAAGGAGTTTAAGTTAGATATAATGCAAGTTCCTACAGAACACAATTTGGCTGTTAATGATTGAGTGGAATTACCTTATTAATTTTGACTCTGGGGAAATTACCTGACGACTTTCTGATTTTTTTTAACTTATTTAAGTATTGTGAGACGTGGTATGGTGTTCACAATGCTCGGCTGTGCTTAACAGGGTTCTTTTTTGCATATTGAGGATCAAGTATAAATATTGTTTGTCTGGGTTTTATCTCTCTCTATATATATATATACATATATATATCTCTCTCTATATATATCTATATATATACGTATATATATATATGTATATATCTTACAGGGATAAAGGTGCTTGCTTTTCATCTCACAAACCCCAGTTTAAATCCCAAGTACTACCTGTGGTCCCCTGACCACTGCCAGGAGACTCTCCCGAGCAGAGTTCAGAAATATTTCCTGATGGGAGAGAAGGCAGCTGGGATAGAGAAGGGATCACTAAGTCAATGATGGTTGGAGGGATCATTTGAGATGGGAAATGAGTGCTGAAAGTAGACAAAACACTAAATGTAGTAGCTTCTCAGTATTATATTGCAAACCACAATGACCCAAAGTAGAGAGAGTGTATGGGGGAAATTGTCTGCCATAGAGGCAGGAGGAAGGTTGGAAAGGGGGAGTGGAGATACTGGGGACATTAGTGGTGGAGAATGTGCACTGATGGAGGGATGGGTGTTCGATCTTTGTATGACTGAAACTCATTCATGACAGCTTTGTAAACTGTATCTCACGGTGATTCAATTAAAAAAAAAAACAATAGCTTCTGAGAACTGCCAGGTGTGCCCCCCACCCCTGAAAGAAAAAAATGTAATATAATAAGACAGGAACTCATATGTACAAAGCTGTGATTCCCTCAAATCAGTTGTACTGATTTGTTGATCACCAGTAGCTGAGAGCGAGATTGTGTTGGGGGGAAAGCTTCCTAAATGGGGGTAATTAAGAGAAAAAACAATGTCCTACCAATTGCTGATACAATCAACCTTATGGCTATGCTCTGAGGAGAGTGAAGCACGCACTTCCACATCAGATCCAGTGAGGGGTCCACCTGCACTTCCAGGGGAGAGGCCTCCGAAGAGACCAGGTCTGCAGAGCGCCAGGTCCTGGGCTCAGCCTCTGGGTGTTGACCTGAGTGCCATCAGGTTGGAAGGTGGAAGCTCACAGACCAGCACTGGGCCCGGGGCTGGGGCAAAGCCAATAAAAAAGAAGATTGCGTGTGATCCAGGTAACATGAGCAAAGCAATTTTAAAGTTAGACTCTAAATGACTTTCTCATTCTTTCCTAAGATATTGTGACCCAAATTAGTAAAGTAAGTGTGAGAGAGAGTGTGTGTGTGTGCGTGTGCGTGTGTGTGTGTGTGTGTGTGTGCGCCCGCGCACGCTTGTGTGTGTGTTTGGCCACACCTGACAGTACTCAGGGCTTACTCCTGGCTCTGTGCTCAGGAATAACTCCTGGCAGGACTAGGATCAAAACCAGTTTGGCTGTGTATAATTCAAGCACCCAAACTGCAGTATTATACCCCAGAACCCCGTGACTCAAATTCTAATGTAGATACACTATAAATTATATGCTAGAGTCAAATGTGCTCCCTTTTATGGTAATACATTTTATCTTATCACAACATATACTGTCACTCACTTCCCATAAATTCCCCACATAGAGGATCGTGGGTTGAAAAGCAGAAGAGATAAGCTAGGATGTGTAACCCAGGGGAAGAGATGTCTTTGGAGAAATATGATAAAAGTACTCAGAGATGATGTCGTGTTCACCTTTATTCTAATGCCCCCTGTGACCTTTGAGAGGAAGTGGAAGGTACAAGAAGCTCATGAGTGAACCTTCAATTATCTGAAAGTCTCTCATTATAATGTATTTCATTTGGGAAGATTGTTAGAATTTTAGTCTCACCAAAATTTCAAAAATTGATGGAAAAAATTGTTAGGGAAGACATCAGGTAGGCACAGGAGGGGGGCAGGAGGTAGAAAGAGAAAAAAAAATAATAGAGCACTCAATACTGTGAATCAAAAGTTAATTTTTGGTTTTCCATGCTCGTGTATGATCAGACATAACATGCACAGACTAAGGCTTGAACTAATGAACAATTAATTCTCAGCAACACTTAACAGTGGACATTATTATTTCCTAGCTTTATAGACAAATTTGAGAAACCATAGAAGTGAAAAATGCAAGAAAAAAAACCTAATTCTGGAGAACAGAAACTTGAAACACTTCAAAAACACAGAATATATATATATATATATATATATATAATATATATATATTATCTCTATCTATCTATACATATATCTTCTAAGGTGTAATAAAAATCTTAATGGCATTGCATCATACTTTAAAATTTTAGAATTCCTGGAGAACTCAGCCACATTCTTAACCACGTACATCTCACACTCTACACCACCGATGTACCAAGAGCAGTAGGCCACAGGTGATGGAGTGTGAAGTAGAAGGCAGCCCATCTCATCCTGATAAAAAAAGTGTAATAGCACAGAAAGGTTCAGCCTGCAACACATGTTAGTAGTATCTTATTCAATGGCTTTCACTCATGGGCTGAGGGTGAGATACAAAATCTTCACGAAGATTTGCTCTAGGAAAACTGTTTTGGATTTTCTTTTATTATTCCTAACAAGCAATACAAAATAAATTATTTAGGACCTGCTTTTGGGAAAGGCTTGGGTGGTGGTGGGAAAGTTCAAAACAATGGTGATGGGAAGGTGTAATGGTGGTGGGACTGGTTCTGGAGTAATCAATATAATAAATTACTGTGAACAACTTAAAAAAATTAAATTCATTTCGATTTGCTCGAGCGGGCCCAGTAACGTCTCCATTGGAGACTTTGTTGTTACTGTGTCTGGCATATCGAATACTCTCGGTAGCTTGCCGGGCTCTCCGAGAGGGGCGGAGGAATCGAACTCGGGTTGGCCATGTTGGCCGCTTGTAAGGCGAATGCCCTACCTGCTGTGCTATCACTCCAGCCCTGTGCTATCGCTCCAGCCCTTAAAAAACATATATATACATAAATACCTATCTATACTTCTCTAGTCTGTTTTATAAACAAAAGGAAAGTCATCCCAAGAAAGAGGCAAAGAATTAGTCCTAGGAAATGTGATAGAAAGATGCAATGCATATTGTAAAGCACTGGTTCCTGAGTTATCCTGACTCCTTTCTTTTCCTATAACTTTTCTAAATTTTGTTGTATCTTATGGTAGTGTTTACTATTCCACTTCCTGTGAGCAGAATCCTGGAAACAAATTAAACCAAATGGAAATTTTGACCTGAGTACAAACTGAGTGAGTTTGATGACACATCAGAGTCAAAGAGATGCCAACCTAGGAAAGTAAGTTATTCTTCTACTGATTGTAGGTTAAACTTGATTTGATTCCTGCATCTGCTGTCAAGGGCCATGTTCATTATTTGCCTCATCAACCCAGTGTTACTGCAGGGCAAAAAGGAAACCTTTGGTGCTTGCACCCATGACTGCTGCCACCACCATCAGCCAGGGACTGATGAAGTGTCCTCTTTCACTCACTAGGTAGCATGTTGCTATAGCAACAGACCATTCTCTGAACACCATGAATTCAGTTGGTTCTTACCCACAAGTAGCAAACTTCAACACACTACAGAAGTTCATTCTTTTAGCAAATGAAGTAATGGGTCTTAGCACTGGGAGCCTGGCAGTACGTGTATACAGTGAAAGAGAATTCAAAAACGAAAACAAGTCTTGGCCAGTATGTGCCTGAGAAGATTTTTCAGTTAACTCAGTGGATCAGATCCAAGGACGCAATGATTTGGGGGGGGGGGGGGGATGTCACAAAACCATCCATGTACCAAACCGTGTCAAATTATACAGCCTAATATTTGAAGTTTCATGCCGTTTATACTTCATAAAGATGTCTTCAAATAGCAAAAGTTCAAAATGAGCTTGAAAGTACATTAAAAAAAAAAAAACCCACTTTCATTGAGGTACCAGAATTTACAATACTGCTAATCAGACTTTTCACACACCGTCTCATTCCAACACCACACTGCTTCCCTCCAGCTGGAATCACATTTTCCCTAAAATAAATGTTAGCAATAAATTAAGTGGAACACTCTTGGATCCCATTATTTCGAACCCCTTTCCTGCACCTTCATCTGCAAGTATGTGTCTGGGATTCAGGCGCTGGGGCTGTAGCCAGCAGTGTCCACCATGAAACCCTGAACCGGGTACAGTGCCTGGCTCCCAGCAGATGGGCCAGTTTAGACTCCAGTATCCTAATGACATGTGTCCAAGTTAGACTCACCCACCCCTCTGTGTTCCTTCAGCCTGGGCTTAGTTCTTGGCTGGGGCCACAAAATGAGCTCCCCTTGAGGACTGGACACCCTTCCTGCACAGGGCCTGCTAGGCAAGATTTCAGGTTTGACTCTATTATTTCCTTCAGCTCAAATCAAACCTTGTCTAAAATTAGAAGGCGCTCCCTGCTTGGGGTGGATTTTACCCCAAAGAGAGTGGAGAGGAAACAATGACTGTATTACAGCAAACTCGCCTGTCTTGCCGTATCAAACCTCGAAGGCCCCTTCCAGCCTTCTCAGTCATAAGCTGCAGCTTACAGGAAACATAGGACTAGAGTTGTCTGTGAATAAAACCATATTGCATTTGAAACAAGAGTGCAATTAATAGAGTCCTCTGGGTATCTTTCCTAAGCTCTCATCTAACCCAGAGTTTAAATCTAAGACTCATCATTCTGTAAAGAGAGAAATTCAACCTTCTAGAAGGAAATTACTCATGTTGAATTTACTGTGTCGAAATTACAAAACAACCACCCTGTTGGCAAAGTTGGCAGTCCTTCTCTGACAGCCTCGGGGCAGGAATCGAAAGTCTAAATTAGCCTTTCGCCCCCGGGGGCCACATTTATCCTGTGTCTGTTACCATTATGCCGAGTTGGGATGACTGAGAAAAATCTATGCTAAGCACTTTTGGTTATTGCAACATTAATTTGAGAGGGAATAAAGGAGCTGTGTACTCAGTGGAATAGAAACCTCAAGTTGTCATTTCTCTAAGTTATTGCATTAAACCAGTTGTAATGCCTGTTGCTCTAAGCTCAGGTCTTCATAAGCTTCCATTGGCCGGGACTTGTCCATTCCTGTGGTTTTAATACCCACCACTGAAAACTGCACAGCCAGGAATGCAGAACCAAAGGACAGAGACGGGAGTAAGCTCTGAGTATGGTCAGGTGTGCCCCCTCTCCCCAAAAAACAAACCAAGAAGGGAGTTACAGGGTCTAGGAACTCAGAATGTCAAATGCTTCAGTGTTTTGTGTCAGTCATGGGTAAGCAGGAAGGTGGGGACTGTGGAGAGGAATGAGTGGAAGGGGCAGACACGGGCTGTGCAACCCTCAGAACGGCAGAGCCAGTGGGGGTAAAAACGCTCAATGGTCGTGGGGGAATGGAGGAAGCCATGACAACCTGCAACATAGATTTGCCTGGCAGAGAAGAGGGGTGGAAGATGTGAGCCTGCGGAGGAGGGAAGCTTGAGAAAAGCATGCAAGATTGAGACTTCGGCTTATAGCCACGTGGGGCTGACTGTTCCATAGAAGGTACAACACTGGGTTGGAGCCAGATGAGGATGATGGTTGGTGGACAGACCAGTTTGGATGTTTACAAATGCCACAAATCAGATAAAGTAGGGTACCATCCCGAGCTCTGCAAACACACATTGCCAAGAGAGTTGGGATAATGGAGCAGAGCTGAAGACATCAGGGGCACAAGAATCAGGACCTTCCAGGGCCAATCCTTGGGTCATCGTCATGTACAAACACAGCACAAGTCAGATCTCCTTTCCTCAAGGGGCCCGCTAGGCAGAGTATCCCTGCCGGGCTGGTTGCAGAGCAAGTTTAACAAAGGTTGAGACTTGTCTTTGAGGGAGTGGGCAGCCAGCAACCTTGTTTTCTGCAGGTGCCTTCAGAGAGCATCACTTGCCATGGCTGATGGGACCAGGAAGCTCTGCTCTGGACTAAGTTCTCCACAGGTGCTCCGGAATACAGAAATGCAATCAGCCAGCCAGTCACAAAACCTTCCCCAGCAAACAACTGCAAACTACCGGGTGTCAATCAGATTAACTATAATTCAGGGAAACAGTGAGAAACTTCAGCAGTGGCACTGAAGGAAAACTTGGCTGTCGGCATCAACATTGATGTGTCATGCAGAAAAAAAATAAATGAATGTTAGGAAAAAGCAACCTTCAGTGAAAGAAATATTTAGTTTTCAAAAGAATATAAAATCAAGCCATGCCATATGGGGTAAAAATAATATGGTAGGGTTATAAAAGAAAGCAGAGAATAAGAGGAACAAAACTCAGGGTCATGGGCTCTTTGGGCATGGACTTGGTAAAGTGCCTGAAAGGTCCTGTGGCCCTCCTGGGCTGCTCAGTCTGTCAGGACCAGAGGGAGAACTACAGGAAGATGTTACACTTTGCAATCAACGCATCTACTTATGCTTCGTATCTAGAGATACGAAGGAAACTTTCCTAAGAATGAAACACTTCCCTGAGAATGCCGTGATTATCATTCTTTGATTTTGGGGGGCTCTCCCAAGCAATACTCTGCATCTGGGCCAGACGGTTCAATGCAAGGGATTGGCCATGAAAAGCAGCTTAGGCCCAGCAGTGCCGGGAACACAGGGTGGAGTGTGGAGAGAGAGGGTCATACTCAGCAATGCTCAGGGGCCATGCAGTGGAGGGTGTGTGTGTGTTGGGGGGGGGGTGGGGCTTGAACTCAGGGGCTAGCACATGCTAGCATGTGCTTCATTCAGCCTTCTGAGTTAGCTTGCCAGCCTCTACACTACAATTCTCAACCTAAAAAATCACCTTCTTAGGTGGATGGGTACACAGACCACTTATACCACAGGTGTCTCTACGTTTTGCCCACAAGACCATAGGGAGCTCATTTTATTTCACTTTGAAAAAAATCATCCTTTATTCTTAACTTACAAAGTTATAACAACATAATGTGATTTTACATGGAAATAAAATATATTAGAGGGTGATGCTTCACAACTCAGAGGGTATGCTCAGGTAATAAGAAATCGATACCTCTGTTGTTGCTTAGTAATTGTGTGGAGGTGAACGTGTAAGCCCTGAGAGTCAGTTTTCTTATACGTGCTACAAGAGCCCGACTGCCCAGTGTCTACTTTGTGGACACCTACCTTGGGAAACAAAGATCACCTAGTTTGTGCCAGCCATAAGACCAGAGACAGCCAGTCCCTCTACCCCTGCTTTAGGGACCTGGTGGGGTGACATCCCTAGCCATCTGGGGAGCTGGTTTTCCTCTTTCCCCACATTAAATCTCACATGTATGTTTTAAATTCATCAATAAGAGCAAATCCAAGAAATTCTAACATCCTTATTATAAGCACAACTCCAGATCACCGCCTTACCACAATCTCACCCTGTAGTCGAGGTCTCAGCTTCCTGATGATTACTTCCAAGGGCATTCTGCAACCAGAAGCTAGAACGTAACTTCCATCTGGACCAGTCCCCGGCTGGCCCATGGGAGGCTGATGGCCCGCAGGTTGGAGACCATGAACCGCGGATATAGCAGTGCTCTGGGGAAGGGTCCTGTACAGCCCTTGGAATGGCAGCAAATATGATCCCCATCAACTACGAGGAAAGGTGGTATGTCCAGGACAAGACCTCTACTCAAGAAAGACTTGGATTCTCAGGGGTCCCAGTAGGAATGGGAACAGGATAAAGGATGAGAGTGGGCACGGGGCAGGCTCCTGGGTTCCATTCCAAGGGACCCGCCAGCCAGTTGCTAAACCCAGAGAAGTTTCCCTCTGGTCCCCTTTCTAAAAACAGCAGCCAGCAGCTCCAGAAAAGACTCCGTGAGCAAATTTTCTTATTCTTCTCTCAACTCCATTTTGATTCCTCAAGTAAAACCAATTGTATGTTTAATCAGTTTCATTATATTCGGTGGGAGCCCAAAGTAAGGCTAAAAGTAGAGAGCAACAGCTGTCCTTTGGAACTGTTGTTTTCATCTGAAAATGCTGCCGAGTGTTTTAAAATTACCAGCAGAGGAGGCTTCTGTAGCCTTCAGATATCCACCAAGTACCGATAATTTATTCACATGGCCACAGAGTTCATTAATTTGCATGGAAACCTTTTAAATGTGGAGACAAAGACAGACGCAGAGAGGTTTTCTTTTCTTCTTCCCAGATGAGGGCAAGGAGAGTAAAGACAAAGGGGCAGGGGCAGGGGGTGGGAGAAGGGCTGGATAGGCAAAAGCATCGGGGTCTCCCATAGTTCCCATATAGTTCCATAGTCCACCCATCCGTTCAGCAGGACTTGGCCTGGGAGAGGGGAGAGAAGGGGTTTTTTCACGCTGACTTTTGCTTGCTCTACTAGAATAGTTTATCACACTATCCCGCTGTCTTTCACCTTAGGGCCCAGCCTGCTTCAGGCCGCCTAGACTCTCCATCCAGGGTTTGGTGCCAGTGGCCATGCACTCACCTCCAAGGAAAACACCAGTCTGGTGAATCAGACAGGATGGGGGAAGCATAACGCCACCTCCAGGGGCAAAAGTGCAGTGCCAGGAGTAAGCCCTGAGCACCAGGGAGGGGTGGTCTCCAAACAAAGAGCCAAGGATGTGCCATGCACCCAAAGAACTGTGTGGTTCCCGGGTGGTACCACTGTATCACCTTTTTGTAAGGACAGTTGGGTTGCAAGACCACACAAGCCCCATCTAAGAAGCAGGTGAGGCCCCTCTAGGTTTCCCAAAGGAAATTGGAGATTAAAATACCACAAACCAGGGGGCTGGATCAATAGCACAGCGGGTAGGGTATTTGCCTTGCATGCGGATGACCCGGGTTCAATTTCCAACATCCCATATGGTTCCCTGAGCACCACCAGGGATAATTCCTGAGTGCAGAGCCAGGAGAAACCCCTGTGCATCGCCGGGTGTGACCCAGAAAAGCAAAAAATAAATGAATAAATAAATAAACAAACAAAACCCACAAACCAGAAAGCACCCACACAGCCATTCAGCACACTGGGGAGGGGACTGGGGAGGAAGGACAACCAAGAGGGAATCTGATGCCCCCTCCTTGCCAGTACAAAGACACTCACAGGAAGGGTAGGCTCACCCGTGCAGCCAGATACTTCAAACCACACACCCTACCCATACACCACATTTTATAGGGTTCAAAGCAGGAGGCAACCAATCTCAGAGGGAAATATAATATATATATATATATATATATATATATATATATATCGCATTGTAGCACTGTCCTCCCGTTATTCATTGATTTGCTTGAGTGGGTACCAGTAATGTCTCCATTGTGAGATTTGTTGTTACTGTTTTTGGCCTATCAAATACATCACGGGGAGCTTGCCAGGCTCTGCTGTGTGGGTGGGATACTCTCGGTAGCTTGTCGGGCTCTCTGACAGGGATGGAGGAATTGAACCCGGGTCGGCTGCATGCAAGGCAAACGCCCTACCCGCTGTGCTATCACTCCAGCCTATATATATATATATATATATGTATATATATATATGTCACTCCAGCCTATATATATATATATATGTCACTCCAGCCTATTATATATATCACTTAATCACTTAATCCCCGTTATTCATCGATTTATTCGAGCGGGTGCCAGTAACATCTCCATTCATCCCGGTTGCGTGCTAGCGTAGCCCAATGGTATTTGTTCGTTTTAGGAACATGTAGAGCCTCAAACCGATCATTTAGGGTCTTGACGAAGAAGTCTGACCATCTTATAGGTGGGCGTCCACGTGATCTTTTGATGTCTCGTGGAATCCAATCAGTAATGGCTCTAGTCCAGCGGTTGTCTGTAAACCTCATTACATGTCCAGCCCATCTGATTTTTGATGTCTTGGCAAATGAGACAGCGTCTCTGATTCTTGAGCGTTGACGAAGATCAGAACTCCGGATTCTATCTCTCATTTGAGTGAATCGTGATATTCCAAGCATAGCTCTTTCGATTCCTCTTTGAGAGACACGAATAGCGTTCTCATCCTGTTTTCGTAGGGTCCAGGGCTCTGAGGCATATGTTAATGCAGGAAGAACAGTGGAATCAAAGAGATGTGCTCGTAGCTGGAGGTTCTTTGTCCTTTTAGTTATTTCTTCAACGCTCTTGAAGGCATTCCAAGCCGCTCTCTTCCTCCTGCGCAACTCAGGTGCCAGGTCATTCATCATGTTGATTTCTCAACCTAGGTATATATAACTGTTGCATTCGGAGATGGTGGTTCCGTTGAGAGCGAATGGAGCATCAGGAATAAGGCTGTTTCTCATAAACATTGTCTTCGTAAGATTCAGCTGTAGTCCGACCTTTCCACATTCACGGTCAAAGTCGTTCAGCATTTGTGCCGCTTGGTTGATGTTTGGTGTTATTAGAACGATGTCATCAGCAAAGCGGAGGTGGTGTAGTTGCCGACCATCTATCTTCACTCCCATGTTTTCCCATTCCAGTCGTCGCATGATGTTCTCGAGGGTGGCACTGAAGAGTTTTGGTGAAATGGTATCACCCTGCCGAACCCCTCTCTTGATATGGATGATAATTTCTTTGTAGAATGGTGAGATCTTGTTAGTGAATCCGCAATAGAGCTCACGAAGGATCCTGATGTATTGAGTTTGTACGCCCTGATTGGCTAGGGCTTCCATGACCGCTTCCGTCTCAACAGAATCAAAGGCCTTCTTTAAATCAATGAACGTTAGACAGAGTGGCATCTTGAACTCCCGAGATACCTCAATGAGCTTGGTTATTGTGTGGATATGGTCGATGGTACTGAATCCTTTTCGGAATCCAGCTTGTTCACATGGTTGTCCTTCATCTAGTGTTCTGCTAATCCTATTCAGGATGACTCGAGTGAATAGTTTGTAGATGACAGACAATAGGCAGATTGGGCGATAGTTGCCAATGTCGTGGATGTCTCCTTTCTTGTATAGTAGTACAGTCTTGCTGGTTTTCCATTGGGATGGAACCTTGCATTCAGACAGGTAGCGTGTGAAGAGTCGAGCCAATGTATTGATGAGTACTGATGGTAAGTTCTTCAGGTGTTCAGGTCTGATCTTGTCTGGGCCAGGTGCTCTTTGTTTCTTTACCGACGAGATGGCATGTTGGATTTCGGAAGGGAGAACATTGGGAATGACATATCCATCATGTGGTATGTGGTATGTGGGCAAGTGGATGTGGTTATTAAAGAGATCTGAGTAGAAGTCATGAATAATCTTCTCCATTGCCCTTCTGGAAGATGTGATAGATCCATCATGATGTCGGAGGGCAGTCATCTTGGTTTTGTAGTTGGTGAAGGACAGGCGGGCATTACGAATGTTTTTCCCAGCTTCTGCTGCATCTACCAGTACTGCTGCTCTCCTGTTTTTGAGGTCATCCTTGATGGCTTCTCTGCACTGTTTTGCCAGTTCGGACGTTTGTTTGTGGTTGCCTGAGGCACGTGCCAAGCCACGTTGGCGAATAAGTTCAAGAGTGTTCGAAGAAAGACGGCTTTTTGTGGTTATCTCTCTCTTGGCATTCCTTGCACAATCATGGAGGTGCTGAATCATTCGATCGTATTCTTCATCAATGTTGTCAATGACGGCATCTTCCCATGTTGCCGCAACAGAGCCAAAGAGTTCCCAGTTGGTGGTTGTTCTGGGAGTCTTCTTCTTAAACCTTGCATTCTTTTCTCCTCGTTCTGTGAGGTAGAATTTAGCATGAAGAAGACGGTGGTCTGATCCTGTTTGGAATTTTGGGACAACAGCAACATCAGTTAGGCAAAACCGCCGATTGAATATGATGTGGTCTATTTCATTGTGGAACCGTCCATCGGGAGACTCCCATGTCCAACGTTTAGATTTAGCCTTTTGGAATTGTGAGTTACCATGGAAGGTTTTGGTTGACATAATGAACTCAGTATCTGAGTCTGTCACCCTGTTCGTTCCATTCCAGGCCATGGGTTCCGATGTGGAGTTCATCGACTGATCTTCTTGGTCCTATCTTGGCATTAAAATCACCGACAATGATCTTGTAGAAGGTGTGATCTTCTTTATAGAATTTCTCCAGCTCCATGTAGAATTTCTCAGTTTCTCTTTCACCATAACTGGATGTTGGTGCATAGACAACAAAGATAGAAACTGCCGGTAGTGAGCCACATTTATTCAAGTGTAATCGTCCGATTCGGGTTGTTAGGCATTCAAATGAATCAATGCTCGTGACTAAGTTTGTGTTGACAAGGATACCGACACCACCGACGCCTCTTTTATCACATGTTCCAAGGAACAGTTCTTCTCCAGTGTCGAAAACAGCATGATGGGATTGATGTCTTCTCGTTTCGGTCAGACCAATGATGTCGTACTTGATCTTTCGCGCTTGTACCATAAGGTCTTCAATGGATGCAGCAGATGCCAGCGTATGAGCATTAAAAGTAGACAATCATTTTTGTTTTTCTGTGTTTTGGCAGCCTATGTCTGCCTTGGTGTTTTATCAGCCTTTCCTTCCATATCTTTCTCGACTCTGCATATTCAGGGTTAGGGAAATGAGATCCATTTATTACTGGATATATATATATAATATATATGTGTATATATATATATATATATATATATATATATATATATATCACGGTCCTCCCGTTGTTCATCGATTTGCTCGAGCGGGCCCAGTAACGTCTCCATCATGAGACTTGTTGTTACTGTGTTTGGCATACTGAATACGTCACGGGTAGCTTGCCAGGCTCTGCTGTGCGGGCGAGATTCTCTCAGTAGCTTGCCAGGCTCTCTGAGAGGGGCGGAGAAATCGAACTCGGGTCAGCCATGTTGGCCGCTTGTAAGGCAAACACCCTACCACTGTGCTATCGCTCCAGCCCTACACACACACACACACACACACACACACACACACACACACACATATTGAGCACACAAGGTTCAACCTCTAACAACATGTTATTGATCTCTTACAGAAGGGCTTAATGGCCCCTGGGCAAAATACAATAAACTCCACACTCTTTCCTCTAAGGATACTTTTTTGTAGCATTTTCAGTGGTTTTTCATAACAAACAACACAAAATATAATTATTTTGGTTTTGCTTTGGGGTGGGGATTGGGGTTCCGATGGAAACATCCAAAATAGGGTGGTGGGAAGGTGTCATGGTGGTGGAATTGATGTTTGAATGTTAAATATAATCAAATATTGTGAACTACTTTATAAAATGAAAAATTATAAAAAAGAAAAAAAGAACCAGAGTGGGCTTGCCTGCAGATAGGGCAACTGCTCCCCAGGGCAGGTGGCATCCTGGTGGCAGGAGAACTTCCTGCTCCTTAGTCACTATGGCCTGGGGGGCTGGTCCTCCAATGCAGTCCAGGTCCCTTGATGCCCATGCCCAGTCCAAGTACAATCAGCTCTCTCGGCCCAGTGTCCTTGGGTGCAAAGGATGAGTTGCTGGGCAGTGTCCTCTGGAGGCTCACAGCTAAGAATGACGGGGTTTGGTTCAGCCGTCACTCTGGGAAGCTGCATACCAGGTCACTAACGGTGACATCTCATCTCCTCCTGGAGCTGGCCCCGACTCCCTCCCCCCTGGCCCTACTGAGTGTCCCACTGTTTGCTTGACAGCCTAATTACTAGATACCAGGCTTGATATCTGAAAGTGATGGTCCACCAGCACTACTCGGCCGGGATCCTGGGCCCAGATGCACAAAGGTGGGGCTTGCTCTGCTGGAGTTGGAAGGAGAGATCCAGAAGTCAGCAGGAGCACACCTCACAGGCCCGCCCTCACCACGACACAAGGGTACCAGACCACCTGACACCCCAGCAGAGCCCTGCTGCCCAGTGCTAACCGGCCGGTGATATTATGACCAACATTTCCCCCTGAGCAGGACTTTTCCCACAAGGAACAAGAGCATCCTGGTGGCCTTGGCGGAATCCACGCTTCTACCAGTAAAGATCCAATGAGTTAACACCTTGTAATGGGATCAAATTTTCCCAATTTTATGGTACTTAAGAAGAACTTGGTTTCTGATGGGACAGATTAGAGAATGGTGGCGGGGGTGAATGGAGAGCTGAAATTCTGTTGTGAACCTGGAGCCCAGCCTCTGTCCCAAACCTAAGCTGGAGGTTCGTGACAGCCCCCAGCAGTGCTGACCGCCCCCACGGGTCCTGCGGGAACTGGAGTCTGAGAGGTGGCACCAGGGGGCAGAGACCAGCAGCTTCCCCACTGCCAGTGACGCCCAAGAGCCCCTGAAAGGGTGCAGAGGATGAGCTCTTGAGCCAGAATGGACACTAGGAAAGGAAGTGAGCCTGGTGGGTGGTATGCAGAGACAGCACTACTTCCCTGTGTATTCTTCTCAGATGGGTGCGTGTTTGCTCACATGATTCTGGCTCCCAGGGGAAATCTCTTCTAACTTCCCTAACTCAAGCGTATCTCCCTCACACCTTCTTCTTCTGCATGCCAGCAGTGTTTTGGGGAGATGGAGTTGCTCAGGAGCACTAAGACCAGTGGGAATTGGCTTGGCTCCACCGCGAGAGTGTCAGGTCACGTAATGGTGATCAGCGTGTCCAGGATCAGTTCCGACACAATTCTCGGGGCCAGCAGGCAGCTCTGACTCAGAACTGCTTTGCCTCCCTCTCCCTCTCCCCCCACCGGAGGCCAACTCCCTTCCTCGTTGCCATCATTGATGGTGGTACCAAGGAAACATTTTATTTGCTTTTCAATGTCCCAGATTAGAACTTCAGCTTAGTGCGAGGGGGTGGGGTTTGTTGTTGGCAGGGATGGGGCATGTGTGAAGCTCGGAAGTGTAGGGGGCAGTGAAGAGAACCTGCAAGCCACACAGAGTATTCAATGTCCAGAACCTCTGGATGCATTCTTGGGAGGGCACCACAGCTGAGGAGGTGACCTCCGGTCATCATGATGAAACCAACGAAGGAAAGGGAAGGGGGTAAAGCAAGTAAGAAATGATTCCCATGGGGCTGGAGAGATAGTACAGCAGTCAAGATGCTTGCCTTGCATATGGCTGACCTGGGTTCCATCCCTGGTACCTGGAATGGTCCTGAGAGTCCCATCAGCAGTGATTCCTGACTGCAGGGTCAGGAATAAGCCTTGAGCACTGATCGAGCATCACCCCCAAAATTAAACAAAGACATTCTTTGCAAAGCTTAGAATCTCCACGTGGTTCAGCTTCCCTGCTCTGCATGAAGGAACAGGCACTGTACAGGCAGAGTTAACTCTGACCCCAGCCACAGGGGCTGGGGGCTGGAGGTTGCTTACCACTGGGCAGTGACTCTGCAAGCTGGGGGTCTCCAGGAGCCCTGCACATCTGGGATGTAGGTGGGAAGGTTGACAGTTGAGATCATCTCTCAGGTAAAGGAGTCAGCAGATTTAGGCAATGAAACTGACCAGGGTTTGATATCCCAAACCACAAATGGTCACTGGAGCATGGCCAGGAATGATCCCTGAGAATTGACATAGGAGTAAAACCTAACACCTCCAGTTGTGGTACAAAAGAAATGAAAAAAAGAGAAAAAGAGAGGAGAGAGAACAGGAGAGAAGAGGGGCAAGAGGAGGAAAGGGAAGGGGAGGGGAAAGAAAGGAAGGAAGGGAGAGAGACAAAGAAAGAGAGAGACAGAGAGAGAAGTTCCAAGAGGGTAGAGATGGACTGGATAGGCAAGAGATATGCGGTCCTTTACGATAACCCAGCACATGAAGGAACGCAAGATGTCTTCCACCCCCAAGAGAAGCTACTTCAAAGGCTAACGTCCCTCCCTGGCTCTGATGCTGAATTCGGGGTGTGAAAATGAAGGCAGGGAACAGGAAGAGCAAGATGACTTACTCCAGCATTTAAGATGCCTGACTAAATGGCAGTTGTAAGGTAAAAAACTTTAGAAATAGTGAGAGTTGACCCTTTTCCAGTTGTACCAAATATTTCCTGGGCAGGTAGTTCTAGAATTCCTCAACTGAGCTCTGGGAATGCTGGCTTCTAACATAGGTGTATTTTTCTCGTTGGACATGTTTTTGAGTTGGTAATTTGATTCGCCCTCACTGATGAGAGAGTTTCATGGTCGTTTTGGTCACCTTGAGTGTTAACACTGTAGCTATGTGACTGGAGCCTGGAGGCCTCTGAGACCACTGTCCTGGGATCACTCTCTTCAGTCCCTGAACATCTCTGCAAGGTAGACCCGTATTTCCTGCCAGGTGACGTTAAACCACCTCCTTATCTTACTTATTACAAGGTTTCTGTGGATTTTAATTTTAAACCCAGCTCAACTATCCTCTCCAGGATGTGAAATGAATCCCAGCTTGTCAGGTGGGAGATCCAGGTTGAGATCCAGGTTGCTTAGGATGATCTGAGTTCCAGCTCTGCTCTCTATAAACACTGTAAGATTGCATGTTACATTTCAGTTTCGATGAGGACAAATCAGATAAACTAAAATTTGTAGCCTGCCACATTCAGCACAGTGAAGTTGATGAATTCATAGTGGCAGAATTAATATTTTATATTTATTTTAATATAGTATATTTATTATACATGCCTATTTAGTGAACAGATGGTGAATAGATGGTCATCATGGAGAAAATCAAGGAAAGTGAGCAAAAATTACTCTCTAAATTCAAAGATGAATTATTTCTTCATCAGAAGCTGTTCTATCTCCTTTGATGATTATTTTTTTTGCAAAAAAACTCATACTATTCTCATGGTCATAGGAAACACTTTATATTCTATCTACATACTCATATTTAAACATAGTGACTTCTCAAGAATTTTAATTTCCTTCCTTCCTCCCTCCCTTCTTCCCTCTTTTCCTCCTGCCTCCCTTTCTCCTCCTTTCCCTCTTCCCTCCCTTCCTCCTTCCTTCCTTCCTTTCTCCCTCTTGCCTCCTGCCTTCCTTACCTTTCTTCCTTCACTCCCTCTCTTTGAGTGCTGAATGAACTATGTGGTGCCAGGGGTCAAATTCAAATTATTTGAATAAATTCCCCTTCAAGATACACTAGCACTTTGCATGAAGTTAAATATTTAACATGTGTTGTTAATAAATGAAATAATTGCATCATGTTTAGTGTTTAGCCAGTGAAACAGATGTGGGTGTAAGTGGCTACTTGATTACCTAAGGAGAGCTCTGTTCTCAATATCAACTAGAAGGATAGTTCCATAGGATCAGTTACAGAATCATCAGAAGATTAGCAGGTAAGTCTTTTTTTTTGTAATTGAATTTTCCAGTTATTAAAAATAATTACAGAAAAGCAGGGAGGGTGAAAGTTGGCCTAGAAGAAACAGTGAAAGTCACCAAAAAGACAGCAGGAGTCAGAGTCAATTTAGAGCAAATTGAAATATTTACTAATTTGTGGCATACATTTCATATTATTCTGTGGTTGGGGAATTAGGGTTCAGTTGCTAAAACTATCCAAATACCATTTTAAAATCAAACAATTGAAGTACAAGAATTAATGTTCCTAATTTAGCTCTTAAAAGTTGTTTTTTTTTATATCATTTTAAGCCATTTTAAACACACCCAAATGTTTTAATAGTAGACTTTTCATTTTAACAGGGGCATAAATTAATACTAAAACACTAATTTTGTTTGCTGAGTTTGGGATTCTGAGAAATACCAGGGCAGAGAAACAGACCAGAAATCATTTGCTTTTGGCTAAGACCAGATACTGGTGAACAATACTGGGGGCTTCAAGTGAGAACAGCACGGTCGGAGGACAGACTGATTGATAATAAATGTGTAGGGAAAGAATAATTAGGGTATAGGAGTTGAGGCACTGGCCTTGCACACGGCCAGCCCTGCAGCGCAGAGCTAGGAAGGAGTAAGCCTTGAGGACAGCAGTGTGAGCCCTTTCTCCCCAACAAAACAAACCAAAGGAAAAAATAGAGGACTGGCAAAATGTGGACAGTAACTTGAATTTTGGTGCACAAATGGATCTCTGGAGATTCTCTCTCAAAGATGTCACTGGGTTGAAGGGAACTTTGACCTATTCTTCAGAAGCATTGCTGAAGGATTGGGGACTTGAGTTTTGAAACAAAACCACTTAGAGAAAAGTCAGAAATGGTATTTCAGTTCTGGCTGAGCAAGATCTCGTTATTCTCTTGAAGCAGAACTTTCTAGAGCAGTGTACTCTTCTAGGGCCATATCCATGGAATGTCCTAGGAGATAGTCCAAGGTGGATATAAAGGGAAATTCACATACATGAAGGGCAATGTCATGAGACAAGGAGCCAAGAGGCAGGACAGGGAGTTTCCAGGGAGGAAAACATGCCAGAAGGTGGCCACAGTTGGAAAAAGGCCGGGAAACACTGCTCTAAATAGTACGCAGATAATTTCTTTTCCTATAAACTCCTTTTTTTCATGCATTACTGATTCCTGGATTCTAACAACGACAGGTAGCAAGTAACAATGAATATACTAGCTGCTATATTTAAATTATGTTCGGAAGAAAACAGGATGGGGATAGGAAAGTCTGATGAATTTTCTCCTAGGGACTCTAGACCAAGCTTAGATGTTGAAAAAGATGAGTTCTGGGGACCAGTCTATAACAATTTCCCTCCAAAAACCCATGGATTCTGTTCCCTTGAAGCTCTCAGAATCTCACCCATTTGAGTCCCCTTCCTGTCCCTTCATTATTCCTCCTGAGAGAGATCATTTTCTTTCTTTTTTTTAATTTTTTTTTTTGGTTACTCACGCAACAATGCTTAGGGCTTACTCCTGAGCTCAGGAACCTCTCCTGGTGGGTTTGGGAGACCCTAAGGGGTGCTAAGGATGGAACTCATGTTGGCTGCATGCAGGGCAAGTGCTCTACCCGCTGTCCTATGGCTCGGTCCTCAGAGAGGTGCATTTCTTGAGTCACCCTGAACCAATGAAAAATCAGATCAAGCAATCAGATTTCTATAGAAAGGGGTTCAAGCTTGTACATTCCTCACATAAAAGTTCCTGACAGTGGACATCCCCTCATTACCTCTTGAAGGTCAGAACGGGTCTCATTAATTTCCCTTAGAAACGCATCTGAACACAACCTGCCGTCCCCCCGTGCCCTCCTCCGGCTTCCATTTTTCTCATATAACATTACAACTGGCTTTGTTGTTCATCTTTCTCTTTAAATGACACTTTCCCAGTCTTTTGTTCACCACCAAATCTTCTCCAGTGGATTTGACATTAAAACTCAGGTTCTTCCTTCTCGAGAAAAGTGGCTGACTATTAGCAGTTTAGCTAAAACAGCTTGGCATTTTGAACTATTCTATTTTATATTTTTACATTGCAGTTCCTTAGAAGAAGAAAACCATATGCTGGCTCCCAAAAGAATGGTCCCCTTTAGAACTCCGTTCAGTTTTGAATTAAAACGTGCAAAAGAAAGTAGCTCCTTCAAAACGCATTAAGCTGTGCTGTACAGGAGAAATGAAAACTCTGAAAGTTGGGCAAGCCATGAAATTTGTAATTTATAGAGAAGCTAAAATTAGAACTGGCAAGCGAATCTACACAAACTTAAATACCATCAAGAACTCTTGCTGGGCCGGCCTCAGTCCCTGTACCTGGCTGGGAGTCAGGCTGAACCTGGACTCTGTTTTCCTGTCGCCAGCTACCTCCCCTGACTGACAACTCCTGTTCCCTTTGAGTTTAACCTGCATAGGAAACCAGGGACACTGCAGCCCTGGGCCCCCAGTCTGGGGTTCAGTGAACAGCTCCACTATCCATAGAACAACTTATGGTTCAGTTTGTAAACAGGCAGCAGATAAAAACAATTCTTAAAATTAAAAACTCAGGGTTGGAGCAATAGTACAGAGTGTTAGGGCACTTGCCTTGCATGTGGCTGACCCTGGTTTGATCCCCAACAAACGCCATATGCTTGCCCCTACCCAGACTACCAGAAGCGATCCCTGATCAAAGGGCCAGCAGTCAGCCCTGAGCATCACCAGGTGTGGCCCGTAGACCCCAAACAAGTAAATAAATTAAAAATCAGGGTTGTAGGGCAAAAGAGTGAAACTCTGTCGGACATTTTTGTGAGTGGCCCATGATGTCTCATTCCTTCGAGCAGATATGACAGTCCTGAGAGGGGAAGAGAGAGGCTGGACTAGCACGGCACCCTCAGTCTGAGATAGACTCACCTGCAGGAAGGAGGTATGGGGTGTGGAGGGAAAGGGAAGGGCAGAGTCTGGTCAGGACATCATCCAGGCAGACTCCTGGAACTGGAGGGATAGTGCATTGGGTACAACAGTTTCCTGGCATGTGGCAGACCCGGGCTCAATCTCCAGCATCCTGCACGGTTCCCCAAGCTCCACCAGGAATGACCCCTGAGTGTAGAACCAGGAGTATGCCGTGGGCACCATTCGGTATGGGCAAAAAAAAAAAAAAATCAAACCAAACCAAGCCAGATTCCTGCCAGCAAATGCACTGAACTTTTGTACTGTTCCAACAACAATGCTGTGGGCTACAATTTCATCTTGGATCTATGACTTGCCTAAGTTGGATTGTTTGGAAGGAAAACACTACAATGTCTGATTCCTGCAGGCACATTTTCAAGGGTGATGATGCAAGGTGCTCTGTGAAGGGTGGCATAGGAGCTGCCCCTAACTGTATGGAAGGCAGGTCTTGAAAGCAATGGAACTGCAGGTTGGGATTGTAGAAGCAACGAGATCATGAATACTCGGATCTCCGGAATGGGACATGAGGCCTGATGACCCCCTGTCCAGCATGATGGCACACAAGGAAGGAAATGAACACTGGCCACACAGGAGGAGACCCCTGGAGAAACAGACTGGCAAACAAACTGATCGGAGCCCTCGAGTCCTTAAGACGTGATCAGCATATGCCGTGTGGTGGCTGAACTGATGGACACACCAAGTCAGCAGAAGAACATTTCCTTAGAAATCATGATGACCCCCAGAGCAAGCCTCCTCTGCCTGGAAATGGTCAAAGGTCTGTGGCTGAGGCACCACCACATGACCAGCCTGGTCCTGCAAAAAACACACCCCACCCCCCCAAAAAGCTGAACTTTCAGGTCTGGTGGTGAGATGGGTTATATTCTAGAATCCCAAACTGAACCTAGTCTCCATTGCATCCACCAGAGTGTGTGAAGGAAAAGAAGGAAAGTTTCTAGAAACACCTAGCTCACTCATCCACACAGAGCTAAGGGGACAAGAGAAAGCACCTCTGGAAGCCCCAGAAGCAGCAGAGGTGAGCACTCTGGCTCCCCATCTTCTTTCAGCACAAGAAACAAGCAGCAACCTTGGCCCCTCCCCACCTGCCCCTGCATCTTCCTCTAATTCCTCATGGAATATTCTAGAAAGTCACTCCTCGTAGTTGTTTCTGCCCAACTTCCTCTGGTGCTCTCCCAGATGGGCGCTTTAGAGCATAGTGGCCTCTGCTCATGATCAAATGGCAAGAGCTCTGTCCTCGTCTGACCCACTGCACAGGGACAGTGGCCACTCCTGCGTCTGATGCCTCCAGCAGGCCAGAAAATGCACCTCAGTCAGCGCTGGGCTGACCCATCTCCGCTAGCTGTCACGCCTGGCTTTGCTATCACAGGACTCGGTTCCTCCATTGTACAAGCTGATCATCTCCTCCTTCCTGCTTCCTGTTTCTATTCCTCATCAGAAAGTGTGTCCAGGGGAGGTAGCCATAGTACAGCGGGGAGGGCACTCACCTTGCACACACCTGACCCAGATTCAATCCCCGGCACCACATACAATTCCCTGAGCTCTGCCAGGAGTGACCCCTGTGTGCAGAGCCAAGAATAAGTGCTAATCCCTGCTGGGTGTGACATTCCTCACCCCGTCCCCCAAAAATGTGTCTAGGAGAGCAGAAATGTGCCATGCCCTCAGCCTCACACTTGCGGGTGTTGAGATTGACCCCAATGGGTACTAGTTAACTCCCTGGAGCAAACTGAGATTCTCCCAGCAGTAGCACTGGCAGAGTCTTGTGAGAAAGTGGCGGTCAACACATGGGCCCCAATAACGCCTTCTACCCAATACCAATGTGCCGAAGTCATCCAAACCAGCACTCAACCAAACATCACTCAAGGACCTGCTTTCCTCATTTAGGGTCATTCAGAAGGAAAGTTTCCCAGAGCATCTGGAGGACACTTCCAGTTTACTTCAGGCAGAGTCCGATGCAGAAGAGAATGGGGTGGCAGGGGGGAGGGGGGCGTGACACTTTCAGGCCAGGCAAAACTGGACAAGGAACAGGCCTGGAACATGACCCCAGCTGGCTGTGCCATACAATGCTGTGAAAACTGCCCACCTGGGGTGGTTACTACAGAAACAAAATGGCCTTACTACCACTGGTAACTGATGAGGTTAGCAGCAAACATTTCTGTCAAACATGCCATCAGCTCCGCCTTTAGGAGAAATCCGTATGGCATCTGCAGCAGAGACAGAGAATTGGAGTTGGAGCTGAACCGCTTGGGACTCACCAAAGAAGCCAAGGGGAATATCTGAGCTCCAGTTTCCTCTTAAAATCTGCCACTGTTGGGGCCAGAGTGATAGTACAGCGGGGAGGGTGTTTGCCTTGCATGCGGCCAACCCGGGTTCTATTCCAAGCATCCTAGATGGTCCCCCGAGCACTGCCAGTAGTAATTCCTTAGTGCATGAGCCAGGGGCAACCCCTGTGCATCGCTGGGTGTGACCCAAAAAGGTAAAACCAAACTTTTTTCCCACTGTCATAAGTGATACAAATGGGAGGAGCCATGCCCAGTGGGCTTATTTTGAGTCATTGAGGATCAAGAGTTCTAAAAACAGACAGACATATCTTTAAGAAAATGGACTGTCCTTCCACAGAGAATCTTGCTTGATGTACAGGAGAAAGAGTGAAACGATCTTCCAAAGGAAGCAGGGAGTAGCCAGAGCTAAGGGAGATTTGTGGTCGTCGCTCTGGAGGGTGGAGAGGCCCAGATGTGGACCCTTGGACGGCAGGTTTGTGAGGGAAACCCCTGAGGAACTGGGGGGTGGGGGGAGTTACTTACCTGTGGCTAAGTAGATGATGTGGACCAGTGCGTCCCGGCTCTGCACGACGTCCACGGCCACGTGGGAGAAGCGGCTGTTGTCCTCCAGGAAGGCGGGGGTGGGGCTCACCGGCTGCACCACCTCGTGCATCAGGATGAACCTCTGTGCATCCTGCAGGTTCCTCTCTGTCAGGTTCACGTAGAGGCCCTGGTCCACTGTGCCGCACTGCAGGGAGGACAGGCCATGAGTGGAAGAGCACGGGCAGCCCCAGGGGTGACGTGGACCGCAACCGAGCCGAGGCACAAGCCACATGTTTAAACATGCATCCCTCCCTTCTCTCCCTACCCCCCCCCCCCACCAATGCACAGTGGAACCCAACATATTTGGGGAGCTTCTCCATGGCACTGTGAGGAGATTCATCGGATGTGTGAAAGGCATCGAGGAGGTAACACTGCTGAGTCCTATCTGAACCGTGAAAGCATCCATATTCCCTGGCACCTCTGAGACCCTCAGAAGCTGTGGCTGAGTGAGCACATTCAGCTGTGAATCTGGTGCCCATGCTGCAAAGGCAACCATCAATGATACCAGCAAGATTTATTCGTTTGCTTGTTGACCCATAAGCAATGGAGGGTTTCACGGCAGGAGTATTATGACTCTTTTATCTGTAAATTAGACACTAGTATCCTAATAACAGAACTACTACGCTGGTCTCATGGCTTTGAGCTCAAATTCCAAACTATAAATAAATGAAAAAGAATTATGTTCAGAGTCTAGGAATCTGGGGATTTAGAGAACAAATTTGCATGAGAAAAAGATAAGGGATGAGAGGGCTCACTAGGAAGAGTAGAGCTCATTTAATGAATTAGAGTTTTTTATTTATTAAAATCTATTTCTTAAAATTTTAATTTATATTTTGTTTTTGGGGGGACCTCGGAGAGCCTGGCAAGCTACCGAGAGTATCCCGCCCCATGGCAGAGCCTGGCAAGTTCCCCATGGCATATTCGATATGCCAAAAATAGTAACAAGTCTCACAATGGAGACATTACTGGTGCCCACTCGAGCAAATCGATGAACAACGGGAGGAGAGTGCTACAGTGTTTGGGGGGGGGGGGCATGCCCAGTAATGTTCAGGGGTTTCTCCTGGCCCTGCACTCAGGAATCATTCTTCATGGTTCTCTGGGGACTATAAGGGAAGCCGGGGGGGTTGAACCCGGGTTGGTTGTGTGCAAGACAAGTACCCGACCCACTGTACTATCACTCTGGCCACAAAGGGAGAAAGAGTAAGGGAAGAAAAGCTGTGAAAGCAGATAGGAAAAGCATTTTCAGAGACAGGAAATATCAAGCGGACGAATCTGGGTTAGTGGGGGGAGTGGGGTGGTGGAGCGGAGAATCAGGCATGGAAAATGATGAGAATTAAATTCCCAGCCGTGGGGTGTTCTGTAGATGGTTCGTGGCAAGGATACGATAAAAAGAGGCCGTGAAAGAGAGCAGAGCTTTCCCGGGGCTGAGCGCAGAATCAGACAGACCACTGTCACCTTCACTAGCTCTCTCTTGCTTTTATAAATTTTAAAATCCTGGGTCCCAGAAGGTCTGATCCAGGGCAGTACTTGATAGGAGTAGGTTTGATGGAAATGAATTTTTCCCTGTCCACGCCACCCAAAATCACCCTTTCGAACATGTCCTTTCTAATACTGGATTTTACAGCAGGTGAGAGGGGCAAACGCGTCAACTGGAAACTGCTTTTTTAAAAATAGATGATGGTTTCTGTAGCACTTGATAAAATGCCCTCCGTGCCATAAAACGATAAGCTAATTGTAGAATTAGAGGAGTCTGGAGTGAAATAGATTTCGAGTCTGACCCGAGGCTGGTTTAATGTCACACCTGCAGGGGTCCTGAGAGACGGGAGAGTGAGTAGGTGACATCAGGAGCAGGAAGCCACAGGGACAATTTGTCCAGGCGGTCTCGACCAATTCTGCTGTCAGAGACCATGTGACAGAACCAGGGCTGAGCGCTTATAAGTTAATTGAAAGTGTTTGTCAAGGCCAAGGAGTAAGACCATGTGCCTTGCTTGGGACTGTTATACTGAAGAAAACATGTCTCCATCCTGCAGTAGGAAGGGGAGTCTCAGATCCCCCGAGAGAGGGAGTCAATGAGTGGATACAGAAGTAGCTGTCCCTGGAGTCTGAGGGGCTGAACTTCACGATGACCATGTTTCACAGTCACACCCATACCAGATCAGGCACGCTGGCTCTCAGCCTGAGGAAATGCTCGGCTCATGCTACTGGACTTGCTCTGCATCTGTCCAAGTGAATTCTAGCTCTGAGAGCAACTTTGTGTTCAGCGGCTGAAACCTACGGCCAGTATTTAAGTCCAGTTGGCAATTAGCTCTCTGCATGCTGAGTGAAGGCCAGCAAATCTGCAAAGTTTTGAAAATATTGACATCAACAAAATCAGGATACGGGCTGGAGAGATAGTACAGGGGTTAACTGCTGGCCTTGCATGTAGCTGACATGGGTTCCAGCCAAATATGGTTCCCAAAACCCTACCAGGAGTGATTCCTGAATACCCATGTGTGATTGAAAGCGTCTATCTCCCAATTCAGGAAACAAAATGAAACTGAGACCCTCTCTGGGTTTGTTTTTTATTTTTTTAATTTTGGGGTCATACCTGGCGATGCACAGGGGTTACTCCTGGCTGTGCACTCAGGAATTACTCCTGGCAGTGCTCGGGGACCAAATGGGATGCTGGGAATAGAACCCAGGCTGACCGTGTGCAAGGCAAACACCCTGCCCACTGTACTATTGCTCCAGATCCCCTTTCTGGGTTCTTGACAATCAGCAGAGATTACCAGATTTTCTGGGGATGCTCAGGAAGCCTGAGTAGGTTGGAGCAAGAGCAGGACCACTCCCCAACACTTGTGGATCCAATGCCTAGACCTTACACCTCAGGCACTGCATGCACCGAAGCTGCCGGTGTGATGCTGCGATTTGCCATAGAAGTGTTGCTTTGCCCTCTTTCCCGAGGACAGGCTCCTAAAACCTTTGAGATGTCTGAGGCAATGAGAGCTGGCAATGTGACTGTTGTTACTACTAGACTCCTAGAAATACCTAGAGAACTGACCACACGACCAGGGGGCCTAGAACTATCTCTCCCCCCCTCCCCCGACCTCTGGATGAATGATCGTTGACCAAAGTTTCAACTGTTTATATAATCAAACCTCCAGAGAGGTGCCCCATAGAGGGTGTCACATGGAGGCAGAGGGCAGGGGGAGCTCAGAGGGGCACGGAGTTCCTGGCCCCTTCCCTACTCATGCCCTTGCAAGCTTCTCCATCCGCCTGGACCTGAGCTGAAGTTTTTTTCTATCTGTTTGGGTCACACTCAGCGATGCTCAGGGCTTACTCTTGACTCACACACTCAGAAGTTACTCCTGGAGATGCTGGGAATCGAACCCAGGTTGACCGTGTGTACGGCAAACACCTTATCCGCTGTGCTATCACTCCATCCCCATTTCTGAAGTCTTTTGCAGCAAGATGATACGTGGAGTTCCGTGAACCAGCAAATTCAGCAAATTTGCTCTAGCAGATTCATCCAACCAGAAGAAAGGGGCTCTGGGGTGACTCTCCAAGGGACAACCCAGAGGTCAGGACCTCAGGATGCCCAGCCTCAGGCTGGGTGGTCTGCTCCTCCCCCGGGGAGGAAATGGAGCTGAACTGCTGGGATGTGGGGAGCACCCGTGCCTCAGGACCGCGTGGGAGAACTCTTCCAACCAGCTGGGGAGTGACACCCTGCCTTGCTTTCCCTGTCAGCCTCTAATGAATAAGCCACCTAAGGATTCTTCTTCAAATATTTGGAAAGCCACTTAAATTTACAATGCTTATTTATTGGCTTGTAAGTAACCCACCTAGCCCTCTAATGGGCTGCAAATCCTCCAGTCCTGCCTCAGCTGCTGGGCTCCAGCAGTGTCTGTGCGACACTCTGGGGACTTGGTACAAGAGGAAAACAATAAAAAGCAGTAAAACCCACAGTCATCACCCCCTCTTGGCGACAACCCAGGCCGGCTGTCGTGCTAACAACTCCGAAAGTGATCCAGTAAATAACTGTGGAAGTTTTTAACACAATCTTTGCCTTGGGTTCATTTGGTTGTTTCAAGGACAAGTCCATCTGGTCCTGTCGCTGGCCTTGAATCAGAGATCCAATCACTTAGCCCAGCGCCAGGGGCCCTGACACTGAGGTTTCCTTCATTCCATTCCCCCACAAACATGCATGTGGCAGCCACATCCTTTCCCTGCTCCTCCCTTTAACCTCCTCATCTCCTTCCTCCCGCTTAGGGCTTTGGCGGCTATTCTGGCCCCGGTATCTTGAGCAGCAGCAGCAGCAACAGCTACAGATGCAAATTCATGACAGAAAATTGCACCCCGTGTCACCCCAGCTAGATCTCTGCTCAGGACAACCGTTGTTAGTGCCTGATGTTTTCCTGAGTCTGGATGGTATGGGGGGACCAGAGCCTCTAATGGGATGTCACCTGAGTGACAGCTCATGAAAATAATAGTTTATGTTGCTTTCATTTCCATTTAATCTTCGTGCATAAGGTCTTCCAGCACCATACTCTCCAGTTCCCTCAGTCACTGACCCAATGCCCACTCCCATCTTCTCCTGGCCTGGCCCACTCTGTTTCTGCAGGGATCATCTTCAATCGTGATTTGAGACTGCATTCAACCTTGAAAAATCATGCGCCATCCTCCTCTCCTTTCTAGTTCTCTACTTTATGGCTACTTTTCTTTAGGAAGTGCCCAATCATATATGAATGATCAGGAGATACACAAAAAGGGAAAACTTCTAACCGCTCTGCCCTACAGGTGACTGCACATACACACACACACATACACACACACACACACACACACACACATACATGCATCTGCTGGAGGGATCCTGCATGAAAATAAACTTCCGTTATGTGCCAGTCTGGAAAGGCTCCAAACTATTCCATTAGGAGGCCGTGTAGTGGAGCTCTCAGGCACAGCAAACCCAAAGAAGACATGCAGTTCCTGTTCGTACTGCAGCCTACGAAAGAACTGCCATCATCTGGAGCTTCAGTTCACCCCAGTTCTTGAATTCTTCTCAAGACAATCTCAGCTAAGCAAGCTCCCTGTGCAGTGGTGGCCACTTCCCGAAGGCCCTGCGACCTCCCCCAGAGGGCGGGCCCCACCCTGTCACACATATCCAAGTTCCAAGCACAGGAAATTAGCAGACCTGTGTATGATGGACACAACCCGGCAGAAGGTGTGCACGGTAGCCACTGCCCAGAGGCGGTGTCATCTGACAGAGTCTATTAAGTCATGGTGAAGATGTTTGTGCTAAAAATAGCTGGAAATGAAAAAATGATAAAGGACCCGAGCACTGATGCTCAAGTAGGAGGTGAGGAGCACCCATTGCTGTCCCGTCCCATGATGTATGAATGAAGGAGTTGGCCTGGAAGGAGAGGAAACTGCTGGGGCCTAGGGTCCAGGGAAGGGAGAGGGGAGGCTGAGGCTGATGCTGGTGGGGCATACAAACTCGGGACACTTAGAATGAATGCAGTGTGCTGAGACAGTGACATTGTGCTAGAGTTGGGCAGTGAGCTCAACTCACTGATGCATCAGAAAGACACGGCACCTTCCATTGACACCATGAAAAGTAATGAATTGATTAAATAGTTATGTACCTATTAAGAATCTTTGTTCATTTTCTTAAGCTCCAGAAATTCCCAGGAAGATTCCTCAAGCAGTTAGTTCCCAGTTTAGTGCCCCAACATTCAGAGACAGGGTCAAGATTTAGATGCAGAGCTGGACCAAGGGGCCAGGCAAGTGTTTAGTCAATACCCCTTGTGTACTTCCACGAGGCCTGGAATTAGCAGAGGAGCAACCGCCATTCCGGGCTTGCCACACACTGCCAGTGAGCCCGACCTGCATAATCAATTTCTTTCTCCTCTGCTGACCTTTCTTTGTGGCAGGGCTGAGATAATAAATATTAATCTTATCACTTGGTTTCCTGACTTATAGAGTGAGGATAATGACGCCAACCTCCCCAAGTTGCTGAGAGGGGAGAAATGTAGCAAAGTACACAAAGCGTTTATAGAACCTGTGACCCCTCAACCCCCAATCATCATCATCAAAGAGAACGCCCAGTAAACAAAGAGCATCCATCAGCACGACCAAAACTCATCCCTAAAATGTTCCCCTTCATGAGGATCTTACTTCCTTATTTCACTGAAGAAAATGTGCAGCCAAACATACATACACACACACACACACACACACACACACACACACACACACGTGGTTCCATGAAAACAGTTAGGAGGACATGGAAACCCAGGATGTCACTCACAGTTCCAGCTCTTGCAAAACAGAAAACGAAAAAAATAAATAAAAAATAAACACGAACTTGCTCTTCAAATGATTATACTTGAACAGTCCCTGGAAAAGTGCAAGTAAAGTGGAATACAATAAAATTTTTTATTTTCCAGTGTTCTCCAAGGGCAAGGGTGGCATATGCCAGGATGGTTAATAATATGGAGGCTGGCTGCAGAATCCAGGTCACCATCAGACGAGAACCATATGCCACAGAGAGGTCGGGGCTTGGTGTCTGAATAGCAGAGCTGGGATCCCCGGCCGACCAGGACTGCTGTGTGCCCCTGCTGGCCTCTCTGCTCCCTTTATGGTAAGGTGCTCGCCAACATGGTCCAGCCCACACAGAACTGATGTGTGCAGAGAGCATCAGCAAAGTGTCTGTGAGTTGGCAGTACTAAAGTTTAGACCACCATTGACGACGTAGAAGATGGTGGTTCCAAGGATGAGTGGGGGTCCCATGGATCCCCAAACCAAGCCTGCCAATGGAACTGGCCATTCGTCTACCCCCATTCCTGTGCTGTATCCTCACTGTGTTTCTGTCTGTAGAGGGAACCTCTGAGAAGTTACCTCAGGCTAAATGAGGTTCTATGAGGGGAGTCTGATGCTCGCTGAGGAGAGTCCACAAGGGATAGACACGGCAAGCACTTGGCAACTACACTAGAGTGAGGAAGCCAGAAATAACGATGTGAAGGAACCTTCTACAGAAGGTTCATGGAAGCACTGTGAGAAATGAGTGCCTTGGGGGCTGGAGTGATAGCACAGCAGGCAGGACGTTTGCCTTGCAGGCGGCCAACCCAGGTTTGATTCCCAGCATCCCATATGGTTCCCTGAGCACTGCCGGAGGTAATTCTTGAGTACTCAGCCAAGAGTAACCCCTGAGCAGAGTAACCCCTGAGCATCGCTGGGTATGACTCAAAAAGGAAAAAGTCAAAAAAAAAAAAAAACCACGAAGAAATGAGTGTGCATTGGCTGAGCAACCAAACGGGAGTCACCGGCTTCATCTCTCTGGACTGAGTTGCTTCCAAGCAGGTGCAGAGGGAGCAGATGGCGCATGGAGCCCCCGCGAGCTGCCAGGCCTCCCACTCCATGATGTAGGAGTGAGTGGCACCATCTGTTCCATCTCCCCAGCAGCGCCAACGCACCCCTCACCTCAGCAGGAAATCTTGCCACATTCCCAAGTAGACACAAGCACTGTCTGATCAGCTCCTAGCTCCCGGCACAAAACGCCGTTCAGGAGCGCAATGTTCAACAGGCCCTTGGTTTGGGGGCCAGCAAAGGTTCCGGGGGCGACTAGCCCTGCCTGTCACAGTAGGTAGGACTTAGCAGTCCAGTCTCTGGGGGAAGAGTGGACAGAGGGTGCTTCGCAAGGCCAGGAGCCTCCACTGAGTGAAGACCTAAGCCTGCCTGCGTGAGCCCCTGAGGTTGGCCTGCGCCCCGTCTCCATGGGATGAGGGCTCCCAGGGGCCTGTGATTCTCCCAGTTTGTCCCAGCCTGTCCATGCCAGCTCTGTGGCATCCTTCTAGAGACCTGACCTGCTGGATTCACGATTTCCTGAACTCACCTGGAAGTTGGGGTTGGGGTTGGGGTATGGCAACCAGGCAGAGCGTGAGTTTTCCTGGTACTTGAAGGGTCCATTGAAGGCCTGAGAGATGGCGCTCAGGTTGAAGACACATACTGCTGAGGCGGCAATGCTGTTCCTGAGGAGGGAAAGAAGAGGCAGAGGGTCAGAGAGCACCACCGTGACCCCCAACTTCTACAAACTTGGGCTTTGTAGAACCTTCTAGAAGATCACAGACAGACACAGATTCCAGCTTGCAAATGCCTCAGGGACCGGGACAGAGGGGAGGGAGGAAAGGAGGGAGAGAGAGAGAAACGGAGAGATAGGAAGACAGACAGACATTCTCTATGAAGAGAATTTCTCTGTGAACCTCCCAAGGGACTGTGTTCCCTGAGGCTCGTGTGGAGAAGAAATACTTAAGTGGAGAAACATGGCTATTCGGCAGTTACAACTTGTAATCCAGAGGGGGAAGATTAACTCACTCAGCCGGAACAGGGTGACAGAGATTCTAGAGCTGCATGTCACACTTCTAAACTCAGCAGGAAAAACTTGGCCCTCTCACCTGTCCCTCTGGCTACATTAACGGTAGCCAAATGCCCTTTTTCATGATCCCCAGATAGTTGTGATCTTTCATAATTAAAAAAAAAACTACTGTAAATATGCTGCAAAAGTGCTTGTTAGAGAAGCCTTCTCGCTCTCTCTCTCTCTCTCTCTCTCTCTCTCACACACACACACACACACACACACGAGTTGAAAACATACTTTTTTTTTAAATTTTATTTATTTATTTTTTTTAATGAAAATGAATTTCCATTTTCTTTTATTTCCTATAATTTCTTTTTTTCTTTTTTTTTTATCATTTATTTTTTATTAGTGAAACACCATGAAGTATACTTATAGACTCACAAATTTTTGTGCTTGGGTTTCAGTTATACAATGATCAAGTACCCATCCCTCCACCAGTGCCCATCCTCCCCCACCACGGGTCCTATCATCCCTCCGACCCCCCATCCTCCCCCCCCCCCCCCCGTCCCACCCTGCCGCTGTGGCAGGGCATTCCTCCCTGTTCTCTCTCTCTTCTTTTGGGTACTGTGTTTTGCCAGAGAGGCATTAAGTGGCAGTCATGTTTGGTCTATAGACCACTTTTAGCATGTCTCTCCCACCCTGGGAGGGTCTTCACAACACCCTTTATTTGGTGCTCTCTTCTCTATCTGAGCTTCCTTCTCACCTAGCACATGTGGCTGGCCTTCAAGTAATGGAGCAAAATTCCTGGTACTAATCTGAGCCCTTCCTGGGTGTTAGTCTCCCGTTTTGTTGCTTTATGTTCCCCAGATGAATGCAATCTTTCTGTGTCTATCCCGCTCTTTCTGACTCATGAAAACATACTTTTAATCTGAAGGGTCAGAGGATAAGAGAGATTTGGCAGAACCCTGATTCATAAAGAAAATCATGAATTCTAAAGACAGAATTCTGCACGTACTGCCATATAAGTACCGCATGCTAACCGATAGACCAAACATGATTGCCACTCAATGCCTCTCTTGCAAACCACAGAACCCAAAAGGAGAGAGAGAGAGAACAAAAGGGAATGCCCAGCCACAGAGGCAGAGTGGGATGGAGGGGATGGGGGGTGGGAGGGATGCTGGGACCTGTGATGGTGGATGACGGGCGTTGGTGGAGGGATGGGTACTTGATCATTGTATAACTGAAACCCAAGCACCAAAATTTGTAAGTCTATAACTGTACCTCGTGGTGTTTCACTAATTAAAAAAAAATACAGAATTCAAGTGTCTTAGAGAGTCTTTTGTTTGTTTTGGCTTTGGTTTGGGTGCCACACCCCGTGATGCTCAGATCTTACTCCTGGTGGGACTAGGGGACCATCTCGGGTGCCAGGGATCTAACCCGGGTTGACTGCATGCAACGCAAGCATCCTACCTGCTATACTTCTGCTTAGGCCCCGTGCCTTGGAGTTTTCTTATCAAGATTCTTAGAAACTTGGGCCCTTTTCACCAGGATAAAAACAGCACACTCTTTACTAACCACACATTTTGCCTTTAGAGCTCAGAGCTGGTGTTTCATGGTAATGCTCCTAGCCAATAACCAAGCTCACTGATCAATGTTTTCTTCAAAGAAAAAGTCACAGAAATTTCTAGACGAATACAGCTCCCTCATACTTGGTTTATGGATGGGACTAATATTGAATAGATATTGGGTGCCAGGCTAAAGGCTTTCCAAATTCCAACTCGCCAGATCTGTAGAAGGTGAGGGGAAACTCACTGAACAGGAAAATGCGGCACAGAGAGGTAACGTCACTGGCCAGTCACTCCACAGGGAAGCTTGTTTCATTCCTAGGCACTCTGGCTGCAAAAGGCAAGATTCTGATTTTTCTGTGAAAGCGTGGTGTGAAGACAAATAAAGGTGTGGGGAGAAGTGAAGGTGTGAGGAGAAGTGAAAGTGTGAGGAGATGTGAAGGTGTGGAGAGAAGTGAAAGTGTGGAGAGAGGAGAAGGTGTGGAGAGAAGCGAAAGCATGAGGAGTGAAGGTGTGGAGGAAAGTGAAAGGGTGAGAAGTGAAGGTGTGGGGAGATGTGATGGTGTGAGAAGTGAAAGGGTAGAGGGAAGTAAAGGTGTGGAGAGAAGTGAAAGTGTGAGAAGTGAAGGTGTAGAGGGAAGTGAAGTTGTGGAGGGAAGTGAAGGTGTGACAACGTGAAAGTGTGAGAAGCAAAAGTGTGAGAAGAAGGGAAGGTGTGAAGAGAAGTGAAAGGGTGAGAAGTGAAGGTGTAGGAGAAGTGAAGGTGTGAGCCCTTGGCAAAGCACCTGGGACACATCACCTTATTTGCACAGAGAATCACTGTGGGTTCAAAAGTAGCTGTGTTTGAAAAATGTATTTTCAAGAGCTGGTGAGAAGAATCTGGAGAGAAAGCGAGAGAGAGAGAGTAACTGCATCTCATCCAGTGTAGACGTACATGCTGGGTGTCTTCCAATGCATTTATTACATTAAACAAAAGGTCGGCTCTAGCCCGAAACTAATTTTTTCGAGTATCTAATTTGACCAGTCATCATCTTGGAACTGCTCAAACACGGTCCTGCTGTAGCTTTGAAAAGTGGTACTATCACCGGGAGAATGAAGAGCTAAAGTAAGCCAAGCTCCCATTGTGTACAAATTGATGTCAGCTGAGCAACTGAACATTCATCTTGTGCAGCCTACACTATTTCTTAAGCAACATTCTGGAAAGCAAATCAACTTCAGAAGCTATAAATTGATTCTTTAAAAGGAAAGTATCAAGGAGGGAAAATAACCTCTGGGGTTGGAAACCAAATATACAACAATAAAGATGGCCAGGGTGGTGGGGGCAGGTGGGGAGCTATCCATTTTAGCCTGATTTTTCATGTCAAGAACAAGACTCCTTCTGGGGTAGACATTATTATGAAGCAAATTGCACACTTAAGTGGTAAAAAGAGCAGAAAGGAAAGATTTACAGGAAAAGAAGATGCAGATAAAGTGGCTCGCAGATATACCATTCAGGAGCATCTCTGAGGCACGGCAAGCACCAAGTGAGGCCAAGAGACCAGATGTTGAGGTTTTCCCAGTGACAGGGTTGTCCTCGAAACTAAAACCAGGACCAGGGGCTGGAGTGAAAGTACCGCAGTAAGATGCTTGCCTTACAGGTGGCTGACTCAAGTGTGATCCCCAGCATTGCACATGGTCTCCCAAGCTCCATCAGAGTTCTGAGTGTAGAGTCAAGAATAACACCTGAGAATTGCCAGGTATGGCTCCCAAACCAAAAACTAAATAAATATCCCCAGACAAACCAGAAGACACAGTCAGCCTACCCCACAGAGTGATGCCTCCAACCCTTCTAGGCCTGAGTCATGCACCTAAAAACACTAAAAGATAATAGCTTTTGCCTAAAGGATTAGGTGTCCCCCATTAGAGATTTACAGAACAATTCCTCTGAAATCCACCTTACGCAGGCAGCTTGGCTCCACAACTGCTGAGACGTGGAGAGCTGAGGCCTCAGTCTCCATGGGATGAGGAGTCTGTGGGCGGGTGTGGTTGTGTTGAATCTTAACAGAGCACATCACCCAGGGGTGTAAGTGTGAGGCCTGGAGATATCCATCAGCATGAACAGGAGATCAGGAAACTGCATTACCCAGCCTACGAGTGTCATTTCTGAAGCTACGAATCGCATCCTTATCACACTCCCACCAAAAAAAAACAACAATTTATTTTTGTTTTTACAGATTGTTTTCAAAATCTGGACTCCACACCAGGCTGTTTCCACTCAGGGTGCTCCAGAGGGGTCAGTCAAGAGTCCTCCCTGCCCCAGGGACCCAGCCCCAGAAGCCGACTCCCACTACCCAACAGCCGCCATGCTCCAGGTCACTTTCTGGACTGCAGGATCACGACATTTCCTATCCATTGTTCATAATTACCACACCATATTTGATGGAGTTCAGACAGTAGGCAACAGATCATAGAGAGAAATATGTATGTATATATATATATATACATATATATATATATATGAGTGCCTCTTCGGTGCTGGTGGTGTGCTTGAGGTGTAAGAGGAGAGAGGGGAGAACTCAGTACACAGTGCTCAGTAACAGGAAGTGACCAGCATAATCCCGCCCCTTCACCTCCCCCAGAGGTGCCATTCAAGTTCACAAGTTCTCAGAGTGCCCGGCAAGCTACTGGGAGTCGAGAGTATCCTGCCCACAAGGGCAGAGCCTGGCAAGCTCCCTGTGGCATATTCGATATGCCAAAACCAGTAATTATAACAGGTCTCATTTCCCTGACCCTGTAAGAGCCTCCAATCATTGGGAAAGAGTAAGGAGAGGCTGCTAATATCTCAGGGCTGGGACGAATAGAGATGTTACTGGCGCCCACTTGAGTAAACTGATGAACACCGGGATGACACTGATACAGCGCTACAGTTTTCAAAACCCCATCATCTTGAATGATGGCTTAACATGCAGTTTGGGGCGTGAGAAGGTGCGCTCAGCTACGCGTGGGGAGGTGAGACGAGAATCAGGTGATTCCAAAGGTAAGACTTCTTAGAATACTCAGTATTCGCTAGGCACAAACACATGACTCTATATATAGAGGAAAATGGGACACGGAAAATATAAACCAGCATTTCAGAAAGTGCCCAGAAAATGATGATGAATCGGGAAGAAAGAAACGTTCAGTCCAAGCATCCCTTATGGCTACTAGAAGGAGAGATCACAAGTTTGGGGGATTAGCCACTTTCTCCCCACAACCGATTCAGAAACCACCCCTCATCTTTGAGTTACACTGAGTTCACTCTCAAAGGCTCTTTGGTCTGTTAGCCCAGGAACATGAGAGCCATTTCCTTTCGGGTCCCTTGGCAACCTCTGGGGTGAGAGAGGAAGAGGCTGGTAGACAAGGAAGGTGGGGACGCGGAGGGCAGCCACGGTTTCCAGGTACGTACACGTTGGTAGTGAAGATGCCGTAGATGAGGTCGAGCTCGGGCAGGAAGAAGGTGCCCTGCAGCTCGTGGTAGTAGAAGGGCAGCTCCCCCGGGCGGGAGCAGTTCAGCCTGGCCTTCATGAAGGTAGTCCACGTGTCCTCCAGCAGGAAGCGCCCGCCGATGTCGTTCTTGCAGACCCGGGCGGCTCTGGAGAACACGGTCTTCCCACAGTCGTGCTCCACGGCGTTTTCTCGGAAGAAGAAGTAAGTGAAATTCCCAATATCATACGACGACACGAAGTTTGGCTCTGGAAACAGAAGGCACAGAGGAAAAGTCTTAGCAGTCATGAGGGACTGCATCTGTCAGCTGGCAGAGTGCCTCTTCAGCGGTGGTGGTGTGCTTGGGGTGTAGGAGGAGAGGGGGGAGAACTCGGTAAACAGTGCTCAGGCACAGGAAGTGACCAGCATAATCCCGCCCCTTCGCCTGCCCCAGAGGTGCCATTCAAGTTCACATGTGACTTTGAAGGAGCAGCAAAAAGATCATGGACACACGTAGAGTGTGCTCTGTATGCTCTGTCCACTCTTACATAGCGTTCTGAAAGAACGACAGAAAGTAAGAAGCAAAATACGAAATGAGATTCAGGGTCCAGACTAGGAATAAACCTTTATTTGCTTATTTCAGGGTTCCTGGGGAGTCTCCTTAGACCTGAGGAAGGGTTGTCAGATTGAATTAATGACTTTCAGCTCCTTTGATATCATACTTCACTTAAAATTGAGATTAGAAATGACAAAATTAAGCCAGAGAGATAATATAGTGGGTAAGGCACTTGCCTTGCAAGACCATCTCAAGTCCAATCTCTGGCACACCAAAGGGTCCCCAGAGCCCCACAGAAATGATCCCTGAGTAAGAGCTAGGAGTAAGCCCTGAGCACCTTTGGGTGTGTCTCCCCAAAAGACACCAATGTAGCATTTTTTCCTTAAATTTTTAAATAATTTAGAGATTAGGACCTACTCATTTTAATTTTATAGCAATCACAGAAAGTTGTTATCATTTCCTGTTTGAGCCCATGAATGAGATGCTATCCTGTCAGTATTTGCTAAATTCTAACATTTACAATTAAAAATGAAGGTCTGATCTGAGTCTGTGCTTCTCTAATTCTAGAAATTTCCATTCAATCAGCAAGTGTTAACTTTTATGGAGCAATTAGAATACTATGGCAATAACCTTTGGTGTTCAAAAGTTGACTGAAAGAGTCACACAGCTGCTTTACTCACAAGGAACATTTCACAGACCGTTAGGACAATTCAATAGGCTTGATCTCAGAAAGATTCAGGCAGATTGTGCCAGAATCGGTATTAATGGCTGACCAGCTACCAAGTTTTTCTGTAAAGCATTAATGTTAATAGGGATATGCACCCAGGCTCAAAATGTGGACACAGAAATGCTCAGAAATGTGGACACAGATGCTCAGAAATGTGGACACAGAGGCTGACAGAAGCTGTCATTCACTACTATGATGTCCAGAAAGACTGGTAACTAATTTCCAGTCAATTTATCTCTATAAATGTTGTCATAAAATGTTTCCACTGAATTCAATTTTACATGTAAAAGGTGTAATAAATGTTACAAATTGTATCTGTAAGTTGTTTTTCTCCTCAATCCATTATATTATACTGAAGTCATTTAGGTATCTGAAGAAAGAGAGACTTCAATAACAACTGAGTTTAATTTATAAACTGTCACGCATACTGCTATATCATCATTGCTTTAACTTGATAGGAATATTAAAAAAAACAAGGATTGCATTAAAATGTATGAAATGTAAGTCCTGTGTATATGTGTGCGCATATATACATATATTTATATTTACAGAATGTTTTAATATCCTAGAGAGAAGTTCATAAAAGCAGCAGGTTATAAATCTCTGACCTCTGCTTTGGAAAAATAAGGCTTTCTGAGCTTGCATTCCTTATGAGTCTCCAAAAGAATAAAAACAAAAACTGGGAATAATCACAAAACTGTATTTGGTTTCTAAAAATTCACTTGCATTTTATTAAATATTTATTTATTTTTGCTTTTTTTTGGGGGGGGGTCCACCTGGTGATGCTCAGGAGTTACTCCTGGCTCTGCACTGAGGAATTACTCCTGGCAGTGCTCAGAGGACCATATGGGAAGCCAGGGATCAAAACTGGCTCAGCTGCATGCAAGGCAAACATCCTCCTCGCTGTACTATCGCTCCAGCTCCTCACTTGCACTTTCAATCTAAAATCGAAGCAACATCATTTCTGAACAGGTCCTACATCGAGGTTCATGAACCCAGACTAGAGTTTGCTCATCGCATGGAAGATATCAAAGACACTGATTGACCTCGGGTGCAATGCAGAAAAGAAACACCGAAGGCGCAAGGGAAGAACAATTCTTACTCTGAGGCAAAGCTCACCGGAGCGATCAAACACTCCAAGATGAACAACTTCTGCCATGAACCTGGGGTAAAATGTGATGAGATCCACACAATGAAGATTTCTGGGAGATCTGGAGAAGGACCAAGAAGGGGCTGTGAGGGTCCAGAGACACCATGGCTCTCTCAGCTCAAGCTGCAAACTTCAGGTGAGGGGAAAAACTCTGCATTCAGAACATTACATGCATCTACTCAGGCAAGTCCCGAAAGTTCCCAAGGTGAAATCCTTGTCAACTTCCTGACTTGGAGAGGCAGAATCTAGCACACAAAGATTGAGTGACTTGCCCCATCACACACTGGAGGCCGGGGGCCCAGACGAAAGGGAGAGAAGTGAGGTGTGAGTCGAACATCCTGAATCCCAGGTCAGACCTGCAGCTCTGTTGGCTATCGACTACATTGAAAGATAAAAATGTCATCAACGGAAGACTCAAAAGTTTACGGTGAGTCAAGAGTTGGGTTTCTGGTCTCGGACAGAAAAGCCAAAATGGTGACGAGGTTTACTCAGAAATGAGGTCAGGGAAAGTTCAGACCCACTGAGACGGAGAGGGATGCCCAAAGGACACTTTGGCCTACCATTCTCACAGAGAACATCAGCCAGGAGAGCAAGATTCGGACTCTGAGGCTAAGTGAGATCTTGTTGGGAAGCGTCTGCCCCGGTTGCAGAGACACCATTTCAGATGGCTTCCTCACAGCCAGGGTACCAGTGTGGGCTGCTGAGTGTGTCTGGACCTGCTCTAAGGCCCAAACCCCGAAATGGTCTCATTCAGATTTCTCAGGAAATTCTGAGAAATGGGAACAGACCGGCACACAGATTCCACAGAGAATTCCAGTCTCTCTAAACCACCCTGAATCCCACTTTTTGACCCCTGAACATAACCAGGTGGACCCAAAAAAGCAAAAATAAATAAACAAAGGATAAAATGCAAGTGAATTTTAGGTAGAAATGCCCAGGCACAGTTTCTTTTTTATTCCTGCTGCAAAATGAGTGCTCCCTACCGAGTATCTGCTGCTCTAATTCACCCCACATTACAGGCCCAGGCACTCGTGTGTGGGGGCCGAGCTCCATCTGTAAACACTGGTGCTCTTCATGATCTTCAGGTGGTGACGGGTCCCTGGGAGGAGTTCTGCTGGAAAACTGGGAAGCCCTAGTTCTTGGAAAGTGGCGCCTTTAGAAACTCAGCCCAAAGCCCATTCCTTTTCCGAAGTCAGTGGGGAAAATAAACGCAGGAATAACTGCCAAACAGCCAGTCAAAAAAATCTCTTGCCTTTGCAGATAAATCTAAGGGCAGGGGCTGTCTGAGACTCAGCAGACAGGATAATCAGATGCACACTGTTATTTAAGTTCTGTCTCTGGTTGGAACGCAATTCACCACAGATTGTATAGCTAGCACTTCCGCACAAACTAAGTCATAATGAGGCATCAGGGTCTTCCCGCCAATGAGAGTGAGGGGATGAAGGAGACATGAGAGAAAGAATGCCACTGTTCACTCGCTTCTCCTAAGAGCTAGAAGGAAAAGGTGTGTTGCTAATGCCAAATACAAAATGGTGAGTTCTGAGGGCTGGAGTAACAGCACAGAGGGTAGGGTGGTTGCCTTGCACGTGGCCAACCTGGATTTGATCCCCGGCATCCCAAATGGTTCCCCAAAGCACCGCCAGGATTAATTCCAGAGTGCAGAGTCAGGAAAAAGCCCTGAGCATAGCTGGGTGTGGCCAAAAAAATAAATAAATAAAAGAAGAAGGTGGGTTTGTCTCAGCTCAAATACAAAAACAAGGAAAAAAACAAACTGGGAAGCTGGTTTTTTTTTTATGCATGTAAAAGATACTGATGATATTGATTGAATTTTAGGCGTGTTATGAAAAGGACTGCTTCACTGTATGTTTATAACTTAGATTTTTACTTATATAACTGTGCTCATAAAGATGGGATAACTTCTCTTCTCCATGAGAAGAGAATCCCCACGAGAATCAACACGAGAAGGAAAGAGAATCAGAAGAGAATCAACACGAGAAGGAAAAAACGCATAAAAGAAAAACTCAAATGAGTTTGAGATTATGACCATGCAAAATCAAATGTGGAGTATCCATGCGAGTCTCCATCCTTGACTGCCCCCACTCAGGGGTCCCTAAGGTGCACAGGCACAGATGAACCACTGGCCATCACACAAATGACCGATACTCACGGGAGAGAGACACTTCTCAGTAGGAACGAAATGAACATTGAAGACAGAAAGTCCAACCTTCCAACCCTACAAAGACTTGTGAGAATAAAGATCTATCACAAATTTGTTTGTGATCCAAGGCCAGTTTGGGACCTTGTGCTAAAGTTGGGCCAGTGGGGTAGGAACCTGTGAACCACGGCTCTGCCAACAGCACCAAGAAACCCTGAGCTGGGCCACTTGCTCCTGGAATTCTCCATCCTGACAACCAGGGAAGACCTACAGTGCCACAAGGGTTAAAGACGTTGACACAGGGTGGAATCCAGTTCAATCACAGTGATAATGACTATCCCATGATCTGATTTCCCTTCGCATAACATACTTAGTAAAAGCTCCTATAATCATGACTCGTCATCAAATTTTCATGGGTTAAGCTTAGCAGAAATCAGAATGGAAGGAATCTTTATACAACCACAGTTCTAAAAACAGCAAGCTCTTTTAAAGAAAGAAAGCGAAGTGAAGAGAAACATTCTTGAATTAGCCAGAGGTTTCCATCCCTCTAAAGCGATGGTGCTGGTCACTACCCAAACCATTTCCATACACAGTCCTAAAATTCGCACCTTCTCATCACACATCTGGTTTTCCTTATAACAGCTACACGAAAATACTCTGCAGGGGTTCCAACCTAAATTTAATTTCATCCAGGTAGCGATTAAGGCAGGGCAATTAAAATCAAATTAAGTAAAATAAAGTTTAAAAGCCACGAGTAGACTAAAGTTCTCTCATTCAGACTTCTGGGAGAAGACAAGTAAACAACAGGGACATGGAAGGAACGCATCAGTGTATGTGTAGGCAGAGCACATACATACTACATATAGCATGGATATATATATATATATATATATATATATATATATATATATAGCTCAAGACTTCCACCTACTGGCTGTAGGAACTCAGTCAACTTATGAAGGGCATAGATTCTCAGTTTCCTTGTTTTAGAATGAAAGTTGAGAACCATATCTTATCGCCGTGAATATCAAGGGCAATTATCAAAGGATATGTCAACACCTGATACTCAGCTATTAATCACCTGGATTACTGTAGATAAACATTTATCCAAAAGACAAATACGTTAATATGTAAATTTTTAATAGTGTGTTAATGTGTGGCTATGTAAATAAATATAAAGCACATAATGCTGCTATGTAAATAAACATTAAACAAATGGTAAACATCTCATCAGCATTTCCCTAAGCAAACTGTAAGCCATGCATTCTGTGAATCCCAGGAGGGTCTGCGCTTTGGACAACCGGGCCCTGCTGAGTTCAGGGACAGTGGCTCAAAGGCCAGGCCGGGGATTCCTCCCTTCAGCTACACACCGACAACAAGAAGCGTCTGGGCATCAGCCACTGGTGTCAGTGACAGACGGGGCCCCCACTGAAGGTCAGTAGGGACATGACTACCAAGTAGGAACAATGACTGGGAGGTCAATGGGGAGAGAGCGTGGAACTGTAGAACCTCAGGAAGGGGGAAGTGAGGCGGGGAAGGGGCCGCCTTGCAGGGAGCGGGAAAGAGACCCACAAGGCAGCAGGAGGGGAGTGACGGTAGGGCAGGCATGGAAATGATCAAGGCGGGTGGTCCGAGGGATACAGCCCCGAACCCCAGGAAGAGAATGTAGGTTTCACCCGTCACTGGGGAGAGGCGAGGAGTTTGAGACAAGGGAGTCTTGGTGATCTCCTGGCATGTGATGCTGGTGACCAGGGAAGGCAACCTCCCACCATTGAGAGCCATCAGTCTGTGGATTCTCATGTCTATGCAGGAACATGCACGTAAACATTCCTACAGGCCCAGGAAGGTGCCTCCAGCAAAGAGATCCCAAGTGAAAATCCTTCATGCCCTAGATGGGCTGATTCAGGAGCAATTTGTTCCAGTGCACTAGGAGAATCGCCCCCCCCTCCACCAACATGTACCCAGACTCATCCTCCCTGAAAGTTCTCCCCCTCATCAGGCCAGAGGAACTGCATTATTTTAGCCTCAGTGGCAGAGAATCCAGAGGTCTGGAGGCCACACCCGCCCAGCTCCAGTAGCTGTCCCAGTCTCCTGTGGGCCCAGCCCAATCACATAGTCCTGAGCTCGACCCAGAAGCAGTTTACACACAGGTTAGGTCAAACCCAGGAAATGCCTACATCTGATTTTTCTTGTAACTATATCAGTTTGCTTCTTTTGAGAATGATTAAACTGGAAGAATCATAAATCGATGCTTAGCAATGTTTCTTTGGGATGGTACCTTGAATTCTAAGATCTCAGAAGTATTTTAATGCCTATAAAAGACAAAAGACGACGAGAAAAACATGTATAAAAGATGAGGGGATAAGCAAGGATGTGGTCACACCAAGTTAGCTTTGTGGCGGCTCGGTCTTTGTCCCTGAGTCTTGGTCTCTGTCTCTGAGTTGAGGTCTGGGTAAAAGCAAAGATGAAAATGCAGAGACCCTTCCATCCAACAAGGAGCAGGGAATGGAATCTAAAAGACTTTGAGTGATGGGAAGTGAAACAGCGAATAAAACAACCTGGAGATAAAATGATCAAAACTCAGAGAGCCAAGCATCTTGTACACAGGATGACAGGAAGATTTATGGTCTTAATTGGATGACTTGGGCAAGGGAGAGGAAGCAGCACTAACGGTGCTAGGGAAGAGAAACCGTGTCCCTAGGTACGGAAATAGCTGCAAAGACGGGCAGAAAAGGCTGCAACCACACCGGCAGAGCTTTATGCTGTGGGTGGTTTGTTTGGATGTGGGTCTCTGCCTGACTCAATGAATTCATTTGGTGTCAGTGGTCTCGCCATCTATAATGAAGCCTGGGTGAGGGAAAGAAGAGCTCATCTACCCATCCCTTTTGAAATCACACACCCAAAGGACAAATGGTTGACGAGGAGGCTCAGAGCCCTCAGCACAAGACGAAAGAGATTCTGCAGCTCTCAGCTCACAGTACGCCATAACCAGAACAGGACACCACATGGTTTTCCAAGAGCGCCCAAGAACCCCATCTCTCTGCGACATTTACAGAACGCTGGACTTCACCGGCTGTCTGCACTTAAACAGCTGCAGGTTATTGCATCTCCTTTTGCAAACATTGAGCTACTGGGGGGCGGGGGAGCCTATTTTCCAAGTGGTCCAAAGCCCTCCTCCATGGCTGTATGGCTATTAAAAAGTATTACTCTAGACAGGTTCTGGATGTGGGTATTTCCTTAAATGCCACCAAACAGGGATGCTGAAGTCCTGGAAGAGAAGACACAGATGCTAGTGTGTGACCCATTTTCCAATCTCAGCTCCCAGTTGTGTGAGGCCAGTCCAGGAGGTGGAATGCTTCTACCCTGCCGCTTGCTCATAAGGAAGACGAGGACAAGGCCAGGTGCCTTGGAGGGTTCTGAGAGTACTAGATGATGGTGTGCCTGGTCTCACATCCCTGGACTATGACCACATCCCATGTGGCTCCCCCTCGCACCTTAATAATAACAGAAGGCAGCAGGGACTTCACTAGGTGCACAACACACAGGCAGATCGGATATAGGGTGCTATTTACTCAGTCATTTCTGACCTAGGAAGATAATCAGGTTTGGCTTTCAGCACCATTGACAGTACACATCCATCTCATGCCAGAATGGAAATCAGGCCAGTGGCTTCAGAAAAGATTGCATGAAATTTGGAAATATGGAGAGAGCTCAGAGGGCATGTCTCACGGCTCATCTCACATGACTCAAATCCCAGTAAGTTTCAATTTCCTGCGTTCCATGTGAACTTTTGTATCTTGTTCAGTTCTTGGATGTGCAGAGCTGAGAGGAGTGCACCCCTCACAGCCACACCCCGTTGGGGAATTTCTCCTGACACTTGGTGACTAAAACATCCAAGTGGGCAGCAGACTATGCCATCTTAGTTCAGGATAGGGCTTTACTGGAATTCGCTTCCTTGATGAATCCTTGGTAAAACTGACCTCATTCCTGGGTTTCCACTGCTATTTCCCTTGGTCTGTGAACTCCCCTCATACTAATGAATGTCCTGAGTCAGCAAATTCCAGCTGCCTGGGGTGCACCTTGTGCAGGAAAATCACACCTTGGAAGAGAGCATGTGTGGAGTCAACCCCAGATGCTCTACAGTCCCAAGGGTACAGCCCTGCAGAAGCGCCCAGTCCAAACATCTGCGCATGAACCACCAAGAGCATCTGCTCTCGGGAAGAAACTCGGCCCCATAAAGCACCTGTCTGTACCAGAAGCAGAAGCGATTTCTCCGAGAGTTGAGCATGAAGGAGATTCCCTTCCTCCAAGTAAATTATCTTTAATCATTAAGAGGTTAATCATTGTATTTTAAAGACCTCAAAGAGTCTACTTAACGCTTGGGCTACATCATTAGCGTATTGCAAACCAGGAGGAGGTAAGATTTGACAAAAAGTTTTCTTAACTAGAAACATAACAGTTCATAAGAACGGCAGGAAGAAAGAATGCCTGCGGATGCTTCGCTGGCAGGAGGATGCTGAGCTGGGGGTTCCTGCGGTGACCCTGTGGGAAGGCGAACATCCAACAGAGGACAAGAGGCAGGTCACAGAGGGCTAACTTGAATGTCCACACAGTGTCTGTGCTGAGTTATGAGGCTTGTTGATGGATTCATTTTCCCTCGTTCCCACTAAGGATTTATTCCATGTGCAGCCTCACAATCAGTCTGTACGCCATTAATTTGCACACGGCACTTTCCGTCTCCTCTTGGGCTCCTTGTTTTCCAATGTGGTCACCAAATGCTTGCATGGGCGTTTTTACAGCACCTGTATTTTAAGCATCACCCATTAAACACTGATTGCTCTGCCTTACAGTAATCATGTAATAAAGGTTATTAACGATTAATATTTGAATGCATTGAGGCTGTGAAGGTATTTCTCTCAACACATACATTTATTTTAAGAGCAATCCCAGTGCAGGAGAAAAGTCCAATTTGGAAACAGATACTCATTACTTCGCCAATAAGTCCTCGTTTCCAATTCCTCTAGGAAACTGTCCAGCCGATGGTACTGCCCTGGTTATGGCTAAATAAGCAATGGATAAAAATAGGGTCCCAGGAGATGGCAAAGGGAAGTTCTGTTTTGTTTTTTCAAATGTTAGAACCCGAATAAAATTTCAAGCACACAAATCTTTGCCTTTGTGACTCTGGGTACTGGCAATACATATTCCCTTGTCCTGCTACCTCATTCATCATCTCTCCACTATTTCTGAGAAAATGTGCTTTGGTTTTACTCTTTCTGATGGGTGACGGGTCTTTCTGCGCTTTTGACCCTGTAGAACATACTACAGGCACCTTGAGGGATTTCTTCCCTGCAGGAGATCCTACACTAGTAAACAACCAAAAGGCCACGCAACTGATGTGTTTCTTGGGTTCTCGATCCCCAATAAACTGATCCCCATCCTCCTGATCTCATAAAATGTGGTCCACACAAAATGGGACACTTCAGCTCTAAGAGAGGATGAGGACAGACTCTCACCTTTTGCAACAACTCGCATGCAGCTGTCATGTTAAGTGAACTGAGTTAAGGGAGAAAGAACAAAAGCCAGATGATCTCTCATGGGTCGGGGGGGGGGGGGGAAGCAAGGAAATGGACAGTGTCCACTAACAATAAGCCCTTGGACTCTGACTACTGAACAGAGGTCACTGTGGAGGGGGGCAGGGGAGGGGAAGCGTGACCGTGGTGGTTTGGCAGGGGAGTGGAGTGGGGGTCTCTGGCACTTTTGTGGTTGTGATGATAAAGGAGTTTGTGAACCACCTACATTAATACAACACTGTTACAACCGTGGCCCCTCAAATACAACAGCAGAGAGAAATATGCAAATACACAGATAAAAGAAGGGGGAACGGGAGGGGACACAAGTGGGAGCGGAGGAGAACGATACACAGGGGTTATTCCTGGGCGATGCTCGGGGGACACTATGGGATGCTGGGAATCGAACACAGGTTGGCCGCTTGCAAGGCAAATGCCCTCCCCGCTGTGCTATCACTCCAGCCCCAAGTCCTGCCGATTCTAAGGAAAAACACACTCCAGGCAAACAAGGCTGGTTGGTGGGACACAGAACTCTTGGGGATACTTGGAAGGTCACCCCCAGAGGAACCCCAAGTTGCCTCGAGTAGGCATAATGGGGTGGGGGCTCCGGGCGCAGTTACTGAAGGAACGTGGTGGAGGCCATGTGCTGAAGCAACTGTGAGGCTGGCACAGGCGTAAGTGTTGCCTGGGAACCACGGTGGGATTCGGCCCTCAGAAGTGGGTTCATGTGCCCTGCTTCGCAGGTCTCAGTCTCTAAGGATATGGCCATGTGTTCCTGCGTCCTGAGCACTGTGCCCTCTGGGGTCCTGTGTGAATGCACAGGAAGTGACACAGGCCTAGAAGGTACAGGTGGTCACAGTGTCTGTGCCAGCTCCCTGACAAAGGCGGGGCCCACGGAAAGGAATCTGTCAGTGTTGTGGAAGCAGACACTCAAAGGGAGATCCACACCCGTGGCTTCCTCACAGACTCACAGGGACAGGCCCTCTTGTCTGATGCTACCCAGGACTGAAGGTAGCAAAATGCAGAGCTGGGGGTCCTGCTCATTAGGGGGCCCCGAGAGCTGCCACCCTCCACAGATGGCCTCCCTCTAGGTTCTACAGTCTCTCATGGTCCTGGGGCAGGTTATCTGTAGGTGTCGCCCTGCTGTGCACAACCCGGGCCTTTTTAGACTAGAAGAAGGAACAGTGTATATTATAGAGCAATCCATCCGCTGGTAGGGACAGCAGGTGCCAGGGAGAGCTGAGGAGATGCCCCTTCAATCCTCCTTACATCTTCATTTGTAGGCATTTGCTGACTGAACGCATGCTGGATGCCGGCCAGACACTGTGGAAAGCCTGGGTGGACAAGAATGAAATCTGAGGAGGAACTGGCTTCCTAGAGAGAGACAGGGGTCAAGAACCCAATAAACACAATCTGAAAAGAAACTTACTTCTCAGAAAGAGATGGGGGTCAAGAACCCAATAACCACAGTCTAAGGAGGAACTGGCTTATACAGTCTGAGGAGAAACTGGCTTCCTGGAGAGATGGGGATCGAGAACCCAATAAACACAATCTGAGGAGGAACTGCCTTCCTGGAGAGATGGGGATCAAGACTCCGATAAATACCACCTGAGGAGGAACTGGCTTCCTAGACAGAGAGATGGGGATCAAGAACCCAGGGCTGGGGACTTCCCCTTTCAGACAGAGAATAAAGAAATTCAGAGAGAATCTGTTGAGTGATATTGTTGACTCTCATCCGTTCCTAAACGCTAGACAGTGAGACAACTGGAGTCCAAGGACTGGCCGTTGCAGCACTGGCTCTGCTATCAGGCACCTCATCCTGGGAGTAGTACTAAACACCTAAGTACTAAGTACTAAATACCTAAGTAGTATGACAATATCTTTCCAGAGACCAAAAATGCATTTCATCAACAAATGAAGAACTTCTTCTCCTTGAGAACCTGGGTCAGTGTGACTTCTGATCATTGGATAAGTAGATGATGGCGGGCTGGGGCCAGAGCACTCACCGTTGAGCCACTTGGAGTTGTACTGGGCGGTGCGGAGTGGGGGCAGGACGCCCAGGCTCCGGTAGATGGCAGGATCCCGGCCCGGGAAGTCCATGACTGTGGCTGCATAGAGCTCACCGCCGGCCGTGAGCAGGGCCGTGGAGTTGTGCTGCGGGCTGTAGGGGCAGCGTGCCGTGCCGCTGATCTGATCGTGGATCTCCGTCAGGTTGCTCAGCTGGGGGGTGAGCACAGGAGAGAGGAGCAGTTACTGCGCTGAAGGTGCTTGTGGGCTGCGTGTCCCTGGCCTCCCAATAGAGTGCGTAGAACCAACCCTGAGGGCTCAGGAGAAGATGGGACACTGATGCCAAGGCCACGCCCTGGTCATGACTGGAGAGGCCACCTACCCCTCTCAGCCACCCTCCCTTTCTCATCTGGGGTGACTGCATCTCCCCAAGAGATAAAGCCAGGTTACTGTCTATGCCTTCTATCATGATGCACGAGTATGGCAAAGTTTTCCACTTTAATAAAGGCAGCAACTTCAATATTTATAGAGATACAACTGCAAGAAAGAATAATGTACAATTTCATCAATAGAAGTGAATCAAAACATGATGAATCGTGTAAAACTTGTTCCCAGGTTTGGGAACAAGGGAGCAAGGGAGCAAGCACTGGAGAGCCGGAATTTCCAAGGCTTTTCTCTGCAGCTTCAGAGGGAATAGGGAGCTGTGGGCATTGGGGGGCAACACCAGATTCTCAAATGATGAGTTCCCAACCTTATGGCTGTGTGAAGAAAGCCCTTTCTCTCTGTTCCTTGATTCTGACTGAGAGGACCCAGAGTGGGTGGAAGTAAGGAATTCCCAGGAGAACTGATGGAGATTACACTAGGGCCCACAGCTGAAGACTGCTTGCTGAGTGCCTCAAACTCTTGTGAAAATGGGGCCCCAGGAAAAGGCAGCTGGGATAGAGAAGGGGCCACTAAGTAAATGATGCTTGGAGGGCTCGCTTGGGATGGGACACATGTGCTGAAAGTAGATATGGGCCAAACATGATGGCATGATGGCTGCTTAGTACCTATATTGCAAACCATAACACCAAGAAGGAGAGAGAGAGTAAGTGCGTGTGTGTGTGTGTGGGGGGGGGGGGGGGGGCAAGGAGTACGGGTGGCAGGAGGGATACTGGGAACATTGGTGATAGAGAATGGGCACAGGTGGAGGGATGGGTACTCGATCATTGTATGACCAAAATGTAATCATGCAAGTTTGTAAGTCTGTAACTGTATCTCACAGCAATTCATTAAAATAAAAAATTAATAAATAAAATAAAAAAGGGGCTGGAGCGATAGCACAGCGGGTAGGGCGTTTGCCTTGCACGCGGCCAACATGGCCGACCTGAGTTCGATTCCTCCAACCCTCTCGGAGAGCCCGGCAAGCTACCGAGAGTATTCGATATGCCAGACACAGTAACAACAAAGTCTCCAATGGAGACGTTACTGGGCCCGCTTGAGCAAATCGATGATCAACGGGAGGGCCTTTACCTTTAAATAAAATTTAAAAAAAGAAAAAAATGGGGCCCCGATAATGATAACTGTCTGGAGATAATGCGAGGATAAACTAGCGGGGTCCCATAAGTGCTTACTGTTGGGTTCGCCCAGGGGCTGCAGGTGGAAGGGCCCTAAAATCTGCCGGTGAGCACCTGACACTCAGGAAACCACTCAGAGATTTTTTTCCATCCCGGAAGCGCCTATATGGGATTGCCCTGCACAGAAGCTCTGACTCCTCCTTCCATCCTGCACCCTTCCTGCGGTGGCCTGCCCTCTGTGATGTCCTGCCCCCAACCCCACCCAACATTGGGCATGGCTTCACTGGCTGCATTAAGGACCAGGGGACCTCACCCTGGAGCGTGCTTGCATCCTTCCAATACCCCGGCCCAGCCTGATTCCTTGGGGTCTCAACTTCTTCCTCTCCGAAATCCTGCTCCCACACCTTTCTTCTTAGTGTTGAAACCTGGGCTCGAGGGTCCGGGGGCCAGGATGATCCTCTTCCTGGACTCAGGTTCATAAGAACAGGGGCAGCGGGCAGCGGCAGCTCATGACGGGCTAGTCCCTCACTACCCAGGCTCTCAGATCAGAGACGACCAGCTGGCCCCATGACCTGACCCTCTGATGTCTGGGACAGTCTCAACCTCCATCCTGTCCTTCCTGACACCTCTTACCCACCATATTTTTGCCTTAAGTGGGTCCCATTCATGCCCAGAGGTTTCCTTTGCTCCTTTCATCCTTTCCAGGTGCCCTGTGGCCACGAAAAAGGTCCAGAACCTTTCCCTGTCAGTCCAAGCAACGTGAGCTCACATTCGGTCGCCTCTGCTGGGAGTTCAAAACTCCCCAACTGGAGTCCAGAATTACCCAAACACTTGCCTCTTCTGACTGTTACACATGCACACACACATGCACGCATACACATATGCGCACATACATGCACACACATATACACATACATGCAGACATGCATACACATACGCATACACATATATACACACACACATATGCACACACACACAAACACACACACACACACCTCAACGACTGGATTTTAGGAAGATTATTGGCAACCAAAATTCCAAAATTTTGGCTGCCTTGTGGCCTCCGTTAAGGTCCCCATCTGGGTCCTGGATATTCGACCCGGACGCCTTATCCACAACTGCTACATCCTTTACCCATACTCACACAATGAGGGGATGCACGGGCCCCAAACGGGCCTCTTAACAATCCCATAGTAATGAGCCTAAAGGCATGCTGCTTGAGCATGGATAAATGGACAGGAATCCCGTATGCTCAGGCTCTCTTGCTTTGGCACTCCTGCACCTCTCTCCTTAAAACCTGTCACCTTCCCGCGTTCCCCCTACTCTCAACATCCCTGACTCCTCCTGACACTCGGCTGACTCCCCCAATGACTCGGTCCCCAGGCCTGATTCGCTCCTCCTGTCCCCACTGCCGCCCGCTCTGCCCCGTCGCCTGCTCCAGTGCCCACCCACCCTCTTCTCCCCTCACCTCCTCCGCTGCTGACCCCACATGCCAAGGGACCCACTATGGAGTACAGGCACAGCCCTCAGGGGGCATGACCAGTGTATCCAGGGTTTGTTGCGGGCACGTGGGCAGCAACCCATAAAGCTTATAAATGCTGATAAGCTGAGAGAAGCAACTCAGCACCGCAAGAATCCAGCAGTCTCCTTGGAGTCGTCTGACAGAAGCTCTTCAGAGGGATGACCCTGAGTCCCCGGCAGGGGCGACCGAACCTGCCACTCATTTTCTCGGTCATTAGAAAGAAGCTCAAGAATGCCAAACACAGCCCTCAGACTCCTGTTTGAGTTCTGGTGAACATAGCCTTTAAAGTTTTTAATAAGTCGGATGAACAGGGTGAGGCGGACAGAGAGGCCTGCGGTTGCCAGAGGTAGCATTACGGGCACGATCTCTACAAGCACCATTACCTCAGTCTCCTCAGGGTTCAGGACAAGGGAAACTGAGTCTGCTCCAGACGTGGGAAGGAGGGGCGCTGGATCAGATCTAACCCTACTCCACATCCTCCCAGCCATGCCCTGACTGTGGAAACTGGGTCACGGGGGGAGGGACTGCCCCTCAGTGCTTCCCCGGGATGGGAACAGTCCCTCCCACCTTGTCTTAGTTCCAGAAATTCTGGACTTGGCAGCAGAAGACCGAGGCAGCCCAGACCCAGAAGGACTGTCCTGCCCTACTCCAGAAAACTTGGCTTTTTGCTGATGTGACTCTGCGTCCATCCGGTTGACAGAAACTTCCCTAAGTCTTATTCAGAAAGGAGGGGCACAGCAAGAAAACCTATGGGGTTTTGAAAAAAAAGCTTCCTTTACTAGCCCTCTGGCAGCACTAAGGCAGCCTCTTCCTCTGTGTGATATTTTAATGAGAAATTAGGCTGTTTTACAAACAGCCATTTCAGGGAACAAAGCTCCATTTATCACTCCTGGTGGAAAGGGCCCCAGCCTTGCAAATGTATTGCCTGCCTCTGATAACAGACTGGAGAGAAAAAGGGACTCATAACTTAGCCACAGCTGCAAAGACATGCTTTAATTTTAGTGGTTTCTAAACATGGAGAATTGACAAAATCTGCAGTAAATAACTGTAACCAGTTTTTTTTTCAGATTATATTATTATTATTAGTTGGGCTGGAGCGATAGCACAGCAGGTAGGACGTGTTTCCCTTGCACATGGCCGACCCAGGTTCAATTCCTCCACCCCTCTCAGAGAGCCCGGCAAGCTACCGAGAATATCTCGCCCACACGGCAAAGCCTGGCAAGCTACCCATGACGTGTTTGATGTGCCCACAACAGCATTAACAACAAGTCTCACAATTTGTTGTGAGACGTTACTGGAGCCCGCTCGAGGAAAAAAATCGATGAACGGGAGGACAGTGCTACAGTGCTATATTATTAATTCACTAAAGTACTGCAGAACACAGTTTGCCATCCTAAAGGATGATTAGGGACTTGTTTCCAAATTTCTTGAAACTCAAGCTGTACTAAGTTCAGTGGGATAAGGAAGTTAACCCTGTAAGATGTGACTATAAGGAGGGAGTGAAGATGTATATTTTAAGTAAGAAAGATAATAGGTAGAGATATCTTCAGTGGAAAAAAAATAAATCCTATTAAAGTGAAGCTGGTTTTGACAGGACAGGATTCAATCAAATGAATGTGAAGGATGTGTTTTTAAAAAATAAACTGATCAAAGTGGAAAATGGTATTTGATAATGGTCCAGACTCATATTACAGTGCTCTTTGATAACTGGATACTTAGAAAATGTTACAGGAAATAATTGTTTTCGACATGGGACTAAATAAATGAAACATGATGTTGTGAAATTGTATGCTTTACCTCTGGGTCCTGCTCTCAGTGTCAAAAAAACCCCTGGAAACCGAGATCTCTCCCAATCCTGGAAAGGAATGGGATGGACTCTGCCCACCAGAACAGTCCCACAGAAGATGAGAGGCCCAAGGCCACCTCCAGATTACCCTGCTCAACTGATCTTCACTTCTTCACAAAGGCCACGCCTAGGTAATCCCGAAGTGACAGATAAAATATTAATTCTGCTATTGGTCTGTCCTTGGCCAATCCCCAGCACCTCTCAGCAAATAACTCTAGCACTGTAGCACTGTCCTCCCATTATTCATCGAGTTGCGATGAACGTCTCCATTGCAAGACTTGTTGTTACTGTGTTTGGCATATCGAATATCACATGGGTAGCTTGCCAGGGGCGAAGGAATCAAACCCTGGTCGGCTGTGCTGGCTGTGTGCAAGGCAAACGCCTTTTCCACTGTGCTATCGCTCCAGCCCCAGCAAATAACAGGGTACCCCCAAAGCAGGTCTCCAATACTGCTGTATTTATGCAAAGGAACACAATATGAAGCCATCTGGCAAATTTAAAGCGAAGGTGGAGAGAAAACTATGGCTAGGAACTTGCCCTCAGTAAAAATTAGATTCTAGTTTTGCAGAGTGATTGAATAAATGTATTCCAAGGGGCCTGATTAAAACTGGGCTTAACGGGCCTGATATACCTAGGACCTATGGGCCATTTTGTGGTTTCCGTTGGTAGGGCTGTTAATTTTAATAATGGTCACTTTCTTCCCACCCCATGTCTCCTAAAGTTCATCCAGTCACAATCCAGGAAACATCTCTGACCACCTTTGACCGGCTGAGCCTTCAACCATATACCTGACCACTGACCCCATTCTGTGACCTTTTCCCTTCCCCATGTCACCCCCCCCCCAACAGAAAGTAGCTTTCTGCCCTCCCCCAGCAGGAAGTCATTTGAGGCTGCCTCTACCCCACTTCTGTTATAAAGGAAAGGCCTGAATGCTGGGTGGGCCCGAGGGCTCCCAGTAGAAGGGACCCGAAATCTGCTGGTGAGCACCTGAAACCACTCAGAGATTTTTCCATCCCAGAAGCTCCTATCTGGGAATGCCCTACCTGCACAGAAGCTCTGACTCCCTCCTTCCATCCTGACCCCTGCCCACAGCGACCTGCCCCCTGTGATGCCCTGCCCCCCACATTAGATGTGACTCCACTGGCCTCCTTAGGGACCCACAGACCTCGCCCGGGAGTGCACTTTCCTCCTTCCAATATCCCTGTTCAGCCCCATTCCTCTGGGTCTCAGATTCTTCCTGTCCGCAAACCTGCTCCCAGGCCTTTCAGAAAATGGTACCTGACAGCTCTCCAGGGGCTTTGATTCTGCCCCCCTTCCCTTATTTCCAATAATTGAATGCTAATTTGAAAATGAGTAGTAAAATCAGTTGATAAGTTCAGGTATTGAGAAAAGTTGAGCAAGAAGAAAGTTAACATAATTCTATTTCTTTTCTGCCCTGCCCCCCCAGAGATCAAATTAATATCCTGAATCAGAAAGGAGACACCTGAACGTTGGTACCACTGCTCTTCTCCTGAGTAAGATGATGATGTTGAAAGTCCCATTGTCAGTTAATGAAAGGCGAGAGCAAATGGGGGCCCTGCAGCTGGGCTGGTTCACAGCAGAACTCCTTGTCTATGGGTAGACTTTGTGATGCTTCTGATTCTATCTGAAAATTGTATTTTCTCCATTGGAATGGTGATTTTCAGCCACTGTAATGCCTATCTTTATAGTTTAGCAGAAAAAAATAAATGACTAGGGTCAGGATCACCATTATTGTAAAGAGGATGGTAGAAATATTTCAGCGACATATTTAAATTCAATTGTATAAATTCTAATTGTTTCCAATTGGTTACATATTTGGCAGTTATGATTATCCATAAGTCAATGAAATAGTTATTCTGTTTGACAGGAGGTGGTTTTAAAATTCTAGTTAGGAAACATCTCCTCGGAGAATAGAATGACTTTTAAAACTCAGATTTTCCTAGAAGGCTTGAGCTTCTCTGGGGGCCAGCATGCGCTGGGCATCTCAGGTGCCATACCGTTCGGTTGGTGCAGACAGGCGTGAAGGCATTGGTCCCACAGGTGAATAGTCGGTCACCGCCCACCAACAGCACCCGGATGTAGTTCTGACATTCTTCCTAGAAAAGAAATCACCAGAAACATGTTAACAAGGTCCAAGCACAAGACGGTTGGGGATGAGGAATACATTTGGTATTACCTTAATGAATTAAATGTCAGCCAACATGGAAATTGATCTAAAACTACAGAAATCTGATTTTCTCTACACACATACTAGCCTAACAACAAGTTTTTAGGCAAGTGTCTCTTTTGCAGAGGTGGTGGGGTATGGGGAAGTTATTTGGTTTGGGGTCAAACCCGGTGGTTCTCAGAGGTTAGTTCTGATTCTGTATTTTCAGTAGTGACCCCTGGGGGTACTTGATGGACCATGTGTGATGCCAGGGATTTAAGCCAGACTCAGCCACATGCAAAAGAAGAGCCTTAGCCCTTAGGGTTTAGAACCTCAGCCATGTACTACTATGCCTTCAGATTGGAATATTTAGTAGGATAAATATCTGTCCATGGTATGTGTTTTCGCTGTTGATATGATTTCCTTCGGAGATGTATGTGATAATGGCACAGATCCTAAATTGCATTTGGCATGTACTGTATACCGTAAGGAAAGAAACATATAGACTGTGAAAGGGCATATCAGAAGACTTCCCAGGGACTTTGAATAAAAGCTATAAATGCTTCTACAAAGAAGAGAGTCATTATGTGAAATGAAATTCTGTCTACAAACTGGCACATGTTTCACATAAAGTTCTCAAACAGCATCACGTTTACAGCAGACATCAAGAAACATCCGTATCCTCTGATAGACAAATGAAAAAATAGACGATAAGGAAAGGATATCTGGAGCACGTGAGAGGGAAATCCTTGCTAAAACATGACAAAGAATTTTTTGTTTTGTTTTGTTTTGCTTTGCTTTGTTTTTGCTGTAAAAGCCTTGATCAGCAATTGTGGTCACAGGGGCTGGAGCAACAGTACAGCGGGTAGGGCGTTTGCCTTGCACACGGCTGACCCAGGTTCGATTCCCAGCAATCCAGATGGTCCCCTGAGCACCACCAGGAGTGATTCTGAGTGCAGAGCCAGGAGTAACCCCTGTGCATCACCAGTTGTGACCCAAAAAGCAAACAAACTAAAAACACCAATTATGGTCATAGCAGGGGCATGGGCCCCTACTGATGAGGTTCTCTGATTGGCATGTGGGAGAGATTCCTATACAGGCTTTGAGAAAGAAACTAAGGAACAGAATAAGAGTCAGGGAGAAGGGAAGACTTTTGGAGAAAGTGAAATTCAAAATGAATTTTAGGAACAGGATTTAGTAAGCCTTCCCGGAGGAGGTGCCACCTGGTCCCTCCAGGAAGTAGCTGAGCAAAAGAGAAAACCTTCTAAGCACAGGGAAGGGCCTGGACTAGGACTCTCAGTTGGAGAAAGCAGGTGGTTTCACTTGGTACAGAAGAGAAACAAGAAGCTGAGGAACTATGCAGAAGTCCCATCTGCAGGTCAGTGAGCCGGTCCAGTGCTGTCTGCATACTAGGACACATTTCTACCTTTTACATTGTCCTGCATGTCTTTTTCTGTCTGTCATTGAAGCACCAGCTGGGAATCGAGGAAGGAGCTAAACTAGAGATAGGCAGGCTGCAGCTTGGGAGGCAAATACAGAAATCACCCCCACAAAATCCAGCCCCTTCCTACTTTCGGCTGCACCATGGTGGCGGAATGAAAGCGACAGCAAGGATAGAGCAGGTCAATGGGATGGAGTGACCGACAGCCCTACAGGACACTTAAGATGCGCGGGATAATGATGGTACCAGACGCAAGCTGCCATCCCACAGGGCCCCAGGCCAGGAAGATCTGGACCCCGTGAAGCAACAATGATCTCTTCTCTTCAACCAGCCTCCAGGCCCCAGGGATTTGCATTACTCAGTCTGTGGAAGATGGAAGGGCTGAGATCTCTAAATTCGTTTTCAGAGGAAGTGCGGCAAATAACAAGGGTATACAATTCTCCTAACGCTCTTCCTAGCAATAATCACGATGCATCAACACTGGCTGCTAAGCTGAAGACAGTTTGACTGTGGAAAACCAGAACAGGATGCAGGATCTAAGTAAACCCTCAGAAGAATGACAAACTAAGCATAAACAGGAGACGCAGAGCGGGTCACTGAGAAAAGTAACCAGATGGGGAGGCTTGTTTGGCTCGGCTCTGTTTTGTGTTTGTAGCCGGGAAAAGGGCAGGAGGGTTCTCAAGGGAAAGAACAAAACAAGACTTGAAAGAACAAGCGCAAGAGCCTTTCCAGACTCATGACAGGCAAGGGGGGCCGGTGGCACGCCCAGCTCAGGGGCAGGGACACAGAGTTGGCACATCTGGGCCCCCCACAGACATTCTGGAGAACTCGGGGCAGAGAGGGGTAGACGCCGTGTAGGGAGAGCAGAAAGGACACAGCTTGTTCTGCAGCAGAGTGGAGGGGGCGTTGCTCCTTGCTGTGGCTTGCAGCACCCATTCAGGAAGCCAGCAAGAGACACTCACTTTTCCTCCTTTTATTGATTAATCAAGGGATCAGCATGGGATGGAGGCAGGAATGAGAGCCACAGACCCCGAAACAGTGGCCTGGGCTAAGTTCTTTCAGGAGAAGCATCTGCCCGGCCAAGATGAGAGCTGCAGGGCCGGGAAGCGCCTCTGAGCCAGGATGCGAGATGCCATCAAGATAGGAACCTAGGGGCTGGAGCGATAGCACAGTGGGTAGGGCGTTTGCCTAGCATGCCGATTCCCAGCATTCCATGGGGTCCCCCAAGAACTGCCAGTAGTAATTCCTGAGTATAGAGCCAGGAGGAACCCCTGTGCACTGCCGGGTGTGGCCCCAAAAGAAAAAAAAAATGATAGGAACCTAAAGGAGAGAGTGTGAGAACAGGCCGCAAAGGTCAGAGACGTGGCTCCGTGCAGGAACACGGAAACAGATGGGAGACCCTGAGTCTAGGCCCCGCACCGTGGTTGTCAACACCCTCCAAAGCCCATCGAGCAATAGATGAACACGGAGAAAAAAGAATGTCAGTGAAATCCAGGATGTCAGAGTGGGCCGGGAATGCAGGGCAAACCCCAGCTGGTAATTTCAAACACGGCCATGGAAAGAAAGGAAATGAAGGCAACAAAAGGTGGTGAGGAGACCCGGGGAGCCTGTTGGATCGTGAGGGCCAGGTGGGAGTGGGCAGGGGGCTATGCTCTCTGAGGAGCATCCCCTATCCATCCCCGAGGAAAACAGCAGAAGCCAGGAGTGGCGTTGCAGAGGCTGATGTGTCCAGTGGGACAGGGTCGAGCTGCCCCAGAAGCGTACAACCTAAAAGGCAGCTCAGCTGACCTCTGGGCACAAGGCCAGTGCTGAGGAGAGTGGGGGCCCCTCCTGACACCAAAAAAGGGCCCCTCCACTGGCAACCACACAGGGAAGTGTGTGTGTGTGTGTGTGTGTGTGTGTGTGTGTGTGTGTGTGTGCATATATGTGTGTGCATATGGGTGCATGTAAGAAAGCCTAGGGGCTAAGACACTTGCCTACCCTGGAGCCACTGATCCCCTGAGCACAGCCCAACACTGCCCTCCTCTGAAGGCATTCCTGCTAGAGGGATCCTACACTCTGCCCCTCTGGCCTGTGTGTGTATATGTGTTTGCATATGTGTGCATGTGTGTGCATATGTGTGTATGTACATGAGTGTGTATGCATATGTATGCATATGTATATGCACATGTGTGCATGGGTGTGCATTTGTGTATGCGAGTGCATATGTGTGCACATGTGTATGCATATTTATGTGTATGTGTGTGCATATGTATATGCATATATGTGTGTGTGAATGTTTGTGTGTGTGCTTGTACGTTTAATTGTCAAGAACTGAAGGAACTGGGCTGAAGAGAAAACCTAGTTGTTAAGACACTTGCCTTCCTTGGGGCCAACCCGGGTTTGATCCCCTGAGCACAGCCCAACACTGCCCTCCTCCCCTAGAAAGAACTGAAAGCATTCCTGCTGGAGGGACCTTGCCCTCTGTCCTGCTGACCTCCAGTCCGGCCTCTGGGATCCCCATGGGGCCTCTAGAAGCCACGAGCAGACCCGCTCCAATGAGGAGCCTCGCTAAGATGCCCCCACTAGCACGGCCATCCCATGGGAGCCAGGCTGTGTTATTCTCCCCTAGGAGGTCTCTCCTATACGGCGGGATCTTACCCTGCTCCAGGACCAGAATGACTGCAAGTGTCAGGAGGACAGAGCCCCAGATTCTAACCGAGACTGTCCCACCAACGAGCGAAAGCATCCTAAGAATCCCATGTCAGAAACGCGGCTGAGATGGCAAAGAGGGGGAAGGAGTGAGCGTCGGCGATGCAGACTCTGAACACTGGGGCTCTGTCGGGTGCCCACTATCCTGGCAGGAAGGCGCTTGGCAGAGCCATAATCACCCCAGGCGGACAAGGAACCCTTGTTAGAAGATAAGAAAATGAACCATCTATGTTTGCGATAATATTTGTGTAAGCAGCATCTCTCTCTCTCAAAGAAGATGCCGGTCCTGAATTGCCAACAAAACTTAACAACAATTTTCCTTAGGTATCAAAAGTTTTATCATCATGAGACTTAACTGCGGCCAGAGTCTGAGGCCACTTTTCTGCAAGCTGAGGGGGATGCTGCATAAAGAAGCCAGAACTCAAGCTTCTGAGCACGTGCCAGTGTCTGCTCCCCGTACCCCCCTCCCATCTCCCGAATGTCCTGGCTGGGGGATCTGGCCCATATCGAACAGGTGACACAAGAGACAGCGCTTTTGAGTCTAGCGCGTCGGGGGGCACCGCAGGTCAGGCGCCTGGCCCACAGCAGACGGGGACTGTTCTCACCAGGGAAAGGAGTGGGTGCAGGCAGCCTCACCCACAGTCTGAGCCCCGAGCCCCCTCTTCAGATTCTTGGCTCATACAGATGTCCAGAAATGCCCGGCATGGGGCTGCACCATCTGCCCGCCTCAGGGCCAGGGAGCAGGCTGGCATTTTCCTCATTTTTGAGATGTCCCATTTTGCTTTATTCTGGCCTTTTCATGAAGGGAACCTGCGACTCTGCCCACATTCCAGCATCCTACCACACGGAGGAAATGGCTCTCTTTCTTCCCATCTCTAAATTCGTGTCTACTGAGAAAAATGATCTGAATTCCATCCCCCACTCCGGGAGGCTCCGTGTCGTGGCCCTGTGTACAGATTTAATCCTGGACACATCAGAGCAGAGAAGTCGGAGGGTTTGTTAGGGATTTCAGGGTCTGGGCCTGGTCCTCAAGCTTTTTATATCCCAGAAGCTAGATGAGGTTCCCTCATGGCAGGTGGGGTGGGGGTGAATACAGGGGTACTGGACCAGGTACCACTTTATAAGAGGAACAGATGCAAGGCACAGAGGAAAGGACATAAGGCAAAGGGGGAGTGAATGAGGCCAGAAGTTCTGATGTCCCTCCGCTCTGGTCACCCATGGCCTAGTCCCACAGTGCTGCTGCTGAGACAGGCAGTCTTCAAGCACCCCGGAAGGTCAGCTGGGGGACAGCTGCTGCAAACTGGTCAAGAGGGACACTTCTGCAAAGCAATCACCTCCTGAGTGCACCAGCCCCACACAAGCACTTCTATCCCAACACCCACTTATGGTGGCCCAGGTGGGTCCAAACCACATGCAAGAACATCCAACACTCTGTGAATTTATGAGAAAAGAAGGCACCATTCTTCCTCTCAGAGGACCAAACCTGGGCAACCACCTATGTTTGTCTTCGCATCATTTTTTTTACAAAATTTCACCAGCAAATGGGCTTTGAGTCTGCGCTCATCGCTGGGCTTTTGCCACTGTTCTTAACCCACGGAAGCCGACCCAGGGAACTGAGAGGGCTTGATATGATCATGTGAGCTTCACTTTTCTTCTTGTCTGTCCAGGAAACAGAGATCAGGTGTAGTAAGGATTGGTTCTCTCTGGGAGTTGATGATGTATCATCAGAGAGCATGAAAGAAGGCCTTCATCTATGCATTCTTGGAGTTTTACCTGCTGAATTTCTAGGTTCCAAATAACCTAGAGGTACTATTTAAGGTAAAACATAGGCCAAAATTGATTTAGCAGAAGCAAGTTTTCACTCTATAAAGGAGTGATTTACTAGTACAACCACACAGATGATTTAAAAATGATCGACTCAGAAACTGTTCACTGCAGAAACCATGCCCAGATTACATAGGTCACGGTCCTCCCATTGTTCATCGATTTGCTCGAGCGGGCCCAGTAACATCTCCATCGTGAGACTTCTTGTTACTGTGTTTGGAATATTGAATACGTCATGGGTAGCTTGCCAGGCTCTGCCGTGAGGGCGAGATACTCTCAGTAGCTTGCCAGGCTCTCTGAGAGGGGCAGAGGAACCAAACTCGGGTCGGCCATGTTGGCTGTGTGCAAGGCAAACACCATACTGCTGTGCTATCGCTCCAGCTTACACCATCAAATGTTTTTCTTTCATGTATACAATAAGCCTAAGAAGATTGAGGTCCATACAAGACGGAAATTGACGATCCATTATTTCAAAGCCTATGAAAGAAGTAAAAATGATCTAGAAGGAATATGACTCAACTTGGACAATGCATTTACTCTCGGGGCAATGAGCAGTGAATGGATTTTCTCAACCTGCTCCACAAATTGACAGTATCTGAAGATGTTTTTGATAATGTTTAGTTGTCACAGCATGTGGGCTCACATGTGTGTACCAGAATGAAAAATGATGGTGTCCACCATAGGTCAGTGTGAAATAATCTGGCCCAGCTCCTAGTTCAGAGAAGTGAGTGGATTTCAATTAACATGCAATAAAACGGAGGGACCAGCGTGGTAGTATAGCAGGGAAGGTGTTGGCCTTGTACAGGCCAACACCTTGGATTAGATCTTCGGCATCCCAGTGGTCCCCTGAGCCCCGCTGAACTCAGGAATTCCTGAGTTCAGAGCTGGGAGCAACCCTGATCATTGCTGAGTGCAACCCCCAACAAAAAAACAAAACAAAAATGCAACAGGACAAGGAAAGTCCACATGTAATTGAAAACTGATACTGTGCAGGGTGGCATAGGGCCAGGTAAGGGCCACTTAGCCCAGGGGGCTCCTCTCCCAAGTTCTGAGAGATTAGCATGTGCAGGGAAAGCTGTCTGTCCTACCTGTCATAAGTGGGGGAAGTGGGGATCTGTTCAGCGTCAGCCAAGTTTAGTGCCATGTACGATAACATTGGTTTGTCCTTCCTGCTTTGCCACAGAGAGCTTAGGTTTATTGGGTTGCTCCCCATCATGGTGCTCCATTCCTCTGTGTTTATTTACCTCACTCTTTGTGTTCTGTTGATCTGTCGATTTGTTCGAGCGGGCCCAGTAACGTCTCCATTGGAGACTTTGTTGTTACTGTGTCTGGCATATCGAATACTCTCGGTAGCTTGCCGGGCTCTCCGAGAGGGGCGGAGGAATCGAACTCGGGTCGGCCATGTTGGCCGCTTGTAAGGCGAATGCCCTACCCGCTGTGCTATCGCTACTTCTGTTGATCTGTAAACATTTTCTCTTCTCCATGACCTTTTGCACAGTTGATTGAGAGGAAAGTCCTTTTTGTATGGACACAAGAAGACAGGTAAGCTCTCCTTTTGTAACATGGGAGTTAATTGACTCCAGATAAAATTACCTCGTAGGTATCTGTTCTCTCGACTTAAGCCTCAGCTGCCCTTACTTCCTAGCATCCCAAAAGCAGGTCCGAGGAGGGACTGGATGGACCAAGGGCAAGCTGTGAGCTATGTGCTACCCTTGCATCAAAACTATAAGTTAAGAGCATGATCATGGACAAATTATGTAATGATCCAAAAAGTAATAACTAATTCTGACCCTGCTAGGGTTCACTTAATCACTTAACTTCCTGTTAGTCGTCGATTTGCTCGAGCGGGCGCCAGTAACGTCTCCATTTGTCCCTGTTGCGTGCTAGTGTAGCCCTATGGCATCTGTTCGCTCTGGGAACATGAAGAGCCTCAAACCAATCATTCATGATCTTGATGAAGAAGTCTGACCATCTGGTAGGTGGGCGGCCACACGGTCTTTTGACATCCCCCGAAATCCAGTCGGTAACAGCTCTAGTCCAGCGGTCATCTTTAAATCTCATTATGTGACCAGCCCATCTGATTTTCGACACCTTGGCAAATGAGACAGCGTCCCTGATTCTTAATCGTCGACGGAGGTCAGAACTCCGGATTCTTTCTCTCATTTGAGTGAAACGTGATATTCCAAGCATAGCTCTTTCTATTCTTCTTTGGGAGACCTGAATAGCGTTCTCATCCTGTTTACGTAGGGCCCAGGTCTCTGAGGCATATGTTAATGCAGGAAGAACAGTGGAATCAAAGAGATGTGCCCAGAGCTGGAGGTTCTTCGTCCTCTTAGCTATTTCTTCGACGTTCTTGAAGGCGTTCCAAGCCGCTCTCTTCCTCCTGCGCAGCTCGGGTGCCAGGTCATTTGTCATGTTGACTTCTCGACCTAGGTACACATAGCTGTTGCATTCGGAGATGGTCGTTCCATTGAGAGCAAATGGGGCATCAGGAACGAGGCTGTTTCTCATAAACATTGTCTTCGTAAGATTCAGCTGTAGTCCTACCTTTCCACACTCACGGTCAAAGTCGGCCAGCATTTGTGCTGCTTGGCTGATGTTTGGTGTTATTAAAACAATGACATCAGCAAAGCGGAGGTGGTGTAGTTGCCGACCATCTATCTTCACTCCCATTCCTTCCCATTCCAGTTGTCGCATGATGTTCTCGAGGGTGGCACTGAAGAGTTTTGGTGAAATGGTATCACCCTGCCGAACCCCTCTCTTGACATCAATGATCACTTCTTTGTAGAATGGTGAGATCCTGGTAGTGAATCTGCAATACAGCTCACGGAGGATCTTAATGTATTGGGCTTGAATGCCCTGATTGGCTAGGGCTTGAATGACCGCTTCCATCTCAACAGAATCAAAGGCCTTCTTTAAATCAATGAACGTTAAACAGAGCGGTATCTTGAACTCCCGAGAAACCTCAATGAGCTTGGTTATCATGTGGATATGGTCGATGGTGCTGAATCCTTTGCGGAACCCGGCTTGCTCGTATGGTTGTCCTTCATCTAGTGTTCTGCCAATCCTATTTAGGACGACTCGAGTGAACAACTTATAGATGACAGACAATAGGCAGATTGGGCGATAGTTGCCAATGTCATGGATGTCTCCCTGCTAGGGTTAAGAAAGATTAATCTGGCTGAGCACTGTAGTCTGAGTCTGTGGCGAAATGTTCCCAGGAGAGCCACCCTACAAGCCTCAATCTATCTCTTACTGTGTCCATATAAAATAACTAATATTAAGAAGTAGAATTAAGATGTTAATTAAAATGTTAACGAAGTTATTGGACCAAGGAGAAGAGGGACACCCCTAGGTGTCGTTTCCACCCTTGAGCCTGAAGGGCAGTCAGGAAGGGCTTTCTTATGCTGATTTTGCTACTGGACTGGGTGTAGCTTCTACCCCCCAGTACAGGGGAGTTGGAGAGAAGAGAGAGTTGGAGAGATAAGAGAGAGAGCAGTGCAGCAAAGATGGAGCGTGGAGAGAACTAGTAAGGGGGACAAAGAAGGATGTAGAAGAAGAATAGAGGAGCAGGCATGTGGGGAGAGAGAGCCCAGGATGCAAGTTGGAGCATGGAGTGATATGCGAGAGAGACAGGAGGAGATGGGAATGAGGGGCAGTGTGTGACTAGAAAGGGAGGCTCAGAGACACTGGTACAGGCGCGTGGGGAGGATGGAATAAACAAGTGATCAATCAACTGGCTTGGCCCTCGTTTCCTCCTGGGTCTGCCCCCATGGCATCGACCATCCTGAGTGAGGAAGCGGCCTGAGACCATCGAGACCAGGCAGCGAGAGGGAGAGACACCCGGGCTTCCCCTAGCTTCCCAGAGATTATACAGTGCCGGGTTCCCCAAATGGAATAGCACTGACTGACGAAGCCACCAGCGGGGGAGGTGGAAGAGAAGAAGGAAGGACCAAAGCACCAGAAGGAAGGTGGAAACAAGCAGGAAAGGAGGGAGAAGGAGTGGCAAGAGGAAGAGAAGATGGCACCGTGCAGGGATGGATGAGACCACCAGGCAATGCAGGGCATCTGCATCAGGTACAGGAAGACAGAGCCGGCATTAGAGTCAGACATGGGAGTCAGACAAAGAGAGGCAGATTCCTGCCATCAGGGACTCCAGCTGTCCCAAGAGTGTTTCCACCCCCATCCTCATTTATGTGTCAGACACTGTATTTGAAGAACTGTGTTCTGTTGAAGGAGGAGAAAAGTGCAGGTTAAAAAGAGCCATAAAAGCTCGAAGGAGAAAGGAAAACCTTCTAGAAAACCTCCTTCAAACAGTTTGCGGTGCCAGTTATATAAACGCAGAAGGAACTTCTGTAAAGGTATATTTACATTTGCTTCTCTTGAGGGTGCTTTAAGAGAGAATATTCTGATTTTGTTAAGCCTGGTACTATGTTGAAGTCTTGCATCTCTGTTCTAGAAGCGGTTTCGGAAGTCACATTATCTTTCAGTAAAGAGCCTCCACCACCGTCTGCCCTTTTCTTGGTCTCCAGGAAGTCAGGTTTCTTGTCCTAAGTAGCTGAGCCTCCATTGCCTTTCTTCTCTCCCTTCTTCCCAGCTTTTTCTTTGGTTTGGGGAAATGTAAGGATGCAGCCCTGCCTCTGTCTGACTCAAAGCTGCTAGTGGAGGGAGGGAGAGAGAGAGAGAGAGAGAGAGAGAGAGACAGACAGACAGACAGACAGACAGACAGACAGAGACAGACAGAGAGACAGAGAGGTGATAAAAAGAGCAAAACAAAGAGAGAGACCTTGAGTGGTGGAGTGAGGGTTCCACTAATGTTTCCTCTCCTTCTGCTCTGTTTGCCCTAAAGTGTGTGGGTCCCAAAATCCCACTTTATACTGCCAGACCTCTTGGATGCTTTGCTTCTCAGGTATCCCAAAGGCGATTCCCATGGGGAGGCTCAGGTCCCAGGAAAGTAAGAAGGAGACAGAGTGATCCCCCTGAACCAGCACCAGAAGACTGCTCAAATGGGTCCACGAGAGAAAAGACCTGGAATGTGGATAGCTGCTGAAGAAATACAGTTCATACCAGAGCAATAGAATGCTTTTTCCTTAGGGGCTTGGGGATGTGGACTTGAGTGTGGGGAGAGAACATGTTTTCAAAGAGAAGTTAAGATATATTGTAAATATGGGCTGGAGTGACAGTACAGCGGGTAGGGTGTTTCCCTTGAATGTGGCCAACCTGGGTTCAATTCCCGGCATCACATATGGTCCCCTAAGCAGAGCCAGGAGGAACCCCTGAGCATTGCCAGGTGTGATCCAAAAAGAAAAAAAAAAAAAAGATATATTGTAAATAGCACAGCAGGTAGGGCGTTTGCCTTACACGCGGCCAACATGGCCGACCCGAGTTCGATTCCTCCGCCCCTCTCGGAGAGCCCGGCAAGCTACCGAGAGTATTCGATATGCCAGACACAGTAACAACAAAGTCTCCAATGGAGACGTTACTGGGCCCGCTCGAGCAAATCGACGATCAACGGGAGGGCCTTTACCTTACCTTTACATTTCGAAAAAAATAGAAAAAAAAATGGGTATGGTCCTTCTGTAAGCATGTCCTTACCTGTTTAGAGTTAACTTTAAGCTATCTGATTTTAAATTAATGAGATTTATTGCCAGTCTGTATGGGAAGTTTTTTTTTTTCCAGTTCAGGGCAATCAGGGAGAGCCATGGAATAAAATATTATGGTCTGCAGGCCTTCTGCATGGTGCTGAGATCCCATAGCCACCTTACCTGGGACTTGCCCTTGCTGTAGCAGGCCTTCTTGGTGGCTTCATCACACTCCCACTGGACAGCCTGAGGAAACAGTAAGAGAATTACAATTGTTACAATTTACACTGCAAAGGGGGATGGAAGCCAAGCAGAAGGGGTTGTGGGCACCTGACTTGACCCACACCATCCCACTGACCTGGGATTCACAGACAGTGGAAAGAATCTGCTCTCAGTCTGCGGGGCTTAAATTGAGCTTTAACACTGGGGCATCTCAGAGACCTCACTCTTCTCAGTATTGGCATCTGAACAATAGTAATGTGACTCTTGGTTCTAGTCCCACGAGAGACCCAGGCAGTGAGCGGATGATGCTCCATCAATGACAGAAAGGATTCTTTCCACAGTGGATTCCAGAACAGACCCAGGATGAAGCCACAGGATACTTCAAAGGAAAATCTCAAAATCCAACATTCTAAAGACGCATGCAGACATTCCTATTTTATCTCAACAGCACGTCACATCAATATTCTTAGATAATGAAGCAAAAATGATTTTGTAGATGCTTACTCCCAAGATGCAAATATACATGATGAATAGTCACTCAAAATAAACAGCTTGTGCAAGCAGCACTTGTATCATTTCCCCCAACACCAGTCATTTTCATACTCTTCTGGCTAAATACGTAAGCGTCACAACTCTGAAATGAGCTTTCTCAGGTTTTCCCCCTTAAACTGGGTCCACTCAGCTGGGAGCATTTGTTTCTTTTTTTTCCCTCCACATGAACCTCGCTGATAAATGTGCTCTCTGAGCCAAGACCATGTGTGGGTTTCATAGGAGAACATTTCCCATCACTAGATTGGGATTTGTTTGGGATCTGAAGTTTGGAACTTCTGGTGAAACAGTTACATTATTATCAGAAAGAAAAAAACACGACAATATTTTATAATTTGGATTTACATCACATACACAACTCAACAATAAGGAACGGAGTTTTCCTCTTATTTCTAGTAAGATTAAAAAAAATTCTTCTAAACTTGGGAGAATTAAATCTAAAGCAAAGCCAGACCAGCACCATTATCTATGATCTGCTGGCCTGCAAAGAATGTTACATAACGGGGCTGGAGAGATAGCACAGCAGGTAGGGTGTCTGCCTTGCACGCAGCCAACATGGCCAACACAGGTTCGATTCCCAGCATCCCATATGGTCCCCCGAGCACTGCTAGGAGCAATTCCTGAGTGCATGAGCCAGGAGTAACCCCTGAGCATCGCCGGGTGTGACCCAAAAAGAAAAAGAAAAAAAAGAATGTTACATAACAAAAATGAAAGCCCCAAACTCTGTGTCTTGTGCAATTTCTCTAACTTGGTTAATGTAACTGCAAAGGAAAAGTGTCCCAGAGAGAACCATTTCAGGTCTTTCAAACAGGACAACACTGTAACTGTGTTCTCTTGTGCAAACTTCAGAGATTTTTGTCAGTATCAACTTCAATAAGAAAATGTTTTCAGGGGCTGGAGCAATAGCACAGCGGGCAGGGTGTTTGCCTTGCACACTGCTAACCTGGGTTCAATTCCCAGCATCCCATAGGGTCCCCCGAGCACCGTCAGGAGTAATTCCTGAGTGCATGTGCCAGGAGTAACCCCTGTGCATAGCCCGGTGTGACCCAAAAAGAAAAAAAAGTCTTCGTTCTTTCTGTGTTGCTTTACTTCACAATGTTTAGTAGAATCAATGAAGTCACAGTTAATGACCATCCTATGCAAACAAATGGTTGGATTCCTACCCAAGCATGACAACTACATGAAAAATGATAACACTACCAGAGGAGATCTAAGAGCTTCACAAATTGCTGTTAGCTGCCATCCCCAAAAAGCAGGGATTAAGTATCTGCATTATTATCTCATGGGGCTCTGGCCCTTCTCTGATGTCTCCCTAAGGCTTCCTCAGCTTTTTTCTTTGAACAATGGCATTCATGCTTTTCCAAGCCTTTGATTGGACTTAAAGGTAAAAAACAGAATCGACAAATATAAAGATTATTTTTTCCTTTTACAAAATGGATTCCATTCTATCTTTGATTTTACTTTATCAGGAAAATTTAGCACTATATCACACAAATTAGAATGTATGTTCCACAGTCTCTTGGAAAACCAGAAGGTGAGATGCTTCAAGAGGTGGTCCTCGGGGAGTGCTGTTGGCACAGGGATGCTGTTGAACATAGGCAACATGCCTGCCTCGGTACCCACAGCAGCTGTATGCAATGTAGGCATGGTCCCAGAGTTACAGGACCACTGTCAGTCGCGATCAGCACTGTCCAGATCTCACTGCCCAAATGATAAACATCTTTCCAAGTGCACTCAAAGCCCAAGGTAGCTTGTACATTTTCAAGGTCAATATTGATGAAGAATTAAAATAGAAAATTAATACAGAAAAAGTGTAATTGTGTTTTAAAAAAAACCATGGCATTACTTAAGCCATTTTATCAAGAAAGAGTAAGTTGCACACATAAGTTTATTAGACCAACAGAAAATGGACAAATTGGACTTTTTTTCTGGAAATAGTTATTAAAAGTAGACAAGTTATTTCCTCATGCATTTTCATTACAGTATCACTAACTTTCCAATAATATTAAAGGTAAAGGTAAAGGTAAAGGCCCTCCCGTTGATCGTCGATTTGCTCGAGCGGGCCCAGTAACGTCTCCTTTGGAGACTTTGTTGTTACTGTGTCTGGCATATCGAATACTCTCGGTAGCTTGCCGGGCTCTCCAAGAGGGGCGGAGGAATCGAACTCGGGTTGGCCATGTTGGCTGCATGCAAGGCAGACGCCCTACCCGCTGTGCTATCGCTCCAGAAAGTTGATTCACTTTCTACCAGGATAGGAGACAGGATAAAGGGAATTTATATTAAGAATGGAACTGAATTATCTATTATAGAGTTGAACAGATATCACAGAACTTGAGAAATGAATGGAGTGGAAAAGTGTCTTTATTTATTTTTTTGCTTGGCCAAAAATTGGTGTTCTACTATAATGCAGTTGTGCCCTCTTATGCTCTCTGGTAGCCATGGAAACAACAACAAAACCATTTTCACTAAAAAGAAACAATGGGACTCAATGGGATGCTCCTGAATTAAATCTAGATGTCAAAGTCACTCACTATTTGGTTTGAAGATACATTATGTTTGAACGTGGTCATCGCTCTCTTGACTCCACAAGATTTTCTCCTAATCAATTATGTTCCTTTAATCAAACCTCCTTTGCTTTATTCCCAAGGGAGAGTCCTTGTTATTCTTTTATGTGTCATCCTATTGGAGCAAGTCCCACTAATGATTTATGAAGCCATCTTTCTGGTTGACTTCCTTTTAAGATACTTTTCTCCCTCCCCAATCCTGTCATTAGGACTGTCAGAACAAACGCAGAGGCACTCTGCACCCACCATTTCAGATTTCCAGATGACACTCGGGATTTTATTTCCTGAATCTATTTTTTTAAATCTGCCATTTTTGTCACTTATTGCTTGTTTCTATCATACAACAGCATAGTAATCTTAACATTCCTGTTTCATTCTGCATTTAATCTTCATTATAATTTTTAGCAGCAGACATGGAACAGTAACATTATGGTAACTTGCATATTACACACTCTACAGAGTAAGCAGTGAGTTTAAAGCATTTGTATTTTAAAAGACTCTCTGAGATTCCTGTTTGCACCTTATATTTCTTCTCAGTAGAGACATCTATGCGAATCAACAACTTATACACGTATTGCCTTATATGCATTATACTCATGTTATCTTTTATTTAATAAACATTCATTGGCTGCCCTCAGTGGCAAGCCACTGTGCTGGATAATAAAAGGGAACACATATGCACAGACAGCATTTGCATAGGTCAGATATTAATTTACAATAAAACAAAAACGCTCTCATTCAGCCCTGATTATACCCTGCCAAATCTGAATAGGTCAGAGAGGGCATCTTCAGAGCCTGCTAGCCAAGGTCATCTCAGACACAGGGAAACTATAGAATTTACACCATCTCCCACTTTCGGCTACAGAGAGACAGAAAAGAAAAAGAGTAGGCATCTGGAAAAGCATTTTAGAACTACAGAAAACCCAGGGCCAGTGAGGAAGCTCCTTCTACTTTGGACACACAACTCAGGTGAGCACAAATGCAGGTCTGATCTCAGGAGGAATTCAGATTCGGGAAAGTAAAAAAAAAGACAATCTTTTCTGTAGGTGCTGCATACATAGAAATCCACAGCTCTCAGAAGTACACAAACAAAGCTGTGTATTATCACATTCCACAGCAAGAGAAGTTAATTAGACAGGGACCAGCAAAGGCAGAGACTTTTCACAAAAATGAAGAGAACAACGTGCTAGGCAGATGGGCCACTACTCCACCACTCTCTCAGCAGATGGCTTTGTTAATTAGATACTGGCAAAAGATAACATTTAAAAAACTAGTTTAATTACACAGTGCCAAAAATTAACAACCACCTGAGGGCTTCTTTTATATGTTTGCATTCATAATTTTTATGTCATGTTTTTCTGTGAAACGCTGGAGAATGTTAAATTGTCATGGCAATTATAAACAAATTGTCAGGGAATGGGAGTCCGCACTGCTGTTCAAAACAAGCCAAATTCAAACGGGATGGGATTTGAAATAGCTGTGATTTTTATATGGCTTGAATGAAACGTGGGTCTAGATGTCTTTGGGTGTAGACATCTCGAAAAATACCTTGAGTGGCCTCCCAGGACAGTACAAAAGAATGACAGCTGAGATGGAGAATGACAGTTGAGACAGGTACGTGGGAGATGCAGAGGTTGCTGTGAAATTAAAGAGCATGTGTGGGAAGACACAGGTCAGATAAAGAGGGGCAGAGGGGAGCTCATGGAAGGTATAGAAGTCACCTTGAGTGATGGGTGTCTGTGTGGATGATACAGTGGACACCTGTGAAGGGCTCTTCCATATCATTATCTCATGGTGGATACAATGTGCATTTGCTTGCCTGGGGAGACAGTAAGGCAGGGACGGCAACAGCCTTGCATGTGGCCACTCCACACTAAATCCCAGGTACTCCGAGCACTGCCGAGAGAGTCCTGAGTCCAGTGTCAGGAGCACCATTGAAAGCGGTCCCCAAACCAGAAAGCACTGGGTGCGATGTAATTGTGTCCATGAGAAATCATTATTAGTATTGTAAACCCCCAAATAATTTAAAAATTACTTAAAAATTTTAAAATATGCCAAAACTAAAGTACACCTGTTAACACTTAATACTAATTTGAAAACCTCTCTGTATTTATGTCCTTGTCAAACACACACAAATTCATTTCGTACTCCAGAAATCCTTGAATCAGAATGGAAGGGGACTTTCAGCCACCTCTGCTTGTTTACTTAATACCATCCCACTGACATCATTCCAAATGAAAGCTGCCTCTTAACCTTGGGAGTATATCAAACATGTTAGTAATATTTTACCAGTTTCATACTAAATGCCAAGATCCTCTTCCTAATAATACCAGATCAAACTTCTCCACATACTCCTCCAAAGAGTCCCGGACTTGTTAAATGCTCACTAGACCTTTTTTTTTTTTACAACTGGGCTTTGTAAATGGAGGAATGTGTTTATAAATTTGCTTTTAATGGGGGGGACAGTTTGTGACATTTCTGGAGTTCCCCTGATAAAATACTTCAAACTCTAGAACTATGAACAAAAATGACAACAACAAACCATTCTTCAGGCTAACAGTCCAAACTGTCCTTAGACCTGGCTCTCTGGTCCCTGAGGACAGTCAGTCCTGCCTTTATCAGAAACGCTGGCCTGGCCTCCAGGAGCTGACCAAGATGTGCCATAGTTTAAATACCACCCAAATCTTTGCCTCTAGTCTAACAACTTTTCTCCAGAAGTGATGTCTAACCATCCTTTTTCTCACTAGGTCCTGAACTGGAAATCAGGCTGGTATACCAGCCCAGTAAGGTGTCTTCTGACGAATGAAACTGGTAGTATCTATTTGCAAAGATGATATTCTGAGGCCTGAGGGCAGGCGTGAGTTGGGGCAGCCCAATACAGCCCAAAAGAGACAGATTGTGTCAAGTATGAGGTGGGGAGTGGAGTGCTCAGACAACGTCCCTGCTATGTACAGGCCAGCAGCCCAGTCCTGGGCATGTGAGTGCCCCGACAGGATCCTTCTTGAAAACATTTTATTTTGTGACAATGGAAAAAAGTTAGAAGGGGGTGGCTTCTCTGAGAGGAGGGCCAGGAAGGAGGAAAGCAGGAATGTCTATGTGTTTTGAGCAACACATATTTTCCTTTCAATAAATTCTTATGCGTGATCTCATTTCAAAAGGCAGATCTTTTTAAAATTCATTTTTATGAACAGAGGATCAGTACCAGGTTGTTAAGAAAATGTGGGGCCAGGGGATTGTGCCTGAGATAGAGTGTCCAATCACTGCTCTGAGTTGCAGTATCCAATCACTGCCCTGAGCCGGAGCAGTCAATCACTGTCCTGAGTCGGAGTATCCAATCACTGCCCTGTTTGGGTTTGGGTTTCCCTTTGAGATGAAACTCATGATACAAGTCAAGCAGTAATACAGCCAAATATCTTCAAATCTCATGTGAGCTTGAATATGATCGGAAATGACATCAGACACGGCATCCTGTGTAGACAACAAAATTACGCAGGTAAGATTGCAACCAATATGAACTCACTGAAGGTTTCAATACCTAAAAGCTTGGTCTCCGAGGACCAGAGAGATGGCTCAGGGGCTAAAGCACAAACTGCACACAGCCCGCACCAGTTCCATCCTGAGCACCACCAGCGATGATTCTGGAGCAGGGAGCCACCAGGTAAGCCCCCGAGTATCACTAAGGATTCTCCCCACCCCCGAAAGAAAAATAAATCTACTTCCATGGTGTATGTGGGTGTAAACGATATTTAAATAATATCATTAAAATACAAGTAATATTTCAAATTCCCTAGAACCTTCAGAATCCTGGGATTCCAGGGGATAAGATTGACATATTTGATGTAAAGGAACCAAGTGCCTCTGATTAAGCAATTTATGGTGCTTGGGATGAATTTGGGATTGAAAGAACAAAAAGGATCAGGAGTTCCTGTAAGCCTTCTCTCAGGCATGAATAGCCCTGACTGGAATGATTTTAAGGGGGAAAAAATTAGAAGGCAGTATAGTATCATAAAACATATCTGTTGTATATCTGGAATAATGTTTATAATATCTGGCATAATATTTAGAATTATTATTGTCCAACACTCAGGCATGTAACAACTGCTGCATTTCAAAAATATTTCTATTAATAAAAGCAATGCTGAAAGTACATGAGTGAAGCTTGTAGGAGCAGCTGTTCACAATTGCCAAAAAATATTTTCATGAATCTAAGAGGGATATGTTTGACAAAATGGCTAAACGCAGTGAAAAAAATCAACCACTAAAGCAATGACTTTTAATGCAAGCAGTTTCTAAAGTATCAGCATATAAATCAGTATGCCTGGGGTGATGTGTCTGGATCACAGAACTGACTTTTCAAGAGCTAGCTTGTGCAATTTGGTTCTTCCCATGTTTATTTGAGGTGGGGAGGCTATTGACTCCAATGTCATCTATTTATCTTTTTAAAAACATACAATCATATTCCGTATCATCACGATGAAGCCATTCACACAAATCAATATCACAAACCCAATATGCACCACAAATATCATCACAGACCTGTATAATCAACGGAAATTGTGCTGTTTGCTGGAAATTGAATAGATCACAAAGGTTCAGCATTTATCCTGCAGGGAGAAGGAGGGATCCCAAACAAGATGAATTCATTGATAGAAAATCATGAAACTATCCATCCAAACAGAGTCTATTATCACCCACTTAAGACTTTAGAGGACCATGGCATAAAATCTTGCAAGATAAACCTTAAAAAATAGGAGATGTGTGCTGAAAGTAGACTAAGGAACGGACATGAGGGCCACTTAGTACCCATATTGCAAACCTAATACCCCAAAGGAGAGAGATAGAGTAAAAGGGAATGTGCCTGCCACAGGGGATGGGGTGGGAGTGGGGGTGGGGATAGGAGGATAACAGGAGGGATACTGGGAACATTGGTGATGGAGAATGGGCTCTGGTGAATAGATGGGTACTCGATCGTTGTGTGACTGAAATATAATCATGAAAGTTTGTAAATCTGTAACTGTATCTCATAGTAGCATGGTAACACTGCATTGTCACCGATTTGCTTGCGCGGACACCAGTAATGACTCCATTGTGAGACTTTTTGTTACTGTTTTTGGCATATCGAATACGCCACAGGAGCTTCCTAGGCTCTGCCATGCGGGAGAAATACTCTCGGTAGCTTGCCGGGCTCTCTGAGAGGGACAGAGGAATTGAACCCAGGTCGGCTGCATGCAAGGCAAACACACTACTCGTTGTCCTATCTCATAGTGAATCATTAAAATTTTTAGTAAATAAATAACCTATCAACCATAAAAAAATATAGAAGCAGTATTGTAGCATGAGATGCTCTGTATGACCTTGACCAGTAGGAGTAAGACCAGTAGGACTAAGTGGCCGTCGTGTTCCATAGTCTACTTTCAGCACACATCTCCTTGAGACATGAGGTTATTTCTATGCGCAAGTCTCGATGAAGCTAAATGTGCCATATGGTTTTCACCAAAGCTGCCAAAGTACTTGGCTCTGGCCATCACAGTCTAGAGTCACAGGCCTGGATGCATTTCAGACATAATCCCAGCCACTTGACTGGGATCTCCTTCAAGAATACAGCGGAAAGGCTCATAGGGGCTTCGTCCCACAGGTATTAAGAAGGTTCAGGATTTTTTGGTTTGTTAGTCTTTTTGTTTTTAAATTCTGAAGCAAGATGAGAAGGATGCAGAAAAGGCTCGAGCAACCATGGAGTGGAAGCAAATAAAGATAACAGGAAGACTGTAATTCTTTGGCCTAAAATCTGATTTTATTGATGTTAATAAATATGCCTGTATTTTTGGGAGAACTACCCACTGTGGTTTTGTGCATTAGATTTCTGTTGGAGGTTTATGGTTTTGGGGTCATAACTTTAGGTCTTATTGTATAACCCAGATAAATTCTAATGAAACTATCTGACATAAATTGTTAGTTTCATAGCCAATAGAGATATAAATATATAGGCATTTGTGTTTAGCTCTTCTGCAGTGTTCTCTTTCTTTACTTATTTTTTTCTACTGAAACTGGTTTTGTGAAAACTAACATTTCTTACTGGATGGCCTTTCTCTCTCTGCAGATCTCAGTGAGAATGTCAACAAGTAGATTCAGTGGCATCCTTATAAAGTTTGGATTATGGATGCTAACTGGGGAATTGCTTGAAACTCTCTGAGCCACTCAGGGTTTATTTATTATTCACGTTATAAACACTTGCTTCATGAGATGCATCCACACTACAGAAACTGCCTTTACTTCCTGCTCCAAAACATATTGATCTATTTGCCAGCTCTCAAGATATATGGAAATCCCTTTTATGAGTCTTATTTAGCATTATTTCTATAAATTTTTGCTATCTGTTGAAAGAAATGAACATCAAAATTTGCTTTCTGCTCTACATGCGGGCAGTTATATTTCTCTTTTAAAATGTATAATAGGATGATCTACTTTCATTCAAGAAGCATTGTTTATAACAGCATCACCAGGCTAAGTGAGAACTTAATGAACATTATTGATAAATATTCATTTCCAAGTTTTATGATTTCAAGTCTCAGATCTAAAAAAAACTCATATGAATATCTGCTTGAACTTATTAAATAAAATGAATAATTTAGTAACCAACAGCAATTTGTGGGTTTTGTCATTTATTTTCCCAAACTCCGGTTTCTCTCCTACAGCCTAAGCAGTTGACTGTGTGTCACTGAAGACCTAAAATATTGTCATTACTCTTGCTATGCTCATAAACAATTCCTGAAGTGTTTCTAGTATGGGTAATTTGCTTCAAGAGTCTGTGTCTTGAGTCAAGTAGAAGCGATTACTCAATAAGACAATGGAAATTAGAGGAAAATGGCCACCTCTTGACTTACAGAACACATGGCAAAGCTGAAGAAGTGGTAATATATAGGTGGAAAGACCAAGACAAAAAATAAAATGAGGTTGTTCATATCAGTGTTACCTTTCTCTTAGATAATCATGTACAAGAAAGAATTCTGAGAAGAAGTAGACAGTTTTGGCTTCCAAAACAGTGAAATTCAGTAAAACCAAGCAGAGAAAGGGCTTGACTTTTATCACAATTCACAGGACCAACAGAGGGGCATCAGTGCAGTGATAAAGAACTCTCTCTATCCAACTCTGATTCCTCTTTGATTTATTGACTGATAAATTACAAACAAAATTCCTATTTGTAATTGAGCAGTTTCTACCACTGGCAGCACAAAAGCAATGACAAGGAGACCCAGCAGATATGAAAGAACTTCAGGGCCTTCAACTAATTGGAAGTGCAGACAATGTCCCAGTGGAGCTGGGAGAGGAACAACAGGGATCAGACAACAGGTGGGAGCAAAACACCCACCAACACTCAAGCCACAGCATCCATCCCTCAGAGGCTGCTGGCAGCACAGCACAGACAAAACTAACTAAAACAACTTTTTTCTATTAGGGGCAATGTCAGCATCCTTCTGCCCCTCACAGAACACCCCACTCCCCAGGAGTCTTGGGAAGCAGGGGGTGGTGCGAGATGTACCTTCCCTGCTCCAAACAGGCTGTTACTCACCTGAAGTGATCAAGCTATCAAGTGGAAGAGCCTGAATTTGAAGTTAGGTCCTGAAGTACCAGCATCCATGGTCTCAGCTCATGTACCGCAATCCCTTCTTTATTTCAGAGATCTCCAGGCCTCCCAGCTTCTGGATTCCTTCCTGTCTCCTAAGACTCCTACTCAGAAGGGGCCACAGCAATAACAGCACAGCAGGGAGCGCATCTGCCTTGAATGCAACCAACCCCGATTCAATCCTGACATCCCATATGGTCCCTCTAGCACTACCGGGAATAATTCTTGGATGCAGAACCAGAATTAACCTCTGAGCAATGCTGAATGTGGTCCCAAGAACAGAACAGAACAAACAAACAAACAAACAAAAACCCTACTCAGAAATGCAGTTTGCCTCTTCCACCTCCTTTGGAGTCGTCTGAAATGGCCTTGTGCAGAGAATGACCCCACTGACCACATGAAATAATGGCAAGCAGTGGGCTCTCCATTTTGTATTTTCCACAACAACACAGCTCAAACCACTTCTTGTATCCCTGAATTGTGTTATATGCACAGAGCTACCCCCATTCCATAACCACTAGGGTTGCTGAGGCAGAATAGTTTTTTCAAAAAGCGGTGTTTTTTGTTTTTGCAAACAAGAATTCTTATTTTCTAGACATTTCCATATGTACTCTCACTCAAAGCAACTGAGTTAATGGATTATGATGATGGGTAATTAGGTCTCAATTATTTTCTTAGGATTATTGTTGTCGAGAAAATCAAGCCACATATACATACATTCAAATAGCAATAATGAACAACTTAATTGCTTTTTAATTTAGGAATGATTTCTGGTTTGGGGAGCTATCACTATCCCAGGGTGCTTATGATGTTCTTTGCATATATAAAGACCTTGTCAGTCTACAGATCACCATCATGAATGGTTTACCTTCTATGGTGTTTTGACAAATGCCATCAGTAACTGGCTAGATATGTGCTCATATTAATCCATATCTGAGTGACTCGACCAGCACATAATGCTTAATTACCCAATTTTAATTGAATCTACTAAAAATGGATACAGCCGAGTTCATGGGTAGTATTTAGGGTCTAAGAATCTCATCTCCTCAGGATACTCAACTATCCTGAGAGATTTTGTCCTGAGTCATATGTGCCAATCTCTTCTTTCCTTCTTTCCAAAATTGAAGGCCTTCTAGAAACTCCTTTCCTTCTGAAAGTCTATACTTTTTGCATTCTACTGGACACTGATTCTACTTAGCACCTAACTGAAGTAGTTTAGCTCAAATGGAGGCAGTGGAAACACGGATTCCGTAACCCAGGAAAGGTGCTGAGTTGGAGGTAGAGGCAAAACATTATCTACTTTGATCCTTTTCCTGCCATTGCCTGGAAACAAAGGGAATATCGAGAAGGACATGTGGCTCTGAAGCTCTGCTTGGATGTTAGGTCTGTATTTGGGATATGGAGAGTGGAACCAAAAAGTCACAACAGCAAAACACTCAAAACCCTGCAGGCAGAACCCTCTTACAGGTGTTGGTCTTATCAGCCTTACAAACGAGGATGCCCCAAGATGCTCACGTGAAACCCCTTAGTTCTACCCTTCTTGAGAGGGAGAGCTGATTCATTCATACACAAATACACATGCTTGAACAAACTAACATTAGAAGAGAGAAAACTCACTAGAGTGTGTTCTGTAGAAAAACAGCACCCTAATTAATAGCTCTCCATGGCTTCCCAACATCCATCAAGTCCAGAGTCCTTACTTCACAAGACTTCATGAGACTCTGCCTCGATGTCTCTGACCCCAAAGGGCAGCCCTGCCCTGTTCCTTGACCTGAAGGTCCAGTGGTTATGCTCTCTACGCTCCTTTCTCCTCCCAAGCTTGTCCCTCTCGCAGACTCTGGGTGTCAATCTTCCTTACCAGGAGAGCCCCCTCACCCGGCTCCTCATCACTGAATATTACTTCCAGCATCATTAAGAGAAACTTTCCTGCACATTTCTCCACAGAAGCCTGAAAAAAAACTGTAGATCAAATTTAAAGTCTTAGAGCAAGTTTGCATAGTCCCTGATGTCCTCCTTAATCACTACCTAAAAATCTGTCTCAAAATAAAGTCAGATAGCCCAGGACTTGGATTCCACCGTGCAAGCCCTGAGGCATCCCTGGGACTCTGCAAGACAAAGCATATTTGAGCCTCTCTGCCTCTCCCTTTCCACCGCCCAAGCCGAGCTGGTCTCTCCTCCCCAATCCCCAGGTCAGTTTTCTCGCCGTTATCTAGGACCCGGGACTTGGATTCCACCGTGCAAGCCCCAAGGCGTCCCTGGGAAGCCATGAGGCAAAGCAGATCTGAGCCTCTCTGCCTCTGCCTTTCCGCAGCCCAAGCCCAGCTGGTCTCTTCTCCCCACCCAGTTTTTACTCCCGGGACACACACCAGGTATCCGTGGGGGTGTGGCCACTTTAGAAGTAGGCGTGGCTCTTTAAAAAGTGGGCGTGGCCTAATTTCAGCTGACCAACTGTAGTTTATTCAAATCAAGAAATCTGACCCCTACACCTACACAACAACATGAAAAAACAATGCAAATCCTCCCCACAGGGAGACCACAAGGAAACAAGTCCTGAAGCATCAGTAGGTGCTAGCCACCTTAGGGACCTCTCTGACAAGGAATTCAGATATGAAGTCATTAAGATGTTCAATCAACTCAATGAAACAGTCAGACAGATATCCCCTAAATTGAAAGAGGACATGAAAGAAACAATCGATTGCACAATCGACAAAATACAGCAAGAAATGAGAGCGGAAATTGGAAAGCTTCGCACAGAAATGGCACGGATCAGAGATCGGGAGAATTAACATTGTCAAGAATGCAATACTTCCCAAAGCACTGTATAAATTCAATGCAATCCCTATTAGGATACCCATGACATTCTTCAAAGAAGTGGAGCAAACACTCCTGAAATTTATATGGAACAATAAGCCCCCACGAATAGCTAAAGCAACTCTTGGGAAAAAAGAAAATGGGACGAATCAACCTCCCTAACTTCAAACTCTACTACAAAGCAGTAATAATTAAAACAGCATGGTACTGGAACAAAGGCAGAGCTGTAGACCAATGGAACATGGTTGAATATACTGACATCTCCCCCCAAGCATACGAGCATCTAATCTTCGATAAGGGGGCAAGAAAAGTGAAGTGGAGCAGGGAAAGCCTCTTTAACAAATTATGCTGGCAAAACTGGATGGCTACATGCAAAAAAATGGGCTCAGATCTCTACCTAACTCCATGTACAAAAGTAAGATATAAGTGGATTAAAGACCTCAACATCAGACCGGAATCTATAAGGTACATTGAGGAAAAAGTTGGCAAAACCCTCCATGACATAGAAGCTAATGGTGTCTTCAAAGATGTCACACCGCTGGCCAAGCAAGTGAAAACAGAGATAGACAAATGGGACTATCTTAAACTAAGAAGCTTCTGCACCTCAAAAGAAACAGTGACCAAAATACAAAGACAGTCTACAGAATGGGAAAGGATATTCGCCAACTACACATCTGATAAGGGGTTAATTTCAAGGATATACAAAGTACTGGTTGAACTCTACAAAAAGAAAACATTCAACCCCATCAAAAAATGGGGAGATGAAATGAATAGAAACTTTCACAAAGAGGAAATCCGAATGGCTAAAAGGCACATGAGAAAATGCTCCACATCATTAATCATCAGGGAGATGCAGATCAAAACCACAATGAGATATCACTGGCCCATATTCACAAGAACAAAAGCAACTGGTGCTGGCACGGATATGGTGACAAAGGGACACTCCTTCACTGTTGATGGGAATGCCGACTGGTTCAGCCCTTTTGGAAAACAGGATGGATGATTCTCAAAAAATTAGAAATTGAGCTCCCATTTGACCCAGCAGTACCACTCCTGGGAATATATCCCAGAGAGGCAAAAAAGTATAGTCGAAGTGACATCTGCAATTGTCTGTTCATTGCAGTACTCTTTACAATAGCCAGAATCTGGAAAAAACCTGAGTGCCCAAGAACAGATGACTGGTTAAAGAAACTTTGGTATATTTACACAATGGAGTTCTATGTAGAAGTTAGAAAAGACAAAGTCAAGAAATTTACATACAAGTGGTACTACATGGAACGTATCATGTTAAGCGAAATGACTTAGAAAGAAAGGGATAGACATAGAAAGATTGCATTCATCTGGGGAACATAAAGTAACAAAATAGGAGACTAACACCCAAGAATGGCCGAGATTAGTACCGGGAATTTTGCCCCATGGCTTGGAGGCCAACCACACATACTAGGGGAAAAGGGAGCTCAGATAAAGAGGGGAACACCAAATAAAGGTGTTGGGAGGATCCTCCCAGGACGGGAGAAGCATGCGGAAAGTAGACTATAGACTAAACATGATTGTCACGCATTGCCTCTTTTGCAAACCACAATGCCCAATAAGAGAGAGAACAAAAGGGAATGCCCTGCCACAGAGGCAGGGTGGGATGTGGAGGATGGGGGGTCGGAGGGATACTGGGATTCATGGTGGTGGGAAAGGGGCACCGGTGGACAAATGGGTATTTGGTCATTGTATAATTGAAACCCAAGCACAAAAATGTGTGTCTGCAACTGTACCTCATGATGTCTCACTATTAAAAAATTTTTTTAATTGAAAAAATAAAAATAAAGTCAGATACACAGAGGAAGAAGGAAACGTATTGGGGTTCAGAAAGAAACATTGGGACTTTGCCACCAGAATTTTTCTGGACAGAAGGGAACGATTCCAGGGAAAAGCCTTACCACGTGAGTTATCGGGCAAACTTAATTTTGAGATTTAGAATCAGGATGACATTTTCTATTTCTAATACTCATATTGCATATCATTACAATGGACATAATCTTTTAGTAAGTTTCTTAAGTAAGATTACCATGCGATTTAACTAGATAGGTGTAACTGTTCCCTGGAAACTAGAGGGCAAGGGAGCCAGTGTTAATAGTAGGGTCAGAAATCTATTCTCATGAGGCACTGAGAGTTCACTTTTGCATCAATAGACCTACTGGGCCATTAAACGATGGTGGCACAACCTGGGGGTGACAGTTATCCCCTAACCTTCAAGATTCTATACCAGGCAATCTGCCCAGCAGCCTGTATTGAATATGTACAGGATGTTCCATGGCTGAAAGTCATTCACTTTCTACATTCAACTGGACACAAGGCAAATGCACTGTGTCCGGCACGGAGACACATTATAAACGAGTCTATGGGTAGAAGAGCAGGTACAGCACATCATCTCTCTCTCCCCTCTCTCTCTCTCACTCTCACTCTCACTCTCTCTCTCTCACACACATTCTGTTTGCATTACACATTCTGTAATCTTTCTTCATATGAAATTAAATTTCACTGAAAATAAATCCAATGAAATGAAAGCGTCTATGTCACACCTAAAAATTTCCATCCAGGCATCCACCTGAACAAAAATATGATTCTGTGAGGGACCAGGGCTCTGCATGGCTTTATAAAATGGACTTCAACCTTTCATTGCACAGATAAGGCCAGTCACTAAGCTCTGAATAAACAAGGCTCCTCCTCCTTCCCCCTACTTTGGCCCGCGTGTGATGCAACCAAGGCATGTATGGGACCATCAGCAATGAATCTTGAGGCATCAAGATGTTTTATAAAGGCAGCGAGGGGAGGAATAGTGATGCTTCTGCAGGATCAAGACTAAGTTACTTTCATGTGATTGAGCTCCCAGAAGGTTCTCTGCACCGAGACCTGTGTCCCTGAGAAAGCTGAGAGAAATTGAGCCAGAAGGTCGGTGTTGTTACACCATACATGAGACGGGTACCCCGAGAAAAGAGGCTGGAGTGTGGAATTACCAAATACCAAGACTGAAGCTGAAAACTGCATGGGAAAGAACTTGGGGCAGAAGTGCTATGCAGTGGCAGGTAACTAAGATACAACAGCAATATTCCTGTTGATTTGGATGGTATCTCAAGAGCCAATATATGAGTGTTATTGTCTTCCCTCCAAACAGGCTTGTTGTAGGATAACGTTTCTTCATCCTTTCTGCCTTGCCACAGGGAGCTTAGGTTTACTGGGTTACTCCCATCACAGTGCCCCCAATCCTCTGAGTTTATCTGTAATCTTTTTCTTTGTGCGCGGCTTCCCCAACCGGTCAATCACCTTTATCTCCTAAAGGTAAAGGTAAAGGTAAAGGCCCTCCCGTTGATCGTCGATTTGCTCGAGCGGGCCCAGTAACATCTCCATTGGAGACTTTGTTGTTACTGTGTTTGGCATATCGAATACTCTCGGCAGCTTGCCGGGCTCTCCGAGAGGGGCGGAGGAATCGAACTCGGGTGGGCCATGTTGGCCGCTTGTAAGGCGAACGCCCTACCGCTGTGCTATCGCTCCACCTTTATCTCCTAAGTTTGCAAAATGCTAGTTGGAAGCATAATGCTACCAATTCCTTCCAGTTCTTAAATTAAAAGGCTCAGGGAACCAAAACTTTACAATGCAATAAAAATGCCGACCATTGGGTTAAATGTGTATTGATCAAACCTCCTGTGTCTGTCCCGGGGTTCTGGCCTAATGAAGACTGATGGTGAGGCAGCAGAGAAGGCCGGGCTGTGTCAGACTCCCTTCCCCACTTCTGGGCTCAAAGCCAAGTCTAATTCACCTAGCTCTCATGTTCCCACTTGGAAGAGGCCAGGGAAGTCCTCCTCAGCCACCTGGGGGGTCAGCCTTGGATGGGGAGCGCGGGTTTGAATCCCAGCTTTGCTGTCAAGTGGAACTGTTCTAGCTATCTCCTGCAGTGATCCTCATGGGGTAAAGGCGAGGATAAAGACCAACCGCCTCAAGAGTCACGCTGAACAGGAACACTAGGAAAAAAGTACAAGCCGGGTAGCACGAGGGAAGGCTGCAAAATAGTTAACTTCTGTGATCTAAAGAAAAAAAAAAACCTTGAAAGCCCAGTCTCATTGTTCTATTCACTATTTCTAATTCAGAAATACTGCTACAATGGAAAGGAAAAAGACACACCACTTTGGAACAAGAATGTTTTCGCTATTCTTAAGAGTTTCATAATAACAAATATTTCCATGCACATGAACAAAAAAAATGTTCTTTGCTTGGGGGAGATCTGAAAAGAAAATTTCAAATAGACTTGTAAAGAATTTAAAATGATTTGAAAAACAAAATGCATTCAGGCAGTAGACAGAAAAAAAACAAACCCAACCGAGAGAGCTACAGATGTCAGCCGAATCAATCTGTAGGGAGTATTAAGTTGCTGATAGCAATATTGAAAGAGAGCTGCAACAAACAACATGAGGCATTAAGGGGCTTCAGAGAATGCGTCATCAATGTGCGTTGATGCAAAAAGAAATGCACCTCTAGTCTCCATCCCACCCCACCACAGCAGCTGGCCCGGAGCCTGGCCCGGCAGTTCCATCTCCTGTGATTACAGCCTCCCTTCTGACACCCGAGTTACCGCAAGGAGGTGACACTTGGCTGGACCAGGAGACCTTTGGGAGGGCGGGTGGGCAGGAAGACCAACCACAAGGGAACACAGCTGGAACTTCAGGCACCCCCATCGTGGGTCTGCAGGAAGGGGATTGGTCTGAACTAGATTAGTCCCCAGCAGCCAATGATCTTACCCAGCATGCTGATGACACGAAGCACCCAGAGAAGCCCAAAGCTCTGGGCATTCTTACCCATCACCTGAAGCTCTCTGATAGGAAGCTCAGGGTTCCCCAGGTGGGGAGCATACGAAGGTACTGGGGATGGTGGTATTTTGGAAGCTTCCCAACAGCACCCAGCCCCACACTGGTCCTGTCCTCTGAGGCTCTGGTTTGTAGCTGTTCTTGTGCTGTATCGTTTCTCATCAGCTAGTAAATGTAAGTGCCCCTGAGTTCTGTGAGCAGCTAAATTACTGAATCTGAGGAGGGGGGATTGTGTAAAGCCCCTATATACACTTGGTTAAACAAGATTGTCACCTGAACTTTTGATAACTAGTCTCTCTCTCTCACTCACTCGTTCTCTCTCTCCCTCTCCCCCCCCATCTCCCTCCTGCTTCTGTCCCCCTACCACTTCAACTCCTGCTTCTAACAGGCCTTGTTCACATCAGTTCACATCAGTTAACCATCCTTGTCATAATGCCTTTCTCCAGATGGCAATTTAATCTCTACTCCCACTGTTATGTCCTCCCTCCCTCAGGGTACATTTAGACTTTCCCTGAGTGTGCAATGCCCTGAGCAAAGTCTGAGATTTCTCTCTCCCTCTCTCTCCCTCCCTCCCTCCCTCTCTCTCTCTCTCTCTCTCTCTCTCTCTCTCTCTCTCTCTCTCTCTCTCTCACACACACACACACACACACACACACACACACACCACAGTGCAGTTGCAACCTGGACAAGTGGACAAGAGACAAGGCTGGCACAGACTGAAAGGTTTGGGTCAGAACTGAGCGGAATTGCAGAACACCTGGATGGTCAGCATCTAGACAGCTAGAGAATTTGGGCAGTGGGACTGAGGCTGATTTGAGGCTAGGGTGTGCCTTAGTGGTAGAGCATAATTCTCACATGTGTGACATCCTAGATTCAACCCGAGCACCACAAAAGGAATCCTTCACTAGAAGTCATAATGGTTCTGTATAAAAAGTCCCCACAATAAGAGAAATAAATGTACCCCTGTTTTAATTCACTGTTCCCCGGGTTCATAAAAATCAGGAGAAGGTGTGTATTCCACCACTTAACCTTTGTCTGTGATTTGAATCTAGGATCTTTTAAAGAGGACATGGACATGGTATTTCAAAATAATTTCCTCCTTTGAATAATTTAACATTATAGAATTCCAGTGGGTTAGTGCCATGGCTTACTATGATTTTAGTACTCTCCTTTGCACTATGCACTACCCAAGTTCCAATGCCATCCACCACCAAAAGACCCCTCTGCCCATTTTTCATACCCATCTTCTCTCTGCAAGTAACCATATTCTTCAAGGAATCTAGCAGATACTTCTGTTGTTTTATGGTCAGTTTGCTTACTTTGGTTATTGACATTACACACATGAATGAAACTATCTGATTACTGTCTTTCATTTCTGGAATTAGTTCACTGACCATGATCACTTCAAGTCCCAGCTATTCTTCTCCCAACAGGGACAATGACATTTGTTTTTTTTTTTTTTTGCCACACCCAGCTGTACTCAGGGCTGACCTCTCACTCTGCAGACAGGGATCACTCCTGGCAGACCATGTGAAATGAAGCGATTCTAACCTGGCTTGGCTGCGTGTAAGACAAGTGCTCTATCTGCTACACTATCTCTCTGGTCTGAAAATTCCACCTTTTTGAATGGCAGAGTAGTATTCTATTGAATATATATCTATATCTACATCTACATCTATATCTATATCTATCTATATATGATCTTTGAGAATGTGGTCTGCATGCATTTGGCTAGACTAACCTCAACATGCAATGAAGTGGTAAAACTTAGCTTATCTCATTGATGACAATGGTACTTGGGACACATGGGCTGCTCTAAAGTTGTGTTTCTAGACTGGTTTTCATATTTCACTTGGTTGTTTCCCACTGCGCATAAACCAGCCTCAAATGCTACAAAAACTGGTACTTCGGGAAACATGTACTGGCCTCATCTCTCCCTCTCTCCCCACAGAAGTTGATATGATATAAATTAGGCTTGCAGATCTATTTTTGTTGTTCTTGTCATACTAATTTTAGGAATGGAAACTCCCAACCATGGTTCCATGCCTGGTTTCTTTTTTAAGGAAATACTGGTCCACAGTGGACAATGTTAACAAACTCAAATGCAAGTTTATTGGGGGAGGGGGTGTGTGGAGAATATAGTTGTAATGTCGAGGTATAAAAATAGCACTAGAACAGACTGCATTCCCTTTTATTTAGGGCCAACATTACACACAAGGAAGAATGGGATGATGTGTGTTTGCAAGTTCTCCGGGAGTCTCTCTCCCACCACCCGCGTTTGGTGCTCGAGTCACTATGTATGGACTGGATCAAATGGCTGTTGACTATGGGAAGGTGAAGGAAGAACGAGGACCAAGCTGGTTGCTGATTAGTTGCCATTTATTCAACCTCTTGTTTCTCCCATCTCACACACTCTTCCTTCCCAACCCCTCATTCTTAGATCCCAGATCCCTGAGACTGTGACTCTGTGACTGTGACTCTCTGGATTCTCATTCATCCTCCTTTTCTCCCTCTGCCTGCTTCTTGCTCCAACAACTCCCTGACTCTTTCTTTCTGCCTCCCTCTTTGGAGCACCCTCTGATCTTACTGTCTTAGTTTATATAGCAATCCCATAGGGTGGTGATACAAAGATGGGTCAAACATTAACAAATCAACAAAGAGTTAAGACCACTCCCCCAGGAGATTAACTCAAGGACAAAATCTCATCTAAGGAGATTACTCGAGATTACTAGGAAATCCTAGAAAAATATGCCTCTTGGAGAGCCTGGCAAGCTACTGAGAGTATCCCGTCCACATGGGCAGAACCTGGCAAGCTCCCTGTGGCGTATTCTTTATGTCAAATACAGTAACGATAACAGGTCTCATTCCCATGACCCTGAAAGAGCCTCCAATCATTGGGAAAATATGAGTAAGAAGAGGCTGCTAAAATCTCAGGGCTGGGAGGAATAGAAACATTACTGGCGCCCACTAGAGTAATTCGACCATCAACAGGATGAGTGATACAATCATACAGTGATACTAGGAGTTCTGCTTAAGGGCAGGATCCCATCCAGGGTGTGTCACTATCTTCTTTCCTTAGCTAGTAATCCACTTAAATAGTTGTAGTAAATCTACTTCTAATATTTCTAACAATGTCATTCTGTATGAGCACAGTAAGAGATATATCACACTTAAAGTTTGGTTCTTCCTGAGGACATCCCACTATATATTCCAGACCATAGTCCTCAGGCCAAGTTAGTCTTCCTAAATCCAGCAGGGTCCTAGTCTCGTCATTACTTCTGGATCATGACAGCATTTGTCCATGACCATGCTCTCAACTTATAGTTGAGTATTGTGAACACTGAACTTTTGGTCTGGTTCATTTCTATGCCAGGGAAGCTCATAGTTTGCCCGAGGTCCATTCAGTCCCTGCTTTTCGAGTGCTAGGAACTAAGGGCAACTGAGTTGAGAGAGCAGATGCCCAGGAGTAAATGTTATTCTGAGTCAATCGACCTGCAAGTTACAAAAGCATAATATTAACTGTCTTCCTGTGTCCATACAGACATTGCTTTAAAGTAAACGAAGTTCCCTGCGGCAAGGCTGAAAGGACAAACCCAATGTTATCCTACACCCTATCTTTGAACTTTTCATATTTTCCCAACAAACTGTTGCAGGTCAAGAGGAACAGAATTTGCAGAGTGTGAACTAAGATGGGGGGAAAAAAAACGGCCAAGCAGGGAAGGAGGAAGGGGGTGGCCAGGAAGGCCAGTGGGACATGGGCAGGAAAGAAGCAGCCGTGAGTATGGGGATGGTGGGAGCTAGTCAACTACCAGATTCCAAAATACATTTTGCTTCAGTAACTTTCAGAGTGCCAAAACAGAGTACTGAGGACTCAACATTTAAACACAGCCATATTTTCAGGAAGGAAATTCAAAACTGGTAATAGATGAACCAATAGAGTAGAAAATACCCCAAAGTTCAGAATTGAGATTCCAAGCTGGACAAGTATGTGACTGCCTCAATTTAAATGCCCTTGAGGTCTCCCAAGGACTCTAAACACCAGACCTGATACCCTTTCAAAAAGGATGCTGAGCCCTATATTTAAAATTTTGCGTATCCCATTTAAGGACAAAACCTGAAACTTCTTTTCCTCTCAATAATGATGATGCCTTTGTAACAGCCACAACAAAAAACGTTCAGGATTTTCTATGTGCCACAGTTTTGCTGCTTGGGGGTGGAGGGGCAGAGGCAGGGAGGTGGCTTCTAGCCAAGACTCAAGTACCCTTACCGTCTAAGTAACTTATCCATTATCTTGAGTTCTATAAGGTGGAACCAAGGTTGTCTTTGATCTGAAATTCCTTCTAATCTGACTCTTGGCATTCTCCACTGCAAGATAAATGCACTTTAAATGTTTGGGAACAGAAAGGTGAGGGAAACCATTCATATGGGCACTGAGGACCTGTTCCAGGAAACCAGAGGTCTCCTCTGCCTGCAGGCAAGGCCACTTCTTTTCTTTCTCCAGGAATGGAGGGTGGTGTTAGTTTGTACTGCCTGGATTTGGGGGAAAACTGGCTTGGTCCTCAGGATCTAAGTGCTGCCACACTGCTGTTGCAGGGATACAAGCCCCACCCCAACACAGAGTCAGGTACAGTCATGACCCACTAAGATAGGTTCAAAAATCCACTCCAGCGTCTTACAGGAACGGTGAGAACCCCCTCTTGATCCCACCCATGCATCCATCTGTCTACCTACTCCCTGTGATAACCTAAATGCCTGCAATGCCCACCTTCCCTGAGTTGGGTTGAATAATCCTTTGCCACCCACAAGATTCCCTTCCTCACTGCTGGAGTGAACCAGAGGCGACTCCTGTGGGCATCACCACCAAGGTGAAGCCAAATTCAAAGGAGCCGCCTCCTGAGCCTCTGATTCAGGCCATGACAGGGTCTGTCTATGCGCTATGTCAGTTGGGACTGCAGACAGAGAGGCAGCAAACCCAAGCCACCCCCCGCACCACTCACCCCTTGGCAATGCCAAGCACCCACTGGAACGTAGGGCTGGCACGTTGGGGGCCTGGTATCTGAAAAATGCTGGGAGGAGAAGGGCAGCGCTTTGTGGAGGAAGACCAAAGAGAAATTGCTAAGTTTTAACATTCCTACCCCACTCCTTCCAAGCCTCTCCCACATTTTCTCCCACCACCTCACACAAAAAACATCCATTTATCTCTCATCTGCCAACCTGCTCACGAACAAAGGGCATCAGTCCTGTGCCACCCCGAGAGGGCTCCCAGCACTGCCAGCCACATCAGCCCTGAGGGCAACTCAGGATAACACAGAGGATGCGTGTCCCCGAGCACAGGTTGACAAAACTGTCTTGTCCACAGTTCTGGGTTGTTTTGATATTCCTGGTGACACGTGATGTCAGAGTTGGCCGGGGCTGGCTTCGAAACACAAGAAAGCTTCTGTACTTTTTATCTAGCCTATAAATAGAATCTATGAGCCAATCTCTCCTTGGATGCACCATTGATAAAAAGGAGAAAGAGAAACATGATGTAGGACTGTCCTGATTTTTGTGACACTTTCTAGAAGACTGGGTTTCTATAAATAACTGCAGCACATTTATAAGGTATCTATCAACAGAATGATGTCATCCTGGGTTGAATAATCATTATTGCTCAGGGTGATTATAGGCGCCACTAGTAACTTTTATCAAGTCCCTTAAGACAGTGCTACAGTAGTAGAAAATATTATTTTTTCTCTAAAGCCACTTCTTTCCACCTCTCGTACAAAGAATGGAGGAAGGGTAAAGCAGCAGAATATTCATGAATATTCTCTCAGATGGGAGGAAACAATCCAATTCAATGAAGACTATCCTTATTTCTCCAAGATCAATGGGAAGATCCCTCTGGCCCACAAAGGCCACTATGCTCCAATTTTTCTGGACAGATTCTATGCAAGTCCTTGTGCACTCGAGACTTCTGAAACAACTAATAGGAAAGAAACATGGAAGGTCTGAAAAGATAAAGACATTTGTGCAATAAACTTTAATATCTAATACCAAGCTACCCAAGTTAGCCTGAAGACAGAACAAAGAGTAGAAAGGGTCTTTCCTGCAATTAATTAGGGCTCCTGACTGAAGCCAATGAAAATATCTGGGAAATCCTATTTTAGAGATCAGGAGTCCCAGGATTCCGACTGAAGAGACAGACCTAGCAGAGCTCGTCCCATCTCGAGAGCAGAAGAATCAAGTGAGTCACAAGGTTGTGGGTTGGAAATGCGAGGATCCCCCGGGGCCGCCGTGTTCACACATGTTAGAAACAGCTGACAAAGCCCTCATGTGGTTTTCATATGTTAAAAACACTGAAGCAACAATACAGCACGCAGGGCTCTTGTACTTACTGCCTGCAGCTGATGCAATTTCAATTCCCTGCACCCAATACAGTCCCTTGCGTCCCACCAGAATGAGCCCTGAGCAGCACTAGGCATGGCCCCCAAACAAAAAACAATGACCGAGTTTTAGTTCATACAAACAAGGAAGACACTGAGGTGAGCATTCTCTTCATCAGTTCTCTGGTTTGAAGCAGGTTAAGGGACAGCGATTCTCAGCCCAACCCCCCAGGACTGTCCCCTCACCATCACACTGTTAGTCTCTGCTCTATTGACTCCGAGAAGTGTTTACTTAAACTCATCTATCACCTCGCAGTTTCTCTTCATAAGTTCTGCATCTATGTTTTGGAGTCACAGAGATAAATTCTTAACCTTCCTCCATGTTATTGCTCCTTTCATATTAATGAGTCACCAGATCATCTGGCTGGATTGTCTCTTGTCCAGACCAGTGTGCTGAAGCTCCTGATCTCATTTCTCAACTAACAGGGTGTGTCAGTTCTCTGCCTTTCTGGTTCCGACCCTGTCTTGCATCAAATGGCTATATAGCTTAAAATCATGGAATTCAACCAAAATAGTGAGTGAGGTGCGACTCAGAAGAATCTGCAGAGTTGGATGGGTATGTGGCGAGTGGGTAAGGGAATGGATGAAATGGGATTCAACATTGACACATTTCCAAATTGACTGCTGAGTTCGCAGTCTCATAATGTTATTCTCGTTGCCTTGGCTGACATTTAGCATTTTCCTTAATAAAATGTCTTCGTTCAGTGTAGGAGCCCAAAACATTCATAAAACTTCAGAAAGGATCAGTTGCAGAATGCAGAGGCAACCTCTTATGACTCATGATATTTTTACGATGAATGAATGAAATGCACACTCACTTCTTTAGAACCGTCTTAATCTATTTATTTGTACTTTCTGAAACATTTGCCATTCTTGATGGATATCATTGGTTCTTTTACTGATGGTAAACTTTTGTTCCAGAACTTAAATTTGGCCTAGGAAATATTATATTAACAGAACTCACCCATTGAAAGTCAATAAACCTGAAAATTGTTAGTCTACTCACTTGGGACTATCCACAAGTGCTTAGATTAGCACATCCTTAACATTCTCATTGTGATCATTGGAATTTTAAAAAGAAAAATGAAGGCTGTCTTTGGTTAAAAACTTAGAAAATAAATTTACAAAACATTTCTGAGTGTCAAGTAGGTACATTTAGCAGTATAGGCTGGTAGGATGACTGAACAAACAGTGATAAGACTGCCCATTCATTGAAGGAAAGAGAGAAAATGAGGTCACAAAACTCTCCAGAAGAGAATGCGAAGCTTCCCTTTTTTATCCTTTTTGCAATAAAATTCAGGATTTGTCAGCAAATAAAAAGAAAATGACAGTGATCTGGAATCTGAAAGCTATTACCGATGATGGAACTAAAAATGGCATCTTAATAAATATTATTGTCCCTGGGTTATGAGAGTTGATACAGAGGCAGAACACAGTGAATAACAGAAGCTGGAGAAAGAGATAATTGAATGTTAATAAAGAATTTATTTTCCTTTGGCTGTGGCAAATTTCATTTACATCACACTTTATAAATAATCACCTTCAACACTCCAACAGATTGCCGTAATTTATCATGAATTTTTAAAATGCTACCTTGTATATAGATGCTTAATCAGCACCAACTGTTTGATTTGTAATTGCTTAATAATTTGGAGGATAAATTATATTTATCTCTGTTTTAAACATACTAATTTATTTCTGAAGTAAGTATATTTCAATTAGTTTTAGAAAGGATGTGCATTTCTGTGATAAATAAGCTATGGGGGCATACAACGTTGGCATCCTACAATTACGTACTGAAATGCGAAGCACAAACACATCTCTCCCCCCAGGTTGTAAGATTAGGTCTTTTGGCAAACGAACTATTAAGAATGCATTCCTTGAGTGTTTGAGGTCATGGGGGGCCACATGTGAGGCAATGTGCTGGGGGGAAAGCCACAGGAGGCAAAGCTGAGAGTCCCAAGTCTCCATCAGTCATCACACTGACTCACCCGGCGCTTCCCCCACACGTGACTTAGACTAGAGTCCCCTTCTCCACATGGAACCACCAACGACAAAAATGAGCGAGAGGGTCAGGGAGATACCACATGATGAGCTGTTTAATACTGTCTCCTCCAGACATGAAAGCAATACAAGCAGACATTAATGGCAGTCATATCTACTGTGTAACCTGCCACGATCACAAGACACAAGAGACGGCAGTGGGACTCCGAGAGGAACCCAGACCAGTACGTGTGCTCTGCTCTCATTTCTGCTAGCTAATCACCTAATCTGTCTGAGTTACTTCGCTCATCTGGAAACATTGGGGGGGAAAGGCCTGGGGACTAAAGAATGGGGATAGGTGAGTTCAAAGGAGAATAACATTCAAGAAAATCCCCTTGTTAAAACAGAAACCAGAGGAATCTTTTCATCATAATTTTTCTTGCAATAGTAGCAAAAGACATAAAATTTAAAATGTAAGGTTTTCTAAAATAAATTTATCTTTGTGCTTGAGTGAACTTGTACAGGAATTTTCCACCTAGAGGCAAGGAGCTAGGGCAGGAGACAGAAGCACGTATACTGCGGGCAGGGGTTCGAGGCTCCAGACCCAGTCCATGGGCCCAAAGTTCAGGGTGGTGCCTGAGCACTGAGTCAGGAGAAGCCCGTGAAGATCATCGGGTGTCACACAAGAAGACACACACACACACACACACACACACACACACACACACACACACATAGAATAAATTTTTTTCTTTTCTTTTTACAATTTTTTACTGGATATAGATTCTCGGATTTACAATACCATTGATAATGATTTCCCCCACACATAATTCCTATACCACACCTATCACTGGGAAATCCACATCCTCCCCCGCCCCCAGAACCCCAGTGCCCCTCCCTCCAACTCCCCCTACCAACTCAACTGTGTGGATCAGCTCTCCCTCTGGCGTGCCTCTGGGGCTTTGTTGCTACCTTGCTGTGTATTTTTTGGTCCCACCTACGAGGGGGATCATTGTACATCTCATTCATTCCTCTGGCTAGCTTTACTCAGCAGGATTTCCTCTAGTTCCATCCATGTTCCTGCATTGTATGATGGGCTATTTTTACAGCTCTTAAAATGAATAATATATATATATGTGTATATATATATATATATATATATATATATTTAACATACAAAAAGGCAGCCTCACCCTGTAGGAAGACCTGAGGCAGTAGGTGTGTGTGTGTGTGTGTGGGCATGTGTGTGTGTGCGCACGTGCACACCATGACCATGCTCGGTGCAGTTAGGACACACAAAGATTTGAACTCAGGACCATATGTTGGCAAGACTGCAGGGAGGCTTCCTAAGGCACTGTGCTATCACTCCAAGCTCTTTAGCAGGGCCCAAGGAGGCTGAGTTTCGGGACGGTCCTGACAATTCCCCTGTAGGAAGAGCCCCCTGGCCTGAGCTGCCTCTGTAACAACAGATTGTTATGCCAAAACCTACTTTTCTTCATGGAGTCTGAAATTTCGATGTGTTCTGGGCCAGGGTGCTAGGGGACCAGCCCCTAAATGAGTCTAAGGAGAGAATCAGGAGCCTTGAAATCTGATTAAGACCTAGCACTGTTCCCAACAGAGGGGCAAAGAGTTGACACTTTCCCATCATGACCCTTGGGGAGTGCAGGAGCATCCAAGGTCAAGCTCAGCAAGGCCAGACCACAACAGATGCATCAGAACCTGGGCGGACTGGGGGTGCTCTCCAGGACAAAAACACTCTTAAAAAAATAATGAATACCAATAAATTCTCCAATGAGCAAGCAAACAGAGCAAATAAAAACATAAAAGGCAACGGTAGTGGGAAGAGAGCAAAGCAAAGAGGAAAGAAAGGCTGGCAGAGCAGGATGGCGGGTAGGCGTGAGTGGTGAGAGCTGGGGTATGCTACCTGGGACCTGGCTTGCGGCTGGGGCTGTCAGGACAGTAAGGGAAGGGGGCACAGACAGGGAGAAGAGGGACAGGAAAAGCAGGGACAATGCTGCTTCCGTAACTGTTAGAGAGAAAGCCACCCCCCCCACACACACACATACTCCCCAGGAAATGGGCATGGAGGAAAAGCTGCATTCTACCGTATGATCCCACTCAGCTGACTGAAGGTCCTCTCCAGATTATAAAAACAGAGATGGTGATGTTTCGAGTGTCACAGGCACACAAAGACATCAGCCACCTTGCAGCCTTCACAAGAGGCCAGAACCCATAACCTATGCCAGGACTGTGCCACAGGATACAGTGTCCACTAGGAAACAGAATCCTGGAGAGATTTCTAAGCCCATAGAGATTTCTAACCACCGAACCCCCAGGGAAAACCAGGTCCTTCTGCAGTCAGCCTGCAGTTGCGTGATTATGTTTCAGTCATACAATGATTGAGTACCCATCCCTCCACCAGTGTCCATTCTCCAGGGATGCTGGGACCATTGGTGGTGGAAAATGGGCACTGGTGGAGCAATGGATACTCGATCCTTGTATGACTGAAATGCAAGCACGCAAGTTTGTAAGTCTGTAATTGTACCTCATGGTGACAACCTGCCTTTTACCAAACCTCTGCCTGGCACATAAAGAAAGTGTGGGCAGCCCCTGGGTTGTTTCTTTAGAGGGACCCTCCCCAGGTATGTGTTCCTCCAGCTACCTCTTTCCTGTGTCATTGGATGCTCAAAGGCCCCGTAAGAATAAAGAAGGGGCGTGCCCAGAATCAGTGGTCATGCCCCTCAATGTGCACACACCACGGTTTACCAGAAATATGAATATGATGATTTCATCTGTACAAATGTATTTCCTGATTGAATACTCCAATCCCAAGTGGAACCACACTGCAATGAATAACTTGCAATGTCATAATTTTCAGAAGACGATGAAACAGTAGCTAATACTGAATTCTGAAAGAAACGAATAGTGACAAGGGGAAAGCAAAAGACCTTCATTTTCATAATGTAAACTCAAACCCAGATTTGCCTGCTTGCAAAGTATCAACTTGGACACATCCGGAATGAATTATGTAGAGCCGCCTCCTGGGAGTGAACAATGAGTTGGCGGATAAGGAAAGACGAGAATTTAATTACTTCCATCCCATTTTTTTTATGACTGATTGGACTGATTTAAATTTGACACTATTTATCAATTGTTTTTAAGAATCAACAGTGACAGAAAATCTTTCGCTTCCTTTTTCAAACTGAAAGAACTCTTTTCTTCTTTGGATGAAAATTTTGAGGAAATCACCGATGGGACAGATCTCCTGATGATGCGCTAAACAAGACCTATGGTGCTTTTTATGTAAAATGAGGAACAGCCTTATTTGTCCTTGTAGTTTTCGGCTGGAAAAGCCAGGCTACCAGGATGGAACGGATACGCTTTGATAAATAGCTTTCCTCGTGCCAACGGACAGCACATTGCTTCAATTAGGGCTGCAGGCCAGTGGGGGGGGGAGGGGGAATCACTGGGTTACTCTTCACAGCCAGCCCAGATTGGAAAGGCGAGGAAAGCAAAGGAGGAACATACCCCCTTGGTCAGCCACACAAACTCTGCCAGGCTGGAGCAGCAGGCCTAGCAGAAAAACTTGCAAATCCTTCCCTTCTAATAATAGCACCAAAGTCAAGGAAGGGTGAGGCACATCTGTAGTTGTGTGTTAAATTCCTCCTGCCCCCCACTTTTTCCATGACCCCTCCTCCAATCAGCAGCATTTAAACATACTTCTCCAGGCATTCCCTTCTACCCACAGTGCCAGATGCCTTCCCTCGCGAGGATTTCTAAGGCTTCTCATCAGAATGTGGTCCTGTCCACAAATCGTGTGCATGTGACCCCACAGCTGCCTGACAGTGCTCTGTGGTATGGATTCCACTGCTCCCTGAAGAGGGGATTCCAAACATCTAGAGTCAGCAGTCTCTGAGGACCCACATGCTAAGCTAGAATGCCAAAAACTTCCTATCCAAAGCAGTCAGACAAGGAGTTCCTTCGCCTCTCCCATGTAGAGTAACACCCAAACAACACACACAGTCTCATTCAAACCTGGAAACCCATGAGTCACCAGGCTCATCACTAGCCAGCTTGCTTCTTCTCGAAGCCAAATTGAAACATCAGCTCACAAGTTGCCACAGCAGCTGTTGCCCACAAGCTGTTCTCTCTGCCAGAGGGTCAAGAGCCTGGGAAGCTGGAGGGTTGATTTCAGGGGCGCAGGCAAAGAGCATGCCACCTGGGAGGTCTCATGCAACCTTCTCACCTGTGAAGGTGGAGTCTGCATAGGAGGGAACCCCGCTGTTCTGTGGGGTGTTAGGTAACCGAAAGCCTGCTGCCATGACAGGCCGCAGCTAACATTAAGTTTTGACTAGGTCTAAGTTTCTGTTTCCTAATTGAGTGACCTGCCCAAAGGAAGGACTGCTAGACCATCTGACTGGTCATGAGGGGTCACCATGTCCACTTTTTGAAACAACCAGAACCTGACTAACTTATCAAATGTTGACGAATCGCGGATGACTGTTGCTTGATCACTGCTATCATAGCGCTTGCTCAACCTTAGAACCTACATAAACTGCTCGCACTTGGAGGTCGGGTTCACTCTCGAGATCGTTTTGCGGATGAGATGGCTGACCCCAGTTAACTAGAATAAAACTCCTGTACACTTGCATAACTGACTCTCTGACTCTGTGTCTGTGCATGCCGAGACCCAAAAACCTGGGTACAACAGGGGCACCCCATCATGGCAGGGATGGTGGAAGAAATGCTCTTGGCAGTAAGAGAATGCTTACAGAAAAACAGAAAAACTATGGTTTACAAAGTTGCACCAACTTTCCCTCCTGCCTCTCACTAAAGCCTCTAAGAATACAAGAAATATGTTTTGCCATCTTGTCCAATTGCAGTGTTCTATTAAGATGTTTCAAGTTTATCTCTAATAATCTAACACACTATGGTTGTGGCTGGTTCTGGAGGTCTTCGGCTGCCGGGCTCTGCTCGGGGTGGGCAGGGACACTCAACCCGCCCCCCTCCAAGGGGCCCCGGAGAGGACAGCCAGGCATGGGGGCAGGAGACTGTGCTGTTCTATTCTGGGAGCTGGGTTTTATAGTCTCTGGGTCTTGGCTGTTGATGGGATTACATGGCACCAGGACAATTGGTGGGTGTGACCCCAGCCTACTGGAATATGGAGGATCTGAGTGGAGGATGCTCAGCCCCGATCTGAGCCTTGGCAGCCGAAGACCTCCGAAACCAGTCCGGCCACGCGACATCTTATCTCATTCTTGCTTTGGACAACCTGGCAGGCTACCGAATGTAACGTGCCCACATGGCAGAGTCTCGCAAACTCCCTGTGGCATACCCAATATGCCAAATACCAGTAGCAATGATGGATCTCATTCTCCTAACCCTGAAAGAGCCTTGAATGTGGCACTTTTTAGAATCTCAGGGCTAGGACGAAGGAGACATTACTGGTGCCTTCTCGAGGCAATCGACGAACAACAGGATGATCATGATCATGATCCTGAATCTAACACAACCCATTGCCTCTTTTGCAAACCACAACACCCAATAGGAGAGAGAGAACAAAAGGGAATGCCCTGCCACAGAGGCAGGGTGGGATGGGGGGGATGGGGAGTGGGAGGGAAACTAGGATCCGTGGAGGTGGGAAATGGGCACTGGTGGAGGGATAGGTATTTGATCATTGTATAATTGAAACCCAAGCACAAAAATTTGTAAGTCTACAACTGTACCTCATGGTGTCTCACTAATAAAAATTTAAAAAAATAAAAATAAATTAAAGGGAAAAATAAAAGAATAGGTGCTTTCTGATGAACCTACATAGGCGTTATCTGTCTACTGTATGTCGATGTGTCATCTTCACCTATTGTTCTAAAAGAGCCGTGAAGTCACTGCCAAGCTGAATGAGTGGATTTTTCAAAAGTGTTACATAAAAAGCAATTTTTCCGATGTTATTGGCAATTTCATTTTCCTTAGAATCTGGAGTTCACTTCTTCCACACTTCCCTCCCTGTCCCGATCAGTTTTGTTAATAAGGGTCAACAATACTTTGCTTCCTGAGTTTGAAACCTCATGCACTATTACTTAGGTGGAGTCAAAAACAATTGTGTTCTCCTCAACGCTCATACTCTCCTCAAGAGATGGTCCCCAGGGCTGGCCTCTCACACAATCTCACTCTACTGTTTGCACCAAGGGCTGCCCCTGACACACAGCTTCACTCTACTGGTCACAGTCCCGAGCAGGTTTCTGTGGTGAAAAGTTAAGTGATCCTTAAGAAAAATCCTCAAACATTAGCTTTCAATTATTGGCTTCTGTGCTCATATTTTGCCCCCATTCTTTTCTACACAATGAAGACTAAGAGAGTAGAAACTTCATCTCTGAAACTACCTGAAACACAGCCAATCACTGGAGAAACAAACCTTCCGTGATGAGACACAGAGCTTGGGTCTATTGAGGCCAGACTCTGGCCACTTCAGTCCTTGAAAACATTCCCTGATTATAGTTATGGTCAAAACCATCAATACTAGGGCTGGAGAGATAAGACAGGGTAGGGCACTTGCCTTGCATGTGGCTGACCTGTGTTCAATCTCGGTATCCCATATGATCCCCCAAGCACGGCCAGGTGTAATTCCTAAATACTAGGAAAGAAAAAACAACCAGCCGAACAGTCAAACAAGATCATCAAAACCCACTTCAGGCCAACTTTCTTGTTCCTCGTGAACCCTCCTTATAAGTAGGGGATAGAAGTACACACCCTGCTGGCCAGAAATGACAAAGACCAGGAACTAAAGGACCAGCTGAATCATTTCCTGTTGCCTCATTCAGATGCCCCCATTTCATACAAAAACCAGGCAAATGGTACATAGACACACACACAAACACACAAATAAGGGCACTCATTTCTGTACTAGCACATGATTAAGAAATTTTATTGTGGTGCTGGAGAAATAGCACAGCGGGTAGGGTGTTTGCCTAGCAAGTGGCCAACCCAGGTTCAATTCCCAGCATCCCATATGGTCCCCTGAGCACCGCCAGGCGTCATTCCGGAGTGCAGAGCCGGGAGTAACCCCTGTGCATTGCTTGGTGTGACCCTCCCCCCAAGAAAAAGCAAAAAAAAGAAAAGATGTTATTGATGGAAACATGCAATAAGGCTAATTAAACATAAGTGAAATGGAGTTATAGTCTATCTACGTACCATACATACATTAAAATATCTTTGTCTGCAAACAGATTTGACACTCAAGATCTTTCATATATAAATAGATTCATAGCCAAATATTTATTTACACTATGGTTATTTGTATACAAATATAACTCAGTCACCCAAATATATTTCAAATGTAAAGATGTTTTAATTCTATTATAAAGACTTACAAATAATACCTTCCTGTACAACTTCTATACAGTTCTATGCTTTTCAAGAAATTAGATTCAATTTTTAATATAACAGTCTTGCACAGAAATTGGCAAACCACAGTCAGCAGACCAACTTGGCCTACCACCTGTTGTTATCAATAAAATTTTAATGGAATACAGCCATCTCCAATCATTTACATGTTGTACAGGGTATGTTTTGTCAATGATGGCAGACTTGATTCTAAATCAAATGTCCCACAAATCTTAAAAAATACTATTTAGTCCTTTATAGACAGATATGTGCCAACACTTGTCCTGATCAAATATGGCAAAACATTTCAATATTCCTTTTCCTCCAATCCCCATTTTAAAGGTACCCCCCCAACATCCTATCCAACCAAATTCAGTGAAAACAGTCTTATAATCTATCTCTCTTTAATTCCATTAACAAAACTAAAAGAAAGACATAAGACAAGTAGCTTGCAAAATAGAAATAAAATACTTTCTAAAACTGGATAAGTGATAAATTCTATTTGTGTATACTGTGTTAATTAAGGATCTATATGAAGGATGTGACAGCATAAGACGATCTCAGGATGTCTTAATTAATAACAGAACTCTAGAGAAAAACGTGGGATAAAAGAATGCAAGTCTCCAGCAGCTACCAGAGTTGAGATGGACAATGGGAAATGAGACCCAGAGGGGGAGGGTGTGGGATGGACAGAGAGGTAGGCAGGGATGAGGAGGAAGGGAGAAACACCTTAATATGAACCAACTGGTATTTTCCAATATGCTCTGTATTCACCCTCATCAATAAAACTCCTGGCATTTATCCCCTATTAGAAATCTTCATTTATTTATTATATAGGCAAACAACTGTCTATGTTCAGACAAACACTGCAGTCACATACTTTAAAAGAATAACAAAAAATAAACTATTTAAAAAGTTTATATTCTAAATAAATAAAATTTTATTCCAAGTCTGTTTAATAAGTTGTAATATGGTGAGTTAAAGCTCTGTTTAGGAAGTCTGCTCTCATATTCAATTTATTTTTATTTTAAATTACTGTATCAAAATACTTTAAAGGCAAAAGTCAAGTGACATTATTGGCTGTTCTTAATAAATTTTAGTTTATTTATTATTCTGTTCAAACCCAACCTGCAATGAGATTGTTTTGATGTTGAAATTTTGTTATTACATTTCCAATCTCACTGAGATCAAAGTCTTATTCTTTAATATGCATCCGAAAGGTTTAAAACGAACACACAAGTATTGGCATTCTCCAATGGCAAGTTTTCTAATCGGGTTAAAAGTGAGGCGAACATTTTCAAAATACGGTTCTTGTCCTTTACCGCTTTACTGAGATATACCTGAACCATGACAACATATGAGTTTAAGTTAGATAACATATTCACCTGGATATTCACTTAGATTAATGTGAAATGAATTCCTCCAGTGAGTTAACAGCTCCCTAACGTCACGGAATTAGCATTTCCCCATTGTGGTGAGAACAATAAAGATGTACATTCTAACAACTTCGGAGTGTCTAATGCTGGATAATTAATGAGACTTCCATGCTATGCATTAGACCCCAGGATCCATTTGCTTTATAACTCATACTGGGCCTCTCTGACAGCACTGCCCAGCCCCCTCGTCCCCCAGCAGCCAGCAACTCCCATTTTATCATTTTCACATGCTCTGCTCTTTCAGATTCCACATGAGAGAACAGGCAATACTCGTCTTCATGTTCTGACTTTTATCTCCCCAAATCTAAAACCGTGATACAGGTACATCATTCCCAGCACATTCACAAACATCTCAGTGTCTGATGTAACAGGCAGTTTCCAGGGCATGAGTATTTGGAAAATCAGTTGCTGTCTCACTCAGGGAAACAGAAAGACGATATCTTCTTCCCGAATACCAACTGCTGGGACTAGAGAAATAGCGCATTCTCTGGCACGGACTGACATGGGTTCAAGCCCAGGCACACCAAATGATCCTCTGAGCCCCACCAGGGAGTTCAGAGCCAGGAGTAAGTCCTGAGCACAGTCTCAGCTGGGATCCCCCCAAAAATGAACAAACAACACTGAGGAAAGTACTTACTAGTCATCATACCATAGAAAGAGAGGTCAGGGTTTGACTCAGTGGCTAAAACATCTGCCTGGCAAGTGTGAAGCTGTGAGCTGAGCCTTGGGGTCACCTAGTGTGAAAAGTGAGTCCAAGTGGTCCTATTGGTCTTCCCAGGACCCCCTGCCATCACTGCCAGGAGTGTCAGACCCCCAGCACACAGAGGGGTATGCCAGCACCTGCCCTTAACATGCACAGGTGGATAGGTGGGCTGGTGCGCTAGCCCTCCTCACCCCAGCTCTGCTTCCAGAATGCATACGGTGGGATTCAGGAGTGCGGGCCCCGGTGGATGCGTGTGACCCTCACTAAAGAGCATGTGACCCCTGTGAGCATGGTGAGTGTTCGAACAGCCCAACCCAGGGCCCAGAACTCTCCAGGAAGCAGCAGTGGCAGAGAAAGGAAAGAGAGGGAAACAGCATCAGATAAGGAAGTGAAGCCACTTGTGTCTGTCACGGGGTAAATACGAGTGCAGGGGCAGGTCTGGGAGCCTGTGTGTCCCCTGGGCTCAAGCCTGAGCACCACCAGGAGAGACCAAAGCTCCAAGCCATGACCCCCAGCACTGCCAAAACCAAACACAAAAACAAAAGTCGAAACCAAATAGCAGAGAGGCGGGCAGCTGGCAGGCAGGTGCACTCATGGGTTTGAGTATCTATTCTCTTCCTTTTGTATATTTGGAACGTGGAGCTCAGCTGACCAGGCTGCAGGTAAGACCACAGATTGGGATAGAGAGCTCCCCATTTTGGCTAGAGGATCCAAAATGCCATGACACCCACTCACAATTCAGTGCTCAGGGCCTCCAGGGTGGTACTCATGGATGCTGGGATTTGAGCAAATTGCTGGACCATGTCCAGTGCCCATAGTGGCTATAATAAGGTAAACAAATTCGTGATGTCAAATCAACACACAGTCCCTGAATATGGTTGATACTCAGTACACAGAGACCGGCTCTCCAGAAAACGCAACAGCCCATTATCCCTCCTAACCCCCCAGAAGAAACACCCGCTCTCCCGGCATTTGCAGACGGAACCCTCGCCCTATGCACAAGCACCTGGGGTCCTCCAGAAACTGCCTGTGCCCTGCATCAGCAGCCTGGCATGGGGAAAGCAGGACACTCGTGTCGCTCTGATACCATGACTAGGAAATTCTGCGCCCACTTTTACAGAAAGACAATGACACCGAGATGAGAGTCTACACTAACACCTCTTCCAGCCAGAAGCCATCAGGAAAGAAAAGGAGGGTCACTCCAGCCAGGACCTGTGGGAGTCCAAGCATCCAAGCAAGATAGATAGATGCCATTCATACCCGTCTCTCCACACACCCTCTCCAGGGAGCACTGCAGTCCAATTTCTCCCAAGGGGTTGAGAGAGGAGCGGAAGGAAGGGAGGAAGGGAGAGAGAAATGGAGAAGGAAGGAAGGAGCACTGATCCCTGACAGAGAATGGCCAGCCCCGAATAGCATGTGTCCACAGGACTGAGCTGATTCGCCTTGACCAGCGTGTCTGTGTCTCCACATCTCTCTCTTTCTCTCTGTCTACTGTCTCTCTGTCTGCTATCTGTCTCTATTTCTCTGACTGTCTCTCTATCTCTCTGCATTTCTGTCTGTCTTTCTGTCTCTGTCTCTCTTTGCCTGTACCTCTCTGTCTCTCTCTCTGTTTCTGTCTCTGTCTCTCTCTCTGTCTGTCTCTCTGTCTCTGCCTCTCTCTCTCTGCATTTCTCTCTGTGCCTTTCTCTGCTTCTGTCTCTCTTTGTATCGCTCTGTCTCTGTCTCTCTCTCCCTAGCACATGTACTTTCACTACTTCCCAGGTGCTTCCATCTTACCCTGTCAGTCAGAACCTGTTTCCAGTAGGTTCTCAGACTCCTCGTTCTTCTGGCCAGTCGGGAGTGGCAGCCCCAGGGATCTATTTGTCCATCTGGTTCACCTTAACTTTCTATTCCCCAGAACCTTGAAAGTTGCAGGCAATCCACCTGAGAAGATGTCTCCATTCATCTTTTTCCTCCCCCATTGATTTTCTAGCCACACCGAGCTATGGTCAGGGCTTACGCCTGGCTCTGTGCTTAGGGGTCACTCCTGGCATGCATTTGAGACTAGATGGGGTGCAAGGGACCAAACACAGGTCCTTCATGTGCAAGGCAAGCACCTTGCCCTCTGGACTATCTCTCAGGCTCCATATTTCACTTTGTTTGCTTTGGTTTTTGGCTGACACCTGGCAGTGCTCAGGTCTTACTCCTGGCTCTGTGCCCAGGGATCACTTCTACAATGCTCTGGTCCTGGGACCCATATTTCTTCAGAATTAATGAAGCCATTCTTTCCACTCTCCCCACTAAAGGATTATGAAAAACAAACTTTCTCTATTAACATGGCAAAAGAACATTATTAGACAGGAAATAGAAACTTGATGTTTTAAACATGTATGTGTCATGCTTCCAACTGTTTTATACTCACCCTATTATAAATAGTGGGTTAATTTCTGCTTCTATTCTGGGAGGCTTCAGGTTATGAGAATTAAACCCAAAGTTTCAAGTTTCAAGTGTTGGTCAGGAGCTGAGCCCGTGTTTGAACCCACACTCCAAGCTCAGCCTCAATTGCGACTTTTAGCAATAAGAAAGAAGAAATCAAATGCATATCATGAAATTCTATGCTGTTTTTGATCTCAACCTGTCACAAACATCTTGATAACTGCCTCACTTATACTAATTACCCATTTAATATCTTTTTTCCATTTTCCATTTTCTTCCTCCACAACATAGCTTTACTTAAGTCAATTATTGATCTAACATATGACTAGCTTAGCCATTCAGCACTCAAAATTGAAAAACTGCTAACCTAAATTTATTACAAATTATGAATTTATTTGGAGATGAAGTGTATGTTGTTGAATATATATTTACATGTATATATACAAATATATGTTGGTATACATTCTACAAAACCAGTAAATTTTAAGAAATCAGTACAGTATTTTATAAAAATAAGTAAAAATATGATTTAAGCTGCTGTTGTCAAAATAGGCTGTATATTAACAAAGAGATCAATAAAGAAGAGAAATAAATTCTTGGATTTGCAATATTACTAATTATCATCTCTATTATTTCAACCTGTCTTAAAACTGCCAACTTTTACCAACAGATAAAAGTGGTTTGAAAATATTGTAGCTTGGACCGGCCCGCCCGCTCCTCTCTGGAAAGAAAGATGGCGGCCGCACGGGAGCCTTGTGGAAAGCGGGTTTGAGCCGGGCTCGGGGGAGCGGCGGGGACCTCATGGGAAGGGGGGCTTTGTGGGCCGTCCCCCACGCCCCACCGAGGTCGCCAGCTGCCCCCCACGAGCGGCTCTCCGGCACGGCCACGGCCCCGGAGGCACAAGGACTTAGCACAGAGAACCAGCCGCTTGGAGCAGAAAAGCAAATGGACTTGTGTTGATCCGCGCCACCAAGCCTGCCCGGAGGGGGAAGGGCGTTGACCAGCCCGCCCGCTCCTCTCTGGAAAGAAAGATGGCGGCCGCACGGGAGCCTTGTGGAAAGCGGGTTTGAGCCGGGCTCGGGGGAGCGGCGGGGACCTCATGGGAAGGGGGGCTTTGTGGGCCGTCCCCCACGCCCCACCGAGGTCGCCAGCTGCCCCCCACGAGCGGCTCTCCGGCACGGCCACGACTCCAGGGCACAGAAACCAATCTCTTAACTAGCTAACTTTTAATAGAAATTCTTCCAGGGTCAATAAGTAAAATAGCAGAAATTCAAAACCGCGCGGCCGCGACATTATTTTATTCTTAAACCAAGTTGTAGAAGGCAAATCATTTCACAACGCTGTTTCAGCATGTCTGATGGGGGGGGGGGGGGGTCGTAAACTCTAAACAATAATTGTGCATCTTCTATCGAAATAATCTATCTAGTCAAAGTAGATAGAGTATTAACTAGAACTCATCTGCCTCACAAAGAATTGGGAGGGGTGGGAGGTGGGGGTCTATTGGGGTTCGGGGTTAAAAATGAGTATTGGTAAAGGGAAATGTGTTTGGTATCTACATGACTGAGACCTAAACCCGAAAGCTCTGTAACTTTTCCCACAGTGATTCAATAAATAAATAAATTATAAAAATAAAAAAATAAAAAAATAAAAAAAAAAGAAAATATTGTAGCTTATAGCACAGCGGGTAGGGCATTCGCCTTACAAGCGGCCAACATGGCCAACCCGAGTTCGATTCCTCCGCCCCTCTCGGAGAGCCCGGCAAGCTACCGAGAGTATTTGATATGCCAGACATAGTAACAACAAAGTCTCCAATGGAGACTGGGCCCGCTCAAGCAAATTGACGATCAACGGGAGGGCCTTTTAATTAATCCTATCATTGAAAGGAGAAGAGTGACAAAAAACGAAATAGAGAACAGAATCTCAGCTCCCATATATCAATAGATGATCGCTAAATCTTTGTCTGTTTGTCTTTGCGATGCAGCCAGATGGCACTTGGCTGCCCGCCACACACTAATACAGAGCCCTGTCACACACAATAACCCCGGCCCTGCAACTCTTTGCCAGGGGTTTGAGTCTGTGGAGTGTCATGGCATCCGGACTACAGAAATACAACCTGTAGCACATGCCACCTGCGACATCTAGGCAGTTGCACTGACCCAGGAGATGCCACGCAGAGATGCAGCAAAGCTGCTCAGAATCAGGGCAGCGGAGCTTGGGGTGGGTTCAGAAGTCATAGGAATTCTGGCACCAGAGCAGAGACAATGAAGCGGTCCATTCCTTTCCTCCCCCTCTTCTTTGCATCAGGACCAGTGTGATGCTTCCAGAACTAGACCCGTCCATGGAACACCCTGCTGGGAATACCGAGGGCTGCTCACATACTTGCACAAAAAGCCCTACACTAATCCACCAGCCAAGCTTATGGCTGAAGCCCCAGCCCAGGGATGCTGGAGACTTGAGCACCTCACCCTGAGGGCTGGCAACTTATTCTCTTTTTAGATAGAAGTCTGAAGGAAAAACCAGCTTGCTAAAGAGCCAACAACAAAGTTTCATCTTCAGGCTTATGGGGGGGGGGGGGGGCACAAGTCCTGCAACCATCCCTCCAACTCCCGCACTCACTCACTCTCTTCCTCTTTCTTACACTCACTTGCCCTGCTTCCATCCCCCTTACCACCTTCTCCACCAAAAGCCTTTTCAAATATACACTGGACAGCCATCTAGATTCCTCTCCATCATCATTAGGGTCATCAGGGTCAAGCTGAACTTCCTGCCTGTCACCCCCTGGACCTTGTCTATTTCCTCTGTTGCTTCTCTCGGCCCTTCTCCGCTCTGCTCACAGCCCAAGCTCGCTCCCCTTCCCATATAGGAGGGACACTACCATTTCTCTCATTTCAGAGGGTTCCCAGTGAGCACCCCCCAATCCTTATTTAGATATGAAAAGGATCTTTGGACTGCTATCCCCTATGAGTCTATTCAAATGAATCAGATGGTCCAACAAAGTCTAGATCCACTGTGATTAAAAACTGCAGGATTCCTCTTCACCTCACCACCATGGGCCACACTCATCCTACAGGAAAAGATTGAACATAAAAAATAATTTTTCTACATGAATGAGGAGATCTGAATTTTAAAATTAAGCAAAGAAAGAAAGATGTGATGTCAAATAGCTAACAGGAAGAGTGTGGTTCTTGGGCTCACTGGAATTTCTGATGTTCTAGATAGTACATGAAAGGTACAAGGATGGGAGTGAGGATAAAGGATGAAGAGGAGGCAGGCGCTCTCTCATCCTGTTCCTTAAAACTTAGAGGGAGAAGGAGGGCAAGAGTGCTGCAGCCACTGGTCTCAGATCAAATGAGAAGTTTGCCAAGGACTGTAATATGTGATACCCAATTCCTTTCTTTTACACACAAATTCACAGTAAAAATGGTGCCTATCCAAGAGGAAAAGCATGTAAGATTCAGTGCAAAACACTGGCATACTATGAATACATAAACTGCCTCAACCTGGTGATGATGAGTGATATCAAGAATATCTTTAGAGGGGCTGGAGAGATAGCACAGCGGGTAGGGTGTTTGCCTTGTACGCGGCCGACCCGGGTTCGATTCCCAGCATCCCATATGGTCCCCTAAGCACTGCCAGGAGAAACTCCTGAGTGCAGAGCCAGGAGTAACCCCTGTGTATCGCCGGGTATGACCCAAAAAGAAAAAAAATGTACTCATCAAAATATCGGTAAATACTTCCTCCCACTCCAGAAATACTAGCAGAAAATATAGTTTTTCTCTATCTCCACTTTGAAAACGCAGCCAAGGAAATAAAAAACTGAATACAACTAAAGGGGTATTTTAAAGTGATGAAAGATAATCATGGACTCAAAACATCAAATGTTACTATGTTAATTTTTAAAAGGTCTAGAATGAGGAAAGGAAATAGAAAAGTGCATTGCAAGTGAGAAAGGAATAGAATCATAAACATCAGGTTAGAAAAAAAGGTTACTTGTGCACAAAATATATAAGAATGTGTATAATTACTCTATTACCTAGACATCCCTTTAGAGCTTTAACATGCTAAGGAAATGAATCTTCAAATGTAACAACTATATCCAAATGGTAGGAAAAAACTGAAATTTGTCTGAAACTGGCAAAGCTATTTTCTTTACAACTGGCTAAATATGATACATTTATTCAAAACTCTCAAGTACAAGGCCCCTAGACCTGAGGCAGCATATTCTATGACTATATAATGTACATTTTTTTAATGAAAATGAAGTCATTTCTGTGTTCAATTTAAAATAGTAAGCCTTCCACAAATGTACTCTTCATAGTTAATATCTCAGCAATTTTGGCTGAGTTCCTGTGCACAATTTGAATGCTAAGACAAATAATAATAATATAAATAGGGGCCTTAATTTTTGACACAATGAAAAAGCAAACAATCAAAACATATGGGGAACGATTGATATTAAAAGAAGATTAATGCCACACAAGCTCACTGAGCATGCAATGTGTGTATGAGAGGCTTTCATTCCAATTCAATCACTGTTTTCTCCTTTCCAATGTACTTCGACCCTATATTATCTCAAGTTCAAGCATCTCTTCTGTTGTATAAACTCTGTCCTTGGTCATGAACAATGAGTTTATGTTCATGGTCATATATATTTGCTTCAGCCATTCGTCAAAATGATAAGGGTCATTTTAATTATTATTTCCTTGGAAGATATCACCTCTTATTAAAACTATGCTGTACCCATACATGTAAGGCTAATAAAAAGGCCATCAAATATAAAATCTCTATTTACCAAGGGAAATAAATTACAAATTTTTCTAACTCAAGGAACACATTTGCATTTACGGTTTTATGCAATTCCACTTTATTCTCAATTGCATGGTATGATGATGTGCTTGGTCAAATCCTAGAATGCATTATTTTTCAAAATTCTATACCTTAAGCTTTTTATGCTGAAAATTAATATGGTATCATACATTTATTGTTCAATTATAAAAGGGAATTTCTGTTTTAGAGTCTCAGGGAAAATACAAACATAACTATCATATATAGATCTTGTGTACATTGAGGTAGGCTTCATTCCAAAGTCATTTCAATGACAGGAGTCCTGATTATTATTTTTTTTTTAAAAGAGAAATTTAGGCACCAGAGAGAAAGTCCAGGTGTTAGAATACTTGCCTTGCATACATCAGACCCTCGTTTGATCCCTGGTATAAGATTGGGTCCCTGGATCACTGACAGGAGTGATCCCAAAACCATCATTAAAAGGGGATGCAGGCAGGGGTCATACCCAGAGTTAAGTAAGTGTAGGAGAAAGAATATGCAGAGGCACAAGAGGTGAGGGGCTCATGAAAGTGCAGTGAAGAGACAATAAACCAAAGCCCACTGGCAAGTGCCTGGAGGGAGAGGAAGAAGAGAAGAACTCTTTGCTGGAACCTTCCATGAGAACACCTTTCCTTCCTTCACTTCCTTTGCACACCTTGACTTCCGGCCTCTGGCCCCCAGACCTGGGAGATGCACCCTCTCTTTTAAACCACTCGGATTTTGTTAGAGCAGCCACAGGAAATGAATATGGACGGTGATCAAAGAAACCCTATCTAACCTTTTAAACGTTTTTTGAATAGTTCTTTATAAATTTTTGCTCGAGCGGGCCCAGTAACATCTCCATTGGAGACTTTGTTGTTACTGTGTCTGGCATATCGAATACTCTCGGTAGCTTGCCGGGCTCTCCGAGAGGGGCGGAGGAATCGAACTCGGGTCGGCCATGTTGGCCGCTTGTAAGGCGAACGCCCTACCCGCTGTGCTATCGCTCCAGCCCGGCAAGCTACCGAGAGTATTCGATATGCCAGACACAGTAACAACAAAGTCTCCAATGGAGACGTTACTGGGCCCGCTCGAGCAAATCGACGATCAACGGGAGGGCCTTTACCTTTACCTTTTCTTTATAAATTTTTAAAAAATGTGTCATAAAAATATTCAAGTAATTTAAGGTCCTTATACTACAGTGATTCCATTTTTTTAAACACTTAAATATAAAGCTTGTTTGCCATTTGGGTCTGAATACTGAACAAGAAGTTTCAGGGAAAAAAAGTCTCATTAAGGTTCATTTCCAAGCCTGAGATGTGAACTGACGGGCACCTTTAAATATACAGTGACGTATTAAAAAAGAGATGGATGGTGACTTTTTTAAACATTTAAAAATGGCCACGGTGTGGTACTATTTCCAAGCCATTATACTAATGTTGAAGTAATGAAGCACAGCCTTCAGCTCTGCCTGGTGAGGAGTGGGAGAACGCAGAGAGCAGACACTTGCCTCAGAGCTGTGAGGAGCTGGGGCTCCTCCTGCTACTCACCTGGACAGGCTTCATCAACCAAGCCCAAAGGCCCAGAGAAGGAAGAAGTCTAGCTGCACCCTGCATGTTAATTAAACACCGGTGGGCGCCTCCCTGTTCAGAGGACAAGACAGCCAGCAGCTGCACAGGCAAGTCTCAGAACCTTCAGTTCAAAAAGAATCTTTGGGGAGCAGATGCCCACTGGTTTAAGTCCACTGGAAGCAGAGAAGCATAAGGAATAAGAAAGCAGTTAAGGATGAAGAAGGAAGCCAGCATGGCAGGGGATAACAAAGCTAAGACCCACTCCTACCCCCCGCCAGGAGCTGATGTGGAAGCAGAGTAGTGTCCAAGTAGAAGAAAGTCCCCCATGAGGCCAGGGGAAGGGGTTCTGCTTCAGAGGGACGCGATGAGCTCAGATAGTGTCCGGAAACGGTCCAGAAGGATGAAGGATGATGAAGCCCACTCTGCCCCAGGAAGACCTTTGAAGGATGAAGGATGAAAAAGCCCACTCTGCCCTGAACTGACCTTTCATCTTTATCAGCTTCCTGTCTGGATGAGAGCCCAAGTGTGAGCCTGTGTGTGGACCAATATAGTGGGGTAAGTCCTGGGAAGAGCCACCAGTGACCCAAATGGGGCTTTGAGCATGGCCTCAGAGAGACCATGGCCACCACAAACATCTTCTGTTTACACATCTGTGGGAAAGGAGACCAGAAATGTTTAGCATCTTCCTCACCTTCCTGACTGGAGCTGTAAGAAGTCAGAGAATATTCACAGGGAAAGTTGGCTATGGTTTTTATTTTATTTGGTTTGTGGGCCACATCTTGTGGTCTCAGGGCTTACATCTGGCTCTGTGCTCAGGGATCACTTCTCAGCTCAGGGGGACATCAGGAACACTGGGGATTGAACTCAGGTCGACCAAGGGTGAAACAAATGCCCTTCCCCCTGCTATAAAATAACAATAATTAGTATTATGAAAGAGACAGGAACACAGCCCACATTTCCCTCCTCTGATGGGGTTGGATCGCAGATGTCTAAGAACTGAAATCTAACAGAAGCATTGTGAAACCTTCAGGGTTCTGCTCAGAGGAGGGGCAGAGGTGCCCAGTGCTGGGACCCCAAGCTGCAGGTAGAGCACTCAGATGAAGCCCAGAATGGGGACAGACAGACATCCCACCCTCTTACTTCCTCCCAATCTAAAAGCACTTCCGGAGTGTGGGCTCCTTGACAGGACCTGGGTATTTGGGGCCCTGGGTGCCTTACCTGGTGAGAGGGCAAACATGCGTGTGGTCTGGAAGGTACCATGATCCTGGACAGAGACTAACACATGCCTAACTCCTCCTGTATTGAGGAAGGGTGCTGGAGCAAAGGGTCAGTGGGCAGACAGGAGCACCTTCAAATGCCCCCTTCGCTTTCCAGAGAAAATTCCTCCTTTCCAATTCAGGTACAGGAAAAGCAGCGTTTCTATCTGTCTCTTGGTTCTCGATTCCCTCTTCTCTCTGATTCTGTCAGGAAACACTAACCACCATTACTGTGTGATGAGGGGAGAGCCTGCTTTTCAACGTGAGGAATCTTGCTTCCAAAGGAGACATTTCCTTAGCAATGTCTGCATGTCGACAAACAATTCTGTGTCTAAATGTCTAAATGGGGCGAGACGCTACTAGCATCTAATAGAGACGTCAGGCTGCTGCCTCACCCTGCATCCTACTATGTATAAGAAATCACCACCCCCAGACAAAGAACTGTGTGATCTAAATGCCATGAATACTGAGATTATGAAAGTTTGAGAGAAGCAGAAAGGAAAATCTATCAAAAATCATAAATTCACAGCCCAAGGAGCCTCCTAGTACCACTCATGGGCAGTATCTTTCCAAAACTGTCACTGTCACTGTCCTCCCATTGTTCATCGATTTGCTCCTGCAGGTCCAGTAACATTGTGAGACTTGTTACTGTGTTTGGCATATCGAATACATCACGGGTAGCTTGCCACCCTTAGCCTTGCGGGCCAGATACTCTCGGTAGCTTGCCGGGCTCTCTGAGAGGGGCGGAGGAATCAAACTTGGGTTGGCCATGTTGGCCACGTGCAAGGCAAACGGGAAATCAATGACATTAGTTTCAATGGTGACTCCCCAGAACAAGATCTTGGAAATTTATTTAGAGAAAATCCTTTTGCAAATGTACAGAAGGAACTCAAAATGATATTGACGGGTTTCTAAATTCAATCAGAGGAGCAATGATCTAAGTTTTGCATTGACAAGGCAAGGGAACGCTGGGGCCACCACAACTAAGAAAGGAGGTCCCTGTGGGCAAGTGGTCTTATAGATACCATGATCTCTGCTTACTTGCCTACAGAACTGTGAGAGAATCACTGTGTTATTCTAAGTGACTCTGTGAAAATCACAGACAAGTCCTGTATTCACTATTTTGAAAAGAACCCAATTTTGAAATCTAAGGTTGCTTTTAGTATGATTCCCAATGAAATACAGAAAAGAGAATTGGAACATACATCAAGCAAAATATCCCTTCATAAGGAACAAATCACTTGCTAGGGAAAAATAAAATAAATGTCATCAAAAATTCATTGCATCACGAATCATAATAAATCCTAGGAAAATACACACGGATGAAGACTGTATTTCGTACACGCCACCCACAAGTGCAGTTTTCTCTTGCTTCTACACAGCATCGCACTGAATGTGTCCAGTGTGGAGCGCCACTTTCTCGCCTACATACGACTTAACACTGCTTTCTCATGGACTTTCTAGCTGCAGTTTTACGTTCCCCTTTGATAGAAACAATCTTCATAAAACTAACCACTTTGCAGGTTTTGACCATGTGCTTTAGAATAAAAACACGTACATTCTTCTTAAAGGCATTTTTATGGATTCCTCCAATTTTCTTTTACACAATTCTGGATAAATTGCATCTAGGACCCATCCTATTTGTATTTCTATAAATTCTTCCTTGGGCCGTTTTCTCTTTTCTAGGGCAGCTACCTCAGGCTTTATCCTCAATAAGAAGGAAGCAATAATAACTTTATGTTATCTTTCTATCTGATGTTAAGCAAACACTTCATTTATTTGATAGCTAAAAACAGCACTTACTGGTTGTTTTTTTTTTCAACTCTCTCCATGTATGGTGTCGCTTTCCCATTTCCTTAACCATGATTTATGGCTATGCCAGTGCTATTCACACATGTGCCATGATATCAAAAGAGATGTTTTCCAAGACAATTCTGTTTTTCTTCGTAGTAATAATGGGATTGCCTCAGTTTGTTCAGACTTCATCTGGGTGAGATTTATTTCTCTTAGTTCTACAGTTTGGGAAGTACTGGCTTCAAGGGACAGCTAAAACTGTTAACAATAGACAGAATTTGTAAACAACCAAAGTGTTCAAGAGCAGATGACTGGATAAAGAGAATATGGCACATATGCACAGTGGAATACTACTAGGCTGTAAGAGAAGACGAAACCATGCATTGTGATGCTACAAGGACATACCTGGAGAGCATCATGAAGGAGACAGATACCGAATGGCCTCACTCAGATGTGAGGTATAAAGACACACAGTAGGGGAAGAGCAAATGTCCAAACACAGCAGAGACCAAGGAGTGATGGGCAGCAGGGCGCTTACCATGAAGGGAGAGGAGGGAAGAAAGGGGAGGGACACTGGGACCCAAAATATAAATCAATAAGGAGCAGCTAGAACTGTGTCTACAAAGGCCACTTCCGTGTGCACTGATAGATAGTGGTCTTTTTGCTCTCACCTTTTTTCACAGTGGAAGGTATCAGGAATCCATCTGGGATCACTCTTTTTTTTTTTTACCTTTGTTATTGAATCACTGTGAGTCAGACCATTACAGGGCTGTTCATGATTGGATTTCAGTCATACAGTATTCCAACACCCATCTCTCCACCAGTGTACATTTCCCAGCACCAGTGTCCCAAGGTTTCCTCCCATCCCCCACATCCCCCACCTCCACTGGCATGCTCTCTCTCTCTCTCTTTTTGGGCACTGTGGTTTGCAAGCTTGGTACTGAAAGGTTATCATGAATATCCTTTACCAGAGAGAGAGAGAGAGAGAGAGAATAAAAGCACCTGACATAGATGGAGGCAGATGGTGGGGGATGGGGGGATGGGATGGAATCTGGGGATACTGGTGCTGGAAAATGTACACTGTTGGAGGGATGGGTGTTGGAATGCTGTATTCCTGAAATCTAATCATGAACGGCTTTGTAATGCTCTAAAATAAAAAAAAATAAAATAATATCCCTTACCTACCTTTAACCTTCAGACCTTGTCCAGTGTGGTCATTCTCTGGAGTCACTCTTACAAGACCATTAATTCCTCTCATGAGGGCAGAGCCTGCCCCAAATTTCTATCCCAGGACACTGTCATATTTGGGATAAGATCCAAGATATGAGTCTGGGGGGACACAAACATTTGGGGGAGAGCAGGTATCTTATTTCTATTCCCGGGCACTGGTCACTGCCATGTCCTCCAACGAACAATCCCAGTTGCAATGGCAGAAAATGCAGCACTCGGCTGGTTGCCGTAGTACAGATCAACAGTGCAGACCAGATCTGGGATCTGGCCCTTTGAGCTGCTACCATCTGACCCTGATGCTTCTGACACAAAAACTCCTGGATTCCCTCCCTTTGCCCTCACCCAGGTCGTATTTATCGCTTCTACTTTTGACCAAAGTATGGATCTGATACTGTTTATTTCCCAATATTCTGTCTTTATTGAACTTTATGGAAGGCTTTATTAAAGTTAAATTTGGTTTTTAATTCTATGTTAACATTGTGATTATTTAGATTACAAATAGTTTAAGTAATCTATACAGATTTTTGATAAACATTCTCCTTGTTTCACTAATGCCATATCTTTGAGATAACTTCATGTTTCTATATCCTCAATTCTTCCTGCACAATTGATTTCACTATTTTTTTATAATGAGAGTCATAAAGAGAATTAGGGCCGGCACAGCAGCTGACATCTATATTGGCATAAAACTCACTAGTGTCTGCTGCCTTGGAAGGGGATGCTGGTACTGCGGTGACTGTTACTGTCAATATCCGTAAGGTATGAGTTGTACATGAGTTGTACTTAAGTTACACACCAACAAAAGTGTAGTAAAAAATTTCACATACAATATACGTGAGTAGGGGGATATCACATAATGGGGAAGAAGAGCTCTGATGTTCATTACACAGACTTACACTCAATTTCCCTGTGTACTGTTTATTTGTTTGACTTCATAGGAGTTCATAGGCTCTGTCTAAGTGCCCTGGTCCAATATATCACCATTTAATCTTCCAAAATTATGCCTCTGCCTTCTCTCACAATGCCATAAAAAAGCTGCAGAGAGAGAGAGTACAGAGCAGAGAGGGGGAATCTAGCATGGCACTGCTTCTTGGCCTGTTTCCTGGTTTCTGCAGGAAAATCAGTTGTAATTCTTATTTTCACCCTACTGAAGAAAATTTCTTTTTCTCTACATTCTGATTCATTTGGAGGCTAATTTTTTATTGATATCTCGCCCGCACGACAAAGCCTGGCAAGCTCCCCGTGACGTATTCGATATACCAAACACAGTAACAACAGAGTCTCCAATGGAGACGTTACTGGGCTCGCTCGAGCAAATCGATGATCAACGGGAGAGCCAAAAAAAAAAAAAATTGGCAGCGTGGTTATAATCTATATGTGACTATATAACATGTCACATTGGGGACTAGGGATGCTGAACGTCTTAATTTCATGACCCGTGTCTTTAATCACTTTGCACGAGTCTAGCAGTAAATACAATGAATACAGCTACCACACTGCTCTGCTCACCAATTCTTTTGAGAAAGAATGTAAAGAAATTGGGAATATCTTCTAACTTTTAACACATTTCCCCTGATTCCTCTTTCCACCTCTATTTAGGTATGTCCCACTAACCTGTCGCACAGTTCACTAATCCAATTTTCTGGTATGTCTAATCTATTGTTAAGATCATTTACTTAGTTCCAGATTTCAGCTACTGTTTACTTTACAATTTTTTTTTTACAATCTCCATTAAATTCTGTCCTCTGGATTCTAATTTCCTAGTGCACTTCTCCTTTTCCTAATCAATTCTGTTCTAAGTTTCCTACTCTCTTTTGGATATATTGGTTACAGTCAATTAACACCACTTTCTGGTAACTATGCTAACTTGACTGAATCCTCTGAGATTGAATTATATCGTCTGTCTTTATCTAATTTGCCTGTGTTGAGGGTGTGCCCTTCACATCTAAACTACTATTCACCTGTTAGTAAAGGTAGATAAAAGAACTGCACAGACTTCAGAGAAAAATTAAGACTCTGAATCAGGGGAGTTTGATTTTCTGTTAAGCTGATTTAGGGTGTGTGTGTGTGTGTGTGTGTGTGTGTGTGTGTGTGTGTGTGTGTGTGTAAAGCTAATTTAGGATGTGTGTGTGAGTGTGTTTGTGTGTGTGTACACATTTGGGACAGGGAGTTGTTTAGAAGTAAGGGGAGATGCTAAAGCAGGCCAAGTGCTGGGAAGGGAAATCTGAAGATTCCGTAGACTCCAGATACATCCTGTTTCTAGGCCAGTGTCTACCAAGATTTTCGATCAGATCTTTCCTGGGTTTTTAGCTCCTCGAGCTGTAAGTCTATGGGAGATTCACTCTCTCTGTTTAGCTTAGTTCATTAGCCACAGGACACATGCATCATCAAACTTTGGCAAACATCTTCAGTGGGAGACTGGCCATGTGTTTGAGGCCCATTAAGTTTTTAATTTGTGACTACACCTCAGGGTGCTGCCAAAGTATGTGCTTCTTTCTTTCTTTCTGAACAGCCGCCATCTACAGAGGCCCAGCCTCTAGCTAAACAGAGTCACTTCATCTTTTCTCTGATTTTCCTTATTCTTGGGGGCATACAACATCTAAAAATTTCTCTTCTGTCCTCAAAATGATGTGCTAGGAAAGAGTTGAGGTAATCGTGCATGTTCAATATTCTAATTTTTTTTAGTTTATTTTTACTACAGATCAGCAATATTATCATGCATCTCAACAGATAAACTTTTTATGGAGTTCTTCAATGTCACATTTTGTTCCTTGCGCTATTATTATTTCAGCCAAACTCATACACTTTGATGGTGATCTGGCTTTTCTGACCAGGTTTTACACGGTGATTTTCTTTATTCTATCTCTATAAATTTCCAAATAAAGAGTGCTAGCCTCAAATACAGTCTTCAAAAAGTGGGGGAATGGCAAGGACAAAGGGCTGAACTCAGCCTTCACATGTTAAAGACATGTTTACATGTTTAGAAGTCATGACCCCCTGAAAAATGCCAAGATCGACTTCTGTGTACCTTACAGGAAGCAGACCCTGAACAACTGTTTCAGAAAAACAAACCAAAAGAGTTTCATAACTTTTTTAGAAAGAGGCAACAAAGTATTCCAATGAATGGAATAAGTGGACCAACACCTGCCCCCATCCTCAGAGGTTTTCAGGCTTGGGATATATTGATTATATATCTAAGCTGTATATAGATCTCCTTCTACATATTTTATTTCTATTTAAATTTTATGTTTTTATGGATGGAAGATAAGTAAGTGGACTCTCTTCACACTGCTGAATCAGAAATTGAAAACTTTAAGTATATTTTGAATTTCAATGTTCCTTTGTTCAAATGAAAATAGAACACTTTCTGGTAGTACACTTTTAGATTTTGGGATTATAAATATGAATATAATTCCATACACAGCCATATTTATTTTATTAAACAGATTGTTTCTGACAGGAAGCTTTTGAGAGGGAACCTTGTTTCAGGAGACTTCTGAAAGATATGTGAACAGCCAGTGGATACCCCCAAGTATGGAAACTGAGCCAAAATTTAAGAGTTAAAACTGTGCCATTAAACCTTATGAATCATAGCATCTCTTATTTAAAAGAAATCGTCCCGATCGGAGATAAAGGATGCAAATAGCTAAAACATTGTGACCTAAGGGAGGAGAGCCACGTGCTACAAGTTTAGTTCTGAGGAAATATTAAGAGGAGAGTGGGGGACACAGAGAAGCAAGTCAACACCACCACAGCCGTCTACAGTGACTCTATCCAACACAGGCAGTCACTGACGAAACTAAGGATGCAAGTGGCTCATATGTTAAGTACCACCAAACTGAGACTTTCGGTCCATCCACTCCACAAATGGTAAGGCCAGCACCATTCCCACTTTCCCACTGAAATTACCTCTTACTATTTATTTTTTATACACCCCAAAGTGATTGGGAGACAACAGCTTCCAGAGTACATCACGTCAAATACAAGTAAGAATTCCACTAGTTATATTTGAAACAAAGGTTCGGATTAACAATGTCAGTACTTTGGGAAAAGCACACCAATAAGAAAAACACAAGCCGAGCAGGGAATTCTGAGGAATGCCCATGATGCAACATTCCGTCAAGTACTTGGAGGCCTTCAGGAGAGGAACAAGGCATTTCAGAAAAGTGGCATCGACTTCTCCACTCAACCGGCACCCAGGTGTCAACAGTGCTGGCTCTTGGTTGATAAATATTTCCTGAATTCATTTCATGAAACAAAATGATGCTCATAACTAGGAAAAAAGTCAGTGCTTGGAGATAGCTCCCCATCACTGCTCCCCCTAAGGCCCCCAGGGGAAGAGAGTACCAGGGAGGGGTTTCCAGGCCTCCTCCAGCCCCACTAGGGATCACCAGCCCAAAAGAAAAGAAAAGAAAATGGATCATTATTATAAAGATAAAAAGATAATCATTGCACCTTCAATTCAGTTTATGAGGCTGCAAGTGAAGTATGCATTCCAAAGTAAACAGGGAAAAATATTTTTAAAGGTAAGGTATGTGCAGGCCAGCGGTTTGTTTTTCATTTTCTTTTTTGCCCTACATGCTGCCCTATATTTGCACTACCTGCTGCCGACCTGGGTTCAATCCCCGGCACCCCACATTCTCCCCTGAGCTCCACCCAGAGTGATCCCTGAGTATAGAGCCAGGACCCTAAGGCAGCCCCAGAAGGTCAGATAAACAAAAACCACCAAGAACCTAAGGCATGAGCAATGCAACAGAACACATTCAACAATAATAATATACACATATATAATCCTTTTCAAAGACATAAATAGTGGTGTCTGCAGCCAGGGCATAGAAGACCAGAACCCACCTACACAAGGTGACTAAGAACACTAAGTAATGCCTGGGACCCTGGACAGTTGGCTTCTACCGGCTCCTATTATGTGCTAAAGTCTGTTCCTCTGATCATCCGAGTTGGCAGCCACAGGCCCACAGCTGACCCATTCTCTCCAGAACTGTCCTGGCTGATGAGAGCTGCCTGGTCAGAAAGTTACATCACCAAACTGTCCAGATTTTAAGAATCTGTGGTTGATGACTTAAGGGCGGGGGATCCATCCTAATCCCCGAGGTCCTCCCAGTTCTCAGCCTGCCCAGGGCTTTCTTGAGGACAGGCAGCTGCTGGAGGATAACCCCTTCCTCCCCGAAGGGCCCTTCTTTCCTCTTTCCTTCCTCCATAGCCCCACCTGTTGAGAACACGCCCTCCAGGACGGACAAGCACAAGAATCCCCACCTCAGACTTCCCGGAAACCCAACCTGGAACCAGATTAGATTGTGATTATAGACTGACAACCGTATTCCTTGCCAGCCATCAACTTTGGCAGTATGGAAGCCAGAACCGACAGAAGAAAGGGGCAAGCTGGCTCCTGATGGCTGTGATGTAGGCAGGTGGCCAGGGAAATGCCAATGGCAATGAAATTCAGGTCAACACAATTTCTGGGAAGAAAATTTCTAAGGTTGATCCACCCTGTGGACACAGAAAATAAGACCCGATAAAACCTTCAGCAGACCCTGAGGCGACTGGACCCCTCTCCATGAAGACAATTCCTCCAATACCCTTGGATCTCTCCCTTAATCAGATTAACTTTAGTGATTTAGCCCAGAGAAGGCTTCAGAACATGCCAAACCAAGACATCCCTAGAAAATACTCTATAAAAGCCACCCTGAACAAAGGAGGGGTGTGCATGTGCTGCCCAGCCCAGGTGGCCGAGCACATGCAGTTCCTGAGCACGTGTTGCCCGAATCTCCCCTCTTGAGATGTGTGTGGACTCTCACACTTTCCTGTCTAATTCTGGGGGGTGTGTGTGGGGGGGCTCTCTCTCCACCCTTAGAGAAGCCCGGGTTCTCTTTTGAGCAGGTTACTCTTCACTCTTTCCCACTTTCTCTGCCTCCTTCCCTTTAAAACCTCTTAAAGGTAAAAGGTAAAGGCCCTCCTGTTGATCGTCGATTTGCTCGAGCGGGCCCAGTAACGTCTCCATTGGAGACTTTGTTGTTACTGTGTCTGGCATATCGAATACTCTCAGTAGCTTGCCGGGCTCTCAGAGAGGGGCGGAGGAATCGAACTCGGGTCGGCCATGTTGGCCGCTTGTAAGGCGAACACCCTACCGCTGTGCTATCGCTCCAGCCCTAAAACCTCTTAAAAAAAAAAAAAAAACCTGTGTAATTTCACTGCTCCTCTACTCCCGAAATTCCTTTCTTGCGAAGTGAGATAAGAACCCAGTAACCCTGCATCCCAGGTGGCAGAGGCAGATTGGGAGAAATTGACTATCTTTCTCCTCCCCGCTTTACATAAATCACCCATGGGGCCCACCGACATCAGTTGCACTGTCCTCTGGGTCCAATCACCCAAGTTCAAACCCAAGGTCCAGCACATTCCAGGGAGGGTAACCGTGCTAAACTCTCCAAACTCCAACTCCTCCTCTATTAAGTGCTGAAAGGGACACACACATCTCCGTGATGCTTAAGACAATAGTGAGGTGGGGGCCAGAAGGAGTGGGGGGCAGAGGGACGGCAGCTACTTGTCACATCTGCTGTCTCTCCACGCTGCTGCCGTCATGTTCATGACATATTAGGGCACTGAATTCTATCAAATAAACCGAATAACACATTTCCAATTTCACAGAAAGTTTTCCTTAAAGATGCTGGACTCCAGAGACCTTTAAGCCACGACGGAAAAGCGGGGAAAGGATGGAGCACATTCCAATTTCAGCAAAGAGGAACTGCGTGGGGATAATCCACTTCAGTCTTCCGAGACCCGCCTCTCCAACACGCGCCATGGAGGAAATTGAGGTCCAAAGAGGTTAAGTGGTTTGTTCAAAGTATCCCCGCTTTGTTATTTACAGAAATGTGAGAGGCGTGAATAAATCTGTTTGTGTATCAGAGAAAATTAAATTGGCTAAGACTGAGACGGGGGATAGGAATGGCACAGAGTATCGCTGTGGCTTAGCTCATGTTGCCCAGTTCTAACTGGGAGAAAAATGTTCTTGTTGGCCATCATCTGAACAACCAAGTTTTCTGCTTCTTCCTGGGGACTTAAATCAACTATTCTTCCCACCCCACCCTAAACTATTGGTGGCAGTCTCGTGTGGCTGAGTGTGACCACAGAAATTAAGCAGGAGCATTGACAGCTATTTCCCAGCAGGAAAGGACCAGATACCTCCTGCTCAGTCGTCCGTGCTGGTTTTGTGGGGAGATAGTGGTTGATTCCCAGGCCTCTGGGGTAGCAGCACAAGACAGACCCCGGAGGATGTGGGAAATGAGGAACAAGGTGTGTGTGATTCTGTGTTCAGCCACTGAAAGCACAAATGCCTGTCACTAACAAGGAACCCCCCTGAACTAATGCTCTCAGAAACTACCATTTGAAGCCTTGGCTCTAGACCTACATTTCAGCAAGTCTAAATTCCCCAGGGACTAACAGGAAAATGACAGTAAGCATGTTTGAATAAGGGGGTAGTCAAAGAGCTCCCAGCAGCGAACTTTCAACATAGGAGTGGACAGAAGAGTTGAGAATTTGCGGGCGAACAGTCAGGCTACCTCGGATTTCTGGCCCATGAGTCATGGTTTACTGGAGCCAAACAAACAATCGCCCAAACACTGTGAAAAACTCAACACAGGAAGCAAAGGATCATGCTGCTACACCGTATGACCTTCACTCAGTCATTCATGAGACACCTGTTGAAGATAGTGCTGGGAAAACTACATGTAAGAAATTAAAGCTGAAGTGAAATCAGTCAGAAAGAGAAGGACAGACATAGAATGACTGCACTAATTTGCGGAATATAAAGTAGCATAATATGAAACTAACACCTCAAGACAGTAGAGATAAGGGCTGTGAGAATCACACCATGGTTTAGAAACCAGCCCCACATGCTGGGAGAAAAGGCAGTTGCAATGGAGAAGGAACTATTAAGTAAATGATAATTGGAGGGATCACCCAGGATAGGAGATAATGAGCTGAAAGTAGACAATGGACCAAACACAATGACCTCTTAGTATCTGTATTGCCAATCTTTGCCCAAAATTAGGGAGAGAGTAAGAAGGATTGTACATGCCATGGAGGCACGAAGTGGGATGGGGTGAGGGTGGCGGATGGGACACTGGGAACAATGGTGGTGGGAAATGTGCACTGGTGGAGGGATGGATGCTCGAACAATGTCTGACTAAAACACAATCATGCAAGTTTGTAACTGCATTTCATGGTGATCCAATAAAACTTCTTAAAAAAAAATTAAAGCTGGACCCACATTTTATATGTCACACAAAAGTCAATTCAAAGTAGATCAGAAACTCTGAGATCCAACCAGAAATCATAAAGTACACTGAGTGAAATACAGGCAGAACACTTCAAGATTTTAACCTCAAAGGCGTCATCAATGATCTTATACTGCTGGAGAAGAGAATGCAATCAAAAATAAACAAATGGGCAAAAGAAGCATGGGCTAAAACTAAAAGGCGGCTAACTGAATGGGAAAAAATATTCGCATTCAACACATCAGATAAAGGTTTGGAAACCAGGACATAAAATGTACTCACAGAGATCAACAACAAAAATTTTTTTAAAAAACTATCAAAAATGGGGGGAGAAAAGGAGTAGACATTTCTCACAGGTGTATTGCTAGCAGGCGCATGGCAAAATGTTCACTTCATTTGTCACCAGAGAAATCCAAATCAAAACAACAGTGAGATACCATCTCAGCCACATATGAAACATAGTAGGAACAATCTGTGTTGGGAGAGATGTAGTGAAATCCACTGCTGTTGGGAATATTGTCTGGTGTAACCCTAGTGGAAAACAGTATGGAGAGTTCTCAGTAAATTCAGAATTGAAGTGCCACATGCCCCAGCAATACCACTTTTGGACATCTACCCCCACCAACAGTCTCTCAAAAGGACATATGCACACAATTACTTATTGCTGCACTCAGCGCAATAGCTAAGCTATGGAATCAAGCTAGGTGTCCAATGACAGATAAATGGATAATGAAGATGGGGTAGGTATGCACAATGGAATACTATGCAGCTGCAAGGATTGATAAAATCATGCACTCGGCCGCTACCTGGCTGGAACTGGAAGATATCATGTTGACTGAAGTAAGCCAGAAGAAGAAAGACAAAAGATGAGCTCATTTATGTATGGTATGTAAATTAATATAGAAAATCAGATTGGGGTAACGTCTAGATCATCCTTGATCCCAGTAATAGAGAGGAGAAGGGGAGAGAAGGAAAGAGACAAATGGGGAATGGGGGAAAAAACAGTAAATAATGGGTGAACAGGCATCAGGGCTTCAGTTATACCAATAATATGAGTAAGTGGTGCAGCCACAGATTCAAAATTCAAGACTCAACAAAATGGAAAGCCTGAGATCTAAGCTGCAACCGCTAAAACTTTTCTTTTTATTTTTTTTTTGCTTTTTTTTGGGGGGGGAGGGCACCCAGCAATTCACAGGGGTTACTCCTTGCTCATGCACTCAGAAATTACTCCTGGCAGTGCTCAGGGGACACATGGGATGCTGGGAATCGAACCTGGGTCGGCCACGTGCAAGGCAAATGTCCTACCCGCTGTGCTATTGCTCCAGCCCAGACCACTGAAACTTTCTAATGTGCCTGTCAAGTTGACAGGCAGGGATGGGGAGGTGGAGAGGAGGTTGGGGTGGAGAGAATCTGGGAACACTTGACAGAGGGAAGGTGACACTGGTGGTGGGACTGGTGTTGAAATGGTATATGCCAAAAACTCAACTATCAATATCTTCGTAAATCACAGTTCTTTCATTAAAAAAAGAAGAAAGAAACACCAGTTGAGGGCTTGGTATAGATGAGACTATACCAATGGCCCAAATGGCCATGTCTTAAATTACATTAGCAGAGAAAGTGCACGAAGCATCTTAACTCAGACTCCAGTGTAGCCTGCGGCCAGCTCCGCTGCCTTGGAAGTCTGGGTTATTTGTAAAATTAGGTGTCCAATGACAGATAAATGGATAATGAAGATGTGGTAGATACGCACATAGAATACTATGCAGCTGCTATGCATGCAAGGCTAAGCTGTGTGGCACCAGGATCCTTTGCTATACTCAAGGGTCAGCCAACCACAAATGGGTTGACATTGATGTACACCATGAAACAGTAGCTAAGACTGACAACTCATGGACCCCTTCCAATTTGAAAAACCATGATTTCCAGAGAAATTTAGATTTACAAAAAAGAGAGAGAGAATCAGTTCAGAATCATGATTTCTAAGGATCATGATGGAAATCAGCTATACCATATCTAATATAAACATACCACTTGGTCCTAAGGTTGAGCTGAAATGAATACATTCTTCAAACGTTTGCTCTAAATTACTCATCAATGTATTATTCTTTCAATTGTAGTACTATAGCACTGTTCTCCTGTTGTTCATTGATTTGCTGGAGCACCAGTAATGTCTCCATTGTGAGACTTGTTGTTACTGTTTTTGGCATATCAAATATACCACGGGGAGTTTGCCAGGCTCTGATGTGCGGGCAGCATACTCTTGGTAGTTTGCCAGGCTCTCCGAGAGGGATGAAGGAATCAACAGCGGGTTGGCCGCATGCAAGGCAAATGCCCTACCTGCTGTGCTATCGCACCATTCTTTAAATTATACAGAAAAATCCCAACAGAGAGCTTTAGAGCCTACTGTTATGACCTATTAGTGAAGACATTGGTATTACAAATGAACCCAACTTATTTTTAAATTGAATTCTGTATGAATAGAAGGAGGCCATTTAAACTCAAGAATCTCAGCCACTTTGTAAAAAAGCAACTAATCAGAATTCGTATGTCTGGTTCAATATAGGAAAATATCTGAAAAGGGAAAATTCCCCAAATACATCAAAGATTGTAATGATTCAAACAAGTAGTCTTACATTCTCAGACCCAATAAAGGAGCTTCTTCAACAAATATGGAAACAGCAGCTGGCATCTACTACCACAATTACCATTCAGAGCCAAGACATAACTCTTGATTTTTCACATTCATATTTTTTTTGTTTTTATAGAACTCACATTCATTCTCAGCAATACAGGTCCCTGATGTGGATTGCTGAGAATCAGTATTTATTGACTATCCACCTTATGCCCCATTCTTTGAAAGAAGTGGCTGTCTTGGCCACCAGCGGGTTTGCTTTGCCCATAGGCTCAGCCTCTCCTCCCACCGTGATAAGAGCTGTTGGGGGATGGTAAATACCTCCTCCACTGAGACACACTGGTTTATATGCTCAATTCCACAAGCACAGATATAGGAAAAATAAAATGTACCATAACTCTCCAGCATGCCCTCCACCCATATTGACCAGCCAACTGAAGATTTTGGGGTTCTCCATTCATAAATCGCAGAGGGGTAGCTGATGAATGGGAAGCCAGCTTCCTACTATCAGACCAGGACACAGGTGGGGAGTCCCTCTGGCTCAGTAGCAATGCAAGAGGAAAAAGGATGGGGCCCATTTCTCCCAAAGAACAGGAATGAACGCACAAGGTTAAATGAGTCACAGCACCTTTAGTCCAACGGATGCTGCTCAAGGTGTGTACACCATGGGCCACCAGCTCTGCCATTCCACAGGGACAGATACTGTCAATCATTCCTCCTGTCAATCAAACATACCCCTTCAGGCCAGCCGTCTTCTGCAGTTTCCAGAAAGCTCTGTTCTTGTAAACCACCACTGTGCTCAAGGCAAGAGGAAAGCAATGCTGAGTAGAAAAATCCGTTACTATGACAAGAGGTGGGAGCAGTACCCCAGAATAGTCAGTTGCCACCTTCTCCATCACCGTGCAGGGGATGATTGGTTCTACGTGTGCCAGGGCTAGATTTCAGCACACAGTGAGCGGAAGGAAATTCATCACCACCTCCGAGCAGCAGAATGCCTTATAAATGTTATCACATGAATATTTGATTCTCCAGTCATTGATGGAAAACAGGGTTGATGCCCTTAAATTAAAAGCAACCCTTCTCCTTTTCACTGCTGACGGGAACACCAACTAGTCCAGCCTTTTGGGATGACAATATGGGCATTCCTCAATTAACGGGGAATTGAGTTTCAGATGGCCCAGCAATTCCACTCCTGGAATTTCCTCTAAGGGCCCCCAAACACACAGCAGAAAATTCATTTCACTACTATGTTCACTGGAGCAATATTCACAGTGCTGCAGATCTGCAGAATCTGGAAACAGCCCAAATGCTCAAGAGCAAGTAACTGGACAAAGAAGCTATGGTACCTATGTGCCATGGAATACTACTTTGGGACACTACTTTGGAATACTACAATTTGGAAGAGCACCTTAGAATAGTACTTTGGAGTGCACTACAATACTACAATGGAATAATACTTCATCTTTAAGAAAACATGAAGTCATGCAATTTGCTGATACACGGACAGAAAATAGCATGCTGAGTGTATCATGCTAAGTGAAAAGAGTCAGAAGGAGAGGGACAGACACAGAATGATCTTGCGCCTATGCTGGATGTAAAGAAACACACTAGAGAAATAGTAAAAGCCCAGAGGCAACAGAAATGAAGAGCAGGAGTGCTGGTGCTCAGGAGGCAGATTACCTCTGGGGCCAGAGAAGGGGTGGGCCAGGGAGGGAGTCACCACAACAAGGACAGAGGGGCGTGGTCACTCATCCAGGACTAGATGCTGGGAAGAGGTAAGGGGACCGACATGGCACCCTGTCAGCAGCAATATTATGAACCACAGTGCCTGAGAGAAGGTGGGGAGGAAAAGAGGAAAAGGTGTCTCCTATAGATGCAAGCTGGGGGGCAGAGCGAAGCAGACAATGGAGAGAGGATCAGTGTTGGAATCTGTACTTAAAACTCAATCATGGATGACTCTGTAATTCACAAGAATTCAATATATTTTTTTTAAAGCAACCCTTGGTCTTTCTTTTGAACATGTGAAAGCTAGGGTCTGCTTAAAAACCAGAACAGAATTCCAAATACAGGCATTGTAGTGTGTGAGTGTGTGTATGTGTTTGTGAGACCGAGAGAGTAAAAGTGTGAGAGAGTGTGTGTGAGTGTATGAGAATTATGTAGTTAATGTATGTGTATGTGAGAGAGTGTGTGTATGAGTGTGTGAGCAAGTGTGTGTATGAGTGTGAGTGTGTGAGTGTATGTGTGTGAGTGTGTGTGAGTATATGTGTGTGAGACTGTGAGTGTATGAGTGCATGAGTGTATGTGAGAGTATGTATGTGTGAGAGAATGTGTGTGAGAATGCGCGCACGCGTGTGTGTGTGTGTGTGTGTGTGTGTGTGTGTGTGTGTGTGTGTGTTCTTGGAGCTGTCAGGAGACTTTCAACAGATGATGTTTCTGGGCAAAAAGCAACTGTGTCCACCACTGCTGGACCCTGATTGCTCACAGGGAGACAGCACCCTCGGTGGGGAAGGCAGAAGGAGTTTTCTCTTGCTCAAGCCCGACCTCCCCCACAGCCTTGTGCTCAGACTGCAGAGCACCCCAGGGGGTTGTCAGAGGGGTCAGTGCAGTCTGTGGCCAGCTCGTGCCTCTCATGTCATGCTCCAGGGGATCAGCCACGGAGGCTCTTCCTACTAAGCTGTGCAGCGCATGTTCACCAGGCACTCTCCGGCCCACCCTGCTTCACGCAGGACAGCAGGAGACGAATACACTTCCCGGAGTCCCTCCTGCCAGGGTCTGCACCTGTCCAGAAGCAGGTTCCGTTTGCAGCTGCTTGGCAATGGGACCTGGGTGGGAGCTTTAGGGTTCTGAGACTGTCACTAACTAGAAGGCAGCAAAGGCAAGGTGTACAGTAGCAGTTTGCTCCCTCGTGTTCCTAGAACAAGGACCAGGCAGGAGAAGGACAGGAGAAAGAACCGGCTAGAAGAAGAGAGCATGGAGAAGTAAGAGAAACGGGAGAGCATGGAACGGCTTCTGGCAGAGTAGGAACAGCGAGGAGAGCAGAGTGAGGACAAGGCACTGGAGTGACAAAGAAGCAGGAGAGCATGGAGATAAAGGTACAGAGAGCAAAGTGAGGACAGTCACTGGGGTGTCAGAGAAGCAGGTGAGTGCAGAAATGATGGAACTAGAGGAGGAACAACACAGAGACAGAGTGAGGACAGTCAATGGGGTGACAGAGACGCAGCGGGCATGGAGCTGCAGGTGCTGTCTAGACCCATCGTAGAGAGATGTCTCAGGATGGCCTTTCTCTTTCCTCTCTGTGAGACTTTCTTCCTCCTGAGTGATACACATGAAGCTACCCCACACCCCGCCCCCATCTGAGAATAAACAACTAAATATCCTGCTTAGACTGGAACAATCATGAAGGATCGCAGGGATAAACTGTGGGGGCTGCCGGGAGATGCGGCATGTGGGTGGTGATGAGTAAGTGTGTACACCAAGATCAGAAACGTCAACACCACTCTAAGTGCAGTGCCTTATCTATGATAAACTGAACCCATGAATGAGAGCGGACACCTAACACAAACACTCTGAGGGGGCCAGAGAGGGTTGTGGGAATCCCAATCCTGGCACACTGCAATCCCCTGACCATTGCCATACGTGACTCAAACCAACACCCCCGCCCAAAACAGAAGTTAAACTTTCACTGATGTTTGTCTGGAGAAGACCACCTGCAGGGCAATCTAATCCAGTTTTCCCCTTTATCCACTGCTTAAGACACAAGAAAAGAACTACCTCAATCAGAGTGGCACAGGGACAGGCCACTGGAGACCCATACCCCAGGAAGGGCTTCAGGGAGTAGACAGACTTTATGAGTGCAATCCAGAGACACAGAGGGTAAGGTGGCCCCCAACTGTGGGTGCTCTCAGTTCAATCCCGGGGACCTCAGACGTTCCCGTGAGCACTGCCAGGAGGGACCCCTGGGTATAGAGACAGAAGTAAGTGCCGGGTACAGCCAGGTGTTACCCAGAAAGAGGACAGCAGGAGAATAAGGTTAATTTTAGTCGGGAATCCAAATTAAAATGAATGAGAAGAGGAAGAAAAGGGAGTGTCTGAGAGAGAAGACAGGCCGGCAGATACTTCCACCGAGAGCCTGCTGCGGCCTGGGAACAGTGTCTGACACCACAGACGCGGGCAGTTGTGCCATGGCACTTGGGGGACACAGCAATGTGAGCCGACATGGGGATGGGTGGGGGGCTCTGCTGGCAGGCAGAGGAGGTCGAATCCAGTGAAGCTTCGCCCGGCGTGTTTTTCTGTTTTATAATTGCAGTTAAGGCAACACGGCTTCTACATGGCTAACTTTTAAGCCTTTGATGCTCCAACTTGTACATCTCCACCACCCAATATCCTTCACCTCTAATCCTTCTGGGCTCGCAGGGCAGAGGCTGGGCCTGTGCTTAAGGGGCCCCATCCCTTGGCGAATGAAAGGCCCTGCCTGGCCACCTCTCCCCATGTCTCTACATTCATTTCCTATCTTCTTTGGAGGGGGAAGGAGACAATGACTAGCCTGAAACTTCCCCCAGTTCCTATGAACTCCATCCAGTTCAGATGCATGTTTTCTACAGCACAGGAGATACTTAGCCTCAGAACTCAGCCCCGTGAACCAGAGCGTCTGATGGTAGAAAGGCTACGCCGATGGGCGCCAAATACAGAGCGAGCATCGGTTTGTAGAGAGATCATTGCCCTCATAAACGTACATGCACATACACAGATGCACAAAAACACATACACAGACACACACACACATGCACATACACACACTCACACACAAACACACATATGCACATGCATGCTCACACAACAGACCGGGACACAGTCTATTCCTTTCATATAAAGTTTCCCTGTCAAATGGATAACATTTGGGCTCAACCAAACACATTGTTTGTAAGTACCTCTCCTGCATCTCTGTGCTTGTTCTGGTGCCAGATCAGGCCATTCCATGCCGCATGAAACCCTTGCTGGGTTGGGAGAACACCGTTAAAAATCTGGGCAGGCTTTCCTTCAGCCAGTGCCCTCAAAATGGCTACTTGGGTTATAGTAAGCTATGCAAAGGAAAAAAGACATTCCTAGAGAGAGGGGACCTGGGAGTCCAGTGGAAAAGCATCATTTCTCTCCTTCCCTCCCTCTCCCTCTCTCCCTCCCTCCCTCCTTCCCTCTCTCCTTCCCTCCCTCCCTCCTTCTCTCTCTCTCTCTCCCCCCCACTCTGACCCCCACTGGAACAAGGGAGGAGGGTAACTGAGCAGCACAGGCATCCCCAGCTGTGCATGGGCAGAGAGACCCATCATCCAGCCAAGGCACAGCACAAACTAGCATCTGGCAGGGCTGTGCGGTCATGTCCACATTCACATGGCCCTGCCCCTGGTCCTATGTCAGTAGGCAAGGCTGTCAGTGAGCGGCAGGACAGGAGGAGACGGAGGTTGTGCCAATCACTGAGCATTCTTCATGCCCATTCTCTGAGCTTGATGCCAGGGAACACAGACGAAGGACTGGGAAGGGAAAAATATGGAGGCTCCCCTGCTCCCCGGTATTACACATACACGTGTGTGTATGTGTGTATGAGTGTGCATGTGTGTACGTGTGTGTGAGATACACGTGCTCATGAATGTCCAACATTTACTTTGAAATTGCATCGTAAAAAGGTACAAGAACAGCCCAATGATTCACAGTCCTGCCTAGATTTCTGGCCAAAATTTTACTCCATTTCCTTCAACATTCTTTCTCTGTGCATCTGCAGTCTTTGATTTTTGTTTGTTTTCTTTGTTTGTTTGGGGGCCACACCCAGCAGCACTCAGGGATTATTCTTGAGGGATCATAAGGGATATCACGAACCAAGCCCAGCCTGGCAGGGTGCCAGGCAGATGCCCCCCAAGCTCCAGATTATCACTCCTGCCCTGTGTGCATAGCTTTTCAATGTGTGTGTGTTTCCTTATGTTAGCACATACTCATTAAATAATACTTAGTGATACACACACATTGAAATATTTCAAACATTTCGTAAGTTAGGGCTGGAGCGATAGCACAGCGGGTAGGGCATTCGCCTTACACGCGGCCAACATGGCCGACCCGAGTTCGATTCCTCCGCCCCTCTCGGAGAGCCCGGCAAGCTACCGAGAGTATCTCGCCCACACGGCAGAGCCTGGCAAGCGCCCCGTGACGTATTCGATGTGCCAGACACAGTAACAACAAAGTCTCCAATGGAGACGTTACTGGGCCCGCTCGAGCAAAATCGACGATCAACGGGAGGGCCTTTACCTTTTACCTTTACTAAATTGATACCTTTACCCCCTCCAGATCTCGGCAGATTCATTCAAAGAACAAGAACATTCTACAAAGCCAGGAATGGTTTTTCTACTACATCACCTGCAGACTCAAAATTTTTCCGGTGACCCCAAGAGTCTCCTTTCTAAGCACAGGGTCTCAACTTCCTACCACGGCAGGCCATGCCATTTTTGGAATTCTCACATAGATTACAAAGAATAAATGTCTCTGTGTTCCAAGATATGCTTGGGATCAAGGGCTTTGTTAGTTGGTGCGTTCATTCCTAGTTGTCTGCTTTTTGTGATGTTTTATGCCTTTAATTTTTGAAGAGTAGAAGTCAGTTTGGAAAATGCCTCTCTGTGTTTGAGTAATGGTTCCTTATGATAAAACTGGTTAGGACTTTTAGCTGGAATATTATACAAATCTAGCTGGGTTCTTCCCAGTGCACTGAATCAGAATGTATTTTTGTCCCATTCCTGAGAACTAGCATTTGACTTGTTGGTCATGGTGGAACTGGCTAGTTTAGGTCACAACTCAGTAACAAGTGTGCCTCTTGTCATTATGAATGTTCAAGGTAAATATTTGGATATTACATACCCATGTTGGTCATCATCAAACTCGTGAGCATAATTTTAGCAATCATTGATTTTTCTCGCCTGGGTTAATTTTTCAAGTGATCGCTGCTAAACTGTACTCTACCAGTTAAGTCATCCAGTAAATATTATTTATTTTACAATAAGGAAAAATAGTCCTTTTCTTTCATTTGTTTATGCATTCATTTATTTTTATGTTAGTATCCACTCATAGATTTTTAGATTATGTAATGTTTTATAATCTCATGCTCTCACTTTTTTTTTATTAGTGAGACATCATGAGGTACAGTTGTAGACTTACAAATTTTTGTGCTTGGGTTTCAATTATACAATGATCAAATACCCATCCCTCCACCAGTGCCCATTTCCCACTACCATGGATCCTAGTATCCCTCCCACGCTCCATCCACCCCCCCCCCCCCCCCCCGCCTCTGTGGCAGGGCATTCCCTTTTGTTCTCTCTCTCTTATTGGGTGTCACTTTTTTAAATTACCAAATCATCCCAGTCTCCATTGGGGCCGAGGTGGGGAAGGTGGGGGGTATGGGGGAGTGACTGGTGGAGAAAACCAGGCTGGTTACTAGATACTGTGAACATATTCCCTCCATACTTTGGATGCTTTCTGATATAAGATCTCTCTTGCTTCTTTGGCACAGAGGCTGCATGGACCCAGAAATCAGTTACTTTTCCAATACACCTTGGTTCCTTAGAGTAGAGAATTATATTCAGAAATCAGTTGGTGTGTATGAAGAATGCTCACTGTTTCTGGGATAAAATTTCTTCTAGACCATCTCGGTAAAGACAGCTAAGAAACTAGGAATCCAATGAACACACTGACGTATTTTTTTCACACATCCATAACATATTTCAGTGCATAATCACTGCATACATCATTATCATCACACCCTGTTTCTTTCAGTCCAAACATTTTATACTCACTATCAAAAATTCAAAATAATGGTTGAAACCAGCATTTCTGAAGAAAAAATAAAATAAAAGGCACAAAATTTGAAATGATTGTGTGGTAAAATACAGCTAATTACACAATTCACCATCTTAGCACACTCAATATGACAGATAATCAAACCCATGAGAATTAGAATGAGTTGAATATACTGCTTGGATGCAATAAAAGATCTCAGACTCATTTTTTTGTTGTTGTTTGGGCTACACCCAAGGGAGCTTACTCCTGGCTCTGATTTCAGGAATCACTTCTGGTAGGGTTCAGGGGATCACTCAGGGTGCCAGGGATTGAACTCAGGCTGGTCACATGTAAGGGAATATCACTCTGGCCCCAAGATCTACATGTATTTATTAAATTAAATTTAAAAATAAAATTGAATCAATTAAAAAAATATAAACTAAAGTCTTCAGATGTATGTTGGCTAAACTGGTCATTCTGATTTCTTATTAAGGTGTTTATGATTCTACCAACAAATCCACTGCTTTTAAGAATTGTTATCTACTAAATTTCAGCAGAAAGATAGTTCATGGTCCCGAGTGATGGAAAACTCTGGAAAACTTATTGCCATAATTTTTTAAACAAAAGTAGAGCACGGGACAGGGATGGTGGAGAGGGACAGGTCAGCAGTGCCACACCTACTGGACAGGTTTAAAGCCATGAGCACCATTCTCTGCCATAGTCCACAATGCAAACCTCAGCTCACTGCAACCAAATGCACCATCCATAGTACCACACCCAGGATAACCCCTGAGAGGGCCACACCCCTCCAAAAACAAAAAATAAAGCAGGAAGCACTTCTTTGCTGACATGTGGTAATTAAAAAGAAGCAGAGTCACCTGCTGAAATATTACTAGGCCTCTCTCACATGTCCGATATGGGTTTGTTTCAGCAGCAACATAGGAGAGGGGACGCAACATAGGGGAGGGGACTGCTTTGTGGCATTTCACAGACAAGGAAACACACTATCGGGGGACATCTGGGGTTCGATCATAAGCAGTTCAATGAGCTTCAAAGACCTGGCTTTCCACCTGCATTAGCTTTGTACACGGAGTTGACTTAATACTCAAGTGAATATCAAATATACCTAACAATAAACCTCAGTTCTAAAGTTCCCTGAATGTTGAATATTATGAAGAGGAGACTATAGATAAACTTCTCTGTATTAACTTCTTATAACTCCTAGATATGAAGACAATAATAAAACTGGTCAAAGAGCTTTAAACAAACTGCACACAGTCCCAGGAGCACTTCCTGCCATTTGGGAAGGTCAAGAAGCTTGGTGAAGAAGGTGTTCATCTCCGCACCCCTCCTAGGCCAAGGAGGACCTGGGCAGGCCCGTCTGACCCACAGCAGGTGGGGGAAAGTGAGTTTCTGGGGTTCCATCCAGTCTGCCATTAAAATCAGCACTTCATTCAAGGACCAGGGCCTCAGGATTCCATTCAATCCCTGGGATCTCGGGATTCTATTCAAGCACTAGTGTCTGCTCTACTTCGACAGAAACAGAAGTTGGTAAGTAGCATCTTACTCGACTCTTGCTCATGCTCTGCTATTTATAGGGTTGGGTTGTTTTGATTTTCCATCTTCTGGAGGTGGCAAAGTCTCACATATGCAAGGTTTACACTCCATCGCAACATTTCATCTTAGCCCTGAGTGCGTTTTTCATCCCTTTATTTATCGTCTATTTCTATGTGCTTAATTATAAATGACAAAGAGGGAACACGGTTGCTTTTTCTCAGGGAGAGGATTTTTATAAGACTATGATAGCTGAATGAATCCAACTAATCAATGCTTATTCTAAACAAAGGGGAAAGGACATGCTTCAACATTGAGGAAACGTCCTTCAGATTATCTACCACTTGACAGAGAGTAGATAGAGATGCAGCACATAAAAAGGTGGGTGGTCCAGGAGGAGAAAAAGACTAATTGGGGAATAAAGCAGCAATGAGTCATACAGAACGGGAGTCCTACAGAGAAATTAGGCCCAGTTCTGCCTTGATCGGCAGCTTTCCAAACATCTGCCCACACAAACAGTGAGATAATCAGGATGGGAAATGAAGCTTGAAAAAGTTAAGATGCACCTACCTGAATCAGAGACAAGTCCTCAAGCTGGAGTCTGAAGAGGTAGTTTCTACAAAACACAAAAAAGAAAATCTTTTTATTTTTAATCCATTCAAACTCACAAGCACAAGGGTAAAACATTTGTGATGTTCATCTTTCAAATTACTGTCCTGTTAAATCTGGCTCAGTTTTCTTTGGACCTTACAGTTCAATGAGGTATTTTATAGATCAACAGAAACACATTTCAGTTTGGAGAGAAAAAGTTAAGAAAAAAGAGATGTGTGCATGTGTGCAAAGTGTGTGTGTGTGTGTGTGTGTGTGTGTGTGTGTGTGTGTATGTGAGAGAGAGGGAGAGAGAGACTAATGTAAATCAGAATTAGTAGTTGTGCTTTTTTGATTATATGCAACAGAAAAATGCCATAAGCAATCAATTCTGAAAAAGATTTTATATAAAGTCAGTCTTCTGAGTTGTCATTCGTATAAAACACCTACATTTACCTCCTTCAGAAATTAAATATAGGGGGCTAGAGAGGTAGTACAGTGGGTAGAGCACTTGCCTTGAATACAGTCAACCCTGATTTGATTCCCCAGCATCCCATATGGTCCCCTAACCTTCTCCTGTCTGGAGTGATTTCCTGAGTACAAAGCCAGGTGTAAGCCCTGATCACTGCTAGATTTGGCCCCACAATTCAGAGAAAGAGAGAGATAGACAGAGAGACAGACAGACAGAAATGAAATTTATCCAAGTTCTAAATTCAGCTATGTTCTGAACCTTGCCGCACTCTATCTTGCAGAATGGATTCAAGGTTTGATAAGCTCAGAAGCATGAACCGGGAGTTTGCCATCAGTGTTTGAAAGAGTCAGAGCCCAAGTATGGCAGAAGGACTCAGAGATAAGAAATAAGAGATAAGAAGTGTTTCCAACCATGAGCAGGAAGAATGGTCAAGCCTGCACTGTGGCCAAGAGAACATGGAAACCATCTCCAGGGTCATTTCAGCTTCGGATTCTATTGCTGCTCGATAGAACTAACAATCCTCCTGTGGACCCAGGAGCCCTAAAGTCATTCAGGAATTGAAGATCATGATAGGAGTGGGATCCCGGGTGCAGCAAGGGGGCAGGAGAAATGGGGAGAAGACGGAAAGCAGCCCCCGAGGATCTATGAAGAGGAGACAATCCCAAAGCTCTGGGGATGGAAGTAAGGGCTGGCTCTATGACAGGAAGGAAATAAGCTGAACCAACCCTGAGCACCACCAGGGGCATCCCCAGAAAGAAAACAAAACAAATTTATGAAATCTAGAGTCATCCTATTTTTGGAGGCATGAGCCTCCCAAATTATAGTTGAGGAATCTTCCAGACATTAAGAGATACAGTATGATTTACCTTTAAAATTATTAAGATTTCGGGAAAATCCTACAATTTGAAAAGAGGTCACTATGGGGACCCCTGGTCCACGGTGCCACAAAGCCTCATCAATAAATTCTTCCAAATCCTCTTCCTAATTTCAACTGTGCCATACATACACATGTATACATGAAAACACACACACACACACACACACACACACACACACACACACAGAGTTCACATAGTGATATGTTCACATAGTGATATTTCTTACAGGACAATCATTTCACTTCTCTGTTGTTCATTCACAGTCACATTTATAAATAATTTTGCTAAAATCCAATTTTTCAGAACTCTGATGACAAACTTGATTATTTTAAACATCGCACTGATTTTAGCAAACTACTTTTCATACATGAAATATTCCACCAGCAGCACATTCTCCACCTAAATGTCCACTTGCCTACACCATTGACCAGTTTCCTTCCACTGTGCTCCCGTACTATGGGATCCTTCCTAATAAAAAGAAGTTCTCCGTTTCTGTTGCCTATGGGCATTTGTTATTCGCCTCCAGAGATTCTTTATAGTCTGCATATGAGAGACATCATTCTGTGTCTAATCTTGTGACAAACATTAGGCATCGGTCATCAATTCTTGCTTCTGGGAGGACAATGAGACTGGCACATCCATCTCCCCATTAGGGGATATGCTAATCCTACTGGCCTGATGAGACAGCTTCTTCTCTCTCCCCATCATTTACCAGAGATTCCTCCTGAGCCTGCCTCCCAAGACTTATTTTACGGTGAGTATTATTTACTTGGGCTGGAGCAATAACACAGCGGGTAGGGCACTTGCCTTGCATACAGCCAAACCAGGTTTGATTCCTCCATCTCTCTTAGAGAGCCCGGCAAGCTACCAAGAGTATCCCGCCCACACAGCAGAGCCTGGCAAGCTCCCTGTGGTGTATTTGATATGCCAAAAACAGTAACAACAAATCTCACAATGGAGATGTTACTGTTGCCTACTCAAGCAAATCAATGAACAACAGGCTCACAAATCAATGAGCAACGGGATGACAGTGATACAGTGATTATTTACTTATTTTAAGAGCACTCAAGATCCTTCAGTTAAGGGTAGGACTGTAAGTATAGGGAGCAGGTGTAGGCTCTGCATGCAGCCCAAACCAGTTCTATCCCTGACACCACATGGTCCCCGACACATAACTGAGTGTAACATGGCGCACGGCTAGGGTGCCCCTGGCAATTCCTGTAACTGCAGGGCCATGGCATTGAGGTTCAAATGTCTAAGAACCCTAGGTGAATACTAAAGAGGACCCCCAAAGCTACTCTTCACTCTTTTGGAGCTAAGCACCACAATCTGTCAGTATGTTTTAAAAAAAACTTCTAAATGTTTGTGATTATTTATAGGTACAATAGCACAGCGGTAGGGCGTTTGCCTTACAAGCGGCCAACATGGCCGACCTGAGTTCGATTCCTCCGCCCCTCTCGGAGAGCCCGGCAAGCTACCGAGAGTATTCGATATGCCAGACACAGTAACAACAAAGTCTCCAATGGAGATGTTACTGGGCCCGCTCGAGCAAATCGACGATCAACGGGAGGGCCTTTACTTACTTTACTTTATAAGTTAGATGACAAAGGCTTTTCAAAAATTAACTGAAACATTGTATTTTTCACAACCAAGTACTATATTTCCAAATGACTTTAAATAAAAACATATGAGAGGTAAAACAGTTCTTTTTTAGAAAAATTAATTCAAAAATACTTAAGTATAATATTTATTTGTTAATTATAAAATTAGTTTATAAACTTCAAAATTTTGAGATGGAAGTTTCACATCTTTTCACTCAGCCTCAAAAGGAAATTTTGCTGTTCAGTTTTGGGGCCACACCCAGTAGTTCTCAGGGGCTATTCTGAATCTCTCAAGAGTGACCCCTGGCATTGCTCAGAGAATCTCATGCATTGCCATGGATTAGAACCACAGTCATCCTCATGCAAGGCAAGCATCCTCCTCCCTAAACTATCTATCCAATCCATAAAGGTCTATTTTTAACTTGAATGGTTAGCTATTATGTTTTGCTTTCTTAATTTGCTTTTGGAGGAAAAGTTCCTAGTACATTCAAATAAGAGATTCAAAACTAAGTAGGCAATTAAATGCCTTGCTGGATCTTTCCGTATTAGTAATAACACAACATTACATATTTCAGTATTTACTTTATCGTTATTTTCAACAATTTGAAACCTATTTTAAAAGATGAAATGTAAATAAAACACTGTGGAATTCTCTAATTGCATCTCTGGAACCCAAGAATCTGACAATAAATGCAGAGGGTGGGGCTCTCAAAACCCTTCCCTGAACCTCTCAGGTTCCAAGTGTAGCTGAGCCCATTTTTGATGTTGGGACAATTCCAATTCATCCAGCTAAGCAACACGAGGGACCTGAAATCTCCCAAGACAGCTTGATCCATCACCATTTGGGTCAATGACCTACAAAGCTAAAGGTTAGAAAAAGAAAGAAAACCCTTCTAAAAGAAATAAAAAGTTGATATTCCCAGATGTTGGACCTCTCACTGCCTAAAGTAAGATCTATGTTCTCGGCGAGCAGCTGCTCTCCAGGGCATTCCAGAAGAGGCAACCACTTTATCTTGCAATTGTGAGAGTAGAGAGGAGGGGAACAATACATATGAGGTTTGCAGGAGAGGCTTCCAGCCTTTCCAACACTGAGGAAGAATGCTCCTGGCCCCTCGCCAGCAGCGAATGTTAACCAAATGTTTCGCGGATGGTCAGTCATTCCAACACGGTGATACTCTGAGCTACCCAAAGCATTTAAAGGCTCTTATTAATCTTCATACTACCTTGGGATGTAAATAAGCAGTAATAAGGAATATTGCCACCCTGCAGGGACACAGGCTGAAGAGCATGAGGTGAAGAGATTAGAGTCTTCAAAGGGGATCAGCTGTACAGTTCAGAGGTACTATTCTCTATTTCCTTTCCGTCTCTAGTGTCAGAAGTACAAAGGAGAAGTTTACCGCACTATAAAGGCTGGTTTTTACAGCTCTCATAAATAGAAGGGTAAGATTTTCTTAGTATGGTTCCGAATTTCTTTCAAACACCTTGGAACAAACTTTTCCAATGCTCATCCCAATGCAATAACCATAATACTTTGAGGAGCAATAATCTAGGAGGGTTGCATTGATCCAACAGACTGGATCATTCAAATCCCAAAGCCGTTCACTTTGGTAGGGCAAATGAAGATTTCTGAAGCCCATTCATCCTTCACCCACTGGACATCTCCGCGCATGTTCTTCCTCTCCAGTGGAGGTTTTTTCTTATTGACTGGAGGACTGAATAACTCATTCCTGCATTCCATCAACATCTCCAGGGACCTATTAGCAACAAATCACTAAGCACAACAATATCTTCTCCCAAGGAGCAATGTAGGCCTCAATAGACGAATTTCATTTGTGTCTTCATGTAAAGTAATAAAATTCTGCCAGCATTAAAGGAAAGGTTGCACCATCATGAGCATATTAACTAAATGACTCATTTTATCGAGAGACACCATAAAACTTAACTCTGACCTCCATTAATTATGAAAGACACAGGTGTTTTAAAATGACATTTGCTTAGAATAACTCAATTGGTCTCTGATGAATATAGCTATAAAATCAAAGAAAAAAAATCCCAGATTCTTCTAGAACATGTAGGTTAGAAACTTGCTGAAGACTAAGGAGCAGAGGGCCCAAATCATTAAGAAAGTCACAAATGCAAACGCATGTACTAAGAGAAAAAGAAGACAGAAAAGCAAGTCGATCACTCCGAAACATGTTTTAAATAATAGGGACAGAAATGTATGCTTAAAAAATTCAGGCCATGCCCGAGCATAAAACAATTTGCAGATGGCACATAAATATTTATTTTATGGGTAAATTCGAGTTGATATCAACCAACAAACTACATTCTCTTCATCCTAGGAAGGATCCACCACCCGCTTTACCAAATTCTTCTATCAAAACTGCTGCCAATATTCAACATGAACAGAACTGGAAATAGGGAACTCCTGCATGACACCCACATTTTTAACATGGACAGAAATGGAGATTGAAATATAAGTTTGGGACTTTAAGAGTACACTAGGGGCTGGAGCTATAGCACAGTGGGGAGGACACTTGTCTTGCATGTGGCCATCCGAGTTTAATTCCCAACATCCCATAGGGTCCCCCAAGCACCTCTAGGAGTAGTTCCTGAGTACAGAGCCAGCAGTTATCCCTTTGTAATCGGCAGGCGTGACCCAAAATGGAAAAAAAAAGTCACACTATCCTAAAAAGCCCCCCAAAAACATTCCATACAAATCCCTTCAGGTATTTAAATATGAACATTTAATATACAAATTCCCTCACTAAATAAAAAAAAAGGTGTGATCATGTAATCACATCATGTAGTTTACCAATGTATTTATAATTCTACATCCAAGACTTTTTATTAAGTTGGTTGACTCTAGAAACAAATTCTAGGACCCTTTATTTTCTATGTAATCATAACCATTCCAAAAATATTATGTTCATGTATTTTTCCCACAAGTGTTTGGTGGGGGTGAGTAATTAAAATTTAAAATTACTGGGGCTGGAGTAATAGCACAGTAGGTGGGGCGTTTGCTTTGCATGTGGCTGACCCGGTTTCGATTTCCAGCATTCCATAGGGTTCCCCAAGCATGTAGTAAATAGTAGTAAATAGTAAAGGCCCTCCCGTTGATCGTCGATTTGCTCGAGCGGGCCCAGTAACGTCTCCATTGGAGACTTTGTTGTTACTGTGTCTGGCATATCGAATACTCTCGGTAGCTTGCCGGGCTCTCCGAGAGGGGCGGAGGACTCGAACTTGGGTCGGCCATGTTGGCTGCGTGCAAGGCAGACGCCCTACCCGCTGTGCTATCGCTCCAGCCCCCAAGCATGACCAGGAATAATTCCTGAGTGCAGAGCCAGGAGTAAACCCTGTGCATCTCAACGGAACCACCATCTCCGAATGCAACAGTTATATGTACCTAGGTCGAGAAATCAACATGATGAATGACCTGGCACCTGAGTTGTGCAGGAGGAAGAGAGCGGCTTGGAATGCCTTCAAGAACGTTGAAGAAATAACTAAAAGGACAAAGAACCTCCAGCTACGAGCACATCTCTTTGATTCCACTGTTCTTACTGCATTAACATATGCCTCAGAGACCTGGACCCTACGAAAACAGGATGAGAACGCTATTTGGGTCTCTCAAAGAGGAATCAAAAGAGCTATGCTTGGAATATCACAATTCACTCAAAGGAGAGATAGAATCCGGAGTTCTGATCTTCGTCAACGCTCAAGAATCAGGGACGCTGTCTCATTTGCCAAGACATCAAAAATCAGATGGGCTGGACACGTAATGAGGTTTACGCTGGACTAGAGCCATTACTGATTGGATTCCACGGGACATCAAAAAATCACATGGACGCCCACCTACAAGATGGTCAGACTTCTTCGTCAAGACCCTAAATGATCGGTTTGAGGCTCTGCATGTTCCTAGAACGAACAGATACCATTGGGCTACGCTAGCACGCAACCGGGATGAATGGAGACGTTACTGGCACCCGCTTGAGTAAATCGATGAATAACGGGGATTAAGTGATTAAGTGATCACCAGGTATGACCCAAAAAGCAAAAAATCAAAACAAAATTTAAAATAAAATAAAAAATTTAAATTACCAAATTATTTCAAATGCAGTGAATTATATAGTTAAAAAGTCAACCCCAGGGATGGAGAGTACAGGCAGATAAGGACTTTCCTTGCCCAGAGCTGACATGGGTTAGATGCTTCCTGGTACCCCATGTGGTTCCTCAAACACCTCCAGGACTGATCCTTGAGCACAAAGCCAGAAATAAGCCCTCAGCACCACCAAGTGCTGACCAAAAGCAAACAAACAAGTAATTAAGATCATAAACAGTTGGGTCACAGTTAGATCGTGGTTTTTAAATGCGAATTTATTTTATTTTGCCACTATATTTTCATTATTAAGACAAATGCATACTACAGTAATATTATAAACTACGTTTATGGGCAGAATCTTTCCTGCCCTCCTCAGAAATAACTAGACATGTGTTCTACTGGGCTATGGTGGACTTTTTCATGACTCTGTCTTGATTGTAGTTATTAAAATGTGTGTCCATTACTATTCTCAGAGAACTGTACTGGCTAATGCCATTCCTTACCCTAAAAGGTAACTTTAAATATATTTAGTCAGGGTTATTAGAAATAAGTCTGAAAGATGATAGCAAAAGAAAGTCAAGGCCCAGAGAGACGGCACAGAGGGTAGGGTGCTTGTCCCTTATTTAATCCCTGCCACTGCACGAAAAGGCTGAGCACAATCAGGAGAAAGCTCTGAGAACAACTAGATACAGCTTCCAATCCCAAAACAAATAAAGTCGAGCCTTTAAATGTCACTATTATATGGGCTGGAGAGATAGTAGCGTGGGTAGAGCACCCCACAACCCTGCCGGGAGTGAACCCTGAGTAGTGAACTAAGAGTAAGCCCTGAACACCACCGGACCTGGCTCAAAAACAAATAAATGTTACTATGACATGAAAATGTCAGTCATATATAAAAATCTAAAATCTTAAGGCATGGAAGTAACAGATCATCTTCTGTTATTTAGCTAAAAGGACAAAAGAGCAAAGATAGATTTTCAGTGGCATGCAGAAATTAAGATCAATGATGTCATTAGCAAAATTTCAAAGATATCAAATCAGAACAAACTTTTCCCATAAGCACTTTTAGAAGCAGAATTATTAATCAAAATTGTTAGTAATCACGTTAAAAATTTAAATTTTAGTATGCTCTCAGACCCACAAATTGCCTCAAGGATTACATATGATGGCTTATTGCTCAAAATTTTGCTCATAATTTCTGCTATTGCAGGTCCACTGGGTATTTTCTTTGTTCCTTCACAGTTTTCAGTTAATAAAGAACATTTTTCATTTGAAAAAGTGCCATCCAAATTATCCTATGATGCCTTTAACCTGTGCTTTCCGAGAAGATTAATTCTTCAAATTGGCCTTGTATACAATTATTTTCTAGGCTGTCATTGGAGTTAGTGAAAATAAGAGGTTTTCTTCCATGTAACTGCAAGTAATCAAATAATTTCAGCTCATTACCAAATTCTCAACCTCTCTAGTGTCATTTAATCCAGCTATACTTCCAAATCACACTCCCAGATTTCCCCTTTGCCCTTTCCCCTCAGCCACGGTGGCTGAGTTCCTCATCAATCTCTGTCAAACCTCTTTCTAAACTAAGTTTCAAATCCGTATCCTCCTCTCCATTTCCTCCCCACTCTAGAGAGTTCTCTTTTCTGGCATGTGGTCCCTACTACACATTCTCCAAACTCATCACATTGCCCAAGCACCGTGCTATAAGAATGCAAATCTGAGCACGTTGCTATGTAGGCGGAATAACGTCCTGGCTCCTAATGCTGTACAGAGGTTTGCAAAAGCACTAAGCGAGCACACACGAGGAGCTGGATACTACTTTCAAAGATTTGACAAGCCTGGCAGGGCGTGGGAATCTGCATTCCTGGGCCGTCTCTGGAGAGCCTCCCTGAGCGCCTGCGCTCAGAGGATGAAGTCCAAGCTCTTCCATCACCCAGCGCTACAGATCCTGACATCCCCTCCCTCTCACTGACAGTGCCGGCAGCCTCGCTGGCACCTCAACTTCCCGTGGGCGTGGTCCTACTGTGTAAGACACTCTGGCCTTATAGCATCTCAAAGACTGGCTGCAAGTGCATCTCTCCCTCCACCCTTCTCCCAAACCCACCCTCTTCCTGCAGGCTTGATGCTTTCAGGGCTTTTGTTCAGGTCTCCAGAAAATGTGGCCGCCTTTGTCTTCCTATGGCCTTTGCAACAGGAGTCTTTCCTTATGGGTCACAGCAAATACTGCATGTGTGTGGTTCTGGTTGCCATAGCTCCTGTCTGCATCCAAAGCAGAAAGCAGCCAGAGGTACTGTGAACTCAACTGTGGGTGCCATGTAAATAAGGGACATTTCTGTGTTCCAATAAAACTTTATTTATAAAAAACAAAAGATGAATGTCAGGGCCTTGGAACTGCACTAAAGGGGGGTTTCCCAAAGTGGGTCATACTGATTTTTTGCTAGGAGTGCTAGAACAGTGGGGTAGGGAGAGCAACAGAAGTCTTGGGATTGATTCCGCTATAGGACCTACCTTAAAGATTCTATCCAGGAGATGGCTGAGTGACTTTTCTTCTAATAAAGTAGGCCAAAGAAATCTAAGAACTTTTAGTAAAACTCTTCACTAGGGTCAAAATTATGCTTAATCTTTATATCCCCAATACTAATCAAACTCCCTGGCTTCAAGGAGGATCACCCAGTAAATACTTGACAGAACGTAACTCGTGGAAAAATAACTACACAGACTAATTAATTTGAGGCATCTGTGTGGGTCTTCATAGGAGAAATGCTCAGTGTACAAAAGTTATAGAGCACACACAATTGTCACACACACACACACTCACTCACTCGCACTAGGGAAGAGGCTGAATCATTTTTATTATATTCCATCGACTCAGAGAATTTGGGGAAAAGGAACAGAATACAGTAATAACTAAATCAATAATCATGCTGCTAGACCAATCTGCTCTCTAACTCAAACAAGGACAAAAAGGCATTTGAAAAGCTAGCGAAGACTGGTTAGAACAAGTCTTCCTAGGGCAGGGCCTGAAGACCACCTGTTGGCTGAGGGAATCCACTCCGGGCTAGCGCAGACTCAGCAGGTGTGGAGCGAAGGTCAAAGCAGCCCTTATGTTTAGGAAAACTGATGTGTGGTAATCTCTGCAGAAATGGTGACCGAACCAGCAGAAAGAGAGTGGGTTTTCTCCACGGGGAAAAATAAGCAAGAAGAGTTTTAAGAGAAAAGGCACATGCTTATGAATGAAGAACAAGCACCGCAACAGAAAGGGATCAAGAAGAGCAAACATTTAAACCTTAAAATACCAGTTTGGAATATGAGGGTAAATAGGAAGCAGAAGAATGATGAAGTTCCTTCCTTCTCCACATCACCAGCTGCTTTTCCGAAGTCATAATTAGCCTAAATGCAATATAAACCTCATCATTACCTCAGATCCCCGTGCACCATGGGGGTCTTACTGCCTTTTGGATTTACTCCGAGCTCCTGACTTCATTCCACTCAGCACGAGTTACCTTTAATTGTGTAAACTAGATGAAAATATACCCTTTGAAAAACAGAATGAAGTCCTGGCTACTAGAAGCAGAGTGGCTGATCTCATAAAAGTCTCTAATGTTATGTTTAATTATATATTGCTCCCAGCAGATTAATTCTCAGGTAAAACTTTAAAATAAAAATAGAAATTATTCCTGCCAAAAATAAAAATGAGATCAAATTATGTTGGCCGATTCTAAAACACACCTTTTAGGTGAACCTAAAACATGGCTCCCTTTGTTGAGAAGCAGTGGCAAAACCATTTAGGAAGGAGGCACTCACTCTAATTAAATGAGAAACATGCTGGGTCATTCAGTGAGATACTACCGGAACAGCAGCTTTAAACACGTAAAGCAAACTCATCAGCAGCCTCACAAAAGAATGGACTTTCCCTTATGTATTTAGTTTTGAGGGTCAAAAAAAGATTAGGGGTTAACAATATGCTAAACAAATCAAGCAAGCAAGCAAACAAACAAATCCCTTAAGTGGGTTCAAGGTCTAGTTTTGCTTTTGGTACCCACATGCTGAGGAAGAAATCCACTCATTGTTCAGACAGGTATACAAAATTATCTACGGGTAGATTCCAACACCTAGAACAATACATCGAGGGGTTATCTGCTCGGTTTTATGCTCAGTTCTGAGCTCCTACTCAGTCAGGTATGCAGATATTTTTACTTCCCAAGAGCCTTTATCCTCGGTGTGCACATGCTGGGCCAATTTGAGGATGCACTTTTAATAGGCTTAAGGAATTAACAAGGGAACCAGGGCAACAGCATAACATGTAGGGTGCTGGCCTTGCAGGAGTTCAATTGGGATCTGAACCTTGAACACCTATGTGTGTCCCCCAAACACCACAAGGAGTAATTCCTGAGTGCAGAGCCACAAGTAACCCCTGAGCATCACTGGGTGTCTCCCAAAAACAAGCCAAGAAAAGTGAAATTAACAAGGCTATCATCCTGCTCTGTGCCTCCACTAAGGTCCCTTTGTAACCCAAGAAAATGGGACTACTAATAACAGATGACTGGTTAAAGAAACTTTGGTACATCTACACTATGTAGCTGTTAGAAAAGATGAAGTCATGAAATTGACATACAAGTGGTACTACATGGAAAATATCATGCTAAACGAAATGAGTCAGAAAGAAAGGGACAGACATAGAAAGATCGTATTCATCTGGGGAACATAAAGTAACAAAATAGGAGACTAGCACCCAAGAATAGCTGAGATAAGTACCAGGAAGTTTACTCCATGTCTTGGAGGCCAGCCACAAAGGCTAGGGGAAAAGGCAGCTCAGATAAAGAAGGGAGCACCAAATAAAGGGTGTTGGGAGGACCCTCTCAGGATGGGAGATGCGTGCTGAGAATAGACTATAGACCGAACATGATTGCCACTCAATGCCTCTTTTGCAAACCACAGCACCCAAAAGGAGAGAACAAAAGGGAATGCCCTGCCACAGAGGCAGGGTGGGATGGGGGGATGGGGGCTGGGAGGGATACTAGGATCCATGGTAGTGGGGAATGGGCACTGGTGGAGGGATGGGTATTTGATCATTGTATAACTGAAATCTAAGCACAAAAAGTTGTATGTCTACAACTGTACCTCATGGTGCTTCACTAATAAGAATTAAAAAAAAAATTAAAAGTAAATCAAAAAAAAAAAGAAAGAAAGAAAGAAAAAAGAAAATGGGCCTGTGAGTTTCAATCTCCAGAGCCTCCAGAGTTTGCACAAGACCTGAAGGAAGTATTCCTACTGAGTCATCATAGGGGGTTTGACTATATCCTACAGCTCTATGCTCATATTATATGGAAATCTGTTAAAGAATAACAAGATATTCAACAATGAGGTGACAAGGAGACACAGGTAAAAGTCCAAGAAACAAACCAAAAGGCTGAATGAGAAAAATTTAAACTATGTTCAATTAAAAGTACCAGAGCAATAATGCAATGAGGAGTACTCTTATCTTGCATGTAGCTGACCCAAGTTCAATCCCTGTCACCTCAGATAGTTCCCTGAGCACCACCAGAAGTGATCCTTGAGTGCAGAGTCAGGAGTAAGGCCCTCAGCATAACTGGGGTAGGCCCAAATCAAGGAAAATAAGTTCTTTTTACATTACTGATGCATGGGCTCAAATTTTATGAAAGTACTGAAAATCTGAGGCTTCAGTGATTGTACAGCAAATGGGGAACTTGCCTTACACATGGCCAATCTGAGTTCAATACCCAGCACTATATACGAGACCCTGAGCCTCATCAGGAGTGGTTCCTGAGCACAGAGCGAGGAAGATGGCCCTGAGCAGTGCTGGGAATGTCCCCTCAAAAAAGTATGGACAATTTGTAAATACCATGAATGTTAAACAATGGGTATGAATGAGTGAGCAATTCAGAAAACATCTGAATTCAGCACAGTATAGAGAACGAAATCACTAGTAGTTCTAATAACAGTGAATATGGAACACCAAAGAGGGAAAGGTTCATTTGGAAGATTGGAAGTTACCTACTCTCTCACCATCTACTTTGTATGGTACTATAGATTATGGCACTTAGTTACTTATTTTTTTTAAAGTTGGGGAACACATCCTGTATGCTCACAGCATGCTCCTGGCTCTGCACTCAGAGATCAGTCCAGTAAGGGCTTAGGAAACCATATGTGGTGCCAAGAGTGAATCCATGTCAGTTGCATGTAAGGGCAATTACATTACCAGCTATACTATCACTCTGGCCCCAAGAATTATTCCTATACCAACTTTGTGAAGTCTTATTGCTATCCACGGTCCACGGTCCTCCCGTTGTTCATCGATTTGCTCGAGCAGGCCCAGTAACGTCTCCATCATGAGACTTGTTGCTACTGTGTTTGGCATATCGAATACATCATGGGTAGCTTGCCAGGCTCTGCCGTGTGGGCGAGATACTCTCGGTAGCTTGCCGTGCTCTCCGAGAGGGGCGGAGGAATCGAACTCAGGTCGCCCATGTTGGCCACTTGTAAGGCAAACACCCTACTGCTGTGCTATCGCTCCAGCCCAAAGCTAAATAACAAAACAAATTAAAAAACATTTTAAATAGGTATTTCATGAAAATAAAAATGTTTCTGAAACTTCTTTCAGCAGTAATTTTTTCTTATAGTGTATTTTTCTTCAAAAATACATTAATTTGGTCAGAAAGTAAGAAACAGGGCCAGAGTAGTGGATTGGGTGCTTGCCTTGCATGCAGTGTCAATCCCCAGCATCCTTTATGGTTCTAAGCACTGCCAGGAGAAATCCCTGAGGACAGAACGAGGAGTAAGCCCTGAGTGCTACAGAGTATGGTTCCCAAATAAAACAAACAAAACAAACTCCATGGACAGAAGCTTTACCCTGATTTTCTCTTTCCATGAAATTTATTTCAGGAATTTAGATCACGTAATTTGCATTTTTTTGGACTCTGGACTCAAGGGAACCCGGAACAGACATCCTCTGCCTGCTTCCCCCAGTCTCTAGTGACCCAGGGATCACACCCATAAGCCACACCCTGCCAACACCAGATCTTCATCGACCACCCACCAGAATTTATGGATGCTCCTCCCAGACAGGAGTATAAAAGGAGGCTCCAGAACTATGCCACTGGACTCCGCACCAGGCTGTGGGGTGGGTGAGAGCCCTCCCCACCCCAAGGGAACCAGCCCCAGCAGCCGACCTCCACTGCCCAACCACCGCAACATTCCAGGCCACTTTACTTATTGCTATAAAACCTTTTACTTTATAATTATCTACACATAGTACATACTCAGGGCTGGAGCGATAGCACAGCAGGTAGGGCATTTGCCTTGCATGCAGCCAACCTGGCCGATCAGGGTTCGATTCCTCCGCCCCTCTCGGAGAACCCAGCATGCTACCAAGAGTATCTGGCCCGCACAACAAAGCCTGGCAAGCTACCTGTGACGTATTCGATATGCCAAACACAGTAACAACAAGTCTCACAATAGAGACAGTACTGGGCCCGCTCGAGCAAATCGCTGAACAAGGGGACATCAGTTCAGTATATACTCATTCATTTTGAAATTTATCCCTTTTAAGACATGTATTGAAACTACTTTTACATAATGAAAATTACTTTAATAGGTTTTGTGACAAATAAGTACACAAATCACTCACAACACACAATCTCAAAAGTATAAAGAAAGAGAAATCAGATAATGTTTGAGAGTAAGTGAAAAGTTTAATAAGACTGTTTCTAAAACTGTGCATTTTTTGTTTATGCTTTACTGTAACTTCCACATCTTCTCAAATAAAAATGACTGAGTCTCATCATTGAAAACACAAACATTATTAAATTTTAAAGAGGCTTGGGCAAAAAAGGATATGAATGTCAATGAGTCTGAAATAAAATGAAAGATAATGTGCATCTTGGAAATGGTTTAAGTTTACAGATACTTCCAGAAATTGCACAAATTTAAATGCAAATACTTCTGGCATTACTTAAGCAGAAATCACCTAAAAGAGGTTTATCTTCTGCAGCACAACAGACTCCATGACTTAAGGAAAGCAAAAAATCTTTATCTAAATACAACCTCAACTGTTGAGAATCACTGGCATCAAGAAAAGCCAGCCAACGAACATCTTTACGATGCCTGGTGCCAGCCATGAATATATAGAAGATTTTTATTGTCTTTTCCTACAGTTCTGATATTAAGACCATTCCAGATTTCTGAGATACACACCTGCTGTCTAAACTTTTTGGCTAGGTCAAGTGCATTCAGACAGGAACCTGAAGGCTGAGTTATTTTTAAAGCTTTATATTGGGCTCACACTCCCTCCCAAATTTACTGCGCTTAATCCCACCATGTTTCCGAGGTACAATCCCTCTTCTTATTCAGAGCTGTTTGCCAGAAATGCGTACACACACTGATGCCGAAACCCTCAGACCTCAGCGCTTCCCGAACACCGCTTCCTGGCACGGTTACTACAACAATTGCTTTTCGTGGATTATTTCCCCTAATCCTCACAACAGCTGAAAGCAGGAGAAATTATTACCTCAAGTACAAAGATGAGAATTAGACTCTGCTGTGCACTATGGGCCACGCAACTAAGCAAGTTCAGTCCACATTCCTTCTTTCATTTATTTATGGACTCCGCTCTGTGCCAGGGACTGTTTCAGAATCTAACCTAAGCGGTGTGTACAGCAGGCAAAGTACTTGCCTTCCACATGGCTGACCCATGTCCAGTCCGCAGCACTGCATCATGATCCCACAAACCATGTCAAGAGTCATGCTTGAACAAAGAGCCAGGAGTAAGCGCTGAGCACTGCCAGGTATGGCCCCAAAATCAAAACACCAGTACCACTACTACTACGACTACTACTAGAATAAGTTGTGCTTTCAGCTCTACTAACCTAAATTTTAAAGTAATTGGAGATTCTTGACTTTGATGTGCTTAGCCTGCTAATCCCCACCTGCTTTGGTCAACATGACCTACAGCATGCTGGGTTAACTCACTCATTGACTGAATCCTCACTGGGGACACTGAGTTGAGATCCTAGGGACATTGGGATATAGACATCCAAGGATGCTGGAATGCAGTTCTCAAAAAATAAAACTGGATAGAGACCTCCAGGGACCCTTTGGGAAAAAGTCCCTGGGACCACTGTCACGGGCGAACTTCAATCAAGGGAAGACACTAGGACATCTGTGACAGGTCTCAATGTTCTTTGCAAATTTATTACCTCCCCTAGCAGAATCTGTGTCTCTAACCAAAAGCCATCCACCTGCAGTGTGCATGCGCACATGTGCAACGCTGTCTGCAGAGCACCAGGAACTGCAGAGAATCGGAGCCAGGCCTTAGGGAACCATGCTCACAAGATCTTTAGGGGGAGAAATGCCAGCCCAGCTATGCCTGCTGGGGGCATGTTTGCATCTTCTCCCTTAGAAAGGGGCCCCTTCCTGATGGGCTACAAGAGCACTCTTCCTTAGAGGTAAGGGGGTGGCTTCGAACCCATTGTGCCTCAGTGGACCTGTCAAATGGAGGAATGGGGAGTAAATTGGTCCCAATCCTGAGTCCAATTTCCTCTGAGTTTCTACATAGAGGAAAGAGGCACATCTACAAAGAGAATTCTGGAAAAACAAAGAGTGGATCAACACTGAGCTTCTTCCGTGAGGAGAAAGTCAGCTGCAAGTTAGAGAAACACAGAAACGCCAAGCATATCCTCTACCCTGTGAAAGTTGTGACCGGATGGAGGGGATGATGCTCTCAAGAATGAACGCAGAGGAGGCAGAGACGAAGTGAGCTGGCGGGTGTGCCAACGGGACCATGCAGGGCAGGACATGGCACAGATGGTGACATGGTGCTCAGGTTGTGTGGAAGGTCCCCGAGGAGACTGACTGGGATGGAGAGCATTCCCTCAGAGCAAATGACAGGTTACCAAATGTGCAGGCATGAAAGGTAAACATCTTTTTATTTGGTTTTGGATTTTAGGCCATACTGGTGGTGCTTACAGCTTACAGGGCTCTGTACTCGGGCATTTCCTGGGCCCGAGCAAGCGCTGGAGGTGTTCAAGGAACCAGATGTGGTGCTGGGGTCCAAAGGGTCTGCTGCGTGCAAGGAAAGTGTCTTCCCCTCTGCCTTTTCTCTCTGGCCCAAAAGGGAGCCATGCGAAGTTATGAGAAACGTAAATAATTCACTTTCCTGAACTATATGAGAATGTTAGAAAGAGATGGAGAGACAGAGACAGATATAGAGAGGGGATGACACAGTCGATGATGTTGGACAACAAGTCAGCATGGCAGAGGGCTTTGGGCCACCTCCATAGCCCGCCTTTCTCTGCTGGCATCTACTGAAAGGGACACACTGCAGATTACCTTGGCATTGCTATGCAGGAAGAGGAGAGACTAGTGATAAACCCCACAATGCAAGAGCCCAGACGCCCAGAGTCAGGGTTCAGTGGAAGTCAGGATCGAACCCCCAGCATCCCTGATGGGTAAAAATGCAAACACATCATGCCAAGTAAGTCCATTCAATGCACACCCACCATCCACCCAAAAGCATCAAGAAAAGCAGGTACCATGTTCAGTGTCAGGAACTAAAACAACTGTGCTCACCTCACTAAAAGCTACACAAGCACACATCTTAGTGTTTGGGAGGATGGACTAGATGCACGAGCACTCTTTAAGATCTGAGAGCGGAGATCTGTGATTCTAGAAACTGCTCAGTGTTTGCTGGCAGGCCCAAAGACAAAGCCCCAGTTGGCCTCACTCAAGGGCTCCACACACAGCCTTTCTAGTTATGAAATTCATGTTTCGTAATCTAGTCAATTTGGCCAGAACAGATGTGAGTCCTCTTTCTCACAAAGGACTTCCCTTGGAAACCAGAGAAATTCAAATTTATAAATGGTCTCTGGCATCAAGTGCAATGTCATGTTTCGATGAGATGATAGGGAACATTCTTCATTCATCATCATGAAAATATACTGGTAGAATGGGGCCCGAGAGATAGTACAGAGAGTAAGGCACTTGCCATGCACATGTTCTCCCCACCCCCCACCACCCAGGTTTGATCACCAGCACCCCAAATGGTCCCCTGAGCACTTCCAGTAGTGGTCCTTGAACACAGGGCCAGGAGTAGCCACTGAGCTCTGCTGGATGGACCCAAACCCCAAAACAACAACAAAAATATTGGCAAGGTAGGTGAGGGAAAAGTAGCAATCATGTCTGTTTCTCAAGGAAGTAATCAGGAGCTTGGGGGAAACCATTCAAGATCAGTTCTGATTCTGTTTCAATGGTCTCACCAGCAACCAAAAAGAGAAATACCTAAATAGAGCGATGTGTGTATTTGAAAGGATAAAACTAATAAAAGCAGCTTCCTTTGATTCTCAAAAGACTGGTAAGTGGCTTTATCCAGGTCACAAAGAAAGGTGCCAGTTGTCTTGGATGGCACAAAAAAGCCTGAGTTCTAAACCTGTCCCAAGAGTGTAGTGATAAATCAGAAATGTGTTCGTGAGGTCAAAGTGCCTGCTGGATCTACCGCTTGGATCCATCTTTCATAAGACAACCACCCCCTGCCCCTGTTAGATATTTTTCTATTTTTGCTCCAATTTTCTCCTCTCTAAAGTGAGAGATGTTGACAAGACCTCCCTGTCAGACTTCATGGATGGGGGGAAAAAATGAGTTAATTCATGCTGCAACAGTTTGTGACATGACACAGAGATGGCCCAACAAACACGTGCTGTAAAGAACAGTACCCGCTTTCACCCATGTGAGGAATGCACCTTACAACACTCATATCATATCTCATTATGAGAAGAAACAGCACTCTACCCTCAGTAAGTACTGCAGAAAAGTTCATGTGCCCCACATGGAAATTCAAAAGCAGCTACAGCAGCAAAACATTAAGGTCTCTCACCTTGCTCCAACCACAAGTTCTTTCTGTCCTGGGTCAAATGTTAACTGCGAGAAATCCACTGCATTCTTCGCTCTGAACTCCCGCAACCAGGGGCCAATTTCTAAATAGGAAAAGCAAATAAATAACAAGATAAAAATGTATGATTTCCTTCCTCTGCAGAGCACAGCATCCATCAGGCAGCCAACATGACATTTCAGAGAGGGCAGGAAGCCCCCCTCCCCGAGGGGATGGTTTAGGGGCCACCAGATTTTCCCATGAGGGTTTCACAGAAGCCATGCTGAGGATGTGCTCAGCGAGGCAGCCATGGTGGTCTGCAGGCCAGAGGTTCTGGGCAGTGTAGAAAATAGGACGCTCACCAGACTCATCAGAGCCATAGGGAAAGCAAACAAGACCATTTCCTGTGCAATTGGACTGAAATTTGATGAAGCCTGGGAAAAATCACCAAAGCACTCCTGGGGGACAAGGACAAGCCCAGTGGTGCCATTGGCCTTCTTTCCAAGGGAACATGCCCTCTCTGCGTCCTTCGGGTTTCTTGTCTGACCCCACAATCAGGCTGATTCCACATTTCGGTTCTCCCGGAAGAGCAATCCAAAGAATCCAGTGGCCTGTAGGCTCATTTGCAATTTTTTAAAATCTGTTTTCATTTTTTATTTTTTTTTAAATTTTTAATAGTGAGACATCATGAGGTACAGTTGCAGACTTTGCAATTTTTTAAGGGAAACCCAGAACGAGCCATTCTTGGAGACAGGCTTCATTCCCAGACGCCGTTCACCTGAGGCTGGTCTTCTGATTGACTTCATCATTATGACACAGCAGTGTTTGAAGGAGAATCAAATGTTGCTTCATGAACTGTTTTTGCTCACTTTTTTTTTCTTTTTGGGTCACACCCAGCAATGCACAGAGGTTACTCCTGGCTCAGGATGTGACATGACACAGAGATGGCCCAACAAACACGTGCTGTAAAGAACAGTACCCGCACCCATGCACCATTACTCCTGGCAGTGCTTGGGGGACCATATGGGATGCTGGACCCGGGTGGGCCACGTGCAAGGCAAACGCCCTACCCACTGTGCTATTGTTCCAGCCCCACTTTTGCTCACTTCTGACAATGAAAAATTATTCAGAAAACTGTCTGTTGGTTCTGTGAACTCCTCATCATTATTCTGAGGGGAAAAAATACCTGTTATTGGTTCTTTCCCTCTTGGATTTAATATTTTGAGTGACATCACAGTGAGGATGGAAGTGGCACATGATAACTGTCAGATGAACAAAGTCCTTAGTTTGAGGGGAAACATTCACAGCATAGTAATAGTCTCAACAAATATGAATGCGAAATCTAGGTCTCATGAGAAAATGTGTCTTTGTCCATGTTCTGCAGCATGTTTGTTGATGTGAACGAAACAGATTATTTTCAAGGAAGAACTCTTCTATAAGAGATATGACATTTCTCTGTTATCAGTTATTGGGGGAAATTACAGGGATTGAAAGCATTATCTGTTGAAAAAAAACAGCATTGAATTATCAAAAGATCTGCATTTAATTTCCAAAATGTTGACCTTCTTGCTATCTTGATCATTTTAGTACCTTATAGACAAGTTGTTTAAAATAAAATGGTTATTTATAGCAAAGCATGCATGGGAGTTATAAAAGTATTAAACAATGATTCTGTGGGAGTTTATATCTCAGTCAGTGAACTACCCTAACGTCTTCTTAATATTTACTGTCTCACCTTGGTGATACAGACCTTAACATACACGGTAGTTGCAGGGTTACAGGAGGTATTCATACACAGAATGGAAGCGTGGGACCAGAAAGATGGTAGACGGGGAGTTAAGATGCTTGTTTGGCACGTGGTTGATTCTGGTTCAGTCCCCTGCACCACATAAATTCCCCTGAGCATCACAAGTTGTGACCCCAAATCCCCCAGCACCTAACAACAAAAGAAAGCAGAGTTGCCTGGATTCAAGCCCAGGGATGCTCAGCAAGTGGGGACAGAGCGCCCCCTGTGGCCAGAGCTGACACTGCCCATCCTCACTCCCCTTTGACTCACTTCTGGGGAGACAGAACCCTGAGACTCTCAGGTCTGTGTGGGGCTTTGTGCCTCCAAGAACCAGAATACGGGGACATGTACATGATTTGTAATTTAGAGGAAAAAAAAAAACACGTGCAGGGAAGTAGAGAGAATAAGCAGATTCCAGACAGAAGAGAATTAAAGGGGGAGGTGTGAGATGTTTTGAGCAACTATGGGGGTGGGATCAGAGAAAGTGGGCAGAGGTCACAGCAGTGAGCACAGAGGAGAGGGGAGGTAGATGGAGGTGACAGCATGTGAATGCGGAGGAGAAAGAGGGAGGAGGAGGAGGAGGTCACAGTGTATGAGCACAGAGGAGAGGAGGAGGAGGAGGAGGAGGAGGAGGAAGAGGAGGAGGCGGAGGAGGAGGAGGAGGAGGATGAAGGTCACAGTGTGTGAGCACAGAGAAAAGGAGGAGCAGGAGGAGCAGGAGGAGGAGGAGGAGGAGGAGGAGGAGCAGGAGGAGAAGGAGCAGGAGGGGGTGGAGGTCACAGCCTGTGAGCAGGACTGATTCCTAGGCCCCAGCAAAGCATCTTCCAGCCCTCAGTTTCCCCTTGGGAGAGGGCGGGGGAGAGGAAAGAACAAGGAACTACTGGGGAGCAGGGGTCAGGAGAGAAGAGACAATAAAACAAACCAAAATGGCTTGCTGTTAAGTTTCAATTGACCTCTTCTGTGACTGAAAGGCTCTGAAAAGTTTTCCAGCAAACACTCAACACTTCAAAGCAAGTATCAGAGGAATATAAAAGGACCACTGATAGACAGGAGAAACTAGGAAATTGGGGGAAAGTAAGTGACTTCTCAAAGCCCAACCTTTAGAAGGAGGAAGGAAGGTAGAAAAAGAAGGCAAGGTGGGAAAGATGCACTGGTCTGATGACTAGGGAGAGAGTGCCCAGAGAACCAGTGAAAGAGCAAAGGACTTTCAAGAAGGAAAGAGAAGCATGAGGACAAAGAAAGAGCAGGTGTGGGACAAAGGTCTGGGGCCGGGTGAGGTGTAATTTCCCGGGGGCTGTGCTGCCCTCAGCAAGCCTCACAGAAAGTTAGAGATTACTATAGAATCACTGTGGGCCAAACATTCAGTGCTGAAAGGAAACCCAAGGACAGGACCACAGCCTGGGGCCTCTGAGGGCGCTGGGAGGTGCCACTGACTAGAACCCAGCTAACAGAGCCAGGAACACAAGCTCTAGTCAAAGCGCTGAGTCGGCAGTGGAAGGGAAGGACAGATGGCCAGGCCGGGTTTCCTCTTCTAGGATAGAAACTGGAGCCACATAAAAGCACAGACACTAAGAAAAGGCACAGAAGGAAGCGAGTGCAAGCACTTCCCTTGCACTAGGTCTTCCTTTTCAGGCAATGCATTGGAAGAAAATGGCCAACAGGATCCACAATGGATAAACGTTTTAGAGACTTTGGTCCCAATACTGAGCAAAAGGAAGAGCTTTACTTCCTAAAATACCATCAAATGGTAAAAGGAGTTTTGGAAGAGAGGGGGGCATAAAACCCTCAGCAGCACATAATTCTGTCAATATTTAATTTTCCTTATACAAACTTCTAATAAGCGTCCCCAGCAACATCACTTTTTCATGATGATCAGAGTAAGAGAGTCTGCATATTTGTTTCTGTTTTGATTTTCTTGTACATCTCCCCCAGAAAGCTGGACTGTGTTTAATCTGCCTATTACACAGACAGCACCATGAGTGCTTGGGGAAATAGGGGTTGGAGGCACGGGGGGAGGGGGAGGGGTGTTCAGCACCAAATCCTTTCTGGACCTGAAAATATTCCTGCATCAACAGCTAGCCTTTCAATTTCCCTAGAAACTCAGGATCACCATGCTCCAGCCACTTTTCAAACTCCAATCCTTTCTCATCTGCTTCAATTCCAATATTTCCCTCATCCTTAATCCCATTCCGAATCACCAATTTTGCCAATGTTGCCAAGTTCCTTTACATATCTCCATGTAAAAAACAAAAGATCTTTTAAAATATATTTTTTCATGACTCATAACAGCCAAACAAAATATACAGGAAACTCTCAAATACAGTTCAATAATTCTACAAATCCAATTTCATGGGTAAATTTTAACAACTCCTTAAGGAACATATAATCCCACCTATATAGAACCTTCTCAGAGATAAGATAAAGAGATAAAGCATCTCATATAGATGTGAAGCTAGTATGATCTTGATTATCTGTATACTAAGGCTGAACAGACCATTATAAGGAAGGAAAATATGGGTCAACCTTCTTTGAGAATATGGTTGAAAACATTTCTAAGAATTACCAAATAACAATCTTTAAATTCCCCTCTCACTGCCTCGTATCTAGAAAAGGATAGGACTTATCCCAGAAATGCAGAAGTGATTCAAGAAAGATTTTACCATGTAAGAAAAATCTATGGGTCTAATTCACCATCATGATAACAGATTTCAACCACAGAATGAATTCATTATCAATGTTGCTTTTAAGGGAATGGAGAGAAAATGCACCGTTATGGGCCAGAAAACCTACGGGGGGTTAAGTATCACAAAGGGTTGGAGAGAATCTTATCCTAGGCTAGTGGTGGGGAAGAAGCTTATGCGATGCCAATGAAATATCAGAGAGGATTAGGTGAGCTGAAAGGGTCACAGGGCACATGGGGGGGGGCGGTGGTGAGCGGGAGGGGGGATAAGATATACTTTTGAATACTCTCGACCTCATAAATGCTTGTTCCTTTTCCCAAATTAACTTTCCCCCTCCCTGATCTTGCAGGCTGATCTTGCAGCCTCCTTCAGGAGGTGCTGAAAGAACCCTAAGGTGGTGTGGAAGTCAAGTATGGGGGCCCATACAACCAGACCTGTGAAATGAAGCAGTCATATAAAACCTATAATTTGAGTTGAATACTCTGTGGGCTGGACTTACAGCACAGCAGGTAGGGCATTTGTCTTGCACGCAGCTAACCCGGATTCGATTCCTCCACCCCTCTTGAAGAGGCCAGCAAGCTACTGAGAGGATCTCGCCCACACGGCAAAGCCTGGCAAGCTCCCCGTGGCATATTCGATAAGCCAAAAACAGTAACAAGTCTCACAATTTGTTGTGAAATGTTACTGGTGCCCGCTCGAGCAAATGGATGAACAATGGGAGGACAGGGCTACTCTGTAGATCAGTTTTAATGTCTGATGCTAACTCCCAGCTAATCCATTCATCAAGGAAAACACAACCATTGAAATGTGGCCTCTTGCAATGGCTTTCTGTGAGTTTCTAAGAGAAAGGCAGGTGGGCAGGTGGCACTCAAGCATTCAGGGGGTGAGAGCCACCTCCCCAGGCCTGCCACTAATGGACAAAGGACCCGGAACAGACAAACAGGGCCCCAGGCTGGTGCGAGTTGGTTTATTTCCCTCCTCACCAGCACAGTCTGATCTCTCCCCTTACAACACAATCGTAGTTGTAGTTTTGGTGGTAGTCTCAGTCATCATAGTTCCATCATCATAGTCTCCTCATAAACCTCAAAGTCCTCTACTTTGTTATCTCTTCTTTCTCATAGTAGTCTCATAATCCCTTCTTTCCCCTTACAGCATAGTTATAAAGAAATCACGAAGGGTGGGGGTACATAGGTGGGGTTGAACTCTGTCATAACAACAAACAGAGGTAAATCCCCTCCCTCAGGGAAGTTTGAGGAAATTAACTCAAGGGCAAACTCTCATCTGAGGTTCAGCACTCTAGATTACTAACAGAACTGCTCAAGGGCAGGATTCCATCCTACTGCTTTCTCCTTTCCTCAGCTAGTAACCCATTTAAACAATCATAGTAAATTTACTTCTTATAGTATTTCTAGTCATTTTGTATGAACACAGTAAGAGATATATTAAGTTTAAAGGTTGGCATTTCCTGGGGACATCTTGCTATAGATCCCAGACCACAGTTGTCAGGCCAGGTTAGTTTTTCCTAACCCCAACAGGGTCCTTATTCAGTTACTTCTTTTTTGGGTCATGGCAGAGTTTGTCCCAGGACTGTGCTCTTAACTTATTATACCAATGGTGCTTAGCTTGTCTCCTTTCAATTCCAGAGTAGCTTACAGCTTGCCCCGGGTCCATCAGTCCCTCTTCGGGACCCTGCTCTTGGAGTGCTAAGAACTTAGGGCAACTGAAGCTTAAGTCAAGTAAATATGGATGCCCAGGAGTAAATATTATTTTGGAATCAATTAACTCCCACGTTACAAAGCATAGCATGAATTGTCTTCCTGTGTCTATACAACAAGGACATTGCTAAACCATGCAAAGGACATAAAGGAAGGAGAAAGCAATAGAGGATCATTAGTGCTTGATGGAATTGGGTATGCCTCAGGGGCACTATTGTGGGAGTAACTTAATAAACCTCAGCTCCCTGTGGGAGGAGCAAGGACAAGCCAGTGTCATCCAACAACTTTCTACTATTAAATAAGCTGTGCTTTTCCTCGTCCTCTCCCAGTGTCCACCTTGGTAACAGTTTCTCAGCACTGTGCTGTTTCTGGTGTGGGGTACAGAGACTAGACAGTAAGGAGCAAAGATATACCTTGACCTTAGATTACAAAACGGAGATTACCAAAAGCAGAGGGAGTGGTAGGAGAAATGAAGAGGTGGCCCAGAACTAATACAGGGAGAGTGGGGGAGAGTTGTGGGCACTTCAGAGGTCATGGGGTACAATAACTTTGTCCATCAACACTACAAACCAAAATTTCGCAGCCATGATACCTCAAAGGTAATATAAATACAATTTAAATAAGTAACTTCTAAAATCTCAGCTTCAACAAACATGTTATAAATCAGTCTCATTATTCCTCAGGCTGGCCCAACTCAGTGGAATGTGTCAAATGAAAACTGGTTTAACACACTAAATTTAGTCGTGTTCCATTCCCACAGAAGAATAAAAAGAAGGCGAAAATGTTACCATTCTAAAAGAAAAAGCAAATGCTATAAAAAAAATATATATATATAATATATAAAATACAAAGATGCTTATAAGGCAAGAAAAACCCTCAGTGTTCTTTGTGTGGGGGCCACACCTGCCCCTGCCCAGGGGTGAGTCCTGGCTCCCTACTTGGGGGTCGTTCCTGGCAGGGCTCAGAGGACTTTGTGGGAGTGAAACCAGGTGGGCTGCCCACAAGGCAAGAGCCCTGTCCTTCATACTATCTCTTGGACCCCCCTTTCTTTACTTTTTGTTTGGGAGGGCAAAGAGGCAGGGGGAAGGTGGGGAAGGGGGCGGTATACTGGGGAGATTGGTGGTGGGGAGTGGGCACTGGTGGAGGGATGGGTGTTTGATCATTGTGTGATTGTAACCCAAACATGAAAACTTGTAACTATGTCATGGGGATTCAATAAAATTGAAAGAAAGAAAGAAAGAAAGAAAGGAAGGATGGAAGGAAGGAAGGAAGGAAGAAAAACTTTCAAAGCCAGTGAAGTAAGAATCATAGGGGACAGCCATGGAGGCTTGACAGGCATCAGGACACATCCCTGGCTCGAGCCCACCAGGTTCATCCCGGCACCACAAAGCCTCCTGAGCACTGCTGGGTGAGGCTTCAAAGGGCCCCAGGCACCATGGCATGGGATTTTAGTGGTTCTCTGTTACCAAAGACCCTGAGCAACACCACAGCCCAGGGACTCACACAGATCGGACTGGCAGGCCCGGCTGTCTGAGGAGTGCTGGGGAGGGCCCCTGAGTACTGTGTGGGAACCCCCATCTTTTCCCTGTGACCCCCCCCCTCCAAGAGAATCATAGGAAACAGCTGAAGGCAGAACTCCAAAACTCACTTCATCGCTTCAGAAGGAACTGCCTGTGCAGAAGGGAAGGTGGCATGTGGGTACCCACTGAGGTCTCTCGGGCACAGCTGGGGGTGGGGGAGGTGGCGGGCTGCTGCATTGAGCCCCATTCCTCCAACCTCCAAGCTCCAACAGGGAGAAAGAGGGACTCTGAAGCAATCTGAGGAACCAAAAAACCTATTCTAGACACTGAGGCATGGGTGAAATGGGGCGGGGATGGGAGGTATGTAAATATTTTAGTGACAGCACAAAAGCTACAGGCCTATAAATACAAAACTACTTTCTAATACAATATATCTGCAATTCTTTTCTAACCCTTTCTGAGTCTTGTGAAGTCATATTGATTTCTATAACCAATTATGTGCATGGGAAAGATAACGATGATGTCCGTAACGGAACTCTTGGCCAAGCAGTTAACCAACACAGGGACTGAAACGGCACACGGCATGTGCGAGGCGCTGTCTGTTCCCTCGGTACATCTGAATCTGGGTCCTCCTCACCCCACCTGACTCCGGGTGAGCAGAGCAGGCCTGCGAGTGAACAGCTACTAAGATCCCGTGTCTGGTTGAGGGTGGGAGAGGCGGCGGAGGAGGGACGGTTATTTTCAGCTCTGAAACTGCATTGGATCAAACAATTTTTACTGCCTATGCAATATTTGGGAAATAAGAAGAAGAAAAATCAACAGCCTCTTCACTTTGCAAAGGAGTTTATTCTGATTAATCATACTTTTACATGGAAACTGCCCACTCAGTTTGCGGTGATGAACTAGAAGAAATGAAAATGTAACGGCAGGGGCTGGAGCGATAGTACAGCGGAGAGGGCTTTTGCCTTGCACAAGGCCAACCCAGGTTCGATCCCCGGCATCACATACAGTCTTCGGACCACCACAAGGAGGAATTCCTAAGTGCAGAGCCAAGAGGAACCCCTAAGCATTGCCGGGTGTGACCCCCCCGCCCCACCCCCCCAAAAAGGAAGAAAATGTAACTGCAGAAAGCCAGATCACCCAAAGTTATCTACTACTGAAACCTGCAAACACAACATGTGTTGTTTTCACTGGTAGTTACTAATATGGATGGTCTGCACATTGGGTACAATCTATAGGAAACAGGGTGGAGAAAGTGGTTCAATGATAGTGTACTTGCCTTGCATGTGTTAGATCTGAGTTCCATACCCAGCAGAGTGAGTGCATGTATACACACACACACACACACACACACACACACACACACACACACACAGAAAAAAATGGAAGAGCATGCACCATTTCACCAGTTAGCCTTTCTGATCTAGACATTAACAGTTTGGTTTGGTGGCTATATCTCACCCGTAAAATAGAGTGCCCAAGTCTTGCCTGAAACTTTTAATGATGTACATTTGTTTTCAGTCCCAAAGCCTTAAGTGTTAATCTAGAGGTAAACAAAACCTTCATTAGAGAGAAAAAATATAAACTGACCAATAAGAGATATCCAAGAAAACATCTACCTGTATATATGTGATTTCTCTCATCTGTTTTTCCCAATGTCTATATTTTCAGTACTTTCTTGGCTTCAGGACCTACATTTGATAATTTTGCATGTCAACATGCTCCAATTTTATTTTAATGTTCCTAATCTTGTGAAGATTTGTTATAGAAGCATAAAAAACGTCCTGAAACTCTGACAAATTAAACACCCTGTTCTATGTAATATTTAAATGGTTACGGTTCAGTAATAAGTGGTATTTCCATCAGTCCCAAATTAGGTATCAATTCTGCACAGAAAGCATAAAGCACATTAGTCCTAAAGAACAAAGCATTATGGATACATATACCACCAACCTTATCTGCAATCCCCCAAAGGTGAAAGGGAGGAAAGGAGGAAGAGGAAGATGATTATAATTGGGGTGCAGGAATGTTCCGATCCAGAGACCACCATGCTCCAGAAGGAAGGTCCAAGTGAAAGGAAGTGGAAACCAAGTGGGTGTTCAGAGGAAGACCCCAACACTTGATGCTTTGTCTCCCTCATGCTTTCCAGTAGTTTCTCTTTACATCTGCTCACTAGAAATATGCGAACTATAGGCCTTCCTTCAGTTTTGGAGAAAGTGTGAAAAGTAGTAGGCCAATTTTGTTTAACCAAATGGATAAGCATTGGTGACTTTCATTGTAACTCTTAGCTTGGAGACTCGAATTACACATTATCTCTCCCACACACAATGGAGCACTTTATAATATTTCAACTTTACGACAGTGTAAACGCAAGACGCACCCAGTAAGAACGGTACCTCAAATTGTGAATGCGGGTATTCTGGGCTCACTTCCAGTGTCAATATGACAAACAGTAAGCTTCAATACTTCATTGTGAAACAGCCCTTGTCTGAGGTCACTGGTGCCCAGCTTGGAGGATAATATCAGTGGTGTGAACATGTTTTCAGGCTGGGCTAAGCTTGACGTCCAGTAAATTAGGCATATGAAATAAATTCACAATTTAAGATATCTTCTACTTCCTAATGGATTTATGAGGATGTAAGTCAAGCAAGACCTGTAGTTACAATGGCATGAACCCAACCCGCCCTTATTTGCCAGTTGAAAGATACAGAAAAAAAAAAAAAACTACATCACTTCTCAAAGGAATACAACAATAAGTGGCAAAGTGGAAAATCACATATCCATGAACTTCTTCACCAATCTCTTTCTTGGACTTCCTCCCACCCATCTCAGCATTAAGAAAGAGCATCAAGTGTGTCTGACAGACTAATATGAGCACTGTAATAATTTAGTGAATAAAAACCTACATATCAATTTCAATATATATCTCTGCCACACGTATGTGCATGTGTATGTTTACTAGCACATGCAAATATATAAAGCTATTAGAGAAAAAGTATAATCACAATGGTGTTTCGCGACAGCATGTTTATGAGTTTGTTCACATATATGCATGTAAATAAAGATGCATCCACATATGTGTATGCTTATGACACACATATAATTAGTAATATGATTATCAACGTACAAGTATGAACACAATCATGTTCAAATACAGAAAATATATGTGTGTTCACATGCATATAGGGTGTATGGACATGCATCCACATGTTAAGTTAAAATACAGATGTACATAATACACACTAAAGAATACAGTAAAAGGGAGGAGATGATTTCAAATGCTTGCTGCTTTGTGATCTTTTAGTAGAAAAAAAAACAAAATTTAACAACTAATTAGAAAAGATAAAGTAATTTGTAAGAACCAAAGCAAAATGGACCTGTTGTATCAGGAAGAGGAAAGCATCTTTTATTTACATTTTCCTTGGAAATGTGGACATATAAAGCAATAAAATATTAACTGCTGCTTCTCAGATTTCTTTCAAGTAAGCACACCTGTTTAACATGACTCAGATGCTCCACCAAGTCTTCTCATATAGATTCGTTGTAATGACAGGTAACACACTTAATCCACTTTCACACTTGCTATCGGAAAAGTCTACCGACAAACATTGCAAAATAGTTATACTCTGGAATTAGGTTCTTCTAAAGTTCACTGTCCTATCCTGGAAAGCCCGCCTGAAGGAGTTCCAAGAGTCCCCAAAGCTGTGATTGTTCATCCTTACTTGAAGGATTCCTGACCTGGGTCTTCTTGTTTCAGGGCCTGGAATTCTTGGTATCTTTATAAAAAATAAGTAAACAATAAATAATAGCCACAAAAATTCAAAGTTATTGGGAAGCAAGTGTATGTTTGATTCCACTTGGAGCAGACACAGACTGCTCGTAGGGGCATATCGCCGAGGTGGCACTTAGAATAAGTGTGACGGAGGGCACTTCAAGAAGGCAGAGGGCATGCAGCAGGACTGACATCATTGCTGGGTGGCTTTTGGACTGAGCATTTCTCCAAGTCATATTACTGCACAGAAGCACACAGCTAGTGTGTAGTATTTTTTTCCCTGTAATGAGACATCTTAGGAACTCCACCATGGGACTCCACCAAGACCCCCACACTCACTAAAACGTACTCTGTAGTGCATCTAAGGTGGGATTCCGGATCTCTACTGTTACCCTAAGTTTTCTTTTGTTCACATGGCTCTCAGCACATACTGAAAATCCTGTGACTCTCAGAATGGAAATGCCAGGGTCAAGTCACGTGGACCAAGCCAGGGTCTCCAAGACACATGGCATAGTAGGGAATGAAGCTTCTGCAAAGTTGGTCTGATGCTGGTACTGCCTCTCAGCTGGCACTCTTTGTCAGGGACTTGTCAGAACGTGGAAGCTGCCGATTTCATTAAACCCTCTGCAGCAATCACTCATTCCTGATAAATGCACGATGAGAATCAAACTGATCCACAGCATGTGTATCGCTGGATAACTCACACAACAAGCAACTTCAACTAGCCTACCAAAAGATCAGATTTTTGTTTTGCTTCTTTTTTTTTAATTAGAAGATGAGGCAAATTCATATATAAAACAGGCTAGATACATACTCCTGGTTTGTAACCTGCTTTATCCTCCAGGTTGGTTAGATGGTTTGTAACCTGCTTTATCCTCCAGGTTGGTTGGATGGGGCCTGGCTGGGTCTGCCTGCCTTAAGCTCGGTATGGCTCATAAGTGTCCCGTGTTACCTGGCAGAGACTGTCCTAAACACAAAGGTCTTAATTTTGACTTGTAACTTGCAGCATATGACTGTGAGCTATAAAATCTAATTGTAAATCTTAATGCGGTGCCAGAAGACATTAAAAAGTCATTTCTTTTATATTCATAACTCTGGAACTACAAATGATGTGAATAAGACCAGAAATACAAAAATGCACAATTTCCTTTCCACACGCACTTCCATTCCCCAGGAGTGACCCAGCATGCTTGTTTTCTGAGCAACAAGGATGGAATTGTCACAGACAAAGCAAAGTCAGATGCCACTGAGCACTCCCACGAAGCGCACCGGTGGTTTCTGTGATTTCCTAGGCTCTGAGGGTCTAGGACCTTTAAATTCGCCTGCATGGCGTTCTGCCTCCTATTTGGGAATTGCCAAACCTTGAAGTTAAGAGAGAAAGAAATCCTCTCCTGAAGCTGTGATCACTTCCTCATGATGCATGCTGCCTTTCCTCTGTCTCCATGCTGGTCTCTTCATGTCAGCCACGACGTCTGCAGACCTCAGAACACAGGGCAAGCACCAGGAACTCAACAGCAGGGCCAGCTGTACAAAATGTATTTCTGATCTAAAGACCGGTCGAGTGTGTCCCTGGAGACCCCTCAGAGGGGACACAATTCTACCATCAGGACTGGGATATCTGCTGGGACGCACCCAGACATCCCCAAGAACTTCAGCGGTTAGCATGAAGGGCAATAACACACTGAGACTGAAATAACACAATTCATTATGTATGCATTTACCTAATAATGTTCTAGACTCCCTAGGAATTAGGAAACCCACCACAGAGATTGGCCTCGGTGTCAGCTCCAGGGCATTCAGATTTCCCTAACAAGGTGAGATGTTCCTCCCCAACAGCCATACGATCAGGCAGAAACCCTGGTGGGGTCCAGGAAGTGTGGTGCGAAGTGCTCCAGGCAACACGGTCATTCAAAGCAGCGCTCCCTGGACACAGGCACTGTTCAACTTCCCAGAAATCGCTTCAAAAAATACCAAGAAACAGGTCAAATCAATTTTCAACAAAACCAGTTATGAACCTAATTGATTAAGGATATTTCCAAGTGGTGGCCACCTAAATATGACTGTGGTCTGTGGAATCATGGGGTCGTTAACACTTCCCAGCACCTCAGCCTGGATTGGCCACAGTTCATGTGCTCAATAGCACCCAACTGACCAACATGCCAGCAGGGCCTCCGTGGCACCAGAGACTGCGCCCTGCTCCATGTATTATTTCAACACTTAATTAAGGCCAGGGTGGTATAGTGGTTACAACACCCACACGCAGGATGTGCCCCCTGCTGGGTGTGATTTCCAGTACCAAGTGGTCTCCTGGGCATCTTCAGACACTGTCCACGAGACCCCCAGAACTTCCAGTGCTGGGTCCGTACTGCAGGGTTGAGTGGCATTGTTTCCTCAGGCCTTTGCATAGAACCAAAGACCTGCTGCATCAAAAATTCCTGGTGGACTTTCCACACCTCCTGAGCACTACTTGGTGGGGAGCTCTACAATCAATCATACTAGCTTTAGATCTTCAAGAACCAATTGCAGACCTACTAAGCACTGCTTGGTGGGAGGCTCTACAATCAATCAATCAATCAATCAATACTGGCTATGGATCTTCAAGAACCAATCACAGACCTACTGCGTACTGCTTTGGGGATTCTCTGTAATCCATCAATCCATCAATTAATCAATACCAGCTCTGGATCTTCTAGTGCCAATCACAGTGTCACGAAAGTGGATCTAGGAAAGACTGTTTCCCACAGAACGATTCTCCATGCCCTTGGTTTGCTAATGAAAGTCATGGTTCTTGGAGTTCCACTGCCTTGGGTGTGATGTTCATGGGCAGAACATTTTGTCTCTGGGACTAGGAAGCCCACTGTGCTTTACAAATAAATCTTTACAGAGAATGCTCTTGCCCATTTATTTAGGAATATGTCACAGCCACTTGTGTATCTACTGGCAAAGTCGAAGAGAAATTATCTAGCCTCCAAAGCCTGGTATATTTATTCTCTGGCCATTCTCAACAGTAAGAAAGGCAGACTGACCCTTAATCTAGAAAATCAAAGAATTAAATCACTATAAACATTGTTTTCAATATAATTTTACATTCTAAGTGTTAATTTTTAGTAGCAGAGATTTAAAAAAATCTTATAATCCTGGAATGAGAAGAGAAACATTTTCTTTTGTTTTGTTTTCTTTTGGGGCCACATCAGGTGTGTTAAGGGCTCACTCCTAGCTCTGTGGTCAGGGTTCACCCCTGAGGGTGCTCAGGGGACCATATCAGTGCAGAGAATCCAACTGGACCAGCTCTGTGCAAGGCAAGTGTCTTACGTGCTATACTCTCGCTCCAGCCCAGAACATGTATTTTCAAATGCATTCTTTTATCACTGAGAAATCTGCAGTGCAGAGAAGAGTGAAGGGTTTTGGCGAGATTCACCACTCTGACATCAAGCAAAGCTAATCGAGAAAAGGTCTTGATCACTTACACAGGATTTATCAGATACTGTGGAGCACGGGGAAATACGACCATTTCCAGCCTATTTTATTGCATTGATTGTCTAAGCCCTTTGTCTCTTGCAAGTCAAAGGGAAAAGGCACCTCGGGAAGCATTCACCAAAGGCTGGGTGCTCCACAGACCATAAAGCAGAAAGAAAAGTGAATTTTCCAATGTGCCCACCAGCTGCCCTATTTAGGCTTCCTTCAAATTGAACCACCTCACTCCAGGGTTTACCTGGTAGCTTACCCCCAACCCAAACACAGAAGAAGAAGAAAGAAGAAAGAAGAAGAAGGAAGAAGAAGAAGAAGAAGAAGAAGAAGAAGAAGAAGAAGAAGAAGAAGAAGAAGAAGAAGAAGAAGAAGAAGAAGAAGAAGAAGAAGAAGGAAGGAAGAAGAAGAAAGAAGGAAGAAGAAGAAAGAAGGAAGAAGAAAGAAGGAAGAAGAAGAAAGAAGGAAGAAGAAGAGGAAGAAGAGGAAGGAGGAGGAGGAGGAGGAGGAGGAGGAGGAGGAGGAGGAGGAGGAGGAGGAGGCAGAGCTCTAACTGCAAAGCAAACACTAGTACTATGGGAGTCAGACTTTCTCAATTCCAGCACAGGGTGGGGGGCTTTTGCCCCAGCCCATGCTAGCATCTCTGGTACACCTGGACCCTGTCCCCTCAAATCATCAACCTCTTCCAGGGCAGGGTCCCACCCACACACAGGTCAGGGGTAGGGGAAAGAAACAGCATCTTTCCTTGAGCTTTACCAGCTGGTCTGGACATAGAGCACGGCTGCTATCGCACAGTGAATGTCACTTCCTCCCTCCATGGTGGGACACCAAGAATCTGTAATTAAAAGATTAGAGAGATCTTCCAGCAAGGAAGGTGCTTGCCTTGCAGGTCTCTAACCCTGGATCAAACTGAACATCACCAGGAATGACCTCTGAGCACAGCCAGGTGTGGCACCCAATAAGCAAAACACAAAAATAAACAAAACCACCACTAAGCCAAGACACTGGACTTAGTTTGGAAAAAGCTGAGAATTCAAGGGACTGTCACTTCCTGGCCTACTTCAGGATTCCCATTATTTGATGCAGCCCGGGTCTGTCCTGAGGCCCTGTACTCTCTGGTCCCACTTTCAGCATCAGGGTAACTCATCCTATTTGTGCTTCCTTCGTGACCCACCACTCTGGTACTGGACGGGCGCGGTCACCCCTTTGTCCTGTTCTCACTGAGCAGAGCAGAAGCCACAGCACACATAGCATCAGACCCAGGACTTCCTGGAGAGGTACCTGCAGGTTGCAGGGCACACGGCTCTGCTCTGGCGACACGTGGGCACCCAGGTGACAAGGGAAGCCACGCGGGGAACTGGAGCAGGACGTCCCAGCCATGTGGGAGAGGCCAGGGTGGGGATGAGTCAAGAGTATTGAGCAACAGAAACAAGCAGGCGTGTGTGCGTGTGGCAGGAGTGCTGTCACCCAGGGCCAGGGCGCGCCAGGGCGGGGAGAGTCTTGCCAGGGCAGGGTGAAAAGGTAGATCTTTACCCGGGGGTGATGGAAAACTCCAAGAGCGTGGGGTCATGTAGTAGTTCAGACTCTGAGGGCCCCAGGGGAACTGTCCCAAGCACCCCGGCACAGCAGAAGGAAGAGGCGGCATTGGCCACTACTCTTGGGGCACAGTGGCAGCAGTAGAGAGAGACAGGGCTGCTTCTGCTATGGGCTATGAGATGGCAGATGAGGCTAAAGTGTGTGAGGGCAGAGATGGGGGCCTGAGCCTTTCTGCATGTCTGAGCACCCCCAGACCAGATGTGGGCAGGTAAATAGGGATAAGGCCCTTGGCAACAAAACTTAGGTCAACAGAAAGTCTGGGAGGAAAATCCTAAGACTGATCCAACCTTTGGATACAGAAAATAGACCTGATAAGACTTTCAGCAGAGCCTGAGGAGGCTGGAGCCCTCCCCATGAAGTTCCTCAAACCCTTGACCTCTCCCTTGATCACAGCCAGTTATAGACCTCTCCCTTAATCTGATTAAAATGTGATCCAGCCCTGAGAAGACTCCAGAACTTCCCAATCAAGACAACCCAAGAAGAGCCTATAAAAGACACCTTAAACAAAGGAAGGGCGCATATGCTGCCCAAGCCCATGTGCTGCTTGTGCCTGCAAGGCCAAGCACGTGTGGTGCCTGAGCACATGTGTCACCTGCATCTCCCTTCTTGAGATGTGTACTTTCATGCTTTTGTGTCTAATGCTGGGATGTGTGTAGGAGGCCCTCCACCCTTGGAGAAGCCCGCGTTCTCTCCTGAGTGCATTACTCTCTCTGGAGTGCATTACTCTCTTTCTAACTTTTCACTCTCTCCCACTTTTCTCTTCCTTCGTCCCTTCAAAAAACCCTCCAAATAAAGTCTGTTCGCTTCACTGCTTGTCTACTCCTGAAATTCTTTTCTGCGAGCAAGACAAGAACCCAGAAAACCCTGCGTAAGGCCTGGGACTGTTTTTTCCTTTCCTGCAAAGAGCGAATCTTCAAATCCTTGCTCCTGCCTGAGAACATGGCTCCCCATGAAATCGGGTGGTAGAAATCAACACCCATGCCGGAAAGACCAAGCAGACTTCAGGTGTAACCTGAAAGCCACCTCGTGGGGCTGGTGGGGATCAGGCCGGGTCGAGCAGGGGCTCATCACAGACTTTGCCAGTCCTAGGCTACCCAGTGGGTCCCGGATGGCAGAGGTGGAGTGGGAGAAGGTAACTCTCTTTCTCTCTTCCTGGCTCATGTGAGCCACCCGTGGGGTCCACCAACGTCACCATGACCAATGGACTTCAAGAGACTTGCACGTGGGGATATTAAAGGAACAAGAAGAAAAAGGAAATGGCTTCTCACACCAAAAAGGAAGGAGCAGACTGGTGGAACCTGAGCAAAGAACAGAATGAATGAATGAATTCCAGTCTTCACGGGCAGGGGGTGTGGTTCACGCCAAGGGCCTACAGCTCCTAGAGTTTCCCATGGGAGCCCGCACTTAACCTGCACCAAGATCTTCTTGCATCCCGGAGTTCCTGAGTCTTTAGGCCCAGGATGAGAGCTCGGGTGATGAGAGTGACACCAGAGTCCAGGAGCGTTTCCAAAGGCATGTTGTGGCTCATGAATGAAAGCTCCAACATGCCTCAGTCCACGCCTTGCCCTGACTGTGGCAGCTTAACCCACGCAAGGACACAGCCTCAGTTCCAGTGCCTCACCCTGGGCTCCCCAGAAGAGGGGCTGTTGGTGGTAATTAAATGGGGAGTTGTCATCCTTTGTGGGTCAGTTACAAGATACTCTGCCTTCCAGTTAACCTACCTCATGAGCAGGAGCAGGAAGACTGTGTATGTATGTATGTGTGTGTGTGTAAGTGTGTGTAGTTCAGTTCTGCCTGGTTATGGTGTATGTAGTTGGGTTCTGCCTGCTTGTGTGTGAATCTGTATGTGTAGCTGAGCTCTGCCTACTATGTGTCTGTGTGTGCACGCATGTTTATGTGTAGCTGAGTTCTGCTTGTTTGTTGTATGTGTAACTGTTTAGGTAGTGTGTAGTTGAGTTCTGCTCTATGTGTCTATGTATACTTGAATTCTCACTGATGTGCGTCTGTGTGTGTGTGTGTGTGTGTGTGTGTGTGTGTGTGTAGCTGACCTCTACCTAATTCTGTGTGTACATGTTTGGGCGAGTGTGTAATTGAGTTCTGCTCATTGTGTGGATGTGTAGTTGAGTTCTACGGTGTGTGAGTGTATATGTGTGTGTGTATGTGTGTGTGTGTGTGTGTGTGTGTGTGTATAACTGAGCTTTGCCTGCTTGTGCGTGTACATGCTTGGGCATGTGTGTAACTGAATTCTGCTGTGTGTGTGGATGTGTAGTTGAGTTCTGCCTGTTAGTGCCTAGGGGTATGGAATGTAACAGATGTTACAGTAACTACTAAATTTGGATGCTTTAAGAGTAGGATGAAGGAGGTGATGTGAGCTGTGACCACACCAAAAGATTCTGGACTCTAAATGAGGGCAAAAAGAGGTGGGGGGTGGGGGAGAGACTTCCACAGTTACAGAAAAGTGCCAGGGGAAAAGAACCCCCACAGAGTTCAAAGGGAGTTGTGTTTAATCAGACAAAAAGTTTTTATAGCCCAGGAGGGCACCCAGTTGGTGTAGGGGGTACCAGCCCTTATGTTCTAGGTATGTCTGCAGCCAGTGTTCAGAGAAACGTGGGGTGCAAAGCCTGTGCAAGCAGACAGGCCCAGGGCTGCTCCAGAAAGCAGTGTCCTTTCCGGAGCACAGGACACGGAGCAAACAAGTAGCCCTGCCCCTCGGGGGTCCAGAGGACATCTCTGCTGGGCCTCTCCTGTCAAAGCTCTCATGCTTGTGGTGGTCTTTCCAGTGACCCCAGAACACATCAGGGAGTCCACTTCCTAGCAGAAGCTCCAAAAGACGAGGAGGGAGAAACCAGGAGTGTGCAGACTCTTTCCTGGGAAAAGTCTCTCCTTCTGAGTTGTTCACACACCGCTTTGTCTGTTTCCCACCTGAAGGTCGCCAGCGAGACCATCTCATTAATTAGAACTGGTGGCAAGCCATTAAAAATCTCATTTCATTTTCCCGTTCACCCTCCTTTTAACTGACTTTTCATAATTATCACTCTATTTTTGATATACTAGACCTATTAAATTTAATGCCACCTGGAGATTCTTGAACTCGGGAAGGAAAGCCAATTGCCAACTCCCAAGGCTGTGACGTCCTTACAGGGCTACAGCAGGAGCAAGCAGCACGCTCTATTTTCATACGGAGAGAAAGAAAAGTCAAGTTAATTGCATATGGTCGGTATAATAACGCTGTCCTTCTAGAAGACCTATAATCAGCGAGAATTGTTTTCACAACAGGCCTGAGTCCATGTTTCTTGTGCATTGGGTCTTGATTTTTCCCCTAGTTATAAACACTTCTATTTTCGTTCTTCCCCAAACATAAACAGGACTGCATTTGCAATGACCGGGGACAGGCAATTCTGGCACTATCTTTATCAACGCTGGGAATAAATATAAGCCTCTTTGCAAATGCCTCATCTGTTTAAAAGGATGGGGAGACAACAGAGGGCCAGGGGAGAGGCAGTATGGCCCAGAAAAGCAACATTTAATTGGTGACTTCCAGATGCAAAGCCAGACAAAGCCAGCTCTCCTGCCCATGTCATAGATTGTCCTGAAGTGAGACACAGTCAGGTAATCTAAGTCCCTGCATACAAAACAAAGAGGATTATTTAAATGCTTCCCATCTCAAAATATATAAGGCGAAAAAGTCATCTGGCTTTATATAGTATTGATTAATATATACAGTTGATGAATATGCATGGATAAATTCTAATTTCTTTTTAAATGAATGTTATTTGGAATTGAATTATAAACATGATGTTCGGTGCTGGAAGACAACTAGAAAAAAAGAGCTTTTCAAGTTTTAATCAAACTGGGCTGAGGGCAGAGAATCAGCCTGAATCAGCCTGCATAGGTTAGTTTGGGCCCTGTCAGCCCCGCCCCATTCATTTCTAGAGCCTATTTAACTGTGTTTTCCCCGGACCCCTCTGTCAGAACCTTGGATTGAGTCACAAGAAGTCTCTTCCCCATCCATGCTCACCTGGGCTAAGTGTCTCTCTTTTCTCTGCTTGGTGTCCAGTGTCTACTGGCTGTAAATTCACATCACCTGAAGCCTCAGCAGAACCACACCGATCCAGCTCCTGGTTGCCAGACCCGTCTGCCCTGTCATCCAACATACACTTGGGCCCTCACTGTACTGAGCCTTCCCCCAGGGACTCTGCAAATTCCCCCTCCCCTCCCTATCTTCACAAGGCACGCCAGTCCTGGGAGGCCATCTGCATAGACAGCTCCAACAGAAAGCCTCCTGATTCTCTTTGGGCAGCAGGAAGGACCCTCCTTCTTGCCTACGAGGCACAGACTTTGCCTTTTGAGATCCTGTGATGGAGACTTCAGGTTTCCTATTAAAGCACATACCTTCCCACTGCCTATACCCATACTGCCCATTGCCTTGGTAGACACTGTCCAAACAGTGAATGAACAATGCTGGTTTAATGAACAACTGAATGAACAGAAAGATTAGTGCATGAACATGTGTCCTTAAGTGCCTATTACATGATAAAAAGTGCAGGATCAAGAGAGCTGAGACCAAGCTGTAGATATTCGAGATTCTCAATCTGGTTGGGAGATTCTCTGGCCCTGCCCTTTACAATGCACCCTGAATGTAAGGAGTCTACCACTCGGGGCTCTGGGGTACATTCTGGTTTGAGGAGCCACGCATTGAGAATCCTCTTGTAAGTGTGGCTGCCACGGAGCTAAAAGAAGCTTAACTTAGTCAGAAGGAAGTGTGGGCACATTGGCTAGGACTCAACATGGTTTCCTTCTCGTATAGGAACTGAGCTCTTCAGCACTCCCCTACATATACTCACATTCACATCCACTCACACAAGCACCCACGCCATCTCATTCATACACCCGCACACACTCACATATGCTCACACCCACAAACAAGCACCCAACCACCCACATCCCATATACACTCATGTTCGTTCGCACATTCTCATACTCACACATACAGCCTCACACATAGACCCCCATATACATATGCTCATACACACTCAAATACATACGCTCACATTCACACACATACACAGACACACTCACCCATTTTCACATACAACATATACATGATAGAGCCACATGGTACGAAACTCTAAGGCAAGGGAGAGTGTGAGAGTTTTGTCTTGGGGAGTCTCTAGCCACTGCTCTGCTGTGTAAGTGCCATGCAACTTGGAGCAAGTTGCTTCACTTCAGGGTCTTTCCTGATCCTCTTGGGGGGTGGGAGACAGAGCCACTCATAGACCTTGGCCAGAATAAGAACTCTTCGGCAAGGTCCCTTGCCAAAGGGACTTCCCGGCATGTTCCCAAGGGATAACAAGGTTAAGTCCTTTTCCTGACAGAGGGCATGACCCAACTTTTTCCCCTCTAATAATTATTCCTCAGAAGCCAGTTTTGCCCCTTCATTAAGAGTTCACATTTCCATCAGTTGCAATATATTCTGTCTTTAGGTTGCCATGTTCAGCAGTAAAGTAACCCCATTAGCATAATCAACCACTTTCTTGAGCCAAGGGCAAAAAAACAAACTAGAAAACCATGGAAAAAGTTACCCTTTAAGGGCAAAATGGCCGCCCAACTGTAAAAACCACAGACCAGGAGACGGGATGGTCTGGAATCCGACACGGCAATATTCTGAATATTCTTCCTTTAACAGTACTTGGTGGCTGTCTGTCCTGAGGTCAGTGTAACACGTTTAATGGACTTGTCCTCATTTCATAGAGGGTAAACCAAAACTGGTTTGGTTTAGTTACTAAGTACAAGATAAACACAGACTTTCACTATGACATTATCTCTCAGCCACAGCCTCTGAGTTCATTGGACAGGTTAAGTTCATGGTTACCTCATGAAGTGCAAAATGTCCTGATCCTCTGTATTGAGTCCTATGGGCTCAACTGCACACCTGAGACATCAGGGAGATTGCAGTGCCAAATAGAGACACTCAGCCCATGTGGGATGGGATTTGAATTCCATCAATAACGCTGAGATAATACAGCAAGCACAATCTTAAGAAGTCTCACCAATCAAAACAGTTAAAAAGCCACATCTTAACAGCCTAAGAATCAGTACAGTTTTATTTTCCAAATATGTATGACTAAGAAAAGAAAATAACTCAAAAGCAAAGTTCGATTTAACAGAGAGGAGATTTATCTCAAGAAGAACTTCCTTCAAAGTAAGTTTTTACTAGACCTCATACCTTGCTTTTTATGAAAGACAATGGTTTCCAAAGAACATGAAGCTAGGGTATGTATTCTTGAGGATTTTTACTTCATTTGACGGCAGAAATAATAAAAATTACAATGAAAATAACACCAATAATGGTATGTATTAAGTGTACCCAATATTCTAAGCACCAGCTATGCTACATGGCACTTATTTCACATATACAGTACTGAATCTTTGAAAAAGCCCTGAAAGCAGATATTATTATTCACATTATTCACACAAGAAAGCCAGATTTCTAAGAGCTAAAAGGCAGAGTCTTTCTATAAACAAATGAATACTTTTTATTTCCCGATTTTCTTTAGACTACCTAATTTTCCATTTCCCTCATCCCACTGGTAAAATGAAACTCTTAGAAAGCAGAAAATTAAATATGAAATATACCTCACCTTTGTGGAGTATATGTAAAGGATTTGTTTTGGATAAAATAACTAGGAAAACATAAATGTCCTCTTCAAATCCATGTAGCTGGGTTGGATTCCCTCACTGAAAATAATGTGGGTCATTTTAGAGGGAAAAAAGGGAAGGTCTTTGAAAACAGGTCATCATGACTTCTGTTTACTTCTGTGATGTGGTGACTTCCAGAAAAATACTCTAGGGAATTCCAGATTCAACTAGTGGTTGATCTATTCTTTTCCAGACATCCATCCACACAGACTTCCTCAGGTTTGTTTTTCTGACTCTTAATATGCACCTTCGCTGCATCAATTTCTGTCTCCTCTGAGGCCACTTTGGCTGTGTGTACCCCAGTTCTACACTTGCATCTCTCACATGCTGTAAGACACACTGGGACTAGGGGTTAGGCTCACAATGATGTGTCCACGGACTCCATTCGTTGTCTCTGGGACTGGATGCTCAAACTCTTACTTCATCTTCGGCAAAACTGTCCTCACAAGAATCCATAATCCAGGAACCATGGAGGCAAGGCTACAGAGTGACACAAGGGATGAGGCTGACGAGGATCCCTATCCCTTGCTGTGGGAACGTTGACTGGTTCCCTTCTTCCCCACAGCCCAGCCAACACTGGGCGTTTGTGTTCTTCTTGATATGTCTCAGTTTTGGCGGATGAGGCAATGTCACACCGGATGACCTGATATCTCATTTTAGTTCCAATTTGTGTTTCCCTGAAGATCAGTGATGCTTTCAAACACCTATCAATCACCAGTCCGTCTTCTGACTTGTGACGCCTACTTAGAAGATGGAACACGACCGTGTCTCCTGTGAACCCCACAGCATCCCCTCCATGCATCCGTCTACCCCAGGCTGCTCTCCTCTCCCTCTGTTAGGGTACCCATGAGGTGCTGCCTGCAGAGTCTCCCTCAGTGGGCAGAGAAGCACCCTACGCAGGAAGTTGGTTTCTGCTCTCCCTGCCCCTCCTGGCCATCCTCTCCCATCACCAAGTCTGCTTCCATGTTTAAAACCCCAAGCCCACCTCTGAGAGAGATCATTCTGTATCTGTCCCTTTCTTTCCAACTGACTCCACGCAACATGATGTCCTCTAGTTGCTACCACACTGCTGCGAATATCATGATTTTGTTATTTCTTAGAGCTGCATAGTATTCCAATGTGCATATATACCATTCATCCTGAGTTGGGCATGTGGGTTGTTTCTATACGTTGATTTGAAGACACACAGCAAGGTGGCAACAATGAGCCAAAGGCAAAATAACAAGAGAAATGAGTCACACGATTGAGTTTTTGTTGGTGGGGAGAGGATGGGAAAAGAAAGGGTCTTGGGGTCTTTAAGGAGGGAGGTGGATACACTGGTGACAGAGTTTGTGTTGAAATGATGTGCAAGAAAAACCATTATTAAAAGTATTGTAAAACAAAGAATCTCAATCAATTACAAAAATGCTTTTAAAACACACCCACCCCTAAAGCTTTTTAACTTACTTCTCCCAAGAACCCCAAACCTGACCCTTCAAATTGGCATCTAATACCTGGAACTTTCCATTCTTTCTTTTAGGACAGTTCTGTATCACTCCCTGGAAGAGATGAAGAGAGAGATTTCTTCTAGCAGTTCAGTACTGTTTAGTTTTATTTTTCTGAGTATCCTTCATTGGAACTGATACCTTATATTTTCATGTCAATTCCTCTGTAATTAGGAATACTATCCCAAATGAACAAAGTAGAATGGTTTGAATGCTGTCCAGAATTTTCACGTTGATAAATAGCAAGAGTTTAAATAAATTTTCAGGAAAGAGGTGTGTGATTGTAGGACCCTAATTTATATTTCCAATTTGCCTTTTTAAGATAGAATTCAAACAACTAAGGTAAGCCACATTTAACCAGTAATTGTATCTCCCAAAAGGAGAACATAAAAACCCAAGTGAACACGAACTCAGTGCCATGACCCCTCATTGGTGATCTAGCCCACACACATCTAAATCTTTTTTTATTAGGCCCTTGTGCTAAATAAACACCCAGTGTGGAGCAATGTCAACAGTATGAGCTGAAATCAGAGCAGAATCTCTTTAGACTCCAATGTTAATCATAGTTTTTATGTACAAACCATCATCAGCTTAAATGGTTGGGGCAGAGGGAGTATGACAGAGTATGAGAAGCTACATACTTCTACATATGTCCATTCCTCACCTCACCTGGCTCCAGAAAAAAGCACAACAAAAGCACCCAGGGTCCGTGAACATATCAATGGTATTTGAACAGGCCCTCCATGGTATTTGAATAGACCTTCCATGGTATTTGAATAGATCCCCGGTTTCATTTTCCTTTTTTACTTCTTTAACTCTGGTTAGGAAAAAACCACTAATTAGAGATTCTAAGCCTCTGCCGTGCATTTCATTAAAGCAGAATGTTCCTTGAGACCATACAATCACATCAGGATCTTGATACATTCCATGGTGTGGTTTATGGGACCAGAGACGTTTGCTCTCTGACTATAAAAGGCATACATCCTTCTCATCTACATGTGAACAAATATAGAACACAGGAAATCATAGCAAGATGCTGATATTCCCTTTCCTGTTTGATTATCCGATGAGAGTTGCCATCCCCTCCACACACATGGTTCCATTAATGGACGGTAGACGATTAAAACACAAGCAAAGCAAGGCAGATGTGCTCCTGTGCGGAACTTGAAAACAATCAGGGCTGCCGTTTCCCACCTACCGCAGACCAGGAGTGGATGGGGGCGGGGGGTGGGGGCGGGCAAGTGCATGGTAGGGAAGGAGTAGGTCAAAAGCAAATTGCCAGGATGAGAGAAGTTCTAGAAGGTCACCTGCCTGGAGCAGCTGAAAAGTTGCTCCAGCACCAGCAAATGTTTTTGCTTGGCTTCAAGGCACATAAAGGGCTGTAGCTGCATAACAGAATTACCTATCCTTTGGGAGATATCCGTCTCTCACTTGAGTGGGAAATTCTTGGCCATATCAACTGTAGCTTCACAGATGTACGGAGATGGAGGAAACCCAGAGAATTAGAAGAAGAAGGGAAAAAAAAGATCCAATTTCCTTCTAGCAGCATCTCTCTTCCCAGTATATTGACATGGTCTGGCCATAGATATAGTAAGAATGACTTGGCAAATTGCAACAACTATAATCCTTATTTCAATTAATGGGTCACTGAATAAAAAAAAATTAAACAATTTTGTTTTATGATCAGGGCTACTCTGTGCTCAGGAAAACCAACTCCAGTGGTTCTTGGGGAACCAATTGGTACCAGGGATCAAACCGGCCCTCCTGCATGCAAAGCAGGTGCCCCAGATCTTTGATCTAATTCCCCACCCAGTCCAAGGAGTCTAAATAAGATCAAATAAGAAAGGTACTTCAAGTGACTAGTTAAAACAAAAAGAAAAAATAAAAGAGGGTCTATGAAAGGAGGAAAAGTCTGAGACAGGAAAGAACTCTTAGTTCTTTTCATTGGTTGTTCAAAAAAAAAAAGTTTGCTAAAAAAAAAAAAAAAACCCTAAAAAGCAGAACGGGTGTCCCAGTTTGGCTCCAAGGCAGGGGAAGTGTTAAGTAAGACCAGTAATGATAAGCACATGCAGAGCTGACTATAGCATTCCCACTTTTTCTATCACTGCTGTGTAAGTTCAATTTTCTCATAGCAGGCATCTTTAACAACCAACTACGAAGATTTATTATTTCCATATGTTCTCTTTTTTCCCTAAATTCCAAACACTGCCCTCAAGAGCTTTCAAATGCTGAACTAAATCAGAAAAGACACTGAACAATTTTGTGCAGACACCTTCGAGAGACTGGAGAATTTATATCACATAAATGGTGTGAATAATATATATGGTCTTTAATACAAATTTACCGTATAGGCTTGCCTCAAATTTCTCCAAAGGATCTACACTATAGTTGTAGATCTAAGCCTTCATATAACTAGATGAAATTTTTTTCGTATGAAATTTTCATGGTTAGAGAATTACTTGCATTCGCAAAGAACATCCTGATAGAATTTTAAAATTTCTCCAATGAGACACGGCTTATTTTTATTGTTCTTCCTGGGGTGGGTGGCAGTGGGGTGGTTTGAAAGTTTTAAATAAATAGCATTTCAAAAACAACTAGTAGTTAATTAGACCAAACCAAAAAAAAGAGATTAAAATTACAGGAAGGTGAATTCTTTTGTACTACCTTGCATACTGGTTCATTATGATCCCCCCAATTTTACCTCATGAATGCTTTGAGAAGATAATTATTCATTCTCAAAGGGTCAAATCCCTATTGTCCATTTCAAGAGATGCAAAAAGGCACCAGCAAATCTTTCTATTCACTCAAATGTTTTGTGAACCTTCTTTCAAATTTCAAGTCACTCATCAATATTTCTTAAAATATGAGTGTGGTAATGTCTGATCTGGTTGGAAGTGATTTGCTTTCTGTTTCTCATCAAGAGAATGTTGGGTCAGATTTAGAATCAAAAGTGTATTACAGAGCAATTCAGTTCAGAAAAAGCCCATTTGTAAAACCCAAGATAGGGAACATGCTCAATTTGTCCATCGGGGTTTTAGAATATAAAAAGAAGGGGCATAAAATATGCCCTACAGACTCCAAGAGGCATGCACGAGCGCGCGCGCACACACACACACACACACACACACACACACACACACACACACACATTTCAGCTAAGAACACATTGGTGAATATTAAACTATATAGGTCCAGGAAAAACATAGCCAGCCAGCTGTTCTTCCCCCCTAATAGAACCAGATTTTGTTAAATAACAAGGATCAAGTCCTCACCTACGGTCCAAACTCTAAGAGGGTAGCCCCAAAGACGGCAATCAAGAAAATGATGCTCTGAAGCAGCCTAATTTTGGAAGACAGAACGATTCCTTGATGAAAAAACCATTAATGTTATAAACTAGAAAGGCAATGAGCCTCGAACAAGCTGGGCAAGACTGGATAGTGTTTTCATTTAGAATCTGGGTAGTGTGTCTGCTGCAGAGAGTTTGCCAATTGAAATGTCACACAACCATGCCCTCTATCTCCGTGGCTGCCTTTGCTGGTGCCTCTTCAAGATTACATGTAGGTGACTTCCTCACTCACCAGGTGTCCGGGCCAGTCAGACCCAGTGATTCACAAAACTGTGATTTCCCTATTTCCTTTGCGCCAGCCACATTCCCTTCTACCCCACATGCCCCGGCCATTGGCATGTGCACAATCAGGAACGTGGTCACCACGGATACTTTTGCTTTGGTTCCTGAATTTTGATGTGAAGCTAATGAGAAAAGGTAAAAATTCCTCCTCCTCAATCCTCTCCTTTTGATACTGCCAGCAATCATACAAACAGGAAATGGAAAACACAATGCAAGACCCTTAACTGGGCTCCAGCTTAGACTTGGAGCTTCAGAACTGGCCCCGGACTATCTAATTCTTTACTCCAAGTCATGGAAAAATAAATATCTTCATTACTAACCCCCCTGTCAGGTAGGTGATGTATTAATACTTATGTTCAAAATGTTTTATTTCGGGGCTGGAGCGATAGTACAGCAGATAGGGCATTTGCCTTGCATGCGGCCAACCTGAGTTCGATTCCCAGCATCCCATATGGACCCCCGAGCACCACTGGGAATAATTCCTGAGTGCAGAGCCAGGAGTAACCCCGGTACATTGCTAGATATGACCCAAAAAGCAAAGAACAAAAAAAATGTTTATTTCTACTAATGTTGCAAGATTCATTGGGCCAGTGATCTTAAGAATAACTTTTGAAGATGAAGTTATGAAATTTACATACAAGTGGTACTACATGGAAAGTATCATGTTAAGCGAAATGAGTCAGAAAGAGTGGGATAGACACAGAAAGACTGCATTCATCTGGGGAACATAAAGCAACAAAACGGGAGACTAACACCCAGGAATGGCTCAGATTAGTACCAGGAATTTTGCTCCATGACTTGAAGGCCAGCCACACGTGCTAGGGGAAAAGGAAGCTCAGATAGAGAAGAGAGCACCAAATAAAGGGTGTTGTGAAGACCCTCCCAGGGTGGGAGAGACATGCTAAAAGTAGTCTATAGACCAAACATGATTGCCACTCAATGCCTCTCTGGCAAAACACAGGACCCAAAAGAAGAGAGAGAGAACAAGGGGGGAATGCCCTGCCACAGCGGCAGGGTGGGACGGGGGGGGGGGGATGGGGAGGGAGGGATGCTTAGGACCCGTGGTGGGGGAGGATGGGCACTGGAGGAGGGATGGGTACTTGATCATTATATAACTGAAACCCAAGCACAAAAATTTATAAGTCTATAAATGTGCTTCATGGTGTTTTACTAATAAAAAAATGATTAAATTAAAAAAAAGAATAACTTTTGAAATTTCATGGCACTGATGACTCAAAATAAAAGCTTTTTTGTTTTTTTGCTTTTTGGGTCACACCCGGCAATGCACAGGGGTTTCACCTGGCTCTGCACTCAGGAGTTACTCCTGGCTGTGCTCAGGGGACCGTATGGGATGCTGGGAATCGAACCCAGGTCAGCCACATGCAAGGCAAATGCCCTCCCTGCTGTGCTATCTCTTCAGCCCCAATAAAAGCATTTTTATTTCTGAACTGTCTCTAGGTGTCAAGAAAAACACACTAAGGTTAAGTGGAAGATGATTCTAATCGCTCACTTAACTAATTATGGAAATGTATGAATTTTTAAAAAAAAATCAAGTCAATCTTTACATGAATTATGTTAATTTTTTCCTACTAAATATTAGTGATAAAAATGTGGTCAATGTCCAAATAAACCAGAATTTCTATAATGCTTTTTTAATACAACATTTTAATGTGCTATGTTTGAGGATTAAGAAAAGATGGAATTTTCTCAAAGACACAAATTTCCTAAAAATCCTTTGGGTCAATGTATCAGAGTTTAAAAAGCAACAAAATCCTCAGAATCGTAGGGACCTCTGAGATAACAGACTCATATACTCAGAATCGTTGGGGCCTCTGTCTGATATAGTAGCTCAAATACCCATAATTGTAGAGGCCTCTGATATAAACACACTCATACTCATTTTTCACTGAGACCGACAGACATTAAAGAGATTTCCTTTGCATCAGAACAATGCAGGTATGACAATGATAGCTTTTCTAACCTCATTTTGTTCAAACATAAACACTGATACTTTCCAGAACTATGGTAGTACTGCAAGGAGCACTGTCCTCCCATTTGCTCGAGTGGGCACCAGTAACGTCTCCACTGTGGGACTTTTTACTGTTTTTTGCATATCAAATACGCCACAGAGAGCTTGCCAGACTCTGCTGTGCAAGTGGGATACTCTTGGTAGCTTGTCAGGCTCTCGAACAAGCTCTTGGGCTCTCCGAGAGGGACGGAGGAATCGAACCCGGGTTGGCGGCATGCAAGTCAAACACCCTACCCGCTGCGCTATCGCTTAAGCCCAAAATCAAATAACAAGCAAAATCCTTCACTTCAATTGCAATAACAATATCTCCCTTTTCACGAGCTAAACAGGGCTGCTGGTCAGCCCTTTTCTCTCAGATGGACAGGGATGCTGACATCATCAAAGGAAGTTCACTGGAGAGAATTGGAAATGCTTTCTCTGAATGGATCCTCTTAATGCTCCATTTCTAATGGAAGAAGTGAGAAGAAATAAGGACTACTTCAGAAAATCAGCCCTACAATGGTAAATAAAGAGAATCTGGATTGCAACCCAAGTACGACTAAGATCCCACACCTTCCCTGTGGTTTTTATAGCTAATTCCAACTTAAAAGCAACCAATCAATAGAAAAAAGCAGCAATTCTCAGATGCACTGACATTTTCAAAAAACACACAAAGATCAGAAATATTTTCCACAAATGAGATTACCCTCAGGCAAATGGGCAGTGCTAATATTATATATACTGATTGGATTCCACGGGACATCAAAAGATCACGTGGACGCCCACCTACAAGATGGTCAGACTTCTTCGTTAAGACCCTGAATGATCGGTTTGAGGCTCAGCATGTTCCTAGAACAAACACATACCATTGGGCTAGCACGCAACCGGGATGAATGGAGATGTTACTGGCACCCGCTCGAGTAAATCGATGAATAACGGGGATTAAGTGATTACATATATATATATATATATATATATATATATATATCACTTAAGTGGTTAAGTGATATATATGTATATATATATGTACCCCACACAGTAGAGCCTGGCAAGCTCCCTGTGGCGTATCTGATATGCCAAAAACAGGAACAAGTCTCACAATGGAGACATTACTGGTGCCCGCTCAAGCAAATCAATAAACAACAGGAAACAACGGGACGACAGTGCTACAGTGCATATATATGTATGTATGCATATATATGCATAAATAAATGCACTGTTCATCGATTTACTGGAGTGGGTGCAAGTAACGTCTCCATTCATTCCAGCCTTAGATTTTAGCAGCCTCTCCTTACTCTTCCTTCCCAATGGTGCCGTATTGGAGGCTCTTTCAGGGTCAGGGGAATGAGACCCGTTATTGTTACTGTTTTTGGCATATCGAATACACCACGGGTAGCTTGCCATAAATAACCTTTTACATAGTAAAGTAAAGGCCCTCCCATTGATCATCGATTTGCTCGAGCGGGCCCAGTAACGTCTCCATTGGAGACTTTATTGTTACTGTGTTTGGCATATCGAATACATCCCGGGGAGCTAGCCAGGCTCTGCAGTGCGGGCGAGATACTCTCGGTAGCTTGCCAGGCTCTCCGAGAGGGGCGGAGGAATCGAACTCGGGTTGGCCATGTTGGCTGCGTGCAAGGCAAACGCCCTACCGCTGTGCTATCGCTCCAGCGTTAACCCAAAAAGGTTCTCAGCCCTTAAAACAACTGAGGGAAGGGGGGTATATATAATCAACTATTAACTAGGCTATGGGGTAGGTTTCCATGAAACATCTGAATATCTGGGATTTTAAGTAGTTTTGCTGAGCCACACAGACATTTTATTCTATGCTGACTAGCACATTATTCATAATTATCTTTCTCATTATAATTTTCTCAGTTAATGCTTGCCCTTAGTGTTAAGTAAATGTGGCTCAGTGTTTTGACAAACTCGGGCTATTTTTTAAAGCGGTTTGATTACTGGATTCTACATTCTTGACAAGTCCATGCTTCTCCATTGGAGCTGGAACTTACATAACTGTTTAAATTAGCTCCACTGAGGTATAATTTAGAAACAATAACATTTACCAATTCAAATTCAACAAGCTTTACAAATGTATGAAGCATGTCATCACCAACTTTCATTGTGATATAAAATCCTTGCAAGGGCAGTGAATCCTTCTCTTTGCCCAGTAACAAGGCAGCTGTTAATAGGGGCTCTTTGACATTAGTTTCATCTTCTGTAGAATTTCACAAAATGGAATAAAATAGATTATGTAGTCTTTTGTTCCCAGAATCTTTCATTTAGCACAATTCTTTGAGGGGGGGGGGCATCCCCATTTAAGGTCTGTACAAGAAGCTTCTCTCTACTGCCCAGTCACTTTATTCTCTTTGACACAATTAATTTGTTCAATCAATAGTTGAACTTTTGAGTTGTTTCCAGTTTGGAAGTTAGTTACAAGACACCATTACTTCAATTTAGGGGTACAAATCTATCTGTAGACAGAAGTCAATACTTCATTATCCTTGAACAAATAATGAAAAGTGAGGGGATCTGCTAGGATTTCGGGTGAATGTTTGTTTAAATTTAGGAGAAATGATGTTTTCCAAAGTTCTTATCCAACTTGCCTTATCAACAGCAGAACCTAAGAGGTACAGTTCTACCACATCCTCACAGATCTTAGTAGTATCAGCTGTCTCACTCTTGCTCACGATGATGAATATGTAAGATAATACCAGGGTTGGACTTTGCAAATTATCTAGATACCTGGTTAAGTTTGAGAATTTCAAATTCACTCATTTATATATCTGGCATGACCTTTTGCAGATGCACATTTTGTAGGCATTTGCAAGTTACATCTGACTTGCTATTCCATTTTCTCAATGATATATTTGACGAGCAATTTTTGAAAATACATTATTACAATTTACCTCACTTTCTGTATGTACTTTTTGCATGCTAAATTCTCTATAGCCCCAAATCCTAGAAATTTCCCAATTAATTGTCTTTTAGAATTTTTATAATTATGACCAATTTCAGTTAATTTTTGCACTCAGAAATGCAGTATCTCCAGCACCATTTCTTGAATGAACTATAATTTCCTCATCGAATACCAAGGTCACTTTATTGCAAATTAATTTAAAATATATATATAGGTCCACTCTATTATCTGCTTTCTGGTATGCTGATTTATATGTCTATTTTTGTATAAATACCACATTTACTTATATTCAGGTAGTATAATCTTGCCAACTTTCTCCCTTCTAAAACTGCTACAGTGTTTCTAAATCCTTTAAAATTCCATATGTTTTAAAACCAGTTTTTAATTTTAAATATCAAAACACAGTAATATTTTGATTAGATCACAATAAATTTAAAGATCACAATACAAATGGTTTCTCTGAAATTATAACTATATTGAATTTCTGGTTTATAAAGTTATTCCATTTTTTTAGATTTCAATTTTTTTCACCCTAATAGCTTGAAATATTTGGCTTCTGGATATGTTTTGCCAAAAATATTATTTCAGATTTATAATGTTGCCATAAAATTGTTATTTTCAATTATTAATTACTGGTTTGTAACATCACAACGCAATGGTAATCTTTCGATTTGCTGTGTGTGTTGAAATGATGAGAATTTCAGCTTCTAGTTCTTATCATTCTTTTCACAATTTCGATTCTGGAGCAGGAGAGACAGTATGAAGGGTATGGCGCTGGCCAGGTTGTATCCCCAGCACTCCCTCTCATCCCCTGAGTACCACCAGGAGTAACTTCTGAGCATGGAAGCAGGGGGAAAGTCCTGAATACAGCCAGTTGTGTCTCCCACTAATTTTTTTTGATTATGATATTTTATATAGTTCACCTTGCTTACAAAAGAAAGAGGCAGGAAGGGGGAGATGGCAGCTTTGATTCTTTCTAATCTGTATGACATTTGTCTATTACTTTTATTACAAAACCTCCAGGCATTATACATTGATCCATATATATTAAAGCACTCAATTTAGTCAAGGTAAATATCTTGGGGAGGTGGGGGACGAGCAATTTTTGAAGAGCTTTCCCTTGCTGCCTCTGTAACATGAGATTCAGAGTCATTAAATTCCTTTTGTCGTGCTGTAGAAAAGGTTTAACTTCTACATTTTATTAGAAATGTGTGCTAAATTTCAGGAAGTAATTTTTCTGTATCAACTGAAGTGATTTAAAATATTTAATAAATGAACAAACATACATATGTCATGATTTTTCACATGTTAAACTCTTTGTATTCACGCAACCTTGGGATAAACCCTAATTGAACATGATAGATAACAGCATTAACACATTGCAAGATCCAACTGTTAAAATGTTATTAGAAAACCTGGGGCGGGGGGGGGGGGGCTTTGGATACATGGCAGGGCTCAGGGGTTACTCCTGGCTCTTCATATGGGGATCACTCCTGGCAGGTTTGGAGGACCATATGGGATGCCGGGGATCAAACCTGAATCAGTCACATGCAAGGCAAATGCCCTACCTGCTGTATTATTACTCTGATCCCCTGTGATTAGAAAATTTTACACCTATGTTTGTGAGATATGGGTTTATAATTTTATATATTTTTAATGTATTGTCTGGGTTAGGTAAATGCTTTGATAAAATGGTAATGACTTCTTAAGAGAGCTGGAGTATCCTCTATCTTTTCAACTCTGGTTGAATACAATTTCTGCCATTACTTCCTTAAATGCATGTTAAAATTCACTAAGCCGTCCAAATTTGAAGATTCAAAACTTCAAATCTGCTAAGATATTTCAGCTATAAATAAAATTCCATTAGTGATACAGAATTATTCAAGTCATATCTATTCTTAAGTGAGCTTGTGGAAAATTATTAAACAAGTGAATTAAAAAGTGAGCTCGAAAAGATTATATCATCAAAGAATTTATCCATTTCACCTAAGTCATCAAATTTACTAGCATAAAGCTGTTCACTCTTCATGCGATTTATTTCCGTAGGTTCTATTGCTGCTCTTGGTAAGTAACGCTTTCTGTCTTGCTTTCACTCATTCTGGTTGGAGATTTATTGATATAATTGGTTTTGCTAAAGAACTACGTTTTAAATTTCTTTACACTTTTTCCATTAACAAACTTATTTTCCTATCTTCAATTTTTTCCCTTTTCTTCACCAGATGTGTTTGCTTTTTTGTTTTCTACTTCCTAAGGAATATCCCAAATCATTGTTAATATATACCCCTTCATCCCTTAGAACAGCAAATAATCCTATCAACATATTCTTATGCTCTATTTTAGTTCATAATTGGTGTTCCTACCCTCTTCCTACTGTCTATTGTCTAAAAATTGTATTTTCTAATATTTTCTTACTTTTCGTTTTAAAGCAGGAGGTAATCAAGTTTCTGTTTTTATAATGGTCATATAATCATTATTATAAAATTCACCTACTTATAAAAAATTGGTCAAGTAAGAGTTAAATAGTAGAGTCCCCAAAAATATGTATTTAATTTCAAAAATTACTGCTAGATATTATAAATAAAAGGCTATCAAGAAAGAGGAATTCACGCATTCACATATTGTTTTGCTCTGCATTTAGAGTCCTCAAACAGTCTAAGTTTGGGACTGATAACTTGATTTATGGATCTGTCATCCAAGATTTTATTTACCCACTATGAAATGGAGGACTTCGGAGTTTCATGCTGAGGCTTTATTTCTGTAGATATTTTTTTGCGAAAGTAGATCTCACATTTTGGAATTAAGAAATAAATGTACTCCAAAACTTCTAAATTTGAATGATTTGTGCTTTACAGTCCATTTTTTAAAACTCAGAAAATGTATAAATCTTATTTAAATCATCCATGCAATGATTTAAAATTTTCCCTTAAATTCCTAAATAAAAAGTTCTCCACATATCTTTGCATTATACAGTGACTGACATTAAAACCTCTAAATAAAAATATTCAGATGTCTGCTCATTTTATGACTATCAATGCCTCACATGACTGTACCTCAAGTTTTCAAATATTTGCGAACAAATATCACACAACTACATTTCATGTCAAAGTCAGCCAATTCTAATTTGGTATATACTGATATCTAGCATTATAATATTTTTACACATACACAAATACATACAACCCCAATTCAATATCTTATCATGGCTCTTTTCAATTTTTTAATTGATATTTTGTTTATCACTGAACTGCAATATTATGGAAAGTGAGGGTGATCATTTTAGTCCTACACAAGTACATAATCAGCCAGTCTTCAAACATCAAAGACCCATCCCATCATCTTGTACTACAACTCTTCTCCATTCATCTTCCTTACCAGACTCTCTCTGAAGTAACCCCCACAGTTTTCAATGAGCCTAGGAAATGATAGTATGTCTCCTGTTGGTCTGCTTCACTAAGCTGAATTCCACATAGGACTGAGGAATCTGATCATTGTCTTTCCCTGGTCACTATTTTTAAGCACTACTGGAGATACCAGATAATTAGGTAAATTTCCCCAGTTCATGTAATTACAAATCCCCCAGAACACAAACCCAGCACTTCTTTCTTGGGGATACCTTTTCATACTCAGTAGCTGGCTAATGATTTCAGTTCAGGAAGCCAGACCAAGGTCTCAGGTTTCCCTTTAATGGTAAGATCATTCAAATTATTTCTCAGTTCTTTTCTTCAGCCACAATTTTATAGAGACTCATATTTAAAACCTCTCACGTGGGCCTTCAGGATCTTCATGGCTAACACATACTCATTTGCCAAATGGTTCTGCATTCCTGTGAGCTCCAGTCCAGAGTTAAACTCAGGGTTCATTCAGGGCCTAAGTGCCCTCTCCTATTATTTAGTAACGATCACCTCCTGCTTTCTGGTACTGAGAGAGACAGTCCCTGCTTTTAGCCATCAAGGACCTTCCCTTTTCTAAGCTTCCAGGATATCTGTGAATTCCTCATTTGTTTTCTCTCAAAACTCCCTGTACTCAATTCTTCTGCGGCCCACTCACTGGCTCTCATCTTGTTCCTTTCTGTATGCTTTCCCCTAGGGATCTCATCCAGTCTTACGGCTTAAAAGATATCCACATGTTAATAGCTTCCAAATGCCTCTTCCAGCCAAGGTTGTTCCCAGGACCTCAAGCCCCATCTCTGCAACTAGCTGCTCAGCATGTCCACTTGGAAGCCACAAGAGCCCCAAACACACACATGTCCTGCCCCATTTTGAGCTCCCGATGTACCTTCCAGATGAGGCTTACACCCAACCCTCCGCGGCTCAGCATACTGCACTTCCTCTCTTTTGAGAGCTAATGTCAGAGGCTTCGGACACAGTCTGGAGTCGTTCTCATTCTGTCACAGTGAACATACAATCTGAGAATAGATAGAAGACAGCTTCCAACTTCCAAAATAAGTTTCCTCATTTGACCACTGAGAGAGTAATGTGAGCACTGTGCTCACTTGCATGCATCCTCTCTCTCTTTCTCTCTCTCTCCCCTCTCCTTGTCTCTCTGTGTCTCTTTGTCTCTCTATCTGTTCTCTGTCTCTCTGAATGTCTCTCTCTCTCTCTCTCTCTCTCTCTCTCTCTCTCTCTCTCTCTCTCTCCTGCTCTTCCTGCCCTACAGCCCAGCGGTAATTCCATCTCCCCTGCACAGGATCGAGGGTCATGGTAGATTAACTACTTCCTCTAATCCCTAGACCCATAAAGTGCTAGTGGCCTTTCCCATCTCACTCACAATTGAAGGCAAAATCCTTAAGGACCCGGCTCCTGTTCTTCCCCCATGACTTGTCCCAGAGGTCTGCCCAATCAGGCCACCCTGCCCTCCCTATAATTCAAAGTTGTAAGTCTGTTCCTGCCTCAGGACCTTTGTCCCACTCTTCTTCATGCTGCAAGGACATTAAACCTTTGGGTTTCCCCATTGCCTGATCCCATCATTTTTAAGTCTGGGATCAGGAAGGATTTTTTTTCAATGGATCCTCCCATAGGAATCATCATCCAGCAGGAAAAAAAAGAAACCACCCTCGGGAGCTCCCACAGAGAAAAATTAACATAGGCAAATGCCTGCAAGACTAAAGTTAGAACCCAAAGGGTAAGGCTAGAAGAGCCGAACAGTAGAGTGCATGGCACAGATGGAAGAGTCTCTGCTGAATGCCAGGCAGGGTCAGAAGCTGGAGTTGGCTGTCACAGAATGATTGGCCTCTGGGGGCATTGCTGGAAAGCACTGATTTGCCTCTACCTGGGCCCAGGATCAGAAGGAAGGGTCCACACAAGCTTCATTCACTGCATGTCTTAACAATAGCCTGGCTCATACAGGGGCCTCTGAGAAACTCCAGAGCAGCAACACAAAGCACACGGTGGAGCAGGCAGCTGACGGGTCAACGCCTGTGTACCCACATCCCTCTTCATCACCGCCTTCCTCCATCCCAGAGTGACCACGCCCAGTTCATACCATCTACTATCATCTGTCTCCCTAACAGAACGCCAACTCCGCACTGGCTGAGATCTCTACCTGTTTTGCTTATCGGGGTCACCCCAGTACTAAAACCACACCATCAGCACTCAATAAAAATTGACTGAATCACTAATGAACTGGATCTCTGCTTTTATCTTCCAACAAGCAGGAACAAAATCATTGCCAGTACAGATACCAGGTCAAGACAGGGCACAAAGACCAAGGATAGATACAGCAGAGAAGGGCACAAGGCAATTGCCTTCCAGGAGCTGGCAGGGGCACAAGACGACCAAGTACTGGGGTCTTAGAGCTTCAATTTCACTGGCCAGGGCTGGACATTCTAAGAGGCTGCCAGAAGGAGTTTCAAGGTGCAAAGGGTCAAGTCACAAGGCTGCGTCTTTTGTGATACCTGGGATGGAGGGTCCATCCTTGCTGCGGTTGAGCGCCCAAGGTTGTGAGAGATGCCTAAGGCTGTGTTCTTGCTTAAAAGGACACCTGATTCAGCTGCTTGGCGTCTACTTCCCGTCACACATGGGAGACATCAGAACTCAAGAGGGAAATGAAGGAACAAATCCTCCTCAATCCAGAAACTACCTCTTGCCCTTCCTACGTCGATGCCAAAGAAAAGGTTAAAGGACCCTGAGATAAAAGGTTAAAGGACCAATTGATTTAGTAAGAGTGATTTAGAAACATTAATGCTATTTTTTGCATGGCCAGGCTGGAAAACAGAAAAAATTAGGCCATACTGTCTTCTGCAGTTGGCATGTTTGTCTTGCCAACGTGCCCATGGTTGCTTATACCTTGTCTAATACTAGAAGATGACAAGAGGACATAAATCCAAGGAAAATACTGCCTAATTAGCACTATTCACTGTATATTGGATCTCCAACTCTTCCTTCATACATAAAATAAAGATAAGATTTTATCTACCTTCACTGTGAGAAATGAATGAATTGCCCATTTAATGCTTACAAAGACTTTAATATGCCTAAAGATAAATAAAATACAATAACACACCATTTGAGGCCGAACAAAATGACTGCTTTAAATCAAAATCGTGACAATAGCTCTACAAAATCTTATTCCCTGCCTTAAAGTGATCCCATTCAACTACTTCATTTGTAAAGTATTCATTCCATTTGCACTCATACGATAATAAAAACTACTTTTCCTCTGAGACAAATCAATCAAAAAAATGAAATTGTATCTTAAGATAAAATGGGGCTGCTCAATCTTACAAATTATTTCATTAGTGGCCCTAGATAGCAAAAGTAATATAAAAGTTATTGATAATTCTCAAAATTCAATAAATCATTTTCATCAGGCCCTAATGTTTGCTTATAAAAGATATACAAAAGGGACCTCTCAGTTATCATCATCAAAGATCAATAGCTACATGAAAGTACTATCTTTGTATCGGTATCAATTGACTCAATGAATACTACAGAGTGGGTTTATACCACAGCTTTTTCTAATACCTCTCTGTACTCATGAGTAATCATTATATACTGTCATCACAGAGTTAAAAAGTGTATTCTTCATGTTCCATTTTCAGATGGAAAACAACAGACTATAACAGTTTAGTGTACAAGAAAAGCAACATGCTTCTTTCTACCTTAGTTCTTTCAAGTGCAAATAGCTTCACATTATTTTGCCCATGTGATTCTAACATTACCTAACATAAAAAATTTATTCATATTCCTGATAACAAAATAATGAGCTATTTATGGAGCAAAGAATTTTGAAGAATCCATAACAATACTTTTCCTCCTCAAGTGAACTCATAAGAGGATAACTCACATCCTGCTATGAAACCAAAGAGACTCATATTTGGTTTATGTAAATGTGAGTTTTTACAAAGAAAGGCATTGAAATAAAGACAGTTTTCAAGTCAGCTGTGCCTTGCTATGCAAAAATCAAATTCATATAAAAATATTAAAACTAAATATTAATGTATGAATTTCATGAAATCTATTTTTAATTAAAATAAATTTCCCTAAGTCTTCCATTGTGAAAATGGGCCACTGTCATGAAGACATACACACTCAGGATTTACAAAGGTCAAATGACAGAGCTGAGACTAGACGAAAGTGGAAAAACAGCAGCAGCAATCTTAATCCAGGCTTCTCTACTCAAAGACTCTGAGACGTCGGACATCTTACAGGGACTCCAGAAACCATCCACTGCTTCTCCTCCAGGGTGACACAAAAGATCCAAGAGAACAGGCAAAACCCAGAGGAGGGTATTGGACACTGACATCAGCCAAACTCCAGAGCAAAAACTGAGCACGGTGGAATATTCAGGGGAGCATGGAACATGCATGGTGCAGCAGGAAGCACTTGAAGACACAGGACGTACATGGGCTCATGGACATGCATGGAGAAATGGGGAGGAGATGGAGTCACTAGTTTCGCAGATTCATAAACTATAGACAGCCCTAAAAGGTGCATGAGATAGGGAACTGTAGGGGATCATATAGGAGACATACATAGGAGGTGCCTGGTATCATGGGAGGTACATGGAGACAGGGGAGATTCATGGAGATGTTGGAGATACATGTGATGATGGGATCATGGAACATGCACTGGAGATACAGGGGATCATAGAAAGTACTTGGAGATATGGGAGGTGGACGGAAATATGGATGTGCTTGGGGGTACATGCAGATATGGCAGTGAATGGGATCAAAGGACACACATGGAACTGTGGGGAAAGCATCACACCAGGGACTTTGCTAAGAAATAGAAAGGAAGATGTGGGACTAGCAAGGAGTCTTGAGTGCTGCACAGAGCCATGGGAAGTGGATAGAAGGAGAGGATGTACATGGATCATGGATCATGGATCATGGGACATATATGGAACAAAATGGGACATATGTGGAACAAAATGGCACGCAGAAATGATGCCATTTTGGCCTTTCTAGCTTCCCCATCCTAGCTTCTATAAGGCTCTAGTCTACTCTGGCTGCCCAGGTTATGCCTTCTCCAGACCCAAGGGAAGAGGTAACAGATCAAGCTATGTTTGTGGTTCGAGGGAGTGTGAAGAAATCAGAGGGAGAGTGGCAAAGGGCAGAGTCACAGAGGAAAGGCAGTAACCAGACAGTGGGGACTGAGATCATGGGTACCTCAAGACAATAGGAAGGGCCTCTCAAAGGCACAGACAGGCTGGGGGCCTGGGAAACTACATGAAGAAAATCCAATAGTGAGTCATCAAACAGCTCATGTATTTCTACCATCACTTGTAACCAATCAGTGCGTTTAACATCCACGTGACTATAATGGCACATATACAACTCAGAAGAAAAACATACAAGGAACTGGAGCGATAGCACAGCAGGTAGGACTTTTGTCCTGCATGGGGCCAACCCATGTTCGATTCCCAGCATCCCATACCACTAGGAGTAATTCCTGAGTGTATGAGCCAAGAGTAACCCCTGTGCATTGCCAGGTGTGACCCAAAAAGCAAAATGAAAGAAAAATATACGATATGTGTGAGGTAGTCATGAATAAGAAGAACAGAACCCAAACTAAAATCCTATCCCAGGTCTTTTCAATCAGGTTTCTTTTGCTCACCTAAGACTGTGCAGATAAAGGGAGCCGTGTTTACCTGTGGGCCAAGGGCCACTCTCCAGCCCAATGATGATGACAACCCAGGTGACTGATCCCAGATCTTTCTCAATATGTGAAATCAATGGAGGGGCAAAACAACGCCTGGTTCAGGGAACTGGCCATTCAATCCAAAGTCCACAATGCTCTTCCAGGATGCTTCAAAGCAATTCTTAAACCACTCCATAAATCCCTAAGTAAAGAGAAACTCAACAGGGGCTCAGGCAGGCGGAGATAAAGATCTCAGGGCCTGATGCAGTGAAGAACACCTGCAACGTCACAGGCAGGGGGCACTACAGGTACTGCAGCCTGCTCAGCATGGCCAGTGGACACAGTCCACAAATGCCTCCAGAATAGTTGGGAAATGAAGGATCCTAGGGAAAGGCAGCCTGAGCTGGCCATGACTCACCTTGCTGGTGCTCTTCTTCTGAGCATAATGTGAAATCCCCCCCCACACACCAATTCCTAGACTGGTACTCACTCTCTAAACAGCAAGCCTGCTGGGTCACTGTAATCAATAAACACACAAACACGGAATATAGCACTATCGCCTTAAGTAGGTATTAAACATTTAAAACTAATTTCAGAGATGATTACAAGACTCGGTAAGTATGCTGAGAAAACGCACTGTCTTGAGGGGTCAAAATATCCTCCTCCCTGCCCGCCTCCCTGATGGAACAGACATTTAAGCAAATGACAAGGACATCAGCGTGAACTGAACAGTGCCTGTGTAATGGGGTCAGGGGGGTTTCGCAGCCAGCGCACAATCAGGGAGAAATATTCCAGAACCTGGAGTCAAGGCAGCAACCTTGCAAACACAGCAAAGCTGGTAGAGCATGTAGAGCAATGAACTTGCAAGACAAGAGGAGCCCAAGGTGGCAAATATTTTACTGAGGATGGGAAAAAAACATCCTGCCAGAATCTTCTGCCCAGCCAGGTATGTCGACTTGGCATGCCAGCAGAGGCGTGCTGAGCGGCCGGCAGATGTTCCTGGGGCATCTGGTCCACCTCATTATCACCCCCTTGCACAGAGTCCACCCGACAGGCGATGCTGAATTGTGCCATTTCAGTGAACGTGGTGATCAGACAAGAAAAGTCGAGATTATTCAGTCCTTTCTTTATTTTCTCGTCTTTCCAGGGTCTGTCACTGTTTCAGATTCTCAGGTAGAGGCAGGTCGTGCAAAGCAGCCTTCCTGGAAGGAGACAGGGCCACTCCTGATAGGAAGTGAGCCAAATCTGGGATTTCTAACAGCCAGGAGGGACGGTCAGTGACAGCCTCCTCCCTTTGGAGCCTCCTCCCTTTGGAGCGGATCTTCCTTCCTAAAGCCCCCAAACTCTTGGCCCAGGGCCTGGCTACTCCTTCCCAGCCAAGATAAACTCCCTCCCCTCCAGCTACCCCCACCCACCAGCTCTGCTCACTGCCCCATCCACCTCTCTCTCTTGGGTGCCCTGGAGTGGGCTTTGTTCCTGGCAACTAATCCCCATGGCACTCTGATCCCTTCCTCTTACAGCCCTGAGTCTTTGCCTGATCACAGGCCTCCCCCTCCTTGCTTCATTGGGCTCCTACAAGCTGCACCCAATCCTTGCACCCCTGTCAGTCACACACACAAAAATATCATTTTCTCATTCCTCGTCTATTTTTCCTCGCCCAGTTATGCTTCTGCTCTTCACTACCAACTAGTTTTGACAATAGCACGGATGATAAAGGGCTATTGTCGCACTGCACACACGTGCTGAAATCCTTACCTCACAGACCTGTAGGTATGCCCATATTTGGAAATAGGGTCTCTGCAGGTTGCAATTAGTTAATATGAGGTTCCCACCCCCCAGCTGCATTAGGGGGGACCCTAAATGCATACTGAGCAGGGTCTTCTTAAGTAAAGAAGACAAAAGGACAGATAAAGAGAGAGATCATGTGACTAGAATGCAGTGGTGAGGAGGCCCCTGGCAAAGAAGAATCCTTCTCTATAGAGGGGCTGGAAGGCACTGCCTGGGATGTGACCAACCCAGGTTCAATCCCCAGCAACCCATGTGGTCCCCTACACACTGCCAGGTGTGATCCCTAAGCGCAGAGGCAGGAATAAGTCCTGAGAATTGCCAGGTATGTGTGCTCCCCCCAGCCCCCAACCTGCACACCCCCTCCAACCCCTTCCCCACCCAAAGGATCTTTCTCTAGAGCACATGTTCCAACTAACAACTTGATTTTGAAGTTCTAGCTTCTTGGATAGAAAGAGACAATGTTTTCCTTGTTTAAAACATTTAGTCTGAGGTCCTTTATTACAGAAGCATCAAGAAATGTATACACCAACTGTTTTCAGAATTTCCGGCCAGGTGACCCACTGCCCTCATTTTCCCAGGACACAGGAAATTCAGTACTAAACCAGGAAAGATAGGCAGGCCAGGATAATTTATTACTCAACCTCTGGCCCATAACTGCCTTGAAATTAGCATTACTGGATATTCTGATGCAAATATCATCTTTCTTAGTTGGTCCCCTGAGTCTTACTCTCGAAAAGGTAATTCCATCCAAAGTAGGATAGGAACTCAGCATTCTCGGTATAAATCCATCATATCCTTCAGACTCTTTCTTCTCATTCTTCCAAATGGAACCAAGACCCAGGAACTGAACCCCACTGAGTCTCACCCCTCCTCTCTCCTGTTCTTTGGACTTCCAGGTCCCACTTCACCCTTTTCCTTTCTATTTCCTGTGTTCGTTCCTCCCTGCTAGTCCACATTTTGAACTTCTCCTTGCTGTGCATATCTTCATAGAGGAGGATTATCCTAAGACAGTTTTCAAACTCACACATAACTACTGAGGCCCCACTAAACATATCAGCCTCCTTTCCCCCTGACCCACGTCTCAGGCTAGCATCGCATGAGTCACTACCTCAGACGCTTGCCTGCACTTGCACTGGTTACTCCCCTCACCTCTGGCTTATTTTCTCCCGCCCTTTCTCAATGAAACCCTCAAAGAGTTTCATAAACACTCAGCAGTGTCTTGGGAGCCAGACTGGCATTGTTTTCCTTATTCATTCTCCTCAACACTAGACTGGCAAACTCAGATGCCTCTCTCTTGGGTTAGACACCCTTCAGAGAACAAAATGCAGCAGTCACTTGAGTTTAAATTCCTAAAATTGAAAACTCTTAAGAGGAAGTGCATTTTAACTTCTATCCTCACTACTTAGCATCAACACTAGTATAGGACTAGTAAATGCCTGTTAACGTTTACTCGAAAGTGAAAGGATTCTGAGCTGTGAGGTACAAATGATGCTATTAAACAAATCCCACCATCTGATCCTGTCCTTGGCTAGAAAGACAGGCAAAACAGATGCAATTTCAGGTGAGTGAGGATTCTAAACTGTGCAATCTTAAAAAATGGGAAGCAAACAGTGGCCAATGAAACCAAGTATGTGTTTGCCCTTTGACCCAGCAATCTCTCAAGTAAATGTCTCTTCTAACTCAATAGTATTCTTGCAAACTTATAAAAAGATGCTCTGCAGGAGGCAATCTTCTTCATCACAGCACTGCCCATGATTGCAACTGCCTGAAAGTAATCCCAACGAAAAGATATTGTGTAGATTATGACTCATGACTACGTGAAGAGGCTGGAGGCTATGAAATAAAGCGACATAAATCTATATGCCGAGGGAATGGCCTCCAGGGACCCTGCCCCCAAAAGCTAGAGACACATTGATGTATTTGAAATGCCTATCTAAAAAAGAATAAGGTATATATATGCATGTGTATGAGTATATCATTATTTAAAATGAAACAAATACAGGTAAAATTGGGGTTTCAATTGGTACCATAAGCACAGAAAAAGAAGTAATGATTTCAAAGTAATGAAATCAAATGATTGCAAAGTAATGATTTTGTTCTAGTCTCCTAGTGAGATATACACTCTGAGCACTGAAAGAAGAGAAAAATATCATCCTCAAGGGTTTGTAGGAGTCAAAATGATTAGTCTCGGAGAAAACTATTCTCCTGAAATGAGTGAGGGTGTCAGAAAAAGTCAATAGAATAATCTGCTTGGCCTGAAAAGATGAAAGATTTGGCATCCAAGACAAAAATATGCGGACACAGATGTAAAGGGTTCATCGAAAACTGGATGTCCTGCAGATGCTGTACAAATCTAGGGAAACTTACTGCACATTTAGAGAAATATCTTTCTTAGCTGTAACATTGGAAAGACTGAATTGGGGCACTCACACACTCTAATCTGCGAAACCCCCTGATCCTCAGGTCCAGGCAGGAAGCAGTTAAGAGTGTTGGGCATCTCATCATCACAGAGAGCAAACCAGTGACCAGAGACAGCAGGCATTTGCCAAACCCTGCACAAGTGCCCAGGGGTGTGCTGAAAATGTGACAATCTCAGCTTTCAGGATAAAAGTGGCTTCCTCTGGAGGGATAAAACAGCAGGCAAAGTGCTTTCTTTGCAGGCTACTGGTGTGGTTTTGAGCCCCAGCACCCAAAACGGTCCCCTAGGTTCTGCTGGGAGTGATACCAGCACCTCGACCCCTCCCTGAGTGCTCCGTGAATATGGAGCCAGGAGTAAGCTCTGCGTTCCACCAGAAATTGACCCCCAAACAAAAACAAAGAGGATAAAAATGGCAACTGGTTCAACATCAAATATTGAACTCTATTCATATGAATTTGCACTCATATCGCAGATGATAATAAAGATGTATTAATGAAGTTTCTTAATAAATAAGAGAAAGTAAAAGGAAAACACTACATCTCACTGTCAGGGAATCGACTAGTATGAAATCAAAGGTACCAGTAGAGGGAAAGGAAGAATAAAAATTATTCTGCTTCTCCTGTATAAACAAACCCACAGGATGCTTTAATAGCTGGTGAGGGAAAGCTCCTTCAGAGAGAAGTATTCTTGCTACTATTAAGGAAGACAGAATGAGAAGATGAGAACCCCCCAGGTTTACACCCACAAGGTTTGGTGGATGCGGGAAGTGATCATTAAAGGATGCTAATTTCACACACAGGTGTCTTCTCTCCAGATGGGAAGAGCAAGTAACACTGTCAACAACACAGCAGAGACAAATAGCTCCAAACCACATCTGAGCAGGACGCTTAATGCTAGTCAGAAATTGCAGAAATATTCAGGACAGAACAGAGGAATGGCACCACCAGGGTGTACTCAGCCAAATCCATCCTGGGGGACACCACAGCATCAAGAGCCTGAGTTTCTTTACAAATTAATTTCCAGGGGAAATAACAAAAAACTCGTAGCGGAGTTAAGGCTTGTACAAAAGATCAAGCAATCACCACGTGCAACTTCTCTTTTAGACTGTCAGTTGGACTGTTTTAGAAAATCAGACTTAAGCACCCAGAAACCACTGGTGCTCTTGCAATGCTCTTTGAGGGTTTAGCGATACATGGGGACTTAATTGTTCTTTGTTTATGTTTGATATGCTAATGGTATTGTGAATTCCTTATGTCCCACTGTCATGAAATGGAACAGTAGAGATGAAATTGTTTGATCTCCTTCTTTTTTAAAAAACAAATTGGAGGGGGTAACACCAGCAGTGCTCAGGTCCTACTGCTGGATTACCACATGCAAGCCAACAGTCCTATCCACCGAATTATCACTCTGGCAAATTAAACAATCAAATATTGTTTGATTTCTTGACATAGCTTCAAAAATAATTTGGTGGGCATAGAAGAGAATGTGGGTGACAATTTAAAAAGAAAAGGGTGAGTTCTGAATTACTAAATAGGAGGCTGATCTTCGACTGTCCTTTCCAATTTTGTATCTGTTTGGAAATGTCCATGAAACAGAGTTTTAAAAAGTAAACGCCATTTATAAGATGAATTATTAAAATGTAATCTCTGATTAGCTATACTTAGCCTGATAACATAATTGCAAGTTCCTTGAAGTCAGAGAGAGATTAATTTTATTTTCCTCTGAATGCTGACAGGACCCATGGTGTAAAGAACTCTAAATAAATTCTGATGAGTTCAAGAATAAATGAGTGGAAGTGCAGACTCATTTGTTAATCCCTCAGATCCACTTAATGCTGGAGACATTAGAGCAATTCTCTGCACCTTCCAGTTCCTCCAAGGTAACGACACAAGCTTTGGGGGGGAAACCAAGAAACCCCCTGCACGAAGGCTTGATTTTGCTTTACGGTGGTTTTATTAGATTCTTGCCATCCGCTACCTCAAACGCTTAGAGCTGGCAGCATCTACAAGATCAAGTCGGGATATTCTGCCACGTGTCCTGCTGACCGCAGATTCTTCTTGAGACAGGCATAAGTTTCTGAAAATGAAATTCTTGCAGAGGCTTTTGTATTTTGCTGCCTTTCTAAAGCACGGTCTGAACCCAGAATGGCCGTATAACAGCGAGACACATCGCGCTTGCCGTGCACGGCCCACCCCGAGCATGCTTGGCAGGTGGCCTGTGGTCCTGATGCAAGGCCCTTACCTTTGTAGGAAATGATGGGGTGCTCGGTGCGCTGGCAGCCCTCTGCGTCTGTCTCCGTCTGGACGAGTCTCCAGCAGCCCAGGCTCGAGAATAGCCACACAATGACGCAGGGGCCCTTCATGGTGGGCAGCGGACCGTGGACTCGGGACTCGGGTCTCCTAGCCAGAAGCTCGGCTCCCCGTCATGTAGGACAGCGCCTGAAACACACCAAAATGAAGGCACTGAACTTGCGCCAAGTTCCGCTGCAGGGCAGTCTTGGTCCAGCCGTTTTCCTAAGAAGCTTCCAGAGTTTCAAAAAACACCATTTCTAGATTCCCTGTGAGTGGGAGCAAAGCGAAGGAGCCTCCTCCCTTTCTCCCCACGACTTTCTGAAATAAACCATTTGGGTCTCACTCACAGGTCATTTTCATAGTCACTACAATGCACACAAATAACACTGTGAGTGGGTTTGCGAGAGAATATTAATTTGGTATTGCTTGTTATGAAATGTTCATCATGTTAAGAAATAATCAGCACTGAGAAATATGTATCTCACTAGACCACAAAGGTTGTCAAAGGTGAAATATTAACTAAGTAGGCCATCATCCAAGAACTTGCTGAATAAAATTCTACATGAGCCAAAGAGATTGTTACTGTTACATTTAATTTGGGATCACACATACAAATATATACGGGGTTGTATGCATCCCATGAGAGAAATCGCATGCACACACGCTGCATTAATAGTAATTCATTTTTTTCTGATTGTATATTTGAACATGACAGCAAGTTCCGGCACTAGTTTTCAAAATCACTGAATTCCTTGGCATTCCCACACCTTCTATTCTGTTTTCCAAACCACAAAAGAAATAGCAGGTTTTCATCTTTTCTGTTTTAATAAACATGTGATATGCATTAGTTTGGATGTCATCCTCGGCAAAACCTTACAACAGGGTCAAGTTCATTCACTCCTCGGTGCAGAGAGATAAATCACAGATTGTAAAGGAGAAACATCACAGTTGATGCAGCACAGGTAAGTTACCAAAGCTGCCAGGGGAATGCAGCTGACGAGCTGTGACCTGAGTACTAGTTTTCCTTGGAACACCACCCTCAGCCCCACACAAAAATAGGTCTATTGTGGTGATCTTCAGATTGTCAAATATCCCAGGCACCCTACTTAATACGGATCACTGGAATTAGTTTATGCTATCCAACTCTTCCTAAATGGTCCACGTGGCAGAATTATTTTCTGAACTTCACAGATGACCCACTGCAAAGTGCCTGTCCGGGGAGCCGGTGTGTGTTCAACGCATCTATACTGAGCACCTACCAGGTGAAAGGAAATGATGGCGGTGGAAGCTGGTGACTGACTTAAAGATGATGAATTATTTAAACGATGAGGAAGGTTTAAGCAAGACAGGCTAGTAAAAATAACTACAATCCAAGCTGTTAGAAAACCATAAAAATAAGGAGTTCTGTGGGAGTTTAGAGTATGACTGCTATTTTGAGGGGTCAGAGAGGAGGCCACAGAGGATAATCTAAGTTTCTTGTGGGGGATAAAGAGGATGTTAAGAGATACAGCTGGTTAGAGATACATTCCACGCCAGGGGAAGAGGAAGAGGGGGGAAACACACTAGGAGGCAAGAGATGAAAGCAAGAAACAGGTCTGGGAACATGGCTTCAACCAGAGACACAGGATAGTGGCAAGAGGAATGGCATTTGGACTAGAACGACACCCAAATCCTAAGTCTGTCCTTTCCGACAATCATGGTACATCAACACGAAAACAAGAATAAAATTGACTTCACAGCAGAAATCAATTTTACAGCAGAACACATAGAAAGTTATGGGGAGGTGATCATCCAAATTACTAAGTGGATTTGAAGCTACAGAAATAGCACAGAGGAGAAATACACAAAGCTGTGACTTCAAGGGTTGCTGATATGAATCAAACTCAAGACAGAGGAAACACCCAATAGGATGGGCAAGGGAGATAGAAAATTAAGGTCACAGAATGACCTTCTTCCCATTCTTCCCATTGAATGGGTGAGGGGGAAGACATGAGTCCACCCTCTGTCTTGAACTTGGGTTATCTCATCAGACAACACAAGAGATGGCATGTGAGTTCCCAAGCCCAGACCCTGACCCTGAAAGACTAAAGGTTCATTGATACTCCCCCACCCTGCCCCACTCTCTCTCTCTCATAGAATACATTCTCAAGGACGCTCAAATCAGGTGCCAAATCTCACATACTGTGACCGGAATACCAGAGGCCACACACGGGGGTTCCTGCTGACATATACCACATCAACCAGCCAGGTCTTCTGATACCCAAGTGAAGCAGAAACCCGCGGAATGACCTCAGTAAATATCCAGAACACAAAGAATTCAGTCAGCTGAGCTTTTCCCAAATCCCGAAATCAAAAGGTAGAATATAACAAAATGGTTTAGCATTTCTCAACCAGTTTCCAACCCTGGTGAGACTCAATCTGTGGCCCAGTTCATGGAATTTTCATCTGGCTCCCACTTACTTGTGGGGATCCTCAGGGGGGCCATCTAGCCCCTGGTTGAGAAATACTGGTTTAATTTGTTAAACTTGGGACAACAGAAAGCAAAGAGGCATAGAGACTCAACGTTGACAATATAAAGAGTCTTTGGAGTTATGATGCCACATATTTAAGTAGAATAATCAACAGAAGCATTGAGTAGAGATGAAAATGATCACTGAGCTTGTGTATGCAAGATTTAGATGCTGAAAGAATATTAAGTGAATGCAGTCAAATATTGGAAATTCAGATTGTATGAACAAGAAAAGAATAAAGAATCCAGCTTATATCCTGGAAGCGTGAAAACCATAGGTGTAGTGATGAGAAGCCAGAAGAAAGCATAAGAGGAAACTTGGGTAAAGAGAACTATTTATTTAAAAAGTTGTGATATAAGTAATTGTCCAAGATGATAAAGCAGTGCACGAAGGGAGTATACAATATGGAGCTCATATAAGCTGGAATGTAAAATAACACATTCAAGGGGCCAAAGTTGTCTGCAGGAGAACTCCAGTTAGATCCCGTGTGTAACTCCCGTGTGCTACGTGATGTCTCAACAACTCTGCTATAGGAGCCCCTGGCCACACTGGTGTGTGGACTCTAGCACACAAGCACTGAGTCTGAAAGATGTTCAACCCCCTCGGCCACCAACCCAGACTATTAACCTCAGCAAGCACAGGTGCGAGCACCAAACTGACTGTTGGCTGGCACCATGGTCAAGTGTGTTCAAGCATGACATCTCAAAGCAAGAGTCCCAATGGAGCCCTGGGATCAAGTGGGCATGCACCATGATCAAATGTAGATGGGACCCCAGTCTTCGCAACAACAAAGGGAGTGAAGGGAGAAATAGGAGGAAGTGGCTTGTCAGTGGCATTCTGGGGACGGGGCAGGCGTCAGTACCTTCAAGGCCACATGGCCAGTGTCCACTTTGCAGATGCAGCCTGAGCGGACTGGGAGACAATTCCCAGAGCAAGGCACTGAGAAAGGAAAGGCTGGGGCCAGCACAGCTGACCTGCTTGCTAGGTGAGTACCAAAAATCCCATGCAACTGATTCCTCTCTGAAAGATGCAACTCATGAAAATTCCGGCATTACCCAGGAGTAAGTGTGGCTCCTTGCGAGAAGCAGAGACTAAAGAAGAGATGGTGGACATAAGACGAGAGAAGACTCTTGGCTCTCACACCCAGAACCGTGCAAGCTAGAAGAGGTGCAGGTACCTGCAGATCAGAGAGGCCGGGGGGCTTCCCTCGGAGGGCAGGGCATGCCCCTGCAGGTGGGGAAGGGCACTGGAGGTCACGGAGCATCAGGGGCATGGCCCAGGGCATCCTGCATCCCAGAGGCACAGCGTGGAGAAGGGACAAAGGAGATGCACACAGATCTCTCGTCCTGGATTATAAAGCTCAACTGTGGTCCAGGGCCCAGAGAGATTCCCCCCAGGGGTAAGGCACTTGCCTTGCTTCTCAGTTCCCAGTACCAAAGAGGGTCCCTCAAGCCAGGCTAAGAGTGATTCCTTGGACATGAAGAGTATCAAGCTAAGTGAAATGATTTAGAAAGACGGACAGACATAGAAGGAATGCACTCATTTGTGGAATATAAAATAACATAACATGAGATGGACACCCAAGGACAGTAGACACAAGGGCCAGGAAGATTGCACCATAGTTGGAAGCCTGCCTCATAAGCTGGGGAAGAAAGCAGCTGGAATAGAGAAGAGATCACTAAAGCAGTGATGGTTTGGGATGGGAGATGTGTGCTGAAGTAGATAAAGGACCAAACATGATGGCCTCTCAGTATCTGTATTGCAAACCATAATGCCCCAAAGTAGAGAGAGAGTATGGGGGAAATTGTCTGCCACGGAGGCAGGGGGAGGATTCGAAAGGGGATGGGGGTGATACTGGGGACACGGGTAGTGGAAAATGTGCACTAACTAGTAGTGGGATGGGTGTTTGATCATCATATGATTGAAACTCAAACATGAAAGCTTGTAACTATATCTCACAGTGATTCAATTAAAAAAAAAAAAGAGTGATCCTTGATGCAGAACCAGGAGTAAGCCCTGAACACTGCCAGGTATGGTCCCAAAACAGCAATGAAAATCTCCAAATAAGATTCATTTGGGGAAAGAAAGAAACTCAGAAACTGGAGAATGGAAGCACTAGAAGTGGCCCTTCTTTTCTTCTCGTTCTGACCCCAAGACAAGTCTGGCCCCAAGATACGCATGGGGTGGGTGGACCTGCAGCCCCTCGGTGCTGCGTGCAGGACAGCCTGGCTCTGCGGCTTAAAGGGAGCTGCAGTGAACATTCCTGTTCCATAGCCGAAGAAACCAGTGAAGATGAAAATACAGGCAAGTCGTGGTCAGTCAGAACCCTCACAAAAGGATGAGTCCACCCCAGGTCTGTGCCCAGTGGGTACCCAGGCACAACAAGGGCACCTCCATGCCCTCAGAGCAGGAGTCCAACAGAAGATGATCAGAAGCGGTGCCCTGTCCTCAGTGAAGGGCTGGGAGAGACTCCCTCTCCTGCACTTCAATTCTCACTGAGTTGCCATCCAAGCCCTTTCTAGAACCCGTGAATCCAGTTACAAGAACCAAGAGCCCCTGGAACCTCCTTGGCACAGATACCAACTCTCCTCTGGGAACCTTTGCCCCCAGAAGAAAGGGAGAGAAAGGCCACACAGGTGACTTAGGGGTACCATCCCCAGGACTTGGAGAGGTCAAGGAACGAAATAGGGAAAGTCACCGGGCCAGGCAGGAGGAGCAGTCAGAAGGCAGCAAGGGTTCAAGACCGGGGAGAGGAAATGACAGGTTTGCGATGTTCAGATACAGAGATCACCCATGGGTGGGCACAGGTGATCTTTAGGGAGGTATAATTTCCAGGGCATAATACCTTTGGGTTTTTCTTCTTAAAATAAAGACTCTAAGCAGTCATCATGGGCTGGTGCCGGGCTGACAGCCCTCATTTAGAGAATGGGCTTTTCCCAACACTCGAGCTAGCAAGACTGACTCCATGAATAGTCTGTGGCTCCAAAGAGCATCCTCCTGAAATAGAAACTTCCTCCTTTCTGGGCTCTGTAATTGCTTCTTTGACTGAATCCTGGAACCTTGTTCTGTCCGGGGCAGGAAGCATGGCAGGGGGCAGGGGGAGGTGTTGTATTTAGGTCGGGAGTTAAAGACTGCTCCATCCCAGCTGGAGAGTAGCACCAACCTGCCTCCCCCGACCTGGGGCCAGCAACGCCCCCTCTCCACGGTGTCCACTCAAACTGTCCCCACACATTGCCAAGTCACAGCGGACTGAAATACTCTGACTCATATATATTAAAATGCCTCTCCCGCTTTAGAGATTAAGGAAGTGAGCATCATTTGAAATACGATTTTTTAAATATGCTACTATAAATCACCCATTTGACTTTGCATTGACTCACTTCAGTGAAAATTTCCAATAAAAATGAAAGTCATGTTAATTATGACTTTTTCTAGATGGGAAATTGTATTATGAAGGAATTCTCAAAGCATCAATTTCAATAAAAGTTGCTCTAGTTTCATCCTACCACCTCTAGCAAGTTAAGAATATGTGAGTTGAGTTAATGCTAAACAAGCAGTATTGCCCATAAAAATTTTTGTTATATGGACCAAGCTGGGCTAAAGAAGGGAGGCAATGCTGCTGTCCTTACTTTAGTCCCCCTGTGGTTTCTGTGTCTATCCTGGGATGGAGGCGCCCTCTAAATACTCACTCTAAATAAGCAAAATCTGGTATATAAATGTCTCTGCAATAAATAACATTTCCCATTCACACCCACACTGCAAATGAATAGGCTTTAGGGAACAGAAAATAGACTGTTCATTTCAGTTGTTTTTTTTTTTAATGCTGTCAGATAAAAAGAAATGAAAAGAATGAAAGCTTACACAAGAAGTTTTGCTTAGAGATCCAAGTCAAAGTAGTTATTAACCAAAACAGACCCCAAATCAGCTCAAAGTACCGCTCTCCAGAGCACACAGCGTCTCTGCATCCTAGTCCTATGGCCAGCCTGGCCATCCCCTGCAGCTCTCTGACCCACGGGCACCTGGAAACCTTCCTCCCCTACCCCAGCCCCTACCTGAAGGCTGGAACTCCTTCACTTTACGAGAGGATCAGAGGAGACGCAGGAAGCACTTCAGCTCCGGGCCAGCCCCCAGCACGGCTGGCCTCAGTATCCAGGCGCTGAAGCCGCACGCTGGTCTCCGGAGGCTCATAAACACAAAGGGCAGGATGTGGAGGCGAGGGGGCTGGACCGCTCTCCTGCAACCCCAGCCCTGCGTGCTCCTGGCCTTGCCTGTATCCCAGCCCTCGCATGAGCTGATGGCCCAGACTGAAGTCTCGACTCAATGCAAAGCAGCAGAACCCCCAAGGAACGGCCCCACCACGTCTGCCCTCACCTGGACTTATCCCTGCACGCCCTGGCACAGCCAAACAAGGGGTCAGTTACACAACCACCAGCTGCTGCCAAGCAAACAGCCCTTCCCTATTCTAAACCTCTCGGGATTCCTTGCCACTTTCCAAAGAAAATACAGCACCCTTTCACCAGCAACCCCTCCCCTAGTTTCAGCCCTGCGTTCCCTCTGCTCCAGCTGTTCCTTCAGCCCCTCTGATGAGGAGAGCCCTGGGGGGGGTAAGGGGGGCGGAGGAAGCCTACACGCTCCTACACACGGAGACATGCCATGGCATCTTCCCACCTTTCACAGGCACACTAGCCCCACAACGTCCATGACAGGGCCAGTGACCGCAACCATGCAGGCAGCTCCTCCCACCTGCCACTGCGGGCACTGCTTGGTCAGCCAAGTCTACAGACGGTCATGTACCCTTCCATGTTTCTAAGGCTACATCTGATGATGGAGAGGCAGGGGCTGAAGCCCTAGTCAGGGCCCAGGCTTATGCATTCCAGCCTGCTCCATCAGCTGTCCGAATCCATCACAGACGTTTGCCTTGGCACTCTGAATGCACCCATCCTGGGGCTGGAGAGATAGCACAGCGGATAGGGCGTTTGCCTTGCACATGGCCAACCCGGGTTTGATTCCCAGCATTCTGTACGGTCCCCTGAGCACCGCCAGCAGTAATTCCTGAGTGCATGAGCAAGGCGTAACCCCTGTGCATTGTCGGGTATGACCCAAAAAGAAAAAAAAACAGAATGCACCCATCCCTTGTCACTAAGCAAGCACCATTGGGAAGAGGTTGGTTTGCACCCGGGCTACTTATTAGACAGGACCGAGTCGAGTCAGCCCCAAGAACTGCAGAGCGGGAAGGAGGGCCAGGGAGGGCGCTTGGGCTCTGCGTTGAGTGTGGAGGGCAGAGTGCCAAGGATGAGCTTAAAGGGATCTCCCAGGCCAACAGGCAATCAGGTGTGCAGAGACAGACCTCATCCAAGCAGCCCCTCCACCAGTCTCTGCGTCACACTCTTGGCCTCCCGGAGCAGATGGGCATGCCACACACGCTTTGGCGAGAGACAGATCTGACTCAGCCTAACAACCAGTCTGGTCTCCCCCAAGACGTCCTCAGAGGTAAACGCATGGTGAGTAAACAGGAAGTGCTTTAGGAGAATCAGTTCATAGGGTTGACCCCATGGAAGGGTGTTCCCTGAGGGCAGAAGCAGTTTCTTTAATTTGGGGGAGTCTGGGGGAAGCAGACACTATGTTGCGGGGGTACTGCCAGACCACAGATCAAGTCAAACATCTCTTTGACAATCACCAAACAGAAGTGGGATCAAGATCTTAAGAAACAGAGAAAGAGGCGGAATTCCTATTGAGTGGACAAAGAAATGAGCATCTTGGCTCCTAAAACGGTCTGAATTACATGGTTCAAACAAGCAAGGATAGATCTGGAAGAGAGGGCCGCATTCTGGGCTGAAAGGACCACAGTGAATGAATCTATGCTCCTTCTTTGCAGGAACATCAGACAGTTTCAAGCCTGAGCAGGAAACAAGATTAAATGAAGAATCAATAAAACAATAAACTTAAGTTAATGCATGGTGTTCAAGTAAACAGATTCTTCTAACCTTTTCCAAAAACAATAACCACTTTGTATTCTTTGGAAATAAAGTGAAATTAAAGTTCTCTTGTCATCGTGTTAAGCGAATATACAACAATCAGATTCCTATAATATACTGAATCTCCCATTTTACACACAACTTTATATGTAAAGTATTTACATTACTTTAACCCATGTTCTTTGACTGCCAGACCTTAGCCAAAAGAGCTTCTACATAGGAATGAGTAAAACATATTCAGGAACACGGTGCTGAAAACAATGACTGCCCTTAATAGCAGAAGTGGCACTAGCTACCACCTCCAGGTACGGGAAGAAGTGATTTGCTTTGTTATTCATAGCTTTTTCATAAAATCTGAACTAAGATGAGATGGAATTTTATGACTATATAAAGTGACCTCATGGTATAAAATGTGGAAAAGCAAACATTAAACTATTTTATACATTTCAATAATGGTTCTGCTCCAATGACCTTACTTTATATCTCTCTTCAAAGGGAATTGTTATTACACTTTTGCCTTTTTCCCTTGTTTAGCTCCAGATCGCCTAAAGGAACTATAAAAAAGTAAATGAAGTCCATTAGATAAAATTATTATTTATACAAAGGCAATATTCATTTTATCTGTCAGCAGGTTCTAAAAGCAAGTAAAAGTTCATACAATCTACTCTAGTGTTAGCTAAACCAATGAGAACCCTCCCAAAGACAGAAAGAAAGAAAAAAAACTAAAGAAATGGGTCCTTCAAGGCAATATCAACGGTATCTGTATGTGACAATTTCCACAGAATTTATCTGCAAAATTTCTTCAGGCGAACTCACGTGAACACAATAAGATAATCAAGCTATAAATGCTTCTCACGGGTGTGAACATTATTATCCAGAAGGCAGATTTGCCTTCAGTTCAGATAGTGACACTTTCTCTCTCGTCAACCAGAATGTGAATTTTCTCTGCCTACATGCAAAAACATGCCATGGTAGCAAGGAGGCACACACCCTGTGCTGTCACTTTTCTGAACATATCACCGGTTACCACCCAGTGGCCAAATCCACTGAACTCATTGGCTTTCCCCAACAGGGACGGATGGTCACAGGTGGAAGAGTATTGGCAGGAGGGGGCGCACAGCCCAAGACTGGGAGGGTCAACATAGGAAGAAGGATGGAAATGAGGGCATGAAGCAGCCAAGGTTAAAGAGAGAGAAAGAGAGAGAGAGAGAGAGAGAGAGAGAGAGAGAGAGAGAGAGAGGTTTAGGGGATGGCGCTATAGCACAGCGGGTATGGCATTTGCCTTGCATGCAGCCAACCTGGGTTCGATTCCCAGCATCCCATATTGTCCCCCAAGCACCACCAGAAATAATTCCTGAGTGCAGAGCCAGGAGTAACCCCTGAGCATCACTGGGTGTGACCCAAAAAGCAAAAAAAAAATGAAAAAAACAAAGGTTATGCAACTTGACTACCCCAGTGCCCACTGTTCTAGTTTCTCAACAATTGCCAAAGACGCATCTTCCCTGCTTTCAAGAAAGCCCCAGCTCCCTGCAATCCTTCTGCATAGAGACCTCTTGTTTCCCCACTAAACAAAGATGCACCCCAAACTCTCCTAAACTTGATCTCATTTCAAGTTCCACACTCTTAATGGCCAATCTTTCAAACCCATGTGGCTTTACATATATCCTAAACGTGAATGTTTTCCAAATATGCCCTGCTCTCCAAAGCTCTATACATAACTCTGAACTGTAAATCAAATAATCCATCACCATATAAATAAGCTGAAGATACCGTCTAAAGGGGCTTCCTGACCTGCCCTTCCCAATCATCCCTGACACTCACTCCCTACTGTGAACACAAGCTCCACCATCCGCAGATACCTGGCTCATCATCCAAGACTCATTGGCATCACCCTCCCCAATCTTTACACCCCTCTCCTGTCTGGCCTGACATCCCAACAATCCCTTTTTCACCCACGTACCCCACTCACCCTGACAGCTCTGAGATTTTAGCTGTTCTTTGGTTGCGTTCTCTGACTCCGTCCTTAACGTTCACTTCTTAGGAGCCTTTTCTGATATTTCCCCCCGTTTCCCCATCCACACCTGGCTCCACTTTACCGCAACACTCATTGCTATTAGATTACAGTCTTATTGCCCTGAAATATAATTACCGGCGTATCCCCTGATTCTAAAACAAAGCTACGAATGTCTCAACTGCGGAGAATATAGAATATGGTTAGGCAGACAATCACCCTGGAGAAACAAACGGATGGAGAAAGAGAACGCAAACCCACATCCATGGCTCTGCAGTCTTTACGGTATTTAGACTCCCACTGAAATGCTATCCATGTGTCCTTTCCTTTCAGGACACTCCTGTTCATTGTCACAGATGCTTTATTCTTGCATTAAAATTCTCTGAACATCTGGTCCAAATACAAGGATTCCCATGGTTTTGAGAAATATCCTTTCTAAATGTCATGACTTTCCAATTAATGGTCAAAGGGATGAAAGGATTATTGTATACAGACCGACAGAGAAGAGGAAGTCCCCTGGGTCTGGAAGCAAGAAGCCACATGAGGGGATTTAAGGAAAGTGTGTGAACCCAGAGGCACTCAAATACGTGATCCTCATATACCCTAATGCCTGCAACTATATGGCCAGTCAAAGAACAAAAAAGAAGGGTCTTATAATTCATAGATTAATAAATCCATCAAATTCTTGAATTACTATCTGACAAATTTATAGATGTCAAATATAGATAAACTTAGGGGGAAGAAGTCCAGAATATCTAGTAGAAAAAAATACAGCTTTAATATTCTCAGACTTTAGTGAGGATCATCCCTTATTTCTGACATCTGATGATGCCCATTTGGACACGTGTATGTCAAAATGGATTCACTTGAGTCCATTCAAATCTGCCACAGTCCTAGAAAAGGGAGTGTTTTGGTGCTGGAATGAACAAATGGTACAACTGAGGGAACTTCCAACTGCTTTCTTAAAGAAGGTAAATTTTCTGAAAGTGGAAGGTGGTGTCACTAAGTTTTATTTTACTTCTAAAAAGGGAATATAAAAAGTTTCTTCTGGAGAGCTTTTGATAAGTTTAGGGCTCTCTGTTCCAGGGGAAAATATAGATTAGATGCCCTAATCTATATTTTGTGGTGACTATCATAAAGAAGGGTTGGAGCGATAGCACAACTGGTAGGGCATTTGCCTTGCACACGGATGAGCCGGTCGCGATTCCTCCAGCCCTCCCAGAGAGCTCAGCAACTACCAAGAGTATCTCACCCACATAGCAAAGCCTGGCAAGCTTCCCATGACGCATTCGATATGCCAGAAACAATAACAACAAGTCTCACAATTTGTTCTGAGACGTTACTGGTGCCCACTCAAGCAAATCAATGAACAACAGGAGGACAGTGCTACAGTGCATAGTAAAGAAAAAGAACAAGAAATCCACACCAAAATACAACTATATATGATGTATGGGAACATATCAAATCCAAGAGTGCACTAGTTGGAAAACAAGAACAGCCAAGAAGCTACTAAGACATTGAGTACAGGGGCTGGAGCGATAGCACAGCAGGGGGGCCTTTGCCTTGATTGTGGTCAACCCGAGTTCGATTCCCAGCATCCCATATGGTCCTCCTAGCACCACCAGGAGTAATTCCTGAGTGCATGAGCCAGGAATAATCTCTGTGCATCACCGGGTGTGATCCAAAATTAAATAAATAAACCAATAAACAAATAAATAAAAAGACATTGATGTGCAATGTGAATATATCTTACTTTTTTCAGAAGTAAATCAAGAAGTATCCTCACTCCTCCCCATCTTACAGATGTGGAAGCAATTCAACGGGGTCCCAGAGAAGAGAAAAATGGTCACAGCTCAGCACCCAGCACAGGCCTGTTTGCAAACCCTGGTCGGAGCGAAGAGTGCTGAGGGGAACAGGCTGTAAATGCAGGCCCAAACATGCAGGCTGTATCCTGTGCAAAGCTGGTGTAGCGAACAGCCTAAGCCGGAAATGACCTGCTAAGGAACATGTAGGCTTGGCAGCAACACAGACATCTGGACAGAGCGAGTCCTGCAAGGACACAGAGCATTCCCAGGTCCGTTAGAAAAGCCCACTGCTTTTCTACCCATGCACCCATCACAGCTGCACCCACCTCTGCCCTTGGTTCTTTGGACCAGCTCATAACGAACAGTAGGTGTGATGAGAGAGAGTGAGGAACTAAAGGTTGAACCGAATTCAATGGTGGTGGAGCTCTTCACTCAGGGCTGTCGCGGCCAACCTGTTTCAGAACAAGCCACTGCTGTCTGTCTCCTTCTCTGAGGGACTCAAAGGTCTGACTGGATCTGCTGTGGTGTCCCAGCCCTTTCCCCCTATGACACGGAACATCCAATGAAGAAAGAAGCAGAGGCTCTATTTTTACCAGCCTGAGTGTGTGTTTCCCTGGGAACAGAAATCTCACTGAATAACCAGCTGTAGCATCATTAGCCAGTGCCGGAGTCAGGGAACTCACTGACCTCTGACTCTGAGTGAGACCCCATCAGTGAGGCATGAGCACTGCCTGCTGAGCGGTGGGAACCTTCCTCCTCAAGACAAACCCTTCTGGCCCAGGGTGGCAGCAAAACCTGGAATAGCATCCACAGGCCGTTGAATGTAAGTTCCTACCTCAGTCCCAGCCCTTCCTCAAAACCCCAGCTCCTGTCCCCTTTCAAAACTTCACTTGGTGGCAAAGAATTGCCTCCAACCAAACATGGACCTGACAAACCATTGATTCCTCCCCTCCCTCAAACCTCCTTCCAGTGAGAGGCTCCGCACCTCAGCTAGGTTCACTGCTCAGTGGTCAAACTACACACAGACACAGACACACACAGACACACACACACACACACACACACACACACACACACCATTAACCCTTCAGTGCAGACGTCTCCCCTGCTCCTCTATTTCCTCTCTCACCTGACTCAGCTGCAGCCACTCTGCTTGGTCTTGGCACTTTTGTTCTTTGCCTTTCCTGCCCCCAAAGTCCACTCTCTGGGTGGCAACCGCCATTAACTTTGTAAAGAATCCAAAAATTCTAAGTCATGGAAGCCGAAAATGGAACAGTAGCTGCCGGAGGGCTGGGACAGGAGGAAATGAAGAGCTGGGAATCACCGGATACAAACTTGTAGTTACAAGATGAAAAATTTCTGGGAACTAATTACAGCAAGGTCGCTATAGTTAATAATGCCATCAGGCACACTTAAAATTTGCTAAGAGACTAGTTCTTAAATGTTCCCACCACAAAAAAAATAAGAATTATATACATATGAGCTGACAGATATGCTAGCAATTTGATGATCACCACTCCACCATACACACCTATAGAAAAACACCAAAGTGCTCACCATAAATACAATTTTTACATGGCAATTCCACCTTTCAACAAGGAGAGGGGAAAGAAATAATTAAAAGAGGTTTTCTACATACCTTTGCAACAATATCTATTATTGTACTGGTTATGCTGACTTTATAAATAGGGAAAATACTCAAATTAGATTTTTTCCCACTTAAAATTCTGGAATAAGTCTCTTTGTGGCCTTCAAATGTGCAAACTCCCAACACAACCAACAAGAGCTCCTCTGTGCCCGGTGCTCAGGGGACTTCCATGTGGATGCATGTGGGGGGGGGGGTGGGAGAGGGGAGAGAGACTATATGTGCGCACACCTGCTTCTTCTCTCTAGTCTTTCTCTACCCAGTGTAGACGTCACCTGCTGAACCTGACCTGTAGGTCCAGAAGTTCTGTCTCTGGGCTCTTGAAGCCACCAGGGTCTCATTACTCCCATCTCCTTCCAGTGGCATCCCCTCCTAAGGCTCCCCAGCCAGACAGCAGAGTGATCACCTACTGTTGTTCTGGGCTCCGGGTCTACTCCTCTTTCTCATACTACTTAAAACCAATTGATGCATTTGCTCATGGACTGCTGAGCCCTGGGTAGAGGCAACCAGAAGACCAAGAATTTGCTTTTAACTTCAACATCAGGAACAGACCGTCACAGGCAGAAACAGCACTTACGGAGTCACTAGGTTGAGGGGATAGAAACCAAGGTCATGGCTAAGCAATGGGGAAAAATGTTAAAGTGAAGCTCTAGATTCTTCCGTTCTGTATACCCATTGTCGTAACCTCTGAGCAATGCTCACAGTGAGTTTTGGATACAGGAAACTACAAATCAGCTCTCAAGGAAACAGTCTGCTGTGTGACATTCCAGAGCACAAATCAATAAAGACTTAGAATTCACTGCCACCACAGCATGGAGCGATTAGCCCGTCAGGCCAGGCTGTGAAGCACAGACCCGCTGTGAACATATGCTCTGCCGAGCTCCAGTTCATCAGTCTAGATGGTGGAAAGGACACGAAGGATGGCAGAGAAAAGATTCCGAGATAAAAAAAGTGTCCCTCAGGGTTTCACGTGGTTATTTCAGAACACAAAAGACAATGTGATCCCAACAACTGAACTTAAAAATGTGCCTGTCAAGGGGACAAGTTGGTGGGGGTAAGGGAACATGGGGACACTGGTGGAGGAAGGCTGACTTTGGTATTGAGATTAGTGCTGAAACATAATATACCTAAAACTCAACAATTATGTTGGAAATCATGGTGCCTTACACAAAAAATGTGTAAGTGATTCATGAAAATGCAAAAGGAACAATTCCCTAGTGCAAGTCTTGAATATAGAAAACTGGCCGTGACATGTTACCCCACTGATGGCAGAGCTGACTCAGTTCATCGCCTGTCTGGTTAGGTGGGTGCCCCTATTCCTCCTTCCCCTCTCCCCGCACCTCAGGTCAAAGCTGTATGCTCGGTCCAAGAGAATGGCCTTCCCCAATAGAGATGGACCATTCTTTTATTTGGGTTTTGGTTCCTTGTGGAGGGGGTTAGGTTTTGGGGCCACACCAGTGATGCTCAGGGCTTACTCCTGGCTCTGCGCTCAGGAATCACTCCTAGTGGTGCTGGGACCATATTCTTCAGTCACCTGCTAGAACCTCCAAACGAGCTCCCATACGTAAGTCCTGGGGGAAAGAAATCAGAAGCCTCAGCAATCTGGCAAGCCTGGGAGCCGAGACATGGGAAGCCACAGCACGGAGATTTATGGTTTTCTTCAGTCCCCAGTATTATGGTGATTCATCTGGCCTGGTCAGCCATGCTGAGAAAAGCCAGGATTGCAGAGGTGTGGGGGACACAGGTTAGGAAGCAAGACTGCCCGGATTCCCTGTGGGCCCCAACATTCACCCCTTGCCTCATTTTCCATCATGGATGGAAGCTGCCACTTAGGATGAATTTGAATGGGTATAGCACAGGCCCTGGCAATCAGTACACACACAAAAAAAACTTCTTCTTTTTTTTTTTTTTTGCTTTTTGGGTCATACCCAGCGATGCACAGGGGTTACAGCTGGCTCTACACTCAGGAATTACCCCTAGTGATGCTCAGAGGACCATATGGGATGCCAGGGATCGAACCCTGCTCAGCCACATTCAAGGTAAATGCCCTACCCCCTCTACTATCACTCCAGCCCTATACAAAAACACTTTAATAAACATAAACATACAAAGACTTATTTCTAAAAAAGGAAATTGCTTTTTAAACCTTGTGGAAAGAAATAAGCATTCATAACAGTCCAATTAGGAACAACCTACAAAGTAGTAATGAAAGCACTTGACCAGTTAGTAAGCGCTATGATGCAGTAAGTGCTATGATGCAGGGCTGCCTCAGGATGAGGAAAGTTTCATAGCTGCCCAAGAAACAAAAGAATGTCCAGGCATGCCACCTCACAGCAGGTAAGGTGCTTGCCTTGCACATAGCCACCGGGTCCCATCAGGGCAGTGGACATGGTCCGCCAGGAATGACCCCGGGCACAGAGGCAGGACTGAGCACTGAAAACCAACAGGTTTGGCCTCAAAACAAGAAAATAAACAAAAGAACATCCATGGTCTTAGCAGCTTTGTCCATACTAACAACAGCAGCAACAACAAAAGGATAAATTTAAAAAATTAAAAGAATAGCACAGTTGTCCTCTGGGGTGGGGGGGGGGGGGAGAATGGAATTTTTATGAAATGCTATGAGACAGCACAGCCTGAAAATGAATGAGCCTAGTAAAGGGAGCATGTGAAAGGCTGAGAAATATAATACTCAGAGGAAATAAGAAATAATAGACACAAATAACATAAATAAAAAAGTCAAAGTGAAAGTTATTTTGAGTTTCAGACTCTGTAAATAAAATAAAGACAAATAAGACTCACTGTAGGACCAATGCAAAATTGGACCAATTCTGTGTGAATGGCGGAGATGGTCGTGCACGGCCCGCATCAGCACATTGGATGGAACTGGAGAGCAGCCAACCCAGGTTCGATTCCTCCGCCCCTCTCGGAGAACCCGGCAAGCTACCGAGAGTATCTCGCCTGCACGGCAGAGCCTGGCAAGCTCCCTGTGATGTATTCAATATGCCAAACACAGTAACGTCTCACAATGGAGACGTTACTGGGTCTGCTCAAGCAAACTGATGAACAACGGGAGGGCAGTGCTACAGCACTGTGTGAATGATGGAGCGGTCGTGCACGGCTCGCATCAGCCCACTGGATGGAACAGGAGCATTTACAAATCCTGTTCACGCTCCACAGTCTGGCCTCAAGCCAACCCTCCTGGTCCACACTGGCCTGTGACTCCACCTGTGAGGCCTGCACCTTGGCTGTATCACTTCCCAGGAGAGAAAATGTTCTGCTGCTCCTTAGGGTTGGGGTCTCTGTGGCTTCCCGCCAGCATTCACCCTGGCACAGACCCTGGCTGCCTCCGCCGTGTACTCAGCACACCTCCTCCTAGAAGCCCTGTGAGATTCACCCGAGATCCACCCAGTTCCGGGCCTTCCCAGCCCGCCACACCTCCATGCTCAATGAAAGCGTCCACATTTGTGGACTGACTGAATCAAGCAACTGCCAACAAAGATGGGACTAAGATGGGAGATGGGTAGAGAACAAGGGACTCTGGAAACAAGGGTACCAGGATAATGAACTGGAGGTAAACTGATCACATGTGGCAGAGAAACCGAATAAAGACTCAGACTAGCATTTACCCAGAATGGGAGGCAGTGAATGCTTCTACCTGCTTTCAGTGAACAGACCAAAGTTATAAGAGATGAGATCAAATGAATTATGTCGCATATACTATCAAATATTATGTGGCTTGTAAAACCAATGTAGTGAAACTCTATACCCTGGCATAAAACTCTAGTAATGATGTTGAGTAAAAGGGAAAAGTACAGACATTTATTTATTTACAAAGATGAGATAGAGATCGTATTTTTGAGTAAATTCAACCAAATACCATGTATTTTTCATATTTGTAGGTACAAGGAAAATTATTATTGTACTTATGCAGTAGGCACATTTTAAATTCTCCTGTATTATTTGCATTTTCAATGAGCATTTATTTGATAACTTAAAAAGAAGTAAAAATATAATCAGATTTCAAATAAATGAGTGAGATCGGCTGAGTTTTATGAGCTAACTAATGGAATTGGATCCTAATGTACCTATTCCGTGTCCACACGGGATCAACTCCTTAAAGAAGGCACATGAGGGGTGAGAGAAGGCAGGACAGGCTTCAGAAGGTAAAGATACAAATAGGGACAGGGCGGAAGTCAGTTTCCTTGACAAATTCTCCAAATGGAACAGGAAATCCGCAGTATGCTCATTTGAAGTCTGGTGAAGAACAGGTGGAAATGAGGCAAAAATAGCCATTCCTAAAACCAGACTCTCCTACTCTGACTTACTAGAGACATTCCAGCCAGGGGGTAAAATAAAGAGCTTCATTCTTACCTACAGAGATGAAACTGTGTTTATCAACCTTGACAGAGAAGCTGCACTGTGCAAACAGGGCTGCTTATATTAAGAAGTGCTCAAACGTCAATCACCACACACTCCACCCTCATGTGGCCAGGCTCCCCGCTCATTCTACAAGCTGCCACGGGAGCTTGTGAAAGTTAGCATATCTTTGTTCTGTCAATAAGCAATAGATTGCCCCATCTGAAAATGTGGCGATGAAATGAACAGAAACTTTCTCAAAGAAGAAATCCAAATGGCCAAAAGGCACATGAAAAAATGCTCTTCATCATCAATCATCACGGAGATGCAGACCAAAACAACAATGGGATATCATCTCACACCACAGAGACTGGCCCACATCCAAAAGAACAAAAATCAACTGGTGTTGGTGAGGATGTGGGGAGAAAGGGACTCTCCTTCACTGCTGGTGGGAATGCTAACTTGGTTCAGCCCTTTTGGAAAACAGTATGGACGATTCTCAAAAAATTAGAAATTGAGCTGCCATTTCACCCAGCAATACTACCTCTGGGAATATATCATGGATATTCAAAAAAGTATAGCAGAAATGATATTTACTGTAGGAGATTTGTAGTAGTTATGTGTACCTAGGTCAAGAACTCAACATGACAAACGACCTGGCACCTGAGTTGTGAAGGAGGAAGACAGCAGCATGGAACGCCTTCAAGAGCATCAAAGAAACAGATAAGAGGATGAAGAACCTCCGGCTACAGGCACATCTCTCAACTACACCATTCTTCCTGCATTAAGATATGCCTCAGAGACGTGGGCCCTACGAAAACAGGATGAGAACGCTATTTGGGTCTCCCAAAGAGGAATCGAAAAAGCTATGCTTGGAGTATCATGCTTCACTCAAGTGAGAGAAGGAATCCAGAGTTCCGACCTCCGTTGACGATCAAGAATCTGGGAAGCTGTCTCGTTTGCCAAGGCGTCAAAAATCAGATGGGCTGGAGACATAAAGCAATTTGGAGACAACTGCTGGACTAAAACTGTTACTGACTGGATACCACGAGACGTCAAAAGATCATATGGCCGCCCACCTACAAGATGCTCAGACTTCTTCATCAAGACCCTGAACGAACAGTTTGAGACTCTTTGTGTCCCTGGAGCGAGCAGATGCCATTGGACAACACTAGCACGAGACAGAGATGAATAGAGATGTTACTGGTGCCCACTCAAACAAATCGATGAGTAACGGGATGTCAAGTGGTCACGTGATCAAGAAATGACATTTGCACTTGTATGTTCATTGCATCACTGTTTACAATAGCCAGAATCTGGAAAAAAAACTGAGTTCCTGAGAACAGATCATGATCATGATCACGATCGTCCTGTTGTTCATTGATTGCCTGGAGCAGGCACCAGTAACATCTCCTTCATCCTAGCTCTGAGATTTTAAAAAGTGCCATATTCAAGGCTCTTTCATGGTTAGGAGAATGAGACTCATCATTGTTACTGGTATTTGGCATATTGGGTACGCCATGGGGAGTTTGCCAGACTCTGCCATGTCAGCAGGTTATATTCAGTAGCCTGCCAGGTTGTCCAAAGTAAGAATGAGATAATAAGATGTTGCATGGCCGCATATGCGGCCGCACACTTCCAGGAGCCGGGTTTTATACTTTCTGGGTCTTGGTCATTGATGGGATTACAGAGCACGGGGGGGGGGGGGGGGGGGGGAGCGCGCAGTTGGTGGGTGTGACCCCTGCCTACTGGAAGATGGAGCATCTGGGTGGAGGATGCTCAGCCCCAATCCGAGCAGGCTTGGAGATCTCAGCCCCGGGATCCGCATGCCTTTGTTCCTCTGCCAGTACCTTCATGCGTGTGGAGAGTGGTCTCAGCATGGTTGTAGCTGGTTCTGGAGATCTTCGGCTGCCGGAGCTCTGCTCGGGGAGGGAAGGGAAACTCAACCTGCTACCCTTCAAGGGGGCCACGGCGAGGACAGCCAGACACGGGGGCAGGAGACTCTGCGCTGTTCTCTTCCAGGAGCTGGGTTTTATAGACTCTAGGTATAAGATACCGGCAGAAGAACAAAGGTATGCGGGTCCCGGGGCTGAGATTTCCAAGCCTGCTAATATCAGGGATAAGCATCCTCCTGAGAACAGATGAGTAGCTAAAAAAAAAAAGTTGGTACATCTAAACAATGGAATACTATGCAGCTGTTAAAAAAGATGAAGTCATGAAATTTGCATATAAGTGGAGCAATAGAGAAAGTATCACGTTAAGTGAAATGAATCAGAAAGAAAGGTACAGACATTGAAATATTGTACTCATTTGTGGAATGTAAAATAACAGAATGGGAGTTGAAGACCCAAGAATAGTTGAGATGAGTACCAGGAGGATTGCTCCACAGCTTGGAAGCTGGCCTCACATGCTGGGGGGAAAGGCAGTTCAGACAGAGAAGGGACCACCAAGTAAAGGGTGCTTAGAGGGCCTGCTTGGGATGGGAGATGTGCACTGAAAGTAAACTATAGACCAAACATGATGGCCACTCAATACCTATATTGCAAACCACAACACCCAAAAGGAGAGAGAGAGCAAAAGGGAATGCCCTGCCACAGAGACAGGGTGGGGTGGGGAAATGGAATGGGGATGGTGGGAGGGGTACTGGGATCATTGGTGGTGGAGAATGGACACTGGTGGAAGGATGGGTACGTGATGATTGTGTGACTGAAACACAAGCATGGAAGTTTAGAAGTCCATAACTGTACCTCACCGTGATTCATTAAAAAATTTTAAAAAAGAAATAATCAATGAATTGAGTTTCCAGTTGAGTGTGTTACAGAAATGAAGTACCTTCTCTAGCTTTATAGGTCAGAGGTAAAGTGCCAGATGTATTCTCGGTGTGCCAGGAAATTCCTACAGTTCTCTCCCCAAGTGCAACCACATTGACACAGGGAACGGCTCATCAGAGATGGCTCTGCAAATGATGGAGTTATCCTTTCCCCAAAAGACACCTCGTTCTGGAAATGCAGATGAGTCCTCAGCACAAAACTTATCTTTCTAGTTTACAAATCTCACAGAACACAATCAATCTGCAAGTTGTGGAGGGTCATTCATTTGAGGAGTCCAAAAGAAAGTACTTTCATCTTGCAGATCTGGCTTTAAGTCTTACCAGTTTTGAAATCCAAACATGAGGTAGCTGGTGGTGGATATAGTGGAAAAAAGAAAAAAAAAACTATAGTTTTTTTCATTTGACAAACACACACAACTATTTAAGAGACTTAAAAGTAGTCAAAGACTTTGTCTTGTGGGCGGTTATATTTTTAGGACATCCTCTGAAGGAATTCATCAACTATGCCCACAAATATTTAAATTATAATTTATGTTTATAGTCTGTTTAATGGGCTGGAGCGATAGCACAGTGGGTAGGGTGTTTGCCTTGCACGTGGCTGACCTGGGTTCAATTCCTCCATCCCTCTCGGAGAGCCCAGCAAGCTACCAAGAGTATCCTGCCCACATGGCAGAGCCTGGCAAGCTCCCCATGGTGTATTCGATATGCCAAAAACAGTAACAAGTCTCACAATGGAGACATTTCTGGTGCCTGCTTGAGCAAATCGATGAACAACGGGAGGACAGTGCTACAGTGCTACAATCTGTTTAATAGGTATACTAATGCTTTGGATCGTTCTTTTGTTTGTTTGCCTGGCAACACCCAGCAATGCTCAGGGCTTATTACTGACTCAAAGTTCAGGGCTTACTCCTGGTGGGGCTTGGGGAAGATATGTGTTGTGATCATGGGAGGTTGAACCCAAGCCGGCCACATGTAAGACAAGCACCCTTAACACTATACTATCACTCCTGCCCCACATGTGTCCTAATGATGACTTGGACATGTCTATAAAATTCAGTACCTCGAGAAGATAGTATATGACTTTGAAGGAAAACTTTAAGGACTTGAAAAAGCCTGAGGATATATAATTAAGGATAACTGAGAAATGAAACTGCATCTGAAACAGAACAAACAAGCACACCAATAAACACACACCCAGAAGGATACCCACAAAAAGTGCTCAGTCATACACACACACATACCAAGTATCACCACACCAACATTCAACACACAAAATTGGGGTATCTGCACTCTAAGTTTGACTATCTAAAGAAACGCAGCACGGTTTTGTGCTGTTTGCCTTATTCTCTTTACATCTTCAAGCGGGAGGGGGGGAAGGGGGTACCTTGGTGCCTACTTCATATGGTTTGTGAGAATTTAATTTTTTTAATCAATGTGAAACAGAATAAGGCAAGGCCCATGGTTCAATGTGCCAATATGGCATTTCATTGTTCCAATGAACATCTGGTGGAAAACCCCCCCAAGCATTAGAACATTCTGAGGGAGGAGGTTCCACATTATTTACTGACTGCTTTGGGGGGTTGTTTTTGCAAGCTTACTGCCAATGGGCATTGTGATTTGTATCATCAGACGAAATTCTTCTCTGTTTTGCTAGAAACTGCTATTGGGACACTCAAGATGGAGAAAGAGGCAATACAAGCACCCTGTCTGATCAAATGCCATTACCAGAAGAAACAGTAATTCATCAAGAAGCCAAGGGCCAGGGCCTTTGCTGCCAGCAGCTGTACTTGAAGATGGCAGCACGCACCAGGAAAACCATGTCCTAGAACCTTTAATTACTTGGAAAAGCACCTGCATTCTTTGAGAGGTGGATGCGGGGACAGCATTGCTCAGCGGGGAGTCACGTGAAAACTGCCTAAGTAGGGGGCCATGACATGAGAATGGGGGGGGGGGGGGAGCAGAACGGGGGACCAGGAAAAGGAAGCTGTGTCGAAGAGAGCCCTGAGCATCAGAAGGTTAAGAAACGATGCTCTGAATCACCACAACACAGTGCTCTGGGCCCCAGGGCATCTGCTTAGCTCTGTGCTGATAAGAGCTAATCAGTGCCCAAATCTCCGGGGAAAACTCAGACAGAGCAAGGCGGCACACCCAATTTCTCTCAAAGACCTTCCACCCACAGGAGAAAACTGTTGTTTTTCTAACTTCATCCACAGGAGGAAACTAGAAAGAGATGTTTCACTGAAGCAGAACAGTGACCAAAGATGTGATCACTGAGGCAAGGGCCAAAACAAAGAAAAGCAATTCACCATCCCGATGTCTATGAACACATGAGGCCACGCTGTGGGGGCACAGGTCAAGTGATATGCAGGACCTGGTGTGGCCATCTCAGCAACTAAAAGGAAGACTGCTTCAAATACCATCGCGGCAGACATCACTCGTGGGTTTTCTCCACACACAACAATGAAGATAAAATAGAATGAGCTCATAACACGTCAAAGCTTAGCTAGCGGGCCAGTATTTTTCTCCAGTTGTTAATGGGGATTCTCAGGGCATAGGGAAAGAAAGTTCTGGGAAGAGGCCAGACTGCAGCATATCCAACAGGAGAGGCAGAACAGAATCAAGATTTTCAGGATCCTGAAGATCTGCAACTCAGATGAGCAGGACCCCCTTAGTCCCGCAGGAAGACTCCTGCACTCACTACTTCTACTCACTCAAATGGTAGCTTTCTCATGCATGCAGCACTGTAGCATTGTCCTCCTATTGTTCATCGATTTGTTTGAGTGGGCACCAGTAACGTCTCCATTGTGAGACTTGTTGTTACAGTGTTTGGCATATGGAATACACCATGGGAAGCTTGCCAGGCTTTGCCATGTGGGTGAGAAACTCTCAGTAGCTTGCTGGGCTCTCTGAGAGGGATGGAGGAATCGAACCCGAGCTGGCTGCATGAAAGGCAAATGCCTTACCTGCTGTGCTATCGCTCCATGCATGTAGTAACATGAAAATTTGGGGGAGAACTTGAGAATCACAGACTGTCATTGAATCCACTCAAGACCTCAAGAGTTCAGAAGCTGACCTCCTCCCTAACAAGTAGCAGCACCAAGACTTAAATTTCATGGACTGGGCTCAAAGGCTCATGCATTCCTGTGCTCCCAGTGGTATAAAAACTAACTGCTTTATGGAGGCTGACAAGTTTGCAACCATTCTTACCAACAACGCTGAAAAAAACCACATATTTCAACTGTAAAGAGCATGGTACATTAAGCAAGGTCCTACAACACGTTTCTGTAAAAGTTAACTCTAATCCCATTCCAATCTTAGGTCTGTAGCTCAAAAAAATTTTAAAATGTGTGGTCACACGGAAACTTGCATATTAATGTTGATAGCATTCATAGTAGTCAAAAAGAGTCAAATAATTCAAATGTCCATTTAACCTAAGAATGTGTAGAAAGGGGTGAAGAAAAAGTGACATGTTCTAAAATGGAACTATTGCTAAAGGAAGGAATAAAGGCTGATAAATAATTCAGGGCACTCAACCAACTCTGGTTTGATTCCCCCACACTACCTATGATACCTGGCATCTCCAAGGTTTATCCCTGAGTACAGAACCAGAAGGAAGCCCCGGACACAGCAGGGCATGACCCCAATCTAAAAACAAAATAAAAGAATGAAGCTGAAAGCTGATATATGCTACAACAGGGATGCATATTAAAACATACCACACCACAGCTGGTAGGGCACTTGCCTTGCACATGGCCAACCCAGGTTTGATAACTCCGTCCCTCTCAGAGAGCCCAGAAAGCTACTGAGAGTATTCCACCTGCACGGCAGAGCCTGGCAAGCTTCCCATGGTGTATTCGATATGCCAAAAACAGTAACAACAAGTCTCACAATGGAGACGTTACTGATGCCCGCTTGAGCAAATCAATGAATGGGAGGATTCGATATGCCAAAAACAGTAACAACAAGTCTCACAATGGAGACGTTACTGATGCCCGCTTGAGCAAATCGATGAATGGGAGGATAGTGCTACAGTGCTACCACTGGAAGAAGTCAGACTTGGTCATTCCATTTATATGACAAGCCTGGAAAACACAGTTCAGAGAGTCAGAATATAGATCCATATAATGCAAGGTGGGGAATTTTTGTTCATGGGTACCGCTCTGGAGAGGTCATCAAAAACGCAAAACTTAGATATCAATGACAACAGACTCTGTGACTGTATGAAGCCATCCGTGAACTTTAAAAAAGCCTGGGTTTCTTGGAGGCCAGCCACACATGCTAGGGAAAGAGGGAGCTCAGATAGAGAAGGAAGCACCAAATAAAGGGTGTTGGGAAGATCTTCCCAGGATGGGAGAAGCATGCTGAAAGTAGACTGACTATAGATCAAATGTGATTGCCACTCAATGCCTCTTTTGCAAACCACAACACCCAAAAGAAGAGAGAGAACAAAAGGGAATGCCCTGCCACAGAGGCAAGGTGGGATGGGGGTGTGGGGGGTGGGAGGGATACTGGGACCCATGGTGGTGGAAAATGGCTGTGGTGGTGGAAAAAGGGCACTGGTGAAGGGATGGGTACTTGATCATTGTATAACTGAAACCCAAGCACAAAAATTTGTAAGTCTGCAACTGTACCTCATGGTGTTTCACTAATACAAATTTTTTAAATAAATAAATAATTTTTTTTAAAAAGTCTGGGTTTCATGGCATGACACTAACCACAAAGTAAGTCCCAAACATCAACTCAAGCTCTGAGGTTCATGAAATGAGGTTCCAGTGGGAAGAGCTAGAGGCAAAGAAAAGGAAGCTGGAAAACTGCTGGTTCCATGAGAGGGAGAGGAGTAAGGATCCTTTCTGGTTATGGGGAAAGAGGAGCCATGGCAGCTATGATTGAAATATTCTGTGATCAACAGAGAACCCGGAAGTGAGGAAAGAACTTGCATATGGGCGTTTTGTAGACTGGGTTTCCATGAGCTGACAGAAATGGGGGTAGGGAGGGCTATTGCTGGTCTACAGAGGATGCAAAATGGCCATACAAAAAGAGGAATGTGGAACTGACATTCTTAGTCAATGGCTGGAACACAAAGCACATTTTTTGGTTGAAATGCACTCGTTTTCCACATACATATTCGTGAAGCGGCTGCCTACCCTAACTTTAAACACACTCTTCAAAATTACAAACCATGTTGCAATTAATATTATCTTCCACGTTAAATTATCTCATAATTTATGTTACTGTATTATTTACTTAATAACTATGTGGGTGGAGACTCAGCTCCAAATCCAAGAACAATCACCTCCAACATGCATGGCACACGCACCCATAGAGAATCCCAAGAGATTGTGTTTACACACTTCTTCACCCAGACACAGCAACTAGAAATTTCCATGCCTTTCCTGGTAATTTTCCAGTGTCAGAACATTTAAGGCAGTTAGTGAAAGGAAAGGTATGCTTTTGGTTCTGCTAGTCATTCTTCAAAAAGAAGAACTGAAAGGAAGAAGCAGTGGACACAATGCATAAGGGCGGCACTTGTGAGCAAAGCTGTGTCCAGACACCAACCATATAACTCCCCAGGGCAAAGACCCAGCAACGCTCTGGTATTGGGATCCGCAGACTCAGGATGGAAAGCCAGAGTCAGTGAATGAGACCAGCTCCAGCAATGCAGCCGCAGTGAACAGGTAGGCCAGCTTCTCTGGAACCCAAGCTACCCCAAATCAGACTCCGCCTCCTGGGGGAAATGCCAGGACACCACACCCAGGAATGGCTCAAACCCCATCTAAGCATCCCCCTCCACTCCTCCCACAGTGGTCCATGGCTCACCAAATCAGAATCTTTGATCACGAAACAGACAGACCTGGTCCCAAACTACAACCCTCTACAGCTTCTAGCAGGCTTATCGTGACATTAATTCCTTGAGTGTGAGTAAGAGTTTTAACCTATAGAGATTTTTCTGGGCCAGCTTCTCCTCTAATGGGAGTCTTCCGGAGGAATTTCAAACACAGGAATTGGCCCAGGGTTCTAGCTGAGTGCCACAGTCATAACAAACAGCTGCCTCCTCTGACCGTCACCATTCCCTCCATACCGTTGCCAACAAGCAGGCCAGAGCCGTGTCTGGAGAAGTCCCTCATCCATCAAATGCAAGCCTGTCCTGGGCCAAGCTGGCCCCACACACACACTGCACAAAAGTTGGCTGCAGCCTCCAACATGGAAAGGCATGTCTGTATTTGCTACAAACCGCATGCTTAAAACAATTCTACACACAGATGTTTACACACACACACAGGAGTCAGATGGTCCAACTGTACTCCTGGGGTCTACTCCTTTCACAGTAATCCATAAAGATCCAGTAAACATACATATTTTCATAATTAATAAGCAAGGCAATTAAGCTCACAACCAAGGACTAGTTAGTTCCACCATAAACATGCAATCACAGAACTAAAAAGGGCTGTGACCACATACTTCATCTATCAACACTCCTCTCTAAACGTCTTAAAAGTGACAGGTTTCAGGCACACCCTGTATTCCAGAAGAAATGCAATGACTTTATCTCCAATTCTGCATGGAAAGGCCAGCAGTCCACATGCCTTCGGAACAATGTCTCAGATCAGTTGTGTGAATGTGAATCTGGGTCTTGCTCTCTCAGTGACATTCAGGGACTTTAATCATTTCTATCAACCCTCTTCATGGCTGAACTATTCATTCCATCTACCTGCCGGGGTATCTGTGAGGACAAAAGTAGAAAGTAGGTCACTTCTTGAATGCTCCTGACATCACCAGGAGTGATTGGGGTGACCCTACATGGAGCCGTCGGATGTCCTTGCCTCCCTGCCCAGGCCAGGGATTATCCAGTGGGATAATCCCTAACTGATCTCTTTATTTCTTTCATCTTTCCTCAAGTGGGCTGAACACTCTGTCCAGTCCTTTCGCAATGGCCACACAACCTCACTCCCCAACCCTGACTCACCCTAATCAAATCCGGCCCCATCTTCCACAACACACCGTGCACACACAAGTCAGTCGTCCTGAGACACCAGCATTCTCGTCCCCACATACCCAGTCACTCCTCAGACTCAGACTACTTTACCCAGTCTTCCATCTGAAAGACCCACCTCATGCATACCTCAAAAGGCTCTGACTTTGACCCAGAGAATGAATTCATCCTTCCACTTTGCCCTAAACCCACTATGCGTCCCCTCTCATCATTCTACTTACAAGCTGACATAACCAATGAGCCAAATTTCCCCAAGAAAACACAAGCCCATGAACAAACACAGTCTTGCTTGCACACATTTATGCCCCAACTGAGACCTGTCTTGATAGCAGACCACTGTGTAGGAGACAAGACAGGGTGTTCAGGAGGATCCAGGAAGCCCAGATTCTCCATCAACGTTCCGAGTTCAAGTCTCTGCACTGTCCCAAGCAGGCTGCATAACATTAGGACGTGACTTAACCTCTCTCAAGCTCAGCTCAGCTCAACTGAGCTGTCTCATTAGGAAATGAGGATATTAATTGTATTTCCCTGTGGGTTGCTGTGAAGATTATAATATTCCATTCTTTACATGCATCATCTCACACTGACTGGTACGCAATAATGAACTCATACCTGCTGTCACGTTGTAATGAAATTGGAACTTCTCATTTTAATCCATCTCATACTGGTTGAAAAATGGGCCAATCTTCTTGGCGAAGCACTCCTCGCCAATGCCGAGAGGCATGAGACTAAGAAACAAAACAACTTCCTACAACAGCAAATGAGAACGAGAGGAAAGAAGACAACGAAAGAAAAGACAAACATCCACCACTCTGCATTCACCTCTCACCTTCTGTCATAGGGCTGATCAGAAGCCCCGGTAAGGGGAGGGACACCATGGCACCAGGTCCACGAGCAAATTCTCAGGCAGGCATTGTCCCCAGAATCCAGGCCCGTGACCCTGCATTAGCTTCCCCTCTGTGCCCTGCAGAGCTGTCATCTTTCCCTGAATCCCAGTGATTCATGCTTTCATTAGCTGCCTGCCACGAGGCTCAACTAGGCAGAAAACATCGATGACTGTTTTTTTAATCAAGTCATAGAGTCAAAAGCTTTCAGAAAGCACTCTCCACTGTAAGTATGCACACACAGACAGAGACGTGTCTAATTTTGATTAGAGACTATGCCATATACATATATGCAACTGTGTGTGGTCAATAGCACAGAGGGCAACTGGGGTGCCCAAACTTTCAGACACCAGCAGTAACTCTTTAAGATGAGGAGGTTAAACCCCTTGTAAGGCTTGGTAACAGTTCAAGTCTCTAACACTGTATCACTACATTCCCCGTTTAATCAAATTATTTTAAAATGTATATTGCATTACTGAGGAATTAGATGGTACCTCTGATAAGGATCATTCCACTGTCCCACTGGGCATAACATCTGACAATAAATAATTTCCTCTCGCTGGGGGCAAAAGTCATGATTGGCTCGTCCTCTGGTGGCTAGTTCTAGAGATCAAAAGCCACAGTTGAATGAACAAACACTGCATGTTCCGAGTGGTGGGCCCAGGGGCCTCCTTAATGTTAACTCCCGTTAGGACACTGACATGAGAGCCAGAAATGAGCACCAGTTAGCTGTCCTGCCACACATCTCCTTATGAACTGGGCCCAGGTTCCAGAGGGGGCTGCCCAGCCACCCAAGGGAGGGCCTAAGGTGACCAGCTCCACCAGCAGGTTCTCTCACCCCGTCTGTCAGGCGCCCTGTGCTTCGGATGCGACTTCTAGAGCTAAAAGAGAGTTAAGCAGGAAACTTGGAATTTTATCCCACCTTGAAAATACAGGCACGAGCAGCCAAGCCCAAGAACCTTCTCTAAGACCGTGTTTGTACACGCCAGGGAACAGAACAAGCGGCTCCATCTATGTCCTCTCTGAACAGCTGAATGGTGTTGAGGAATGGTTTTTCCCCAATGTACCCAGACACAAATTGTGCACCCGGGAAGATGTCGGGCAAAGGATGAAGGGCACGCAGAGAAAAACCCTCCAAAAGCAGCTAATGACTGTTCACCTTATTGCCAGATACACGCATATTTTATAGAGGGTCTCGGCTTACAAGAAAGTCCAACCACATGAAGTTCAGCATTATTGGTCTATCAGCTCTCCAATTCTGCTTTGCCCCAGTCCAATCCCAATCAAGATTATGTGCTACCGTTAGGATGACTTGCTAAGCAAATGTGACAGTTTCTGTGTCTAGGGTTCATGTGACCAGGAGCTCAAGTAAAGCTCAAGGCTAAACACCTGGTACTGGCTGACGCCCTGATATTGCCAACTTTGCCCAGATACTCTCTCTTGCAAGGTCGCTTCTGGCCCACTTTACAAGGTTGGGTCTTATCTTCGCCAGTGCCCATCACCATGCTCCACATCTCTCCCTTTTTATTTAATTCCAAGCCCACAGCATGAACAACAGAGAGACCAGGAAGGGTCAATTTTGTTTAAAAGGTATAGAATGGGACTCAGAGCCCAACCCCGGAGGGACAATGCACAGGGATCCGTCAGCGGGATCTGCCCTCGCTGCCCCAAACACTGGCTCATGGCCTCCAGAAGGGAAGGATCCTAACTCTGGGTGGCCACATTTTGTCTGTCAGGGTGTGCAGGCTCCCCTGACAGCCCCGTGGGCAGAGGAAGCAGCCCAGCGGCCAGCCGAGCTCAGAGCACCTTTGGCCGCCTTGACATACTGCCACAGAACCCACAGCAGAGGCTGCACACAGCCACAACAGGTTTACCGGGTCACAGCGGACCCCGACATAGACAGGGCAGCCCTGGATCCACTTCACTGCAGGCCTGCCGGGACACCTATGGCCACCCGGAGTAAGAGAGCCAGCAGCTGCTCTGGCCACCTGGTGCCCACATCAGATCAGAGATCCAGAATTCAGGTTGGTAGGGACCCAACAGGCTCTTGATTTGAGAAATGCCACAGGATGTGAGGGGTCTATTTGGGGAGTTGTCGGCAGCTGCCATGGGTCGGGGTGGGACCCAGAGTGGGCCGAGCAGGTATGGTACTGGGCTCGGAGAGTAAATGCCCTGCTCCTGATCCCTCAGGAATGCGCCTCTCTCCTTACCACAAGGCGCCAAAGGAGGGGACACGAGCCGTGGAGGAGCAGAACCGGACCTAAGCCCGTCCAGAGAGCATGCGCAGCAGGAGGGCTGTCTAGAAGTGTCCTGGGGGCTCCATGGTGCCCAAGGCTCCCGGGAGGGAAAGGGTGTCTGTCTCTTCCACCTCCCCCCCGAACCCCGAGTCATGGTGGCGGCCGCCTCGGAGCTTATTGGACAGCCAGCTATGAGTGGGCAGTGATGGGGCAACTATGGCCTCATGGGATGAGGGGTGGGAACCTGCACGTCCTTCTTACCCTGCTAAGACCACAAGTTGCCCCCACGTCTCCAGCACAGCCATGGACCCAGAGGCACACGAACCAATCTTGGAACTATGTGGCTTTTGGCAGAAAACCCTCCAGAATTAATTAGTAAAATATCATAAATCCAAAATCATGTGGTCTTCATAACCAGTAATAGAAAACAAATTAATTCATGACGCATTTTCAGCAGGTTTGATTGTTGGGAGAAAATTCGAAATAATAATGGTGCATTTTTTGTTGAAATAATGAATGTAATCAAAGTAGAGAGATAGTTAAGTGGAAATCATCTGCCTCACAGGCATGGGGAGGGGTGGGATGAGGAGTATGTGGTGGGGGGTTTCTTGGTGGAAAATATGCACTGGTGAAGGGATGGGTGTTTGATCATTATATGACTGAGACTTAAACCTGAAAGCTTTGTAACTGTTCTGTTCTCAAGGTGATTCAATAAGTAAATTTAAAAAAAAGAAAAAAAACCACAGAAGAGTCCTGGACGCAATCACCAGACCCCGGGAGAGTTCCGCAAAGTGACGATGTCTGTTTATAGTGTGTTGAAGAACAGAGACTAACGCTTGGTCCGTGGAACTAGCCATCATGAAGGTTCAAGTGTGAACTCACTGTGCAAGTGGTACAATAATGAAAGCCTAAGAGAGAAAAGAGGTACAAACATTTTCTCAGAGATGAAACAAACTGTTCCCATTTCAGGATCCAAATCCAGTGTGGGGGCTTTTTATTTATTGACTGATTGATTGATTGCTTTCTTTTTGGGTCACACCCGGAGATGCACAAGAGTTACTCCTGGCTCTGCACTCAGAATTACCCCTGGGGGTGCTCAGGGGACCATATGGGATGCTGGGAATCAAATGCAGGTCGGCTGCATGCAAGGCAAATGCCCTACCTGCTGTGCTATCATTTCAGCCCCAGTGGGTTTTTTTTTTTTTGTGGAGGGGAGGGGGTTTTGGGATACCCAGGGTTTCCTTCTGGCTCTGAGCTCGGGAACCAAGCTCCAAGGGTGCCAGGCATCAAACCCTGGTCGACTCACGCAAGGTAAAAGCACCCTAACCATGGTACCATCATTCTGGCCCCCAGATCAATGAGATTTAAATGTATTTCTGCTTGCTCACCTCACTATCCCCCCACCCAGTAAAAAGAATTATGGGTATTTAAAATAAAAACAACAGTTCTATTTAAACAAATTTATCAAGTATCAATTGTTACATATTAAGTATTTATTGACTATAAAAAGTACTAAACTATATTTTAAAAATAATTTGAAGTGCTGGAGCTATAGTATAGCAGGTAGTGTGTTTGCCTTGCACATGGCTGACCGGGGTTTGATTCCCAGCATCCCATATGGTCCCCTGAGCAGCACTAGGAGTAATCCCTGAGTACAAAGCCAGGAGTAATCCCTGTGTAAAGCCAGGTGTGACCCAAAAAGGAAATAATAATAATAATAATAATAATAATAATAATAATAATTTGAAGAAATCCTACATGTTAAAGTCATTTTCAACCAACGTTAAGAAGAACTGTACCAACATACACAAGTTGACTTAAAGAACTGAGAAAAATACCCTATTAAAAAAGGGCATTGAATGGAAACTTAAATGGAAAATGTGTCAAGAGAAGCATAGAAAGGAAATAAAGTGGAATTAACCAGACATAAGCAGGTCTCTAGTTGTTTTTATATTACAAACTCATCCTTAAGTTAATACCTGATGCTCATTGTCACAAAATTTTGAAAAATGAGAGGAAGAAAGTCTAGAATGAGGAATATATTTCATCCCATAGGTGGATCAGAATTTGCACCTTACACCAAAATTTCTTAATCTCAGCATTACTGGTGCCTGGGATAATTCTTGGTTATGGGACTGTTGGAACACTGACATGGATCAGCCACGTTGTTTGTCTCCGCCCACGAGATGTCAGAGCTCGAGACAACTGTCTTGACAGTCAAAATATCTGGAGGTACTGACAAAAGTCCTGGGGTGGGAGGGAGGGTGAGCAAACCACCCTCCCTCCCACTGAGAATAGCTGCTTTATACACAGTTAAAATCTCTTAAGAAATCTTTGAATTGTGACAGAACAAAAGGACTCCACATAAAAGGAAATGGTTCTTTTTGCAAACTTCAATTTCCTCTGCTTATCATGCCGAGGACGACATGCTGAGGAGAGAGAGCTCCGCGCACAGTCATCAAAACCGTGTCCTGAGGCCCAACAGCCCCGGTTCCTGACAATGAAACACGGGTGTCACACGCCAATCACCCAATGGAAACCTCACAGACGCGCCTCAGTTACCATAGAAGCCAGGCCAGCATTAGGGAAATGCAACGAACGCGGACAACCTTTGTCAGCAAAGCCTTCACCTCATCTCCCGGGGTCTGAGGCCCACTGTGGTCCAAATAAGAAAAACATGCCCTCCCTGGTCAAGCGTGGACAGAAGAGAACAGCTGCCTGCCCCAGCCCCCCAGCTCTCCCCTCCCGCCTGCCTGCGATGGACTGCCTTTTCCTCAGCCCCAGAGTCCAGTGGGCCTGTTCTTAGCAGCTGGTCAACAGACTGTCAGGCTCCTTTAAGAACTCCCTGGGGATTATCCAGCACAAATGTCCCTCAGGGTGAAGAGAAGGGTCTTGCAGTACTATCAACACCATTTCCATCACCACTGTCTGCCCCTTTATCAGTACCACCCACCAGAGTATCTGCCACATTTCCACCAACTTCCTCCACTCCTTACACCATCAACACCATCACAGTTATTTCCTCTATCACCATCACCAAGGTCACAGTCACTGTCACCTTGACCATCACACCTCCACCACCCTCATTACCCCATCAGCATCCATCACCATTATCATCTCTCCAGTCACCATTAGCATCTCGCCTTCACTCCCACCAGTCATCACCACCATCAACATCACTTCTTCCACCCATGGACCACCACCATCACGTTAGCTCCAGGCTGCACCCCTCATCTATGAATCCCTCCTCTACATCCCAGCAGAATCTAGTCTCTCTGTGGATACAAATTCACTAAATTTCACCAGTCTCTACTTTCCGGCTTCTCAAATTTCTACACCTCTAAAACTTTCTCAAGTTCATCTCTTGGGCTTCAATGTACATTCTAGGTAAATACTTATGCCAACCAACTTTTTGAGTTGAACAATTAGACATGGAGAAAATATTGAGTTTCCTAACAAATTTCAAGACTTCTCTTCATGTAGTCAAACAAATTTTCCAGTAGAGGAGCATAAATTTATTTACTTCATATACAACGCTTAATAAATGCCAGGTGTCATTCTGGGTATTGTGCAATTACTAAGTAACTTGTCCTTAAAATAATCCAAGGAAGCAGTGATTTTATCATCCTCTTTTTAAAATTAATAAAGTATTCTCTTACAGAAACTTTGGCACCACAGCAGAATTGAGGAAAAGATTCCATCCTCCACCACCCTGCAAAGCCACCTCCACAATCCCCTTCTCCCCAGGACGGTCATGGATCATAGGCAACAAACCTACATTGCCACACTGTCACCATCCAAGCTTCTATTCTTCTGACAGATGGGGAAACTGAGGTACGAGATCAAAAGAGCTGCCCGAGGCCTTAATGAGTGGCAGAGATGAGATCTGTACTCTGGCTTACGAACTGTTCCACTCTACAGCCTCTCAAAGCTGAAAAAAATCCCAAGGCAAATTTTATGCTTGTTCTATTTTTCAAATAAATGTCATAGAGTCAAACGAAGCTTAGGAACATCTGGCCTGCTGATTTTTGACATTTTTCCCAAAGACAAAATCCTATTTTCAAAATCACTGACCTCTGGGTCCCCTCCTCTCAGAGTGCTTGCGGGCAGTCCAGTACTGCTTGCAATGTGGTCAGCAACACCCTTATTTCCTAGCACCCTTCTCTCTTATAGCATTCCCGAGGGCCGCTACTGGCCCTACACCCACAGATGGAGCTAGAGTGGAGTGACCAGGACCCAGCCTGCCTGTCCCAGTGGGCCACGCACAAGTCTCCCTTGGCACTTTCGGACGGATGCCAAGGAAGCATTCCGTACAAAAGTTCCACTCAATATTTCTCAGTTCAGGAGAGAGGCTGGAGATCCCTGCAAGTGATTTGTGAGGAAATGTCTTTCTCTAAACCTCGCTGGGATTCCCACCACAGCCTTCATCAACAGAGGCCACTGTCTTCCCCAGATACTGTGAGTGGCCTGTGCCCCCGTTCCATCCCCAGAGACCACAGCGCAGCGCACAAGACTTAGTGACCAGAGTTCAAATCCAGTGAGCACTCCAGTCAGAGTCCCTGCGCGTGTGCGCATGTGGCTGCAGTGTCCGGGCTCCAGCCATCCGAAGGGGTCTTTACCTGCACAGGAGGGAGACTCGGATGCTCCAGGGCAGTGGCTGGCTCAGTAACTCACTTCCTGATTGACCTTCAGACCATCCCATCTTCAATCTTTCCATGACTAAGTGCTCCAGTGGAATTCCACTCCCTCCCTGAGCTGCTGGGAAGTGAGTGAGTACACCTGGATCAGTGAAAAAGCAACTCAGAGGGACCTGAAGGGACAGCAGGTCATCCTGGAGGGTGGCCATTCCTGCTGCTATTCCAAAGAAAGAGACTTGTGCGGGGGAGGGGAAACAGGGTTTTTTAAGGCAGGAAGACCCATCCTGTTCTTGGTTTTACATTTTGATGAAGTACTTTAGAGACTGTAACCAGGAGATGTTTTTTTCTTTATCTAGGAATGATGTAATCTTAATAATGACTTGTACATATCATCATAGAGGGAAACAATTAGATGAGAAGAAACTCCAGTGTTTGTTTGCTTAGGGGTCACACCTGGCAGTGCCCAGATCTTACTCCTGGCTCTGCACTCAGGACAACTCCTGGAGGGGCTCAGAGGACGGACCCCACAGGGTGCTGGAGTTCACACCAGGGTCATTGGCATTCTATCTTCTGTTCTATCTCTCCAGCCTGAGAAGACCCTTTTAGTGTTCAAGTTATTCCATTTTCTTTTTCACAGCAATGTTCATTAAAAATTCAAGCCAGAAGTTTTATTTTCATTTCCTCACACGAAATAAAACAATGCTAACAGCAGATAAGCATGAACCTACACCTACAGAAAGTGAACAGAAATCATATCTCATGGTTCTGTGCAGTAAGAATGTAAAAAATGAGTAACAATAGTAGCAAAAATACAAAATATGGACTTCCAGAGAAATACTAACACCTTATTAAAAGGTATGTGAAAGTAATAATCTTTCTGCAATTTAACCTGGGATCAAAAGTGTGAGAACTTTTCTTTATTCACCTTTTTCAAAGTATTTTGTTCCATTTTCCTGGGCCTGTTTTAATGTCTGAATTCCCTGGGAAGTGAGCAATCTCCCCAGGATTGGGATTTCCATTTTTTGGTCTTAAGTCTTGCAAAGCATCCAGGCTATTCTTCTCACCGATTATAAATAAGTAAACAAAACAATCTGCAAATAAAGAAAAAAAAAGACATACAAGCCGCCTACATTTCCACAGAGCATTCTGCACCGACTCACTATATTTATTCTTGAGTTATAGCAAATGACAATTTCCATCTGGATTTTTTTCCATGAAGGCATTTCTCATCTTATCCTGTGATAATTTGAAAAACCATGTACACTGTGTAACCATTAATAAAATAGCTTCCCGGACGGCTCCAAAAATGACTCTCCACCTTTGTGCATACTAACCTGGGTGTTGCAGCAAAGGCTAAAGAGAGTCAGACAATTACACAACAGAAAAGAAGAAATAAAATGCACATTGCCTGTCTCTGCTCTGCTGATTATCTTGTGGGATCTATCAGTGTTTCATAAATCTTCTTAATTGAACCCCGTTTAGATCAGCCATTGTAAAAGTAGACAAGCAAGAGATGAGACTTTGGGTATGAGTGTACTCTGTACCGGATCTTGAGAAATAGAGAAAGCAAAGGCAGCACCACATCAGGCTCATAAAGAAGCCAAAAGAAGCTAGGTCTTCATTGGACAGTCAGGTTTGGGCCCTCAGTGACGAGACACGCGGGCCTCACGGGATGAGGGTGGTGCCGGCCCTTTCCTCCCCATCCCAATGAGAGCCCGAGTCGCTGCCCATGAATGACCTTTCTGGTTCCTATTCAAGCTGCTTAAGTCATGATCCCAGAGATTCAGGAACAAATCTCGGAACTCAGCAGGTTTTGGTAGAAATCCTTCCAGATTTAACTGTATTGTCTGTCATCTACAAGTTGTTCACTCGAGTCATCCTAAATAGGATTGGCAGAACACTAGATGAAGGACAACCATGCGAGCAAGCAGGGTTCCGCAAAGGATTCAGCACCATCGGCCATATCCACACAATAACCAAGCTCATTGAGGTTTCTCGGGAGTTCAAGATGCCGCTCTGTTTAACGTTCATTGATTTAAAGAAGGCCTTTGATTCTGTTGAGACGGAAGTGGTCATTGAAGCCCTAGCCAATCAGGGCATTCAAGCCCAATACATCAGGATCCTCCGTGAGCTGTATTGCGGATTCACTACCAGGATCTCACCATTCTACAAAGAAGTGATCGTTGATGTCAAGAGAGGGGTGCGGCAGGGTGATACCATTTCACTGAAACTCTTCAGTGCCACCCTCGAGAACATCATGCGACGACTGGAATGGGAAGGAATGGGAGTGAAGATAGATGGTTGGCAACTACACCACCTCCGCTTTGCTGATGACATTGTTTTAATAACACCAAACATCAGCCAAGCGGCACAAATGCTGGCCGACTTTGACCATGAGTGTGGAAAGGTAGGACTACAGCTGAATCTTACGAAGACAATGTTTATGAGAAACAGCCTTGTTCCTGACGCCCCATTCGCTCTCAATGGAACGACCATCTCTGAATGCAACAGCTATGTGTACCTAGGTCGAGAGGTCAACATGACAAATGACCTGGCACCCGAGCTGCGCAGGAGGAAGAGAGCGGCTTGGAACGCCTTCAAGAACGTCGAAGAAATAGCTAAGAGGATGGAGAACCTCCGGCTCCGGGCACATCTCTTTGATTCCACTGTTCTTCCTGCATTAACATATGCCTCAGAGACCTGGGCCCTACATAAACAGGATGAGAACGCTATTCAGGTCTCCCAAAGAAGAATGGAAAGAGCTATGCTTGGAATATCACGTTTCACTCAAATGAGAGAAAGAATCCGGAGTTCTGACATCCGTCGACGATCAAGAATCAGGGACGCGTTCTGACATCCGTCGACGATCAAGAATCAGGGACGCTGTCTCATTTGCCAAGGTGTCGAAAATCAGATGGGCTGGTCACGTAATGAGATTTAAAGATGACCGCTGGACTAGAGCTGTTACCGACTGGATTCCACGGGATGTCAAAAGACCGCGTGGCCGCCCACCTTCCAGATGGTCAAGATCATGAACGATCGGTTTGAGGCCCTTCATGTTCCTGGAGCGAACAGATGCCATTGGGCTACAGTAGCACGCGACAGGGACAAATGGAGACGTTACTGGCACCCGCTCGAGCAAATCGACGACTAACGGGAAGTTAAGTGATAAGTGATATGTGTATATATATTATACACATATATACACACACACATATATATGTATGTGTGTGTGTGTGTGTGTGTGTGTAAACTCTTTCCTAGATAATCCCATAACCCAAAAGTTACATTTGGAATGATGATTCTCTTGACTAACAATATTCTTCAAACTTTCATATCAAGAGAGTCACATGAAGAAAAGAACTATGAACTAATTTTATTGTCATTCCTCCACCATCAACTGTGTTTTGCATTAAATTCCCCCTGGTAATATTTCCACATGTAAAGTGAATTCCTTCTGAAAGCAAAGCATTCATTCATGCACCCCGTGGTGATCTCTGAAGCTGCGTCCACAAGTCTAGGACTGCATGAAGCCCAATGCCAATGAAGAGAGGTCAATCAGAGTCCACATTCCCAGCTAAAGTGCCAAGGTAGGTCTGCTAGGCAGGTAAACACAATGCTCAAGTAAAGGAGACTTTGGAATCATGAATAAGTTCACAGGAGAGTAAGAAATAAAATGATTGGTGATACGAAAGTGAATAAAAACCTCAGCCAGCTCAGGAGGCGAGACTCTGAAGAAAGTGAAAGTGCATTCATTACACACCCCCACCTGCAACAGCGAATGTGAAAAGCATAGAGAATAGACTCTAATGGCACTGAAGCCTGAGACCAATGTAGCAAGTTCAGGCCAAGAGCATGCAAAGATTAATGTCCGTCGGGTAGGTCACAATGGAACCCATGGAGCTCAAACTCCCATTAAGTACATTGCCATAGGCTGATAAACTGAGGCAAACCCTTCCAGTATCTTACAGTGGGATTTTAGGAAGGAACAAGCATAAACCTTGTAACAGTCTGAACTGGAAAGTCACACTGCTGTTGGAAAATGGGGCTGCAGAGGGGAGAAGTTATTGTTGGCAGACAGAAAAATGAAAGCTGTAAATCACCGCATAAACTGAAATACTTAAATCCTAATTTCCATCTCGTTAGTAACACACAGTTGCAGGACTGAGGTGAGTCCTGTGCCCAATTCCACTTTGGGGGGTGTGGAGAAGTATAGAGGATTCCCCACCATCACAGAAGAATATGCCTTCAAGAGTCAGGAGCGCTACAATCCAGCTTGATTTGGGTAGAGCAGCAGTCTGCCCAGAGACAGCACCCAGTTCTGTGGGCTAAGGGCTTCATCCTGAGACATACTACCACTTAGGGTCCCAATCACAGGCCAGTGGGGTGCCTGTGCTTTGAAATAAATGGTTAGAAACCAGGGCGTCCCTCAACCTGCTCCCAGGGCTCAATTAAGAAGTTAGGGCAGCTCAAAGAACTCCCTGAACACTCAGTTACTATTTTACTGGTGTCTTATAAAGGGATTCAGCGAAGAACAGAGAGGCTGAAATGATGCACTGGTAAGGAGCTTCCCTGCCCTTTTCTTGGGGGTTCTGGGGAGGCTTCACAATAGAAGCATGAGAGAGTAGCTCATTTTTCACTCCTGACTGGAGCAACCTTCCTTTCTCCCCCATCTTCCTACGGACCTCCAAGCAATGGTTGGGTCCTTTTTTTTTCCGCCTTTTGGGTCACACCCAGTGTTGCACTGGGGTTACTCCTGGCTCATGCACTCAGGAATTACTCCTAGCGGTGCTCAGGGGACCATATGGGACGCTGGGAATTGAACCCAGGTCGGCCGCGAGCAAGGCAAGCACCCTACCCGCTGTGCTATCGCTCTACCCCAGTAATGGTCGGGTCCTTTGGCAGCCAGATCTCATCCTCAGATGACCAAGGGGACTACCAAAGGCCACCTCTTTATCATAACAAAAGACATCTTTTGTTGTTGTTCTCCCGGAAAATTACAGATTTAAGGAACATCAGCCCAGAGGTGGGTTGAAGAGCAAATACAGGGAAAGCAAATGGACCATATGCAGTGCTAGGGATGAACGCAACATTGGCTGCTGTCCTAGCTCTCCTGCCCCTGACTTTGATTGGATGAAGTCCCGATGCTCAGGCTGAGCAGGCCAGAGGAAGGGAGTGACTCAGAAGGTGCCTAACTCCTCCAATGTCTCTGTGATCCCAGCCTTAAGGATTTGTCTCTAATATATTCCTGTGTCTTCAGCTTCCCCAATAATCAGTACTTGCGAAGTTCATGCCTCCACCCTCAATGAATTTTTCCATATACACAAGCAAGGTAAGTATCAAAACAGGTTACAAAAAGTAAGTGAAACTCATCTGAAGAAAGAACAAAATCTACAGTTCCTGGGTCAGAGAGAGAGGACAGTGGTTAAGGTACTTGCCTTGCATGCAGCTGATCCAGGTTCTAGCTTAAGCACGACATTTGTTCCTTGAGCACCCCCAGGGATGATCCCTGAGCACAGAGGCAGGAGGAAGCCATAGCACAGCTGAGTGTGCCCCCCCAAAAAATGATGTACATTCCTAATGTATTTCTATGTAGAATTTGGTTCAAAAATTTTATCTGCTGTCGTTCTTATTTAATTCAACAAGAGTTAAAGAGAACTCAACTCTTCTGTCACTGTGAAATAAAAATTTATTATGTGATTATTTTAGGAAAACACATATTACATGCATAAATAGACATTAGTGTAATCATCATATTTCATTATAATAATATTTGAGACTTTAAAGGATGCCATAGAAGAAAATTAATTTCATTTACAAGAAATGAAGCATAATATATGGAAACCTCTACTCAGCTGTGTTCAAGATCTAGTGAATCAGTCTGAGTAAGGAAAAATTACTTTCATCTAAGATGATAGCTTTTTCTAGCTTTTCCTGAAAATGCCTACACAATATGCTCTGTCTAAATGAGTATAAAATTAAGAAGACCCTCTGATTAGATTTTACAGTAGAAAGTGCTATGAATACCACAGAATCTGAAGAACTAGTAAGATACATCCATTTTATATTCAAATATCTCCATTTTCAAACACTCAGAGCTCACTGGCCTGACGAATGCTTTTAGGTGATACAAGCATAATATGAAAACACTGGTACATCCTTCACTTGAAATCTTTACACTATTCCAACAACAATTAAAAAAACTCATTCAGAAACCTTGGCAGAACACAGCACCTTTACTCAACAGAAGAAAATACCAAAAGAGGTGTCATTCACAAACAAGAGAAGAGAAATACCACGCCATTCCCCAAGCTCAGGGCAAAGTTCCAACTTCATGATTCTACCTTGGTAAATTGCATAACTCCTGTGTCTCTTATTTATCTACAAGTGGGAATAAATAAGTCACAATAGCTTTAAAAAAATCTAATCTTCAGTGCCTGATATATAATATGTCCCTTATAAACATTTCACCCTTTCTCAGAAGATTGTCTAATAAATATCATGCCATTTCACAGATGTTGGTCTTGTGTGCTCCCTGCCACCCAAAGTTCAGAGGCCTTGATTCAGAAATAGGAAATCTGGTCACCATTAACAGATGGATCTTTAGAGAAATGGACATTTCCTAATGGACAAATGAATCTAGACTTGCATTTTTCAAATGATAAATCAACCACTGCCAAATCCTTCCCGTAAGTGCATACTTTTAAGATGCAGTTTTCAGAAAACTCCTTTCTTTTAAGCAAAAGATCATTATAGGATGAATAAAGCCTTTGGTGATGTTTAAAAATTTAAAAAGCTACAGAAACTCTAGAAACTTGTAATCCAAATCTAATTTTCCCAATAAGAAGACAGATTTCTACCCAATAAAATGATAAAGATTCTTAACCACAGAAATGTTAAAAATGCACCAGATCTTCAAGGTAGAAAATGATAGCAAGAGGAAGGACTGAGCTCGAAATGTTTATCACACACAGCAGAGAACAAATGACCAAAGGAGAACCAGGGAAGTCAAAGATAACTTAATATTTAGCATTGGAAGATGAAAAACAAGCATTTCCTTTCAAGGAAATTGCATTAATTATATCAAAATCAGTACTTTTATAAAATTTTGTCCTTTTTTTTTTCTGTTGGCAAAGATTCAAAAGACAATAAAGAGAAAAAGTACTTCCAGATGGTTGGTCTAAGCAAATTGGGTGGAATTTTCCTTTAAATAAAATAGAAAATATATGTAGTAGAAGCCGTGCTCAACACCTAGCAAAGCAAAATGACTACTGTCAGAATCGTTATAATTCACTCACTGGTTGATAGCCTCACTCCATTTCAAAGTTTCCCAAAATTACATAATGTTCTACAGGGCTCTGATTTAGCAAAAAAGATACAGACTGTGAAATCTTCTATTGTTAGACAACCTTCTTTGGATTCTAGTTGAGAAACTTTAGAAGCAGAAAACAATACTTATAATAATAATAAGAATAATGATGTATTTTAAATGTATCCTCTTTTTGCTTCTTTCTGGGTCATATTCTGTGTGCTTAAGATCTATTCTTTGCCCAGAGATCATTCCTGATCACTTGGAAGATGTGGGGGCATACAGGATTCAACCCCAGTCAACCACATGCAAGGCCTTATCTACTGTACTATCTCTCCAGCCCATAAAAACATAAAATGCAATTTTTCAACAGCAATTTTCCTGAATACAATTCAACCCAATGAAATCTGTGGGGTTTAGGGATAACACCAAAAAGGCTTTCATTGTTGTTGCAAGCATACATTTTATTCAAATCCTTGGGCTGCCTAAGAAAGTTGTCTGTAAAGGCCAGGAAAGCACATGGGTCATGGGTCAATTTGGAAGAGAGGGAGGGCAAGGTGGAGAGCCAGGGGAACTGGTTTGTTGAATCAGTCTCATTTTTTGGATTGACTGGGATTCTGAGTTTACAATATTATTAACAATGAGATTGTCCTAGCATCGTGTTACAATAGCACTGTAGCAATGTCCTCCTGTTGTTCATTGATTTGCTCGAGTGGGCCCAGTCACGTCTCCATGGTGAGACTTACTGTTACTGTTCTTGGCATATCGAATATGTCACGGGGAGCGTGCCAGGCTTTGCTGTGCGGGCGGGATACTCTCGGTAGCTTGGCAGGCTCTCTGAGAGGGGCGAAGGAATCAAACCTGGGTCGACCGCGTGCAAGGCAAGTACCCTACCTGCTGTGCTATCGCTCCAGCCCATCATGTTACAATACCATTTTTAATAGTAATAGTGTTTCTCTCCTGCCAAAAAATTACCCAGGCAAAAGAGGTAATAGGATGGTTGGGGAGGGAGAAAACAGAAGGGAAAAGGAAGACCCCAGCCAGGCCAGGCTGCTCACCTTTGTTCCCTCACCTGCACCCAGACAGGACAGCAGAGGGAAGAGGGTCTCACCCACACACGTGGCAATGGAAGGAGATAAGGAAAGCCGAGGGGACAGGGAGGGGCCGGGCATAGCCCCAGAGAGATCCAGTGACAGCTCCAGAGCTGCTCTGCAAGGGACTTGGGTGACAGGGTACCAGCTGCAGACTTCAGACTCGAAAGCGTACACTGACAGAGAGACGGAGAATGGTGTAGGGGCAAGACCTGGTAATCGTACAGTAGAAGGAAGCGGACAGCAAGGAACAGGACCAGGACATTAAGATCTGTATAGGGGGCTGGAGCCAAAGCACAGTGAGTAGGATGTTTGCCTTGCGCATGGCCAACCCGACTCCCAGCATCCCATATGGTGCCCTGAGCACCTCCAGGAGTAATTCCTGAGTGCAGAGCCAGGAGTAACCACTGTGTATCGCCGGGTGTAACCCAAATAAAAATAAAATCTGAACGGGGCACCAAGGGACAGAATGTGACATCAGGCCCAGGTGAAAGGAGAGGCCTGGACATTGGGAGAGGATGCAGACCCTCTACTTACAGTGTACAATCTACTCTATCCACACTTCTGAGTTCCGTGCGCAAGTCTTTCAGACAATGCTCAGGAATAAATCTACTTTTGCACTAACAGTAGATCAAAAAAAAAAAACCTCTCAACATGCTTCTCTCAGGGAAAACTTATACTTCATTTTCTCAACCTCTGATGGGGAGAATAAGTTTCATTTTCTCCACTCTTCACTCTAAAATCTGTGAACAGTTAAAAAAGGAAAGAATGCGAGTACCCAGAACAGGGCAATCTGGGAAGTCAGAGCTAACTGGGAGCAGTATTCATTCACTCAAATGAGTTTCTGATCCCTGATGGTTCCGGGATGAACTTCAGAGAGATTATTCAGCAACAGGCAGATCCTACACTTCCAGCATTAGATCCAGGTAGAGGTAAATCATCTAAATCTGCAAGGAGTGAGCGAGCGTCATCCCTGCACATCCTCTGCCTCGCCAGCCCCAAGATGCATGCACACATAATCTGATGACAGCCACTGGCAGAGTCAAAAGCAATCTGAAAACAGCAAGGCCCAAGACTCCCACAGGCTTGTCCCTGCACGCACGCCCGTGTCTCTGGGACCTAGAGCCGGCCTAACTTTCATGCAATAAAGTGCAGTTAGACCATGAGCCAGAGTCAAGGACAGTGTGACTCTTTCTGCCTGGGAGCATTTGAAAACATTTGGAGATGATCTGAGCTGTCCCTGCTGGGGGAAACCAATGGCCTCGAACACGTAAAGGTCAGAGATCAATACTCTGCAATGTCCAGGGACACTCTCCGCAAGAAACCAAGCCAAAATGTCAGTAACGCTAAGGCTGAGAAACTCGCCTGTAGAATGGGGGATGATAAAGATTAAGATGCCATTTCGGTAGCATTATGCTTCAAAAAAAAAAAAAAAGAAAAGAATGCGTTTCCCCGATCATCACTCATAATTATTAGTTCCTCTCTCATAACTGCAAGTAGTCTTGGCATTCACTACTGATGCGTGCCAGCCTAAAGAAGTATTCTCTATACTCTGTGACCGCTACCCACCAAGCTACACCAATACCGGGAAACCAACCGGAAGCTTCCCCCCACTGAAACACAGCTGCTCAAATAAGAAACCTGGTTTCACCATTGCACAACTTCATAATTACTTTTATATCCTATACAGATTCTCTCTTTATTCTACTACTACCAAAAAAAAAATATGAGAGGCAGTTTATAGCAAGCATTTTAACTCTCTACTGTATTATTTTAAGATACTGCTGCTTTGCTATTTTACCCACGAGAAGTTTCACTAAAATAAATAAGACCAGTTGGACACTATTCAATGACAGTTGTTTTTTGAAGAGTGCATTTCGAACATTTTGAACTGTAACTGCTAATTAAATGTGCTCTCCCCCTCCGTGGGCTGTGCAGAACTTCTGCTTAGGCACACCACTGGCTTCGCTCAAACATTCTTTCATTATCCCACAACTTTTCAACCTACAGTTATTTTAGTACGAAATGGAATCTGTGTGTGTGCGTGTGTGTGTGTGTGTGTGCGTGCGCACACGCGCACGCGCACTCACGCAATTGTATTTTTCTTCCCAGATCCTCCCTGTCACCCCTTAAGAACTCAAATTTACTCTTCGAGACTGGAGAGGAACAAGAGTGATCAGAAAGGCTGGAGGCTCTGATTCTCTTATCTGCCTCCGTCTCTCTAGAGACACGGTTCCTTCCCTTCAGTGCTGTGTCTTTGTCACCACCCACACTGGGGTGTGTGGGTCTCTGGTCAATTAGCTACTGTGAGTGATAACCTCAATTTAGCAGTCATCAAGGCCATCCTGTCCTGATTCGCTCAGAGACTGAGGGCCCAGACAGACAGCATCTGTTTTCACGGGTGTGCAGGCTGTAAAGGCCAAGATGAGGATGCAGGGGAGGGAAGAGGAGGGGTGAGATGCTGCTTCCTATTTCACAAGTTTCTTCCCTCTGCTGAGTTTCCACAGGGCAGAGACAGTCAGACTGAGGTAGAGAAAGAGTGCCCTCAGGCCTCCTTTTAGCAGGGCACTAATTTCTATTCACAAGCACTCCCCACTAGGGCTAATCCCTCCTCCCAAAGACCCCAGCTTCTATACCAACACAGAGGGAGTAAGAAGGTCAGGGATTCTGATGAGACCCAAGCATCCAGTCCATAACACCTTCTTCCAACAAGGCCGAGCAAAACCAGCCTTGAGTCGCCTCCCATCCACACCATCTGTGCCAGCCCCTCCATGATCATATCCCAGTCTCTGCACCTGCCCATCACCCGCACTACTCCCTGGGGCTCGGTGTGGCCGTCAACACAACGCCATCACCCTCCGTACCTCTGAGAGCAGACAGAGACAAGCTCCAAGCTGCGAGGCTTCAGAGTCTGCGAGTCAGCACGTGTCTGGAAAATGCTATGGAGACGAGTGGGAACACTCAGAGCCCAAAGATGTCTGTTGGATGCACCAACTGTCCTAACCATTTGGGACAATGTCAAGGCCAAAGAGAGTATGTTCTGAACAGATGATGAGCCTCCCTCAGGAAATCAGGGTAGAGGCAACGGAAAAAGGGGACAAAATTCTGTCCCACCCTCCATCCCGATGGTAAAAAAGGAAAAAGGTCCCTCCAAGAAGCAGGTCAGAGGGGATACAGCGGCCACATTCTCTGAGGGTGACCCCAATGCCCTGGCTCTAACCTCACTTCTAAGTTTCTAAGCATTCATCAACCCAGGCCACCACTCCTGAGGGCAAGGCGCCAAGGCTGGCGGCCCACAGCCCACAGTCCCACAGGCCCAGCCCTGGCAGCAGAGAGCTAAGGGGAGGCATCCTCTCTCCCCAAGGCTGACCGACCTGTGCGGGATGAGGCGGGGGGGGTGTACGTTTTTATAAGAGATTTCTGTTTAACCACCTAGGCAGAACTGCATCTTCCCCGCGATCCATAAATGACAAGACACAGTAACGCTTAGTGAACACATCACCCGCCAAAACAAATCAAGTTTTCAGAATGGAAAATTAAGGACAATATGTCTGCTTGTCTGAATAGAATGAACACAGCAGACACTCTCAGAGGCGCTGCTTGTGGCGTGTCTCTGGGCAAAGTTCTGGCTTCAGGCTTCCTTTAAACAACAGTGTCGCCCGGCCCCATTGCCATTCCCGGCCCTCTAGGTGTTCTTATCACTCACATACATGGGCATGAACCCTTCCAGCCCTCAGCAGTGCACACTGTGGCTGAACTTACATGTCCCACGTTCATGGTGCTTTATTTTTTTTATTATTAATTTTTTAATGAAACATCGTGAGATACAATTACAGACTTACATACCTTCGTGCTTACGGTTCAGTCATACTATGGTTGAGTACCCATCCGTCCACTAGTGCCCATTCTCCAACATCAATGTCCCCAGTATCCCTCCCACCACCCCCATCCCATCCCTCCTTTCCCCTGCCTCTGTGGCAGGCACTTTCCCTTTTACTCTCTCTCCTTTTGGGTGTTATGGTTTGTAATACAAGTAATAAGTGGCCATCATGTTCGGTCCATAGTCTACTTTCAGCACACATCTCCCATCCCAAGAGGGCCCTCCAAGCATCCTTTACTTGGTGGTCCTCTCTCTATCCCAGCTGACTTTTCCCCCAGCATGTGAGGCCGACTCCCAAGCTGTGGAGGAATCCTCCTGGTCCTTATCTCTACTATCGTTGGGTGTTAGTCTCCCATTATGTATTCCTGGTGCTTTATTCAACACATTCTCATCGACTCATTTTCAACTTCTTTGAAATCACAGCCACCCCATCTGCCTACAGAGCACCAGAGGCAGGGGAGACACATATGATATTTAATCTTTCTGCCTAAATACTTCTTGAATAGAAAGTTAGGTACTTCACACCCGAACTGACCATGACTAGAATATCCGTCGCCACCTTGGCACACAAGAGAATCAAATTGCAGGGAAGAGAAAGGCCCAGAAATTCATCGTGACGCACTCTCATCTCTGTGCTGTAGCAAAGGAAGAAGCCTCGCTATCTCAAGGCAAACTGGGGCTTCTACCGCACTGCGGAAGGTTTATCTTCTAGGAAGGCACAGGGGGCAGGATGGGTGTTCCAGAAAACAGGAAGGCTTCCTGTAATAAGGAGCCATGGCCAAGGACTGGAAAGACTCTGGATTCTGAGTTCTTCTAAGTGTGTTTAAGGAATGCAGAGGGGGCCACTCGTACTTAGAAGGAGACCACAGCAACACTCAAAGCCACAAACCACAGAACACCTCTGGTTTCCCAATTTTCTAACTTTCCTGAGCCGATATCATGTGCGGGCTCTTTCTTACAACTTTTCTTCTCCCCCTATCCACATAAGGATAGTTACTAATGCAGTGGACACATCAGAGCTTTCTCCATAGACGTCATGCACGTATAGGCTTACAAAGCAGAAAGCACAAATTCTCTCTGACATTCTTATGAGCCTACGTGCTTCACGTAACATTATGAAAATCTCTCCAAGTGAACCACAAGTGACTTAACATGCCATGAAATGGCTGCACAGGCCAGGAGATAATCAGTCTATGTAGCTGCTGCCTACCCACTCTGTTGACGCAAATCCAGTAGATGAGGTGGTTTTCAGGGGCTATGGAATGTGGGTGAGCCTACAAAAGAACAGTACAGGAAAGCAAACACCCAGAGCATGTGCCTTCTTATCTGCATGTTTGTATCTTTATTTTTATAATCTACATACCCAAGAGTTTGTATGTTTAGTAGAGATCATCAGACTGTTTTCTCAAAAATGTAAACACTTCCCGTTTTATCAGGAATGGATGATAAGATATCTCTTTTTCATTGGCCTCCTTACCAGAAATGTTTTGTTTTGCAGCCAGATGAAACAACACCTCATTTGCATTCTCTTTACAGGCATAGATAGATTACTTCACCTACTCACCAAACACCATAACTCAATCTTACAGGAATATCCCATCCATACCATTGCTTATTTTCTTATGGGCTGTTTGAATTTTTCTTATCAGTTTATTTACTTTCATGTATTGAAGCTATTACCCTGGTGTCTAGCAAATGTATTGCAAACATTGTTCCTATCGAATACTAGACTAGGTAGAATATTTACATCATCTATTAGCATACATTTTCTCAATGACAGCCAGGTTACATTTTAGGTCTTAAGTTGCCAAAACGAAAAGAAAAGAAAATCTGCAGAAAATTCCTAGTCTGTAACTACTAAAATGAAGACCAAAAAATAAAAATCTGCAAAACATGAACTTGGAGAGAACAGAGGGGAATGCCCTGCCACAGAGACAGGGTGGGATGGGGGGGGGGGGAGGAATACTGGGGTCCGTGGTGGTGGGAAATGGGCACTGGTGGAGGGATGGGTGTTTGATCATTGTATAATTGAAACCCAAGCACAAAAATGTGTAAGTCTGCAACTGTACCTCATGATGTCTCACTATTTTAAAAAATTTATAATAAAAAAATACATGATTACATAAAAAAAAAAACAAAAAACATGAACTTGGAAAGAATCCAGTATAAATAAAACAACATGTCCATGACTGCATTCTTCACTACTGATACATATGTCATCTCTGCCCTTCCCCACGTGAGAGGAATGTGAGCACACCTAAAGTCACACCCTCTGCTGGGTGGCCCTGGAGGCAGCACGCCAGAGTGCTCTTCAGTGTGGACAATGCTATGACTCCTGTGTGACACCTAAGGACACAACGCAAAGTAGCAACAAAAGGCCAAAGACAGCACAACAGAACTCAGCCACAAAACCCAGGTGGTAGGCAGAGGAGAGAAAGAAAGGGAGGAGATTGGGGGTCCCTGGGAGAGGGAGGCGGGCACACTGGTGAGGGGCATGGTGTTGGACTTATGTGTGGGAGAAACCACCAACAGCAGTATTAAAAATCACAGAACCCAAATAAAAAATTCAAATTGAAAATAATCGGGACAAAAGCATTGACATGGGACATGTCCGGCTGCAAGTACTGCTCTGTGCTGAGTGCCGGAGGATCGGGGGACCAGCTTGGATCAGACAGTAGGACCCCGTGCGACACTGCATCAAAGCAGTGTCCAGCTTGGGTGGAATCAGAAACACTGAAGGCACAATGTGTGAGGTCTTTTTACTCAGCAGTAGGTGAGTTAGCAGGGAGGACCAGCTCCCAAAGGCTTTGGAAATGGCATGTGGCTTCAACACGTTTCCCCACTTTCAGATAGAGAAGCACGAGAGGCCCAAGGACGAGGTGTGTCCACCAGAATCAGTTTCCAGAAATGGAGAATTTCTGTCCTCCAGGCCTGTCATCGCCCAAAACTTTGCAGGCCACAAGGTCCCAATCTTTTTCTGTCTGGTAGCAGAGAGAGAGAGAGAAAGAGAAAACTGCCATTCTACCTGATGTCTCCAGGCATCTGTTAACATTATGGGGTATTTTTGACCTTGTTGAATTTTTCTCAGACTATTACTAGCTTTAACAGTAACAAAGACATTTTAAGTATTTCTAATCCCAAAATTGGTGGAAAAAAAGTAGTCCCAAGGATAAATGGAATGCCCTTTTATCCTCCCTTACTGACCTAATCTCAAAGCCAGGATTAACTGAATAGCCAGATTATAACCATATATTACCCCCTGGATGTTTGGGAGCAATTGCCAACAGCCTGCTTAGGTGAGGCCCAAATCTCCCATTTTGTCCCAGAGCTCTCGGCTGAGCGACACATCATCATCTGTGCAGAAACTTCCACTCTGCTACAGGGAAAGGAAATTTTATCATCTTCAAATTCAGGCGGAGGAGGACGGGGGAAGGCGTCCTTGAGACACTAACACTTGGCGGTTGGTGGCACTGGAACACAGTGTGGGTTCAAGTGTGGGTGCGTACAGTGGCCAAGAACCGTTCCCCCAGCCAGCCAACAGTGAAGGGTGAATGAAAGGAACATGCCACAGACTGGTTGGTAACCAGAGACTGTTTATTCAAGTCTGACAGTGTTAGTAAAGGGGAGTGGGGGTGGGGGGTACACATAGGTGTAGTTGAACATTATCATAACAATAAACAGATGTAAAGCCCCTCCTTCGGGGGAAGTTCTTAGAGGAGACTAACTCAGGGACAAAAGCTTAGGAGGTTTAGCACTCTAGATTACTAGGAGATCCACTTAAGGGCGGGATTCCATCTAAGGGCAAATTGCTTTCTCCTTTCCTTAGCTAGTAATCTATTTATTTCTAGTCCTTTTGTATAAACACAGTAAGAGATATATCAAGCTTAAAGTTTGTTCTTCCTGAGGACATCTCACTATATATTCCAGACCATAGTCCTCAGGCCAGATTAGTCTTTCCAAACCCCAGCAGGGTCCTTATTCAGTTACTTTTGTTGGGTCATGACAGTTTGTTCCATGATTGTGCTTTCAAGTTATTATACTTCTTGTGGCACCTTATGTCCCTTTTCAATGCCAAGATAGCTTATGGCTTACCCTGGGTCCATCCAAGTCAACAGAACCCTTTCGGTGGTGTCAGAAAGTAAGTGCAACTGAGGCTTAAGTCAAATAAATAAGATGGATGCCCAGAAGTAAATATTATTCGGAGTCAATTAACTCCATGTTACAAAAGCATAGCATCAACTGTCTTCCTGTATCTACACGGTCACGGTCACAGTCCTCCCATTGCTCATCGATTTGCTTGAGCGGGCCCAGTAACGTCTCCATCATGAGACTTGTTGTTACTGTGTTTGGCATATCGAATACGTCACGGGTAGCTTGCCAGGCTCTGCCGTGTGGGCGAGATACTCTCAGTAGCTTGCCGGGCTCTCTGAGAGGGGCAGAGGAATCGAACTCAGGTCGGCCATGTTGGCCGCTTGTACATTGCTAAACCATGCAAAGGACATAAAGGAAAGAGAAAAGCAATATAGGATAAGGAGTGCCTGATGGAATTGGGTGTATCTATGAGGCAGTGTGGTTGGATTACCTCAATAAACCTAAGCACCCTGCGGGAAGAGCAAGGACAAACCAAACCACTGTTACCCCCAAACCCAGTATGCCTACAACTCTACTATTGACAGTATTAAAAACCACAATGCCAAAATAAGTAAAATACAATTGAAGGTGCAGACTAGAGAGATAATATAGAGGGGAAGCAACTGCCTTGCATCTGGTCAACTGGCTCATCCCCTGGCACCACATATGACCCCCACAGATTATTCCAGGAGTCACCCCTAAACTCAGAGCCTGGAGTAACCCCTAAGTACTACCAAACTAAGGTTAGTCCCAAACACACACAAGCACATGCACATGCACACATACACACACACGCAGGCTAATTCTAAGTAACGGGGCTTCTGACCCACAGAATCACTTGCTCCAAATGGTATTATCAAAAGTTGATTCAAATTCTTTAAACACGGCAGACTGTGAATGGACACTTCTATACACTATGGTACCTTGGAACTCATGACAAAAATCTTGCTGCATGCTTATATTCTCCAACAGGACAGGTGTTGCCTTGTACTCTCCAACAACACTGATAAAAGTGGTAATAAAAGGAGTGACAGGCATGAGGAGCAGATGAATAGGCACAAACCAGAGCATAGGATGCCTTGTGAGTCTACTCTGAGCCCCAAACTGAACAAGAAGGATGCACTAGGCATGAGGAGCTTTTTAATGTCAATCATAGGTCAATAGAGATTTTTTTAAATGAGGTACTTCAGATGATTTATAAACTGCTTTCTATATTGGCATTTTACCAATGAAATGATCCACAAGGGAAGCGTTTACTCTTTAGCTCAGCCCTCTGTTTCATTAAGCACTTTCTCCCTAACATACACATATCCTTTCTGAAAAGGTCTCTATGTGGATTCTGAATGCTGAGCCCATTCCTTTGCAGAATCAGTCCTTTACTCTAGTTTTCAGAAGAGCACATCTGTCTTGGGGACTCCTCACGGCCAATGTCAAATCTTATTTTCACTAATGATGAGAAATTTGAGCCTTCAACTTTACATTAACAAGCCAAATGTACTTCTCTTTGATAGAAAATCAAAGTTTTCAGCCACCGATACAACCAGTGACATTGGCTGCTTCAAAGCTTTGATCCTCATACAGAAGGTGTTAAAGATGCCAGTGGGTTAACTTGATCCTTGCAGGGAGTCAGACACCAAATGGCTCCTGGCCACATCACTGTCTGTGCAGTATTATTAACTGCCAGTCTTCCGTCTCCCAACCAGCACAGAGCAACTGTGCATACAAATTCATTTAGTCAACAAGTGTGCAGAGGACGCTGAGAATGCAAAATACAGCAGCAAAAAAGTAGACAGCAGACCCTTAAAATACTGAACTTTCAGCTACCTCAAGGTCCCTGAAGATATAATTACAACAATTAAAAGAGCACAGTATAGGATGAAAAAAATCAGGGCATCTCATTAATATCAAAAATAAGTATCTGGATCATAAGGAAAACTGGTTAAACCATTAAAAGCTAGGTATGGCCTCGCCCTGGGGCTCCCAACTCTCATTGGAAAGGGATTCTTCTGAAAACAATGGAAGCCCAAACTGCTGATTAGAAGGAAAAAGCAAAATAAATGCTGAAATGAGCTCCCCTCACATACTCTATGGTAAAACATCTGACCTATCCCTTCCAACCAGAATGGTGTTTTGTATTAAAATAGTGGAGGGTTTTGTAGCTAAGCCACTGCATGAGATCCTTCAGGGTAAAAATCCTTCTTTGATCACCTTTTTTGGGAGAAATTTTATTTATTTTTTGACTTTTGGGATCACACTGGCAATGCTCGGGGGTTACTCCTGACTCTGAAATCAGGAATTACTCCTGGCGATGTTCAGGGGACCCTATGGAATGCTGGGAATTGAACCCACATCAGCCATGTGCAAGGCAAATGACCTACCCACTGTGCTCTAGCTCCAGCCCCACCTCTAAGATTACTTCTGAGATATCAAAGCACCATGAGAACAAGTGGACACTTGTGAAGAATTTTCATCTCCTCATCTCAAGGCCTATGTCCTCCTATAGTGGGGCTCCAGCCCCTACATATTATGCAGACAAATCCTCTTTTCTCTACAGCCCTTCTAGGTCACAAAAAAGCTGAACTTTCAATACGATCCAGAGGTGACAGTTCCCAAACACTCCAATCAACCCCAAATGGTTCAGACTCACCCAGGAAGAAGACCTCTGATCTCCCAGCTCCATCTGAAAGCCAGTGTCAACTCAAAATCAGCATACTCGCAGGAGAGTTCATATTCTTCCCTCCAAAACCTGCACCAACATCTCCAGGACATCTGTCTCTGGGAACTGACCCACATCACCCAACATACACTGTCACTGTCACTGCCACTGTCCCCCGTTGTTCATCAATTTGCTCGAGTGGGCCCAGTAACGTCTCCATTGTGACATTTGTTACTGTGTTTGGCATATCGAATACGTCATGGGTAGCTTGCCAGGCTTTGCCATGTGGGCGAGATACTCTCAGTAGCTTGCCGGGCTCTCCAAGAGGGGAAAGGGAATCAAACCTGGGTCAACCAGATCGGCCACATGCAAGGCAAAACTTCTACCCGCTATGCTATCGCTCCAACAAACACAAATCCAAAATTTTAAATACATATTAAATTTCCCTTCCCATCTCCCCCAGCACCCCAGGCATCAGAGTTCCATTAAAACGGCTTCTAAAATGACACCAATTCAGCCACACTTTCGGCATCCACCAACAATGCCCTGTCCTCTGCCACCATCCATCCAAACCCATCACCTACAGTTGTCTCACTGCTGGTCTCCCCAGTTCCCCTTTGCTAGTCCCAAAAGGGGATTATTAGCCAACAACAGGCACTTTCCCAGGACAATTTAAATGATCCTTCTAAAATATATACCGCCCCACACTGCATCTCTGATGGCTTCTCCACACCCATCAGAAATATTCACTCTCATTCTACCAGACAGTGTCCCTCATGCTCTAACTCGTGCCCACCTCTTTGGCCTCAGCCCACACCACTCTAACCTTCCCCCCATACAAAGACAGGCCCCAAGCTGTCGGATGCACTCCTGTCACACAGCCCTGTCTGGATTCTCTTCCCAGCCCCACCTCTCAGAGACAGGCTTCTCTCTCATTGGAATATAATTGCTGTTTGAGTCTAACTCTACCGGGAGAGTGTGACCTGCGCCCATCAGGGCCTATCTTGACTGCCAGCGTATCTCCAGTGCCTAAAACAGCTTCCCACATTCCAAGTCAGCACCTGTTTGGGTGGGCTGGAGAGAGAGCCCAGGGATCAAGGTGCTTGCCTTGGACGAGGCTGATCCTGGTTCGAATCACCAGCACCACAAAGGATGCCCTTAACCATGCCACGGCAGAGGGTATCACTCCTAAACGCACAACAGCTCCTGAGCACCGCCAAGTCTGACCCCAGGATAAAACAACGAAAAGAGACTTGTCAAGGAAAGGGGATAGAAATGCTTTATTTCTCATTGGCTCTTGCAATTTGCAAGAAAAGTCACCATTGGATCTATCAGGGATAGAAACATGATTTGTAAGCAGATAATGACCTGGATAGATCTGCTCTATTTGCTGACCCCCATGGGAGGAGAGATGCTTCAAAGGCACCATTTGTTTATACAGATGTTTGTCCCGGAGGGAATATTTTGTCTGAGATTTACCACCAGTCGTGTTTCCTGCCAGGGACTTACAAAATGGATGTGGATCCCAACCTTTGAAATATTGGCCGGCTGGGTGAAGTAACACCAGACACACGGGCAGAAACCTATAGCTGCCTTAAAGCAAGCGGATTTTATTGCTCTCTGATTCTCTCCCATAACATTCTACCATGGGAATTCCAACAGTGACCTTTACAAATAAAGGGGAGAAGCACAAATTGGAAGAAGAAGCTGGCTATCAGCCAACAGACATCTGCACAGGTGTCCACTGAGCCAGCTTGCCACTTGGTTACCGCCTGCCTCAACTGACTCAGCTCTAAACTGGGAATAATCTTCGAGCCCACAGCTCGGCTAGACTCCTCAAGAGATGAGGAGAGCTATCGGATCAGCACCTGGAATAACAGCAAATGATTTCAACCATGGTGTGAATTATGACTAGCCGTTTCACCATTCATTTAGAACATGTTCTCACTATGAAACATAGAGAATCTTACTGAAGCCAATTGCTCCATTGCAAAGGATTTTTGAAAGAGTTACACAAAGTAAGAGGTCCAAGTTCTCTACCTGATCCAAACATGGGGAACCACAGCAGGGAACTAACCAGGAATACCTACTCCAACACTCTGTACAACTGGATCCAAAAAAAAAAAAACAGGTCTACACCACATCAGTAGTCTTCACAAACCATGTCTCTGGCTTTATAAGGGTCAGCATTTGGCTTGTCTGGTGAGACATAATTGCAGAAGCCAGTTAAACCATCATAATTCACTTTTCCACTACTGTTATTACTAGGACAGCCCAGAAGAAACTTCTAAGGCCATCATAGAAATTTTCTCCAGCTAGATTATAAAATTGAAAGTTATTAAAATAATGCAATGATATCCTAGAAAATGACAAAAATGCACACCAAATTCAATGCAAAAGGAGAGTGGATCAAAGTGGGTTCGAGTGGAAATGAAAACATAGGAATTAAAGGAGACAGCACAGACAAGCCCTTTTAGTTTTTCTGGGAAAAGGAAAAAAATAGGTAGTAGCTGGGTGCAGAAATTAGGATCCTTTTAAATCGGCAGATGTCTGCACTCCTAGTGGAAAGATCCTTTGGAAGAGGGAAAGGCAAATGCTTAAGGCAGGAAAGAAGAGGAAGAATTGTTGAGCAGGCAAGAAGGAATGAAATATTGGTGCCCAGGCTGGGGCAATGACCTCAACCAGGAGTAAGCAGAGTGGATGCCAGGTGAGTTGCTATGATTGGCTAGGGCAGATGAACTCACTTTGAAATCATCCTTCTAGTAAGTCGGTCACCTACTACACAGGAAGAGAAACTGTTCTCAAAAGGCTGTTGGCCTACAAACTCCAAGCATGGCAATCAGCACCATCCTTACCCCTCAAAAAAATCTCAGTTATGGTAAGCAACTTTGAGCCACCCACCAAATTCCTCAATGCTGGACATGTAAGACTGGTTTCCTATTCTTAGACGCTGCTACATGAAAATGCCATGGTATTTACTTCCCAGAATTTCCTGACCATCTTCCCCAACCTTTGCTTTTTCTGCATTGGTTTACCCAATCATGGTTTCTCTCCAAGCTTTAAGCAAAAGCAAATGAAGCAAAATGGTTCTGATCCTCTTGTGGCCTGAGAGGCTAAAAGAGACACAAACACATAAAAACCACATAAAAAGTTCCACTGGATCAAACATGAACTGATTAGGTTTGCAGCCCTGAAACTACAGAAGTCTCTCCAGCACTCTGATCTGGAGACCAGACTGAAGAAAAACTCTAAGTCCCATGAAGACCAAAGATCCAAACACGAGGTCATTGTTATGTCCCAGGAAAGTCCTGCCAAAAAATATCTCACACACGGTTCAGTCAAAAGGGCAGGATCCTTACAGGCACATGGAACTTTTCAAATCCAAGCAATTAGCCCTCCACACATCTGCCCTCAATACGGGTGACTGGCAGGGACCAGCACACAGCCTCTTCTCAACACAATATGGCGGAAGAAAACAGATTCTGAAGCTTTCAATGCATCTGTGATTCCCAAATATTTGCGACCTTCGTGAAGTCAGTAACCTTCAGGACAAAAATACTATGTTAGGCAGATTCACCTAAACAAGCAAGAACAATGTCAAATTCCATGCAGGAGAAATAGGAAAAGAGAGAAGGCCAGGTCATCCCAGTTCCCTGCATTCTCATGGGGACAAAGGAAGCAGACACTCCCCCAGGACTGACCTTGGGTACGAGGAGCACAAAACCCGTGACAAACAGACCAGACTTTCCATCCTGCCTCACAGAGATCTGGTTGACCAGCTGACAGGACAAGAGTAAGACAAGAGAAAACGCCAGAGCTTTCATTTTACTTACATGATTAAAAATGACAGGATTAGTCTTTATCCCCACATGCAGCCATGAAGCATCATTAAGAAAGTATGTGCCTGTGTCAATCATCACACAATAATGAACATGAAAAGACTCTGCCAATATCCCAACATAAAACTCCCATCGGCACTGGAGGGCAGTTGAGACGCTGATAGTAACTCAGAAAGAATGATTTTTCTCAAATTATTTTTTGCTTTCTTTCCTTTTTTCTTGTTTACATATACCTCAGGACCTCTGTTCCTCTCAAATTATAGTCTCTCTCTTTCCCCATTTTGCAGCTGAGGTATCTAGAAAACCAAGAAGAATCGAGATGCACAGCCAGGTTGCTTTTGATGTGACCAAAGCCTTGGTCTCTCTTCCCTCCTTTCCTCAAGTCCAGCCCCCTTCAGAGCTTTAACATTATTGCAGGGCCAGGAGAGAGAGAAAGGACTCCTGAGTCTAGATTTCAGGAATAAACGTGATCACACAGCCTCGGAGAGGGGTTTTGGAAACTTCAAATGGGCAAGAGAGACAAGGTGGTACAGAGTGGTTATCTAGTCTGGATTTAGCCGAAGGAACCAGGAAAACATTTGGAGGCTTGGCCAGGATCTCTGGGTGCAATGAAAGGGTTTGCACCTTACCCAGAAGAAAGTTCCAGGAATCGAAAGTATGAACATGATGGCAGATTCTCCAACTACATGAGAGTGCAGAGGTCAAACTGAAGGCAGACAGGCTGCTGTGTCTCCTCAGACTGATGAACAGCCTAAAACCATCTTGTTGAAAGGGGACTCATCTGTTGGAACACTTTCTCATTCACCACGATTTCTGGGCTTGGGAGCACACCTAGTGATGCTCAGAGCCTACTCCTGGCTCTGTGGTCAGTGATCACTCCTGGTGTGTCCTGGGGACCAAATCTGGGCCAGTTCACGCACCTTAGCCCCAGTACTAAAATTGGCCCCTTCACCGCCATTTTTAACAGCGTGAAAATGTTGATGCACCCCAGTGTATTAACAATCACAACTGGATTCTTCACTTTCTCTCTGGAATCTTACCAAGATGGGAAAACGTAATGTCCCGTTTCCTGGATCATGAATCATGAGAAGAATCCACAGCCACCAGGTCAGTGAGAGTCCAACTCGCACACCGCAACACTTCTAAAGAGAAAAGGCAAAAAAAGGATTCAGTGAACACCTTTCAAAACCTCTATGGTCTATAACCACTACTTACCCACTCTTGGAAGTTCTGTGAACATTCTGGATCAACAGTGCCAAGAATGGGGAGGGCGTTTGCCTTGCACATGGCCAGCCCAGGTTCAATCCCCAGCATCCCATACAGTCCCCCAAGCACCATCAGGACCAATTCCTGAGTGCAGAGGCAGGAGTACTGAGCATCACTGGGTGTGACCCAGAAAAAGCAAACAAATAAACAAAAAACTGCCAAATGTTCGAACAGTGAAAGATCAAAGTGTCCAGTGGCAGCTTGGAGGAGCCCTCAAACACCTGGGTCTATTTAACAGTCCCAGGTACCAGTGGACTTCCATCTCTTCTTGGAAAGGGAGAAATGAATACTCACACCCTCAACACAGGAAAGCAAAGCTCCTGGAACTGCACAAGGAGCCTCAATACCAGGCACATCTCAGTTAAGCTGGGCAGACTGAAAATCAAATTCAGTGGTGTGAACTGACCCAATACATGATGCTGTTTCCCCCTCCCCATGCCATTTGGGGGAATCTAAAGTAAGTAGCACCTTGAATAATTCATTTCAAAAGTGGGAGGCAGAGGGGAAAAAAGCATATTAACTACACCAGAAATTTGAGTTCGAAGAATTTTATTTCATGACCAATAGAAGGCTTGTAAGAAAAAAAAATACAATGTCGTAAAAAAAAAGCCACTAAAACCCAGTAGAGCTATCCAATCTTCCCATTTAACTTGATGTATAAAAATCCTGCAAATCTGATGTAAGAATTGGATGAAAAGACTATAGTCACTCTTCAGCCTTCAACCGAGTGTGTCCACCATGAAAACAAAACAAAACATAATTGTCACATTCCATTTCTCGATCATACAAAGTACATGCCCCTTATTAGCTGGGGCCAATGCCTGGGCCTTGAAACACGACTTACGGGGGTTATTTCCATCTTTTTCCTGCTACTTCCTCCCGCCCTGCAGTTCCTGGTTGTCCTGACATGGAGCACAGTGGTCTGGACTACGCCCACAGTGACACATATTCACAGCTGAGAATGATGAGAAAATGGGGAGAACTTCCCAGAACATTCTGGAACCTTCTGGCCATGGCTCTAGCAAAGATTCCCACATTTTCTGCTTCAGTAATTACGTAAAGGCCAGCTGCATGCAAACTGAACAACAGGCATCTGGGGATCGGGGGAATGTAATAGCCACTGAAATGCCATTTGGCAGTCCTGGGGATCGGGGACCAGTGTCAGCACTGACAGGGTCTCTCCAGGACTTCCCTGCCTCTGGGAGGTGTTTGGGAAATTCATGAAGTGGGAGTAACCCAAAGCAACACATTCACAGTGGCTCACATGCATGCCCAATGCCCCAGTGAGCACGCATGAGCGTGTCTACATGAGCATGCTTCTAGGGGCGTGCTCGCGAAACACAGCATCTTCCATCCCACATGGTCCCAGCTGTGCTCAGCGTTTCTGACATCATCCTTTGGACGGAAGGAGGTGCAGATGCAAATCCTGGAGGCCAAAAGATGGATAAGAGAGTACTCCCCAAGGTAAGGAGGTGCACACAGTCCAGGAAAGTTTTTAGGACGGGCCAATTTCCCTCTTATAAGACCAATAGTGCTTCCTTTGGGTGTGGGAACAAATATTTTAGTTGGGACTTTATTAAAAGCCAAGTTTGAAGACACCAGCTTCGTCTCTAGAACCCCGCGATCTGATGTTTAATCATTATTAAAAAGTCCTTGGACTGGTTTTTAGCCTAATCAAAAAGCAAGTCCTAAAGTTGGCCAGGTTTCCTAGTTTCTGCCCCAAGCACCTGGCAATTTCTACAGCTTCCACCATGGGAGCCCTGTTAAGAAACAGGGAAGGTCATTAGGTCCAGAGATTCCTTTGTGCTCCCTCACGCAGAGCATTAATTAGCTGATGCCCCTTCAGTGAGAATACCCTCCCGGAACCAAGGAGAAGAGGCCAAAAAAAAAAAAAACAGTGAGAATCTGGCACTGTGGAGTAGAGGGGATAGAAGTAGAGGGGGCAGAGCTCTGTAGAAGGCTGGTACCTCACTCGTGTTTGCATCAACAGCGAAGAGGGCACCTTCACAGCCTGGTCGGGCCACAAAATGCCTGAGGACCTTTCACCCTCGAGAGTCCCCTGCTGCCTGCAGGAGTATTCCACCCTACAAAAAGGCACCCAGCATTCAGCGGATACCCACTGATTGGGCAGCACTGGGCAGAGGTGGCAAGCAGAGCCACTGAGCTGTGACCCAGAGGGGAAGTGAAAGGCACAGACAAAACCATCTCTCAAGGATGTGCTGGGCCAGCCAACCCAGCCAAGGCCAAAATGAGCTGGCATGCAGAGGAAAGATCAGAGACACATTTTCTGGAAAATTGAGAAGAAACTCAAAAGGTGACAAAGCCGCAAGTTAAGGGAACAACCAAGCCCAGACACTTTACACAGTGAAAGGTGGAATACAATTTTTTTTTCTTTTTTTATTAGTGAAACACCATGAGGTACAGTTATAGACTTACAAATTTTGTGCTTGGGTTTCAGTTATACAATAATCAAGTGCCCATCCCTCCACCAGTGCCCGTCATCCATCACCACGGGTCCCAGCATCCCCCCCACCCCCCATCCCCCCCGTCCCATCCTGCCTCTGTGGCAGGGTATTACCCCTTGTTCTCTCTCTCTTCTTTTGGGTACTGTGTTTTGCAAGAGAGGCATTGAGTGGCAATCATGTTTGGTCTATAGACTACTTTTAGCATGCTTCTCCCGGAATACAAATTTTTATTTTTTATTTATTCATTCATTTTTGGGAGCTGGAGCAATAGCACAGTGGTAGGGCATTTGCCTTGCGCACAGCCAGCCCAGCTGAGCAGGGTTTGATTCCTCCGCCCCTCTTGAAGAACCCGGCAAGCTATCAAGAGTATCTCGCCTGCACGGCAAAGCCTGGCAAGCTACCCATGACATATTAAATACGCCAAACACAGTAACAACAAGTCTCAAAATGGAGACGTTACTGGGCCCGCTTGAGCAAATCAACGAAGAGCTGGAGGACAGTGCTACAGTGCTATATATTCCTTTTTAGACATCGTGATTTACCGTTGCCTCCAACCAGCAGGGTTCCAGGCATACAATGTTCCTGCCCTCCTGTGACCCCATCCTCCACAATCCCCAGGTTCCCTTCCACCCCCCTTAAATCATGAGACCCAGTGCATGAGCATGGCAGATTTCAAAAGGAATGTTTCACTGTGCGTGGATGAAGAGGACAGGCCCCATTTAGTTCCATTTCATTTTACCCAAATCGCGCCTCTTTCACGGTATCAAGAACTGGCGTCTGAACTCCGTTCAGATACTCATTTGGAACCTTGTTTTGGAAAACCCGCAGCAACACAGACCTCAGCAAGCCCTCCTGAAAACACTCAGTCCAGAATTTTCCCTAGCAATCATTTGCTCGAAGCTGCAAGCCCCTTCGGAGTTGTGGGCCTCCCCTTCTGAGGAGTCAGTGCTCCTTGGAAGGTGTGAAAAGGCCGATCAAGGGTACATATCCAGAGCTACTTACTAAGAAGAGGCCCCCATTCCTGACTCCTGAAACCAGCGAGTTCATTTCGGTCTCCCCAAAAAAGATGACTGCAGAATGCTGGACTTTCTAGAAGGGGTTCAGGAGTCACTTTTAAGATGTGTTTTTTCTCAAGGTAGATGAGTTGGCTGGTTGGAGATGGCCAGGCAAAGGCGGGACCCCATCAGACATGATGACCTGTATCACTGAGGTTCTGGAAGGCATGTGGATGACGGCCTGTCCTCTGAATCCTCTCTCCTCAAAGCTTCCTCTCACACCTACATGGGGCCCTGGAGGAGCCCTGGAACCCATTGGACACAGTATCTGAACCGAACCAAGCAGCTTCCAAAGGAATAAGCCCAATGCACAGAGCTCTAGAAAGTTCCAGATCATATACAAAATGGATGGTACAACGGATGAATCTGGTATAAGTGAAAACTGGTCTGAGAGTTGCCAATCTACAGTATTCTGGCCTCATATGTGGACTACTTCCCCTTCCAGACACGCCTTCCTACCCCCCAGCTGATGGCAGAGGGGCTGATGAGTCTTCATTATTCTTAAAATGAATTCTTAAATTTATTCTTAAAATAATTCTTAAAATTAATTTATTGACTTACCATGAGATCATGAGCTATACAGCTATGATATAAAGTTGTACATGATTAGGTTTCAGTCATATAACGTCCCAACACCAGTATATATTTCCTACCACCAATGTCCCCAGTTTCCCTCCCAAATCCGCCTCCTGGCTCTCTCTCTACCTCTGTCTCTCTGTCTCTTTCCGTCTCATTCTCTCTCTCTCTCTCTATCTATCTATCTATCTCTCTTTGTCTCTCATTCTTTCTCTCCTTCTGGGCAATACAGGTATTGGAAAGTTACCATATTTGTCCCATTATCTCCTTTCAGCACTCAGTGCTTATCCAGAATGATCATATCCAACTATCTCTGTTGTAGTGGTCCCTTCTCTACCCTAACTGCCTCCGCACCCACCACTTGGGCAAGATTCAGGAGGGGCTGATATTTGGACTCAGTTTCCCTCCCAGAAACAACTTCCTACCTCCCAGCTGACAGCAGGAAGGATGGGGGAAGAAAGGAGAGCTCTGGCATGGAAGAATTCACCCTTCAGATAAATGTCACATTCACAACCAGCTGTTTGCAGCCCAAAGAACACCACAGATTGGTGGCGGCCATGTGGACGGGGCATCTCTCCTGAAGATCTCACATGCCGCTAGAGGAATCCCACGGCAAAGGTGACCATGGCCCTTCTCTAAAACTCTGTTTCCCTCGGCCCCAAACAAGGCCACCTGGAGACCAGCCAAGGTCACACACGGGGACGCAGAGCTCCCACTTGGGGTCATGGGGACACAATGCCATGGTGCTGAGTCCAGCAGAGGGCTGTCAGGGGAGCAGCCGCTTCTGGGTCTGGGTCCCGGCCAGGAGCCATGCGGGTGAGCCTCCACTTCCTCCCAGTGATCTGCCCACTCAGTGCCGCTTCCGGACCCATCACAGAGCAGCCAGGGTGAACAGTGACGCCTTTGGAATATTAACAGCTGAAACCTTCTAAAAAGGGGAGACAGAAGCAAGCTGGGGGCATTCATCTCAAGCTGGTGACTCATCCGATGACTCTAACCGAGAAAGAAAAGCAGCCTGGAGTCTTGGTGCGGATTTTGTCCTTCAGGTAGCACAAAAGCCAGTGGTCAGTGAGGGATGCAGAGGCAGTGGACAGCATGAGCTCCCTAGCAAAGACCAGGCATAAAATCCCTTATTTCTTTGGCTTCCACAGGAGACAACACAGACTTAGGCTGAGATGCTCAGACACGCAGGAGCCACGAGGAAGAGGAGGGACAGCCCAGTTCTTTGTTCACACAAACAAGTTCACAGAAACCAAGCAACTGCTACAAATGGGCAATTTCTAAGACAGGCTGGAAGGACACAGGGGGCTGGATGGGGACTTCTCTTGTTTCTGCCACCACCAGCCCCCATTTCAAAGGGCGGGCAAGCTTTTCAAGGAGGCAATTTTGAGGTCTCTGCACAAATGGTTAATTTGCATGGGCAATTGGCCTCTCGGCTTTCATTCTGACAACTAAATTGATCCATCCTTTGTACTCTGAACTCACAGGATCTCAGAAGGCTGGCACTAGCATTTTGAAAAAAAAAATGGTCTCTCAATTCCTACTTATTCAGAACAACACATCAGAAAAAAAAAATGCCCTGTAAGTAGTAGTTCACAGACACAAAGGAAATTCAGCACTGAACTCCAGATCACAACTTTAAGTTTTCATGCTAAGATCAAGATTTGACTTTGTAAGAATTATGTTAAGATCAAAATGTAACTTCCTAAGAATGCCCATAGGTGCTAGAGAGATAGTTCAGTGAGATTGACACTTGCCTTACCTGTGGCTGATTCAGGTTCAATTCCTGGCATCCCTCTGGGTTCCCCAATCACCACCAGGAGCCATCCCTGAGCATAAAAGAAGTAAGCTCTGAGCACTGAGCTAGGAATAAGCCCTTATTACAAAGTCAGGTGTGGCCAAACAAAACAAGAAACACTCATTGAGTCTTAGTACTTAGCTTCTATTCAAGATTTGTAGAAGGTACTTCGATGACTGAGCTAAAGCATCTGCTAACGGTTTACTACTAGACTGCAGGAGGTTGTTCATCCTTGGACAGGTGGTCGTTTGTGAAACTCACACAGAAGAGTTAATGAAATGGCAATGGTTTGATCACTCAGGAAAAGACTGTCAGTTAAAAAGAGAGCAGAGGGCCACAAAGGCTGCTCTTGCTCGAACTCAGAGGAGAGAAGTAGAAAGATGTCCTTTCTGTGCCTTAGCGTGGGCACTCAGATCAGCAAGTTCACGCACGCCAGTACCCAAGGCATGCTGGCTCATCAGAGCCCTTTCTTTCTGGCTTTTCCTGACTTCAGTTGACAGTGCCCAGGCTGAAAAGTTTCAGGTTCGTGTAGCTAGAGCAATAGCACAGCTGGTACAGCGTTTGCCTTGCATGTGGCCAACCCAGATTTGATTCCCAGCATTCCATATGGTCCCCTGAGCACTGCCAGGGGTAATTCCCGAGTGCAGAGCCAGGAGTAACCCCTGTGCGTCGCCAGGTGTGACCCGAAATGGGAAAAAAAAGGGTAAAAAAGTTTCAGGTTCATGTCATACCAGTGAGCCAAATCCAACAAACTATAGTCAAACTCTGGGCTTGTTCTGGGGGCTTGAATCTATCAAAAGTCTACATCCTCTCTGAAAACACAAAGAATCCAGTCTCAAATCCAATGGCCCATGCAGTATTCTACTGTGTGTGTGTAAGTGTGTGTGTGTCTGTGTGTGTGTCTATGTGTGTGTAAGTGTGTGAACTCGGCTTTAGAATCCCATCAGCTCACTGCTTAGATCTACAGAAGGAAACACGTGTGTCTCTAAGAAGGCTAAGCTTAATCCCCGAACTCAGCATTTTTTTAAACCAGAGCCATCCTGCTTTGTTCTTGCTCCATGGGGTGACAGTTAAACCAAGAGGCACCTACCCTAGTCCTGTTCTCTTGGGTGCTGATGGAAACTCTGTCTGCATCTGCTCTCATCGCCCATCAGAGAGACATCACCTAATTAAGGGCCAGCCCCTCAGCACAGCACTGCAGGCTGCAGACACTGGGGAAATTAGACCATAAACAATACCCTCCTCCAAACAGGGAGCTGACAGCATTGTGTGAGGACCTGATAAGACCCGTTATTGTGCTCGAAACAAAGCACCTCCCAACTGACTGTTCACCTCCCTGTGTGCGCCTGAAAGTTCCAGAAAGATGGGCCCAGTGCCTTACTGACTAGTGGGCGGTTCCTCAAGTGAGGTCCCCTTCGGAAACGCTATGGAAAAGTTCTCTGTCAGAGAAGCAGCATGTAGGGTCAGAGCGACAGCACAGCAGGGAGGGCACTCGCCTTGCAAGTGGCTGACACAGGTTGGATTGGATCCCCAGCACCCCTAGGGCCCCTGAGTCTCCCAGGAGTGAGCCCTGAGCACAGTCAGAAGTAAGCCCTGAACACTGCTGGCGGGGGGGGTGGGGGGGGGGGGAGAGAGAAGAAAAGTAGTGTGGTTTCTGGGAGTCAGCTGCTTTTCTAGAATATTCTTTAGGTAAATCACACACCACCACCACCCCAGATGCATGGAGGAGTGGGTGGTGGCGGAGAAGTGCTCTCATCCCCGTTCAATAAGGCTCATAAGGTCAGAGTGGAGCGCCGCTGTGTGTGCAGGTACCCGGGCTTCAACCTGGGCACCAGGCAGCTCCCTGCCCCCACCAGATGTGAGCTCCAAGCACAGCAGCAGGACTAGCCCCCCGCCCCACCCCACCCCCTCACACCCAGCATCCAGGATCAGCCCAAGCACTCCAACACAACCAAATCCAGGTCCCCAATATGCACATCTGGGGGCCACACAAGGGCTGTTGCAGAAAAAGACACACAGAACCAGGAGAGTCCACTTCCCGCCCATTTCCCAGCTCCAGGGAGGACCCACAGAAGGAAGACCGAGGTTCGCAGCAGACAGTAGCTGCTGCCGTTAGGCCAGGGGACAGCAGCCGCAGCATTGCAGGGTCTGTCCCATCCCCCGGGGGGGCCGGGTACAGAGAAAGGAGCCTTGGCCATGAGAGCCCAGACCATGTGAGGCTAATCTCCACGGAACAGGTGTCCACAGAACAGATTCTCCGCTTCATCCTGAATTCACTCCCTGCTCAAGGCTCTGTATTTGTCAGCCATGGGGCTCAGCGTGGCTCTGACTGGGGTTCCCCAGATGCGCCGGGGAAGGAGAGGAGGCAGAGAGGCACCAAGGCACGAGTCTGGTGCCTTGGGAACAAGGACCTACACCCAGAAACTGTCACTGCTCAGAAGATGTCTTCATTAGGCGGAAATCCCGGGGGAAGAGAGCCTCAGTCCTCTTTGACAGACTCCACTGCGAGGAAGCCAGAAGCTTCCCTGGAGCAAGACACAGCACAGGAATGCTTGGCTCCTGGGAAGAGGCCACTGGGGGCTGGCAGTGAGTTGGCGCCAGGTTGCCTGGAGAACACACACCCCAGATCAGCCCAGACCCAGAAAGTCCTCACGAGCACCGAGCACTGGGGGAGGGAGGAAGTGAAGGAGGGAGGAAGGAGGGAAAGGGGGGAGGCAAACATGGGGAAGGAAGCTAAGGAAGGAGAGAAGGAAAATGGGGGGGGGGGGGACCCGAGCACCGCCAGGAGTAATTCCTGAGTGCAGAGCCAGGAGTAACCCTTGAGCATCGCCAGGTGTGACCAAAAAGAAAAAAAACTATGTCCAATAAACTGAAGTGGTGGGGACAAATGATACAGCCAGCAGCGAAAGCAGGGCTCTGGTCGTGATGTGCCTCACTGGGAAGACCCTCCTTCCCTGTCCAGCTTTCCAAGTCCTATTTCCTACAAAAGCTCCCAGTGCCCTCTCTTCCCCAGCACACGGCAGCGGCATTGAGTCCCGTGTGAAAAGGACAACAGCAGGCTCTGCAGGAAGGTTCCCAGGGGGTCACATTCCTCACCCTCCACAGAGGAAGAGCTCCCTGAGAGATGCTGCAGAAGCTGCAGAATCTTCTGGAAGGGAGACTGCCCCAAGCAGGAGTGCTCTCTCCACACACCTGCTCTGCCCCTCTAGGATTGCAGGGACCCAAGGAGTCGGCTCACTCAGGACACCCTTTAGTTCATCTGGTAACTGATATGCAGGACAAAGACACGGTCCTTCCCCAGTACTCAGTGGCTCCCTGTTTGCAAAAACATCTAGGCACAAAAAAATCCATCAGAGCAAAACAAATTGGCCTGCCACGAGCTCAAAGCTACCCAATCAACTCCCCACCGAACAAGGTGCTTTCACACAGGAACTGCATCATCACAGTTGAGGGAGATGGGGCTGGGGGCACTGCACCCTCTGTCGGGTATTGGCTAATTCAGGGTGCACCATGGATGGAGAGGGCATGTGCACCAGGAGGAGGGCAGGCCCACCCCAGGGAGAGCCATGGGACGGGGAGGGCACACCTGCCTCCCGGGGGTTCAGGAAAGAGTACCCAAAATCCAAAAGACACCGGCTTCATGCCCCTTCCTGGATATGAAGGCATTACCCCCCACTCCCCCTCCAGCAGCTCCAGGCTTGTCTTGCTGGTGCCAACTGTCTTGCCCGAAGCACCACAGGCTGAGGTCTCTCAGAAGTCCTGTTAGAGTGAGAATCAGACCACGCAGAAACTCCCTTGAAATCTGGACAGCTCCCAAGCTTCAGGGGGTGGCAGGGTCGGTGGGAAAGGTAGGCAAGCCGAAGAGAGGAACCAGCTTCCAGCTGGCAGGACGCCCTCAAGCCCTCATCAGGTAACAGGAAGCAGACCAGGTCTGAGGATCCAATAACGATTCTTGCTCCCTCGAATTAAGGGATGACTGCAGCCTAAAAAGCTGCCCTGTCTCATTACATGCATGATAATGGATTTCTGACAAGCCGGGCTGGGAGCTGGAACATACAGATGCCCACACACGAAGCACGTGGTATTACCAACACAGCCTCATCCCGGAGGTGTGAGGAGGAAAGCATTTTTTCTTGCTCCACAGTGCATGAAGGAGAGAATTTAAACCAGTTAGAGCAATGGCTGGGACTTCCTCCTGCCACCCAGGGTCACTTCTGCTCTTAACGCGTCTGAGTCATTCTGAGAACCAGAGATCTTTAAGACACAGAAGCTAATGAATGGATCCAAAGCCTCCTGTTCTTTTGTGCTTCCTGGTGGCTTTACCACGCTCCCTTATTAGAACTTGAGAATTATGACTTCTGCCTTTTTGTAGGAGTAGGCTTCCTTTTCTATGGGGGGAGGAGGGATATTTTTCCACCTCCACGCTGATAGGCATAAATAGAAAGTGAGCAAAAATAATAGAATCGCTGACATATGCCCACAGAGTGAGAAAATGAACTCATAAAGCAATACCCATATCACCTTTTAAGCTCAACAAGACCATTTTCTATCACAATCACAAAAAATGTAAGTCCTGAAGTCGCACACTTGCTTTCATAAAGAAAATCCGCCCGCACGGAAGAGCCTGGCAAGCTATCCGTTGTGTATTCGATATGCCAAAACCAGTAACTACAACTGGTCTCATTCACCTGACCCTAACAACTTCTAAGAATAATAAATCAAACTCAAGAGTCATGGAGGAAAGTCAAGCATCAGAATTTTCCCTTTCAGAGTTCCTCCAGAATTTGCCAGAAACTCCCTTCAGAATTTTCAGCCAGGCCTAGCTCAGAACACTCCCAGATGCCCTGCAATCCACGAAACGCACACAAGGACCACGCGCATAGAAGTCAGCTAAGAGCTTAAAGGGATGAGTGGAACATGAAAGGAGAGATTAAGCACCACTAAAATGGGGAACATAAAGCAGAGATAAGGTGACATCAGACTGAAACCTACAGACCGGCTGGGGGGCAAGACTTCATATGAAGAGCCTCAACCGCTCAGAGCACCCTGGAGAAGAATGGGATTGCAAGTTCAAGGACGCTGTGCAGGGGATGCTTACAAAGACCCAAATCTCTGTCCCCTCCAGCACAGCCTCCTCTTGGCATCCCAGTAAGCACCACTGGGGTCCCCAGGGGAGCAGAAATTCTGATTCAAGAGAAACTTTGGGTGGGCTGGAGCAATAGCACGGCGGGTAGGGCATTTGCCTTGCACGCGGTCCCCGCTTCCCATATGGTCCCCTGAGCACAGTCAGGAGTAATTCCTGAGTGCAGAGCCAGGAGTAACCCCTGTGCATTGCTGGGTGTGACCCAAAAAGAAAAGAAAAAGAAAACCGTTAGGACCTCCCGCTGGACCACTCAGGGAGTCTGAATCTACAGCTGCCTCTGTCCAAGATGGGGGATGTGAGTCTGGGGCCCGAACGTCTCATCTCTTCTGCTACAGGCTCTGCACAGAGACAGGCACCAGGCCCATGTGTAGATGAGAGGCAGGAGCTGGCGGGGGAGGAGGATGGGGGGAACTGGAAGTCAAGAATCCAATATGACCGTTGGAGAAAAATGGAAAGTCCCTCCTTTCAGAGGACCCCAGAGAAGAGGCTGCGGGCAGACCTGGAGCAGCCGGGAGCAGGTCACTTCCGGGAGCACCATCAGGGCCCCCCCGCCCCCAGGCTTTGGGAGTCACCAAGCAGCTGGGCCTGGTCTCTGCCCATGTTGGGCCTCAGGAGCCCCAAACCAGGGAGGGGCTGGAGGGGAGCAGCGAAGTCAACTCTGCCCCAGCTGGACAAACAAGAGGGAGTGTGGAACCAGGAAACACTTTTAAAAATAAAGGATGCGATTCCACGGGAGTGGGGGACTCAAGTGAGGCCAGAAAGAACCTGGGCGCCCCAGGCTGCATTCACAAACTCACAGAATGAGAAGTCACAGGACACTGGCCTGGAGAATAAATAGGGCCAAACAGGGCAAGTGTCACATTTATCAGAAGGCACACAGCACCCCCACCCCGCCACCCACCTTCATCTTGCCCAAGCTCCAAACGCTGCATACCACCCTGAATGAGCCCTTATCGCCACCTTAAAACCCACCCAATCAATGCCAACAAATTATCCTTCTGCCCGCTAATGTAGGGTTCAACTACCCATATCACTGACACGAAACAGAGCAGGCCACCAGCCGGGACAAGGGCCCAAGGAACCCCACGTGACTCCCACCTTCTGAGGGAGGTCTACTACACTTCCCCAAAAGGCACTAAACAGGCACTGGATTCCGAGGTCAACCTCCATCCAGGCCTCCCACCAACGGATTTGTCAAGGGTTTGGGCTTGTTTTAATTTTTTCTGGATTTCTTCACCTATAAACAAAACTAATAAGAGGACCAGGTTGCTGGAAAGTTATGGGACTTGAAAATCACACCTGCTCGAAACGTCCCTCAATGTTGTTCTATGAAGAGAACTGCTTCTTACAAAGAAGTTCCAGCAGGCAGATTTGGAGGAGTGGCATCTATGAATTCACTTCCCCACTACTTTACTTTTGTTCTGGGGTTTGGGGCCACACCCATGATGCTCAGGGTGTACTCCTGGCTCTGTGCTCAGGTGATCACTCCTGACTGACTGAGCCCAGCGGACCGTATGGACTGCCAGAGATCACCTCAGGGTGGCCACGCGCAAGGTAAGTGCCCTCCTTGCTGGACTGTCTTCCAGCCCCGAATTCCACTTCCTCAACCTTGGTGCCTGAGAGACCTCATTTCTCTCTCCCCTCTGAAGAAGCAGAGCATTAGAAGATTGGCAAGTTTCAGTTGTGTCACTAACACTAAACACATTTTCCTCCTCTGTTTGTTTCAGGTCTAGAAAACCCAGCCACCTGGAAGTTTGGTTTCTTTCTTATTTTGCAGCTGTCAAGGCTGGTTCTATGCTTCCTGCTTCCTATAGTCTCTCTCTCTCTCTCTCTCTCTCTCTCTCTCTCTCTCTCTCTCTCTCTCTCTCTCTCTCTCTCCTCTCTCCCTTTTCTCTCTTCTGTCTACTCTCTTTCTCTCCTCTCTTTCTCTCCTCTCTCTTCTCTTTCTCTCATCTTTTCCAGGTATTAAAAAACAAACAAACAACAACAAAAACCCAATCAATCTAAACAACATCCATTTCACGTCTGTTACAAGGTAACAGAATTAGTATTGAATACAAAGTACAAAAGGAAAAGAAAACTGATTCTTCCTGCTTCTTCCCTGGGACCGGCCTGCACTTAGAGGAGACAGCAGGTGCCAAGGCTGACAGCTGACACCCCGGAAGAGCAGCTTTGTTCTACATCCACACACTGCTTCCCACCTAAGACTCCACCGACCAGTCCTGGCCTCAAAGTTTCAGGATAACGAAGTAACTATCTGGCACAAAGATGAACATTTGCCACAACACACTTGGCTCCGCTCTGAAGTGACTTGCCTGGGTCAGCACCTCCATAAGGAGCCAGCGAGAGACAGCAGGCAGGAAAGCTGCATTCACACGTCCAGCAGCTACGTCTGGGCAGCTGGTAGCCAGGAGATACCGTCAGCCTTGAAGAACAGCTAGTGGTGGGCCACTTGAGGGATAAAGCATCCCCAGGGATGGGTAAGGGGGAGCACCCACATGTTTAACCTTGACACTGGTCCTGCAGTTTGTGTTAATTAAGCCACAGCTAAGTGGGTGCCTCCAGGGGTATGCACTGGCATCAATGTGTTAAAACCAAGTGTGCTGTGAAAGTTGTCACAGGAAGCCTTGGGTGTCCCTGGGGAATGGCACAGCCACTGCTACGTGATCATCAGTGTGTGTGTGTGTGTGTGTCTGTGTGTTGGAGGGGGTGCGGCAGGGGCTGAAACGGACCTACTGGGAGTTCCCAGGCAGGCCCAGGGTGAGTCTCAAGGTGAGTCTCAGGGTGAGTCTCAAGGATGAGTCTTAAGAATGGAAACACCTTATAAGCAGACTCACAGGAGTTCCTCACAGCCCCAGGGTCCCTGTGGCTTCCTCCAAGACAAGGTCCTCCTCGAGGGAGCATAGAGATCTGATGCAGGTCATCTGAGAAAACTTCGTCTAGATGGCATCCATTTCACAAGATAAAGGAAGCAGGAAGGTTCCTACCAATGTCAGCACTGCGGAGCTTTGAAATACTCATCTTAAGTAACACTGGCACAATCCACAACCCCCCTTTTTTGCATAAGAAACCAGCATAAAATCTGCAACCGTAATGCAGTGAAATACAGTAAAGTTTCAACAAATAAATTAGAAGGGTCAACGTTCAGTCCATGGCCATAAATATTAAAGTGGATTTTGAAAGTCTGTTTATGAGTTAAGTTAAACATAATTGGTATGTTTAAGTACGTGATTTCAATTTCTAATCAGATCAGCGTCTATAAATGTATATAATAACATACAGAACGGTCGATGTCCAAACAAGAAAATTATGCTGCTTACTCAAAGTAAAACGTTTTTGATCACATTTTCATTTGTGGTAGAAAGAGTTTTCCTCATCTTGACATGTTTATCAATTTGAAACAAAACCAAATGTTCCAAGTTTATATTTTTCTTATTCCTATAAATTATGGAATTCCTGATTTCATGACATTCCTTACTTTATCACTGAAAGTGTGCAATATAATCAAATGAAAATAAATATTATGTCAAAGGCATGTATTTTGCAACTGATACGAAAGAAACAAACCTTAGTCCCTGGGTTTTCAAAATTTTTAAAATATTTGTTGTTTTAAGATTGATTTGGTTAATTGATATATACTACTTTGCTATTCTCACAAGGAGAACACTGCAAATTTTCTCCCCCTTTACTGTCTTATATTTCCCTAAATCTTGCTGAACAAGTAGCATATGGCTTCTCTTTGAGTCCAATTCTAAAGACAACCAAGAAATCTGAATGCAGACAAACCCATGATAGTTTAGATCATTTGCGGAAATGCTTCTTTCCATGATGTTCTCCCACAGGGTGCTTTTAACAGAGAGATTTCGTAGTACATAAATGAGATGTAAACGTTGATATTCACTGACCAGGTCGGGGACAACTAGGGCAAGAGCAAGAAGAGAGCAACTGACGATAGGAAGGCAGATATTGGGGGCTGGGGCGATAGCACAGCCAGTAGGGCATCTGCCTTGCATGCAGCCGACCTGGGCTTGATTCCCAGCATCCTATATGGTCCCCTGAGCACCGCCAGGAGAAATTCCTGAGTGCAAAGCCAGGAGTGACCCCTGTGATCACCGGGTGTGACCCTAAAAAGCCAAAAAAAAGCAGGTGTTATTTCAGATTTAGTTTTGAGCTTCTCAAGGAGAGTTTCTAGTGACTCAGAGGCCCGAGAGAGCCCTTGGGTAACCCTGGAGACAGCAATGGAGCACTCAGGCGCTTGCTTGGCTGACGCCCAATGGTCAGGTCAGCGCTGTGAGAACCTTGCTTGGCCAGTTACTCTTAATGGTCTAGATAAAGAGCATCACCGGGTGTGACCCAAAAAGCCCCCCAAAAATGACTTTCCCAAGAAAAGGTGGACAGTCCCCCAGTTTTCACAGCAAGATGAAACCTGGGCCGTGGAGAGCCAGCTAAGAAGCACCAACACACCATTCATCACATCACTCCTCGTTCTCTCCGGGAGCAAGCAGCTTTAAAATGTGTGTCATGACCTTGCATGTGGTGGACCCGGTTTCTATCACCACACCCCAAATACTCCCATGAGCCCACTAGAAGTGATCCCTGAGTGCAGAGTCAGGAGTAAGCTCTGAGCAGCGCCCGGGTATGTCCCCCAAATTAAAAATAATAACATAAAAGTGTACAATTAGAGACACTTTACTACATAACTCCACATGGGGAGAGAGGAGCATGCTGGCCCCCAGAGACCAGCGGAAGAGGCCAGCAACCCAGGGCTCCCCATTCTCTCAAGATCATTTACAAATAGCTTGGAAATAAAAATGCCATATCCCACTTTGTTAAAATTCACTAAAGCAGGGGCCAGAGTTACCATGGCAGGTAGGGCTCTTGCATGGCACATAGCCAACCCAGGTTTGATCCCCCACAATCCATAAGGTCGCCTATGCACCTCCAGGAGGGATCCCTGATGGCAGTCAGGAGCAAGGCCTGAACATTTCCTGTGTGCTCCCTCCTCCCCACTCACCCACACACCAAATTACTGAAACGTAAAAGAGGCTGGCAAGGGTCAACGGAGATAGTACAGAGGGTAGGGCACTTGCTGTGCATGCGGCCAAGCCAGAATTCAATCCTGAGTAATTCCTGAGTCCAGGGCCAGAAGTAACCCATGAGTATTACTGGAAGTGTCCTCCTCCCCAAAAAAGAGGATGGCACCTTCTCATACATTCCTAGATAAGCAAAGAACCTCCAGATGCTTGGTACGTGCTGTTCTGCATGCCCCTAAAGGGACTTCCTCTCCATCCTAGAATCCCTAATTACACTTTCTCTCTAACACATTACGGACCAAAGCAACACCGTGGCCAGGGCACCATACGTGACAAAGAAACGACAGCCTTTGTCATCCTCTATAGACTCTCACAGGCAAGATGCTCACACGGTCTCTCTCATCTGGCCTTAAGAGTTGGAGGACCAAGTACACCCCCCAACTCCCCACCCTGCTCCAGTTCCAGGGATACCTGTGTAATGTCCCACCCCTGAACTAAAGTCTTCTGAAAACTAAGGACAGCCCTTAGATCCGACTGTCCAGAGCCTCAGATTGTGGGAGCCTCAGTTCACTTCACCCAGGGCAGTCCCATGTGGAGAGACAAAGCTTCAGAATGGCCGAGAGGAGGTTCCGGGCATGAAGCGGAGTCTGCACTCGCCAGCCTTGAATTAAGGACCCTGAAGCGACCCAGCTGGGAAGGAAGGATTTGCCAGCAGCCGGCAGCCGGCTGACTCTATAGGAGAGACTCCAGAGAGCAGGAGGAAGCTAATGATATCGGGACACAAGCAAAAAGCTGTCGATGGCCTTTGAGGGGAAGGGCTGGGTGCTGGGGCAATCTTATTAAGAATTCAGCCTGATTCTCTGAGTTTGTTTTCGTCAAAACTCAGCCAGTTGCCATCACCCTCAGAAAAAAAAAAATGATCTTCATCCTGAACGGGAAGTAAACACAGAGGAGTGGCTAACAAAAACAAAGTCGCAAAACTCTGAAGCAGAAAGCAGAAAAAACTCCAGGGCTAAAAACAGATGCTCTCATCCCGCCTGCGAAATTATAGGTTTGGCAGGTGTGCCAAGCCACAAAGGCATCCAGAAGCAAAGCCGAGTTCCTCTGTCCCTGCTCTGATCCAGAGAGCTTTGAGACAGGCACCCCGCTAGGGGACAGCAAAGCCACCAAGGCTGTCCCAAAGCAAATGCAGCGGCAACTCAACCCAGATCCGAACAGAGACCCCCACCAACGGCCTGCATGGAAAAGCGGGATCCCTTGTGGATGAGAGCACGTTCCCAGGGCGTGTCCTCTGGGCTGCTGTGACCAACGGGCGACAGTCAGGAGGTGGCAGTCCCTCAGGGGCGACGCCCTAGCAAGCCTCTCAGGCGGTGCCAGCACTGACTCTGGGGCCAGTCCCTTCCAAGCTGGCCAGCATCCCTCCTCCTTCCTGTCTAGGAGCCATTAACACCACCACCACCACCCCCCGACTTGTGGAAACAAACACGTCTACAGACTGTGCCAAGAGTCTCCTAGGGAGCGAGACCACCCTGTGTGGGTATCGATGTGGGAGATACCGGATATGCTGCAACTTTGAAACTCGGGCCTGCAGAGCACGGGTAGGCAGTCGATTCGCTTCCTGCAACTATGCATGCGTGCGGCAGGGGTATGTGGAAAGCAAAACACCCACACCAGCACAAGATCTGCGTGTTCCCTTCCTTTACCTACAGCACACAGACACACCTCCATCACCTCAGGAAGCTTCTAGAAAGAAACACCAGACCCTAAACACTCCTGCCTCAGGGGAGGAGTGGCCACTTTCACTTTCCTGCTGTGGGAACTGTTTGCTACCCCTGTGATCTTCTTCATCGACATCTTATTATGACATCTTATTATCTCATTCCTACTTTGGACAAACTGGCAGGCTACCGAATGTAGCCTGCCCACATGGCAGAGTCTGGCAAACTCCCCGTGGCGTCCCCAATATGCCAAATGCCAGTAACAATGATGGGTCTCATTCTCCTAAAGAGCCTTGAATATAATCTTAGGGCTAGGATGAAGGAGACGTTACTGGGGCCTGCTCGAGGCAATCGACGAATAACAGGATGATTTGTGATTTGTGATTTGTGTGATCTTCTTCAGTCACTCTAAAAAATCTGGGGGCCAGAGAGATAGTTCAGTGGGTAAGGCCCTTTGAACACATTCACTACTGCGTATGTCCTGAGCATCCATAGAAAGGGATCCCTGAGTGCAGAACCAAAAAGAAGCCACTGAAAAATGCTCCAAAACACTTTCCTTAGAGGAGAGTGTGTAAAGATTGATGTGTTTCACCCAGGGGCCATTATGCCCTTCTATAAGAGATTACTAATTATGTTGTTAAGGGTTTTGCCTTGTGTGCATATGTGTGTGTGTGTGTGTGTTTGTGTGTGTGTAAAACGTACTTCCCTCTAAGATTGGTTGCCTTCTACTTTAAACACCACCAAATGTGGTGCGCTACTCTTGGAGTATGAGTGGTCCAGGAACAAGTTTGCTCATGGGAAAGGCTAGGCCCAAGCGTGTGGAGAGTGGACATGAGCATGGCGGAAGTTGAGTTCTGGAGGTTTTTGGCTGCCAGGGATGGCTCCGTTGGGGCAAAGGAGCGCTCTCACCCACCTCCCTCTGGGGTGTCCTATGAAACAGCCTGGCATGGGGTCTGGTGGCATGGTTATGGTGAGTCGTTTTATGCTCAAAAGAAAGAAATCTTAATCTGCACATCCTTCCGCATTCTGCAGAAAAGCCAGAGCGGCAACCAAGGATGTTTTCATTAAGGGCCTGGGGAAGTGACCATCCAGGAGACTTAATGGGGGGTGAGAACCTAACCCCAAAGCCCCCCATTAGTGAATCTGGTCTCACCTCACAGATACCTCCCCCAACCACCCTCCAGGACTTTTTCCACCTTCTCACTCCAGTGCTTGAATAAACCCTGCACTTTTTGTTCCAATAAAATTAGTAAACGCTTTCCTACTGCAGTCGTCTTAAATCTCAATACAATCATCTCTGGAGTGTTTGGGGGGTTGGGGCTGTAATAATGTTTCTGTTTGTTTTATTAGCATTTGCATCATATCCAGTGCTCAGGGTTTATTTCTGGTTCTGTGCTCAGAGGTCATTCCTGGTGGGCTCAGGGGACCATATGTGGTGCCAGATATCAGAACCGAACCCAGGTCAGCCATGTGCAAGGCAAGTCCCCAACCCACTGTCCCACTGGTCTAGCTCTCCAGCCCTTTGGCAGTAATAATTGTTATTCTATTATTGTTTGGTTGGGGGGGGGCACACCTGGCTATGAGTTCAGGGGTAATTCCGAGGAGTGCTCAGGGGACCCTATGTGGAGCCAGGGATTCCAGCTGGAATCTGTAGCTGCAAGGCAAGTGTCTTAGCCACTGCACTAGGTTACTGTTTTACTGTTTCTGCTGCTCTGCCTTAAGTCACTTGAATAAATACGTAGGCAGTATAATGGGAGACTGGGAGTAGCCCAACGATTATACGTTAACCAACAGGTTAGTTTTGGCCACAAGTCCATGATTATGCTATTTGTGAGACATGCATACTGTTGTTACAGGCTTGGAAAAATTAGCTTGAATAATGGAATTAACATGTAGCATCAAGCCATAGTGATCTCGGATTAGCCCCAGGTGCTGACCAGAGATGAGCCTGTTGAGGAACAAAGGATGGAAACGTGCGTTGGTGTCCAGTGAAGCAGCCCCACGCGATGAACCTGGGCCAACTCTCCCTTCCTGTTTGACTGTTCCGTGCTCACTTTCTGAGGTATCAGAAAGTCTGTGGTGATAAGAGGAAAGAAGGGATTGAACACTGTGAACACAAGGACTCAAGGGGCAGTCAGGGGAGCCAGTGGTGGCCAGTGGGGCGAGTTGGGATGTGGCCAACTGGAGTACTGGAAGCAGAAGCCAGAGAAGAAATCCTGTCTCCGGATGATCAAAGAGAACGAAACCCAAGGATGCGAATAAATCAAGAGCGGGTGACGTGTGACAGAAATCAGGCAGCGCGAGAGAGGGTGTGAAGGAGACACGAGTAAATGTATTTATAGATAAAAAAAAAAAAAACACGGAAACCCAATTATCCAAGAATCATTAAACGAAGCCGTCTGCTCTGATGTTGTTTCACAGTTATTATTCTCGATGTTTGTCATCAATATTTCAGAGTTAATGATCTGGAATGGACTTCACCTGGGTAGCTGGCTGCCAGTCTGCATTCTTGCTACTCAGTATAGAACTGGCACCCTTGCCAGGCAATGCTGAAGTGCTCTGCAAAGTCACGGGGAGCCTCCGTCTGGGGCTCGGCCCAACTCAGCTCTATGAAGGCAGAGGGCAGATGTGCAGTTTGGCAAGCAGGGGTGAGGGGGACAGGGGCAGCCCAGGGTGGGTTTCCGTCCTCTCGGTGAGTGCCACAAGACAGCAGGGCAAGGCATCTGCATCACCCACTGCCCAGATCAATTCTGCTGCCCCATTTGGGTTCCCTGGGGCACCAGGAAATAAGGCAGCAAAGCACATTTGATGGATGCAGATGTGCCCCCACTTATGACTGCGGGCACTGGCCAGCTCCCCGGGGGTGCCCCCTTGACAACCTCGGCCGTGCCATACGCAGAAATATGAGGAGACACACGTGGCAGGAGTTTGCTGCCAGCTGGGACTCTACGGGTGGTTTCCTCACTAGACAGACACCGGGAAACCACCCCCCGCAGCCCGGATGGCAGTCAAGCTGCGACAGGTACGCAGCCATCTGTGCCCAGGGGTGAGCGCCAGGCAGGACTGAGCGTGCTCAGGCCCCGTGTGGCTCTGGCGGCGTGCCCACCATGGGTGCCTGGCACAGAATTCCTGAAGACTGCAAACCAGGCGCAGGACAAGCCCTGTGCAGGTCGATGGCTAATAGGCAATTCTGGGCATTAAAAGTTCAAAGTCCTTTTTACTGACAGAGTCCAAGCAACCTTTCCCACTCCCCAGAGATGGGGGGAAGCAAATAAGTATCATTATCCCCGCTTAGGAGAGCAGGAAGCAGGGAGCTGGGGCTACGGGGATGGGTGGAATGCACTCCGGGGCATATGAAGTCGGGGTGCAGGCAGCACGCCCTGCCCGTTCCACTGACTCACGGTTCCAGCCAACACGAGGAAGGCCTGGCGGCCTTTCATTACTCAGAAGAGGACTTGTGATTAGGCCTGATTTTAAAATAAAAGTAGGTATTGTTTTCTGTTGTAGCTTTAATAGCAGTAAATGATAGTCATTTTGCCAAATTAGCAGTGTCTGGCTTAGCAGGCTGGCGGCCACCCTCCCTGGCAGGAATGCAGACAGAGGAAGCCCTACAAACCTTAGAGCTAGCTGCCCCGCCAGGGGCCTGCCTTCCCGCACTTGACGCAGCCACACTGAAGCTCAGCCACAGAGGTTAAGCCTTTGTGTCAGCTCCCCATATTCTGCTGACCCCCTCATGACTCTGTGCTTGGGGATCACCCTGGGTGGGGCTCAGGGGACCGTACACGGTGCCAATAAGGCCAGTGGCCCCTGGCCCCCATGGCTGTGCCCCCTTTCGACCTGCTTTCCCAGGCTACTCTCTATGCTCTGAGCGTCTCCGCCATTTCCATCTGAAACTGGGGAAATCAGGAGCAGCCACGGGTGACAAGTCATGGCTAGGACATGTGGGCTGAGCTCTGTTTCAAGGAAACAGATTTCATTCCCATGGAATATTTGCATCTGTGGTTGGGATTAGAGAAAGGGACTATTCTCAGCCCCTCCAAAGGCACCTCCACTCATTAAGAAGGCTGAGAAACAAGGCAGCACAGAGAGAAAAGGCCCCGGTGGGAAGAGCTCCCCAAACCCCATCAGAGAAAACAGGACTCAGAGTGGGTCCGAGGGGAGGGTGCCCAGCGGCGCCCCAGTGCACCTTGCCATCTGTGCCATCCCAGAGATACCAAGGGAACCCTGAAGAGCGCTGGGGGTGGTTCAGCAGGGTGGGTGCCCTCTGGTTCAGGGATTTGTTGCCTCTTTTTCTTTCAAAGTAACAGCAGCAGGAGCCAGCAATAGTACTGCAAGGAAGCTGCTTGCCTTGCCCACGGCAGACCCACGTTCAATCCCTGAGGCACTCCATATTGTCTCCGAGTTTGCCAGGACTGATTCCTGAATCAGAGCCAGGCGTAAGCCCTTAGCAGCACCAGGTGTGGCCCCCAAATAAATAAGATGTCTGGGGCCGAAGCAACAATACAACAGGTAGGGCTCTTGCCTTGTATACAGCCAATCTGGGTTCAATCTTCAGCATCTTATATGGTTCATCAGAAGTGATTACTGAGCACAGAACAAAGAGTAAACCCTGAGCATCACTGGGTTTAAAAAAACAACTGTCACTGTCACTGTCCTCCTGTTATTCATTGGTTTGCTTGAGCGGGCCCAGTAACATTGTGAGACTTGTTGTTACTGTGTTTGGCATATTGAACACATAATCGGTAGCTTGCCAGGCTTTGCCGTGTGGGCTAGATACTCTCAGTAGCTTGCCAGGCTCTCTGAGAGGGGTGGAGGAATCAAACTCGGGTCGGCCATGTTGGCTGCATGCAAGGCAAACACCCTACCCACTGTGCTCAAAAACCAAATAAAGTAGAATACCAGCAGCACAGCCTAGATCCCTAGATGGACACAATCTGCAGACAGATTTCCACCCCGATATGGGAACAGAGTGAATCCTCACAAAGACAGCTCTTGGATCTGCATTTCCCCAATTACGTGTGACAATGAGAACTTCTCACAGGCCTACTGGCGATCTGTGTGTATTCTCTGGGGGAAGTGGCTGTTCATCAATTCACCCCATTTGTGGACAGGGTGATTGGATTTCTTGGTTTTTGTAAGTGCTTCATAGATCGTGGTATCAACCTTTATCAGATCTACTGAGTTTTCTGACAAATGGGAGGGGGTGGTGGAAGACGGGTCATTGGAGGAGGGGATGGGCACATGTAATGTTGGAATTATGTTCATAAGAAACCATGATGAACAGTTTGTAAACAATAAAATCTCAACCAATAAAAAACCCAAAAAAATTTTTTAAAAATTTTTCTTTTTGGATGACACCCAGTGATGCTCAGGGGTTACTCCTGACTCTGCACTCAAGAATTACTCCTGGCAGTGCTTGGGGGACCATACGGGATACCGGGAATTGCACCCAGGTCGGCCACATGCAAGACAAATGCCCTACCTGCTGTACTATCACTCCAGCATGAAAACCCCAATTTTTTTTTAAATTTTAGAATAACTTTGAATGAGAAGTTAGACTACTGTTCAAGAAGGGAGACATCCATGACATTGGCAACTATCGCCCGATCTGCCTATTGTCTGTCATCTACAAGCTGTTCAGTCGAGTCATCCTGAATAGGATTGGCAGAACACTAGATGAAGGACAACCATGCGAGCAAGCAGGGTTCCGCAAAGGATTCAGCACCATCGACCATATCCACACGGTAACCAAGCTCATTGAGGTTTCTCGGGAGTTCAAGATGCCGCTCTGCTTAACGTTCATTGATTTAAAGAAGGCCTTTGATTCTGTTGAGACGGAAGCGGTCATTGAAGCCCTAGCCAATCAGGGCATTCAAGCCCAATACATCAGGATCCTCCGTGAGCTGTATTGCGGATTCACTACCAGGATCTCACCATTCTACAAAGAAGTGATCGTTGATGTCAAGAGAGGAGTGCGGCAGGGTGATACCATTTCACCGAAACTCTTCAGTGCCACCCTCGAGAACATCATGCGACGACTGGAATGGGAAGGAATGGGAGTGAAGATAGATGGTCGGCAACTACACCACCTCCGCTTTGCTGATGACATTGTTTTAATAACACCAAACATCAGCCAAGCGGCACAAATGCTGGCCGACTTTGACCGTGAGTGTGGAAAGGTAGGACTACAGCTGAATCTTACGAAGACAATGTTTATGAGAAACAGCCTTGTTCCTGACGCCCCATTCGCTCTCAATGGAACGACCATCTCCGAATGCAACAGCTATGTGTACCTAGGTCGAGAAGTCAACATGAGAAATGACCTGGCACCCGAGCTGAGCAGGAGGAAGAGAGCGGCTTGGAACGCCTTCAAGAACGTCGAAGAAATAGCTAAGAGGACGAAGAACCTCCGGCTCCGGGCACATCTCTTTGATTCCACTGTTCTTCCTGCATTAACATATGCCTCAGAGACCTGGGCCCTACGCAAACAAGATGAGAACGCCATTCAGGTCTCCCAAAGAAGAATAGAAAGAGCTATGCTTGGAATATCACGTTTCACTCAAATGAGAGAACGAATCCGGAGTTCTGACATCCGTCGACGATCAAGGATCAGGGACGCTGTCTCATATGCCAAGGTGTCGAAAATCAGATGGGCTGGTCACGTAATGAGATTTAAAGACGACCGTTGGACTAGAGCTGTTACTGATTGGATTCCACGGGATGTCAAGAGACCGCGTGGCCGCCCACCTACCAGATGGTCAGACTTCTTTGTCAAGATCATGAACGATCGGTTTGAGGCCCTCCATGTTCCCGGAGCGAAGAGATACCATTGGGCTACACTAGCACGCGACAGGGACAAATGGAGACGTTACTGGCACCCGCTCGAGCAAATCGACGACTAACGGGAAGTTAAGTGATTAAGTGAAGAATAACTTTGAAAAGGCAGCCCTTGGGACGGGCTGGTAAGGAACCCGAGGGTCAGACCAGGCCCAAACAGGCAGCAGGTTTGCTCCACGGGGCTTCCACCTTCACATGCAGGCACAGAGGCACTGGACACCCGGCTGTGAGGTGTCCCTCCCTGCTGCTGCCCTCAAAGAGCTGTTAGAGTCATCTTGGCCTCCACAGTTGCAGGAAGGACCCAGCTAGAAGGTGGATCTCGGTCTTGGCATGCACAAAACAACACACAAGTCATAGACATTGGGCACATCTCTCTCCTGAGTGGGGCAGAATCCCGACCTTCAGAGCCTTTGAACTCTGTCCTGGGAGAGTCCCGTAGGTCAGGGATGACCACAAAGACCAATACTGCTCCTGGTGACCTGTCCAGATGTAGCCCCAGATGCACAGGGACACTGGATGCAAATGAGCCAGGATTGTTGGAAGAAGGAAAAATTGGGGGCCCTGGGGCTGCACCCCAGTCCCTCCCTGGGATCGCTACTGACAACTCTGAAGCAAGCTGACAGTGTACCTCACTGGAGCTAGAAAACGATTCTTACCCAAGTGCCTGAGAATAGACGACTGGTTAAAGAAACTTTAGTACATCTACACAGTAGAATACTATGCAGCTGTTAGAAGAGATGAAGTCATGAAACTTACTTATAAGTTGATGATCATGGAGAGTATCATGCTAAGTGAAATGAGTCAGAAAGAGAGGGACAGACATAGAAGGACTGCTCTCATTTCTGGAATATAAAATAACGTAATATGAGACTGACACCCAAGGACAGTAGACACAAGGGGCAGGAATATTGCCCCATAGTTGGAAGCCTGACTCATGAGCAGCGGGAGAAGGCAGCTGGGATAGAGAAGGGATCACTAAGACAATGATGGTTGGAGGGATTGCTTGAGATGGGAGATGTGTGCTGAAAGTAGATAAAGGATCAAACGTTATGGCCGCTCAGTATCTGTACTGCAAACCATAATGCCCAAAAGTAGAGAGAGAGTATGGGGAAAATTAACTGCCATAGAGGCAAGGAGAGAGTTGGGATGGGGAGGGGTATACTGGGGACAATGGTGGTGGAGAATGTGCACTGGTGAGGGATGGGTATTCAATTATTGCATGACTGAAACTCAAATATAAAAGCTTTCGTAACTGTATCTCATGGTGACTCGAAAGAAAGAAAGAAAGAAAGAAAGAAAGAAAGAAAGAAAGAAAGGGATTCTGGCCTGAAAATAAAAATAAAATAAAATAAAATAGAAAGGACCCTGGTTGGACATGGTAACCTGAAAGGGAATGAGTACAAGGAGGTCTTTGTCACTGAGAGCCCTGGCCGAGGAGGACATCTCTGAGGCTGAACAGAAGGGAAAGGGCTGCCTTCAGGACCCCCTGCGAATACATTCTCTGATTAGTCTCCTACCTGTGGTCGTGGGGACCGATTTGCTCCTAGCCACAGATCAGACCCTTAAATCTACGCAGAGCAGGGTAGACAAAGAGAGAGCAAGCCAACAGGATGGACAATAAACTGGCAGGTGCGAGGCCCAAAGCTCAACTCCCAGCACTGCCTGCTTCCCCCCCCCCCCCGACCCCATCAGGCCTGTCTACCTGGGAGAAATCCTGGGACCCCTCTTCCCCACACCCACCAACAAAACACAGGCTGATTCAGCACCTCGCGTGGGGTCCGAGAGCATCTTCATCTATTACTCAGCCAGAAGTAAAGGGAGTTGAGAGGAGGAGAGTGGGTCTCCGCTTGCTCCTGGCCCTTGCCCACCAGCCACCTGTCTGTGCCTCCTGTATTTGGTGAGTGAGGGGAGAGAGCAGCCTCCTCCCCTGCCCGGGACCACGGGAAAGACAGAAAAGGGGCTCCAGGACCAGGTTTAGAACTATCCAAGGCTCTGGAAAATTCCCCAAGATTGTTGCCAAAGCAACCGATATTTAGTTCCATCCGAATAATAAGTGAGAGATGTTTTTCAACGTCCCAAACATGCCCCGTAACTAAGCTTCAGAGCTCCCGTGCATTATGTGGAATAGCCGTGGCTGTTAACCATCTCCTCAACCAATAAGTCTGTATGCATATCCTTTAACAAGATTCATTAAATACTTAGCTGAACGGCACAGTTACAAGCAAACTCATTTACTCAAAATTAAATGCTCCCCGGTACATTTTTATTTCTAATTTCGCTTGAAGGAAGAATGCAGGGAAGTACAAAAAAAAAGAAAACCTGCCAAGTTTTGTAAAATGCTGGGATGAGGTACTCTTTGCAGGAACAGATCGACAGTAAAATTATTAAAAATGGGACTTAGGTTTCAAGAAAGCTTTTATTCTAGTTTAGGTGAGACAACTACAGTCGTGTTAAAGTTGATGGTCTTAATGTACAATATGAGTGCACCCCGCAAAGTGCCCCCAACACCCAACAACTCTCCCTATGTCCCCTCTAATCCTATCTCCACCCACCACCCACCCCACCCCGTGTACACTGCAGGGCTGAGTACAACCACCGGGTATGGAAATGACTCACGGGATGAACGACTGGTGAGCCCATGGAGAAGTCTGGTACCAGTGGACTCTGAATTTGTTCTCAGCCATGAACACTTTGTTTTTGTATCTAGACAGACATCCAGCCCATCCCGCTTTCTGAAGGTGCCTGCCCTGAGCACGTGGGGTCCCGCACTCTTCTCTCAACGCCCAGCAGGGAGGGGGCTGGGGGTCAGCTTTGGTCTTTCTTCTATTTGCCTCTCAGCCTCTTTGAGCCTAGCACAGACATCAGAGCGCACACTAGAAGAGTTCGGGTTTTGGGTTTTGTTCATTCACACCACCCCTGATAGCATTTCGTGGGTCTGGAAATCAACTTTGAGCAGGACGTTTAAGGTCAGAAATGAGAAGTTCCTGCCCTTGTTCTTGAAGCAGAGGGTGCCCTGTGGAGGTCCCGACCTCCCACTGCACTGCCACAGGAACCAGTTCAGTCATGGCCTGGACCACAGACTTCAAACGCATCAGGTCTCGGAGAAAGAGCATCACTTGTGCGCCCTGGAAGTTATGTCCGGGGTGTGTCCTTAGGCCTGCCCATCCATCCTGTGCCATCTGTATCAATCCAGTGCAGAAAATTCATTAAAAAATACACAAAATAAACCCACAACATCCATATGCTGGCCACCAACGATAAGTCGCCATCTTCATCTCGGACCATTTCTCCTCTGCCTTTTATGGTCGTTTATAATTGTCTTTAGGACAGTGCCACAGGGCTGGAGAGACAGAGAAGAGAGAGGCTCTTGCCTTGCATGTGACGACCTCCATTAATTCCCCAGCCCGTATGTCCTGCTCATGCACCACAAGGGCGTCCCTCCCGAATGGAGTCAGGAGTACCTGCCAGGAATGGCCCCCAAACAAACCCCCCACAAAAAAAATCAATCATCATTGAATCAGAAATAGATATATTTCTGAAATCAGAAATAGATATCCATGGACATACCATCAAACCTTTCCAAAGAAAGTGTTTAATCATACAAAATTCCTGTTGTTTATGCAACATTATTTTTTGTTTCCCACAGACGTTTAGTCTTAACTCCTTATTTTAAACTTAATGTATTTTTCAACTGTCCTTCTTTTTTTTCTATCAGTCTCCAAAACTCACAAGAATGATAAAAAGTCAGCAAGGAAAAAACTTCCTGATCTTCTACTGGTGTGAAGTTATTTGATGAAACTTTTTTTTTAAGAGCACACCTATGTGCCAATAGCAGTTTTACTGGCAAATGGGCTAAAATTATCCAGCTTAATACAACCACGTGGCCGAAGACAGAAAGTAGTGATAAAAACACGAGCTGCTGGGGTCAGAGCAATAGCTCAGCGGGGAGGGCATTTGCCTTGCACGTGGCTGACCTGGGTTCAATGCCCAGCATCCGATATGGTCCCCCAAACACCACTAGGAGTGATTCCTGAGTGCAGAGCCATGAGTGACCCCTGAGCATTGCTGGGTGTAACCCAAAAAGAAAAAAATGAGCTGTGGGGTCCCACTGAGACCAGTGATTCTGCAGGGAGAGTGGCTACGGGATCAGGAAATGCAGAAAGAGTTGATGCTGAAATGTTGGCCACCTCAGCGGGTGCACAGACTGGGGAGAGAATAGAGAGGAGGAAGAGGAGGGAAACAGGGGGAAGACATGCAGAAGGGAGAGAGCAATGGGAACAGGGAGGAAGGCGAACATAGAGCAGGGGCTACGCCAGGCAGGTGGCCGGCGGGGACCGAAGGGGCCACCAGGAGCACCACAGTCAGGAGTGGAGCAAGAGAAACACGTCCTGATGGGCAGGGGCTACTCAGAGGGCAAGAATCCTAACCCAAGGCCTGACTCCGCAGGGCGGGACCAGTAACCCCAAGACGGGGCCACCAGGGTGATGAGCCCCCGAGGGTCCCAGAAACTGCACAGGAGCCAGCCGAGAGGTGCCAACGTACAGGACAGGCACCTTGGAGGGAGCATGAGAGACACAGAGGCTAGAGACAGGCAGGCCCAGGGCAGGACAGGGGAGAGGTGGAGACGGCGTAGAAGAGGAGTGGGGGGAGGGGGGACTGGGCTGCAGAGCTGGGCCCCTCAGGTTGGGTCCCGCACAGAAACACTATCATCTCAAGAAAGCTCGGCTGGCACCCAGTGTCAAGGCCACCCTTGCAGGGGGCATGCAGAGCCAGGTGGAATCTGCAGGAAGTTAAACCGGAAACAAACCCCTGCCACCTCCAGGGACTCACAGTGGTAAAGGCACCAGAAGCAATGCCCATTGCCTGCAGGAAATGAGTCCATCTACCAGAGAGCAGGAAAATGTCTCCCATTTGCACTCTGGGTGCTGGGCGGAGCAGCTGATAGTTACTAGGTGCTCGATAAACGTGCTTTCTCCTAGAAGAGTGGAATGTTCTTTTCATTTTAAACTAAGATACGATAGCTATCTTAGCAAGAATGGAATCCCAGAATGTGATGAGAAAACCTTCCTTCCATCCAACCAGTTCAATTTGTTTTGCAGACGTGGCCCATGAAAACCAGTTCCGCCTTCTCCCATGTGCCGGGCTGAGGCTCTCTCACAATGTCTGGACGCTGCAGGCTCGCTTCTGCACGGACAGCAGGTGGGTGCCCATGTTCTCATGAACAGACATGCCCACTGCTTCCACAGGCCGTGGAGAGGCCACGTTTTACCCAGCCAGGCCTTTTTTTTTCAGAACTTGTATTTTTTTTAATTGAATCACTGTGAGATACAGTTACAAGCTTTCATGTTTGAGTTACAATCATACAATGATCAAACACCCATCCCTCCACCAGTGCACATTCCCCACCACCAGTGTCCCCAGCATACCCCCCCAACCTAACCCTCCCCCGCCTCCATAGCAGGCAATTTCCCCCATACTCTCTCTTTACTTCGGGGCATTATAGTTTGCAATATAGATACTGAGAGGTTATCACATTTGGTTCTTTAAGCACACATCTCCCATCCCAAACGATGCCTCCAACCAGCATTGACTTAGTAATCCCTTCTTTATCCCAGCTGCCTTCTCCCCCAACTCATGAAGCAGGCTGCCAACGACGGGGGAATCTTCCTCAGGTAGGCCATTTGAGGGGACACTTTGGTTCTTCTATGATTTAAAAAACTGCAACATGCAGAAATGCAAATGGACTATGTGTTAAACCGCGCCAGCATGCCTGCCCGGAGGGGAAAGGGTGTTGACCCACTCGCCTGCTCCTCTCCGGAAAGAAAGATGGCGGCCGCACTGGAGCCTTGTGGACAGCAGGTTTGAGCCGCGGGGGGGGGGGGGGGGGGGGGAGGGGCGGCAGGGACCTCATGGGAAGGGGGGCGTAATGGGCCGTCCTTCACGCCCGACCAAGGTCGCCAGCTGCCCCCCACGAGCGGCTCTCCGGCACGGCCATGACTCCAGAGCACAGAAACCAATCTCTTAACTATCTAACTTTTAATAGAAATTCTTCCAGGGTTAATAAGTAAAATAGCAGAAATCCAAAACCTTTTATTCTTAAACAAAGTTGTAGAAAGCAAATCATTTCACAACACTGTTTCAGCATGTCTGATTGGTGGCGGGGAGGTTCGTAAACCCTAAACAATAATTGTGCATCTTCTATCGAAACAATGTATCTAGTCAAAGTAGATAGAGTATTAACTAGAACTCAACTGCCTCACAGGAATTGGGAGGGGTGGGAGGTGGGGTTCTATTGGGGTTCGCGGTTAAAAATAAGTATTGGTAAAGGGAAATGTGTTTGATATTTACATGACTGAGACCTAAACCCGAAAGCTCTGTAACTTTTCCCACAGTGATTCAATAAAGAAATAAATTATAAAAAAAAAAACTGCAACAAGTGAATGGACCAAAGGGGCCTCCTGCACCAACAGCCCGACAAGGCCAACCACGCCAGACTGCATTCGCATATGGAATAGAAAAGAGAGAGCAAGTGACTGAACAAAACAAAACAAAAACAAACTCTTAGACTTTAAGACTCAAACAGCGTTTGCCAAACTGGGTGGGCTCGGTAAAAGGGGTCAGGTGCACATATGGTGGTGGATGGAAAGTAGATTCTGTACAAAATCTAAAGGATGAATTACAAGCCAGACGCCTGACACCTCCGTAACTTCACAGACCAAGTTACTCCAATAACATAAACACGTTCATGCAAAAAACAGGTGAAATGAAGCAGCAAGCGGCTCTGCCATTTGAGCCATTATGCGTGGCATAAGCAGTCCCAGGCCCTCAAGTGGAGCCAGGAGGGAATGAGCGGTGATCACTCTGCCCTTGGCACACACGGGGGGCTTCCTGTCTCTCATCTTAACCAACTTGATGAGTAAAAACCTGAGCGGACAGTTGAGCTTCCTCACGAGGAGTGAAGCTGAGCCGCTTGTGCTATTTCATCATTGGACTTCATCGCTAACTCCCAAAGCCAAGCGTGCTTCCCGCCCTGGTGGTGCCAACACGAGGCTGAACACGGAAGCGAGGCAAAGCTGGGAGACCAGATCCGCCAAGCAGCGGACTGTGTAGATGGGTCCTGGCTTCCTTCTGCAGTTGAAAGGCTCAGCCCTTTCGCACCTGAGCCAAACTGCTAGAGAATTCGTCTTGCTGCTCCATGCATGATGGGAATCATTCCAGCTGATTTCTGCACCATCATTTTCACTAAGACTCTCTCCAAATGACCCTTCTCACTTGGAAATAATGGGGCTTCTCCCCTCCACAGCGCACCGGAGGACAAAGGGCATGGGACCTCCTAGGGCCGGCAAGCAGGGGTGAGTCTGGCTGAAGTCTTTTTCCCCAGGGGGAAGGACACTGTGTTTACAGGGACAAAGCCAGAGCTCTGCAGGTGGGTGTGGAGAAGGGTGGGCTGGAGCATCGGTGTGACGCTGTCAGCCCTTCCCAGACTCTGGTTCGCATTCCCTGCAGACACCCAGCAGAACCGCTCCCACAGTCTGTGCCTCGCCAGCAAAGACCCATATCAGGGACGGGGCAGTGGGGGTCACCATCACCTCAACAACCTGGGCCAGCAGTCTGCGAAGTCCAACTGTGCCCCACACTTCCACGAAAACCAAACACTCGTCCCGGGAGCTTCCGGTCCAGGGTCCTTCTTTCTGCTGCTTTATTTACTTTTTGAAAATTAAACATTTTGTTTTTATTGACTCACTGTGAGATACAGTTACAAAGCTTTCATGATTGGGTTTCAGGTATACAGTGTTCCAATACTCCTTCCTCCACCAGGGTACATTTCCCACCACCAGTGTCCCCTGCACCCCTCCCTCTATGGCAGGCGTTCTCTCTCTCTCTCTCTCTCCCCCCCCCCCACCTTTGGGGCATTATGGTTTGCAGTACAGATACTGAGAGGCTATCATGTTTGGTCCTTTATCTACTTTCAGCACACATCTCCCATCCCGCACTATCCCCCCAAGCATCATTGTCTCCGTGATCCCTTCTCTATTCCAACTGCTCTCTCTACCACCCTCGAGGGGCTGAAACAGGCTTCCAACCATGAACGATTCACCCTGGCCCTTGTTTCTACTGCCCTGGGTGTTATTCCTGACACTTTAGAATCTGCCCGAACCATGTCCCCCAGCACAGCACTATGGACGATGTGGGTAAGGGCCACTGAGGAGCTGCCCTGAACTCTCGAGCACCCTCCCGAGATGTGACAAGTTTCAGACACTGCCAAATGCTCGGGGGGGGGGGGGGGGGGGGGCAAGACACACACTCTCAGTTAATAATTACTAGTTTGAGCATAGGAAAAACGCCAAATCTACTTGGTACCATTAAAAATGCAATGCTGAAAATTGCTGAATTTTCACTCCCTGCCCGAATCCAAAGCCGAGCCAAGAATCTAAGGTAAAGAGAGTAGAATCAGTCACCAGGGTCCTTTCGCGCTGATTGGAGACTATTATCCGCCTGAGGCAAATCAGTCATTAGCAGCCGCTGATCTAGGGGGACGCAGCATTAATAATTCAAGACATGAAAGGTTGGCAGCAATAAAAACTTTGGGTTATTTATTTAGCCAATTAGATTGGTTTTGGGTGGCATCCCTGCTTGGGTGAGTCTGAATACGCTGCGTGTAGCTCCGATTCATCAGCAAAGGCAGCCTCTGCCTTGCAGCCGGAAGACGGGCGCAGTGAAGGGAGGGTGCTGCGAGCATCCTGCAGCCCCGGGTCTGTCAGTCCAGACTGGAGACTCAGATGGACCCAGAGGGAAGTTTAGAGCCACAGATACAGGCAGGAGATGGACCCTGACGATGTCCAACTCATGACAGCGGTGGGACATGAGGCCCTGGTGGCCAAGCCTGTGTTTACTCCCACACTCCGATTCAGGGTGAGAGAGAGAGGCCCCTAAAGTGTCCTTTTGGGCTTTGTCTGAGTCTGTGAACGTGAGTGTGTGTGTGCATGCATGTGTGTGTGCGTGTGTGTGTGCGTGCGTGTGTATGTGTGTGTGAGTGCATGTGTGCATGTATACATGTGTGTACGTGTGCATGTGAGCGTATGTATATGTTTGTGTGCATGTGTGTGTACGCGCGTGTGGTGGTTGCGGTTAGTTCTTGCTTTTCATCTATCATTTGCAGACACCACGATATACAATGCTGCCAATGACAGGGCTGCAGGCACACAACATTCCGACACCACACCCTGCAGCAGAATGTCTGCTTGCCTCTGCCACTGTCTCGGCTCGCCCTGCCCGCCATCACTCTCCCCTTTCTGCACCCCACACACCCACACGCCCGCACCACGGGAAGCTCAGTGCTGTGGGCCAGCTCGCAGGTTCTGCTTGTTATTCCCTGCCTGTTTCCTCACATCCCACAGCGACAGAGCACTCTGTCCTGTCCCTGTCCCTCTCGGCCCCGTCCGCTGTAGCTCCCACCACACTGCGGCACCTTGTGTGATTTCATCTCTGTTTATACCTGAGTTTTAATTCATTGTGGATTCGCACCATAGTTCCTTTATCCAGTCATCTGTTTTGGACACTTGGGTTGTTTCCAGATTTTCGAACCAAAACTGCCGGTGAGACGTGGACTGCTGTGAATCAAGGCAGACAGAAGGAGGCTTTCCTCTCTCTCTGTGCCCTGCATTGACCTTATTGTTATGGGGGGAGGGGGGACGGGATTATTCACATACTATGTTTTTTTTTTTAATTCTGCAAATGAGTGCAATCATTCTCTGTCTGTCCTTCTGCCTCTGACTCATTTCACTCAGCATGATACTCTCCATGTCCATCCATGTGTGAGCAAATTTTGTGACTTCACTTTTCCCAACAGCTGCAAAGTGTTCCACTGTGTATATGAACCAGAGTGTCTTTATCCTTTCATCTGTTCTCGGGCACTCAGGTTGTTTCCAGATTCTGGCTATTGTGAATAGTGCTACACTGAACATAGAAACACAGATGGCTTTTTTCCTACAGTTTTTGAGCCATCAGATCATATTCCCAGGAGCAGTATTGCTGGGTTGTATGAAAGCTTAATTTCTAGGTTTTTTGAGGAACGTCCATGTTGTTTTTCAAAAGGACTGGACCAGTTGGAATTCCCACCAGTAAGTAGTGAATGAGAGCCCCTTTCTCTCAGTATCCTCGCCAGCACAGGCTGCTCTTATTCTTTTTCATGTGTGTCAGTCTCTGAGGTGTGAGATACCTTGTCTTGATCTGCATCTTCCTGATGAGTAACAATGTAGAAAACTTTCTCAAGTGCATTTTTGTCCATTTGTGTTTCTTCTTTGAAGAAGTTTCTGTTCATCTCTTCTCCCCATTTTCTGATGGGGCTGAATGTTTTTTCTTGTAAAGTTCTACCAGTGCCTTATATATCTTGGGCATTTGCCTTACACGCAGCCAACATGGCCGACCCGAGTTCGATTCCTCCGCCCCTCTCGGAGAGCCCAGCAAGCTACTGAGAGTATTTGATATGCCAGACACAGTAACAACAAAGTCTCCAATGGAGACGTTACTGGGCCCACTCGAGCAAATCGATGAACAACGGGAGGACCGTGATACCGTGATAAACCCCTTATCAGATGAGTGTTGGATAAATAATCTTTCCCATTTGTTGGGCTGTCTTTGTATTCTGATCAAGGTTTCCTTTGAATTGCAGAAGCTTCTTAGTGTAACGTAGCCTCATTTTTTTATCTTTGCTTCCACTTGCTTGTTCAGAGGTGTTTCATCCTTGAAAATGCCGTCAGCTTCGATGTCAAGGAGAGTTGCCTTATGGTTTCAGATGATTCAGGTCTGATATCAAGGTCTTTTTAATCCATTTTGATTTGGTTTTTGTGCATGGCGTTAGAAAGAGTTCTGTTTGGCAAAGAGCTGCCCAGTTTTCCCAGCACTGCTGGCTGAAGAGACTGCAGTGACCTCACTGCAGAAAAGATGGTGGGTGATGGTGACACCTTTCACTTGGGCTCAGCAGCACCGGAGCCTGGCAGAGATTCCCTGGGGAAAACCACAATGACCAAGGTGCCCATGCTCTTCTTCGGAAGCTCTGCAATACCCCATTCTTCTCCCTCAACCCACCCTCTCCTTTTCCTCTGCTTTATCTCGTTCCAACTCTCCTTATATACCTCTCTCCATCTCTCCCCTTCACTTCTCCACCTGCCTTACCTCTCCCCCAGTCTCTTCTCTCTCTCTTCTCTCTCTCTCTCTCTCTCTCTCTCTCTCTCTCTCTCTCTCTCTCTCTCTCCTCTCCTCTCCTCTCCTCTCCTCTCCTCTCAATTTCTCCGTAAGGCAAAGGTTCCAATCTTACCCATGCCTAAAATAGCTCCCCCCTATCTCCTGGCTTCAAATCATGCCCAAGGAGGGGCTTAAGAAATTGCAGAACTGAGGAAAAAGAAACCACTGAATTAATATATAAAGACCAAAAGGAGGGTTCCTCCGTATGCAAAAATAAAACACTGAACAAAGCTCTTTGTGAGAAACAGACTCTCAGCCCCCTGTCCCAGAACCAAGCCACAGGCCGGAAAGCCTGCAGAGAAGCAGGAGGGCACAGAGGTCGCCACTGTAGTGAAACTGGCTGCATTCCCACTCCAGGCCCTTCATGCATCATGCTCTGATCTGGTTTCCCTGCCCAGCCTGGTTCTGTACTGGGGCAAACCCTTAAATTACATTCTTACAGAGCAGAAGGTTCAGAGGAGAACCACAAATCAAAGACTGAGCAGCTTAAGTTCTAAGAGGAGAGTGGCTTAAAGGGTAATGCTTGGAGATTTAAAGGGGAGGGAAAGAAAGCAGCTGTGAAGGAATTAGACAAAGAATAAGCAGCCAATTAAAGGTGGAGATAGTATCAGGAGGGTTGCTGCCTCCACACTGACACACAGCTGTGGCCCACACGTGCCCGAGGGAAAGAACACAAAACAGCCCAACCACAAATGGGTCCCTGCAGAGTCCTGGACTGCAAACTGGGACCCCAGGAAGCATCAAACCAAGGTGGCCCCCCACGACAATAAGGAGACGAGAAATGCCGCTGGTATACACAGATTTTTCTGTGGCTAAAGAAGCAAGCAGATGGCCAACTTGAAACCATTAAAAGGTACTGAAGGGGCTTTGAGAGATAGCAACAGTGGGTAGGGCATTCGCCTTGCACGCAGCCAACCCAGGTTCGATTCCCAGCATCCCACATGGTCCCCCAAGCACTGCCAGGAGTAGTTCCTGAGAGTGCATAAGCCAGGAGTAAGCCCTGTGCAGCGCCGGGTGTGACCCAAAAAGCAAAAAAAAAAAAAAAAAAAAAAAGAAAGAAAAAGAAAGGTACTAAGGCCAAGTTTGTGCTCCAGGTTTCTCTGCTAAGTAAAATGAAAGCTTCGTTTATAGTGCCTGCAAACATTGGGCAGGTGCATCATCAATAACTAAGCCACTCACATGACTCCACTGGCCCATCAGTCAGGACGAAATAGAGAATTCCTTCAGAGAATTCCTTCTGGGGGGGCACAAGGAAAGATAGTGTGGAAGTAGGGGGTGTGCCCCGCACACGGCCCACCAGAGTTCAATCCCTGGCATTGCATATGCCGCCCCCCCACCCCCACCGAGCCTGCCAGGGGTGATCCCTGAGCACAGAGCCAGGAGTAAGCCCTGAGCACTATCCGGTGTGGCCCAAAACAAATGGAAAAACAAAAAAGGAATTTTTTATGGGATCAGATCTGTTGGTCAATTCCTAGACCGTCTTTAGCATGCTCAAGAACATGGGCAACATTCAACATCTTCACAGCTGCCGATACTGATGGGAACCCCACAAGCACAGTAACTAGTGAGCATGTTCTAATACTCTGCTAGATGGGGCGCCTTTCAGGAAAAACACAAGAAATAACTCATAGGTTAAGGTAATCCATCGGAAGGGTGACAAGTCACTATATCGGGGTATATCTATAGAAATATGTTTGTCCAGTTAAGAGTAATTTGGATCACTGCTATAGATATACACACAGAATAACTGTGTTCTCACCCAAATTTATTTATTAAAACCTAACTTTGCAATAATGGGTTTAGGAGGGGCGTTTTGAAGGTGATGGGTCATGATGGTGGAGCCCAGTGTGTGCCCAGAACCCACTACATGGTCAGAACCAGAACCACCTGCACGCTCAGAACCCACTGTGAGTCTAGAACCACCTGCATGCTCAGAACCCACTGTGAGCCCAGAACCAGAACCATTTGCACACTCAGAACCCACTGTGAGCCCAGAACCAGAACCACCTGCATGCTCAGAACCCACTATGAGCCCAGAACCAGAACCATCTGCACACTCAGAACACACTATCAGCCCAGAACCACCTGTACATTCAGAACCTATTGTGTGCCCAGACCCCATTGTGCCCAGGCCCCTACAGCAAGAAAGCCTGTAGCATCCCTGACCATCAGCAATTCCCAAATGCCACCTTCTTTCAGCCTGTCCTGTGGTCCAGATGGGAGGTGATGCACACAGAAGCCACACACAGAGGGTCCCTCAGCAGCGTGACCCACCAGCTTTAGCAAAAAAAAAAAAAACTGAAAACAAGACTACTTACAGATGCTTACTATACAAAGGGAGGTGCTCGCTTGGCCCGGGTGCAAAGATCTATTTGGTTCTAATTAAAACTCTACAAAACTGGGGTCAGACAGTTAGACAGTTAGTACAGCAGGACAAGTGCTGGCCTTGCAAGCAGCCAACCAGGGTCTAATCCCCGGCATTCCGCATGGTCTCCCAGCACTGAATGAGCAAGGCTTGAGCACTGCGGGTATGGCCCAGCAGCACCCCCACTTCCCCAACCCCCCCAAAATAGTCTGCAAAATTGTGCCTAAAGAGAAGATGATAGCCACCTGCCCAACTTCCTAGGTGACATGTCCCAGGGCAGGCAAGAAATGCCAGATGATCTAGAAGCTGCCTCTGAGGGGAGACCAGGGCATTGCAGAGATGGCGGAAAGCTCTTTGGCCAGAATGAGCTGGAATGTGCTAGATACAATGGCTTACGGATGCCAGGGGGTCAGAGCCCTGATATTCCTTTTGAGAACCAGAGCTGTTTTTCTTTACATTTGCAGGGTGAAAGGCAAATCAGGTTTCAGTGCTGAGGAGGTACTCCCGGCTCAAGTTATGTGGAGTTCAAGTTATGTGGAGCTCTGGGGACCATGCAGAACCAGGACCAAATCTGGGACTGACACCCCTATCTCTCCAGTCCTTGCGGGAAACCATGCCTTCCCTGGTGATAAAACAAGGAAAAATAGGATTTTTTTCTTTTTTTAAATTTTTTTATTTGATAAATTTGTTCGCGATATTTGATGGCATTTAATATTCAAACACCAATCTTACCATCATTACACCTTCCCATCACCATACTTTGGATGTTTCCATCCTGAACCCCAACCCCTACCCCAAAGCAGAACCAAAATGATTTATTTTGTATTTTTTTTATGAAAAATGGCTGAAAATGCTACAAAAAAAAGTTTCATTAGAGGAAAGAGCATAAAGATTGTATTTTTTTTTCTTTTTGGGTCACCCAGCGATGCTCAGGGGTTACTCCTAGCTCTGCACTCAGGAATTACTCCTGGCGGTGCTCGGGGCCCATATGGGATGCTGGGAATTGAACCCGGGTCGGCCGCATGCAAGGCAAACACCCTATCCGATGTGCTATTGCTCCAGCCCCTAGGATTTTTTTTTTTAACTGAAGTTGGTATTTAATACTTAAGCCAGAAAAGTAAAAGTGGCGCTTCTGCTCTCTTAACACTCAGTGGGAGAGAGTCCAGCAGCTTCTCAGGGACGGGGTCATGCTGAGGATCAATGCCCCCCCAACCCCCCGCCATCCTCCTATCAGCCAGATCCTTACTCCATCCACTGCCCAGCCCTTAAGCCCCACTCAGGGTTCCAAGGCCCCGAGCTGGAATCTGAACTTCAGCCAGCCCACCTCACTCTCCCCTGCGATCACTGTCTCGTACCCTCTCTCCATGTGATACAGACAAAACAATCGCATCCCAGGAGTTCATGGTGCAGATTCTTTGTGCTCAATATCCGAGCACTGTCTCAGGAGAGCAGGGAATAGCTCTCGCCTGCTCTCCCTGCACACGGAATTCCCTGATGAGAATGAGGAGGTAGAAGAGTCCCACCCGAGCAGTAAAATGTCTGAGCCAATTTCCTCCAAGTAAAGGCAGGAGAAACCATCCCAGGACAGCCTAGCTCCGAGCTGGAACAGGCCACATCTGCACGGCGAGCTCCTGGTTGTTTTCCTGTTAAGGGCTGAAGGGCGAATCTGGATCCACTTGAAGACCGCACACAGCCGAGATGCAAACTCAGACAATCAGAATGTGTTTTATTTAAGCTGATACACGTTTGGCTGGGGAGCAGCCCCCATCCTTTTGAAGCAACTTTTGGAGACTTTAAGTCAGGTACTTAGGCTAAAGTAGAAAAAGATAGATAGATAGATAGATTGATTGATTCAATTCTCCTCCTATCATTTCTCTTTATTTGAAAAAAATAACAGTTCAAATAAATTTTCACCAAAAATATGCCTTGGTCATCAGCATTAGATTTCAAAAGCATTCGTTAAAGAGGACATGTGACGAATAAATATGTAACAAGGACACGTGATGAATCGATGTGTGCTTTCTGGGGCTATGCTGGGCTCCGTTCCCAGAGGCAGAAGAGGGTTCTGTTTGGCTCCTAATCGAACTCGCCTAAGCTGTGCATCCATCCCCACCCCCACATCTTCTGCAGCATCCTGGGGAGATCCAAGCCCGAGGTCTCGAGCCCACCTTCCAAGTCCCCTGTCTCCCCTCTCAGCCTGCAGAACTGTAAGTGGCCTCAGGTCGCAAACCAAAGTAGATGTTGCCTAGCTCTTGTCCCCACAATGACACTCTCTTGCATTCCCAGGAGGTTCCCTTCTACAGAAACCACTGGATCACACCAGCCACCTGCCGGTCCTTCCCCAGACCCGGGATGAACAAGGCAGAGCGAGCTGGACCTACGGCCAGCTGGGCTGGAGGGGCCCCCGACCACACCGGAGACAGCCCCTCATTCATCTGTGGCCGCAGAAAAGGCCCAGCACCGTTCTCAAGTCACCCTCCAGTTCCGAGTTGGAAGGAAGGAGAGATGCACAAGGATGGCTCTCCGCTTTGCCTCAGTTTCCCCACCTGCGAGCCGGATCTACCTCATCTTCACGCCCTTGGAACCCCACGACCCCCTTTACAAATCTGTACCTAGTCAAAGCTAAAAAACTCAAAAGATCTCAATTGAAACCAAGACAAGTAAAATGTGAAAGGCAGCAAAATGTAAGAACCAGCAATTAGCACGGGCCAATTCCCTCATTACAGGCAGGCTCAGCCTTCTATTATCACCTGGACCGGCTCTTTCATTCTGGTCACCCCGGAGGGGCGACTGCCCAAAGAAGGTCAAAACTACAAAGAGAAAATGAACCGAGATCATCAAAGAGGAGGGCAATAATGTCGCACCCTGTTCCTCAAGGATAAGCCAGATGGTCCTAGAGCTGCAAGGAGAGATTCTTATGCAGGCCCTTTTGAGAGACAGAAGAACACAGATAACATTAACTATTCTTAAATTACAAATTAAAATATATGCAGATAACCAACCTGCCTGGAATGACGCTCAATTGTGGACAAACACAACTTGCCACAGTTTACTCCTGTCCGTGACAAAAAACCAACCTCCTGGCCCAGGTTATCCAGAATACACATTGGCTCATTCCGTATCTATTTATTAAGGTCTTGGATCCTTTTCTAGGCACAAAGGATCCATTATAAGAGTTCGGATAAACATATCTGCTCTCGTTGGTCACGTGTGTTGTAAGGAGAAAAGAACAGGATATTATAAAGTGAGTAAGTTTGGTGGTAATGGTAACTGGCTGCCAGCTACGTTTTTTCTAGCTGTGCACAGGTTATTAATGGGCACTGTTGATATCTCTTTTAGAAGGTAAAACAGAGGCTTGGGAAGACTGCAGGGAGACCACTCCTAGGTGCTGAGGTCCATCCCCTGCACCAGAGCTTGCCCCTCCAAATACTGCATCAGGGTGACCCCAAAACCACCAGGTGTGCCTCCTAAAACAACAACATTGCTTAAATTCACACAAATGGGATTCAAAGTTTCAAGTGCATAACCAGACAGTGGGCTGGAGTGATAGCACAGCGGTAGGGCGTTTGCCTTGCACGCAGCCAACATGGCTGACTTGAGTTCGATTCCTCTGCCCCTCTTGGAGAGTCCGGCAAGCTACAGAGAGTATCTCGCCCACACGGCAGAGCCTAGCAAGCTACCCGTGACGTACTCGATATGCCAAACACAGTAACAACAAGTCTCACGATGGAGACATTACTGGGCCCGCTTGAGCAAATCGATGAACAACGGGAGGACCGTGAACCAGACAGTGCTGATGTAGCTACAGTTTGAACTCTCAGCGATCTAAATGAGTCTTCGCCGGTTATCAGTAGGAGGAAAACAAGCTGTGCTCTGGGGCAGGTCACTCCTGAGAGCTGGAACCCAGAGGGCTGCCTCGCTCACAGCCTCCCCAACATCTCCTTTCCCAACATCTCCTTGGGGGTGCAATCCCCCAGGCCATTTTCTCTCCGTTTTTATGCGAAAACCTTTATTCATAAGAAAATAGCCTAAGGAGCCGGAGAGAGAGTACAGAAGGGAAGACTGTGTGTACCTTGCAGTGGCTGACTTGGGTTGGATCCCTGACACCACACAGGGTACTCTGAGCCTGCCAGGATTGAGCCCTGAGCTAAGAGCCAGGACTGAGCCTTGAGCACTGCTGAGTGGGGGCCCAAAACAAACCAAAAAATAGCATAAAAGAAACTTCCTTCCAAGCATACTCTCTGACACACAATGGCCAAAACAAGGAACTTTCCAGCTGCCTTTCAGTACGTGAACAGACAAATGGCGGTACAGCCACACAACGTACTGTTACTCAGCACAACGTACCGTTACTCAGTGCTCAATGAAAGTGAGCTGGCAAGGCCCAAAGTCCCAACAGAACCCTGGAAACATATTCTCATACAAGAAACCACTATGAAAAGACAACACACACAAACACACACGAATACACACAGACACACACAAACACATAGACTCATATGCACAGACACATACAAACACACAGACGTATGTACAGACACGCATACACACACTCACAGACATACTCATACACACACTCACACAAACACACACAAACACACAGAGACACACACTTTTACACACAGACACACACAAACACACTCATTCACACAGACACACACGCTCATTCACACACACATAAACACACACTCATATACATGCACACACATGCACACACACAATGACACACATATGTTTCCAACTCCAGGGTGCTCTAGGGGTGGTTAAACTCGGGAGAAGTGAGGAGACCAGAGGCTGCGAGAGACAGTGTCCAGGGAAGGGTGGAGAGCTCACTGGAGCAGTGAGACCCCTTCATGCCAGAATGATGGCTGGCACCTGTCTCTACACACACACACACACACACACACACACACACACACGGTATCAATATGTAAGAAACACCCATCAACAAGCACCCCAATCACTACATATCATTTATTTACAAAATTTAAAATCCTAAACTTAATTTGTTTCCAAATGGCTTCCTGCTTTCTGACGTAAACACGCCTACCGATGACTGCGAGCTCCTCAAGAAAAAACACCCCGCAACATTAATAATTAATTATTAACTTATTTATTCCTGTGGGGAGAATGTCAGTACCACCTTCCTATTTATAACACGGGGCTGGCGGAAACCCATGGGGTAAAGGAAGAAGAAGAGAAAAATCTAATCAGGGCCTGACAGCCCTTGATAATGGGATTAAGGTTATTTTCCTCCTGACAACAAAAAGCAAAGTTAACTCCATACTTCAATGTTTTCTCCTCATAGAAATTGGGCCACTTACCGGCAAGCCATGTTTCCGTGTTGCATCCTCTCATGCCAGAATCCAACGTGGGGCAGGTTCCCAGCCATTGCCTGCCGGGTGGCCAGGCGGGCCAGGAGGATTCTTCTCCCCCAGCATGTGTGAAAGAACACTTTCTGGCAGCCACACCCATATTCCCACTCTGGTTTTATCCCAGTGCCCCCAGGCTCAACACAGCCCCTGAAGGCCTTCACTGGCCTTCAACAAACAGCGACTACAGTACTCGGGGGGCAGATCCTGGCACGGAAGCATTTTCTTCAAAGTTTCCCTCCAGAACAGGCACATAAGCAAAGCCCGTGTTTTAGCATGTGAGAACATGAAGATAATCACAGAAACAGACCTTCTGGGAAGCAGGATAAACACTGGCACAGTCCAGAGAGTGGGGGACTTCCGCTTCTGCATCTGACGTCACTGCCATCAAAAGGAGTGTGCCAAAGCTGTCACCAGGACAGAAGGGACGTGAGGTCCCTGCAAGTGAGGTCACACACCTGTGACTCCACCGGGCTCTCCTGGGGGTCCCCCGGGACTCTCCAGTCCCCACTACCCCAGGCCCGCCCAACAACCGCCAGGCTGTTCTGAGTCAGCCCCCCTTCGTCCCCCACCGCCCCAGAGCCCACCAGTGTGGCATCTGCATGAAAATACCAGTTCCCTATTAGTATCCTGTAGATGAGGGAACACAAGCGCTGTGGCTTGACTCTTTTCTGGCAATTAGATTAAGTGGACACAAGCACCTGTGTGAGAGACAGGACGCATAGACATGTGAGTCACGTTCATCGGCATATGAGAGTCCGTGATTTCCGAGCAACAGAGGGCTAAAGGCCACACAACCAGGGAAGTGACTGACAGAAGTGAGCTGAGGGGTCGGGGGGGTTGAAGCGGAGAGGGAGGAGGTGGAGATGCTGGTGACGGGCTTGGTGTCGGAATCATGTGTGCGAGAAACCATCAGTAACAGGACTGTATATCACAGAACGTCTGAAGAGAATTTTAAGCAAAGTTGAAAGCACACATCATAAATAAAACTTGGTGCTTTCTCAAGTATCTAATAAAAACATTCACATTTGTACCTAAGGAATAAGTGTTCACTTTTGCCCTTTTTTTCCCTCTTGAAAAATCCTCATGAACCACTTATGAAACTATTCACTAAGTTAAACTAAAAATTTTAGCAGAACAGTATTGGATCACATGGGCAAGAACACACTTCAAGGGGGCTGGAGAGACAGCACAGCAGGTAGAGCATTTGCCTTGCAGGCAGCCAACCCGGGTTTGATTACAAGCATCCCATATGGTCCCCTGAGCACCACCAGGAGTAATGCCTGAGTGCAGAGCCAGGAGTAACCCCTGTGCATCGCTTGGTGTGACCCAAAAATTAAAAAAATAAAATTAAAAAAAAATTTCAAAACCAAAGTCACTGTGTGGAGTCTGAAAATTTTTAAATGTGCCTCCTTTATTTTTGGTTTCTTTGGGGGCTGGAGCGATAGCACAGTGGGTAGGGCGTCTGCCTTGCACGCAGCCAACATGGCCAACCCGAGTTCGATTCCTCCACCCCTCTCGGAGAGCCCGGCAAGCTACCGAGAGTATTCGATATGCCAAACACAGTAACAACAAAGTCTCCAATGGAGACGTTACTGGGCCCGCTCGAGCAAATCGACGATCAACGGGAAGGCCTTTACCTGACCTTTACCTGGGGGCTGCCATATTTCTTCTAAGCCACCTGGCTACAATAGGTTGGCTGAAGTCCACACTCCAGGTGAGCAAATACCCAAAGTTCGGGACCCAAATGTAGCACTGGGAGAGAGCAGGATGGCCAGGTGTAGGCAAGGGAATCTGGGGAGCAACGTCACACAGGAGCAAGAAAACGAGAGGACCCTGGGAATGGTCTGGAGCAAGAAGCTCACTCTCCTATGAACAAATCTTTCTTCACTTCAGCATCTCCCAAAACCAGAGAATTTCATTTTCCATTTGCAGGAACTACAAATTTTCTACCAGGCCTGGAAAAATATAACCCAGGCACTCCATCATTAAAAATGCATTGATGTAGTCTCTAAGCTTTCGGCCTTTAGTCAGGGCCTAGAGCTGAGGGGACCAGACTGTCACTGGGAACCAGCCCATGGGTCACCTATCAGGGCAAGGTCTGCTTGAGGGCTAGGTGGAAATCAGAGAGGATTTCCACGCCTGGAGATTCAGTGACTGTACATTACTATTTTAAGCAGTTCTTGATTTAGCGGCCATTTTTATATTCTAAAACAGTAAGGAATCAGTAAATCGTCAATCAATCTATTGGAAACTTATTCTCAGTTCTTCCGGTCTAGCAGAACTGATCATATTGCCTAAACCCTTCTAAGTACCAGGAATTCACCTTGGAATGCCGTTGTCTCAGTTTCTATTTCTTAAAAAAGCCTCTCTGCTCTTCAGTTTATATGCAGATAGTATGCAGGATTTGATCATTAAGAGGAAAGAATTATCCTTTATTAAAATTTCCATCTTGCCAGTTCCAAAACTATAAGATACAACCAGGTTGCAAAGATTCTTCTGAGAATCTGCTTCAGGTTTTCTGCAAGAATAACTTCAGCAAGAAATTATTCTTAAGGAGTCAGAAGAAGGAATGAATTTAAACTGTGAAGCAGGTCGATAGAAAGGAGAAGAAGCGCTCAGTGACTGTGTCCACCTCTGGGCCATAGGTTCCTGCCCTAGGTGCCACTGGTTGCCTCATGTGGTGTAGGACCCCACCGCCCCTCCCCACACACTAGGCATTATCCTCGCATGGGAAAATCGGGCCTCATGAGCCAAATTATCAAAAGGATCAGAACCAAGTCATTCTTTCAGCCATCACAATCTACTGTGTTGACATCTGAAACATGCCCACAAGTGTTTTCAAACGATTCTCCTAAGACTCCTGATTCCTTTCATTTATCCATTGAATCAATACCATAACAAAAGACACTGCAATTTTTTCTTTTGGTTAATAAGAATCAGAACACACCTATTCATCAATTTTTGTCAACAGCACCCCGTTGAATCTACCAGGCAGCAGGCATGGTGCTGGACACTGGACAAGGTATTGAAGGTCTCATGTAGAAATTGGGGGAAAAACTGTCCAGGAGCATGATTAGAGAGAAAAAACATGAGATGGCACAGCCAACAGAAAGCAGCCAGGGGGTAGCAAAGGGGATATAACAAGGAAAGAGGTGACTTTAGTTGTGCTAGAGTGAAAATGGGGGAAGGAAATCACAAATAAATAGTTGTCCATGGCCATTGTCTTAAGACCATATATGAAGAAGAAAACTTTTGTTCTGAACTACCTCTCCCAGGATGTTTGAGGAGCAAGCCGAACAACCTTAAAAGATCACACCTCCTTCCTCAAAACAAGGGTGAATTTGTTTGCAGTCCAGTAAAATGCAGACAACGTCCCCTTCTGAGGCAAGTGCTGATTGCCCTTACTTGAAGTCATGACAAATAACTCTGTGCTCTACCTCGCAAAGCTCCTGGCTGAGCTGGGCATCTGCTGCACGACTCACTCTGGATCTGGGGAGAGGAGGCAGCAATGAGAGTCCACGCAAACATAAACCTCAGACTGCATGCTGGACAAACAACAAACGCCTTTGTTTCTGATCTCGGGCTCATACTTTCTGCCAGCTTCCATGCCATTGTGCCAGGCCAACCACTCAAGAATGGTCTCCAAAGGTTCCAGACCCTTCACCAGGACAGGAAGCAAGAACCGGGGCCTCATCTACCACCTACTGTTTGTGAAACTCAGCACAGGATCTGGGGACTGAGAGATAGTACAACAGGCCGGGAACGTGTCTTGCATGTGGCCAAGCTAGGGTCGACCCCCAGCATCCCACAGAGTCTCCAGAGCCCTTCCAGGAGGAATCCCTGAGCACAGAGCCAGGAATAAACACTGATCACCTCCAGATATTGCCCCAAAACAAAAATAAAGCAAAGCCAAAACAATTCAGCACAGGATCTATTATTCATGTAGGTGATGTGAGACTTGAGACTCTAATCCCAGTGGATTCTCCAGCACTTGACCTTCTAACCTGCTTCAGACACACAATGTTTGCTAAGGCATCTTCATTTCCTGGGCTTCTACTACAAAGTACAGCAAACCAGGGGGCTTAGAGACAACAGGACCTTATTTCTCACTATTTAGAAGGCTGGAATTCTGTGACAGAAGCAGCTTGGTTGGATGACATCCCTCCTGGAGCAAAAGACTTCTTGCAGTCTCGTTAGACCGAAGGCAGCTGGGCACTAAGGGGTCTCTTTTGTAGGAGAATTAATCCCCTGGATGGGCTGCCACCTTCCAGAGTTAGGTGCAAAGTCTGCACCTTACTAACATCATTGCATTTAGGGTTAAGAATTCAACGGCAGGGAGGGAGAAAGAGGGGGAGGGAGGGCCAAACAGAACACAAACATTCAGACCAGAGAATAAGAGAGGAAAGCACTGAAAAGGAAGAATAAACGGAGAATGAAAAGAATTACTGTTTCCAGTCTTCAGGGCATGGCAATGCATCATAGAAATAAAGATCAATAAGGTTGACACAATTGGAAGCCACCTACTGGGAAGAAAATTGTGGCACTCATTCTGAACCCAGTTCCCTCGGAAGGCAACAAATCGCATTGATCCCTACATTGCAACAGAAAATGGGCATTCACAGCACACTCTTGGTTTACAAACCCAAATGCTGGCACTGCAAATCGAGTTTTCGAATGTGTTTTCCACAAGAGCACCAGGCTCTCTACAAAAGCAATGCGTGTGACTCTCAGGCCAGAGGAATGTGCCAGTTTGAAAAGAAAGTCCTGGGAAAACTGCTGGAGAACCCTGAGCAGCCTCTTCATCCTCTCCTGTCCGCGGCTGTGGTCAAGAGGGGCCGTGGCCTCCTGGGAGATTCTGCGGCTCCAGCAAAGAACAGGCCACAGGGCCATAATGCGGATTGGGTCTCTGCTGGTCTCCTTCTTCACAAAGCAATGCTGGTGCTCATAGCTCCTCCTTCAGCCACGTCAAAAGGAATAACGTTACAAGAGATGCACTAGGACCTATAAACTGGTGCCCTGCCCTTGCCTCTGAGTACACAGAGATGGCAAGGACAGAGAGCAGGCATGGTCGTGCATGGGACCCGGCCAGCCTGACCGGGCCCAAAGACCGAGAGGCTAAAGTGTCTGTCCCCCTGCCCCCACCTGCCCTGCCAAAATGTGTCACCATCACATTTCCCAGATTCCAAGCCTCTTCAATCTGGGGAAGTATGTTTGTGGAAAATGAGCACACAAGCTTGGAAGACTATGTCCAAGAGCAATTCCGCTCAATGAAATAATCTCTGGTTGTGTGAAGGTAAACAGGTGAACAAGTGATTGATGATGACAATCTTGTATGATTTTGTTCTTCTTTCATATACGTTATAGCACCAAGAATCAAACCCATGCTCTCAATCAAGGCAAATACTCTACTGTGTTTTGTTTTGATGTTTTGGGGCCATACCCAGCACTGCTCAGGGATTACTCCTGGCTCTGGGCTCAGGGATCACCCCTGGCAGTGTTCAAGGATCCAGGCGGGATGTTGGAGATTGAACCCGGGTTGGCTGTGTGCAAGGCAACTGCTCTGTCTACTGTACTACCTCTCTAGCCTCTTCTTTTATCATTTTAAAGCAAAAGAAAAAGAGTTCCACCCCTCTCCCAATAAGTCCCACATTCTCTGAGGACGCTCTCAAATTACAAAATGCAAACTGTGTTCCACTAAAAGTATTGATCAGTCATTCTTTCACTTGACTCTCCCTCATATGAAGCCCAATTTCCACTCACCTCTCACTGAGAAGACGAACTGGACAATGGGATTTTTCAAGTGGCAGCCGTGATGGCAAAAGGATTTGGGCAAAGGGGAAGGAAGTCCCAATTCAACTCCATAAGTGTTGCTTTTCCAGATAAACTGAAAACTGATTCTATCACTGATTCACTCCCTAATGATCTGTCCCCTCTCTCATCCACAAGCGCTACAAAGTCCATCTCCTGGGCAATGGGACTTCTTGTCTCAGTTGTTCTTCACCATGCCTGGCGCCTACAGGACACTCAGTATCCCCTGGATGAACACTGAAGTGCAAAACAGCAAAGGAAAGGGAAAGAATGCCCTCACCAAACTGATAAAATTCTTTGGATTTGGGGCCACACTGGGCGGTGCTCAAGAGCCATGCAGAACCAGAGACCAAACCGGTGCTCCCCCGTGCTCCCCCGTGCAAAGCATGTGTTCTGTCCCTGAGTCACTCCAGCCTAAAACATATTTTGGGGGCCGGAATAATACGACAGGGGGGAGGGTGTTTGCCTTGCAAATGGTGGACGTGGATTTGACTCCCAGTATCCATATATGGTCCCCCGAGCACTGCCAGGAGTAATTCCTGAGTGCAGAGAATCAGGAGTAACCTCTGAGCAACTCTAGACATGACCCAAAAAAAAACCCACATTTTTGTTTGTTTGGGGGGACCACACCCAGTGATACTTAGGGTTAACCCCTGGCTCTGCATGAGGAATTATTACTGGCAGTGCTCAGGGGACTAAATGAGATGCTGGAGATCAATCCCCGGTCAGCCACATGCAAAATAAGAAACCTCCATACCTGCTGTACTTTCAGTCTGGTCCCTAAAACACATTTTAAAGGAAGATGCAGGACAATAGAATTAGAGAAACTTGGAAGGAAACACAAGTAGCTGCTCCCTAGACTGTCTGCCAGCGAGGAACCGGGCGAAACGCAGGGTCTGGAGCCCCGGCAATGAACAGCCAAGAAGTGCTGTGAGATGGAGGTTTCCCATCAAAACAGGTCCGCCGGGGTCGGCACTGGGGCACTAAATGCCACGAGCTCATCATCACAGACAAGTCTGCAAACCATACTTGATTAACTCGAGCGGGCCCAGTAACGTCTCCATTGCAGACTTTGTTGTTACTGTGTCTGGCATATCGAATACTCTCGGTAGCTTGCCGGGCTCTCCGAGAGGGGCGGAGGAATCGAACTCGGGTCGGCCATGTTGGCCGCTTGTAAGGCGAACGCCCTACCCGCTGTGCTATCGCTCCAGCCCCATACTTGCTCCAGCAAACCATACTTGTCTATAGAAAATGTGGGGGGGGAGAGGAAGAGGGGGTTTTATATAAGTAGGCTTTACCTATTTCATGTAAACTCCAAAATATATTAGCACATAATTTCTTGAAAAGTTAAACTAATGACAAGGCATGACTATTACCAAAATGAGATCCAAATATAAAATAAAATTTAATGCAATATGTCTTAGATTCCAGAGTTGAAAACTTATGTAAGTAAATGAGAAGAAGCATTTTTTAGAGTGTATTAAAGGGCTTTACTTCCCTTGTTTACATAGGTTAAAAGCATATAGCAATCACAAAAAGAAAGAAAAGAAAGCAATGCCCAGCTGAATCCCACTGGAATTAGGGGGGCCAGAACAAGAAAGATAGAGGTGCTGAACCACAAACCACACGTTGCATCCGTGAAATGCATCCACGCAACCCACACACCCCAAATGAGGCAAAATCACCTCCCTCAAGTACTAGCTAACAACGGCTGGCCTTACCACTGCCTGGATTCCTCCTAGTTTAAATAAAAAGGGGGGTGGAGCGATAGCACAGCAGATACGGCATTTGCCTTGCATGTGGCCAACCCGGGTTCGATCCCCAGTATCCCATATGTTCCCTGAGCACCACCAGGAGTAATTCCTGAGTGCAGAACCAGGAGTAACCCCTGAGCATTGCCGGAAGTGACAAAAAAAAAAAAAACAGAAAACACACTAAGGCATAGGTAAAAGGTAAAGGCCCTCCCGTTGTTCGTCGATTTGCTCGAGCGGGCCCAGTAACGTCTCCATTGGAGACTTTGTTGTTACTGTGTCTGGCATATCGAATACGTCACCAGGAGCTTTCCAGGCTCTGCCGTACGGGCGAGATCCTCGGTAGCTTGCCAGGCTCTCCAAGAGGGGTGGAGGAATCGAACTTGGGTCGGCCATGTTGGCTGCGTGCAAGGCAAACGCCCTACCGCTGTGCTATCGCTACTGCCCTTCGGACCGGTCTTCGGTCGAGGGTATACGAGTAGCTGCGCTCCCGTGCTAGAACCTCCAAACACTAAGGCATACATTTCCAGAATTTACAGAAGCATCAAGAAGAATGTTTTTTAAAGTCCATAAAACTGGGCACACCCTAAATCCAACCACCAGGAAGACGGGTCTTCTGAGCAGCATCTTGAAAATAATCACTGTTCATTTGTGTGTTAATATGCATGAATGAAAGGCCCTAAAATAGCCTCGTCGTGAATCCAGTATTTTAAATTAGATAACCCAGGATGGTCTCCCAAGAGCAGTGCCTTATTAAAGGAAGAGGCAGATGGGGCCAGTTCCCCACCCCACCCCACGCCCTTCGCTTAGTGTGTTAGACTTACAGGGCCGTATTGCTCTCGAAGGCCTCAGTGCGCTTGCAGAGAAGGATGCGCTCGGGTGAGATGTCCATCACCAATTCCCCCACTGGCGGCGCGGCGACTGTGATGCTCTTTCCACCCCATAACCCACACTGCTCGCACACCTTCCCCTGGGGAGAGAGACGGCGCCCAGGGCTTGGGTGCTAGGACCTGGTCCCTGCTCCGGGACTGTGGGCAGGCAAGGTCGCGAGGGAGCTCGCCAGTCGAGACCAATTCCTGACACTGAACCAGCAAGCTCCTAAGCAGACAGTGGGGTTCAGACGCCCTGAATCGGCAACCGGTGAACATGCAACCAGTGCCCTCACTGTACGGGATGTGCCAGAGGCGTTAGGATCTTGCCCAGCGTCGGGCAGGAAGGAGTCCAGGAGGCAGAGCTATTCCCCTTCATCCTGGTTCATTGCTTCCCCAACTGTGGGTGAAACTGCAGGCTTCGGGGTCAGTCCCTCTCTCCCCATCAAATCATCTGCAGGGCGACTCAGGGCTGGCACTCAGAAGCCGACACACAAGACATGACAGTGAATCCCGGAAGACAGCAGGTCACTGGAGATCTCTCCAGACCCTGTACTGAGCCAATTCCACAGGGGCACCTCAAATGGAGTGAGTACGCCCTCTGAACTGACTCCAGATGAAACCCTGATGGTTACAAGCTTCCAGAAGTAAAACCCAGGTACACGGGTTCAGGGCCTAAGACTCCAGGCCAGATAGTGGCAGCAGACACTGGCCAGCCCTTCCTGTCTCCCCACCGGCTTGGAGTCCTGGCTGTCACACCCAGGATCTGATTCCAGGTGCCAACTCAGCCCATCAACGGCCTTGATCCAGAGACTCCCAAATGAATCTCAAAATGGATTTGCTCCTATAGTGACGTCTCTCGACCTCAACCACTTAGAATTTTAGAATTCCAGAAGTGGAATTCTAATGATATGCATAATAAGCAATAGAAAATAAATTATCTAGCAACTGCCCATGGCAGGCAGGCTTTAAAGGTGGTGGGAAAATTCGGAATAATGGTGGTGGAAAGGTGTAATGGTGGTGGGATTGGTGTTGAAATGTTGAATGTGATCAATTAATGTGAACAACTTTATGAAAATAAAATTTTAAAAATATTTAAATTTTTAAAAAAGCAGACATACTGTGCTATGTTCTCAGCTGGTAAATGGTGCCATGTTTCTTAGGGATATGACTCAGGCCAGGCTGGACTCAGTGACCCCGACCAGCTCAGGGAGGCTGAGGCGAGTGACAACGCCCTAACCCTGAACCTCTGACCCTACCTCGACATCACCAGCACCCACTCAAATATCCGGTACCCACCCAAACACCCCGGAACAGTCCCTTGCCTCTCCCACTGGAAAATCACAGCTGGCTTTAAAAATATTGAGGAATTAAAAATTCACTGTGTGCCTTCCATGAATCCATTGTCTAAAAATAACTTTCCTGATAGTACTTTTGGGGAAAAAGGTGGTTTTGGGTGGCTGTGCTGACTCCTGGCTCTGCATTCAGGGGTCACTCTTGGCAGTGCTGGGGGGAGCCTGATGGGTCTGAGAGATCGAACCTGGGTTGGCTACGTGCAAAACAAACGCCCTACCTGCTGGACTATTGCCCCAGCCCTTCCTTAATACTATTTTAAAAATAAATAAATAAGACAAGAAAAACACGTGGGCCACAAAGTACAATGGGAAAAGGCACTAGTGTGGTATGACACTAACCTGGGTCATCCCCAGCACCACAAAGGGTCCCCGACACCCACAGGAGTGGTCACAAAACATAGAGCCAGGAAAAAAAACAGACCTAGGTGTGGTCCAACACCACTCCCCAAAATAAAATACGTAAAAAATATTTTCACCTTTTTTGTTTTTTCGGAGGGACACATTTGGTGGTACACAGGGCTTGCTCCTAGCTCTGTATTCAAGGGTCACTCCTGGCGGGCACGGGGCCCACAAGGGGTAAAGTAAGTAAGTAAAGGCCCTCCCATTGATCATCGATTTGCTCGAGCGGGCCCAGTAACGTCTCCATTGGAGACTTTGTTGTTACTGTGTCTGGCATATCGAATACGTCACGGGTAGCTCGCCAGGCTCTGCCGTGCGGGCGAGATACTCTCGGTAGCTTGCCGGGCTCTCCGAGAGGGGCGGAGGAATCGAACTCGGGTCGGCCATGTTGGCTGTGTGCAAGGCAAACGCCCTACCCGCTGTGCTATCGCTCCAGCTCGTGTCCATACTACTTCTCAGGTCCATTGAGTAAAATAAATTTTAAAATAAAAATAAACTTTTAAAAAGCTATTAATATACCACTACTTTGGCAGAGGAAGCCCACTATTACATTCCACCAGCATTTGAAATTCATGCTATCTGTGCCATGAGCAGAGCGGACCCCTCAGCACTGACCCTCACTGAGGAATGGCAGATGCAAAGGTGAAGGGTTGGCTCCTAGCTCCTCCAGCTGCTGTTCCTAATGACCGCAGTGCTCTGTGGCGAGATGTTGGGAATAGAAGCCACGCCCTCACTTTGGAAAGTGCTGATTTTCTAGGAGATCAGAGAGGGAAGGAAATAGGGAGGAAGGTCGGGAGCTTTGCAGGCTACCAGCTGTGGGTGGACTGGCCTCTCAGTCCTCTTGGGGAACTCTGGCAGCTAGCTGAGAAGCCAGGAGTCAGCCCCTAGGCACGGCAGGCTTTTCGTCTGCATCTATTCCTGCATCAGCTTCTTTGATACTAAGATGCTCTGTCTCCCTCCACAGTGAAGGGAACAGCTCAGGATTCAGGCAGGGGTTGACCTCATTGAGAAGGAAACCCTAATCTTCACAGAAGTGCTGGTCCTGGTTTTGGATGATGGTGAAGGTGGAAGAAAGGCCACCCCAGGCCTAGAGTGAACCGGGATTGGAGCAAAGACCCGGGGAGCAGTCAGGGCTTTGCATAGAGTCCTGATCTTGCTGTCAAGGACCTAAGTTACCTCCCAGGATCCTAAAGATAAGATGCTTAAATGGAATTCAGGTATTCCTAAGCTCCTGCCATCAACCAACCCCTCTTACCATGCTATGAAATGAGGCCTACGATGAAATGTCTAGACTTGAGAAACCATTTCCTGAAATTGAATCGCAGCAACTGTTCAACTTGTTCAACATTGTTCAGCGCAGACCTATGGTACAACTTGGCATTTCGAGAGTAACATCATAGCTGTGACACTAGATGCAAGACCGTCAGACTCCCAAGCAGCACTTGGTCAGTTTGCCAGTGTCACCGTGAAAGACCAGCCATGGAGCAGTTTGGGGGAAATCTAATATCTTACCTAAGTTGGCATGTTAAATTTTAGAATATTTCATAAAGATTTTTGGAAGTTTTAAGGTGTTTCTAAAAGTCAGAGATTCCAGGACTTTTCAACTCCTAGACTGCTGTGTGGGTTCTACCAAGGGAAACGCTCTGTCACTGAGGCAGCAGCTTTACGGAGGTGTGGCTTCATTCCCCAGCTCACATATGGCATCAGGGAGCCAACCTGGTAAGGAACAGTAAGTGAGGGTCAGGTCATCACATCAGCTGCAAGCATCCTCCAAGGCTGCTCCTGGCCCGGGATTAGTCATTCAGGACTGCAATAAATCATTCAGATCCAATAAAGACATCGAGCACAGGGTCACTACAACTCAAACAGCCTTGAGTTGGTTAGCTAGTAGCAAACCTAACCATGAACATACAAGACAACCTTAGCATGATGTGGGCTGGCTCGGGCCTAGCATGGCTCCTTAGTGCCTTAGTGATTTTTCATTGTGTTGCTGCGTATTTGTTTGGTGTTAAGGATCCACAATGAAAAGAATTAACTCTATCAAACAGATCCATTCATTACAGCAAGCTAAAGGGAGCATGATGAAAATGTAAGCAAACCACAATTAGGAAGAGGCCACACGAATGAGTGAGTGCATAGTGTTGAGTCTAAAGTCCCAGGTTCCACCAGCTCCCTTGGGAGATGTGCTAACCTTCGCAGTGCCATCTGGTGGAGCTGAGGAGACAGGAGCAATTGGTCATGAAAACAGATGAGACTTGCCTCCAGCATCCAAAGCGTCGACATGCCACTGCACTCAAAACATCACAGGCTTTTAGAGGGCATCTGAAAATCTATTAAACATCACATCATTTGAGAGTAGACTATAGACCGAACAAGATTGCCATTCAATGTCTCTTTTGTAAACCACAGCACTCAAAAGGAGAGAGATAACAAAAGGGAATGTCCTGCCACAAAGGTAGGGTGGGATGGGGGGTTGGGGGGTGGGAGTGATACTGGGACTGGTGGTGGTGGAGAATGGGCACTGGTGAAGGGATGGGTATTTGATCATTGTATAACTGAAACCCAAGCACAAAAATTTGTAAGTCTACAAGTGTACCTCGTGTTTCACTAATAAAAATTTAAGAAAAAAAAATCACATCACCATGAGCCATCACAAAACTGAGTCTTTATTGTCTTCCATTTCCACTTGAATCAATTTCCCTATATTTGAAAAAGGAAATTAAGCACCAAATGCCAAATGAGGGGCTAAGGGTGGTCTAAGCAAGGAAGAGATAAGAATGATGGGTGCATCTGGTAATGAACGGGTCACAAAGCCACAGGAATTTGGACAATTAATAAGGACTCTAAGAAGCCTTGCTTCCTAGGGAACAAGAAGAACACTCTGTGATCTGATTCCTCGAATATATGTTTCCTCCTTCCCTATAACACTCAAACTGAAGACAAAGCAATGCCTCCTATATCTCTGGGATGGCAGCACACAATAGATCCTACAAGTAAGTTAGTTATGTAGATTCATTAATTTGGGGGTCCAAACTCATTATGGCCCCACCCTATAGTGTTCAGGGCTTATTCCTGACTTTGTGCTCAGGAGTCATCCCAGCACTCTTTAGGGGAAAAATATACAATGCCAACAAGTCAAACTGGGTTGGTCACATGTAAGGACCTTACCTCTGTATTATCTCTCAGATTCAGATGCATGAATTTTGATAGTCAACATCTCTCACTATCCAGAAATGGATACTTTGATTCTTTAGCATTTCATTTTTCTGTTGTGAAAAATAAAGAAACCACAATTATAGTGGATAAACAGGAAGACTACAATTCTCCATGAACCAAAGTCTCCATTAAGGAGAAAGGTCATATCATCCTCCAAGATCCCAATTGCAAATGGACTGCAGAGCAGAGACTCTGCTCAGAAGAGGGGAGAGAGAAGGGGCTGGGTGTATAGGAAGTGGGAAGGGGAAAGCTCATGACGTCCTGAAAATGAAAACTCATGGAAGACATGGTCCTCCCATTGTTCATCGATTTGCTCGAGCGGGCCCAGTAATGTCTCCACCATGAGACTTGTTGTTACTGTGTTTGGCATATCAAATACGTCACCGGTAGCTTGCCAGGCTCTGCCGTGTGGGTGAGATCTACTCTCGGTAGCTCTCCGAGAGGGGTGGAGGAATCGAACTCGGGTCGGCCATGTTGGCCGCGTGCAAGGCAAACGCCTTACCGCTGTGCTATCACTGGAGCGTTTGCCTTGCACGCGGCCAACATGGCCGAAAACTCCAGTTTTATAAAAATAACTTACAAACAAATCAAAAACAATGAGGATAGATATGGAATGTGAAGCTCCATTAGCAAGCACCCATCTGTTACTGATATTTTATTATCTTCAACATCACCCTACAGCTCAACATTTGCAATTAAGAAGAAATTACAGAGTTTGGGGTGGGCGGGGGGGTTGGGGGAGGCAGAGAGGCAACAGGCCAACCGCACAGAGCCAGATGCAAATCACTAAGTCAATTGAATACCAGTTTACAAAGTTTTGATTAATCTTCCACTCATGTTAAGTGATTACAGGGCATATTTAAATGCATCAAAGGGTTCAAACTCAACCACTGGTGAATTTTTCCACATTATCAATTGGAATACTGTGGCCACCTCATGGCTAGGAGGAGGCCTCTGAAGCAATTCTTTCCAGATGACAAAAAAAAACCCCACTCATACGGCACACAGAAGTGTAACTGAGAAAGACACCCATCCTTCCAAAAGCTTTAATCCTGCATGGACATTTCAAGGTGCACCAAGTTAACCGAACTGTGCTCATTCTATAAGAACATTCAATCTCTCGAGACAGATGGAGGCCAGGTCTCCCAACCTTCTATGACTGGACAGGTCAGCAGGGCATGGGCATCCAGTTTGGTTTGCAATTTCCATACACAGTGAACACTGTCCTACAGTAGCAGACCCCAGGCCATTTGCAGGACATACCTATAATGAAGTCTCTGACAACCCTGGCAGGGCTACTGGGAGAGCTTCCAGTTAGGCTCTGCCTGGCCCAGCAATGCCGTATCTGATTCAGAAAAGGAAAATGTGTGTAAGACTGTTCTAAGTGCATCTGCCTTCTTTCAATTCTCTCCATGCCTCGGAGCCGTTGCCAACACTTCCCTTCTGAGTTGGGTCTTTATTGAATCTTTCATCAGCATCTTCAGAAGCTAAACTGTTAATTAAAGATCAAACTAAATTAATCCCTTAATGAAAGAAATAACTATTCTAGCCTTGATGGAAAAAAACCCAGACACTGATTTAATGACCGCTGTATGAGGCTATAATTTCTCATACTGATTTCCTTGATATTTGTAATGATTGAATACAAAGACCATGAAAAAAATTAATTAGCAATGTTCTAACTAAGATAGCTTTCTCCAATTAAAAGATGCTCAATTCACAAAATATATCAGCAGTTTCATATAACTGTGTGGAGATGGTTGCTAATACAATTTAATCTCTGACCTACTATTAAAATTTTAATAGACCATAGAAATAAAAGTCACATATATTTAGAATTTTTAAATGTAGGGAATGAAATAAAGTGAACCTGAGCTGCTGCTAAGAAAAACTCTAAAGACAAATATTGAAACAGGTCTGAGCCTACGTGCGTCTATACATGAGTATGTGTATATTAAATACTGTTATCAAGCATACTCACATAAACATAAACACATGTTCTTCTGGGTATTTTTGATATGCAGAATAAGTAAAAGTAAAGTAAAGGCCCTCCCGTTGATCATCGATTTGCTCGAGCGGGCCCAGTAACGTCTCCATTGGAGACTTTGTTGTTACTGTGTCTGGCATATCGAATACTCTCAGTAGCTTGCTGGGCTCTCCGAGAGGGGCGGAGGAATCGAACTCGGGTCGGCCATGTTGGCCGCTTGTAAGGCGAACGCCCTACCCGCTGTGCTATCGGATATGCAGAATAAAAAATTTAATTCTATGGTGAAAGATAGATTTGAACTTTCAGTGACAAAACCAGTGAGATAGACACATGTTTATGCTCAACCGAGCATACCTATAGCAATCTGATATCAACACAAAATGCTAAAAATAAAATTTTGAAAGAGTATGTGGACAAAGGAAGCATTAAAAAGCTAAGCCAGGGGCTAGAGCGATAGCACAGCGTGTAGGGCGTTTGCCTTGCACATGGCCGACCCAAGTTAGATTCCCAGCATCCCATACGGTCCCCTGAACACCACCAAGAGTAATTCCTGAGTGCAGAGCCAGGAGTAACCCCTGTGTAATGCCAGGTGTGACCCAAAAAGAAAAAAAAAAAAAAGCTAAGCCAGTACTGGAAGATTTAGACGGATCCAGCAAACACCGATAGTGCCCAGCTAACGTCCTCTGTCTTCACAAATCGCATCCACTCTGTACCTGCAGAGCTGCGTGGCTCCCATCTCCTCTCTCCTTGGTCATCCTGCATGGCCACAGAAGGAAAGCAGTAGACACCAAAAAATGGGGAAACTCTTCTGAGGTGGCGGAACTGGCTGGCATGGCCCTTTCCTCTCTCTGTGGCCCATTCATCCCTTTTCCTCCAGATGCAGGGCAGCCTGCCCCCATCACTAAGTACGGAACAGAAACAGAGCAGGAGGATGAGGGAAGGACAAGGACTGAGTCCAGGTGACCAGGTGACCCCCCCCATCAGCACACCGCCAGCTCTGAGCACAGCATTCACAGGCCTTCCAGACATGGAAATACCACAAATGTCCAGCAACAGGTCAACAGGCCTGGCCGAGGACCATGTATACAATGGAATAGAAGACTACTCTAAGGAAAGATGAAACCATGCAGTTGGCTGCAGCTTGGATGGAACTGGGGGGTATCCCCTGAGTGAAATAAGCATCAGATGACCTCACTCAGCTGTAGTATATAAACAAGGAAACTAAACAAGGTCTATACTCTCAACTGATAACAATTCTGGATCCTGAACTGAGAACATCAGGTCTGGGGGGTTCAGGGGGAGGAGGTGGACAGGATGTGACACAAAGCAAGGCGGAGAGGGGTCCTGGACACTTTGGTGGTACGAAGGTGAGAGAACTGAGTCCACCCAGACTACAAATGTCAACACGATCGTAAAAACATGACCTTGACTGCAATGGCTTTAATAAACTGTAATGAATGTTTTAAAGGCCCACAGGCCTTAGCTGACTAATCTGCCATGAACTGCTATTTTTTTATACATGCATTTAAATATCTTTTAAACTGCTACAAAATGGGCTGTGCCCTATGCCCTGTTTCTAGTGTGCCTTAGTGATCACCAATCATACGATGGAATTCGGGTAGATGCACTTTTTTTTTTAATGGAGGACTGATGGTATTATAAAGGAACAAAGCTACCAGAGAAACCAATAGAGATGAATAGCTAACCTTGGGCATTAAAAACTCTCTGTTCCTAAAAGTAAAAGGTAAAGGCCCTCCCGCTGATCGTCAATTTGCTCGAGCGGGCCCAGTAACGTCTCCATTGGAGACTTTTGTTGTTACTGTGTCTGGCATATCGAATACTCTCGGTAGCTTGCTGGGTTCTCCGAGAGGAGCGGAGGAATCGAACTCGGGTCGGCCATGTTGGCCGCTTGTAAGGCGAACGCTCTACCCGCTGTGCTATCGCTCCAGCCCTAAGTATCTTATTTTATTTATTTATGTTTATTTCTATTTTTTTTTAAGAAATAGCAATCCCAGGGCTGGAGCGATAGCTCAGCGGGGAGGGTGTTTGCCTTACACCCAGGTTTGATACCTCGTATCCCATATGGTCCCCCGAGCACTGCCAGGAGTGATTCCTGAGTGCAGATCCAGGAGTAACCCCTGTGTATCGCCAGCTGTGACCCCAAAAAAAAGTAAAAAAAAAAATAGCAATCATGCTGAAGCCTCTAGCTTCATGTTTCTTGGAGTTAGGCCTTACTGCTGTGGAGCTGCCCGAGAGGAAAACAGGACAATCCCATGAAGATGGGGACATGGGTCAGAACAGCAGCTCTGCCAATCAAGCCCTTGCAGCACTGCACACACACATGTGTACCAGGGGCCCCGGCGAGACTGTCCTGCCAGCCTCATTCCCCTGCACCTGGAATCTGAGGTAACTGAGTCGGCTGCACCATGGCGAAGTCCATTGGGACCAACAGCATCTCAGCAAAGCCTCCTGCCAGAGACAGCAGAAGCGGGCCCGACTCCCCTCAGCATCTTGTGTCTTCTGCTCACCCAGGGCTTCCCTCCTGCTTCTGAAACATACGCTGGGCTTGTCATTTGGCACGTGTCCCATAAAACGCGGGCCCAGACCTCAATGAGGCCCCTAGCACCGCAGCTCAACTTCACTGAGACGAACATGCTGCATCTTTAAACTCCTCTGGAGACCAACTGGCCAAGAAAGCAGAGGCGACTACACAGGAAACGCTTCCCCCCAGGCTCTAAGACGAGAAGGGAAGCATCGGGGGTCAACAGATCTCATTCCAGCCTTGAATTTCCACAGGACCTCAGAACATGAGGGCCGGCTCGAATAGGGTGAGGAGCGTTTCCTCTATTTTTTTTTCATCATTATGCACTGTGCCCGCCCAAGTAATGAGAGTTTGGGGAATAAGTTGAATCACTGGGAAAAGCTGTCAGTGAAGGAAATCCCAGTCCCTCTCCAGGAGTTAAACAAACAGGTGAGAAAGACGGTATTCAATTTTGAATGGTCTTTCCTTTTGCAAAACTTTGGAGCACAGCAGGTAGGGTGTTTGCCTTGCACGCGGCTGGCCAGGGTTGGATTCGTCCATCGCTCTTGGAGAGCCCGGCAAGCCACCGAGAGTATCCCGCCCGCACGGCAGAGCCTGGAAAGCTCCCCATGGCATATTCAATATGCCAAAAACAGTAACAACAAGTCTCATAATGGAGATGTTACTGGTGTCCACTCGAGCAAATCGATGAACAATGGGAGGACAGTGCTACAGTGCTACAGTGATGTTCAAGAGGGACACTTCCCATCAGCACCTCCAAAGAAGATGCAGAATGGCTGGAAATCCGAGAGCCACGAGTGGGGAGTCTTTACTCTCCAGGTAGAAGTGAGAGTAGCAGCTGCTGTACTCAGAAGCTAACAGCAGCCTGGACGGGGCAATTTGGACATTCATGGCAGGCTGTAAGGAGAAAAACTGTTCTGTCTACACCCGAGAATTGACACCCTTGAAGCCAGAGCCCCAGAGGGTGGATTTCAGAGCCAAGAAACAATACCTGTGTTCACTCCACCGCCATCGAGACCCTGGAGTGGTTTGGAAATCACATGAGGTCACTGCCGTGTGTTTTCAATCACATCCTAAAGCTGTGTAGGGTTCAGATTTTTAAAATAAACATTTCCAACCATGGACCATTGTAATGAACTCAAGAATCAGATTTGACCTGAGCTTAACGATGACATCACTCTACAGGGATGAAGGAGCCCCCTGCCCAGCCTTGGGGGACATTAGAAATCCCTTGTAATGGGACAAAGATTAATGTCAAGCTACAGATCCCTTTAAAGCCCACCCCTTGGGACCCTTCGAGACAGTGCGTGTCCAGAGTCGAGTCTGGCACGGAAAGAGTGCTCCATAAATGAGAGCTGGGGCTACTCCGATTACCTGGCTACTGATGATGAATTTTATCCATGCTCATGCCATTAGACCATAAAAACACAAATTGAGTTCTAGTCTCTATAAATATAGTTTCTACCAAAGACAATGTTAATTCTTTGCATACAGTTTCCTCACTTTAGAAATGTTGAGACATCTATTTGGGGGGTTAGGTGGTTTGGGGGCTACACCCTGTAGTGCTCAGGACTTACTCCTGGCTCTGCAGTCAGGATAACAGCTGACAATGTTCAGGGGACACTACGGGGTGCCAGGGATTGAAAGCGGGCTAGCTGCATTCACGGCAGGTGCCCACCCCACCCCACCCCGCCCCCCACCACCACCACTGTAATAAGTCCAGAGCATCTATTCTTTTCCAGAAACTTCTGCCAGTTCAATGATCCAGGAAGATCCAGGGCACAGTTGCCATCCTCCCAGAGGAATAATGAGTTGGGAAAGACAGAGCACAAACATACCAGGGGCTAACTCCAGCCTCTAAAGGGGGAAGCAAGGCTCAGGCCTCCGAGCGACCCTCACCCCTGCTGGGTTTCTGTCTTAGTTTCATCACCCTGTCCTGTCCTCACCGTTCCCCCTTGTCACCACCTTGCCTCCAGAGGTAAAGTCACCTTCTGTTGTCAGAATCCGATTTGGTGTCCCATCACCTTCAGTTTACTTAGGAAGCCATTTTGGCCAAATTAAAAATTCACTGTATCACTGCCACAGTTATCCCATTGTTCGTTGATTTACTTGAGTGGGTGCCAGTAATGTCTCTATTCATCCCAGCCCTGAGATTTTAGTGGCCTCTCCTTACTCAGCATTCCCAACAATTGGAGGCTCTTTCAGGGTCAGGGGAATGAGACCTGTTACAGTTACTGGTTTTGGCACATTGAATACACCACACCACAGGGAGCTTGCCAGGTTCTGCCCATGTGGGCAGGATACTCTCAGTAGCTTGCCAGGCTCTCCAAGAGGAATATGTATATATACATATATATTTAAATACATATATTTCTATGTGTAGAAATATATTTATACACATATACATATATTTCTCTCTTTGATTTGTTGTCTAATGTCTGAACTCCATCAAACATGGTGTGGTAATTATGGACAATGGGTAGGGAATGTCTTATGATTCAGTGGCACAGTCCAGAAAACAGCCTGGAACATGGTGGCAGTTGGATAGTGGAGGTCCACTGTTGGGGCTGGATCCCTTGGGGCAAGAAGGGCTCTCGTCCGCCCCCCTCTGGGGTGTCCAAGTGAAAACAGCCTGGCGTGGAATTAAAAATTCATTACCCAGGAATTCTTCTGAAAAAAAACTGCAATCAAGATCTCGAAACCCAAAAGTCAAATGTCTAACTGAGTTTCTTACTATCTGCTTTCTACTTGTCAAGTGGGGGATGGAGGGTGTTCTGGAAATATTTAAGCAGTTTCACATGAAAATAACGAAGGTTGACACCAAATATCCTCATGCAATCCTGGACCCTGCATTCATCCATTTTATTAGTTAGCAGAAAACACCTCTCTTTGCAACAGAGAGCCATGGGACTCCGCCTGTTCAGTGAAGAAATCCATTTGGTACATTTTCTCAAAATTATACTTTACATGCCTATGACTCAAACTTTAAAATTACAACCTGACTTCATCAGCTATTTTCACTAACTACCAGAGAGAGAGTGATCTCAGAGATGGTCCAGTGTTTTGAGAAATAGGAAACTGTAGGCCAGGTGAGTGCCAAGAGGATGGTCTTCTGCCCTGTAGGTCCACGTGGGGTCAGACCCTCCTTGATTCCATGGTGGAAATGGTCCAAGCTCCTCTAGTCCACCTGAATTCCCTGAAGCACTGCTCTGCTGTCTGTCCCCGAGACTCGGGCACTCGGACAGTGAGTACCTCAGCAGGTGGCCTCCGAAACATCCCTGGACACAGCAGTTCCTGAGAAGAAGAGCATGCCCTAAAACTAATGAAAGGAATTCTTCTAATTGCTGTCAGGCCCTCGGCGAGGGGATGGGAATTTTCTACACTGTCTTTGGCATCAAAATAGTATCTCTGTCCTCGATGATAAGAATACTGTCAAAACCCAGACCTCGCAGATGAACTGCTACCCAAACACTCATCCCCACATCTCCACTGAGAGATCAAGTTATGCCCAGAAGAAAGCCAGAGAATGAGCAGGAATGGAGGAGAGAGGCCTTGGGGAGATTGGGGCTGGGGAGGCGCTCTCAACCTCAGGAAAATCTTTAAAGTATCATTAATTGAGCTCATCCACCTCCAGTAATTTACATGGTGGGCTGCCAGAGAGAAGAGAACAGAGAGGAGCAGATAATTTGGGCTTCTTTCAGCCTAATGCAATGACTGATTTAGCATTAGACAAGAACCCATTTAGTTGTAAGAGTTTAATTTGGTATTAACTGTAACGAGACTCTTTTCAGCAGGGTACATATATTGTTCTCATTCCAAGCCACTGCTTAGGAGTTTCTAATATTCCCTGGCTTCTTAGGTTGTTCAGACCTCCATGTAACCACTATAAAATCTACTAATATGTACTAAATGTTCTGATAAATTGTTGAGCCAATGTTTAATTCCCCAATTCTTGTTTATAAAGAATTCTTTTTATTAGCATAAAGGAGCTTTTTTTTTTTAAACTTTTGGTTTGGGCTGCATATTACTCTCATCAAACCACCTTTCCTGGTTCTGTTTTGAGAGGGAAGACTACCAAGAGCTCCATCGGGAAGAGGCTGTGTTTAATGGACCAGTAAGTACATCCAGATGGGCAGGATTACAAAAAAAGTTTCCACACGGTCTCCTACTGCATGAAAGGACAGAAGGAGGGCTTGCTGGGAGTGCAGGATTTCCGTGTGGTTTCTTGGGCCCCTACAAATTATGAATCCCCAAAACTGCAAAGTAGGTATGTTGAATAGATGACAAAATCTATCAGTCTTTTAAAGCAAAGATCCAACAAGAAGCCTCAAGAATAGCAGAACCCTGGGGGTCTGAGTAATAGCACAGCAGGGAGGGCAATTGCCTTGCATAGGGCCAACCCAGGTTTGATCCCAAACATCCCATATTCTCCCTGAGCACTGCAAGGAGTAATTCCTGAGTGCAGAGCTAAGAGTAACCCCTGTGCATCATGAGGTGTGACCCAAAGGGACTAAATAAATAAATAAATAATTTAAAAAAAATAAGAATAGCAGAGAATTCTACCACTGAACCACCCTTGCTGCTGGAGCGATAGCACAGCAGGTAGGAAGTTTGCCTTGCACTCAGCTGACCTAGGTTCAATTTCTCCACCCCTCTTAGAGAGCCAGGAAAGCTACTGAGAGTATCTCACCCGCACGGCAAAGCCTGGCAAGCTTCCCATGATGTATTCGATATGCCAAACACAGTAACAGTAAGTATCACAATGAAGATGTTACTGGGCCCGCTCCAGAAAATCGATGAACAATGGGAGGACAGTGCTACAGTGCTAAGAATAAAAGAAGCCAGTTATGAGGTCCTGAAATACAATCAACAGTGTTCCATGAGTTTCTTTCCACAGTAAATACATACTTCTCAATCTATATTCTTACCAGCCCAGAATCACTCTTCTTGTTTTTTTGTTTTGGTTTTGGGACACACTTGGCAGTGCTCAGAGAACCACATAAGGTGCCAGGGATCAAATCTGGGTCAACCTGATACAAGGTAAGTCCCCTGCCTGCTGTACTATCCCTCAGGCCTGCAACTCTACTTCTTATGCACAGTCCTTCCCTATATCGACTCTCAACTAGGAACTTCCCCAGGTAATTTTTGAAACTAAGCCATTATTGAGAATTTGTTGAAATTCTGTCTTGTTTTCTATGATAATATCATAAAATGGATGTCATTTCCTCACAGAGCAATGCCTATTCCTAATAATGATACGAGTTAATGTGGCATAAGTGCTACTTTACTAGAACTAAAGCAATCTTTACCACATGAGTCTGTTTCATCATACCTATATCTAATGATGTATTGCATTAAAGGAGCTAGTGCTTTAGATGCAGAAATAATCAGGCTTTTGACATTATCCGAGAATGGTAGGTCGCTCACGCCATTATCTTCAAGTCACTTTTAGGTTAAAGCCATTGTGATAAGAGTTGGTGCACATTTCCATGTTAACTAGTTCCTTGGAAACCCAGGATGTGAACAGTCTGAGAAAGCAGCTGCCATCTGGCACAGTATGAGTTCTCATTAACGGTTTATTGGAATGTATCATCTTGTGTTCTCCACACATGCCTTAATCACCTTTCTCAGGAATAAGTCAGCTCTCGTGTCAAACTTGCTGTTCTCTGTCTTCTATGCAATCTGGGTACAGATGCTCCTGACTCTTTATGGGATTGTTCCTGAGAGCTTCCCGTATATTGTTTCCATATTTAATGCAACATCCATAAAATGTCTCTCTACTGTCTAAGGGTGACGGAATTACGGCCACAAAACAGGCAGGGTCAGGCTTCCACCACAAAAGAAGTGCCTGGGGGGCAGGGCTGGAGTGATAGCACAGTGGGTAGGGTATTTGCCTTGCACGTGGTCGACCTGGGTTTGATTCCCAGCATTCCATATGGTCCGCCAAGCACCACCAGGAGTAATTCCTGAGGGCAGAGCAACAAGTAACACCTGAGCATCGACAGCTGTGACCCAAAAAGTCAAAAACAAAAAAGTGCCCACCAGAAAGAATATTCTTCCAAAGCAGAACAAAATGTTTAGTGTGATTTTAGCAACCAGAGAGGAGGTTCCATGTGAAAGGTCCTGTTTTCTAAATCAAGCAATGAACCAGTACACTTCATCACCTGCCTTACAAGGAAAAAAAGATCTGATCCATGCTGATCACACCCAGAAGTCATCAAATCCTGCACCTTATCAATTATTCTGCAATGAACCCAGGAGTGTAAGTGTTTTTTCTGATTAGTTTGGGGGTTTTGGGGCTAGGTGCCCAGAACTGAATTGCTGTGTCCTATGCATGGAAGCACAATTCTTAAGTTTTTAAAGAAATGTCCATATTGTTTTCCCAAAAGGTTGAGCCTTGCTCAGGATGGGAGATGTGTGCAAAAGTAGACTACAGACCAAACATGATGGCCACTTACTACTTGTATTGAAAACCATAACACCAAAAAGGAGAGAGAGAGCAAAAGGGAATGTGTCTGCTACAGAGGTGGCGGGGGCGGCGGGGGGGGGAGAACAGGGGGAGTGGCAGGAAGGATACTGGGAACATTGGTGGTGGAGAATGGGCACTGTTCGAGGGATGGGTACTCAATCATTGTATGACTGAAATGTAATCACGAAAGTTAGTAAGTCTGTAACTGCATCTCATGGTGATTCATTAATAAATTTTTTTTAAAAAAAAAAGGGTTGAGCCAGCACACCCACCATCTTGCCAACAGAGAAATGGATCAGTCACATCTCCTGATACCACCAAATCTTCCCAGGTAGACGGGTCTAGGCTGAGAACTCTGAGGCCTTCTCAGAATGGGGGTGGGCAGATTCCCCTTTCTGCCTGAAGGAACAGTGACCCAAAACCACGCCTGACCCCCTCCAGCATAGAAATGGCCCTGCTCCACATCAGAACCTCAGCAAACTACCAAACCACCAAATTCCAGACCCATAGCTCCCGGACCACGCAGTCAGCTGACACCTCAACATTTCACAGTACTGTCAGCCCAGTAGCACTGGACCACTGGAGCACTGTCCTCCTGTTGTTCATAGATTTGCTCAAGTGGGCACCAGTAACGTCTCCATTGTGAGACTTGTTGTTACTGTATTTGGCATATCGAATACGTCACAGGGAGCTTGACAGGCTCTGCCATGCAGTAGCTTGCTGGGCTCTCTGAGAGGGACGAAGGAATCGAACCCGGGTCGGCTGTGTACAAGGCAAACGCCCTACCTGCTGTGTCCAGTAGGACCTTTCCTATCAGATTTGTCAGCCCAGTACGACCCAGCAAATCTGACAGGAATGTTGCCTAGAAGCCCTCCCAGCTCAGTGAGCCTAAACAATAACACAGAGGCTCAACTCACACTAACCAGCCCAGGAAATCCTCAATGACTTCTGTAACACCATTATGAGATAGAACAATTGTCACAAATTAACTCTTATTGATGTAAGTTTTGATAATTCCACTTGCCTTTGTGCTGTAACAAACAACATGAAGCAAATGTGTTTGTGCCTGCAAAGGGGAAGGCCAGGGTGGTGGGTGGGAACTGGAGCCATTGGTGGAGAAAAGGGCACACTGGTGGTGGGATTGGTATTGCAACATTTAAAGCCTAAATTAACTAGACTATGGACAGCTTGATAAATCACAGTGTGATGATAAAAAATTAAGGTAAATTAATAATTTTTAAGGATTGGGCCAGTTGGCATTGCCCCCAGTAAGTGAGGCAGAGCATTTTTCACATGTTTACAGGCCATCTATATGTCCCCCTTGTGAAAATTTCTGTTCATGTCTTTCAGTGAATGAAACTGTTAAGTTATTATGGGAAGTCAGCCGGAAGGAGAGACAAACATAGAATGATCTCTCTCAGGTGCAGGATATGCGAGGCATCGTAGGGGAATAACAAGGGCCAAAAGCAACAGAATTGAAGAACTGGTGGCAGAACTGATGTTCCCAAGACAGTGGTACGTGCAACGAAGGGTGAGGGGAGCCCAAGACAAAGGGGGTAGAGAGAAACGAACACTCCTGTGTGAGTGGGAATGCTTAAATGCTGTGTCTGCAGCATGCTATCGCGGGCAGCATTGTAGAACTATATATCACAGTGACAAAAATTGAAAAATATATCTCCTGGACATCAAGTCTCTTACATTCCTGTTTCCTTCTCACCCCACATCATCTTTATTGAAAGTGGCAATCATATCGGACATGAAGAAAATCTCCTCAATTAGTACCAGATTGCTGGTCTTCAAGTCCAGCCTTTACACTGCCGAAAGGATGGCTTGGAAGTCTCACACAGAAGAGTGCAGACATGAGCCAACCAGAGATGGTCAGGCTTCTGGCTACCTGGAGATACACAGCAGCCTTCCTACACACACATGCCTCCCCTGAAGCATCCTCCTCCTGCTTGGACGTCCACACCACAGGCCTCTGTAAGATCTTTCCCAGAACCCTCCCCATCTCCCCGACGGCCACCACCCCTGGCTGTGTACTCTGGACACTCTCTTTCCATGGCTGTCCATCTCACTGCACTGTAGTTATTCTGGAACCTTCCACCTCCTTTGGCTCACAATGGAAGCTCCTTCAATTTGTCTCACCAAATGCATCTTGTCCATTACCATGTTCTTGTTCTCTACTACTGATACCTTAAAGGAAAAACTAAGAGACACTGAATGATAGAAGTTCCAGGAAAAATTTCACTAACAGCTGCGATGGATGGATACTTATCAGGCCCTGCATGGATCCAATATTGAAAACAATGCTTGATGCAGAAACCAGTGCCTCAGATAGAGAAGACGGGCCAGGCAATAGCCAACTGCTGACCAATTCTGACCAACCTGGGGGTAAGGCTGAGGCAGAAGGAGAAAACACCCACTGCCACATTCCCATCACTAAAAGGAGGTGCAGGTAACATGGGTGAAGACATAAGGAACAGGAAAAGGTAGCAAATACGGGTCAGTACTTTCTCTCACTTTTGGTGTTTTAAGGGTTTCTGGTGAGACTGGGGGGTGGGGGTTGGGCCACACCCAGTGGTGCTCAGGACTTAACCCTGGCTCTGTGCTCAAATATCAATCCTGGAAATGCTGGAGGCTGAGGGATCAACATCCCATGCAAACATGCATTCTGCGCACTGAACTACCTACCTCTTCAGCCTACACATTTCACTGCAATTCACTAGGTATACACGCCTGCCCTTAGTATCAATTTAATGTAAGACTGTTGAAATAATTTATTTGGATTCTAGAGCACTAAGATTCCTGAAGCAAAGTTGTATGAAAACTCAAGTATTGGGGCAAGAGCCATAGTCCAGCAGGTAGGGCATCAGCTTAATGTGATCAACCTGGGTTCAGTGCTCAGCACCCAGATGGCCCCTAAGTAACACCAGGAGTGACCCCTGAGCACAGAGCAAGGAGTAATCCCTGAGAATCACCAGATGTGCTTCTCCCTCAACACCCCCACCCCGCCAGCATTTGGAACCAACATCTTATTATCCTTCATCTAAATTCTTTAAATCTCAGAACTTCATAAAGCTTATTTTCGGGGTAAGTCTATTACAAATCAACAAGTTTTTCTTCAAATGATCTATTTATTCATTTCAGAAATATTTACTAAGAACCTTCTACATGCTTCTCATTCTTTCTGAAATGACCTAATATTGAACAAGACAAGATACCTTCAATCTTGAGCCTTACTGAAAACAGAAAATAAATAAAATATACATGATGAGTAAGGATGAAGCAAAAGGTAGAGGAAGTTGATTTCTCACAGAGAGAGCAATGGATTACTTCAGACAGAATGTCCTGCAAAGAATATATTACACTGAATTGAACATCCATAGAGCCACAATGATAGAAAATTACTATAGAATCAGGAAAGAAATTTTCCCAGAAAAAGGCCTCATTATTGGAAGCTGTATCAAGTAAGCTGCCCCAACACTTAGCACAATGCCTATTCTCAAATTCATACACATTCAATCACTCAGCTGTCTATTCACTTACTATTTTATTCATTCAACAAAGGATACTGATACTGTAGGCACTATGGCAGAGAATAATGTCGTATAATCTATATTGCATACTTGAAGAAATGAATGCAAATGTAATCACAAACCTCAAATATTTGGTAGATTCTGACCCATATAATGAAAATTCCACATGACTCCAATGAAACTACTTCTACAGGGACATAATTTCACAGGATTGAAAGTAATATATTTACTTCTTTCAGACTTAATTTTTCAAGTCTTTTGCAAATGTTTACTTATATATCATACAAGATATTTTGTATCTTTGTTGCAATAAATTCTCATCTGTGGATTACAGAGTTACTTTTAAATAATTCTTTGTTAAATAGATTGCACTTACAGCTAATAGTTGAAAATGTGCATTCTTTTGCTCTGAAAACAATGTATGCTTCATTAGACCTTTCTTCAGTGTTAATACAAACTTTACAATATTTTGCATATATCCCTAAATAATAGAATTATAATAGAATTCCTTCCATTTACTTGTGAACAAAAATTTAAACCTAAAATTATCTTTCCAGGGGCTAGTGAGATAGCACATGGTGTGAGGTGCTTGTCCTGCACACAGCCAGCCTGGGTTTGGCCCCCAGCAGCACAGATGCTCCTTGGAGCACTGCCAGGAGTGACCCCTGAGCACAGAGCCAGGAACAAACCCTGACAACACTCAAAACAAATTAAAAAGGCTTAACTTTCTTACACTGGAGATAAATATCTTAAAATATAATTTCACATATATTAAATATAGTATATATCACTCATATGTCTCATTCATACTCATGCATATATCATTCATATACCAACCTTATGTATAAATAATTATTTATGTTATGTATATGAAACAGACATGTTTGAAAAGTATTTGGGGTATATATTGTCCATTATGACAATAGCAGTTGGAAATGATCACTCTGGACAATAACTAAGTGCTGAAAGTAGGTAAACTGAGTGCTGAAAGTGGGTATTACATACCTGATAACCTTTCAGTATCTGTATTGCAAACCATAGTGCCCAAAAGGAGGGAGAGAGAGAGAGGGAGAGTGAGAGAGAGAGAGAGAGAGAGAGAGAGAGAGAGAGAGAGAAGGAGAGTGCCTGCCATAGACACAGACTGTGGCTGTGGGAAGTGTGGGAAGGAAACTGGGAACATGGGTGGTGGGAAATATGCACTGGTGAAGGGATGGGTGCTGGGACACTATATGACTGAAACCCAATCATGAACAACTGTATCTCACGGTGATTCAATTTAAGGTAAAGGTAAAGGCCCTCCCGTTGATCGTCGATTTGCTCGAGCGGGCCCAGCAACGTCTCCATTGGAGACTTTGTTGTTACTGTGTCTGGCATATCGAATACTCTCGGTAGCTTGCCGGGCTCTCCGAGAGGGGCGGAGGAATCGAACTCGGGTCGGCCATGTTGGCCGCTTGTAAGGCAAACGCCCTACCCGCTGTGCTATCGCTCTGTTTGGGTCACACCTAGCCATGCACAGGGGTTACTCCTGGCTCTGCACTCAGGAGTTACCCCTGCAGTGCTCAGGGGACCATGTGGGATGCTGGGAATCGAACTCAGGTTGGTTGCATGCAAGCAAATACCCTACCCACTGTGCTATTGCTCCAGCCCCAAAATTTTAAATAAAAAGTTTAAAGTATTAAAAATAATACCATCAAAACACACACATACACACACACACACACACACACACACACTCAGTTGTCCCAATGAACCGAATCCCACAGACTTCACAGAGACCTACTCTGAGACTGCTGCCTCTCTGAACATGCAGAGTTCAGTCTACTTTCATAAGCATCAACTATTTCCTTCCCTGACATCAATCTTAAGCGTTAGGGAAAAAAAATATATATATATAACATATATATGCAATATAATAATATGTCTCTTATCTCCATGACATCTAATCATATAATGTACTATTTTCAGTTTACACCAAACCAAGATTTATTCTCTCCAAAGCACATTCTTACTTCCTAACATGACTAATTCAGGAGAATCAGAGAGGTGAAACTGTCTGGCATTCTAACTCCCTGCACCCTATTACTCCATATTACTTAGAATTCAAGGAAGCCCATGTGATGTGCTAGAGAAAACAACATATTAAAGAATTCAGCAGCAGCTGTCAAAAGATCTTTCTCCAACCTTAAAATCTTTCTTTTTATGTTTTATGTATTTTCTTTTCATAAAAGTACTTCACAATAGTTCATTACAGATAATGTTCAAACACCAATCCCACCATTGAGCACCTTCTCACCACAATAAGAGGGAAGTGTGTGATGGCTGTTGTATTTCATTCTGGAGCCATTTAAGCCCAAATATAAGAGAATACAAGCAAGTATGTTAAAATCAAAGAAATGTGTGCTACTTTTGATAAGTAAGTAAGATAGATTGTAAGAAGTCGTATGGCCACGAATGTGGCCACGGGCTCTAGGAAATTCTACGTTGTTCTCTTCCGGGAGATTTAATTTATAGTCTCTGGGTCTTGGCCGTTGATGAAATTAAATGGCCTCAGGGGCAGTTTGTGGGTGCGACTGGCAAGCAACTGGCAAACTGGGGGCCTGGGGGGAGGAGGCCCAGTCCTGATCCAAGCGGGCTTGGAGATCTCAGTCACGGGTTCCCATGTATCTGAGTTTTCTGCGGGTCCACTCTAGGGTGAGGTATATCCCATCTTGCAACCTTAAAATCTTACAAAGTCAAATAACCCTGTGAATGACCATCAATCAAATAATTTGAGGAGAAATGATGAAAATCATAACACAAATGCAGATAATGCCATCCTCACTGGGTATGAGACTTTGCTCCTCTGTAGCTAGGAATTAACACTGCAGCATCCAGAAACACTCAGGGAATGAATAGAGGCAGAGCTACCAGTGTTAGTCTGGGGTTCCTGGCATCCAGAGTTAGCTGAAGTCACAGTTGCAGCTCGTAGAAAAGCAAGGAGCTCAAACAGCCCCATTGCCCTCCTCTCTAGAAGTCTCCCCGCAAAATAAACAGAGTGGAACCTTGACTTTATTCAGACTTCAGTCATGATCCAAAGTCCTTCAGGAGCATTTTATTCTTATAAAGTGTATTTTATCATTTTCATACCTGTAATATTTAGATTTCCCAAACAATCCTGATTGGGAAGTAGAGCTGATGCTATTTTGCAAATGAAGAAACAGAAGCTCAGTACCATTATCTACCGATGGGGGAAGGAGATGAATAATCCCAAAGCCAAAATCCTGGGCTTCCTACTTATAATCCAGCTAATTCATAATAAGACATTTAATGAAACTGTGAACTAACTTCCTTCCTTTGTGCTCTTTCCTTCCCACTTTCCTTCCATTCATAGCAACTGAGCAATCTCAATGCACACAGGATGGACGTAAAAGTCAACACTTTGTGTTCAATTTTGCGGTTCTGTGTACAGTATTCTGGAAAGGTCTCAAGAAGAGCCTGGTCCCATGCCAGGGGAGCACTATTAGGCATCCAGCTTCTCCTTTTAAGGCATTTTAAGTGAGAAGGGACCTCAGATGCCTTCTCGTTCTCTTCCACTCACAACTAGATCTTTTCAATGAAAGTGCCAATTTGGTCTTGTTGGGGGTTATTTTTATCTATTTTTGAAAGACATAAAAACTTAACCTGAACAAATATGTTCCCCTGTATGTTTTTCCTGAATTTCAGTCAAAGTTTTTAGTAATTAAGCATTTTTTTCCTTAGAGTGTTGTGAACCAAACATGGTCTGTGCCCAAGCAAGGAAAACAGTAATGGAAATTAAGGACAAAATGAAGCAAAATCCAACAAGAACACTCTCCTCGCTTCATCGAAATGAGATGCTAAAGGAAAAATACTCAAAGTGAAGATTAAAGTAAGTTCCATGTTTTTAATGTGCCTTTCCCATTAAAACCTCTGAAGAAAACAAAACTCAAGCACTTAACAAAATACAAGGAAAAGGCAGGGGCGGGAAGAGGGAAAAGGCGAAGTGTGCATAGTCCCAGGGAGAAAAAGTGTGTTTTTCAGGAGATCCCAATTACAACAACCAAACTGAAAAATGGACTTGTCCAGGAGGCTGAAGAGAGGGAGAGAAACTGAGAGCAAGGGTGGAGACAAGTTGACACTGGTGACAGAACTGGTGTTGGAACAGTCTGCCTGAAACTCAACAATGAATATCTATAAATCATGGTTCCTTCACAAAAATAAAAATAAAAAATTCATGTGATTTTGCAAATTTAAGGGATTAAAAGATTTATTCCTATAATGCAACTATATTCACTCTTACATGACTAACTTTCATCTCCTTAGAGTGAAGACATAAGCCAGAAAGAATTCCATCACTCCAATTCACCCGAAGGCATCAGATGTTCTCCAGTCCCTTGAATTTCTTCCCAAACAAAACCATCTCTTTCTTCCTAGGATGTCATATATGCTCATTAAATCACAAAGGCACAGAGCCTAGAAGGAAGTCTCCAAGAAGCTTGGGACCCTGGGGACATGGACTCCCGGCCAGGAGGTACAGGAGGAGGCTGGAGAGATCAGAATGTCCCGGTAAGTAAGGCTGACGGCATTGGTGCTGTGGAGGGCCAGTCACAGCTCAGCCCACAGACAGATGGCACAGCACAGAACTGTCACGAAACGCCAAGAATTGAGAAAGTCCCAGATCCTGCCCACATCCAGGGCTTTTCCAAACCCTCCATACTTGGCATTTTAATCCTCCCCTTGACTGGAGCATATACTTGATCCATTGGTGCCTCTGGCACTGGACCGTGCACTGAGCAATACTGAGAGTGACAGCCCACCCCAGCCCCAGCCCCTAGCCAGGAGTGACCCCCAAACATTAATCCTGTGGTCCATAAACCAACAACAAAATAACTAACTCTCCCCTGTACTGGAATCACTATAATAATCACTATAGTGATTATTACAGTTTCTCTTGAATCATTATACATTTAGCTGTTAGTTTTTTGGGGGGAAAGGGATGGGGGGCAGGGTGCCACACCCTGCAGTGCTCGGGGCTTACTGCTGGCCCCTTGCTCAGGGATTACTGTGGGTGGTGCTCAGAAAAACTCATGCGTGCTAAAGATGGAGCTTGGGGCAGACAGGCATGTGCAAGCTAGTGCCTTACTAGCTATGCATCTCTCAAGTGCCGTGACTGGTAAATGTCTTTAAAACAACAATGGAAGGTTCTGAGCCCACAGGCTTCCTCAGGTAGGCTCTCTGTTCCTTAAACAGTAACCTGCTTCGTGGAACCAACGTCTCTGTCTGAAGGCAAGGCAAGCGCCCTGCCCACTGTCCTATCTCTCTGGCCCCTTGGAGCTTCCTGGTCCTTGTCCAATATCCGTGTCATCCCTTCCGTCCAGCACCTTTAAGTCTCTCTGCATCTTTGTATCTGGAAGTCATCGGAAGTCATCCTCCTCTTCTTTCTCTATGGACTTACAAGGTCACCTTTCCAAACAACACGCATGAACCTGCTTAAGCTCCCATGTCAAGTCCCCTGAATTAATCACATCTGCAAAATTCCTCTTGCCACTTACAGTGACATCCAAAATCTTCAGGGAACTGGGGCCTGGGGTGGGAAGACATCTCTTTGGGGAACTATCATATATATGACCCCCACTTAGTCTCAGTCACTTTGGTGTCTCCCAATCAGGAGACATGCTGCTTTCACAGAGGGATGCTGCTTTCCAAGACTTCCTTCAGGAATACTGGTTTTGCTCAGCACGGATCTCACCCACACTTAACCTGTGAGCGTTAGGAAATTCTGGGAGAAAAATAAATTACAGGATGGGACACTGTGATTCACTCTGCCAAAAGAGAAGTTGGGAAGTTTAACATCAGAGTCTTCCGAGTCTTTTTCTCCCAAAATGAAAATGTATTTTCAAAGAAGGAAAAAAAAGAAATAGTGCCTGTTGGGGCCGGATTGATAACACCGTGAATAGGGAGGGACTTGCCTTACACGCAGCCACCTATGTTCAATCCTCAGCACCCCATATGCGACCTTGAGCCCACCAGGAATGATGAACAGAAGCAACCAGAGCCAGAAGCAACCCCTAAGCACAGAGCAGGAGTAAGCCCTGAGCACCACAGGGTAAGCACCACTGAAAACAAAACAAAAAGTGCCTGTAATAGAAGCAGACTGGACGTCAGAAGGGCACCTGGGAACACTGGTGGAGAAAAGTGGACACTGGTGAAGGGATGAGTGTTGAACATTGGACACCTGAAACTCAATTGTGAATACTTCTGTAACTTTATAATTTGCGATGAGACAATAAGACTTCTAATTTTTTTTTTAATGTATTTTGAGGGGTAGAGTGATAGCACAGTGGGTAGGGCATTTGCCTTGCACACAGCCGACCCGGTTCAATTCCCAGCATCACATATAGTTTCCCTGAGCACTGCCGGGAGTAACTCCTGAGTGCAGAGCCAGGAGTAACCCCTGTGCATCGCCAGGTGTGACACAAAAAGCAAAAAAAAATGTATTTGATAACAGCAATCAGAAGCCAACTTGAAAATGGTCCTGTTGGGGCCGGGGAGATAATCTGAGGGCAGGTCGCTTGCTGTGCACCCAGGTTCCATCTCTCCTCACCACTGGTGGTATTCGGGGAACCACGCACGGGATATGATCAGGGTAGGCTGTGTTGCAGACCACCACCTAACCCCCTACATCATTTCTCCAGTCCCAAACTTAGATTCTTCAATTTTCAATGACCTCAACTCTCTGCAGAGTTCACACCAGACTGTGAGACATGTACAGCCTCAAGCCCCTTACGCGGGGAGAGTCTCGCCCAGAAAGACACAGGACAACTCCAAACTATTTCCTTCCTCCCCTCGGGGTGGGCGGGAGGGGTTGCCTGTACCCCAACTGCTGCCTCTAGAGCTGAGTGCCTCTCCCCTCTGATACACACACCTCCACCCTCTGACTGTGCTCCTTCCCTGATCAACAATTCCCCCACTCCAGGTGTCTCTGCTTGTCCTTGGTGATAGGCTGCCCTGTACCCACATTTCTGGAACAAGCACTCTGTCTCTGCAACGACACTGGCCACTCTGCAGGGCAGGACATAAACTCTGCACCAAGCACCGGCCAGATTCTGCAGTCTGTCTGGGAATGTCGTCTCAGAGCAAGCTTCTCATGGATGCTAAGTCACAAAATGAAAGCAGACAGGGTAGGGAAGAAAGAGCGGGGCAAGAGGAAGTCAGCGAGGTACGCGGGGCTGCCCAGGAACCTGGAGCACCTCGCAGAAAGGACTTGTCTCCTGGGCCCCAATACCGAAAGGCATGTCACAGCCTCGATGTCTCAGAGGGTGAAGAATGTCGCAGTGACAATGATCACTGAACACCAGTGGCTCCACAGGAGGTGCAGCAGACCGGAGTCATCCCACATCTGCTGTTCTGTACTGTCGCAATTCTGTATTAATGTGCGGCTCCCTCCCCAAACTCTTAACAAACAAGTATCATCTTTGCCTCCTGGAGATGAAGACTCAGAACACAGAGATGTTGATTCATTTGTCCCATGTCGCACAGCACTGTGAGAGGCAATTCTATTTGGGCCACTGGTGTTCAGATCAGTATCTTTAGGGTTTTTGTTTGTTTTGTTTATGGGTCATACCCAGCCAGGCTAAGGAGTTACTCCTGACTCAGCGGTAATTACTTCCAGTGATGCTCAGGGACCCAGTCGGGTACCAGGGATGGAACTCAGGTCAGCCGTGTGCAAGGCAAGTGCTCAACCCACTGTCCTCTCTCTGGCCCCTACAAATCAGTGCTTTGGAACACATCATTATTTGGCTCGTTTAATAGTGGCACATAAAAAAAAATTCTAGAAGCATAACACAAAGGAATAAAATATAATCGTTGAATAAACATATGATAGAACAGAAAGGGTAACACCTATTTTAAGGAAAATTACAAATAATAGACTTAGGTTTATATTAATTCCCAATACATAAGATGAAAAATATGAAACTATATGCCAATTCAAAAATTCATTTTTTGAAAAAGGTAACCCTGCAGAATGATCTATTTTAAAAACTGTATTTCCAATTCCACTCCTCTACACCTGTGGGACGATGATTTGATTCCTTATACAACAGGAGGAACCATAAAAATATTTTAAATGCAAATTAACTTTTGGGAGGGGCAGGCCACACCCGGCAATGCTCTGGGGTCACTCCTGGCAGTGATTGGGGGACCAAACACAGATCGGCTGCATGCAAAGCCAGCACCTTCACCCACTGGACAGTCACCCCAGCCCCACAATTTACTTTTCAAAGTACATTTTAAACCCTCTTTAGGAAAACACAGTTCTGGAGCCAGGTGTAACGCCAGGCTGAGTCCCGGTCTACTGCTGACTTAGCAAACTCCAGACTTGCCAAGATTTCCCTAATGGGGCTGGACAATGGATGATTTTCCAGCTGAGTGATAATTCATCGGGATGGAGCAGCAAATGCAAGGGTGCAAATGAATCCCAGGGAATCTGAGCAATCTCCCTCCTTTCAGGACACAGAGGATACCCCGGGGTCCACCCTCAGTTCCTCCTTGACTGCAGCCTTTTCAAGTTCCCAGGAGAGGGAGCACCCCGGAACTCAGGACCAGCTTCTCTCCAGGGAGGAGGGGTGAACACTTCCAAGGCCAGCACAGCCCCAAGACCCAGCCCCCCCTCCTGCCCTCCACCCCACGGAGTGAAGTCTGTCCTCCCTGCCTCCATCTTCCTAAGCTTGGCTATCCAAGCCCACATTACGTGGTGCGTCTAGACACAGGCACATCATATGTGTGAGGCTACAATTTTCCAAACCCACTGATCTCTCGTGCAATTGGCAACTGGGCAGAAACTTCTTAGACGCTGATTGTTACAGGCAGCTTAAGCAACCAGGAGAGTAGGTGGAAACTTTCACTGAGATCCTTGAAGTAATGTCAAATAACTCATGCCTAAATGGTTATGGCAACGGAGGGTTAGCCAAAACCTTGGGGAAACAGGCCAGATTTCCAATTAATCCTCAAACCCAGGGGATGTCCAGCTGCAACCACGCAGCAGACACGCTGCCATCAGCCCTGGCATGACACAGGAATAGTATCTATCACCAGGTGCTGGCAGAGCAGACTGCTCACAGAATCAGCCAGAGAGGAAGAAGGCAATATTTTAATGGCTACACCGAATCTGAAATTGACTGACTCATGGAATATTAATATCTGAACCTCCCACCCCCCCAACCAAAATATGAGAAAAATCTAGCTGTGTTCCCTGAGGCCAGCAGGCAACCTCACCTTCCCATCACCGACATCAGAGTGGGATAAAGGGATAACTGAAATCCTGTCCTCTTATGAATTCGTCATGAATTCTCTCATTTGAGACCATCAAACACAGTGGCAAGCATTCAGTTCAGTCCAACGGATAAGTCCACTAATGATGTGCACAAAGAGTCAGGCAGAACCCAACCAAGGAGGCCAGGCTGGACAGGCTCCCCCTTAAAGAAGCGCACACAGACACATACACACATACACATACATTCATATACACACCCCACATTCACACACACACATTCATACATACTGCCCTTTCACACACATGCACACATTCATATACATACCACATATACACACAATCACACACACATATACACACCACACTTTCACACACATGCACACATTCATATACATACCACAAATACACACAGTCACAATTCATATACACACCGCACTTTCACACACATGCACACATTCATATATATACCACATATACACACATTTGCATGCACACACTAAGCCACCTCGATAACCATCTCTGCATCCACAGGGCTCCCATTCACAGCCCACCATGCACACACACAAATTGTTCCCCGGAGTCCAGTCTGGGGGTAGTGGTGGGGAGAGCAGGCCTCTCATCACCAGATAATCGAACACCCACAAGAAAGCTATCCCGTGGCACCTGCGGCTAATTTCCACATTTTTCTTAATAACGAGCAGTCACATTTGGTTTAAAAGTTGCCTGTTTGGTCCACTAATGTATGCTCAGGAGGAAAGGGGGCTTCACTCGGGTTTTTTAATAGCTCTGGGGTTTTGTGTAGCATAACCGCAGCTATTGCAAGTGGGACCCCAAGACCAAAGGCCCCAACATCTTCTGTGCTTATCAGAAATGCAGAAACCTGGGGCCAATACAGCAGGTATAAAAGGGGCCTGTCTTATGGCTGATCTGGGCTCAATTCCTGCATCCCAGATGGGCCCACAAGCCCACCACGAGTGACCCCTGAGTGAAGAGACAGGAGTAAATCCTGAGCACTGCTGGGTGTGGCCCTCAATTTAAAAAAAAATTTTTAAGCCAAATTCGATGCAGAATCTGGGTCAGTTCCACATTTTGACCGGCTCCTCAGACATTCTTGAGCAGATGAGTCGCTGGAAGCAACTTCAGGTGAGAAATCAAGATGTAAACAGACAAAAACACTTGTCCTAGTTCACTTTTTCAAACTGTTGCTATCAATAGTTCCTGGGATTAAAGATATTAGGGACGTCAGAATTAATTCTGTGGCTCATAGAAAGGATTGCATGCAATTAATCTGTGAAACGGCAAATTCTGGACATCCTTCAGCCTTCAAAGTTGACAAAGATAGTTTCCACTAGTGATTATGAAGAAAATGATGTCACGGACGAATTTTCACCAATGGGTTGGGTCCCTCCAACCAGGGTTCCACATGTAACCATAGCAACCACAAGTTTCAAAGAAAAAAATTACAGCTATAAATTTAAAAAAAAAAAGCAACTAACACAAAGGAGTTTTCCCTCTGCTCTGGTTTATGGGTGTAACCAGGAAAAAAGTCGGGAGAAACAATGATTTGTATCATCATGTGAAAAAGTAAAAGCAGTAACTATGGACTGGGGAGTAACTGCAAAAGTGGCTTGCAATTTACAAAGGGCAGAACAACTTTATTTCACTCAAAATAAGAAATTAACTATAGGCATATCCACTGAAACCTTTCCCAGAAAGAGCTGAATTTGCAAAAGACAGACAAACGTGTTACTCACACACTACCACAGAGTGAGTTGCTTTGGAATTGTCAAATTATATGTTTTTACAATTGGGTGTGACTCCACTTAAAATAGATGTTCATGCATTCTGCAGATAAAATTGGTCCTGACTCGAGTCAGCTGTGTCCTTAAGTAAAAGGCCTATTCTTGAATTAACCCTTCACAGTTCATCTAACGGACTGAACAAAAAGGGGAAATAGGTGTAATTTCCAAAGTGCCTAAAGAAGGTGAATGGTCTCAAGAATTCTGCCCATTCTCCATTCAGCAGGTTGGCCCTCTAGAGACTTCCTGGCGAAAAGTAAGTAGGAATCTGCATGTTGTCCTCAGAGAGAAAATAAAGCAAGGCAACTTAAACCACTAACGCCAACCCACTAACTGCAGGAATCTTGCAGGCAGCTCCAGGCCCATAAACAATTCCCTGTGTCTTCCTGGAGATGTGCCTATCTGCCTGCTGCTCACATTAAGGATCGTTTACTCCCTTCTCAGACCAGCCCATGCAGTGGCCCCTACCTACTGGAGGGCCACAAGGGAAAATTACTCCATTAAACAGAGAAGAAGGGGGCTGGAGCAATAGCACAGTGGGTACGGCGTTTGCCTTGCACGAAGCCAACCCAGGTTCAATTCTCAGCATCCCATATGGTCCCCTGAGCACCGCCAGGGGTAATTCCTGAGTGCAAAGCCAGGAGTAACCCCTGTGCATCGCCAGATGTAACCCAAAAAGCAAAAAAAAAAAAAAAACAGAAGAAGGAAAAAAGCTACAGAATCACAACAGAGGGGCTAGGGAGAATGAGGTCAGACTTTTCTAAACCAGAAGAAGAAGTTGGTCTCCCACCTATTATGTTTGCCCCATGCTAAAGTGGAGGATATTTTTGAACTTGATGACAGTCATTTGTGAAGACTGGTGATGGCTCAGCCGGAGAGGGGCTGCTCTATGGCCATCTGTTAGAGTGGGTGGCCTCAGAAATCTTTTAAAGGAAGGAAAAGTCCCCCCCCCATCTTGCCATTGTTCAATTCTCTTCAACAGGATTTACAAAGCAAGGAAAAAAGGCATTTTCAAAATTCAAAGTCCACCCATTACCTTCAAGGGCCACTGTAGGCTCCCCTAAGTGGGTGTGAACTCTCTAAGGTGCCCATTTGTTTTCTTTCTTTTTTCTTTTTGGGTCATACCCAGAGATGCACAGGGGTTGCTCCTGGTTCTGCACTCAGGAATTACTCCTGGCAGTGCTCGGGGGACCATATGGGATGCTGGGGATTGAACCCGGGTTAGCAGCGTGCACGGCAAACACTCTCCCCGCTGTACCATCGCTCCAGCCCCACCCCATTTGTTTTCTGACTGGAGAATTAGTACTGAAAGCACCTTGGGGTGGGGCTAGGGGTTACCACTGAGTACCCCACATCTTCAAACTAAGACACTGTGAGGCTCCGATTCAAATCCCGACTGAGAACGAGCTGCTTCTCGGAGGCTGTCACACGTAAGGTACTCCAAAGTTCGGCAAACAGCCCGCCAAGTCTACGCCATGCCCTATCTGCTTGCTGCCGCTTACGTTCCTCTGATGAGTGACACGGCTCTTAGCAGGCATATATTGAACTCCTGTTTCATGGTCGAGAGAGGCTCAGGACCACAGAGACTGACAGCTGACTTGTTTTGTTTCCTTCTATCTTTTCCCTGGGACTGTATCGACTGCCTCGTCTTGATTCAGAAGCAAACCTTGAGAAACCTACAAGAATTATTGTTCTGTGGGTTTCCTAGGGATAATATGAAAATACTGCTACTATTTTTGGTGAAGAAAATCAATTTCATATAGTTTATTTCCATCTAAGTGTGAATTTCCTTTAAAATAATAATAAAAATAACAACTTACAATTCGCACAATACTAGCATGCAAGGATTCCAAAAGACCCCAAGCTTCTTGGGCTTGCAGGAAAGGTCGGCCCACCCTGCACCTCCCCCCACCCCCACCAGTGCCGGAACCCAGGTCTCCATGCTGTGACTCTTTTTATTCACTGATGTATTCGATCAGTCATGAATTCGATTAGTTCAGTATATTTAAACATCCACTGTGCTTGGAGGCACAGTCGGAGGCTACCTCCTTTCCAGAGAAGGGTCATTATGCACAGCGGCCAATGTCCAGGGAGCGGAATGACAATTCTGGGTGAGGAACAAACACAAAAACTAAGCAGGCCTGGGGAGCAGTGGGGAGCATGAAATTTGCTATGCAATACAGAGGGCAAACTTTATAGCAAGTCCTATTTGGATGAAGGTAAAGGTAAAGGTAAAGGCCCTCCCGTTGATCGTCGATTTGCTCGAGCGGGCCCAGTAACGTCTCCATTGGAGACTTTGTTGTTACTGTGTCTGGCATATCGAATACTCTCGGTAGCTTGCCGGGCTCTCCGAGAGGGGCGGAGGAATCGAACTCGGGTCGGCCATGTTGGCTGCATGCAAGGCAGACGCTCTACCGCTGTGCTATCGCTCCAGCGCACGTGACCATATTCTGAGTTTACTCCTAGCTTTGTGCTCAGGGATCATTCTCTTTTTTTTTATTATTTAAAAAATTATTGCTGAGTTTTTTTTTAAGGAACACTAGGAGGAAGATGGAGACTTGTGAAAATGGACTGACCCCCTTTTAGAGCTTATCCAAAAAAAGTAACTCCGAAATAATGGTGAGCAACATTAACTTTGAAATTAAGCTAGAAAACCAAGTGGGATTGTGTGTGTGTGTATGTGTGTGTGTGTCTGTCTGTGCACGTGTGTGCGCACATGCACACATGTACACTTGAGGAACAATAAGTGTACGTGATTTGCCTGTTGATATGCCTGAGATCAAAGGAGCCTGAGCTTACCGGCCTGGGAACTGCCTACTGCAATGCAGTTGCCTGAATTCATCCAACGCACAGGCAATATCCACCAGCTCTGCCAGCCAGATGCACAGTGCCCAGTGAGGGCATCTATAAAGACGACCTAACTTAGAGAGAATGCCCTCGAACAGAATCACTCCCAACTTTTTGTTTCTTTCTTTTGGTTTGAGGTCAGACCTGGCAGTTCTCAGGGCTTCCTCCTGCCTCTGTGCTCAGGGGTCACTCCTGGTGAGGTTCCCTCAGCCCTGTGGGATGAGGGGGTCAAACCCATGCTGGTTTATTAATAATAAGTATATCAGGCCAGCACCCCAGTTTCTATGCTGTGATAACGCTCTTGCCCCCAGCTTTTCCATGGAAAACGCTCTCCCTCCAGAGGTGATTTTCTGCTGCACAGTCACAGAAGGAGAAGTCAGAGTGCCCCTGGCAGGGTGACACCAGCTGCGAGTTCACAGTCCTTGGTCCCCCCGTCTGTGGCTTCCTCAGGGAGCACCTACTCCCAGTCCCAAGGTCTGCTTTCCCCTCTAGAGTATAGTAAAAGCCTTCAAGTAAGGGGACAGCTGCCCAAAGATACAGTGACTTCAACAAGGCTCGCATATACCCACAAAATGCTCCCTAAGCTTTAGTCAAAGAGCCTGGACCATCCCATCCTCCCATCTGTAGTCTATACAGGGCAAGTTGTCCCCTGGGCTGGAGGGTAGGGGTAGCCCTGCACCAGGTGAGCACTCAGGAACCTCCCCCGGTCTGCTCCCCGCAAGGAGGTGGAAGTGTTTTCCAGGCCCAGGGCACCTAGAGGGACGATGAGCCCAAGAAGACCCCTTAAGGCACGAGCCCTCCTTCCTCAGTCCCCTCCTGCTCTTCCCCGGAGGGAAACCAGGCAGAAGCCAAGGCCAGCACAATTCCAGAGAATCAACACAATAACCTTCACCACCGCCCCCGCACCTGGAACCTCAAAAAAATTCCAGAGAATCTGCAGGGACAAGCAGAGCTCCGGCACAAACAGATACCAGCGTTCCGCCTGCATTTTCCCCCAACCAAGAAACGTTTCCTTTCATGCGAGTCAACAATCCTCAGGCACATTTTTATTTTTAGCAACGCCCACCTGGCCCTCCCACCTCCCACCCACCTGTGGGCATTCCTGCACAGGTGACCTCACAGGAACTCTGGTCCCAGGGCCCTGTGCGGTGCGCTGAGAGGAGAGGCATTGTGGAACCACACCAGGGCTGTGCAGAATCTTCTCACTGACTCATCCTAACAGGAACGCGTGCAGCAGTACAGACTCGCAGCGGCAATTAACCGCCACTAACTCACTTCAGACTACTCTCCCCGTTTAGAATGATTCCTCCAGGTTTTATACTGAACTGAACCACGAAGACGGCCGCCTCCACCCGGAACTGCGTCTCGCATGCATTACCTTGACACTGCCTCTTCGTCATCTTGAAAAGATCTGAAGGCTTTGGAGTTTTCCCTGCAACGAATGCTCCTCACAGAGGAAAAAGAAAGCCCACTTTCCCGAAGGGATGCCCGATCTGTACTCTACACGGGCAAGTTGTCGTGGCGCTATTCCTACAGTGTCCACATGCGTGCTGAGAAGTACAAGGTGACTGAGATGAGCAGGTGAGCCCACACAGACGCCGCCAGGGCTAGAGACTGCACATGAGGCGGCAGGGCAGGTGGGTTTCTCCGCCCTGTGCTCTGAGCATTCTCCCACGCAGCATTGTCCAGCATCTCCCAAGCAGACACCCTGCTACCTCCCCCACCCCACGACCCTAGCTGGGCACAGCTGTGTGAGGTCCAGAAAAACTTTCATCTTGAGTCTCTTCAAGGGGGGGGAGGGGAGAGGAAGAGGAGAAGGAAGAGGAGGAGGAGGAGGAGGAGGAGGAGGAGGAAGAGGAGGAGCACCTACGAGGAGCGGGGGGGGGAGGGTGTCACTAACCAGGAGCCAGGAGCCACAGGAGGCAGACCCATGAGCGACACCAAAGCGAACAAGCAGCTCTGGGAACTGCTGATGAGGGACCCACGGGTGTGAAAAAACCAGTAGGTCCCTCCCAGGAGGCATGGGCACGAGAGACCCACGAGAAACCAGCAGCAGATCCAGCCCTCACCGAAGGAAGGTGATGGTTACTCTGAAGCTACTCTGAGATTCTCGCCACCTGGTCATCCTCACAGAAACACGCACAGGCGTGGACAGAATATGGTTTCTAGGAAGAAGAGTGAGCGGATGAGAAAAGCCCAGGCTTGACATAAGAGAACGACATCGTTGACCCATAAGCCCAAGGAGAAAAACCCTCAAATAAGAGGTTGGGTGCCTGCCAGCCCGAGTTCTCAGGGCCCGTTCAGAGGAGGTGGCCTTGCTCATGTGGAGCAGAAGTTTGTCCTCCGCTTTCTTCACTCAGACCATTCTCTGGATCAACTTCAGGCTGCTGGCGCTTTTGAGCACTGTGTTCCTTCTGAGTCGGGGAACATCCCTGCAGTATCTGTCTCTGACTCATTTGATTCAGTTCTGATACCTTCAAGATCCTAGCTGCAAATGGACAGTTCCCTTCATTTTCACAGCTGAATATAGGTGTACTGCCGGATAATACATAGATGGTTCATATTCAAATATGCATGTCTCTATATAGATGGGTGACAAGAGATGGCTTAGAGGACGTAACAGGTGAGGCAGCAAGCTCCGTGACAGACACGGAGGTCCCTGTTGGTTGCTTCCATGACTCAGCTACTACAAAACTGCTGTAGTGACTACGGGGGTGCAGATATCTTCTGGAGCCAGTGTTTGCATCACTAAATAAACAAACAGAAGTAGGACAGTGGCTCCTACGGTCGTCCTGCTTTTACTGTTCTGAGTTGTCTTCATGCTGCGTCTCACACACTCTCACCAGCTGGGCCCTGGGCGCCCTTAGCTGCACAGCCTCACGAACCCTGTGTCCTCTTCCACTCCGAGTCATCCTAACCAGCATGTGTGTCCCTGCTGGTCAGTGCCCAGGGACACCTTTCCTGTCCTTGGTGACTGGGCCTAAGACTTCTTTAGAAATATTTGGTTCTATAATATGAGACTGACACCCAAGGACAGTAGACACAAGGGCCAGGAATACTGCACCGTAGTTGGTAGCCTGCCTCATGAGCTGGGGGAGAAGGCATCTGGGATAGAGAAGGGATCACTAAGACAATGATGGTTGGAGGGATCGCTCGGGATGGGAGATGTGTGCTGAAAGTAGATAAAGGACCAAACATGATGGCCTCTCAGTATCTGTATTGCAAATTATGATGCCCAAAAGTAGAGAGAGAGTATGGGGGGAATTGTCTGCCATGGAGGCAGAGGGAAGGCTGGAAAGCTGGGGTATACTGGGGACATTGGTGGCGAAAAATGTGCCCTGGTGGAGGGATGGGTGTTCAATCATTGTATGACTGAAACTCAAACATGATGGTTTGTAAGTGTAGCTCACAGTGATTCAATAAAAAAAAAAGTAATAAAAATTAAAATTAAAAAAAAAAGAAAGATTTGGTTCTTCTGCTGCTTTTCAGGTCGATGGTTCACTTCTGGGTTCTGTTCTGAGTCCTTCCCGGACTTCAGGTACACCTCTTTGCAAATACCTCCCTCCCTGCCCCAGGCGGCCTGTGCTGCGGGGTCTCCCCTGCTAAGAAGCACCCGACGCTGCTTCCCGGTCCGATGCTGCCCCCCTGGCCTCCTCAGGCCCGTGGAGCCCCCCAGCCTTCGGGAAGGGCAATGATGGAGACGGACAGAGTGCAGCCTTGGGGGATGAGTGTAGTAGAGTCCACCACGGCCCGGGATCCAAACGGCTCCTTGCATCTTCGAAAGTGACACCAGCTGTGGGCAACAGCTGGGGCTGAGGAACGACATGTGGATGGCAGCCAGGTCGGGAGAAAGAAGCCTCCCAGGGCACCCACCCATCAGCACCTTGCAGGAGGGTCAGATACCCCCAGGCTGGCACCAGCCGCTGCTGCCTCTGCCAGGGAGCTGAGAGCTGGACTCAGCCACAAGCCCAACAGCCTCAGGAGGGGACCTGGGACCTCCAGTTCAGGTTCAGCTTCTGGGTTAAAAGGAAGTAAATCACGAATACTCTCCTTGTGGGTGGAGTGATAGCACAGCGGTAGGGCGTTCGCCTTACAAGCGGCCAACATGGCCGACCCGAGTTCGATTCCTCCGCCCCTCTCGGAGAGCCCGGCAAGCTACCGAGAGTATTCGATATGCCAGACACAGTAACAACAAAGTCCAATGGAGACGTTACTGGGCCCGCTCGAGCAAATCGACGATCAACGGGAGGGCCTTTACCTTTACCTTACCTCCTTGTGGGTGCTCTGTTCACATGAACACATGGGATTGGGCAACAAACGAGTGTGAGTCTCGCGTTATAAAGGAGGAACAGGCATTCACACAGCACCTCCTCTTTCTACTGGGACCCATTTAAAAGTCAAAGGCAGGGGGACCAGAGTGATAGCACAGTGGGTAGGGTGTTTGCCTTGCACAGGACCAACCTGAGTTCTAATCCCGGGCATCCCATATGGTCCCCCAAGCACCACCAGGAGTAATTCCTGAGAATCTTTGGGTGTGACCCAAAAAGAAAAAAAAAAGCCAGAGGCAGTCTGGAAGTCACTGCAAAGTCAGCCCGTAATTAGCACATTCACTCAGTGTAAAGCTATTCATGATGGGGGGTGGGGGGCAGTGGGCAGCCCCGTTGGCAGGACACCGCTGCGTCCACTGCCAGAAGCCCCATCCTCGCGTGCCGTGCAGTCACTGGCACGGAGCCTTCAGAACAGGGATCTGAAGCTTAAGCTCTGTGAAATCCAAATGATCTCATGTTCAGAGACCCAGGACACTCCATATTCAATGGAACCCAGCTCAGCTGAGCGACCTCAGTGGAGGCAGCAGAGGTGCAGAGGGCTGGAGGCAGCTAGGTGGCCCCTGCATGGACAGTACCCCCTGCCCACCCTCAGAACCCAACACAGGCGACTCTGCCATCCTGGGGCCCCATGAGAAGATGGAGTCAAGTGTGCAAAGGGGCTCGGACGGGGACACAGGGAACAAGCAGAACACAGATCCCTAGGGGTTTTTTCTTTTGATTTTTTTGGGGGGTCATGCCCAGTGGTGCTCAGGGCTCACTCCTGGCAGACTCATGGGCTCCTGGGGATCAAACCTGAATCGGCCACATGCAAGGCGAATGCCCTGTCGCAGTACTCTCTCCAGCCCCAAATACTGGATAATTGGGGTTATACCTGGCAACACTCAGGGTTCACCCCTGGCTGGGGCCTCAGGGGACCTGATAGCAGGGGAGCTGGGGCTCAAACCCAGGTTGGTGCAAGGCAACGGCCTTCTGATGCTGCACAATGGCTCCAGCCCTGACCCTAGAATTTGTTTGTTGGGCTGGTCGACTCGGGGAACTGGGAGCATTATCCAGTGGTGCTCAGGGCTTGCTCCTAGCTTGGTGCTCAGAGGTCACTCCTGGCAGCGCTCAGGGGACCATATGGGCTGCTGCAAATCAAACCCACATCTGGGCACACGAGATAAGCACTTGACTCACTGGATTATCTTGCCAGTCAGCCCCATTCCCGTTTTTTAATGTGTAGAGTCTCACACAACAGCATGTGACTATTGATTCTAACAGTTGATTCTAACCTCATTGAAACATAAACACAGGCCAAGCTTCACTGCCCCACATGTGGCTGGCCCTGCCTCAGTCCCCAGCACTGAGCATCACCAGCCAGGAGTAATTTCTGAGCACAGAGTCAGGACTTAGCTCTGAGAACTCCTGGGTGTGGCCCCTGACCAAACATAGCTGTAACCTCCTGCCCACATCCAACCCCCCCAAACACCCTTTCATCTCTCTCTTTCGTATATCTCTTCATCTCCAAAATATCCAAAACGTGCCCCCAAACAAGGCTGATATGAAAAGGCGGTAGATCGTTCTTCAGGCTCGGACACCTATGGCACGAGAAATTAGTCTGTGCAGCCAACTAGAGAACTGAAGTGTCTCCCTGAGGTGCTGGCATTTGCACACTGACCCGGGGCTCAGGCCAGCGGGGCTGCCTCTATCTTCCCCAGTAGGAGACTCTGAGAAGAGGCAGGCGCTGTCACCAGCAGCTCCCCAAGCACCTCAGCCAAAGTTGCTAGCAGCTGCGATGCTTCGGCAAAAGAAGCTCAGACCAGCCTCCAGCGGTGCGGATGCCAGGCAGGAAGGATGCTAGGGTGCAGGAAGGATGCTGGAAGGGCAGAGGGATTGCTGGAGGTTCAGGAAGAATGCTGGAGGGGGCAGGAAGGATGCTAGAGGTACAGGAAGGATGCTGGAGGGGCAGGAAGGATGCTGAAGAAGCAGAGAGGATGCTGGAGGTGCAGGAAGGATGCTGGGGGTGCAAGAAGGATGTTGGGGTGCAGGAAGGATGCTGAAGAAGCAGAGAGGATGCTGGAGGTGCAGGAAGGATGCTGGAGATGCATTGGAAGCAGCTTAGTGATGCTCTGGACTGTCTGCGAGGTCCCTTTGCAGCCTCATTACAGTCCATGCAGGACAGCAGAGAACACAGACCAATGGCAACAGTGACTGGGATTTTGCACCCCGAAAAACACCTCAAGACCCAGGAGAGGTCGGAGACACGGGGCTCACCTAGGAGAGCCGGGACAGGCCCCAGGGGACTGTGAGTTCCCTTCCCGGAGCTGAAGGCTCTTTTCCTTAGGAATTCGGAATTCAGGTCTGGTTTGAGGCTCAGCCTGCTGGCACAGACAAAATCCTAGGGGCCTGTCCTGGACATTCCATGCTTGGACCTAGCACACACCTTTCAGACTCTACCTGCAGCTCCCGTAATCACGGAAGGCACCCAAAGTTCCCAAGCCCGACTCTCCTTCTACCTGTGGCCCTACCAAGCTCACCTGGGTCTGAGGAAACCCTCCGGGGTGGTCGCCGGAGCACTGGTTCGTGTTCCTGGGAAACACTGGAGCAAGGCCAGAGAGATGAAAACAGCAGGTCAGGTGCTGTTCAATAATTGGCACCCCCGGATGGTCCCCTGAGCCCCACCAGGAGTGATACCTGAGCACAGAGCCCCGAGCATCCCCTGCTGTGGCCCCAAAACAAAATAAGAAATGCCAGGGCAAGCCTGGTTCTGTGCCAGGACAAAGGGCATCTTATGGAATGGACCAGAGTCCCCCAAAAAAGTAGGGCCTGGGCCAGGGGGCAATCCGCTGGCCACTCTGTGGCTAATGCTTCACCCTCCTGCTTCTCTCGAAGCCGAACAACAGTAAAAGCAAAGGCCCATGTTCCCAGCCAGGCCTCACAGGGGAGCATCAGAGAACGCGGCCTCTCTCAGGGGCTCCAGAGAAAGGGAAGGCCAGGCGATCAGCCGTGTCTTGCAAAATCTGCGTGCAAGGGCTCACCTCACCTCATTAGAAGGCAGACAACAGCGGACAAAGGGAACACGACTATTCAACCCAAAGGGCTTGCCAGAACCAAGCGATTAAAAATTAGTCCAACTATGTGAAAGCTGTGGATTACTCCACAAACAAATAGAAAAACAAAAATTCTTAGGGGAAGTTGGCGATCAATGAGCAGGAGAGAGGACAAGCACCAGCCCAGCTGAGAACTAACAGCCATGTGTTTCCTCTGGTCCTGGGGACACGTAACTACAAACACGAGTGTCTGCAAGGAGAAAGGTCGTTTCTCCCTGGGGTGGAGCAACAAGGAGGGAATTTTCAGAGGTTTCACTCCAATTCCCCATATTTTCTCCACCCACAAACGATTCCCGCCTGCCTTAAGCTTTTGACACATTTTTCCCCCCATGTAAACCGAACAGTAGAGAAAAAAAATCTTAGCTGCTTTCTCTCTGCCCTTACCAAGACAATAAACAATAGTGTCCCTGCTGCTCAACCGTCCCCATCACGCCAGTCCACCTGCACCATGTAAGCTGTGTAAGCAGCGCCAGGCTAGCCTCCAGAGGCCCCACACCTGCCGGTGCGACATGGGAGACTGTCCTCTTGTTTCTGGGAAGAATGATAGACTGTTTATCACGGGAGATTTAGGCTGACAATTCAAAGGCTGCTGGAGCCCTCGCCACTACCGTCCAAGATCCCAGGACTAATTTTGGGTCACTGGAAATGAGCCACCACACGATACTTCTGAACTCGTTAAAAATAGCCCAGCCGTCTCTTGGCCACTTCAGCCTCACTGTGACACCAGGAGCAACAAGTCTGGGGGTCAGACAGCCTCGCTCCTCTGGAACTCGGGAAAGGGGGAAGGTCTCCAGGAGGGGGCGGGGGGTGTCTGTGAGGCTGTCCTGTGGATTTTTAAAATGGACTTAACACCTGAGGACAAGGAGTTGAGTCATTTTCAGAAGACTGCAAATGTGACACTGAATATCACCTCATGAAGTCCAAAAAAGTCAAGATACATTTCTGCAGCTCAATCCAGGGCAACTGATACTTCTTCCAGAAAAGTCCCAGGATCTCCCTCCATTTAAATGCTGGGCATTTAATTAAATGACTCCAAAGGAATCATTTGGAAGCTAAGACAGGGGTAGGAAACAGCTAACAGCCTCCCAATTGCTCAGAAAAGCAGCAAGAGTACAGCGGGGAAAGCACTCTCCTGGCATGCAGACCACTCAGGTTTGACCCCGGGCATCCCAGATGGTCCCCAGAGGCCTGCCAGAAGTGATCCCTGAGCACAGAGCCAGGAGTAAGCCCTGTGCACCATCGGATGTGCCCCTCACCAAAAAAATTTTTAAAAATTAAAAAACCAAAGAAGAAAAAGAAAAGCACGGTCATTTCCAAAAGGGAGATTCTACAAGCTTCGTCGATGCCCCCTAATTATGCCTTTACATGTGGCCTCTTCTTAAAAGTCTATCACCAGGGGCTGGAGCAATAGCATAACAGGTAGGGTATTTGCCTTGCACACAGCCAACCCGGGTTCGATCCCAAGCATACCATATGATCCCCTGAAGTAACTCCTGAGTACAGAGCTAGGAGTAAGCCCTGTGCACTGCTGGTGTGACCCCCCCCCCAAAAAAATTCTTAACACTAAACTCCTCAAAGTTATCCACAAAGGTCTTTTAGGAGAGCCACGAGAGCCAGCTGGCCCAGAGTGTGCCGAGGGGATCCGTCACCAGGGAGTTATCAAACATGTAATGTGGAACACTATGGGACCAAGCTGTCTCTGTGTCCATCCCAGTGTTGGGGAGGGGGGGTGTAAAGAGACCCCTGACCTGCAGAGGCATTGATACCTTCCGGTCCCAACAGGCTTTGGAATGATTCCCATCAGTTTCCCAGTGGGCTTAATTAAACCCTGCAGACAATCCATGTAAACCCCAAAGAGCAATTAAAAGAGAACCCTCAGAGGGTGCTTGGCCTGGGGCTCCCCCATCAGCTCCCACCCTCACCACTCACTAATTGCGCCCTTTGTTCAGGCCACTTAATAACCATTTTGTCAAACTCCCCCAGCTCACAGCCTTCTCCCCGCGCCCCCCCCCCCCCCCTTAGCTCATGGCCAACACCTCAGGGCAGAGATCTGGGCCACAAAGCCTGTACTTCAGGGAACAGATAATGTTAATTAAAAAATAAATAAAAGCCACTGAAAGGTCCTTAGCAGTAAATACAAAACGCCAATAAAGTTCATGCACAATTAATCACAGACACTGGATTCAGATTCGTAAGGGGGCAGGATGCCCAGTGCTCCGCCCAGAGGCCCCTGTGCCCGGTTGGTCAGAACTCATCCCTGTGCTCTGTGGGCAGGCTCTTTGCCCATGAAACTCCAGGGAGACAGGAACAGTTGCTGTCTGCACAGAAAGGGAAAGAAGAAAGCCAGGGAGATGTGGTGACACGGAACACGGACCCTACTAGAAACACACTCCTGGAAGTCCCTTGGGTGACTGTGACCGCCGGCGGGCCTGGCCTCTCTCTCCTGATTCTTGGCATGAACTGCCAAGCAACTTGCAGATGGAGCCACCTGTCCTGGGGCAGGGAAAGGACCTGAGGTGACCCAGGAGAGGACAGTCGCTGGAGACCTAGGAAACAGGACCTGAGTCCCCTGGGCTTCTCCCTCACCAAACTCTCCTACAGAGAACAAGGATGGTTTCTAGGCTCAAGAGGAAGGAGCCTGCTGGCCCCTGGAAGGAAGCTACGATGTTCTCGGAAGATTATCAAGGACCCCAGAGTGGCAAAGCTCAAGTGAAAGACGTCTCCCTTCTCTTGCCCAAACTCACTCTGAAGCCTCGACATCAGACAAAATGAAGGACCCAAATAGACTTCTGAATGAAGCTGGAGGGGTAACCTTTCCTGCTTCAATGTCCGTTGAATAAGAAAGTTTCCTCTTTGGGTGGAGAGTGGGAAAGACCCTGATTGTCTGTCCCAAGCCCCGAGTGTGGACGCAGCCTTTTCTCCCCAAAGCTCTCCTACCTCCAGCCTTGGCCCAATCCAATGCATTCCTCCCCCGGAGCCTGCCTCAGTAAATACCGTAGGCATTAGTAGACAGGCTCGGAAGCACGGCCTGAAGGTGTTGCAATGACAGACATCTCTGCTCCGGGCCTCCCAACTGTGTTCACTCCGTCACGTTCCAGGGACCTCACTGCAGAGCTTCGTGGACAGAGGCGCGTGAAGATGGTGTGTCCAGGCGCCGTCTGGCTGCCCGCATCTGGAATGTGTCCCTAAGCCCCGTGCTGGGCTTCACTGCACTCCTTCATGGGCTTTCCCTCGGACAGGAGACAGGGGGAAAGTGAACATTTGCACACGCAAGCTTTCGAGTGAATGCATCTTTGCGATTCATCCTTGTCAGCTTGCAGTTTCCTGAATGACTTCTTTTCACAAGCTGGTGAGAGAACCTAGGAATTCCGTCGCTGCTGGCAGACAGAATGCCTGCTTGGCTCCGGGCCTGATTCTGGAGTCTGCTTGGAAGCCTCAACTGCCAAAACACCCAAACTCTGCTGCCTGAACTTGCAGAACTTGACCCCGGGCTGAGCAGCCACCAGCACCCTGTGTCTCCATTCCCTTCCCCTCACCCCTGCACAACTGACCTCCAAGTAGCATTCACAGAAGAAAACGATGACTTTCTCTAAAGATTATCAAGTGAGAGAGAAAGAGAACAAGATGGGATCTGCAAAAGAAAAATAAAGAAAAGGGAATAGGAACGAAAGGGGGTGTTAGAAATACTTTCAACTCAGAGGGTATGCAGGATGGAGAAGGAGCTCCAGGTGGCCTGGTTCATTTCACTGGTATTTTAAACCTCACACGCTGAAAAGGGCCCGTCACAAGAGATAAAGAAAGGGCTGGAGAGATGGGACAGTGGGGAGGGCGATTGTCTGGCACACGGCTGACCCAGGTTCCATTCCTGGCACCCCATATGGTCCCCGGGGCACTGTCAGGAGTGATTCCTGAGTGCAGAAATAGAAGCCCTGAACACAGTGTGACCCAGGAAACAAAACAACAACAACAAAATCAACAAAATAGCTAATGGGGTGAATGCCTTGCCAGAAACACCCTGAGCAGACGCAGAACGGCGGGACTCACCCACCTGTGGCCGCAGAAAGAAGAAAAGCTGAAGGGAGAGAGAGTTGCCAGTCACGGCAGCCACATGCCCAAGGGCAGGTGGGTCCAGATAGTTCCTCGGTGGTGGGTCCCAGACACAGAGCTCCCAGCCAGAGGCCAGATGCTGGGCCGAGATCAGCATAGGCAGAGCAGGCCAATGGACACTGCCTGGGGTGGAACCAGGAACTCACGCTGTGGAACAGGACGAGTGATGGCGTGCCTAGTGAAAGAGAGACCTGGGCACTGGACAAGGGCCTCAGAGCATCTACTTCACCTGCCCATGACACTTGGCGCTTCAACGGGTCTGGCACCCTGCACACATGTGCTTCCCTTCCTCCTCCAGGAGCTGCGAGGGTCCTGACCAAGAGATCTGTTCTCTGGTGGCCTGAGCACTGGCTCAGCCCTGCGCGAGGCTGGGCCAGGTACTGGGCATCAGCACCAGTGGGCAACTGGGAGGCACCGCCCTGAGAAATCCTCCTGCTTTTCTAACACGCCAACACCCTGGGCACCAGGCAGGCGCTGGTCGCTGGCCCCAGAGAGTTCTCCGGAACGTCGATGCACATTCCTCAAAGGGATGCAACGAAAGGGCAGTTCAGATAGAGAAGGGAGCACCAAATAAAGGATGTTTGGAGGATCCTCCCAGGAGGGGAGATGCATGTCGAAAGTAGACTATGGACTGAACATGTTTGCCACTCAATGCCTCTTTTGCAGACCACAACACCCAAAAGGAGAGAGAGAACACAGGGGATTGCCCTGCCACAGAGACAGGGGGGATGGGGGGATGGGGGTGGGAGGGATATTATCCATGGTGGTGGAAAATGGGCACTGGTGGAGGGATGGGTATCTGATCATTGTATAATTGAAACCAAAGCACAAAAAATTGTAAATCTACAACTTTAAAAAAAAATAAAATACAATAAAGGGAAAAAAAAAAGGGATGCAACGAAGGTCGGGGTGCCAGGAAACAGCCTGGAAGGGCATTCCTGCCCATAGAACTGTCTGGAGGAGCAGACTCAGGGCAAAGGAACACGAGAAGGAACTCAGTGCTGGGTCAGAGCACCCAGTCCACTCCCTCCCTCCGCCCAGCGGAGGCCTCAGCACAAACAAAGGGTAGTGAGAAGCTATTTAGTGGGCCAAAGCGATACCATAGCAGGGAGGGCATTTGCCTTCCACGCAGCTGACCCAGGTTCAATCCTCAGCATCTAATATGGTCCCCCAAGCACTGCCAGGAGTAATTCCTGAGTGCAGAACCAGGAGTAACCCCTGAGCATTGCTGGGTATGACCACCCCGCCCCCCCCAAAAAAAAAGAAGAAGAAGAAGCTACTTAGCACTCACCTTGGTCCAAAACATTCAGGGGAAGGAGAAACACAAAGAAAAGGCATTTGTGTAAGTGCCAAGTGCCGTGCGCAGCTAGAGAGTGGTACAGCGGAAGGTGTTTGTCTGGCACACACCCAGCCGGGTTCTGTCCCCCTGGGCATCCTGTGGCCCCCTGAACCTGGCAGTAGTAATTCCTGGGTGCAGAGCCAGGAGTAACCTCTAAGCATCACCAGGAGTGATGCCAAACAAAAACAAAAACAAAAAAAAAGGGAAAGAAAAGATGGCCAGCATAGAGAGAGGAAGTAGAAGGAGAATCCCTCTGATGGCAGAGGGTCATAGAAGGGTGCCAGAGGAGCTGCCCAGCTTCCTCCTTTTTCCCAGACGCCGGGTTACCATCTCTTGGTTCCCAGCTTCGGCTCTGAGCACCCAAGCTACTCTCTAAAGTATGAAGCACACTCTGCCTTTCCCAGGAACAGCCCAGAAGGACAAAACTTAAATACACAGAACCACCACCTTTAGCTCCAAGTTGAGACACTAATGAAGTCGTCCTCCGTGACAGGCTGCCAAGGCCTTACCATGGTCTACCTCAGAACAAGGAGGCAGGAGGAGGTGCAGAGATGGCCAGCAAGGTGGCCCTGAGCGGTCAGCATGCAAGACTCCTGCCGGACTCCTCCAGAGGGGACCCGCGCACCACCAACATCCAAAGTCAATATATGATGCTAATAGCTGGATGCTTTCCAAAAGAGGAAATGCTTGGGGAAAAAGTGAAAATCATCCAAAATAATGGTCTCATGCATTTTCTCCACTTAGGACACTGTCATCCTAATAGTGCAGTAATGCTCTGTGTTGCTTTAATTATGACCAACTCAAGCCATCAGATTCAATACAAATCAACAATTACGCCAGAGGAGATCGTGAAACGGGAGAAAATTGCATCATTTTCTTAATCCTTGGGTTTCAAAACTGAGTATCTGTCCTGCCAGCCTGGTTATTTCTCTAATCATGTAATCAGTCAATCTGTTGAATAAAATGCCTAACTTGTTATCTTTGAAATCTGGAGAACATCAATTAGCTCATTGAAAAGGAAAGCAAACAAACAAAACCACAAAAATTACCACCTAAACAGTACTTTATTGACCAATTAAAGCCATCAAAAGTGACATTAAAAAAACTGCCACCCACTCCGTTGCTCTCTAATAAGCAGAAAGAATTATTAATGCTATCTCATGAATAACTCCTAACCAGTCATCACGGGTGAGTAATAATATAGGATTGGAAATAGAAAAACCTGGCCATTTTATAAATTCCACACAATTCATGTCTCAGGTTGCAAATTTGGGAAGAGGGAATTCAGGACGAGACAGCCAGCAATGACCTTGGGAAGAGGTCAACAAAAATGTAGTTTGGGGAATTTCCAGCTCTGCCCACTGTAATGTTTGCTGGTTGGGAGGGAACACACCTGGCAGACAGGGCTTACTCCTGGCTCTGTACTAGGAATCACTCCTGCCAGTGCTCAGGGGGCCACACGGGATGCCGAGGATGGAACCCAGGTTGGCCACATGCAAGGCAAATGCCCTCCCCGCTGTTCCATGGCTGTGGCCCAATCCAAGCTCTACATTCAAAGGACTCTATGCAGGGCTGGTTACAGGCAAGGCAAGTGCCAAAAGCCCGGGACTAGCTCTCCAGGCCCGGCTATGTCTACTGCATTCTCTGTCCACAATATTCAAACAACGACGAGGATGGAAGACCTTGTTTAAAAGGCTTCCCGAGAGACAGTGCAAGGGACACTGCTTTCCACCCAGAACCCACGCTCCCTGGAGCCCCGGGCACTCCAAGAGATGTGGGTGACCCCCTGCATGCACACCATAGCCCAGGCCCTTACACTGAATCACCCTCCAGCCTCCTACGCACTGCGGGGAGGCCCCAAAGCATAAAAACCCAAATAAAAGGCCATCCTGAGACATCACAGGGCAAGGTGACGATTCTCTCTTACTACTGGGAAGTTGTACGAGCTCCAAATGGAGACAGGCTCAAGCAGGTCCCTGCCAGGGGGTGCTACAGCACGGTCCAGCCATGCCAAGGTAAATATGCCCACAGGAAGTGACCGCAAGAGGACAGCCAAGTGCCCAAGAGGGCCTTGAGGCTTCCCAGGCAGGAGGCAGCAAGGACTGTGATGCATTCAACAGGTGGAAGTGACGGTGGACAGAGCCCAGAGGGCTGCCGGCAGAGTGGGCACAGAGCACTGTGGGCTGTGTTTGCACCCGCAGTTCCTCCCAGCAGAGCAGCTGAGAGAGAAAACAAGCGCACCAGAGGCTGACCTGAGTGAGTCCTGGGGCTCTGGCTACCAGGGCCTGGCGGAGAGAAGGAGCCTGCCAGCTAGCTACCCCCAAGTCCTCGGAGGAAAGAAAGATGGACAGGGCCATGGCATCGGCCCCACCCCAGCCAGAGAGAGCAGCAGCACCAGGGAATGCAGACTGTCTGCACCAAAGTCAAGAGTGCTGTCACGGCACCCCGCCCCCAGGGACGGTTAAATCACCCTGGAGCGGGTGGAGGCCAAGGACTGACGCTCCGGCCAGCCCCTGGAAGTGGAGGTGCAGAGCCATCGGAGCTGGCTGGGTGCCTGGGTTTAATTGGCTGAATGAGCAGCTGTGGGTCTCATCTGGACACAACCTAGAGGCGTGCTTTTCACCATGGAGCTTGGCTCTACCCCACGCAAGTCTCAACAAGTACACAGGACTGCTCCCCCATGCACACGGGGTGCTCCCCATGTACACAGGGGGCTCCCTCATGCACACAGGGCGGCTCCTCCATGCACACAGGGGGCTTTCCCATGCACAAAGGGTGCTCCCATGCGCACACAGGGCAGCTCCCCCATGTACATAGGGGGCTCCCCATGCACACAGGGTGCTCCCTGTGCACACAGGGTACTCCACCAGTGCAGCCAGCAGCACCTGCACCCAGGGTTGTGTCAGAAGACAATTCAACACCACAGGCTCTGTCCGGTCCTGGGGCTGGCTGGTGGCACTCTGACTTTGGAAATGCTGCCCCAGATTCTGCTTCCTTCCGGCTGACACTTGTATTGAGACCTCAGTTACCTGCCATAAAGAAGGGACCTCTATGACAATGATGTTTGGAGGGATGCTGCGGGATGGGAGATGTGTGCTTAAAGCAGGTAAAGACCAGATGTGATGCCCCCTCAGTATCTGTATTGCAAACCATGATGCCCAAAAGGAGAGAGCGAGAGGAAGGAAAGTGCCTGCCATAGAGGCAGACAATGGTGGGCAGGTGGGGTAGGGTGGGGATATCTTGATGGCCAGAGGGAAACTGGGGACACTGGTAGTGGGAAATGTACACTGGTGGTGGGGTGGGTGTGACTGAAACCCGAACATGAAAGTTTGTAACTGTGAATCACACACACACACACACACACACACACACACACACACACACACACATGCTTATCCTCAGAGCACAGCAAACGAGCAGAGGCTGAGGCCACCTCCATGAACCTGTTCCAGGCTATGTCCCTCATCCCCTACATCCCACCCGCCCACCCTCTGTCTCAGGGGCTCAGTGTCGAGACATTCATACTATGACTCATGACAAGTGATCTTCATGGCGACCCGCATCCTCCCAGAGCAGGATGTCTCCAGCCTCATAGACGGACGCGTAGACCAGGAGCCCATTTGCTTTACGACCGGCTGGTCGCACGGCGTGGCTCGCCACATTCCTCTTTAGCCACTCATCTGCTTCAGCTTATTAAATCTATAAATCCAACTAAGTGGCAAGAGTTATTGGCCTAATCTCAGCCATAAAATAAGAAAGCTGGCCATATTTCTAAAATATTCTCAGATTTCTAAAAGGTCGGCAATGTGTGAAAAGATGTCCCGAGGATACAATCTGGTTGGTGGGAATGTGTGCCGGGGTGGGGGGAGGGGGACACCCCTGAGCCCCCACCCCCATCCCCACACCTATACATACACACCCCTGCAATGCCAGGAAGGGCTTCCATGCTCATTTCCGAGACAATCAGCCATTGATTCACAAAGCAAGTAGTGACTTTTTTTTTTCTTTTTGGGCCAGATCCAAAAAAGGTCTACTCCTGGATCACTCCTGGAGGTGCTCAGGGGACCACCTGGGGTGCTGCGTGCAAGGCAAGCACCCTACCTGCTTTACTCTCTCTTTCGCCCAGAGGTGACAAATTTTTGGCACATTCTGTGATTGTGTCAGGTTCCATGAAATGCAGGGTCACTGGCTGGCAAAGGTGGCAGAACTGTGCTCAGCAGTCAGCATTGGGGCACCCCAAGCATGGGTCTCCAGACGAAGCACACATGCTTCACCTCCTTGGATACCCCAAAGTGTTGTTGAAGCCACAGCTCTGGCCTATACCACGCCCCGTACACACTCTAGAAAGTCACTTACGGTTCCAATAACTCAGGACAGACACCAGGCACAGGACATGGGAGATGATCATGAAAAAGCCTGTCCTCCAGATTCCTTTCTTACTGGCTAGAGGCCCATTGCTGGGAGGTCGGGGGTAGAGAGGTGCCCTCCAGAGAAATCTGCAGCAGAAGACCTCAGACATTCGGGTCCTGAGCCAGAATCACGTGGGTGCCCCCACCACCCACAGGCACAGAAAACTGGAAGAAGATTCTCCTCTGTGTCCCCATGGGGACATGGAGACCCCCTACCAAGTCCTTATGCAAACAGACTGAGAAGCGCCAACACCACACGCACACACTGTGCGTGCAAGGAGCCCCATATATCCCCACTGCAGACACATTGAGTGTACATACGAGCCCCAGTGTCCCCATTGCAGATGCACACACTGAGTGTACACAGGAGCCCCACATGTCCCACTGCAGACACACACACTGAGTGTACACAGAAGCCCCCTGGGTCCCCAACTCTGTAAACCCCCTGGCCCCATAGCTGACCCCAGTCCAATTTACAGCACCCAAGCATGGCCACACATGATCCTGGAGGCCAATGAGCACTGCTAGGCTGGCCCCGGTGCCTCCGGGCACCCAGGGCTCAAGCAGCCCTGTGCCCTGGCATCAATCAGACTCCTGCCCAGTTGGCCAAGCATCACTGGAAAGGGCACAAGGGCCTTCTGGGCACCACTTAGGAGGTCCAAAAAACAAAAACAAACAAACAAACAAAAAGAAAGAAACAAACCAAGTTCAATGCCATTTCCGAAGCAAATCCTTATTCCGTGTGACTATGCCAACTGGCAAGCACAGTGGCTTCATTACACTATCTGCCGGACAGGGGGGTTCAACACCCAGAGCGGCAAACGCTGCTTTATGCCCATCACAAACAATGTTCTCAGCTTTACAACCGGTAAACTTTTACAGCAGAGCTAAATCTCACTCCTATAAAAGGCATCGCAGAAGCCAGCTGTGCTGCAGAAACCCACTGGGTTGCAGGATGCCCAACCACAAGTAGCCATCTCCCATGCTCCGCCACGCTGCTGGCTCCCTGGGGGCTGGCCAGGGCTGGCTGGGGCAGCGCTGGAGACCCCCGCAGAACCGGGCCCCCTCTCTGCTTCCTGCTGACATGTCTTTTACAGAACGGAAATTCTCAGTGCACTCTTTAACTTGGAATCAAGTTGTATTGACATCTCTCACAGACATCTCAGTAAAGCGCGAGACATAGTATGCTGACGGCTAACTCACGGGAAAGTGCTCAGGAGAGGGATTCTTTGACTGACTCTTTTGTTGTTGTTGTTTCTTTTTGGTTTTGTTTTTGCCTCAGTCCATCCCGCCCGGATACCAAATGTTGGGTGAATTTGCACCGCTGGAGAGGGGTTATTTCCCATGAGCCATTTGTCCTTGCTCAGTCCTGATTGTCACTTGCCTAGATCTTATTTAATTTCACACATCTCAGCAAATACAGTCCTATTTCTCCAGGAGAGCTGGCGTCCGATAGCATCGCTCTCCTGGTGATAGATCATACATATCGGTAATTGAATTACCTATTGCAGTAATGGGATGTACATAAAAAGGCAACATAAAATAAAATTGTTTCATTGTCGACTCCCCATCATTCTACGTGAACTCCAGGCTAGCCAATTCCACAGGAGCCCCGTGCAGGCAAATGAGTGAGAGATGGACAGACGCCGGATTAGTGAGTCAGTGGCCTTTCAGAAATTGAAGATACTCATCCCCAGGAAAATCTTTGGAAGTCGTGGGTTTTTCAGCCCCAAGAGGTGAAAAGATTTTATGTTTTCCAAACATCACCACCTTGTTATAAGCAGCTGATTTATGTACAAATTCAGAGATGAGATACCAAGTGGGCTCACCTTTGTTCTTGTCAAACAACCCTTAGTCTTGGACAGAAAAAGAAGGGAGGGGAGGAAACAAGGGAAAATGCTTTCTTCAGCCCACTGTTGGGCTCATCCTATTGATAGGGCATGCCCGGGTAAACTCTTTAACTTTTCTTTGAAGTTGCCTGGCTTCAAAATACTTTGTAAAACTCAGAGCCAAAGATTCATTGTTTCAACACCACTACATTATAATAAATTACTTATTACATAGTAGTTTCCTCCAGACCAAGACCTCATTTGCTTTGTTCTGTCTGGCTTAAGTTCTAAATTAAAACAAATTTGGAGCTGGTCCACTGAAAATAAAAGGTGTGTCTAGGTATAGGCCAGCTTATTTTAATTTTTTCCCTTTTGTTTCTTGTCAGAAATTAATTTAAGGGGTAGCCAGTACCAGAAAAATTCATCGAAGAAAGAAACGATATATTTAACAAGCTTCAACATCACCTGTTGAATTTACTTTACAACGCTGTCCTTTTGGGTGGATTACCACAGAGACTGCACTATATGCAGTGCAGATCTGCAGGGGATCAAGCAGAACAATAAAATCCAGCCATTTTCAACAAGATTTATGTCTCAGTCTTCTGAGAACATATGTAAAATGCCTGTGTAGCCAACAACAGTACCCAGGACAGTAAAAACAACATGAAACTATCCTACGTGCTCTTTTTAGAAGTAAATTAACTTTCTCTGCATAAATCTGCAAACAGATGACAGTGAGCATAGACTATACAGTTCCCAATTTTGCACTTTGGTGTAATCCAATTTGTTGGACACTGTAATTTACCTTTTAAAAATTATTGAACACTACCCAGAAAAATGCATCACCTTCATATGATAATTATACTCTAAGCAATCTGTCAGGGTAACTATAGCAACAATTTCAGAAGCATTTTTCAATACAAACTTAGTCTAATTTTAAAAACAAAGAAGTACAGAGTATTGAATGCAGAACGTAAGTGCTCTGTTTTTTTTCCAGCATGTGAACTTTTACCATGATGAAAATGGATTCCTTGACTCATATATTATAAACAAATTAATCTCTTCTATCCTGTCAAACGTTGTGATTGAAACCCAACCCCTGCTTTGGGTTTAGTTTCTATCTGAGCTAAGTGTATGTGTAGCAAATGCAGAGCCTTAATGTCAAAGATTTCCTAATTAAAGAAAAAAAACTTTGGAATCGTGAACAAACATCACTGAATTAATAAGCACTCTATAGCACCAAGTTAATAAGCACTCTACCGGCTCCGGTAAGCAGGTCTCTCTCAGGCACCCCCGAGGAGGCAGTGGGACCTGGTTCCCATTACACTGAGCACCGCCAAAACACTCCATGCAAAGTTTGTTGGTTTTCCATGTCCCTTTGGAGCCTAAAGTGACTCTGAAGCAAGATTTCTTCCTGAAAACCCAAGGATGGAGCCTCCAAAGTTCCAGAAACTCGCTCACCACTCAGGAAACTGTGTGAACAAGAAGCCTAACTAGAGCCCCACAGCTGTAAAAGCTGGTGCTTTGTGTGCTCCTGCGTTTCCCCCCACCGAGAAGCAGGAGAGACATCATTGTAAAAAGCAGTGACAGTGAAGAACACACAGTTGTTTGCTTTCTTCTTTTCTTCTTTCTCCACCATATTTAAGAACTTTCAAACACTCCTTTTGAGACAAGCTTTGCCACCCAGGAGACCAAAGTCTTTGCTCTCGGCAGGGATCTGGCAGCTGTTTGCCATTAAAACAACCAAATAAATTAGTGTAATTCTTAAAAGCCATAGGAGGATCAGCATCGTCCATCTCCGCCCTGTTAAGGAAGGACTCATAGGCACAAAGCACGTGGAGTCAGACAGATGCCGGGGCGTCCCGGTACCTTCCTTGCCCAGAGCGTACAGTCAGCAGGGATGCGCTCTTGCCCCCAAAGTTTTTATAAGACACTCAAGAAAAAGGAAACCTAGGTTTCACAGGGCCCAAATAATTACAGTTCTAATCGCATTTTCATTTAAAACTAACTGGGGGCAGTGGTGGCAATCTTTGGGGGAGGAAGGAGGCAAGAGAGGGCTATTTTCCTTTGGGTAAACAGAGGCACAGTGCTGATAGTAGACATGATATATCTCTATTGGAACTCAGAGGGAGGAGCTGGGGAACTGGTCTCTTGAAAATAAAAATAGGGGATCATAAACTTGACCCTATCTTCTGCAATAATGAAATAAGCGTGAGTGACCTATTCAGCGAGCAATCCAAAGTAGGTGTTCAAAATCCTCCTGAGTAAGACATGCTGTTGCCCGCTGGTCTCTGTCGGAAAGATCAACTTCACAATGCAGAATACACTTTGCTCCCAAACTTGGCCACTGGGCCAAGCAAGCTCTCTGGGTAAGCGAAACATGACATTCATTTCTTGAACTTAAAAATAAGATGTGACCATCATGTTTAGCTCCTGGAGGTCAAATGCACGTGCTCCTGAGGAGCAGAACCTGATGGCAGTAACGGCCATGGTCTTCACTCCATTTCTGCTTCTTTCTTCACTCCATTTCTGCTTCTTTCTGAGTCAACACAAGTGTCACAGGAGGATGGCAGATGGCAGACAGAAGTTTGCTGGGGTGCAAAAACCTTTCTAGCAGGAGGGCTTGGATTTGGCAACCCAGCTCCCTCCAATCAACAGACCCTCTCCCTCGACCTGCCGCGCTTAGGAAACCATTGCACTAGCCGCAATAAAGGTCCCTCTGTTGGCTGCCCGGGACCCCAGCGCCCCCCACCAACACCCACTCAGCCCAGTCCCTGCTCCCGGCTACCCGGCGGAGCGCTCGCTCTCAGCGCCCCCTGCCGGGCAGCTCCGGGACGCCGCGGCGCAGGAAAGTTAAAGCCCAAGTCGCGGCATCCGCAGCCAGGTACAAAGCGAGCCGGGGGCGCCGAGGGGGTCGCGCTTCCCGCCAAAGCCCCGGCCCCCGGGTCCGGCCCGGGTTGGGAGGGAGCAGCCGCCTGCGCGGCGGTGCCCCCGCAGACCCGGGGTCCGGGATCGCTCCCTCCGGGGCCCGGCTGCACCCCCGGCCCCGAATCCCCGCCGAGGCGCATTCCCGGAGATGCCCGCGCAAAGGGGTCGGCGGGGGACGCGGGTCTCGGCCTCGATCTACCCGGCACCAGGCGGCCGGCAGGGTCGAGCTCGTCCCCAAGTGACCCCCGGCTCGGCTCTGCGCCGCAGAGACTCCCCCTCCTCAACGGCCGCGCGCCCAGCCCCCCGGGACGCACCTCCCGGGGCACAGGGGAGGCCGGACCCCGCGCGCCCCATCCCCGCACGCCCAAACTTCCAGCGCTCGCGACCCCCGCGCGCGCCACCAGGTGCCCGCCAAGACCGGCCCGCGGGTGACACCGCCGCCCCCGGCCCCCGCGGCCACGCGGACACCCCCCGGGGGTCACTCACCAGGTGCGACTCGCCGCGCTCCGGCCGCTCCTCCGGCTCCGGGGGTCCTCTCCCGCGCCCGCGGGGGAAGTCGAGGCAGCCGCCGCGGCGCTCCCAGGTCCCTCTCCGAAGGGGCTGCGCTCCGAGCTGGGGTGGCCGCTCGGGGTCCGGTTCGCGCGCACCGGGGGCGAGGAGGCAAAGTTGGGGGTCGCAGCCGGCGGCGCCCCGGAGTTGTGGGGTGGGGGAGCGGGAAGCCCCCCGGGCCGGGCCACAAGGCCGGGCGGCGCGCCCCGGCGGGGGAGGTGCGGGCCGGGCTGCGGGCTGGGGGGCCCGCGGCGGGCCGGGGGGCTGCAGAGGCGCCCGCTGCGAGCGCCGGGCACGCGAGTGGACGCAGCCCGAGCAGCCGCCGCCGGCGCCGCCTTCCCGGCGAGTAGAGCCGCGCGGGGCCGCCTCGCCCCGCCCCGGCCCGCCCCCCCGCGCCCCGCCTCCTCCCCGCGGGGGGCCACCCCGCCCCACCCCGCGCGCACCCCCGGGGCCCGCCCCCGGCGCCGCCCCCCGCCCGGGCCCGCCGCCCCGGGACCCCCCGCGCCCCACCCGGGGCCCGGGTCGTCCGAGCGTTGGGTGTCGGGGTCCCCGCGCCTCCGGGCTCCGCGGCCGCCCTCATCCCGCGGGCTCGTCCCGCCGCTCGGCCGCGGCTCCCGGAGGGGCGCGGGGCGGAGGGGCGGGGAGGGGTGCGGTATAAAGGGCCCGGGGCGGCGCGCCCGGCCCGCGACGTGGCGCACCCGCTCTGCCCGCCGGGGCTGCAGGTACGGGGTCCGAGGCGCGGGCGGGGGGCGCGGGGACCCGGGACGTGGGCGCGTGGGCGCTCGGGGCCAGGGCGCGGATCGGGGCTCGGGGGGCTCGGGGGCACGGAGGGGGCCGCGGGGCGCGGTTTGGAGACCCCTCGGGCAGCTCGGGGGCGTCCGCCTGCACCCCGGCGGAGTTGCAGGTCGGCGCCTCCCGGCTGGCCAAGTTGGGGTGAAGCTCAGCGGAGTGGGCGCGGGGCTCGGGGGTCCCGGGAGGTGTCGTGGGGGCGGCGCCCGCGGGCCGGGCCGGGCCCTGCCACTTGTTGCGCTCCGGGAACCGGTCCCGGTGCTCGCGTGGCGGCGCAAAGTTTGGGGACCCGAAAGCCGAGCGGGCCGCGCCCGACGCGGCGAGTCTGGGACCCGGCGGCGCTGTCCTGCTCCCGAGTCCTCCCGGCCGGCGGCCCGCGGAGAGGGGACGGGGGAGACCCGGCGGGGTGGCCTCCCGGCGCCGGACACTGTCCCTGCGCCCTTTGCGCCATCTTGGCTCCCGGAGGTGACAAGTTTCTCTGGCCACTCGGGGCGCGGGGACAGTCCCCCGCGGTCCGCCCGCGCGCGGGGACCAGGCGGACCCGGTGGTCCCGCGCTCGCATGACCAGGCACGGGGCCGGGGGGTCCCCGGTCACCCAGGCCCTGGTGGGGGCCCCGATGGTGCCCAGGGTTCGCCCGTCAAACAAAGCCCCTCGCCGGCCCCGTGTGACCGGGGCCTCCCCCCGAGGACACGCGGGTCCCCGAGGATACAGCAAAGCCGCGACAACGGGGTTTTCTCCACGTGTTTGTTGCTTTCCAGAATCGAGGGGACGCGGCGGCTCCCGAAAGCTGCCCCCAAAGCGCGGACGCGGCCCGGGATCGCGGCGCCCCCCGTGCCCGGGCTGCAGGCTTTGCGCCCCGGCGTGCCCGGCCGCGCTCGGATTTCCTGCACGACTTCCGGGAGGAAATGCGGGGCGCTAGGGGCCGCCGGGGGTCGGGGGGAGTCTGCCGGGGGCCGCACCCCCCGGACCTTGCTGGGGAGCCCCCGCCGCCCCTCCTGGCCCGGCCCGCGGCCGCCCGCCCAGACCCGACTACGTGGCACGCAGGCCCGAGCGCCCCTGCCGCGGGCGGAGCAAAGGCTGCAGGCGGCCTGGACCTGGCCACCTTGCCGGGCTGCAGCGCTGACCGCGCCCCGGTCCCCCCAGGCAGGGCTGGAGAAGTTGGGTCGCAGAGCCACTGAGCTCACCCCGGCTGTGGCCCAGAGCACTGCATTACAGCGAGAGGCGTAATGGGACACTTAGATCAGTCTTGGCGGAGTTCAGCTGCGGGTGGAGACCAGTTTTCTATCCGACCCAGAACTGCTGATCACAGAACCTTACCCCTCCCCTCCCCTTTTTTTTTCTTTTTCTATTTTTTCTTTTCTTCTTTTTTTTTTTTAATTGGTTTCTGGTTTTCTTACCCCTGGCCCTGCGCTCAGGAATCACCAAACTGACCATGTATAAGCATATTTAAAATCGGGGATGTTTAGAGCCAGCAAGATAGTACTGGGTGGGCACTTGCCTTGCCTGCGTTTGACCCCTGACCTCAGCGTCAGGAGTAAGCTGAGTACTGCCAGGAATACCACCCACCCACCCCCCCAGAAGAAAATTATTGGTAATTAAGGACAGATTAGTAAGCGTGAGTATATCCTTAGCTCTTTCAGTGAAGAGGATTCAGTGGACTACTACTCAACGACTGTCCCTTGGGATCTGTGGGAAGTTCCGTAATTCTTCAGAACTCCAGCCAGGGTCACTTGGAGCTTAGGCCACCCCCACCCCCCACCCCCAGGCAGTCATTCCCTTGGGAACATAGAAGCTGAAATCTGCAGGAGGTGACACTTGCACCCAGGGCCCAGCCCAGACGTTCACTCTAAAAGCAAAGTTTAAGGGGTTGGCTTTATTGGGGTTTTCAGGGGCCCTTCCTGGCTGTGCTCAGGGGTGATTCCTGGCAGTGCATATGGGGGCCATATGCAGTCATAGAGATCAGATACAGAGCAAGCCCTTTTTTTTTTTTGTTTTTTGTTAGTTTGTTTTAGAAGGGTTGGAGGGAGTTTGGTTTTTGTTTTGTTTGGGGGCCATACCCAGTGGTGCTCAGGGCTTACTCCCGGCTCTGTGCTCAGGGATCACCCCAGGCTGGCACGAGGAACCATATGGGGTGCTGGGGTTCGAACTCGCATGCAAGGCAAGCACCTTACCTGCCATGTTATCTGTCCAACCCCAAGGCAAACACCTTAATGCTTGCATTAAGTCTTAATTAATTGCATTTAAGTCTTAAATGCACCATGTCTGTGGTTTCAAAACAAAATTATTTTGAAAAATCCACAGGTGTTCTTCCATATGACATGTCGGGATATTTTTTTTGAAACATGAAGCACCCATGAAGTGTTTCCCATATGAAGGTCTTCCCATTATAAAAGTTGGCATTACGGTTGCAATGCAGAGCTGCCTCTTTCTCTTCCATTGGGTGGGGGATGCTGGGGGCAAGACCCTCAGTCAGGTGTGTGCCCTTATAGTGCTCAGGAGACCAGAGGCCATGCTGGGGAAGAAACCGGGGTCCTCTGCATGCAAGATGGGCTCTGGATCTCCTGTTTTATCTCTCCAGCCTCTTGATTTTCTTCTTTCTAAAACAAAATGATAGCGCTCCCTGAGGGGGTTCGGGTGAGCCCTGCCCGTAATGTAAAAGAAGGTGAATATGATGAATTTTGGGGCGCTGATTCGTGTGACTTGAAAAATGCCATCCATTTCCTGATTCACCTCGATTTCTGTGTGGGAATGCAGAAGTCTCGGGAATGATTAACCAGCTGAGCCTTCTCTTCCCTCCCTCCCTGTGCTTGAACTTCAGCTGCGTCACCAACTGCCTAGGCCAAGCCCAGGAGCAGGAGGGGCTGACCTGCACTAGAGGAGCTGCCGCTGTGTGAGGACGTCACCTGCACAAGAGGAGGTGCCGCTGTGTTCGGGGGAGCCCTGAGGTCTGTGTTCTCCAAGGCGAGTCCAAGGCCACAGGATTGCACTCATCTTCTGCAGACCGGGGGGTCAGGAAGCACACTCTGGCCACGGCTTTTCACTGGTCATTCCTGCCCCTGACCAGAGGCACTGTCCTCCTCCCTTTGACCTGCTGTGTTCCTTCTGTCAGAGCCAGGGCACCTCAGGGCTGAAGAAATCCGTGTCCTCGGAGAGATAGGACAGTTGTAGGGCACTTGCCTTGGGAGCCACTGACCCTGGCTCAATGCCTGGCACCATATGTGGGCATTCAAGTATTGCCAAGGGTCACTCCTGACTACAGAGCCAGGGCTAGCCCCTGGGCACCATCAAATGTGGACCAAAATTCAAACAACAAAAAAAGGGGGAACGGAGCCACAGAGAAAGAGGTGGGGGAGGGAGAGAGGGGGAGAGAGAGAGAGAGAGAGAGAGAGAGAGAGAGCCCCCTTGCTTTGCACACAGGCATCCCAGTCCCAGTCTCTGACACCTGATATGGTCTCCTGAGCCCCACCAGCAGTGATCCCTGAACGCAGAGCCAGGAATAATTCCTGAGCACCATTGGATGTTCCCAAAAAATGAAACAGAGCCAAAACAGTACCAAAGAAGCTGCTTGCTGATCTGATCAAACCCACCAGGTTTGTTTTCTTAGGCCAAACACTGGTATAAAGCTTTGCCGTTGTCAAACTCATTGTCATTGCCTAAGACTCTCACTTGTTTGTGCATTTTGACTATTTGGGGGGCCTGTGACTCTGCGCCCTGGTGGGCACTGACAGGTGGCATCTCCCCAGGAGGGGCGTTCAGGGAGCTCTCAGCCCCAACTCAGTGCTTGAAGCATCCCCAGAAGATCTCTGGGCTTCCTTTCCCTGAGAAACCCTCGCTCCCTGCCGGGGAAGCAGTTTCTTCCCTGGGCCAGGCCAGCAGACCGGTCTGGAGCAATAGCTCAGTGGGTCGGGCATTTGCTTTGCATGCGGCCAACCAGGGTTCGATTCCCAGCATCCCATATGGTCCCCCAAGTACCACCAGAAGTAATTCCTGAGTGCAGAGCCAAGAGTGACCCCTGAACATCACCAGGTGTGACCCAAAAAGGAACAAAAATACCTCTGAGAATTGGCAGCCAAGTGGGGGACCCCAGGCGCTACACAGGCCAGGCAGGTCAGGCCCCTGGCACCCTCCCTCCAGCCCTTCTCTGGGCACAGAGCTCTGCTCAGATGCTCTTTTCTGAAGGCCAGGTTCACCCAAGTCTTCTGGCTCAGCAGCTTCCTGTGTGCTCGGCTGACGATGACTTGGAGGCTGACATGGGGGTCTCTTGCCCCCATGCTTCCAGCCCTTGGTCCACTCATGTCTAAAGCTCACCGCATAGGGAAGACTGTTACACACAAGCAGACACACACACACACACACACATACACACACACATACACACACACCCCAAAGGCCACTGAAGGCAGGAGCGTGCTTGGAGTGATGTACCAAGGGCCTATGAGAACATAGAGTACAGCCAGAGTTTCTGTTCAACAAGTGCTTGCCTCTTTTTTTCTTTGCTTTTTTGGGGTTTTTTTTTTTGGAGGGAAAGGGTCTGGGGCTCTTAGGGGGCCAACCCCAGCAATCATTAAAACAGGGTTTACTCCTGACTCAGTGCTCAGAGATCACTCTTGGCAGTGCTCACAAGACCAAAGATGGTACCAGGGGTCCAGCCTGGTTTGACCAGGCAAGTGCCTCACCCACTGTACTGTCTCTCTAGCCCAATGCTTTTCTTGATTTAGCAGTTTAGCGATTCATCCTCCTCTCAGGAACAACCTATTACTAAAGGACATTGTATTTTACTGCTGGTAGGTATTGAGAAGACCACAGGGTTCTAGAAATCTGTAACTAGTATGCCTTATCTTTATGGTTCCATGTCTGGATATATTCAATGCAGTTTCTTTACAATAAAATCAGTGTGCTTGAAACACCTCAAGTCATCTTATTAGTATGGTGAAAAGAAAAGAGGCTAAGTTTCAAAGACTTTTTGGAATACCTAGAGGAAATGCAAATGCTTTGTGGCATGGAAAGAAAGCGTCTGCCGGGGTCCCCGACTTTTCCCGTGTTATTTTTTCTGACTCTGTGCCCTATATATCTTGAGTATCTGTAAGCAAAGAGTAGCTGGGCCCTTGAAAGACGAGTGTGTGGAGCTTAATAACCAGTGTCCTCTGCGCTCCCCTCTCTCTCTGGAAATAGAACTTTGGTGGAAAATAAGTACCTTTGAAAATGTATTTTCAGTCATAATGTTCAGCCTACATGGATGCCGAAGGAGAAGCACTTTCTGTAATTTATCCCATCACTTACCAGGGACCACAGCTCTTGGTGAGCTTGAACTCAGTGAAAATCATATCTGCTACATGAATTGAAAGCCATAGCTCTGTGATCCCAACACAGACCCCAGGACAAGGAGCTGCGCAGGGCTGTCAGCCGCTGTCCGGCTTCATGTCACACCCTCCTGTCGTGCCCGTGGTGATACGCTTAACTCAGAGTGTCCTTGTCTCGCACCTCGAGCACAATGCTGCTTCTCACAGATTTCCCTACATAGCCCCCGTCTCCAGCAGCGGACCCCGTTCTCTGTCATCTTGAGTATGACAGATTTCCTGCTTTATTATACGCATTGTGATCTCAAGGGAAAGTCTTTTCAGCAGCTTGGGAAGCCCTGGAACTGAGCTGTGGCAAGTGAGGTCCAGTCCCCAGGGCGCCAGAGTGGCCGGCTGGGCACGCCTCTTCTCGCCCTCCTGCTCTGCCTCCAGACCATCATTGCTCAAGATTTTCCCCACTGTGGCCCTTTTCCACCAGATCTCCAGGGTGGATCCCTTAACACCCTTCTGCCTGCACTACTCCCCACACCCCCCCCACACATGTACACACACACACACACACACACACACACACACACACAGCCCTGCTCTGCTCCCGGCAGATGTTTTTGAGCACTAAGACCATCCCTGCCCTGGTAGGGGAATTATAGTTGAAACCAAAACCCTGCACCCCCATGTATCCTCGTCAGAACAAAGATGGGCTCACTAGACTTGATAAAGAAACCTGGAACCCGCAGAGACTGCTAGAGGAGGTGGCTGCCCCATTTCTGAAGCAGCTGTGCAGCTGCAGTCCTGATCGTGGACAGAATGGTATTTTGGTCTCTGTAAGGCTCCAAGTCCTAGACTGGACATAACTCGTCAGTGGAGGTTACAGAGCATAGGGAGCAACCTGCTAGACGCAGCGTTCAACATGACCACCAACTGTGTGGCTTTCCCCAGACCGGTTGTTCAGTTTATGCTCTCGTCAGTTATAGCTAGACATGTTATTAACATGGCACAACATACAATGGACTCTTTGTTCCTTTAAGCTCCCCAGATACAGAAGGCAGGATCAGCACGCAACATTTGCTCAGTGTGAGGTTCCACAGAGCCAGTCCATGGAGGGGGAATTCACCAGATGCTTCTGGGGTCAGAGTCTGGTTCAGCTCCAGGAGGAATGGTCCCCTGACACCTGAGGACATTGGAAAGGCATGAAGTATCCCGCAGACTCTATGGTCTGGGTCCTTCCTCTGTCACACAGTTTTGTTGTGTATGGAAGGTGCTGGGTTGCTTCTTTCCCTTCCTGATTGGTGGAAATTTTACTCTCCTGCCTGATTGGTGGAAATCGTTTGCTTTCATTCCTGATTGGTTACTCCCTTGGGATGCAGTGACTTCACCTTGAGTGGGTGTGGATCCTCACTCTGAAACCGTTTTACATCTCAGTGAGATACTCTCTAAGGGAGCTCAGTGAGCAAGAGTCCTTCCATGTGCTTTAGACTGGTCACATGCTTTCATCACATAGAAAGGCCTCCAGGGCTGACCGCGATCTTTCCTCTCATGACCACATCAAAACACACACTCTTGATGATGTTTCGCCATAGTTTTCTACAATGTCATAAGTGATTATGCACAGTGCAATCAACAGCTCTCCTTCCTGTCCACATATTCTACGTGTCCAAAGCTCACCCTCATAAATACACAAGATTTGCCTTGAGAACTCCTAAACACATACCATAAGAATGTGACAAATATACAAATATAAATATACTTTATATACAGGCTGGAGCTATAGCACAGCGGGTAGGGCATTTGCCTTGCTTACGGCCAACCCAGTCAGCCTGAGTTCGATTCCTTTGCCCCTCTCGGAGAGCCCAGCAAGCTACCAAGAATATCTTGCCAGCTTGGCAAAGCCTGGCAAGCTATCCGTGACATAGTCAGTATGCCAAGCACAATAACAACAAGTCTCACAATGGAGACATTACTGGACCCACTCGAGCAAATCGGTGAACAACAGGAGGACAATGCTACAGTGCTACTTTATATATATATAAATATATGTGTGTGTGTGTGTGTGTGTACATATAGTTACACACATATTTTATCGAGAGAGACCCCTCTACTCTTCAAAATGACATATACTCCCCTTCCCAAAATTTGTTCTATAGCCTGTTAAGGTGAGACTCACTTCCCGACTTACAATCTGTCTACTTGCCAATAAGACTCCTTTTTTTCTATCCATAACACAGTCCACTGAGGGGAGCTCAGATCAATGACTTGCCTGAAAGTATGTAATCATAAATTCAGGGGAAGAGGGTGAGACTCCAGGGAACAGTAGACAGATTGATAAAGTTTATATATTAAAATGTCGTGGATGGCAATGATAATCACAAAAGGACAGTAATAGATAAAAATCTTCTAAAATAGCAGGGAGAGAAATATTAAATGTGGGTCAAAGAGATGATACAGCAGTTCAGGCACTTTCCTTGCACGTGGCTTGACCCAAGTTTCTTCCCGACCACCCAGTATGGAATAATATGGCTATAGATATCCTAGAAAAGTGATTGGCAATGTTATTCGAATGGCTGTATTAAGTGCTCATGCAAGATTTACAAAAATTAAGATCTAGAACCACAGAGCAAACATCGATCATCAATTTGCTCGAGCGGGCCCAGTAACGCCTCCATTGGAGACTTTGTTGTTACTGTGTCTGGCATATCGAATACTCTCGGTAGCTTGCCGGGCTCTCCGAGAGGGGCGGAGGAATCGAACTCGGGTCGGCCATGTTGGCTGCGTGCAAGGCAGACGCCCTACCCGCTGTGCTATCGCTCCAGCCAAACATCAATTAATTAAAAAATCAATCCCATACATTTAGGTTACAAATCAATAATTTTTTAAAAAAACTTTATATGTAAGGGGCAGAGACTGCACAGTGGGTGATGCAGTTGCCTTGTATGTGGCCTACCCCAGTTTGATCCCTGGTGCCGCATATGAATTTTCTGAGCACTGTCAGGAGTGATCACTGAGTGCAGAGCCAGAAGGAGGTGCAGAGTTTCACCATCTGTGGCCCAAAACACAAGAACAAAAAGAAAGCTTCACGTTTGAGGGACCAGAGACTTTGTAAGGGGTCAAGTCATTCGCTTTGTATCCTGCTGACTGCAGTTGAAATCTTCAAACCGCTGCACCAGATATGGGCCCCCAAGCGTGACCAGTGTCGCTCCTGAGCACTGAGCCAGGAGCAGTCCCTGGGAACCCCTGGAGTAGCCCAAATACCTTCCTCCACCCAAAACAGTTAAACTCCACATTTATAAATTGTAAATTACACTTTTAGTAACTCATGTGACAATGAAGACATGATGGAAATCAGAATAATTCATGTGTTTGTATGAAAATACAACATATAAAAGTTAATGTGATACCAACTAGAATTTTCAGAGAAAAAAAGCCATAAAATAGAGTAAGGAAAAACAGCAGAGTTAATATCACATATTATAGAGAGGCTGGAGCGATAGCACAGCGGTAGGGCGTTTGCCTTGCACGCAGCCAACATGGCCAACCCAAGTTCGATTGCTCCGCCCCTCTCGGAGAGCCCAGCAAACTACCGAGAGTATCTTGCCCACACGGCAGAGCCTGGCAAGCCACCCGTGACGTATTCGATATGCCAAACACAGTAACAACAAAGTCTCCAATGGAGACGTTACTGGGCCTGCTCAAGTAAATCGACGATCAACGGGAGGGCCTTTACTTACTTACTTTACTTATAGAGACAAATTTATAAAGCTAGATTAGAGAGACTCAACAATACCAGAGCTATTAAAGATAATTAGGGATTGATAAAATAGACAAATACTGAGCAAGAAAACTTAACTGAGAATGTTAGTATTAGGGAAGATATGAAAATCCATATATATTAATGTCAATATTAATACCTAGCCAAACAGACAGTGAGGTCCAGGTCCAGATGCTTTTCTAGGAAAAGTCAGCCTAATAGTAAAGGCAAGTTAAACTCTATGTCATGAAGGATAGTTTAATAAATTAAAAACTTCACAGACCGGAGTCCTCAAAATCCAAAGGTTTTATTTTAAAATAGGTTAGGGGCGAGAGCAATTGTACAGTGGGTAGGGCGCTTGTCTTGCATATGGCCAGCCCGGGTTTAATTCCCAGCATCCCATATGGTCCCGCAAGCACTGCCAGGAGTAACTCCTGAGTGCAGAGCCAGGAGTAACCCCTAAGCATTGCTGAGTGTCACCCCCCTTAAAAAGCCCTCCCCCAAAAAAAGGAAGAAAAGAGGCTAACCAAGATAAGTACCAGGAAGTTTACTCCATGGCTTGGAGGCCAGCCACACATGCTAGGGGGAAAAACAGCTCAGATAGAGAAGGGAGCACCAAATAAAGGGTGTTGTGAGGATCCTCCCAGGATGGGAGATGCATGCTGAAAGTAGACTACAGACTGAACGTGATTGCCACTCAATGCCTCTTTTACAAACCATAGCACCCAAAAGGAGAGAGACAGAGAGAGAGAGAGAGAGAGAGAGAGAGAGAGAGAGAGAGAGAGAGAGAGAACAAAAGGGAATGCTCTGCCACAGAGGCAGGGTGGGATGGGGGAGGGGGGGTTGGAGGGATACTGGGATCAGTGGTGGTGGAGAATGGGCACTGGTGGAGGGATGGGAACTCAATCATTGTATAACTGAAACCCAAGCACAAAAATTTTAAGTCTGCAACTGTACCTCATGGTGTTTCAGTAATAAAAATTTAAAAAAAAAAAGACTAACATAAACCCCTCATCCACAGAATAAGGAAGAAACCCCATTTCAGGGCAATGTAATATGCTTTGACAAAATTCAGCATGTACTTTTTATCTATTTAAAAATCTCTTGGCTATTAGACTAATAACAGCAGAGGTTTTACCTAGTTTGATAGCTAGCTGTGAAGAAGTTAATGAAAATCAACATTCAATAATAAAAAGTCAGCAACATTCATTTGACAGAGATGACAAGATAGACATATGCATAACACTTGTATTCAACACTGAAACAATGATCTTGAAAAGAAGAAAAACAATTTAATCGCAGAAGATATAATTGTCTTCAGTAAAACCACTTAAGAACATCTACAGAAAAATAATTAGACTAAAGAGAACTTCTGCAAGTTTGCTAGACAGAATCTCAATGCGTGAATCAATTGTGTTCCCATAAACCAGCAGCAAATATAAGAAGATACACCTTGGAAAAAAATACCTAACACAAAAATTATCGATGTTGCCTAAAAATAATTTTAGCCAAAGACCTTTGTGGAAAACTTCTAAGACTAAGTACAGATCCTAAAAAGACCTGAGTGATTTCTATCCACGTGTATGTCTGAAACAATTCAGTATATGTATAAAATATTCATGCAGAAATGTCCACACACCCTAATTTATCCTTAAGTATAAGGCACATGCAAATCCAATCACAATCTCAGACTAATGGAAATTAAGGAAATCTTCAAGTGTGTAACAAGAAGAAAGCAAATGTCTTGAGAATGGTAGCAAAAACCTGTAGAAGTAGGGATCCTACAATGCCAATATTGCTAATAAAAGTAGAAATCAGACATTAAGATGTTGGCAGAGGGCTGGCGAGATAGTACAGCAGTTGGGTTCTGGCACTGAACTTAGCCAACCCAGGTTTAATCCCTGGCACCATGTATGGTTCCCTGAGTCCTGCCAGGAACGATCCCTGGGGGCAAAGGCAAGAGAAAACCCTGAGAACGGCTGGGCGTGGCCCCAAAACAAAACAAAACAAAAGATGTTGGCAGGAGATAAGCCAAGAGAACAGTCCAGCTGAAGGGCTCTCACAGACCCATATAAGCCATCTTTTTATATATATTTATTTTTGCTTACATCTTCCACTTTTTTTTCACATTTTTTCAAAGCACCATGGTTTGCAACGTTATTCGTAGTTGAGTTTTAGACATACTTTATTGCAACATCAATCCCACCTCCAGTGTCAACTTCCCTCCACCAGTGTTCCCAGGTTCCCTCCTGTATTCACACCCCATCTCTCGCCAGCCTGCTCTTTTCACAGGCAACTTTCTAAGCTTGGTTGTTAGAGTTTGGGTCTCTAGATTTCAGTGTTGTTGACTGTGTGGCCTGATATTTGGCTCTGTCATTCCTTCACACCACCTTTGTACCTGACCTAGCCCCCGTTACTTCTCATCTGTCTCTTCTTCCCCTCCCCTCCACTCTTTCTTGCCTTTTACTCTGGGCCAAGGTTGATCAGGACATCCCCCTTTGAAACTTTGCATTCCCTCATACAGTTTTTCTAAATCTCACATACAAATGAGGTCATCCCATGTTTATCCTTCTGGCTTATTTCATTTAACATGATCATCCAGTTCCATTCATGTTGCCACCATTTGCCTGATTTCACATTCCTCGCAGCTGTGTGTTATTCCATTGTGTTCATATGCCACAACTCCAAAATCCACTTACTGTCGTTGGACATCGAGGGTGATTCCAAATCTTAGCTATTGTACTGAGTGCTGCAGTGGATAATGGTGTGTACATGTTATTTTGAGTTATCTTTTTCTGTTCCTGGGATAGATGCCCCGAAGTGGAATTGCTGAGTGATACAGGAACTCAATTCTGAGTTTATTGAGAGCTCTCCACACTGTTTTCCATAGGGGTCAAACCAGAGACCATCCCCACCAGCAGCGGATGAAGGTACCACTTTCACCATATCCTTGCCAACACACATTGTTCCCCATATTACTGATATGTCCCATTCTCGCTGCCATCTTTGATGGTGACAAGGTTCAAGGGGATAGAGGCAGGACTTAATAAATGGGTGGAAGACGACGGATGATGCACAGGTAGAAATACTGAATCAGATACCTCCCTCCCACCCTCCCAGGCCATTCACGAGTTCACTTCAAAGTAGATTAACGCCAAAGTGAGAAGCAAAACATTAAAACATTTAGGAAAACAGAAGAAATACCTATATGACCTCTGGGTGTGAAAGAGTGTTTCTCAAAATAAGACACAGAGTTCAGCCATAAAGAAAGAAAAATCAATACAGGAAACAATATTAAAGCCTAGAACTTTCATATGACAAAGTGCCACTGAAAAAGCAGCCACAGCCCGGGAGAATGTTCACTGCACTGAGCAGTGGAGAACACCAACTAGAAATATGCCCACACTCCTGCCCCCGCAGGCGAAGGAACACGTGCCATGGGACACAAAGTCCAGTGGCCTGGATGTGGTCAGCATGGGATACGGGGTTGTGGGGGGAGATGATGTGAGGGTTAAGGCGCTCGCCTTGCACATGGCCGACCCAAGTTCTCTCCTAAAGCACCCCTAGGTGATCCCTGAACTCATAGAGGGAAGGAAGCCCTGAGCACGGCTGGGTAGGACCATAAAATCCAAACAAAAGAGGAATGAGGAGCTGGGGGAGAGTGTGCACATGAGTTGGGATTAATTCCCCGACACCATCAGGGTGATCCCCTGGATTCCCAGAGCCCTATACCAGCACAGCCTAGGCCCCTGCAGTGAACTGTCAGCCAGTCCCCCCAAGGCCCCTGAACACCATTGGGAGCCCCCCGCCTCCCAACCAGGAATAGAGTTTGTCCTTCCTAATCATCACGGAACTTTAGTCAGAACACAAGGACAGGGGCTGGAGCAATAGTAAGGTGTTTGCCTTGCATGCGGCATGGGTTTGATCCCCAGCATCTGAGATGGTCCCCTGAGCACCACCAGTAGTAATTCCTGAGTGCAGAGCCAGAGTAACTCCTAAGCATCGCCGGGTGTGACCCCCTCAAAAAAAAAATACACAAGGACAGCTGTCACATGGAGGAGCGACAGGAACGAGCCAGCCCAGTGAAGTGTCCGTGCCTACTCAATGCTGGCAGGAAGGAGTTTTGATTTTGTGTCTAAGAAAGGTATTTAGGTCACGCTAAGGAAAAGACACATTCTGTCCCATGCATTCCGATGGCCGCATTATGCAGGACACGGAATGGACGTGCAGTTTACGTGAAATGCAAAGCCTAGAGCGCCAGGCCGGGGAGATGCTTAGAGACCTGGGGACATGTCTTGCATACACAGACCCCCAAATTCCTCCAGGTGCCATGGAGGATGACAAGTGGAGGCCTCCAGTATGGCCAGGCCTCAACGCTGCTGAGTTTCACCAAGTATGGCCCCCAGGTCTGCTGAGCACTGCTTATGAGCAACGCCCTCCCTCCAAAACAAACTTTGCTTCTGCAGACAGACATCCACCAGCACCAAGGTAAATAGAGTAAATACGGAATTCAGGTTGCTTATCTCTGGGGAGGGAGGGAGAAGGGAGATGGCGGAAAGATAAACAGAGGCGGCAGGCTTCCTCTGTGTTAGCAAAAATAAGATGGGAAGCAAATATTGGGAGAGGAGGAAAAGGGGGAGAGCTGGTTCAGGGGGCGTTCATTTGACGATCGCCCTTTGCTGCGTGCTCACAAATTTTCGTAACTCGGTAAAGAAGGTTAATGGGAAGAACGGGGGTGGGTAGAGGGAGCCCATTAGAGGGGTTTCATGGGAAAGGAAACACAGAGGGGGCAGCGGCTGAGGGAGGGACATGAGCACACAGGTGGCATTAAAGTGGGTCAGCCGAAGCAGTTTCGACATTGATTGCAATTCCTTCACGGACTGAGGGAAACAGTACATAGCCGAGGAACAAGATAATCCTGGAACAAAGGCCTTGGCAAGGGCATAAGTTTTCAGAGAATGCAGGGTTATCCCGACGGTCTTAGATTGGACCGGAGCAGGGGTTTCGGCCAACACCCACCCCACAGAGGACTTCTGTTTTCCTTAGGAAATAGGAGGTGAGTTTCCCATGGGCGCAGAGACAGGGCGCGAAGCCGAGAGAGCGACTGCTTTAAAATGCACATCTTGACCAGGAAACCAATGGGGCCCCCATCCGGGCACCTGCCTGAAGTTTGGAGGGCTGAGTGGCCGCCTGGGCGATGTTTCTGCCGAGGTTGCCCAGGTGCCGGTGCACGGATGCCAAAGTCACCATCTCCCAGGCACTCAGTCTCCCTGGGAAACAGACCGAAGTCTGTGGGGAAGCTGAGGATGCTCAAAGACTGTGATGTTCAAGGTGCTGCCCTAGGAAGCTGGACCAGGTGGTTGAAGGAGCTACATGGTGAGGAGACACAGGTAGATGGGATTAAAGAGAAGACCTAGGATCTTGGGCTACAGCAAAAGAACTGGGAGAGGTCAGTGTGGGGGACGCCAAGGTGTGTCCGGGCCAGCAGGGGCTCAAGTGGAGAAGTGAGTGGTGACGGTTGGAGAGGCGGGATGGCAGCTCCCTAGGGATCCAGGTGGTGCTAACTTTTCCATGGTCAATGTCAGAACAGTAGAGCAACGGACAACCAACGGGCCCGACTCAATGTAGAGGCTCTGAAGATGGGGCTCCCAGAAAGATGTCCCGAGCAAGGCTCTTGCAGATCAGAGCAAGAGAATCTTCTGACTCTTTTCTCAGAACCAACCTGAGTGTCCAAGGAGCAGCACAGAAACTTGAATCATTCCTCGGGGGAGTGGACAGTGCTCCATGTTCTCTGGACCGAGCTGCCCTCGTCCCCTAAGCAGTATGACGATATCATGTCCACATCTGGAGAGTGCTTGAGGTGTGCCAGGGCTGGGCTGGAGCTGTGTCCCGCCTGCGACTTTGCAAGAAGCCCCAAGGGGAGTTGGCCACGTGGCCCAGTAACAGCCATGAACCATGCGACAGTGAGGCACTGAAGCTCACCCAGGGGTAGTGCTGGGGGGTGCACCTAGCTCTATAGGGTGGGGGAGCTTGCCTCACTCTGCCAGGGACCCAACTGAGGTGGCCTGCAGCAAGGCAGGCTCTGTCACCCTGGCCCACCTTTCCAGCCCCAGACAGTTTACTCTGTAGGTCCCACTCAACTCGGTGCTCGGCGACTACCAGGTACTGGGGATTAAACCCTGGACCCCCACATGCAAAGCAGGCACTCCAGCCCCCCGCCGTCTTCTGTGGAAGCTTTTCAGCATGCAGGTCCCTGAGAAGTAACCCTGAGGCCTGTCTATGTGTTCCCATCTGCTCCAGGGGCCTTGGACTTAGAAGTCCACACCAGGCTGTCTTTGCTTTTGTGCTTTTTGTTTGTTTGTTTTCTGGGCCACGCCATGCAGTGCTCAGAGCTTCCTACTGGCTCTGTGCTCAGGGATTACTTCTGGTAGGGCTCAGGGGACCATGTGGGGGTCCTAGAACCAAACCTGGGCTGGCCACGTACAAGGCAAGTGCCCTACCTGCTGCACCATCTCTCCAACCCCGCACACTGGGTTTTCTTTGAGTTCTTCTCTTTTTTTCTTCCATTAAAAAAATTTTTATTATCATTTGGATTATTACAATAGCGTTAACGTTTATGGTATAAGGATACAAGATAACTACACCCCCCTCCCAACCACCAAGGGGTCCAAACCCTCCCCTCTTCTTCTGATCTAAATCTCTAATATTCTGGGCTTCTGCACCCTCGCCATCTCCCTGCTCTGTTTGGTGATTAGTTCTGCACTGCAGTGCCCAGGGTCTGCATGTTTGTGCTGTCAGTTCTCTGAGGTGACTCACTATCTCCTGTTCTTATGTAATCACACAAGATTAACATCTGCTTCACTTGCTCAAAGAATCAAGGAAAAAGCAACTTTTATCTATTGATCTCTAAAAAAGATTATTTGGTAACCAAATTTTAAAAGGTTAGCAAATTGACCATTTGGGGGAATTATCTGATTTATGAGTCTCTCTCTCTCTCTCCCTCTCTCTCTCTCTCTGTTCTATCTCTCTGTCTCTCTGCTTCTGTCTCTGTTTCTCCCTGTCTTTGTCTCTGTCTCTGTTTCTGTATCTCTCTCTGTCTCTGTCTTTCCCTGTCTCATACTCTGTCTCTCTGTCTCTTTCTGTCTCTGTCTGTTCCTCTTTGTCTCTGACTCTCTGTCTCTGTGTCTCTCTGTCTCTCTATGTCTCTCTTTCTCTCTCTGTCTCTGTCTCTCCCTGTCTGTGACTCTGTCTCTCCCTGTCTATGACTGTCTCTCTCTGTCTCTGTCTCTCTCTTTCTCTCTCTTTCTCTCTCTGTCTCTCTCTCCCTGTTTCTGACTCTGTCTCTATCTCTGTCTCTGTCTCTCTCTGTCTCTCTGTCTCTGTCTCTCACACACAGATACAGACACACACACACACACACACACAGACCCTTTATGTACTGCTAGACTGATTTCACCCCTGGTGCCTGGTGCAAGAGGCGTTTGGTGGGGAAGGCAGTAAGCAGGCCCCTAGAGCAGTGGGTGGGGAGGCAGTAAGAAGGACCCCTAGAGCCATGGGCCCACGGCTGGCACCTCTCACTCAGCCTCAAGCAGCAGCTACAACGATCCTGACTTCTCCTGCCCTGGCCCCAAGAGACAAGGCCATTGCCCACTCGGGGAAGCATGTGGGCTCTGGGCCGGCTGGGGAGGAGAGAGCCCATAGGTACCTTGCTCCCTGGAAGCCTCCATGTCCTGCTGTGGATGGGCTCGGCCTCCCCTCCCTGAACCCATCACCTGTGTGGGGTGGAGCGTGGGACTGGTCTCTCAGGCACACAGCAGGAGGAAGTCACGCGTGGCTGTAGTCAGTGAAGTGACCAGCCATGTGTCCTTCATCGTGGACAGGTGACAGATTTGAATACGGTCTGCTTGCCAGTCTGGGCCTTCCTCGGAGGGCAACTCATGCAGGTCATGAGGCACTGACACGGTGAGCCCAGAGGAACAGAGAAGGAGAGAATTAGACAGTGAGGCCATCAAGGGCACTCAGCAGCCATCACTGCTGGTGTCAGAAGCAGGATGCCCACCGCAGCCTCTGGTGGGCAGGGAAGGCGAAGTCTGGTCAACTGCCCCTGTGTTGGGGAACAGCTTTCCCAAATAAGCCCGGACTCATTGTGCACTGGGTCCAAGCAGATGTGGGGTGAAAGATGACAGGCGCGTGGAGAAACACCCTCCAGGAGCAGCCAATGGCTGTTCACTTTATTACCAAGTACACACATATTTTGTAGAGGACCTTGGCTTACAAGAAAGTCCAATCCCTTAAAATTCAGCAAAATTGGCCTATTCCCTCTCCTACTCTGTTTTGCCCCGGTCCAATCCCAATCAAAGCTACATTTTGCGGTCTTTGGTGCATATGAGTAGGAGGTTGAGTGAGGCTCAAAGCTGAACACCTGGTGCTGACACCCTGTTCTTGCCAACTTTACCCAGAAACTCCCGCTTGTGAGGCTTCGTTTCTGGGCCACTTTGCAAGGTCGGGTCTTATCTGCTCCAGTGCCAGTTGCCATGCTTCACACTCCTGTCTAGGTCAGATCCTCCATAGTTAGGTTTGGGGAGTCATGGAGTCTGTTAACTGGATGTAACTGTTGAGTACAGACAAATGCCATGTTCCGATAAAACTTCGTTAACAACAACAACAACAAAAACTTATGGCAGGCCATGTTTGGTCCACGGGTGGTGGGTACATGTCCTAGACCAGCAGAGCTCAAAACAAAATGGATCTCTACGTCACCAGGAAGGGCTTATTCTAATCAGATGGGTTCTGATCCAGTAGGTGTTGGGGCTAGAGACCAAGACCCTTTGTACAGTGTCCAAGTGATGCTACAAGTTGAGGACCACACCCAGAGAACCTGTACTAGAAGCACAGGCACAGAGGCAGGTATACATCACCTTCTAATGCAGTCAGCGTTCAAGCTGTCCTCTGATCCCTCCCCGCACCTGCCCTTTCTCTGCTTCAGCTCAAAGCCAAGCTTATCTTCTGGGTATACACGGTGCCCAGCTCCCTGGTAGAGTAGCAGTTGTTCCACGCTGTCTGCTGGTAGAATGAAGAGACTAGGAAGAAGGGTAGCTGTGGACTTCTGTCTCCAGCTAGGTTTCAAATGCCAAGGCCTGGGGCCAGTGGCATTGTTCCAGAAGTGACCGAGCCTGTGGGCAGTTGTGAGGAAGGTGTAATGGAGTGGGGGGGGGGGGAGAGAGGGGGAGAATCCATCAAATTGGTTGTAACTCATTTGCTCCTGCCACCCACATTTTAAGAGGGCTCTGAGTTTTGTGTGGATCAAATTCAATGTGGCTTCACCCAAGCAAAGATCATCCATTAGATAAATAAGTCCCTGGCCTGGTGCCTAAGAAACAAATGGTTTTCTTTAGAGCTTAGAAGTTGTTCTTGAGTTAGGGTTTCAAAGATGAAATTTTCTGATCTTTAGAGTTTGAGGATTGGGATTGGGCTGACTGGGCCTCTCTAGAAATAACCACATCTACCCAAACTGGACCCCTGGGGGGAAGTAGCCAGATAAAAGGCAACGAGGAATCAGGAGATGGTTCAGGAGGTAAGTGCTTGCTTTGCATGCACCCCAGGTCCATCCTAGGCATTGGGTACCCCAGCACCACCAGGAATCTCTCCCGAGCACAGGACAGGAATTGCCCCAGCGCTGCCAGAACCCCCAAAACCCCGCCAAGAAGGCAAGAATCAAGCACCTTACAGCTCTCAGGGTGCAGAAGGAAATGCAAAGGCATCTTTCCACACACCTCCTCCCTTGCCTCGAATTAGAAAAACAGGTGAAAAATTAAAATGTCCTCCAAGGTATTCTGCAATTTTTTTTAGTTTATTTGATTTCAGAGCGTGGCTTCTACCCCCACCCTCCACCCCAATTCTGAGGAGATTGGATGGCATGCAGAATGAAGACTGCTGACTGCCTCTTGCACCAATGCATCACGGCTTTCCCGTGTCCAAATGTTAATTTGAACTGATGAAACACTCTCGGCACTTTAATTTTTTTTTTTTCACTGTGCGAAAGAAAACTTAACTTGTAAGCATTTCTGGTTCCAAGTGCAATGGTTCACACTGCGAGGTCTGCAAGCAGATGGAGTGGAAGGTGAGAATATCTCATGGCAGATTATGAAACTGCAAAATTAATATTACTTTGCTAATTCCAAGATAAGATTGGAGAGTTGTGGGGATTTTCAAGATCATTGGTCTTAAACCTCACCATCCGGATATAGAGGGCCAGGAGACCGGGGTGACTCTGTGTCCTTCTCAGATCAACAGAGCCGGGGGCGTAGGGGGGGGGGGGGACACAGCTGATGCCTAGACTCTTGGACTATAAACCCGACCTTGCCCCCTCACTGTCCCTCCATACTCCTCTACTCGTGCCAGCCCCTACAAGAAAGGAGCACTAACTTATCCTTTGCTGCTTCACCTTCCAATGTTTGAGAATGTGTGTGTGTGTGTGTGTGTGTGTGTGTGTGTGTGCAAGTCCATAATAGTTATTTGACTGTAAATGTTAGTTAAATCCACCCTTTAGAGATGCTTCCAAATTTGCTTGGATCTCTTAAGAAAACAGTGTGCAAAGACCACCAGGAAATTAACCAAGAATGCCTGAGTCTCACAATGGATGCTAATAAAGGGTTAGGTGGGGCTGTCTCTGGCAGACTCAAACTAGTAGGGGCCACAGCACTGGCAATTTCCTGGCAAACAGCAAGTGAGAGGTGGCACGATTTACCAGTTCACCAGTCCCTGGAAAGCCTGGCTCCCGCTCTCCAGAGCTCTCCCAGTCCTGGGGAGCTTCTCATGCCTCCATGGTTCGATGTGGGTATCCACCTCTGTCCCAAATTTACCAGGAAGGAAAAGAGAAGAGAAGGGGGAGTTCAGTGCATTGCTGTCCCAACCAGTTTTGTCTCGGGAAATTCTGGAGAGCACTGTGGATCCATTACCATACAAGGAGGGAGGCTAGTTTTTCTGCCCAAGTTTTTACCTTACTTAACCCTCCTGAACAGCCAGCCAACTATTTGCACCTACTCATCTTCTCACTCAAAGAATGCACCCCCCCCCACACACATACCCGGGGAAAGAATCCCAGAATCCTTACTGCTACTTCATTCACCCCCAGATTTGTTGGGGTTTCATGCTCTCTTTCTTAGGTCTACCCACCATAAACCAAAAGATGACTTGTCTGCCTGCCCATCACATTTGATATTCAGGAGTGGAGGAGAATAGAAACCCTCATAGCCAAAAATATATCCCGCCCCCGGGGGCCAACTGCAAAAGCAGCCCACTGTCTTTTGAAGAACAGATGCCTCTGAAGATCCCTGAGAGGGAATGAACACTTGGGTACCATGGCCTCAGCTCAGAAAGGGGACTCTGGCCACCAGCTCCCACGGGCTCTCGTTTTGCCAACTAAGCACACCTGGCCTGTCTGCGGGCTTTGTGGTAAAGCTGGGTAGGGCATGGTCTCCAGAGAGTCCAGAGACCCAGCCTCCACCATCACAGTGGCCTGTGGCTGTCCTGAGCAGCACAATGTCCCCAGAACTGCGCCGTGGCTGCCATTCTAAACCTTCCGTTTCTGTGTGTCTGTTTCCAGGATTCTGTGTTTGGACAGAAATCTTCTTAAGTTTGTGGTGATGACCATGAAAGTGTGTGGAAGAACAGGTTTTAAGGGGAGGATATTTCCTGCATTGGTTGTCCTGATGTCTGTCAGGAAACTCATCCCTGAGGAACCCGAGAGCAACTTCCAACTTCCACCACGACCATTCTGTCCCCAGCTTCACAGTCTTCTGTGAACCCCTGTCACTGCTTCTATTTAGGGGTAGAGTTTGACTTTGTTGATCTTCCAAGGCCCTGAATGACCCTCCATCAGTACTGTGTGCTGTGGGAGTCTGTCTGCAGCTCCAGAGAATGTTGGTGCTTCCATATTTTGCCCAACTTCCAGCTGGTCTGAGCGTAATTCAGCTCTTCCATATGTTTTCTGTACCAAGGAACAAGTCAGAGCCAGAATGCATCAACATACTGTATTTTCCAGGCATTTCCCAGAATGATGGTGATAAACTGGGTTCTACCTCTCTACCTACTCCAAAATGACAGTCACCAAGCGTCTGTCACAGCCTTGTAGTGACCGGCTCATCTAGCTCATCAGTGACCTGGCTGTAATCATCAAGGTAATTCCTGGCAGTACTGAGATGGCCATATAGGATGCTGGGATCAACCTGCATGCAAGACAAGCACTGTACTGTGACTTAGGCCCAAATTAAGTTGGAATATGAATTTCTTCTTCTTCTTCTTCTTCTTCTTCTTCTTCTTCTTCTTCTTCTTCTTCTTCTTCTTCTTCTTCTTCTTCTTCTTCTTCTCCTCCTCCTCCTCCTCCTCCTCTTCCTCCTCCTCCTCTTCCTCCCCCTCCTCCTCTTCCTCCTCCTCCTCTTCCTTCTTCTCCTTCTACTTCTCCTCCTTCTTCTTCTTTTTCTCCTTCTCCTCCTTCTCCTCCTCCTTCTTTTCTTCCTCCTCCTCCACCTTCTCCTTCTCCTTCTCCTTCCTCTCTTCCTCCTCTTCCTCCTCTTCCTCCTCCTCATCCTTCTCCTTCTTCATCTCCTTGTCCTTCTCCTCCTCCTCTTCCCCCCCTCTTCCCCCCTCCTCCTTCTCCTTCTCCTCCTCTTCCTTCTCCTTCTCCTCTTCCTTCCCCTCCTCCTCCTCTTCCCCCCCTCTTCCCCCACCCTCCTCCTCCTCCTCCTCCTCCTCCTTCTTCTTCTTCTTCTTCTTCTTCTTCTTCTTCTTCTTCTTCTTCTTCTTCTTCTTCTTCTTCTTCTTCTCCTCCTCCTCCTCCTTCTCCTCCTCCTCCTCCTCCTCCTCCTTCTCCTTCTCCTTCTCCTTCCTTCTCCTTCTCCTTCTCCTTCTCCTTCTTATTCTTATTCTTCTCCTTCATCTCCTCCTCCTCCTTCTTTTCTTCCTCCTCCTTCACCTTCTCCTTCTCCTTCCTCTCTTCCTCCTCTTCCTCCTCCTCATCCTTCTCCTTCTTCATCTTCTCCTTGTCCTTCTCCTCCTCCTCTTCCCCCCTCTTCCCCCCTCCTCCTCCTTCTCCTCCTCTTTCTTCTCCTTCTCCTCTTCCTTCCCCTCCTCCTCCTCTTCCCCCCCCTCTTCCCCTCCCTCCTCCTCCTCCTCCTCCTCCTCCTTCTTCTTCTTCTTCTTCTTCTTCTCCTCCTCCTCCTCCTCCTCCTTCTCCTCCTCCTCCTTCCCCTCCTCCTCCTCTTCCCCCCTTCCCCCTTCCCCCCTCCTCCTCCTCCTCCTCCTCCTTCTTCTTCTTTTTCTTCTTCTTCTTCTTCTTCTTCTTCTTCTTCTTCTTCTTCTTCTTCTTCTTCTTCTTCTTCTTCTTCTTCTTCTTCTCCTCCTCCTCCTCCTCCTTCTCCTCCTCCTCCTTCTTCTTCCTCTTCCTCTTCCTCTTCCTCTTCTTCTTCTTCTTCTTCTTCTTCTTCTTCTTCTTCTTCTTCTTCTTCTTCTTCTTCTTCTTCTCCTTCTTCTTCTACTTCTTCTCCTTCTCCTTCATCTCCTTCTCCTCCTCCTTCTCCTCCTCCTCCTTCACCTTCTCCTCCTCCTTCTCCCTCTTCTTCTCCTTCTCTTCCTTCTCCTCCTCCTTCTTCTCCTTCTTTTCCTCCTCCTCCTTCACCTTCTCCTTTTCCTTCCTCTCTTCCTCCTCTTCCTCCTCCTCGTCCTTCTCCTTCTCCTTCGTCTCTCCTCCTCCTCCTCCACCTTCTCCTCCTCCTCTTCCTCTTCTTTTTTGTTTTGGGGCCACACCTGGAAGTGATAAGGACTTAGTCCTGGCTCTGTACTCAGTGATCATTCCCAGTGGTGTTCATGGGACCATTTGCAGTGCTTGGGGTTGAACCCAGGTCAGCCCTGTGCGTGGCAAGTGCCCTACCTGTTTTCCCATCTATCTGGCCCCAGCTGTAAAAGATTTGATGCCAGCAAAATGTAGAAGGACTGTTTGGAGAGTAAAAGTCACTCTGTGACGGTCACACCATAACAGACTCACCTAGGTGCATGACAGAAGCCCGCAGGAACAGCTTGAGCACCAAGTGTGGGTCTTTCTCACCCAGAGCAATAAGCAGTGTCTGTGTCAAAGGTCACCGGCCACCCAGTGCCCTCTTATTGCTGAACCCCCCACCCCAGTACTTGTTTCTTGTCCTCACCAACTTGCATTTCTTACCGCCATGACCACCACTGAGGAGGCATCCTTGCCTGTCTAGGCACAACTAAAGATCTCACACATCACTTCTGTTCAACCCGTCTCTTTAGAACTTAATCTGCAGAGAAAGGCTACATTTTTCATTATGGCTTAGTGCCCAAACTAAACTCGGGATTTTTCTTGCTGGGGAAGGAGGGGAGTTAATATTGTGAAACATGATCCATCTCTGCCACTCTGCCAAATCTTTTTAACATGAAGCATAAATGCCTATGAAACAATTGGTCTGTAGCTATACTTGCAATGTATAGTTGTGCTGTTTACTTCTTTCATTTCATTTTCATTTCATCATCCTGTTATTCGTCGATTGCCTCGAGCAGGCCCCAGTAACGTCTCTTTCATCTTAGCCCTGAGATTGTATTCAAGGCTCTTTAGGAGAATGAGACCCATCATTGTTACTGGTATTTGGCATATTTGGTACGCCACGGGGAGTTTGCCAGACTCTGCCCTGTGGGCAGGCTACATTCGATAGCCTGCAAGTTTATCCAAAGTAGGATGTCCTGATAAGACGTCGCGCGGCCGCAAAGGCGGCCGCGTGGTTCCGGGAGCTGGATTTTATAGTCTCTGAGTCTTGGCCGCTGATGGGATTACACGGCGCCAGGGGACCAGGTGGTGGGTGTGACCCCCGCCTACTGGGAGGATCTGGGTGGAAGATGCTCGACTCCAGTCTGAGTAGGCTTGGAGATCTCAGCCCCGGAACCCGCGTGGCTTTGTCCCTCTGCCAGTACCTTCATGTGTGCGGAGAGTGGTCTCAGCATGGTGGTGGCTGGTCCTGGAGGTCTTCGGCTGCCGGAGCCCTGGTCGGGGCGGGGAGTCTTCTGCCCCTGTGCCTGGCTGTTCCTTGCCGAGGCCCCTTGGAGGGGAGCGGGTTGAGCTTTCCTCCCCGCCCCGACCAGGGCTCCGGCAGCCGGAAGCCGTTTACTTCTAAATCTCCTTAATCTAGAAAATCAGGAATTACAGCAATTCTAGTATCCAGAATTTGAGAAGGTTACTCGTCCAGTGAATTTAGGCCCACCTACCCTATATTTGGACCTCCCCTGATTTCTAAACGACAGTCTTCTACATGGTGTGAAGTCAGAGCCAGCACTCTTTGTAATGGAAACGATATTAATTGGAGTGAATGAATCTTTATGTAACTGCTCCACCTTGACCTTTTGGATGCATCTGGTTTAAGTCCTGATTTTAATTTGCTCATTAAGCTTTTATTTTCAATGAGTAGAGTTTTCTACATTAGAACTCATGCAGTCTGTAAAACCACTGACCTTTTCTTGGGAGCTCTTGTGTCATCATCAGCCACTTCAAGGTGGTGATTCTGTCCATATCCTGTTCTCTTAGAGTCTGAATTGGCTGTTTTCAGCTGACCTTTGCACAAGGTGGATTGCTCTTTTTTGTGATTTTTAAGATTAGGTTGAGAGGTGTACTCAAAGGGGCTTTATCTGTGAAATCCTTGAGTGCCATGGATTAAAATAAGTCCTTTGGAGAATGTTTGGAAGCATAGTAGGAATGAACCCAGATTGTGTCATGGTTTTGTTGCTATGGCTAATTTTCTCCCTTACAGGGTAGTCTCAAGTACTGTTATCAAGTACAACTTTACATTTCCTTTTTTTTTTTTGCTGGGGGTGGGGCTACAACCAGCAGTGCTCAGGTCTTACACCTGGCTCTGTGCTCAGGGATCATTTCTAGGTGCTCAAGGGGCCATCCACAGTGCCAGGGATCAAACATGGGTTGATCATGCATAATGGTGTTTCTTTCAACCAGTGTCGGATGGCAGATCTCCCTGTCCTGTTACCTGGAGACATCACAGCACACATGACAGGGCACCAGAAGGAGTAAGCAGTCATGTTGACCAGGGCCTCTACCTCTTCTCATGCCCTCTACTAAATTGCTAGGACAACCAGTTGTAGAGGGCACTTTGAGAAGAACATACATGATGCAACTTTCACATACTGACCAAATCACTCCAAGATACATTCCTCAGGAGTCCCTCTCATCAGATGGCTATGCAGTTAACATTGAACCCAGAACCTTGACAAGAGCATCTTAGGGGATTTCTAAAGGGAGAGTTTTTTCCCACCACAAACCCTGCAGAAACTCTTACACTACTTTCACTGCAGGCAAAGCTGATCCACAAGACTGGCTTTTGCACATTCCAAAGCCTTAGTTCCTCTGAATGTTAGAGTTCATGTCCCTTGCCTTGTAATTCCCAGGATAGACCCACCCAAACTCCTCCCTCCCAGAATTCACCCAAAGCCGTAAGCAAACTTTTATCATCTATTTGGCTACCTTGAAAGTTTCCTTACTTTTGTGTGTGCTCAGCTCTGCATTTTAAAGTAGATTTGTTTCTTTTATCCAGTGTCCTCAGTAGGAGTGGGTTAAGCACATCCAGTGAGTTCTTTTGTAAAGGGAAGTCAACCCCTGCCTCATTTACAAATCAGTTAACTACTCTCCTCCAAGTATCAACCTAATACATCCCTACCGACAGAACAGACTCAGGGAAAATGGCCACATTTGCCACAGCGGTCAATAGGCTTGTTTTCTAAGGCATCTCTGGCTGTTTGAGTGGACCCCGATGCCACTTACTCTGCCTTATCATTGGAACTTCCTCCCCTGGTTCTTCACCCCATCTTTGGGAGCTTGGCAAACTCTCGCATCTCAGGGACAGGTTCCCACCACACAACAGGAGTGGTATGAATGTTCCCCTGCCCCAGTAAATGAATTATCTCTGAAAGGAGCTATGGACATGGTCGCAGCTGTGTGCCAAGAGTAGACATGGGCTAATGGTCCTCAAGCGGGATTGACCAGGAAGGCAGGGGTGAGCATGACAGGTCAAGTGAGCAGGGAAAGGGGTTCCTGAGGGGACCCTTGGGGACCCCTCAACCTAAATAACAGTGAATGCTCTGTAGTGAATGAGTTGATTCTTGGGCCAGGCTGGAGTGGGCAGTTGGAGCTCTATAAATTGAGTTCCTCAAGGTAGCAAGACTTTAGATTGCCAAGATGTGGATTATCAAAGTGATACTAAATATATGGAATGTGTGAGAAAAAGACAGTTCCAAATAAAAGATTATATATAGAGAGCGATAGCACAGCGGTAGGGCGTTCACCTTACAAGCGGCCAACATGGCCAACCCGAGTTCGATTCCTCCACCCCTCTAGGAGATCCTGGCAAGCTACCGAGAGTATCTCGCCCACACGACAGAGCCTGGCAAGCTACCCGTGATGTATTCGATATGCCAAACACAGTAACAACAAGTCTCACAATGGAGACGTTACTGGGCCCACTCGAGCAAATCAATGAACAACGGGAGGACCATGACCATGATAGGGCTAGAGCGATAGCACAGCGGTAGGGCGTTTGCCTTGCATGCAGCCAACATGGCCGACCCGAGTTCGATTCCTCCGCCCTTCTCAGAGAGCCCGGCAAGCTACTGAGAGTATCTCGCCCGCACGGCAGAGCCTGGCGAGCTCCCTGTGACGTATTCGATATGCCAGACACAGTAACAACAAAGTCTCCAATGGAGATGTTACTGGGCCCACTCGAGCAAATCGATGAACAATGGGAGGGCCTTTACCTTTTACCTTTACCTTACATATGTATATAATTCTGCTACTCTACTAAAGGGCTGGAGTGATAGCACAGCGGATAGGGCATTTGCTTTGCATGTGACTGACCCGAGTTCCACTCCTCTGTCCCTCTTGGAGAGCCTGGCAAGCTACCAAGAGTATCCCGCCCACACAGCTGAGCCTGGCAAGCTCCCCGTGGTGTATTCGATATGCCAAAAACAGTAACAACAAGTCTCACAACAGAGATGTTACTGGTGCCCACTCGAGCAAATAGATGAACGATGGAAGGACAGTGCTACAATGCTACAGTGCTACTCTACTAAAAATAAAATGAGGTGTTTTGCTGGAGAGACAGTACAAAGATGAAGGCACTTGCCTTATACGCAACACCGATTTGATCCTAGTACAGCATATAGTCCCCTAAACACTTCCAAAGGTGCCCTCCCCTGAGCACAAGGCCATGTGTAACCCCTGAGCAGCTTGGGTGTACCCTCCAAAAGCAATAATCACTTTACCCAATTGACAAAGGTGATCAAATATATATTTTTCCCGCTTATGTTTTCTGGCGGATGAGCACATAAGTCTGTAAAAATGCCAGGAAGAGAAATACACAGTAAGAGGTTTTAAAATAAGCAAACCATCTTGCTTCAAATTAATCGAAAGAAATGGGAGAGAATTACAAAAAAATGGGGACAATGACTGTCATTGTGAAGCTCCTACACGACAAGGAGATGGAAACAACGTGAAGAGCTCACAGTAGAGAAATAATAAAATTAAGTTGACTCCAGCCATTATATAGCTATTAAGGAGTCACTTAAATTCCACTATTGTCTCAGTCTATTTCAACAGATGGGAAAATGGTTATGACATTCTTATGGAAATTGTTTATAAGACACTCATGGCATAGGTAAAAACTCAGGAAGTAAAGTAATATGTAAAATACAAGGGTTTTGTTTTGTATACTTTCATACCTATGGCTGGAGCGATAGCACAGTGGGTAGGGTGTTTGCCTTGCAAGCAGCCAACATGGCTGGCTGGAGTTCGATTCTTCCGCCCGTCTCGGAGAGCCCAGCAAGCTACCGAGAGTATCTTGCCCGCACGGCAAACCCTGGCAAGCTTCGATATGCCAAACACAGTAACAATTGTCACAATGGAGACATTACTGGGCCCGCTCAAGCAAATTGATGAACAATGGTGACAGTGACAGTGACATACCTATGTGTGAATAAAATGAAAGAAAGCCCTTGTGCTGTTAAATGGGGCCGAGATCTCCCCAGAGAAATCATACAAAGACAAATTGTGGAGCAATAAGCAAAGGGTCTTTATTGGCTAGATCGAGCTAGGACCCTCATCTGGCTCACCAACAAGTGGCAGCCTTCTCAGAACGAGTGGCCTAGAGTCTCAAAAGTGTGGGGCTTTTATACCATAGCATTATAACGGGGACTTTCTGAAGACCACCCTTTTGGTCTCAGTCTGAGAGGCTTTTCACCACTTGTACTTAGGTGATTGGTTATAAGTCGAGTTACATAAGGGCTACATAAGGGTTACATGGGGGGAGGGCTTTCTGAACCTGCAACTGATTGGTAACTCTAGTTGACCTCACCATGGCTATCTCACTTCCGGGAAATCATTTCCAGGTATCTGTGCTCAATTCCAGGAATTCTGGAACCGAAACCTAGGCCCAGTTTCTTCTGTCTTCTCCATGAGCCTGTCATAGTGTTGCCTTGGCTTCTCTATCTCTCAGTACAGGCGAGTGATTAAATCTTCCTCCATTATAAAATTCTCTATGTTCTATACCTTCCACAATGAATATAGACTGTCCTGGTATCTAGCAACAAAGAGTATCACAAGCCATTGTTATGACTATCCTGCATTTATCAGTGGATTTTGAAAATTCTGGTGTTTTCACTCCTCTTTCCCCAAATACCTGAACAGATGGTCATGGGTGGCCCGCCCTATGTCCCCCTGCCAAACACTAGACCTCCCGGCCAGGAGGAGCCCTGGAAAACCCTGTTAGCTTGAACTTGGACGAACCCACTCATGATGGCTATTCCTCGAGCTGGTCTTCATTCTGAGGACTTTGGTGGTACTCATTCTTTTTATTTTGTTTTTCTTTTTACTTTATTCTGAATCATCCCTTTTGGAGTGGTTCTGCTGGCTAGCAATTTCATCCTTCATAATAGGCTCAGCCAAATGAAAGTGGCAATATTAAACCTTTTTTTTTTTTGGCTTTTTGGGTCACACCCAGGATGCACAGGGTTTACTCCTGGCTCTACACTCAGGAATCACTCGTGGCGGTGCTCAGGGGACCATATGGGATGCTGGGAATCGAACCCAAGGTGGGCCACGTGGAAGGCAAATGCCCTACCCATTGTGCTATTGTTCCAGTCCCAATATTAAACCATTTTTAAAAATCTCCAGAAGGAGCTGGGGTGATAGTACAACAGGTAGGGTGTTTGCCTTGCATGCGGCCGACCTAGGTTCGATCCCTGGCATCCCATATGGTTCCCCAAGCACAGCCAGGAGTGGTTCCTGAGTGCAGAGCCAGGAGTAACCCCTGTGCATCACCAGGTCAACCCAAAGAGCTAAAAAAAAAAATTTTCCTTAAAAAAATATTCTCACCTGTTTTACCCTTCTTTTTTGTTTGTTTGTTTTGTTTTGTTTTGTTTTACCCTTCTTCAGTTACCCTTATGCTATCCCATGTAGTGGAAGGAAATGGTTTTTTTTTTTTTTTTGGTCAATTGGAAGCTCTAGCTAACTGGTTGTACCAGGTAAAAAGTGATGCTCAGTGTCCTGACTTTCACATGGGAAAGAGTGGTTGATTTTTACGTAGTTATTTTTAGCAAAATATTTTCCCACTAATCTAAACCATTAACTTTAAGGATCCAGTTGGAAAAATAACATTGAGCCAAACTTCATTTACACAAACAGGAACAGCTTCCTCCTGCCTTCCAGTTTAAAAAAAAAAAAAAGAGCCTAAAATGAAATTTTTTAAAAAGAGACACTTTCACAATCTCTTATAAATTGATTCGATTTGCAAGGTATTTCAAAATAAATTTTAATTCAAAATGTTAAAAGCTACAGATGACTGGAAATAATGTAAAAACAGAAAATCCAATTTAAAAATACATATTTCATGTTGGAGCACAAGCATGCATCTCAGATTGTTCCCTGAGTTTTCAAAGTAACTGAATACAATAAAATGTAATCCGGAAACAAAAGCAGAAACACACCAGCAGCTCCTGGGCAATGATTAACAAACGGGTCAAGTCATAATTACTTTAAACAAGCTTCATCCTATTTATAAGATTATACCGCTTTTCATCTCGGTTAAGAAATGAGAGTCCCTTGTCGTAAGAGTGATGATAGAAAGTACTCCTTGGGCAGGCAGTTGGATGGGCAAGGCTGAAAACAAAGGAGAGGTTTGAAAGCTCTAATTCAGACCTGATTAGACAGAATGAGAACATGGATGGGGAAGCCATGAGTGGCCAAGGACTCAGAATTTGGGTGTGGGGAGGGAGGGGGACCCATGACCATATATGAATTCAGGAGGAAAGTTTCAGGACTGCTCCATGATTTGGAATCCCAGAAAAGGAAGTGGGTTCAAAATGAGTGAGAAACATTCTTTGTGTGCAGGAAAAAGGATTGAGGCATGCCCAGCGTGGGAGACCCCAGTTAGGAGCAGAGAGGGTAGAGTGAGGGGGGGTGGAAAAAGGAAGGAGAGTATTCATGTTTGTCTCTAAAGGGCAGTAGGAGTCTTAACATTTGTGGGCATGTCATAAGTCATCAGCCTACTTAACTATCTAGAAAGCAAATGCAATTATAAGCTATTACAGAAAAGATTCTCCTCTGATTTAATTTGTTAGAAGAAACCATGGCATTGGAATATAAATGTATGGACGAACAGTGGGTGGATAGGGCCAGAGAGGTCATACAGCAGGGAGGGCACTTGCCTTGCTCCCTGCCAACCCAGGTTTGATGCCAGCATACCTCTGAGCCAGGAGTGAACCCCGAATGCAGAGACAGGAGAAAGCCCTGAGCACAGCTAAATGTGCTCCCCAAACCAAACCAAAACAAAAGGGAGTGGTTGCAGTGATCATGAAAGATAGGGTGGGTGGGATTAGCTTAACGACCTGGGTGGCCAATCTTGGGATGGATATTAAAAGTCTTTCAAGTTCTGTTGAGGGTTCTGGAGAACACGCTGCCTATCAAATTTGTGGGACTCGGTGAAATGAAATCCCGGATCCTCTGGAGGGAAAGGATGCAGAATTTCAAGTTGCAAGGATGATGACATGGGATCCCAGCATTCCCCAGCTGGCATGGCCATTCAAAGCAGCTTGGGTAGACACCCTTCCTGCCATCATCACCATGAGTGGGATAGAAGAGGGACAGGAAGGGCTGGAGTTATCAAAGATCAAAAGCGGAGTCAGATCGCAGGAGCAGAGCTCAGGTGCTGGCCTTGTTGGGTCTGGGCAATGGGAGAAAGAATTTACCAAGAGAGATGGTTAGAGGAGCGCCAAGTAAGTTTTTTAAGAGGGGCCAGAGCAATAGCACAGCAGGTAGGGCATTTACCTTGCACACGACCAACTTGGGTTCGATTCCCAGCATCCCATATGGTCCCCCGAGCACCGCCAGGAGTTATTCCTGAGTGCAGAGCCAGGAGGAACCTCTGAGCATCGCTGGGTGTGACCCAAAAAGAAAAAAAAAAACAAAGGTTTCTTAGAGAAAGAGCTCACTGGTCAGACCGACAGTGAGAGAGAAAGAAAGAGACAGACAGAGATAGAGACAGTAGCAGAGAGACAGAGACAGAGAGAGTTATAAGGAGAGACAAAGTGTAAGTGAAAGAGGAGAGAGAGTGCAGATGGAGTAGAATTTCTGCTTTCTAGCTTTCTATAGATTAGTCAGTTCTGAGAAGTGGAAGTGCTGGAGAGCTGTAGGCGATTCTGGGATTCCAGATAAAATGTTCTGAGTCAATCTAGAGAAGGGAACAAATGAATTTAAAATATTTGAAGCAGGGGAGGAGAAAGAGAGAGAGAGACAGAGACAGAGACAGAGACAGAGACAGAGAGAAAGAGACAGAGAGAGAGAGCCAGAGTCAGAGACAGGGAGAGAGAGAGAGAGAGAGACAGAGACAGAGACAGAGACAGAGACAGAGAGAGACAGAGACAGAGAAAGTCTGGGCCAGTTGTAGGGGCTGAACAGAGAGTCGTGTGTTCGGTATCGGGCACGGCCGACTGTGTTAGCTGGGCTGAACTCAGCTTTTGGGGGGAGTTTAGTTGTGGGACTTGAGTTAGGCGCCTCATCCTGGGGGCCCATGCCAGACCCCTTCAACGGACGTTTTCTGAACATTGTAATGCTCTCCAAGACTTTGTCCCCAGGTCACCTCAATCACACCTACCTGGTGGTTCTGTTTCAAATTTCATCCCTGGCAGAGATGTGGCTCAGCGGTAGAGCACATGCCTAGCTGTGTGAAGCTGTGGGCTCCATCCTCAGGAGTGCAAAAGTTTAAAACAAATAAATAAATGAAAATTCACTGCCCTCCCCCCCCCCACCGCCATGTACCTGGGTCCCCTTGCTAAGCCCAATTTCCCTTCACTTACCCACTCTGAGCTTCAGTAACAAACCATCACAACACCTTTCCTTCTTCCTCCAGAAGGCAGTTCCCTGTGCTCAGGGAGTCCTTCCTTTCTTCCCTCCTTCTTTCTTCCTCCCTCCCTCCCTCCCTTCCTTCCTTCCTTCCTCCCTCCCTCCCTCCCTCCCTCCCTCCCTCCCTCCCTCCCTCCCTCCCTTCCTTCCTTCCTTCCTTCCTTCCTTCCTTCCTTCCTTCCTTCCTTCCTTCCTTCCTTCCTTCCTTCCTTTCTCCCTCCCTCCCTTCCTTCCTTCCTTCCTTCCTTCCTTCCTTCCTCCCTCCCTCCCTCCCTCCCTCCCTCCCTTCCTTCCTTCTTTCTTTCTTCCTCTCTTTTGTTTTTGAGCCACATTCAGGCTTTTCTCAGCACTTTATCCTGGTTCTGGGATCACTCTTGGCAGTACTGAGGGGGTCAAACAGAGCAAAGCACAAGGCAAGCACCTTCACCCTTGGGCTATTTCTCTGCCCAGGCACAGGCCAGGGCCACATGTAGTATTGAGACATTGGCTGGGGGTGGAGGGTGGGTGTGGAAAGGCAGTGTCTCCTGTCACAGGAAGTTGCCAACTGCACGGCCCCTGCCTCTTCTCTGGAGGAGAGTGTTCTGCTGAACTGAGCAGAGCGGGCTCCATCCGTCCCCTAGGTCCTCTTTCAAAGCCCAAACACACAAAGGGAAGAACACTTGTTAATTCCAGGTCTGCATCAGCATGTCTTGCTTTTAGGGCAAGACTGGCAAGCGAGGTAGGGTGGGATGGTTGCCTTTCTAGACGAAGCTGAAAAGGGCAGAGAGAGAGGATATCTGAGCAGAAGAATAGGGAATATTTTAAAGCTGATTTCACAAAAGCCCTCATCAGACACCCCTGTGCCATTTTATCTGAGCTTCTGAAGTGGTTCTCACTCTGATTGTTCCGAAAGTTGGGTGATTGCATTTAGGAGAGTCTGTTCTGCAGGGAACCTGAAAGCCAGGGAGTGCTTGGGGCAGGAATTCTTAGAATTACTTGGCTTGCTATTCCCTTTTCTGGAAAAAAGAAATAATAAAGCACTCAGTGCCACTGAAAATGGACTTTTTTCTCTTTTTTGAGCCACACCTGGTGGTGCTCAGGGATTACTCCTACTCTGAGCTCAGGGATTCCTCCTGGCAGGGCTCAGAGGACATTTATGATGCCAAGGATCCAACCCAGGCCAGCTGCACTCAAGGCAAATGCCCTACCTACTATACTACAGCACCAGCCCTAATCTACCTTGTTTAGGCTGCAAAAACCCTCCCAAAATAGCACCCAAAGTGACTCCTGTCTTGTGCCCTGTGGGGTGGTACCAACTACTTGGGTTGGAGAATCCAGGGTGTTTGTGGAATGCTGGGAATAAGGGTAGGAGGTGGTGAAGAGAAGATGGATCTGAAAGAGAAAATGCCTCGTTAGCCCCAAAGAGGGAGACAGGGGAGGTGGCAGAAGATAATTCATCCATCCCAGAGTGGATTAGGGAGTGTGGAGTTTAGGGCCCATTCCAGGGCAGATGGACCAAACTGGTCTCATCTCAATCCACCTCCTCTCTTGTTCCTATTTATTAAGTTTCAGCTCTAGGGGCAGAGTAAAGGGATGGGCTGCTCTGGGGACGTCCCCACTTGCAGTGTCTGTCCCCCATTGTCCTCTAGGGTAAGCCCCGCCTACCCTTCACTGAATTGAACTCACTGCATTCTTTTCTTTTCTTTTCTTTTTTTACTTTTTGGGTCACATCTGGCGATGCTCAGGGGTTACTCCGGGCTCATGCACTCGGGAATTATTCCTGGCACAGGGGACCCTATGGGATGCTGGGAATCGAACCCGGGTTGACCTCGTGCAAGGCAAATGCCCTATCCAACTGTGCTATCACTCTAGCCCCTCACTGCATTCTTTTACAATGTTCTGATTCCAGTTATAACTGGTTAGTGTGCCTCCTGGTGGACGTTGTCTGGGGCAGGGCAGAGTAAGTTGGGAAAGGAGCAGAGAGAAACAGCTCGCCTGATCTGACTCTGCTTCTCAGTGCTCAAATAGAAGTCAGTCTCTTCATCTGAAGCTCCTAACTCTGGCCTCTGATTTTGCATTTGTCCTTTTCTTCCAAGTGTGGAGCGAAGCCTTCCACAGCTGCTCTGGAATGCTTGTCAGGGTTGCCAGCCTTCACTGCGGATTAGGAAATGGCTGTTTCTCAATCTGTATACAAAGAGGAAAGTGAGGCATTTGGGACATTATCTTTTTTCTACCGGAGGCACAGAAACATATTACAACAGAAAGCAGAAGTGATTAACTGCTGCCTGGAAATTGGAGGGTGTTTTCCCTTGGAAGTCTAAGGTTACATAACTAGGTAATTGTGCCATGCAAACCACCTCTATCTTGGAGTTTTTTATCCGTCATAAGAGGAGAACATTTTCAGTCGATATGCTACTGGGGAAGCATTCCAGGATGAAACAAAGTAGTTTATTTATTTGGGAAAGGGATGGCAGAAGGAGATTGATAAGAACAGATACTGCACTTGATCTTAGCTAAAAGGCCCAGAAACAATGGAAGGAGGTGGTGCTCAGGGATTACTCCTGGCTCTGTGCTCAGAGGTCATTCCTGGTGGGGATCAGGGAACCCTGTGCAGTGCCAGGGTTCAAACTAGAGTCGGCTGCCTGAAAGGCAACCTTAACCCCTTGTACCATCTCTCTGGCCCAAAGTAAGTAAACTATCAGGTGGCAGCTAAGAAGCACCTGGAGAACAGGGCAGGGGAACTGTGCTGACCACCTGAGTTCGGCGAGTGTAAACTCAGGCTGGACCGAGGATTGCTCATTTTTTGCAGGAAAAGGAAAGTCAGCCCTACCCTCTGCTCGTTTGCCAGGACTGCCGTTCTCCCTCACAACTAAGAATTTCATGAGGAGGAGAAAGAGGGAAATAAAACAACTTTATTTAGAGAAATATGTGGGGTGGAGCAAGAGAGAAGGGGATGAGAGAGAGGTGACTAGCAGCTTCCCAGAAAGTTCACAATCAGGGACCTCACCCTATCCATCTGCCTGCAACAGTATTAAAATAACATGATATTCGCAGTGCATCAGGCAGGGTACTTGCCTTCCATGCTCCTGACCTGGGTTTGATCCCAGGCACCTCATATGGTCTTCCAAACCTGCCAGGAGTGATCTTTAAGGGAAGAGCCAGGAAAAAGCCCTGAACATCGCAGGGTATGACCCAAAAATAAAATAAAACAACATTATCTGAGGCTGGAGAGCTAGGAGGTAAGGCACTTGCCTTGCATGAGTCAAACCCTGACTCAATCATTGCACTGTCTAGACCCCTGAACACCACCAGGAGTGATCCATGAACACAAAGCCAAGAACAAACCTTGAGGACCACCAGATATGACTCCCAAACAGACAAAGAACATGCCGTCCTTGCTCAGGAATTCTTGGTGAGTTTTATCTGGCATGCCTGGGTGCTCCTCCTCTTTCATCTCTATAAATAGGTCTGTTGTATCACTTTCCTTCCCAATAAATTGTTGTGGTTTGTTTGCCTTTTTGTTGTTGTTGTTGTTGTTGAGCAAAGTCACATGGAGCAGATTCCAAATGATACCAAACCTGAACGAAAAATCAACCAGAGGCTTCAGGCCTGTTCCTGCAGCCCAGTCCCGGGAGAGGGGCCATGGAGATGGCGCACGCACCAACTCTTAGTTGATGTAGTTGATTGCTCACGTATGGAGAGAAAAGCAAGATTTTGCCTATAAAACACCAGATTAAACCAAAGGACTTTGCCAATTAGAGTCCTAAGAATAGGAAGGAGGCTGGGAAGCTGGGAAAGGAACATCTGGACCTCAGCCTGGCACTGGGCTGTGCTCGCAGCTGTTAGCTCTGCTCCTGCCCGGCCGAGATCATCCTGTTGTCAGAATCCTGAAGGCGTTTGAATCAAGGAGCATCCTGGCCACTCGAGCTGGCTGTGCTCCATGGAAGTACAATATGTGATGCTCATGATTTTCTCGGGGCATAATCAAAACCGACTTCAAAGATGAATCAAAATTCAGAGGTGTTTGGGGTGTTTTCTTTTTAAATTTTGGCTGGATATCTATACATTTGGGATGAGACCCATGATTTAAATGTTATTTGATTTTGCTCCTGTTTCATATTAAGTTCATTTCAGGGAGCTGACAGACTGGTCTTCTTTGTTCTCTTCCTTTTTTTCTCCTCCAGATCAAAACAAATACTTCCCTTACCAAACGAAAGATAGAGTTTCCATATGACCCAGCAACTCTGCTTCCCACTATCTATTTGAAAACTAGGAAACAATTGACACCAGAAGTTGTATTCACTCCAGTGTTTGTGGCAGACTTATTTACAGTAGCTAAGATAGGGAAAACTGAAGGCTGATCAGTAGGTGATTGAGTGAAGAGAGTGTGGTGCACTTATCCGATGGAGTGCTATTCAACCATTAAAGATGTTGTTGATTTACAGGTAATTTTACTCTAACTTTTGATTCAACATTCTTCAGAACACCTTTCATCTGTGGCCTCCATTCCAGAGTGGGGGCTGATAGGTCCTTCAGAACATCCCACCCAGTGGAAGGAAGGAGATCATGGGGGACGTTTCACTTGCCTCGTACCTACCTTGAGTGGACCAGGCCACTTCTCTGATCTCAGTGAAGGCTACTGGGTCACAGATCTAGACGGAAAGCTGAGCTGGGAACTATGGTTCAAGTAGGCCACCCAAATAGGCGATATTTTGGAAGAAGGAGAGCCACAGAAGTTAACTCTGCTCTATCCCCATGTGGAATAACAAATCCTCTCTCAGGACCAAACCAGAGGCCCACACAGATGAGGCTTGGGGTCTATGGCTCAGCCACAGGCCTGCCCCCTTGGAAAAATAAGCGATACTGATTTCCCCTGTGTGTCTTTATAAGCACTTTTTTAAAAGTGTGAGTATCATATCAATTCTCTTTCCAAACAAGGGGCATCTTTTGTATATAGCTTTTAATGATTAGCAGTCTACTCTTTCTCTCGAACAATTGGTATTCTCCTTCTCAAGCCATTGCTGCCTAGTACTTACTAATTAAAAATTTACCTACTCTACTGGGCCCCCTTGGAGAGATTTAGTCCATATTCATGATTTGGAGTTGAGGAAAAACATGCAAATTGCACACTCTTCTGAGATGCCATAAAAATACTGAATCTGATGACTTCAGAAACTTGAGGAAGGAATCCAGATAATTTCCAATTATGTTATTCATTCATTCAGAAATAGAAATTATTCTCCTACTAGATACAGGAATGAAGACATGTTTTATGTTTTTCTAGCAACATATAATATTTAACTTAATTATCCACAATTTGAAATGTAAATGTATTAAGGTTTTCCAGTGGGAAATAAAGAACATTACCCAATTCCCTACCCCGCCCCCCAGTACGTGCTCTACTTCCTTGCTTCAGCTGGTAGTCGGCGAGAGTTTGTCTCTCAGGACTTCGTTTATTCAGGCACATACAGCTGGTCCTCCTGGTGTGGAGCAGGACTCAAAGCCCCAACCTTACTCTCCATCTCTCTCCATCTCGCTTCCCCTGCTCCTTCCAGAAGCTTCCACTTGCCCAGAGATCTCTATGTCCACGAACAAGGAAAAGCCATTGCATTGACTAAGGGTTTGAAAGCACCTCAAGGAATGAGAAAACAAGTTGATAATGACTTGGTAACATAGTAGATTGGTTTCCATTCCTTGGTTTGTTTTCAGCCAAATGAGAAGAGAACTTGATTAAACCATCGGTTGATAGAACATTAGAAGTAATTTAGGTGGGGGCGTGTTGAGGCCAAACATGCGGTGCTGGGGGCGGGGGGGTTACTTCCAGTGGTGGTGCTTGAGGGACCATGTGATGCAGGGATGAGCAGAGCATTTCTGCATGCAAGGCAGGTGCTCTAAACCAATATGCCTCTCCCTGATGTTTTATGAGACATGTAGTTTGATTTCTGATATGTATCCTTTTTTTTTCCTTTTGGGTCACAACTGGTGATGCACGGGGTTATTCCTGGCTCTGCACTCAGGAATAACGCTTGGTGGTGCATAGGAGACCATATGGAATGCTGGGAATCGAACCCGGGTCAGCTGTGTGCAAGGCAAATGCACTACCCACTGTGTATCACTCCAGCCCCTCTGATATTCAAAGACTTAGGTGGTACTATTAAAACAATTTTCTTGGGACCTAATAGTGCAGGAGGTAAGGCACTTGCCTCGACAGAGCTGACCTAGTTTAATCCCTGGTACCACATCTGGTCCCCTGAGTACAAGCAGGTCACTTCTGAGCAAAAGGCCACGTGTTAGTTCCTGAGTACTACTGACTATGCCTCAGTCCCCTCACAAATTAAGCCATTTCCCCCCACTTTCCCTCCATTTATCTGGAATAAGTTTCTAAGTACTTGACTTTATGAAACTAAAATGTAAGAATCCAGTGAATACCGATCTTTTATAAAATTTTAGGTATTCATCCATTGGGAGACATATGAAGAAAAAGAGAAAAAATAATAAAGAATTTAAAGGAAAGGTAAAAAGCAGAAAAACATTGCCCATTTCACTAAAGATGTAATTTTTGGTAAGGCATCATGCTTTTTTTTCATATAATTATAAAAAGTCTGTGAGATATTTTCGCTTTTGTTTCATTATGCAATGGTAATTATAGTAAGGATAAATAAATTCAGAAGCAATTATTCAAAACTCAGATTGGAAAATTTAAGATATATGATATTTTTGAGAATTAAATTTAAATGCATACCCATATTTGTGTTGCAGAGATATATAATGGAAATGCAAATCTAATGAACAAAAGAAATTACATAAAGCACCTGTAAAAAAAAGAGTGTGTTCATGTATTTAAAAATAGTTTCTGGGAGGTGCTAAATCACTTTGGAATTTATATTCCACTGGACCTATGTAAAAAGTGAAAACTAAAGGGCTGGTAAAACACTTGCCTTGCACACAGCAGAGCTGGGTGTCATCGCTGGCATCCTGTATGGTTCCCTGAAACTCACCGGGAATGATCTGTGAGTGCAGAGCCAGGAGTGATCCCTAAGCACAGAGCCTGGAGCAAGCCCTGAGCACAGCTGACTGTGGCCTTCCCCACCAAGGAAGATTAAAAAAAAATAAGGTTTTGTTTTAAATTTTCCATAAAGCACTTGAAATAATATCCAAACAATTATTTAAATTGATGATAATTTTGGGAATTAAGCATGTATGAAGAGATAACCTTGTTTCCAATATTATTTTAGGAAAATCATACGAAGATGCCAGTTTTTGTTTGGGTGCATTTTACCATTCGATGCACCAGACAGAATTAAAACCACCAGCGTTTGCACCCAGGCTTGTGTAAAGAGAAAACCTCTTCTCAAGAGTTCCACTGTCTCTTCTTTATTGCACTGAACATGCCTGCAGTGATCCACATTTGTGGATGAGGAAACTGAGGTCCAGAGAAATTTATTGAAATTGTAAATCATAATGCCTGCTCTTGAACCTGGGCAAATTTGAAATATAAATAGAGGATGCATTCTGAGTAGCCGTCTGCTGACTTGCTTCATCCAATAGGTAGGCATTTCTCGGGAACGAGGTTATTTGTGAACCTGTGTCCTTTTCCTACTACCCTAACAAGCAGCAGGACACAATCAGAATCACAGTAGTGCAAGGATAGTTGACTATTCGTTGAAGTCACTCAAAAGTCAAATGAAGTCAAAATAGTGTAGTTCAATTAGTTGTGTCGAACCATTGGAAGAGTAAACTTCCTTCCTTCCTTCCTTCCTTCCTTCCTTCCTTCCTTCCTTCCTTCCTTCCTTCCTTCCTTCCCTCCCTCCCCCTCCCTCCCTCACTCCCTTCTTTCCTTCCTTCCTTCCTTCCTTCCTTCCTTCCTTCCTTCCTTCCTTCCTCCCTCCCTCCCTCCCTCCCTCCCTCCCTTCTCTCTCTCTCTCTCTCTCTCTCTCTCTCTCTCTCTTTCTTTCTTCTCTCGGTCACACCTGGCGATGCACAGGGATTACTCCTGGCTCTGCACTCAGGAATTACTCCTGGCAGTGTTGGGGAACCATAGGGGATGCTGGGAATTGAACCCAGGTTGGACGTGTACAATTGTAAACTTTCAATTGATTTCCACAGCTGTCATGACATTCACAATCCCTTTTATTAAAAGAATAAAACATGTATTAAAGTAGCGGCTGTTACTGGAAGCTGAAAGGTTCAGCTAGAACCCAATGTAACCAAGTGTCCAATGTTTGCTACCCTGTAATAAGTCAATGATGCTGATCAATAATGCACCTGATCCCCCCCTTTTTTTTCTTTAAACATAACCGCTTTCCTTTCTCCTTCCGGAAAGCAGTCTCCCTCAACAGTCCTAAGGCTTTGGTTCTTATCTTCCTCCCAAAGCCAGTTTGTTCTCCAGCCCCTCCCATCCTTAATTCTATCTTCTCGGCCTTCTGCATTTTCGTGTTTGTCCTGCTCCACCCTCCTGGTAATTAGCCCTCTGTTTTTTCCTTCCAAGATGACTGACTGAGAAGTTTTCCCTCCCAGTGAGAACTTTCTGTTTTTTAATTCTGTCTTCTACAGAAGCCAGATTCTTTTTCGTCTGAATATTTATCAGTCAGCTAAAACATCTAAGCACATTTAAAAGGACCCGGGAGGATCCCTTGAGACTGTCAACAAAGTAGCCAATTTGCAAGGCACTAAAATTATGGCATTGGAAGAATGCAGGACTTGGTAACACTTCCAAAGTTAGTGGATTTTGGATCGACAACAAATATTTGATTTTCTTATGGTGGGGAGCAAATGATTATGAAAAGAACTTGCATTTTTCTTGCTAACTCATATGAAGCAAGACAGAAAAGAAAAATATTTAATTATCACATGGTATTTCAGTAAAGGAGATAAATTTCTCCCCTAAATTGCAGTTATGATTAATTAGAATGATTAGTAATAATCTCAGATTTAAAAATCAGGCAGCCTAGATTATAAATGGGAATAATTTACTGGTTAAATAAAAGTTGTTAGAGACTCTGCTTTTTACGTTTATATTTTCTAGTAATCAGATTAATCTAAACAAATCATGTTAATATTTGTACTATAACTCAACTCCATTATCAGGAACTTGCCATCTAAGTGGTTAACGACTACATTAACGTATAAATACCAGTTCAAGTTCACTCAGAGGTCATAAGCCTAGGTGGTATTGTGATAAAATATTCTTTTGTCCTGAGAGATCAGTTCTGTAATAAGAGACACTTTTGCATTTCAAAAGAAACACAATCCTTTTGCTGCAGCTGTTTGTGCAGACAAACACCTGAAGGCCACTTGCCTTTAACTGTTTTTCATCTTAAAGGGAAATTGTGCTGACAATGAAAAGTAATCTAGTAATAAAATGTAGTAAAAACTGTAGTAATCCAGTGATGACTACAGAGCTGAATTTCAGTCTCTCACAAAGGCCCGTGAGTCTGTGGGACTCAAGTCTAGTGCCTGGAAAAACTGCTTTGAACTCTCCTCGCCTGCGCTATCAGAGGGTCGGCTCACAGCCAGGACTCAGTTCATTGGCTCCAGGGGGGTGGAGGGTGGAGGGGTGGGGGAATAGACACGTTAAGACAGAATTGCTTTGGCAGCGTCAGTTAAGAACTCAAGGTCCAGGAGGACTGGTCCACACCTGGAACCCTGCCTCAAGTTCTGGGAAGAAGGCCGTTGGAGAAGGGAACACTGTGACAATGGTAATTGGAAATGATCACTCTGGACAGGAATTGAGTGCTAACACTTGGTAAAGGGGCAAACATGAGAACCTCTCAGTACTTATATTGCAAACCATACTGCCCAAAAGGACAGAGAGAGAGAGAGAGAGAGAGAGAGAGAGAGAGAGAGAGAGAGAGAGAGAGAGAAATTGCTTGCCGGTGTTGGAACATTGTATGACTGAAACCCAACCATGAACAGCTCTGTAACTGTGTATCTTATGATGATTCAATAAAAAAGAGTGAAAGAGAGAATGAGAAAGAAAGAAAAAGAACGAGAGAGAGAGAGAGAGGACCTTTGGTGGTAGCTTGTGATCTAATCAAGGTACGAGCACTTTTCCTAAGGACAAGGGATCTGACTAGTTAGAATGACTATTTCGCTAGTGTTGGAAGAAGCTGGGCTTTGGACTAAGGCTGGATCAGTGTTCTGGGACCCAATTGCAGAGCAGAATGTCAGTCATGTCCCTAGAATGTCACCTACTCATGAGGTGTCCTGAGCCACGATTAGTTGATCCAAGATGCCAGCGGACAAATGGACAGGAGTGACTGGCTGTCCCCTTCCTTTCGAGACAGTCAGCTTATTAGGAATGCATCTTTGTTGTTCGGACTGCTTTTGCAGAGAGCACTGCTAATTCCTCTCCTCTGTCCCTTTCAGGAAGGCAGGATGAAGCTCCAGTCAGGACCTGTCTGGGGATTGAAACGGGGAGAAGGGCAGAAGGATGGTTTTCATCTCTTTTGCTCTGAAAGGGAGATTTTAACAGAATAATCCAATCACTAATGATAACGCTGTTCTGCATGTTGCATCCATTCAGATTACAGTCAGTGCCCAGGAGAGAAAGTCCATGTTGGCAGCAGTTTACACAAAATTAAAGTCTTATTTGTCTCATGGAAAAGTATTCCAGAGGCAGACAAGAAGGACAGGACTCACGACTGCCTCTCTGAATGTTTGCTTGGCCAACAGCTCTGCCACCCCTAGGCTGTGCCCATGACCTCAGAGTCCCCACTGAATGCCAGAGCGCCAGCCATCATTGCTGTGATCCAGGAAGAATAGGAGGCATATCCTCCTCCCTTTAGGGAATCTTCCTGGAGATATCACACAAAACACTTCAACTACGTCTCCTTGGCAAAAACTTCTGGTCATCTAGCTCTGACAGACTCATTCAAGTACCCAGTGGGTTTGATGATAACGAGCAAATAAAAATTGTGGATGTTCTTATTGAGGAAGGAGGGAGGGGATGGGTCCTGAGGGTCCCTAGAGTGGCCTCTGCTACACATCTGACCACCCATGAATGCACAGTGGGGCACGTTTGGGGAAGAGTTGACTTTTTAAAAGAGATCATAACAGATATCCCTGGAAGCCAACTAACAAAGCCCAATTGCCTATTTACGATAATATACAGAATCGCATCATGGTTAGAAACTACTTGATGGGGCGGAAACGATTGTACGGTGGGGAGGGCATTTACCTTGCACGTGGCCCACCCTGGGTTCAATTCCTGACATCCTAGGGGGTACCCTGAGCACTTGCCAAGGTAATTCCTGAGTGCATAGCTGGGAATAACCCCTGAGTGTTGCTGGATATAGCCCCCAAACAAAAACAAAACAAACAAAACAAAAACAAAAAACCAATAAAACCTATTTGAAAACCCAAAATGTTTACTCATTATATAATGAATCACCAAGTTGATAGAGAATTTGAATACTATAAAGATGACCAGAGAATTGAAATAGAATGATCATTTTTTGTTTTAAAAAGCACAACAGTTGTTATAGAAAATCATATCCATTCATCTGGATGTTCTAAAACTCAAAATACAAAAGCTTTTTTGTATTAGAATTAAGACTCAAGTTTTAGAAGAAAAACTTTATTTGTGGAGGGGTTATCATTACCTTCTAAAGGTCAGACCCCTCCAAAAAATACACAGAAAATCAAAGTTGAATTCTAAACCCCGGTTACTATGACAACCATAGCCATGACACTCTATTTCATTGGGTCATGCTGGTTCCATTTGTTTTTTAAGAAAAGGGTGTATTTGAGTAGCAGGGAGACAGGGATGATGGATCGAGTCACAGCCTGGAGGTCAGAGGCTACTTTCTATTCTCAGCCCCAGCATTAATTTGCATGGCCACGGGCAGTAACTGAAAGGAAAGTTTGGTTTTGTAGCCACCTTCTGCCCAAAGAGTAGTTCTAGGCCCTTTGAAGCCCTCTTCAGAGATAGAAGGTGCCCATTGGGGAGCTTACAACGAGAGGCCCCGAGGACCTGCCTCAGCAGCAGCGTCAGTTCTCTTTCTCCAGGTGGGAATTCCCACAGCAACCCCACACCTGCCAATCAAGCCACGTTCCTGCAGCCAGTACATTTGGAATGTTCTTTCCTTGGCATGCGTCTCTATCCAGACATCTGAGCAACTGCAGACTCAGCAGCTTCAAAACTTCAAGGAATGGGTCCAGACGTCCTCAAGTTCCAAGAATCGCTTCTCTAGCCCCTGCAGCCTGGGCCCAGGGTAGCTGTTCGTGCTGCAGGAATCAAGACGGAGGAAGTTCAAGGAAGGCTCACGGCAGCGGGGCTAGTCTGCATGAGGCTGTGACGGGGAGCACCTGGGATTAGCCCACAGACACTTTCATCTGCCTCACAAATGCGGCTGATGAGTTTTTCCTTCTCCTTCAGAGTATGTCTCCTGCTACATTTAGACATGCCGTGAGACTCAATTGCTCTATTACCATAAAGTTGAGAGATAAAACGACTTGTGTCAAAATAAGCCCGTCTGCTAAGGATGTTTGGTTCACTTGGAAACTCTGAAATTGTCGACATTTTTCTGATTGAAAAATCAGCCCTGTAAAAGATCATTTTAGTTTTTTGTGGGGGAGAATTTTGGGCCACACCCAGGGGTGCCTAGAGATTCTTCCTGGCTCTGTGCTCAAAGATAACTCCTGGAGAGACTTGGGACCACACGAGGTGCTGGGGATTGACCCTGGATAAATCCTTACCTATTGGATGATCTCTCTGGCCCCTGCCTTGTAGAATATTTTAAGAGGTGTGCAAAAATGGGGCTGTATTGAACCAGCTTGGTCATGAATTTTCCCAGAACTATATTACTCCCGGCAGCCCTGCACCCCCGCCCCCATACCCCATCTTCACAGGAACCATCACAAACCCATCCCCCAAGGCCCAGTGTGTTTGAGACCAATACTGACTTCATTTTAGTCCAAAGACTTGTGAATGAATCCTAACTTTGTCCCTTTACCATTTGTGTCATCTTCAGCACAATGCTTCATTGAGCCTCGGTTTCCTCATATGACAAGTGGAAATAATATCAGCCTCCCAGGGCCGTGAAATTTTTTTGGGGGGGGGGTCACACTAGCGATGCACAAAGGTTACTCCTGGCTCTGCACTCAGGAATTACTCCTGGCGGTGCTCAGGGGACCATATGGGATGGTGGGAATCGAACCTAGGTTGGCCGCGTGCAAGGCAAAGGCCCTACCTGCTGTACTATTGCTCCAGCCCGGGCCATGAGGTTTAAAGGAACAAATGGACCAGACGAGGATGTGGCTCGGGGATAGAGTGTGGATTCCTGTCAGGGATGCCCTTCTGCTGATTGTTTCAAGGAAGCTGGAAGTGCAGTAAAGGTAAAGGTAAAGGCCCTCCCGTTGATCATCGATTTGCTCGAGCGGGCCCAGTAACGTCTCCATTGGAGACTTTGTTGTTACTGTGTCTGGCATATCGAATACGTCACGGGGAGCTTGCCAGGCTCTGCCGTGCGGGCGAGAGACTCTCGGTAGCTTGCCGGGCTCTCCGAGAGGGGCGGAGGAATCGAACTCGGGTCGGCCATGTTGGCTGCGTGCAAGGCAAACGCCCTACCACTGTGCTATTGCTACTGGAAGTGCAGTAGATTGGACAAAGAGTGGGAGGGGGCGCTATGCTCGCTCTTGCTTAAACACTTGCTGCGACACCTTTTTCCTAGTTTCTGTAAAATGCTGACTTAATTTAAATATAATAAAATTTAAATAAATAAAATTTACATATTATAAATTACATATTATATATTTAAGTACTATACATATATACTTCTATATTATTAAATATTATATGGGCTGGAGCGATAGCACAGTGGTAGAGCATTTGCCTTGTGTGCACCTGGCCCGGCCGAGCCGGGTTCAATTCCTCCACCCCTCTTGGAGAGCCCGGCAAGCTACTGAGAGTATCTCGCCCTCACGGCAAAGCCTGGCAAGCTACCCGTGATGTATTCAATATGCCAAACATAGTAACAACAAGGGCTAGAGCGATAGCACAGCGGTAGGGCGTTTGCCTTGCACGCAGCCAACATGGCCGACCCGAGTTCGATTCCTCCGCCCCTCTCGGAGAGCCCGGCAAGCTACCGAGAGTATCTCGCCCGCACGGCAGAGCCTGGCAAGCTCCCCGTGACGTATTCCATATGCCAGACACAGTAACAGTAACAACAAAGTCTCCAACGGAGACGTTACTGGGCCTGCTCGAGCAAATCGATGAACAATGGGAGGGCCTTTTTTTTTTTTAGTAACAACAAATCTCACGATGGAGACGTTACTGGGCCCACTCGAGCAAATCGATGAATAGATGAAATATTTTATGTATATATATATTATATATGTATATATGCATATATGCATATATATGTTTAGTTTTGTTTGTGTTTGGCCCACACCTTGCATTGCTTAGGGCTTACTCCTGGCTCTCAGGAGTCACTCCTGGCAGGCTCAGGGGGCATATGTGATGCGGGAGATCAAACCTGGGTTGGCAGCATTCAAGGCAGGCACCCTACATGCTGTTCAACTGCTCCAGCCCTGACATCTGAAAATAAAAGCCCCATTATTGGCAGAGAACCTCATCCAGCCCAGAACAAGCCACTGTGTCTCACACTTGAAGGTGTCTTTTAAAAATAGGTTTCTTAAATATTATGGAAGGCACCATGATTTACATAGTGATTCATAGTTTAGATTCCAGCTTGCAGTGCTACAACACACTCCCACCATCAGTGTCCTTCTGCCACTGTCCTCCGCCGGTTCCTCCCCCCAATCCCCTAGTTCTCCTCCTCGACAGGCAGACTTTGAAGTGTGGTGGTTGTGGCTTGGGCGTCCTGCTTTCAGTGTTGTTGGCCCCATTGTTTAGCTACATACATATACCATACCTCTGCACTACACATGAGCTAGAGGCTCCTGCTCCTGTTTTCTTTCATTCATCTATTCTTACCCCCAGCTCCTTCCTCAAATTCTTTTCTTCCATTATTCTCATTTCTATGATTAATGGTGAAGGGTAATCTGGATACACCATGCATTCTTTCCTCCTGCTGTTTTTCTATATACCACAAATATGTCAGATCATCCACTACTTGTCCTCTTTCTTCCGATTCACTTCAATTAACATAAAATCCTCCAGCTCCATTCAAGTTGCAGCAAATGGCATGATTTCATCACCCCTTGCTGCATAGTATTCCACTGGGTACATGTACTATACTTTCATCTTTTCTTGGGCACCTAGGTTGATTCTGTGACCTACTATTGTACTGAGTGCTGTCATGAGCAGTGGTGTGCATATATCCTTTTCAATGAAGGGTTTTGTGTCTTAAATGTAGATGTCAAAAAAGAAGAATTGCTGGAACTTGAAGAATTTTTACTGCTCGCTGGAGGAACGTCTTTAACATGTAGGTATTTAAAGGCAATTCCCAGGGGGCTGGAGCAATAGCACAGCAGGTAGGACGTTTGCCTTGCAGGTGGCCAACCTGGGTTCGATTCCCACTATCCCATATGGTCCCCTAAGCACCGCCAGGGGTAATTCCTGAGTGCAGAGCCAGGAGTAACTGCTGTGCATTGCCAGGTGTGACCCAAAAAGCAAAAAAAAAAACCCTCCACCTCTTTAAAGGCAATTTCCAGACTTTCCTGCCTGGGACCCAGGTCTCTATAAGAGAGGGGCAAAGCACTACAGGTCTACCTTTGTTCTACTCTGTCATTTTTCTGAAATAATGCAGACCACCTGCCAGTTCTTGGAGCTTCAGGAGGACATGTGGGGTCAGGAGCTCACCTGGATTTTCTGTCTTTACAAACTAGAATTTTTGTTCCTTTCCAGCCCTGTATGTGAGTGGAAAATCAGGGATACTTGTCTTTACTTTCTTTTTCTGTTCTTGGCGTTGGAAGAGCTCAAGAATGGAAGGGCACTGACTTGGTTCTGAAGGGTCCAATATTATCTGTTTAAGGAGAGAGAAGAATCCTCTAGGAAGTCAGCTCTGAGAATAGGGGCTTATTTACAAACATTGCTCTTCCCAGATCTAGGAACTTTTTTGTTAATATTTTAAAGTCTTACATCACACTCTCCTATAAACAGCGCTGATTTTGCTGGGGTAGATTTACAAATCCGTGGTAATTATGTAATAAAGCAACTGATAAAGAGGGCACCGTCTAGCCCATCTCTCTCTGTCTCTATCTCTGTCTGTCTGTCTCTCTCTGTCTGTCTGTCTCTGTCTCTCTCTCTTTCTCTTTCTCTGCCTCTCTCGGGATTGGCAACCCCCACCTTCACATAGCTCAGCTCAGCACAGGAGAGGGATGGAACTGCAGCCTGCTTTGGCCAGCATCACTGCAAGAACACTGACAATGATCTCAAGCATTAGCTCGCAGGGAGGGGAGAAACCCGTGGACAGAGGAGTGTGAGAGGCAGTCAAATTCTCCTATAAAAAGCCTGTTCATGTGTTCCTTGGGAGTCTGTTTTGGGGATGCAGCTCACACCATCAACCAATCAAGGTTCCTACCAGAGTCAACCACCTCTGGCCTCCACATGTTCCCCCTCCGCCATGACAATGTTCCTCGGGCCTCTCAACATGCTGTTAACTTCCCCTGCAACCTGGCTCTTTCTTGTCACTGGACAAGAGGAATGACATAACTTCACTTCATGTTCTGAGTCTGGGCTTCATGGGATCCTGCAAACCGCTGGGCCCAGCAGGCCCCATCTCCATGTGAAGGGCGTCATTACCATCCTTCTTCCCATGTATGTTTCACAGGCTTGCAGTGAGAGGGGAAAGCAGCTCTAACCAGCTGCAGAGTCGTGTGACTTGCCCTGCGTCCTGATCAGGGTACAAGAAGCAAAAGTCCCCCAGAGGGAAGGAGTGCGTGCGTTGGCAAAGAAAAAGCAGTGGCTAACTACCTCCTAAGCCAGGAATTGCAAATTAATGTAGCAGACAGTGAGGGGGAGACAAGGTTTGGAGAGAGGTGGGTAGAGACTGAGGATGTAACTCAGAAACTGCTCCGTGGTTTCACGCGTCACATCACTGGGAGTGTCTGTTCTTTAATGGGGAAGGGGAAGAAGGATTGAGCATGCGAATCTGCTTAGAGAATCATTAGCAGAGTAGTTGAACAATCACGGGGTCAACAGTAGCTATCACAATCACTAGTGGTGAAGGCATTTGGCTCAATTTTCTTTAAATACTGCACTTACAGTTGACAAAAGTAGACACAAGCGGTGAAATACTTACATAGAGGATGTGTCATACTTTTATGACATTTGACTATGTTCATTGCAACCTTCTAAAATATGATTTCTACTATTGGGCTGGAGCAATAGCACAGCGGCAGGGCATTTGTCTTGTGTGTGGCCGGCCCTGCCAAGCCCAGTTCGATTCCTCTGCTCCTCTCGGAGAGCCCAGCAAGCTACCGAGAGTATCACGCCTGTGTGGCAAAGCCTCACAAGCTACCAGTGACGTATTCAATATGCCAAACACAGTAACAAGTCTCATAATGTTACTGGGCCCACTCGAGCAAATTGATGAACAATGGGAGGACAGTGACAGTGACTACTGGAACTATTTTAGTATGTATTCATGTTAGGGTAGTAATAATTAAAAAATGCAATGCACATCATATAATAAGACTGTGACAATATAGTGCTTGATTAGATAAATAGACCATAGCGTCAGAAGAAAAAGTCTAAATACATGACCCATATGCATGCAGTCACACAGTAAGTGACCAAAAGTCACATTACTAGGTACCAGGAAGAGATGAACTTTATGATTTATGGTGTTGGGTAAATTGGCTATCCATATGGAAAAAAATGATTCCCAATTCTGAATGATACTAAACACAAAAATCAATTACAGATAGAGTATAGATCTAAATGCAAATGCTATAACAATATGTTCTTCAGAAGAAAATGTGTTCATGGTTGTGGAGTAGGTATAGATTTTTTTAAAACAAGATCCACAAAATGTGAATCATAAAGAAAGAAAAGATAAATCGAAACCACATTCAGTTGAAGAACTTTGGGACATCAAGGCACCATGAAGGGATTGGAAAGGAAAGTCAGGTTACAAGAGAAGGTTTTGCAAAGTGTCTCTCAGAAAGGAAATTTATTTCCAGGATACATGAAGAACTTCTACAAACTGTTAAGAATAAAGGTGAAGCAATGGACAAAGACTAGACCCACGACACTTTGAGTGGATTCTCCAGTGCCAAATAAGCAAGGCCTTGCAGCAATAATGCCCCAGGGGCAATAGGTCAATTCGGATTTAAATCACAAGGAGGTAGTACCATGCATTCAATGAAATGATAAAGGGGGCTGGAGTGAGAGCACAGTGGGTTATTTATCTTGCATGCGGCCCACCCCCCGGGTTTGATTCCCACATCCCAAATGTCCTCTGAGCACACCAGGAGTAATTCCTGAGTGCAAAACCAGAAGTAACCCCTGTGCATTACAGAGTGTGACCCAAAAAGCCAAAAAAGGAAAAAAAAAAAGAAAAGAAAAAACGAATAAGACCCAGCAAGGGTGTGGAAGGATATGGAATGAGGAAGTTCCTCAAATACTGCTGGTGGGAGTGCTCTCCCTTGAGAACTTCCTAGGCAATGAGAGTAACATTGAACCTTCCATAGTGTGTGGAACCGTGGTATGGAAGTTCCACTGCTAGGCATATACCCAAGCAATTATACATGTATGTTCATGGAAAGGCGTGGAAGAGCATTCAAGCAGCACTGTTTGCACTAGCCCTGATTGGAAACTACTCCAAGGTCCATCAAGAGCAGAAGGGATTAGGCCCTGCAGCATTTCTCCAGACACAGAACTCAGCTCCCTGCCTCTACGCTGGTGGCGGGCTCCAAGCACAGGAGTGAATGTCACTAACAGCACACTGGAGACAAGGGACCAGGTCCAGCAGACAAGATAATCGACGTTATACCCCAGGAAAGTGATTACTCTTGGTGAGGGTCGGGGTTGGCCATGTTAGAGTCCCCAGTGCTGCCTGCCTGTGTGGAAATTCATGATCTGTGTATTTCTGGGGTATATGTTGTGCTGCAAGTGTTTGCCCCTAAATTGCAATTTGGAAGAAGGCACACATGGCACAATTACACAATACCAATACACAATTTTGTCAAGAAATACATGATGGAAGACATAGTCTGTAACACTCCTGTCATGGCAGAGTTTTGTATGTCATCTTGACTGGGTCACTGGCCAACTCATCAAAGTTGCAGTTGTGGATTAGTGAGTTGTCAGGATAGAATGTGAAGCAGGCAGGCAGACCCTGGCAATGAGTTTTTGTAGAAGTTACCCAGCCACCAGCCCAGAGGCATGAAGGCACAGTTTGGCAATACAAACTTTATTTATTGCGTGAGTCCTGAGCTTCTGTGAGTGATTAAGATTAGCATTTGAATCAGCAGGCCCAGGGAATGTCTGCCCATTTGTTGAAGATCAGAATAGAGGCAAATGGCAGAGGAGGAGAGGGTCTTTCTGTGTAATGGCTTAACTTGGAATCTCATTTCTTCCTTCCCTCAGGTAGGATTCAGATCACCAGTAGTCTCAATTTTTAGGTCTTCAGATTCGTACTGAAACTGTACCACTGACTCTCCTGAATCTTCTTGAAGACAACATTTCTTGGGACTTCTCAGCCTTTAAAATCACGAGAGCTAATACTTTATAATACCTTTATCACTACGTCCTATGGGTTATTTTCTGTTTCCCTGGAGAAACCCTAATATAATCCTACATTAAATTTTCTTGACTTCTAGAACAGCAATGCTATCTTAAAACATCTTGCAGCCATTCTTGTTGCTACTCCACACAAGATATCACTTGGCATGCTCTGTGCCCTGCTCTCTTTCATAATGCTGATTTCTTTAGTCACATTCAGTGATAGATGCATCAAACCCATGTCACCGAGTGTTTTGCTCCATTTTCACATCTGAATTTGAGCCGCTGATTTGCGTAGATTGGCATCTGAGCCGAACCTATAGCGTCCAGCTCATCTTTTCATTCAATCAATAAATTACAAGTAGTTACTGATCCGAATTGAATGCAAAACTGGATGAGGGTCATTACTGTTTCAGGAGATCTAAAGAGACCAACTCATCAAAGTTGAAGTTGTGGATTAGTGAGGTGTCAGGATAGAATGTGAAGCAGGCAGGCAGACCCTGGCCAAGAGTTTTTCTAGAAGTTACTCAGCCACCAGCCCAGAGGCATAAAAAAGGCACAGTTTGGAAATGCAAAAACCGAGTCCAGATAAGATTAATTGGTTCCACCCAGTTCCATGCTTCCCACCCCCCCCCCCCCCTTAGGGAAGAAGAAGCTTCAAAAGGAACAAAAGGCATGATAGGAGCCATAAGACAAGGAGAGGTGACCACCCCAAACACAAAGTGCTTTCTCTAAAGACAGCACCCTAGCAACAGACTCTTTGTGGGGTGGTGGCGGTGCTGTTTGGGAAAAATCGATTAAGAAAGTCGGCACTGCAAAGGTGGGCACGTGGTGAGCGCATTGAGCACATTCTTTCTTCCTGCATCCCAGTCTCTGCCATTGGAATGTTCTGCTCTCCCCCGCTGCTGCTGAAGCAATCTTCTCTCTGAAGGCATTTTGGATCTCCCTCCTGAGAGGCCCCGACTAAAGCTGTTTCACTTCCTGTTCATCCTGAAGCTCATCTCTGTGACGGTCTCCATGCTGAACCTAGGAAACCCTGGACAGAGTTTAGATCAGGACCCACTTCTCTTTACTTCCCAGGAGTAATCCCTGGCTCAAAGCTGCCTGCATCTGTTCAGTCTCCTCACCCACTTGCTTTCTCCATTTCCCCCTCCCTCCGCCCCTCTCCCCTCCCCCTCTGGCTCCCCACCTCTCCCACTGCCACCCTCCATCAATTGGACAAGGTTGTAGAATCCCCTGGATTATCTAGTGACCACAGAGTGAAGTTTATTTCTTGCACACAGCGTCATTCCCAGGCTCTGTTCATCTTCATCAGCAAAGAGCCCAGGCTTGCAGAAGCTTCCTGTTTCTGTTTTTGAGGGATGAGGAGAAAGTGCTGCCATTCAAAGCTTTGGTGGTTTAGGACACTAGTACTTCATAGACAGGGTTCCACAGCTTTCCTCTAGGAAGTCCTCCAAAGGGAGGACGATGAGCGTGTGTGTGTGTGTGTGTGTGTGTGTGTGTTGAGGGGTGTGTGTGAAATGTATGAATCTCTCTGCCTCCCCTTACCCCCCCCCCAAACACACAATATAGTTTTGAGAGGGGAGCACTTTCAGCAATGATGGACAGGACACCCGATGTCAACCAGGTCAGCCCATCAACCCTGGTGCTCAATGGTGAGTATTGCCCTAGGGAATGACATTCCAGCCAATTAAAACCATCAACTTTGCAACTAAGGAGAACTCCTGGGTGGCCTTGAGGAACTTCCTCCACTCTGTTCTATTGGCCCAATGGACTGCCTTAAAGAACCCCATGAACATGACAACATGATCCAAATGTTGGGAAATGATCTTTTTATGGAGGTCAGAAGGGTTTCTCATTTATTTACTTAAAGATAAGCAGGGATAAAGAGGAAACACTTATAAAGAGTTGAGTTGATAACTTGCAACTGGATATTTGTTTACTTCCCAGAGAGAAACAAAAAGAAATGATTTCTCTTCATTTTGGGGTGTTTGGGCCACACCTTGAAATACTCAGGGGTTACTCCTCGCTCTGTGATCAGGGGACCCTTGGTAGTGCTTGGGGGACCATACACAGTCCTCGGGATCAAATTAGCGTCAGCAGAATACAAGGCAAGTGCCCTAATTCCTCTCCTGTCCCCAAATGATTACTTTAATAACTGTAATCTTTATTTTAGGTTAAATATTAGAGAGGACATACTTTGTATTTGTTGTTTAAGAAGGTTTGTGAGCTGTGTCAAAATTCTAGAAAATGTATGATCGTTGAATTAATTTGGACAGCCTCCTCTCCAGGCAAATTTGAAACATTTACTGAGGATTTTGTTCATCATATAATAAAGTTAACTGCTTTTTAATCACCGGTCTAACTGACCATGTATGGACGCAGCCTCCACAGTTGTAAAATGTTTGAAAGGAAGCAAAAATAAAATTGAATTTTATATTGCAGATGGTTGGGGCTTCATAGAAATCGTTAATTTTATCAGGTGAATTATGCTACCATAAAGGAAAGTTTCTACATTTCTAGAAACCCTCATTTTGCCTGGGGATCTGATAGAACTACTTCTCAGTACTCAGCTGCTCAGCTTGCAAAGGGACAAAATGGTTTTGCCTCTCTCTAAGGGAGCGCTCACAAGCTTTGAAGCTGAATTTTCCAGTAAGGGAGGGACGCTGGCTCCCAGCTCCAGGTGCAGACGAGTCTGATAAGATTAAAAGGATGCTTTTCCTCCCAGATAGCAGTCCCTCTGAACAGAGTGTTTCCTAAACAAAGTGATTATATGCCAAATGGGGCAATTTATCCCTTTGGAGTCCAGTTATTCGTTCCTTACTTCCTGACAGAACGGGTGAGCTTCAATTTTCTTTGGTACATTTTGTTCCTTTGTCTTCCTCTCAATTTTGCTATTTACTACTTTGCACTCAGAAGACAAACTCAGAAGCTGTGGTTTGCTAAGGAATTAGCGTCCAGTGTGAACATTTTAGTATCAGATCACATGGGCTTCTTAACAAGATGTTTTCAATTTTGGTAAAATCTCATTTTATTCCTTCCATTGATTTAAAACCAGAGGTATTAAAGTAATGTCTAATTATTCCACTACTTGGTTCATAATAAAAAATCCAACTAACGCTTTCCATTGTGTAGATGCTGGGCAGGATACAATTGACCACGTAATCCTTTCTAGAGCATACGCCAAGGGCATTAGTCCATCCCCAAGGCTGAGCAACCCTCACCACTGTCTAATTAGACTGAATCCAGCCACTCTCAGAACCTAGCCGATAATTCAGAGAAACTTTTACTTGCCATGGAAAATGAATCGCTGATGCAAATGATTTAATCCAGCACCGTTTTTCAATTTCCTAAGCACATGGGGAAAACTCATAGGGGATATATATTTTTTTCTGGAATTGGATGATGGTGGGGTGGTTAGGGCCAAACCCAGCAGTGCTCAGAGCTTTCTCCTGTCTCTGTGCTCAGCAGTGACTCCTGGCAGTGCTGGGGGGACTATATGGGGTGCCTGCCAGGGAATGAACACAGGTTAACTGCATGTGAGGAGAACACCTATAACCTTTGTACCATCTCTCTAGGTCTTTTGAGGGTTTTTCCTTTGGAAATCTCACTTTTCACCCAGATTTCACTTTGTGTTCCAACTAGGATGATACCATGTCCCCCCAGAGGGAACTATCTTCCTCCACCCTTCCCCAAGGCTCTGGGCCTTCACAGATGGACAGGCCCAAGGCCCCTGGCCTAGAGTGAAGCCCAGAGATCTGCATTCACCACCTGCGAAGTGGTTCTGCTTTACCTGGACTCACCTGCCAAGATTGTGCAGTGGTCGAACCCAGCACCGCCTCAAACAGGGAAATCAGATGTTGGGAAAAGAGCAGTTGGGGAAAAACCTGAATTTCACTCCATGATTTAACCTGAAGGGCCTCTTAATTCCCTGCATCTTAGTGCCAAGAAATCTGCTTGACTAAGAAGCTCAGCTTGACTACAAAGACATCTGGATTTGATTGTTGAGGGAAAAAAAAAAACAAACAATGAAAGGGGTGTCTTTGGAAATGGGGATCATGAAATGATGGGGTCCTCTTCCCCATTCATCAATGCTAACCCCTCATCATATCACAAACCCATGTGGATACTTTCAAATATTTAAAAAATAAAAACTCTTAATTTATATCCAAATAGAAAATTTCTTTAATGCATCTCAAACCCTAACTCATTCCTAGGACTGTAAAGATGTAAGAAATCTGTGGAGAAATACTCCCTATTGGAAATATGAATTCCAAAACTTTGTCGTGAAAACAAACGGTGTTCCCTAGTGGTGAAAACATTGTTTCTAAGTTTTTCCCCTCCCCAGAATGTAAGATTCACTGATGCATCCCCTTCTGCATCTAGAACACATGCTTTGGCACAGAATAAGCACTCCCCCAAATACTTGCTGGATGAGTCTCTCTCTCTCTCTCTCTCTCTCTCTCTCTCTGGGTATGGATAAGGGGTAGGGATGGGTTGGCCACACCTAGGGCCATGTGCTCAGCTGTAACCAATGCTGGAGCTCCAGAAACCATAATCAGAGCCAGGTTTTAAACCAGGGTCAGCTGCATGCAAGGCAAGAGACATATTTCTTGTATTACCTCATTGACCATAAAAATGTGATAGCCGACCTATTTTCTGTGGAAAATCAGAGTTTGTAGTGACTAATGCTAACCTGTTGTTTCTATCTAAATACATTTGCCATTAAAATGAGTTTCTGCCTTTTGAGGATGCCTCGTTTCCCCCCAAGGATCCAATAGAGAAACTTCTCATACTCACTTACTCCCAAACAGTGGGGAGAACTCAGCTTCCTGGGAGAACTCAGCTTTCTGCTCATTCCCTCTTCATCCTGCCCATTCTGCTGCTTCTCTGCATTGTCTGTGCTCCCTCCCTCCCTTCCTTCCTCTTCTGCCAGGTCTTTGTGATGCCATGCTGAAGTCTGAATGGAGCCCACAGTCAAAACTCATGCCCAGAGTGAGTGTTCTTGTGATAGAGCTGTGGAGGGACAGGAGGAAAACAGGGAGGAAGAATGGCTCCAGAAGAGAATTCCCGAGTGGTCCAGGTCCGTGATAGGCTCCGATTTATAGAAGACAATTTTTTCAACCATCTGTGTCTTCTCATCTTGCACATCTTAAGTCAATATAGAGTTACATTGGTACTCTACAATGATGGGTACATCCCTGGGTAAAGAGAACATCAAAAGGGGTTTTCTGTCTTTCCTGTTTTCTACTGAAGGGTATCCCACACCCCAACTTCCCTGCCCTTCCCTGCCCCATTTTCCCCTTCCTTCCCAGTCCCCTGCTTTCAGTCTAGATAGCTAGAAAACAAAAGCTCAAGAGAGCTTAAATACTAGGAGGTGGGGCTGAGGGAGCCCATGGGTCCTGAGCAGAACCGTCTTGGTGGCCCTTTGGAGAGAGCCGGGAAGCTCCGACTCCTGTTAGAGGACAGTAGCTGTCGGTGGACTAGACAGTGGCTAGGCAGTGGCTTATCCCCATTGGATCTCTGGGTCTTGGTCTCGGCTTCCAGTGAACAGAACTGAGTGTTTGCTGTGAAAACACCCAGAACAGCCAATAAGTGAGGCCAGGTCATAAGCTAAGACAAGTCTTTACCTTTTCTCCTTCCCCTTTATTTTCTCTTCACTTTTCCTCTCCTTCTCCACTTGGCTTTCTTCCCCACATTCTCCTCCTCCTGTAATTAAGAAGCATAGAGGCAAAGCTGGATTTTAAGTTGAAGTTCTTTTGTTTGCTTTTTCGGAGACCCCTCCCCCCTGCAGTGCTCAAGGCTTACTCCTGACTCCATGCTTAGGGATCACTCCTGGTGGGGCTGAGCAGTGTTGGGGCAAACAGGATGTGGGGTCGAGCCCAGGTCAGCTGCAGGCGAGGTAAATGCCTACCCACTATATTATTGCTCCATTCCTGCTTAATTTAACTCCTGCCTCCTAAATTTAGATCATATCCTCCTCGGCATGGTGCATTACCAAATTAATCATACTGTCCTGTATGATTTTATTTTCTGGGGGGAGGTAGGGAATGGGTTAGGGCCATGCCCGACAAAACTTCAGAGGTCACTCCTGGCAATGCTCGTGGGACCCTATCCAGTGCCAGGAATCAAACCAGGTGTGCTGCATGTGAGGCAAACACTTTAATCCCTGTGTTCTCTCTCTCTGGTCTTTCTGCTCTGATTTTATTTGAAGTAAAAGTATATAATGCTGAAGAATTCCACTCCTGATTTGCCCCCTTCACGGCACCCCCCGCCCGCCCCCCAAATCCAGCTCTGCCATTTCTACATTCAAACGTGTGAAGTCTTCAAATTTTCCAGATACTGATTGAAATTGGGCTGGAGCGATAGCACAGCGGTAGGGCATTTGCCTTGCGTGCAGCCAGCCCGGATGAGGCAGGTTCAATTTCTCCTCCCCTCTCGAAGAGCGTGGCAAGCTACCAAGAGTATCTCGCCCGGATGACAAAGCCTGGCAAGCTACCTGTGATGTATTCAATATGCCAAACACGGTAACAAGTCTCAAAATGGAGACATTACTGGGGCCGCTCGAGCAAATCGATGAACAACGGGAGGACAGTGACTGATTAGAATACATTACCAGGTATAATGTGAGGAGAAACTTTTTCTGCTAATATGCTGTTTCTGCATTTATGCTGTTTCTTCTTGAGAGCGTGCACAAAAACTCATCAAAGAATGAAAGGCTTGGCTCATTTTCTTGGTCAGCAGATTGATTTATCTCCATTGTGTATCTCTGAGTTTCTCCATTCTTTCCGTTTATACCTTCCTTGGCACAGTGCTTTCTCCTGTCTGATGCTCAAGGAATAATTGGTTGAGAAGACCGTTTGGGATTTCTCAGAAGCATCCCCCAACTTCTGTTGATCTCCAGCTCTTGGCAGGGGAGGGAAGCCAGCATGTCAGGAGGCGAAAAACTTCTTCGATATGTGTGGGTGGATGAGGGAAAGTTGAATAGCTAGAGAACAAAGAGGGAAGGAAATAGCATGCACTGCCATTTCTATAACCTTTGCTAACATTTTTCTTTTGAGGCTATAAATTCATTTTGCTCAAATAGGAAGCTTTGTTGAATAAAAATATTCTTAAAATTGCCAGTAAGTGTGCTGTTTTGTTCAAGATGAGCCCATTAAACATTTTCTTTATTATCATTAGACCTAATACATAGCAATTGGTAACATTTGTCCAAATGCTAAAGATTAGCTATCAGCTTAGAGGGAACCAAGAAGCCAAAGAATAGATGGATATTCACTAAGCCCCGAAGAGTCCTTTTTGTTGTGTTTTGATGCTAGGGACAGGCAGGTGGCTTAAACACATTTTGTCCCTTTGTCTCCTCCTAAGAGTTTATTCAACTTGTCTTTGTTCACCTCTCCAGGGCATCACTGCCTGCCAGGGGCTGCAGGGAATCCTGAGACCAGTCAAACAACCTACAGAGGAGCAAAGAGGACCCAGGAAAGGCCAAGTGGCACTGGAGTCCAGGCACCTAGATAGTCATAAACAGCTGTAATGGGTTCTTCTGTAAGGAGGGCCGGTCACTTAGCCTCTCAGCCCTGGCAATGAGAGTCTGGGTAGTAATTCTCAATTACAATGCTTGCTGCTGAGATGTTTATCTGCATTACTGTCTGGGGATTCTTCAGCTTGTAATTTTTTAAGGGAATGAAAGAATTGACCGATAATGACTGAACATTTATACAGAAAGACAGCAACTCACCATTTACTAAGCAATAAACTGAAGTCTCACTGTATATCCAGATTGAAAATAGTAAGGGAGTGGGGGCTGCCTTGATTGAGGACATTAGCTTTCTGTGGTTGTAAAAGGAATAGCACTGTAGCACTGTCCTCCCCTTGTTCATCGATTTGCTCAAGTGGGCACCAGTAATGTCTCCATTGTGAGATTTGTTGTTAACTGTTTTTGGCATATCGAATATGCCACGGGGAGCTTGCCAGGCTCTGATGCGCAGGTGGGATTCTCTCGGTAGCTTGCAAGGCTCTCTGAGAGGGATGGAAGAATAGAACCCAGGTCGACTAAGTGCAAGGCAAACGCCCTAACCACTGTGCATAGTATTCCATTCTGTAAATATACCATAGTTTTTTTTTTTATCCATTCATCTGTTTTGCGGTACTTGGGTTGTTTCCAGATTCTGGCTATTGTGAATGGTGCTGCAATGAACATAGAAATGCAGGTGGCATTTCTGCTGTGTGTTTTTGGGCCGCCAGATATTATAAGAGAAATGCTTTTTTTCCCTTAATGATCTATTTATTTTTCTTTTTTGGGTCACAACTGGCAATGTTCAGGGTTTACTCCTGGCTCTGCACTCAGGAATTACTCCTGGTCATAATCAGGGGACCATATAGGATGCTGGGGATCGAACCCGGAGCAGTTGCTTGCAAGGCAAATGCCCTCCCTGATGCTCCATCACTCCAGCCCTAGATAAATGGTTTTCAAAGAGGTAATAAAAGCCAAATGAAGTCATATGGGTTAACTCTAATCAGTAGAAAAGGGGTTCCTGTCAGAAGACTCAGCAGACACTTCGTGAGAGGACACAGGGGAAGGAAGCTCTCTCCAAGGAGAGAGTCTTGGAGGAGACGACCTGACCAGCCCTGTCACAGGATGGCGCACCTCCAGCATTGTGGGAATTATTCCTGCTGTGTGAGTCACCCACCTGGGACCTGGGTTTCGGCTGCCCTGGTGGTGTTCACTGTGTCCAGGCAGGAGGAGCCGTAGAGAGTGGACTGTGAGCAGCTCCTGGCAGCCGGGGCACCAGTGCAGGAAGGGCATCAAAGTGACCACCACGAGGCAAGCTCCATCCTGGCATGCAGGTGTGGGGCAGCAGCGAGAGGTTCTCCCAGCCCCCAGCTCTCAGAATCCCACCAGGACATGGAAGGACTCTTCTGGAAGTGGCACTTCTTGGTGGGCAGAGTGTCCTTACCTGAAGAATAGCACAGAGTTAGGGGACTGGATGCCTCTACAAGCACAGCCATGTCATGAGAGACCATAGGCTTCCTGGATGACCTGGGTTTCATCCTTCCCTTCCGCTCAATGCATTGCCTAGAACAGTCACTGAATTTTCAGAGTGAGATGGAGAAGTAGGTCATAGTTTTTTTCTCCCTGTAAGTAGATCCTTGTAAAAGCAGCAGCTGTCTCATTACAAAATGTTGTATCTCCTTTGTTTCCAAATCCTCTCAAACTTGATTGTGGTTTCTCTCCACTCTCCAGACGGTACACTATCGATGGCTTCCCCATGCTGTTCTATTTTCTACTCCTGTGCTTCTGTCCTTAGCAGTGATGACAGAGAGTTCTGTCATCTTCCTTTCAAAGTTCTGTTCAGGGGAAATGTGTCTCTTCAAAGCCCTCCTCTACCCTCTCCGGATCCCCAGCTCACAGAAGCTCAGCGGCTCTGAGTTTGGTTTCCTATTGCTCCTGTGATGTTCCCCTGTCCTAAGTGCAGAATGGATAGTGGGAGCCATGTTCACCCTCATCTCCTCTGCCTGAGAGAATTGGAGTAGCTTTCAGCAGCTGACCATCCAAAGGAGATTGGTACCATAGGACCAACATTTGGTTTAGTAATTCAACCCAGTGGGTCCCCACTGTTGGACTAAGATTTACATCACGGTGAATTAGCTGTGTTGCAGGATGGCTTTCTGCTGCATAGGACACAAAAAGAATTTTGCATGACTTGGCTGGGCTTGCTGTCATTAAAAATGGAAAAGTTCGGGCCTCCTCCATAAGAAAGAGCCTGATATGGGCTGGAAGGTTCTTGCTCAGCAGGTGAGGCGCTTCCTGGCATGCAGTGGACTGGGATTCAATCCCCAGCATCACATATGGTGCCTTGGGAGTGATTCCTGAGCACAGAACCAGCACTAAACATGGCTGGGTATGGTCAAAGAGAAAGAAGAGAAAAAAGGAGAGAAGAGGAGAGAAGGGGTGGGGAGGAAAAGGGAGGGTAGGAGAGGGGGAGGGTAGGAGAGGGAAGGGGAGGGGAGGGGACCCCAATGCCCTTAGTTCCTCCTTGCTGCTGGTGAGCTGAACGGTGCACTTCTGCAAAACGGGGTCATTAACGACGGTTTCATTCAGATGCAACTGAGAAACGACATCAGGTGTGCAGTATGAGATGGGACACCTGTATGTCCATTAGAGAACTGTCACCGCAGGAAGCCTTGAGAGCTTCTAATTTTTGTTTTGTTTTGGGACCACATCCTGTGGGCTGAGATCAAATGTTGGGATCACTCCTGGCTATGCTCAGTGCCAGGGGTCAAAGCTCTGTACTGCCTCATGAGTACTCAGTGTACCTTTGTTTCTGTTTTGGAGCTACAATTGGTGATGCTCATGAACTAGTCCAGCAGAGTGCCAAAGGGGTTGCTCCTGGCTGTGTTTGTGCCAGAGACTGACCCCAGTGAAACTGCTCCACTCCAGTGAGTCTCCTCCCCGCTAACAGCCATTATAACTTGATGCTAAATTTCATCATGGTTTTTTTTTCTTTTTGGGTCACACCCAGCGATGCTCAGGGGTTACTCCTGGCTCTGTACTCAAGAATTACTCCTGGCAGTACTTGGGGGACCATATGGGATGCTGGGAATGGAACCTGGGTTGGCCACATGCAAGGCAAATGCCCTACCTGCTGTACTATTGCTCTAGCCCCAACTTCATTGTATTTTAAGCTTTTTAACTCTAGTAGAATAAAATTACAATATCAAAGGGCCCCACTTTTAAATTTTAGTTTTAGCTTTGCATATAAAAAATGACAAATAAGTGAAAACTGCTCCTCTGTGGTGGTGGAGAATGGACACTGGTGGAGGGATGGGTGTTCTATCATTGTATGACTGAAACTCAAGCATGAACACTTAACTGTATCTCATGGTTTTATTATTATTGTTCAATAATAATAAACAAAAAACTGCTCTACTGGTACATCCAAACATCACACATGCACTCATGTATCTGTCTACCTACTATACCCCTCCCCCCAGCCCCACGCATAAGCCCCACCCAGTGTGGCCGCTGCTCCCTGGAGCCTCGCTGGAATCCCAGCCCCTGTGATCCCTCTCAGAGATGCTCTCTGTCTAGAAGGTCTGGAATCGCCTCTGTTGGAAGCCTGCCATTTCCTCTCTCTGCAGCACCTCTGAACACCCTTGGAATGTCTGGAAATGTCTAGCCTTGTGAGTTCCACCTCCCCAAAGCAAAGCCCAGAGGGTTTCCAGATGTTTCCAGACCCTGCCAAGCCCATCCTCACTCACAAACTCGACTTTAGGAAGCAGCAGACTGAGGAAGGTTCCCTGGAATCGCTTTGAATCAGGCTCCTGGGGCCCAGAACTCAGCCGTTAACGGGCGAACGTGGCGGGCACAGACCGAGGGCCCAGGCCCAGGGAACAAGGGTCACGGGGGGAGCCTGTCAGGATCATTTGGTGTAGAGTTTGGGGCACAGTTCTGGAAGAAGCCAACTTCTTTTTCCAGCTATCTCAGGGATGCTACAGGCCCCTAGTTTGCCCCCCACCCCAGTGCACCATTATTAGCTCTTGTTACCAGAACCCGAGACTGTCTGATCCTGGCTCTCTTATGGTTTAAATTCATGTTCCCAGAATCCGGAAATACCCAATGCATGTTCGTATTTGGGGACATAACACGGCTGCCCACGCTGGCGTGGACCCTGCCTGGCTGCCAGCCACCTGCTGGGATCTCTGCTACTGGATGGTGCTCTATCCCACACCACCGCCTGCTGTCAGCCTGTCCCCAAGCCATCTGCCCGTAAGACTGTTGATTGTTTTTCACCTGACATATACAATGGAGCAGTGCAAACGCTGACACACTTTCCTTTATCAGCTCACACTGTGATCTTGTATAGTTTCTAGCAGTGAGATTATGTAACCACCATTAAATCATATTAAACTCTTTAATAGGTGGAATTAGATGGCATTTTAAAGGTTGCACTAATTCATATCCCATGACAGATGCCTGAAGACATGAAATTTTCTCATACTCTCTGACACTAAGGGTTACTGTTCTTTTTAAGTGTCACTATTTTGATTAGGGGGGCAGGGGCAGGGCTGACCCCCAGAGAAGCTTAGGGGTTGCTCCTGGCAATACTTGGGGGTCATATCAGATGCTGGGGAATTGAACCTGAGTTGGCCTCATACGAAGCAAATGCCCTAACCACTGTGCTATCTCTCTGGCCTTCACAGTGTTGCTATTTTGAAAGGGAAGAATTGTATCTTGTTTAAACTTATATGTTAATATTAGTGTGACTGAACTTATTTTCACAATTTTTGATATTTTAATTTTTATCTAAACTTATCTTATTCATACCCCTTGCCTGTTTTTTATAATTAACAGGTTGAAATCACATTATATTTTATATTTTCTGTATATACAAACATATACTACACAGCACGTATTTTGTAAGTATTGTATTACAAATATATTACGGATTCACTACCAGAATCTTACCATTCTACAAAGAAGTAATCATTCATGTCAAGAGAGGGGTTCGGCAGGGTGATACCATTTCACCAAAACTCTTCAGTGCTACCCTCGAGAACATCATGCGACGACTGGAATGGGAAGGAATGGGAGTGAAGATAGATGGTCGGCAACTACACCACCTCCGCTTTGCTGATGTCATTGTTTTAATAACACCAAACATCAGCCAAGCGGCACAAATGCTGAACGACTTCGATCGTGAGTGTGGAAAGGTCGGATTACAACTGAATCTCAAAAAGACAATGTTCATGAGAAACAGTCTTGTTCCTGATGCTCCATTCACTCTCAACAGAACCACCATCTCTGAATGCAACAGTTATATATACCTAGGTCGAGAAATCAACATGATGAATGACCTGGCACCTGAGTTACGCAGGAGGAAGAGAGTGGCTTGGAATGCCTTCAAGAGCGTTGAAGAAATAACTAAGAGGACAATGAACCTCCAGCTCTGAGCACATCTCTTTGATTCCACTGTTCTTCCTTCATTAACATATGCCTCAGAGACCTGGGCCCTACAAAAACAGGATGAGAACACTATTCGGGTCTCTCAAAGAGGAATCAAAAGAGCTATGCTTGGAGTATCACTCTTCACTCAAATGAGAGATAGAATCCGGAGTTCCGATCTCTGTCAACGCTCAAGAATCAGGGACGCTGTCTCATTTGCCAAGGCATCAAAAATCAGATGGGCTGGACACGTAATGAGGTTTAAAGATAACCACTGGACTAGAACCATTACTGACTGGATTTCACGGGATGTCAAAAGATCGCGTGGACACCCACCTACAAGATGGTCAGACTTCTTCGTCAAGACCCTGAATAATCGGTTTGAGACTCTGCATGTTCCTAGAATGAGCAGATGCCATTGGGCTATGCTAGCACGCAACAGGGATGAATAGAGACGTTACTGGCACCCACTCGAGTAAATCAATGAATAACGGGGTATCAAGTGATCAAGTGAAGTGTATTACAAATATTTTCAAATTTCTTATTTATGTTTTAATTTTATTTATATATTCTACTACATAATGATGGGTCTCATTCTCCTAAAGAGCCTTGAATATAATCTCAGGGCTAAGATGAAGGAGACGTTACTGGGGCCTGCTCGAGGCAATCGACGATTAACAGGATGATTTGTGATTTTGTGATTCTACTACATCTCTACAAAAAAAGTTTGGTTCATACTTGCTAAAATTCAACTTAGAGGAATCTGACAACATAATTATGTGATAAGTAAATATTCTGAGTAGTAATCAGTCTTCAGACCCTGGAGAAAACTGATCCACTTGAGAAGAAATTTTTGTGACTAAAGACTAATTAAAATAAAATTCCTATTTACATATTGTAGAGGGCTAGAGAGATAGTACAACAGGTAGGCCACTTGCCTTGTCAGCAGCTGCCCCAGGTTTGACCCCAGATATTGTTGTCACCGTCCCATGGTGATGAGGGTCCCTGGTGTGTTTGGGGCCAATGACCACCCCCCAGATCTATGGACGAAGGAACAGGGTCAAAGGTTGGTGATCAGTTGCAGTTTATTCAAGTCTCTCAGCGTTATTATGGGGAAATTGTGAAGGGTTGGAGATAGCAATTACATACAGGTGTGGATGAATATTAATATAAACAATGAACAGATTTGGTCTAATTGAATATATATTTCATATGGAAGAATAAACTGGATGATTTCTGAGAATGTTTTGGGAAAGATTATACTAGAGAGCTTATTTTCCAGATACTTAAATGTATGTTGAAGCTATTCTAATCAAACAATGCATCCCTGGCACAGGACGAGACAAACCGATGATTAAGACAGAACAGAGAGTTCAGAAACCCAACTAAAAATCCGTGGTTTTTAACATATGATAAATTATACTTGAGCAAGCTGTTAACAATTCAGAGAAGGAAAAATGGATGTCACTCTCTATATGTATGTTTAAAGTGATTCCTAGATGGATTGAAGATCTACTTGAAAAATTCAATCCATTTAATGATATAACAGGATATCAGTTATACTTTCTTGTACACTTAACTATTAAGTAATGAAAAGGCCCTTCTGAGCAAAACAGGTAACTTCAATTCTATACCAAAAAATGAAATAAAATAAAATATCTTTAGCTTTGCATTCATTGACCAAGTCACTTTACAAGTTTGGATTTAAAGCCTATCAATAAGAAGAAATAAGTCATTCTATACTAGTCAACTTGTTAAAGATGAATAATAAGGGTTAATTAGGTGATCCAACTATCTATCAGTGAAAGATATATACTTTTATCTTTTCTTATATTTTTAAACTTTCGCAATTACAAAGATCACCTCAGTACTTGTTAAAAAGTTGCCAGGATCCCAGCTGTAGTCTGTGTCTTAAAAGGTTATGCCCAGGGCTGGAGCGATAGCACAGTGGGTAGGGCGTTTGCCTTGCACGCGGCCGACCCGGGTTTGACTCCCAGTGTCCCATATGGTCCCCTGAGCACCGCCAGGAATAACTCCTGAGTGCAGAGCCAGGAGTAACCCCTGTGCATCACCAGGTATGACCCTAAAAGAAAAAAAAAAGGTTATGCCCAGGCCTAATGTTTTGTGTTCCAATCATTCGAAGGTGAAGTGAAGTCTGTGAAGTGAAGTCTTCAACATGAAAGTTCTCTATACAAATAATAATGATGCAAATATGTATGTTCATATGTAATACCAGTACAGATGCCACAAAAATTCTACATCAAACTCTAGCTTTATGGACTCACCTTGTTATGGGACAGTAAAGATTTAGGTGTGCTTCAGTTAGGAGGTGAATCATAAATGTATCAGGAATCTAGATCAAATGCCTCCATAACAGAGCTATCATATTGGCTATAGGTTATATTAAAGAAGTATGACTAAGATATTTTGTTATCAAAACAAAGCAAAAGTACATCTGTGGAATGTTGGAAAATTCTCATCTCTAAGTATTCTTTTTTTGGGGGGGTAAAAAACAGTTGAAGAAACTAACAAAGGTTGCCAGTATCAACTCGTTCAAGACTCTGGAAATTAACCCAAAGCTTACAGTAATCTCAGGAGTGCTTATTCAAAAATGTCTGAATATCAATAAGACCTGTGGCCTTTATGATATTTCACATGCTCCAGTCTCCTCCCCTGCTCCCCAGGTCCACAATTACCCAACAAAGCAACACCTGCCTTCCAACTGCAGCTCAGCAACTACTGAGTTGCATAAAAGAGGATGGAACTGCAATTATTCTCAAGTTCTGCTCCCAAAGAATCATCATTATTTGACCTGTCTCCTGGTTCCCTGGAAGATCTCACTTGTAATGTTATCTGTATTTGGCCTGCTTTAGAGTTTTCCCAGTGCAGCGACTTCTCCCCAACGGGACATTTGTTGTCTTTATAAAACTCCCTGAACTTCGTAGCTGCCTGAGGTGGTTGATGAGTTCCTATAAACAATGGTTGAGCCCAAAGCTTATAAGGCAAAGTCTGTGCTGAGAAAAGCATTGACATATTACTGAAAATTTAGTCAATCAATCATGTGTATATTTAGACTGCACAAAGAAGATCATGTGAAGAAGTATAGGAAAGTATTCTATCCCACCAAATACATATCAATAAAGAAATACAGTAACAATAAATAGAAGTTCTCTTATTGAAATTTGCAATCGTGGGCTTGGAAGATGACTCAAAGTTCTAGAACACGTGCATTGCATGTAGAAGACCGCAAGTTAAATCCCTGGCACTGCATGGCTCCCTGAGTACCATTGCGGTGGTCCTGGAGTCCCCAGGCACCACTGGGCACCGGCAGTGTTACTCTCCCCGAGCTGAGCTGACTGAACTTTATTGGGAGTGACTCCTCCAGCTGGGCTCACTGAACATTGGTTAGGAATGCACCCCAAACAGAAGCAAGCACTAGCTAATATGAACATTTAACTAGAAAGAACTCACTGGTAAATTTGAGCAAGAAGATGAGAGAATAGTGGTGTTGAGATAACCCACCATGCCATCTGGTTTGAGAGACAGAAAGTAAAACCACGAGTAGCTATGGCCAGAGCCCGAATGCAGCACAGTAAACATCCTTGATATATGAGTACTGAGTAGCTCAGAAAGATGGAAGTGAAGAAGAAATAGAAACCATACTTTCAGAAATAATGACTGAAATATTAATCTTCATACTCCAAGAAGTTCATTGAATTATAGCTAGGAAAACTCAAGGTATTCATATATATATTCATTCATTTCATTCATCATCCTGTTATTCGTCGATTGCCTCGAGCAGGCCCCAGTAACGTCTCCTTCATCCTAGCCCTGAGATTATATTCAAGGCTCTTTAGGAGAACGAGACCCATCATTGTTACTGGTATTTGGCATATTGGGTACACCACGGGGAGTTTGCCAGACTCTGCCCATATATATATATATATGAATGTGTACATATATATCTCCTCATCAAACTGCCCAAAGTTAAAGACCAAGAAATAACCTTGCAAATAGGAAGAAGTGCTGTGGATTGATTACTTTCATTGAGATTGACAGCTGATTTCTCGTCAAAAATCATGAAGACTAGAAGGCAGTGGATGACTTTCAAAGTGATGATAGAAGAAAAAAGTGTCAGCCGTGAGCCCTATATCTTGCAAAATTTTCTTCAGAAATGAATGTAGCTTATTAAAAACAAAAAAACAGGGGCTAGAGCAATAGCACAGTGGGTATGGCATTTACCTTGCATGTGGCTGACCCAGGTTCGATTCCCAGCATCCTATATGGTCCCCTGAGCACTGTCAGGAATAATACCTGAGTGCAGAGCCAGGAGTAATCCCTGTGCATTGCCAGATGTGACTCAAAAAGTAAAAAACAAACAAACAAACAAGCAAACAAACAAAAACACCAAACAACTGAGACTGTTTATCTCTAGCAGATCTTCCCTACAAATATATTAGAGTTATTCAGGTTGAAATGAAAGGACACTACGCATTAACTTTACTTCACACACAAAAATAAAGAGCATCAAAAAAGTATGTTATATAGGTACACAGAAAAGACAGTGAATTTGTACATTTTATTTCTAGCTTCCATCCTCCAATCTACTTTAAAAGGCCATAGCATGAAGAAACAATTACAGAGATTTATGATGATAATACTGCAACGGAGAGGGAAGGAACACAGCTGCATAAGGTCACAGTCTTTCTGTTAAAATTAAATGTAATTAACCTGAAGTAGATTGCGATAAATTAAGATATATATTGTAATCTCCAGAGTGACCACAATACAAATAACTAAAGAAGACATAACAAAATAAATGAAAAGAGAACACACATAAAAATTTGTGATGGCAAACTGGAACATACATATATATGGATAAATAGTATGTAATACAAGAAGACAATAATGAATGAATAGAGGAACCAGTCGACAATCAAGAATCAGGGATGCTGTCTCATTTGCCAAGGTGTCAAAAATCAGATGGACTGGTCACGTAATGAGATTTAAAGACGATCGCTGGACTAGAGCTGTTACTGACTGGATTCCACGGGATGTCAAAAGACCGCGTGGCCGCCCACCTACCAGATGGTCAGACTTCTTCGTGAAGATCACGAACGATCGGTTTGAGGCTCTTCATGTTCCTAGAGTGAACAGACGCCATTGGGCTACACTAGCACGCGACAGGGACAAATGGAGACATTACTGGCGCCTGCTCGAGCAAATCCAGGACTGATGGGAAGTTAAGTGATAAGTGAGAGGAACCAAAATTAGCAAACAAAAACAGACTTTGCAGACGCAAAAGCAAGGTTCCAGTACTTACCTATGGCTCTTGGAGTGAAAGGTAGTAGGCCCAATAGGATCAATTCCAGATCAATAGGATGGAGGAAGAACAGGAAGAGCAAACCCACGTGCCCTCATCCCAGCAGGCAGGTTGATTATGCATAATTTTTGAGCTCTTCCTACCTGATTTACAGTTGGTTCCCACACCAGGGAGTACTTGCCATGAAGAAAGTAAAATGTGGTGGTCTCCTTTGGGGGTACGGGGAGGATTCAGTAGTTGTAATTGCTGGCCAGATGCCTGAAACAGTGCTCCATCCTAGGGTCACTAAGGACGGCTGGACCTCCAGTGAGTCCCATGATGCACTGCGGCTCCATCAGGACAGTCCCTGAGGGCTCATAGAGCTTCCTCGCCCTGTTGCTGACCTCTGGCAGTGATGGGAAGGTGAGGGAGACAGGTGGGACCTGTCCCTGAGGCAGTGATTGGAGGACACCGTAACCAAGAGATGGGGTTTCTGCAGGCTCTGCTGATGCTGTGCTCTCGCTGACGTCGTCCTGCTGGGAGGACCCGCTGAGAACAAAATGGCACAGAAGTCAGCATGGCAGAATGTTCTCTCTGGGGAGGGAACGCCAAAAGGCGTTTTTCCCAACTATCAATAATAAAATAAAAATTCTGTCAACCTCCCTCGAGGAAAACTAGAATTAGCTTCAATTCTCTCTACAGAAAATGATATTGCAAAGTTATTGTCACAGGAGGAGGCAATATGGGAGTGCGTGGTGCTAGGTTGGGGGCGGGGGGGGGGTTCCAGAAAAATGAGGATAAGGGAGGTGTGTGGGGCAGGCAATTACTGCTTCTGCTCATAACAACAGTTGCATTCATTTTCTTCCTGGATTTTACAAGGTTTGTAAGTTTGGTGGGTTTTGGTTTTTTTTTCTGCCTTCATTATCTAATTCTGTAGAAGCTTCAGTCTCAACAAAACCGGCGACGCCAGTCACATTCCTCTCATGGAAGTCCCTGCCTCAGCAGAACTTCTCCATTTATTGTTACATGTGTCAGGGACATCTCTTAAATTCTTTTTTTTTTAATTTTTAAAATATATATTTATTTATTTTTAATTTTTGCTTTTTGGGCCACATCCAGCGATGCACAGGGCTTACTCCTGGCTCTGCACTCAGGAATTACTCCTGGCAGTGCTTAGGGGACCATATCGGATGCTGGGGATCAAACCCAGGTTGCTGAGTTCAAGACAAATGCCCAAACCGCTGTACTACCATTCCGGCTCCATCTCTTAAATTCTTTCAACTCCTTTTTTTCACATCTTATTTGCCCCTGTTATCACTAATCTAATTTATTTATAACCTTCTATTTCGGTTTAATCAGCTATGTTAGTAGTTGATTTTGTACTTTCTAAAGAGAGCTTTTGCTTTTGCTGATTTTCTTTGTTTTCTGGTTCATTGATCCCTTCACTCCTTTCCTCTTTCTTGAAATATTCCAATAAATATGGACAAGACGTTGTTTTAGGAATTGTGGCCAGAAATGAGGAAACCAAGGATTCCCTTTATGAATGCTTGAGAAGGGAGAAGTGACTGACAACTAAATACATAGCCTATTGCCTGGTGGTGATATGGGTGTCTCAGGGAGGCAGAGGGGTGGCAATCAAATCTGAGTTAGGGAAGTGGAAAGATTGTGTAGGCTCTTGTTTAGATGAGATGATAAGGGACATTCAAGCAAAGACCTGAATAAGTGAGTACAGGGCCACAATGACCACTTTGAGGGGCAAAGCAGAGCCAGTGCAAAGGCCCTGAGAAGGAGGTGGACTCAGAGGTAATGGGGGAACTGTGGGGAGGATACTGAGCTCAAGGCAGCTCAAGGGCCAGAGAGAGGAAAGACTCAGACACACGTGGGACTTGTATTTCATGGGCATGTAAACCGCAACGAGAGAATGGTTTCCATTCTGATATGAACACAATCATTTCCTTCTGCTACGAAAGGATTGAGTCCTCATGTTTCAAACAATTACAAGTGAGACTGGAGTGAGCGGATGTGGGTCCTGACAAAGTCTAGGAGGTGGTGGGGCAATGGGAAGAGAAGCAGAAGGGAGAGAGAGAGCGCGTGCAAGTGAGAGACAGCACGAGAGAGACAGAGCGCATGAGAGAAACAGAGTGCATGAAGGAGAGCATGAGAGAGCTCTCAGGAGAGAGAGTGCATGAGAGGACGGGAGAGAGTGCGAGAGACAGAGAGAGAGAGAGAGAGCGAGCAAGAGAGAGACAGAACACATGAGAGAGCTCGCATGAGAGAGAGAGTGCATGAGAGAGCACTAGGGGAGTGCATGAGAGAGAGCACGAGAGAGAGCTCGCATGAGAGATAGTTTGCATGAGAGAGCGCATGGGAGAGAGCACAAGAGAGAGAGAGAGAAAGAGAGAGAGAGACACACACACACACACACGTGAGTGTGTGTATGTGTGTGTGTGGGGGGGGCGGTGCAGGGCAGGGATTGCTCTGCCCGTTCTGGCTTTTGTGGCCAGCTTCATCTTCTCTCTGTCCCTCCCGAGTACGTTGCTTGTCCTCTTGGCTGGGACAATTCTTGCTGTGTCCACCTTCACTCTGTTATGAGCAGGGATGGTTTAGCAGCATTCTGATCGCGATCATTGGCAATTTTTCTGTAGAAGTATTTTCAAGTTCAAAAATCATTGTACCTGCAATTTATTATTTTTTAAAGTTCTATTTATAAAGGTCCTCACCCCCCCCCCAAAAAAAAACAACAATTGTCAGTATGCCTGTAGGTTTCTGCTGCTAAAGGTCTAGATTTACCCTTTAGGCCAGTGAAAGGTCAGAGTCCCAGAAACAAAAACAAACTCAACACCTGTGGCCTTACACCTCACAAGGCTTTCCTCGTCCAGGGACACTCCCCAGCCACAGCTGCCTCCTTTCTCACACAGTTCACTGCCCAGGATCCCCACACCCTTTGCCCCCTCTACCCCGCCCCTTTCAGCTTCCTCCTCACCCTCCTCAAACTCCTCACTCCAGCCTGACTAATTCCTCTCACCTCTCACCTCACTCTCACTTCCTCCTCCAGCTCCTCCCCACTCTCCCCCTCCTCAAGCTCCTCTACTCTTTTCATTCTCAGCATCCTCCCTCTCCCACTCTCTTACTTTTCTGCCTCCTCTCCTCGCATCCTCCTCACCTCACCTCATTACTCCCTCATCTTCCTCAGTCTCCCCTCCTGACACACTCTCTCTCTTACTGTCACCTTTCCCCTCCTTCCTACCTGCTCATTTCCTTCCTCCTTCTCCTTCCTCACTGTCACCCTCATAGTCCCTCATCTTCCTCAATCTCCCACTCCTCACCCTCCTTCTCCTCACTCTCCTCCTCACCCTCCTTCTCCTCACCCTCCCTCTCCTCACTATCCTCTCCTCACTCTCCCTCTCCTCACTCTCCCCTCCTTACCCTCCCTCTCCTCACCCTCCTTCTTCTCACCCTCCCTCTCCTCACTCTCCCCTCCTCACTCTCCTCTCCTCACTCTCCCCTCCTCACTCTCCCCTCCTCACCTTCCCTTTCCACACCCTCCTTCTTCTCACCCTCCCTCTCCTCCTCTCCCCTCCTCACCCTCCCTCTCCTCACCCTCCTTCTTATCACCCTCCATCTCCTCACCCTTTTTCTCCTCACCCTCCCTCTCCTCACTCTCCCCTCCTCACCCTCCCTCTCCTCACCCTCCTTCTTCTCACCCTCTATCTCCTCACCCTTCTTCTCCTCACCCTCCCTCTCCTCACTCTCCTCTCCTCACTCTCCCTCTCCTCCCTCTCCCTCTCCTCCCATTCCCTCTCCTCACTCTCCCCTAACTCTCCCTCTCCTCTTTCTCCCCTCTTTCCTCTTATTTTCCAGCCTTCTTCCTCTCTCCCTCTTCCCTCACCCTCCTCTCTCTAACCTCCCTCCTTCCTTGGCTACCTACCTGAGGCCCCCCATCATAGCACACAGCCCCGCTTCCTCCTCACAGGTGCTCCTGCATGCTGCCTGGATGCTGGGGGCTGTGCTGATCTTCAGGCAGGAGGAGGAATATGGGGGGGGGGGGAGCCTCATTGCCCTGCTGGCTTGGTCTCTCCCTCAGTGTGTTTAAATTCACCACCCACTCCTCTGCTAAGCCTCCTGGCACTGCCTCTGACCCTCACCGAGGGCAGAGGAGACCATCTGTCCCTTCGGCTCTGTGGGAGCCCTCAGGAGTCAGTGCCGGAAGCACAGCCTGGAGCTACCCAAGGAAGACGTCCTGCACTCAGACTCCTACGTCCACAAGGAACATCTTTCTCTCAATTTTCCTTCCAGCATCACTGGGTTTTGTGCAGTGGATTCACCTGCTCTTCCACAAGGCCATCTCAGGGCCAGTGAAGGGCCTGACTCTTGGGGCAACAGCAGCTGCTCATCCTTCAGGGAGTAAGCTGTGTTTGGGACAGGAAGCCAAGTGGGCACACACAGGAGGTCGCTCCAGGGAGGGAGGCAGAAGGACTGAGTTTAAATTGGGTTCCTGAGACTCACGGAGTTCAAACCTCACATCATTTAATGATAAATTCAGACGGTTGTCACAGACTACTTCTGGACAATGAAGTTTTTCACCTGAATACTAATAAGTTCATCCCCCTTCCTTGGAGTAAAATAATCCACTTCTCTTTCTAGAGCCAAATAATCCACTTCCCCTGGACAAGTGTAATAAGTGGTCCCTGCGGCACAGTGGCTCTCTGCTGGGGTTGACAGGGACATGTGGCAGTAACGGGGGTTTCACAGTGGTCTCGGGAAGGAGGGGGGACATCACAGGCCCCTGATGGACAGAGACCAGGCAAGGACACTGCCCCACAACCTGCAGCATCCTCCGTCCAGACCCCCGCCCATCCATCATTGCTATTAAGAGGCAATGTTAATAATAACATAATTAATAGCTTCTTATCGCTACCACTGAGTGTTGTTGGGACCTCCTGGACTGGGGCTGGTAACAAGGCTGGTCTGGAGCGGGAAGCAATGCCTTATCCACATGCCTTATGGATGCTCCCTCCTGCGTCAGCACCCAGGAGCATGTTGGCTCAGACCTCGGAAAAGCTGAGTTTCATGGGAAAGCAGAGGAAGACACAGGGGTTTTGGGCAAACTGAGGGGGGGGGGGGGGTCTCTGGGAGACCTAACCTGCCATGTGCTGTTTGTTTCTTCTTCATCTTTGATGTGCTGCTGCTGCTGCTGTGTGTGTGTGTGTGTGTGTGTGTGTGTGTGTGTGAGAGAGAGAGAGAGAGAGAGAGAGGCTGGTCTGTGGTGGTAGACGCAGCCATCTTCCTGGTCTGCACATTCGGGTGACACACTCATCTGCTCCGGACTGAAGTCCAGATGTATGAACATCTGTTAATGGTGTGCTTGTGGGAGGAAGTGAGACTTGGAGATGGTGCTCACACAGTCCCAGTGCTAGTGGGGCAGAGATCTCCCACCTGGGATTTTTGGCAGTAGGCGGTCAGAGCCACACCTGGCACTGTGGGTGGCACAGGGCACGGGGGTCTCAGCCCTGCGTTTTCAGGCAGCTGCTTTCCCCAGGGTGTGAAGCTAACAGCTGAGGGGGTCCAGAATTTGTGGGGAAGGGGCAGGTTTCTCCCAAGTCATATTGAGGAGGGCTGGGGCCCCCACCCAGGGACTCGGCCATCGTGGGCCCAAGGATGATGTTGAATTGCCCAGACCTCCCAACTGTGCTGGGGCAGAGGGGACTCCAGGGCTGCACAGGGGGGTCCTTAGACAACCATGTGGTGTGGGGGACCAAAATAGGGTCATCCTTATGCAAGACCGTGCCTTGAGCCCACTATCCCCCCAGCTGCCCAGCCCTGCCCCTCATCCTGGTCTCGCCCTCTCTTACGGTCATTCGATTGTCTTCCATGCCAAAGATCTGCCCGGCAGGGGCCATGTGGAACCTTCTGTCTGGTCAGTGTATCCGGCTAGTGGGAGGTTACTGAGCAGTAAATGCCTGACCTCCTACTGCCGAGGGCCAGTGAGGTCTAGGGCAGTTCCCGCTGTCCTCTCTACCCCTTTCCTGGGAACTTTTCATGGTCATGTGACTCTGGCTAGCAGCAGGCCCAGTCCACTTCTCTTTTTTTGTTGTTGTTTTATAGTTAGTTTACAATATTTGGTAACATTTAATATACAAACACCAATCCCGCCACCATTTCACCTTCCTATCACCAAATTCGGGATGTTTCCATCCCAAGCCTCAATCCCTGCCCCAAAACACAAGAATATATTTTGCATTGTCTGTTATAAAGAATTGCTGAATATGCTTTAAAAAAAGTGCTCAGACAGGAAATAGTGTGAAGATTGTTCTATTTTGGCAGGAGCTATTATGACATTCTATAGGATATCACTAACATGTTGTTAAAGTTTGGGTGATGAGAGCTTTGGTATATATATCTGAAAATATGTATATATGTATATATATATATATATATGATTTGTTGCTACTGTCTGAACCCTGTCAAATATGGTGTGGTACTGTATTGTATTGCACTGTACTGTTTTTCCTCCCATTGTTCATTGATTTGCTCGAGCGGGCACCAGTAACATCTCACAGCAAATTGTGAGACTTGTTGTTACTGTTTTTGGCATATTGAATACATCATTGGGAGTTTGCCAGGCTTTGCTGTGCGGGCGGGATACTCTTGGTAGCTTGCTGGGCTCTCTGAGAGGGGCGGAGGAATCGAACCCGGGTCGGCCATGTCAGCCACGTGCAAGACCCTTACCCACTGTGCTTTCGCTACAGTCCATATGGTATGGTAATGATGGAGAATGGGTAGGGAGTATCTTATGATGTGTCGCAGAGCTGTGAGGTCTAGGAATATGTTCACTCATATGTGAGGCTGGGCCCGAGCGTGGGGAAAGTGGCCTGGAGTGTGGCAGCGGCTGGGTAGTAGAGGTCGACTGCCGGGGCTGGGTCCCTCGGGGCGGGGAGGGCTCTCACCGACCCCACTCTAGGGCACCCCTAGTGAAAACAGCTTGGCGGGGAGTCTGGTGGCATTGCTATGGTGGCCTCCTGTCATGGTCCCTTCTGGGAGTAGCAGCCTTGAGTTCCTCCAGTCCACTTCTGAGATGGCTCCCGTCTCTCCACCACAGAGCCCCATGACTAGCCCCTGCCTGTGAGGAGCAGCAGCTCCGGAATTCAGCTGCTGGCCTCTCCTCTCACCCCACTTTGACCTTCTTGTTCACACTTCATCTGACACCCTCAGGAACATTCACCCTCCCTGTGACGCGCCCTCCAGGCCTCCAGGGGGCAGCATAGAGATCCAGTCCGCTGCACAGGTGACTTGGAGCCCAGTTTCAAAGGGTGCTTCTTCCAGTCACTCAGTCTCTGTGTTGGGGTCCTTATTTTTAATGGAGTCAGCAATTCCCACCTCGGGGCTCACTGGCAGGGAGAGCCACAACATTCCAAGCACACCCCAGCTGAGGGACAGCCTCATCTGCAGCCCTGAGCTGCCTCTGAGTCTTGACATCAGTGCAGACCATTTCTAGAAGCTTCCTGCCAGCTGGCCTACAGTGATGGCCACTGTGCCAGGCTCTGTGCTTGGACACTTGGGGAGAGCCAGGGTTCATCTTTGACTTGCTGAGGTGAGTTCATCTTTGCTATGCCGAGTTGAGTTTTACAGAGAAACTGACAATCATCAAGGTGCCGGGTTAGGCTGCAGGAAGAGGTTCATGAAGAGAAAAAGAAAAGTTCCTCTATAATTGTTCTAGAAGAGAGAGATTTGCAAATTGCAATGTCTCTCTGTATAACTGAAACCCAAGCACAAAAATTTGTGAGTCTACAACTGTACCTCATGGCGTTTCACTAATAAAAATTTTAAAACAAAATTTTTAATTAAAAAAATTAAAATGTGTCTTATTGCACTTGGAGAAAAAAAATTGCAATGTCTCTTTCCACACCTATTAAATTAGCAAGTGTTCAGAGTCTTAAATGGTAAAATCTAGCTGATCTGGGCTGAGCTGATCTTAAGATGAGATGAATGCAGATTATAGTCACTGAGCCTAGGACCCTCTTTGTCAGGACTTTGCTTAATGAAATATGCAGAATAGAAATCCCTGAGAATAAGGATACCTATTAAACATTATTTGCAAGAGTGAAAATGGAAGCATGTGCAATTCCCCCGAAAAGGGAGGGAAAGAAGTTAAATGTGTCAATTTATCTTTTCGCCTTATTTATTAAATACCCCAATTTCTGGGCATGGTACTCTATACAGTCAGTAGAATATTCTGTGATCATTAAAATAATCCACAAGAAATTGCTTCCCATAAGAAAAGACATTTCTAAAATATGTCTTTGTCCTGATGACAATGGTATGAATGTCAAATGTTTTCTGCACGACATTTAAATAGCAACATGAGAAAGTAAGAGTTGATATTTTTCCAAAGCAGCAAGTTCTCAGTACTGGAGAGAGACTGCAGGGGGTCAAGGCATTTACCTCACACACAGCTGAACCTGGTCCACACTCAATACTGCACACAGTCCTCCGAGCCCTGCAGGAAGTGATTTCTGAGCACAGAACAAGAGTAAGCACTGAGCTCTACCACAGGTCCTAAAATCCCAAAACAAAACAAAAGAAAATGGTGAGTTCTGAGTGGTTTACTTCTTTATGTATTGTTATCACATTTTTGCAATAATTAAACAATTCTAAAACCATAAAATTCCAACTCCTACCGCCCAGTGAGAGCCCCGAAAACTGGACATTCACCCTCCTTGGCCAGGGATGCTCAGATGTGCTGTGACCCTGGCCACTGGGAGATCAGTTCCAGGTACCCGAGGCTCCTTTCTCACTTGATCCTGGCTGTTTTGCCGACACTGTTCTCTTGTATTTTATTTTTGCTTTCTCCAATATGATTTAAAACTCTGAAGAGAGCACGCTGTAGAGTTATTCCTCCAGACCTTCATTTATTCTCTTCCTGTGAAAACAGGGAGACAGCGATATTTATACTGGGGTTCCCCTGGGACATCTTCAGAAGGTGTCACATGCAGCCTGGAACTGATAAAGTCACCTCCCAGCACCTCCCTGTGTAGATCTGGGCTGACAAAGGCACGGTGATTTGCAGAAGTGATGCCTGAAGAGTAACAAAATACAGAGCATGGGTGTTTTTAGACCAAACTGCCCAGTGAGCCGGTTGAACAAAACCCTGGTTACATTCATATTTGGGCAAGGACAACTGTCTCCAAAGAACCAACCCTAGCAAGTCATCTTCGAGGACTCACCCCTACAGACACTGGCCTCTTCCAGGGAGGAATGTGCTATTTTTAACCTTCTGGAAGCATGCAATTTATAATCAGTTTGTTCACTCTGAATTAGTTACCAATGATTGAATCAGTGTTTAGAATTCTTTGCTGCAAGAAATCAAACACAACTCTGATTCCCCAATGGGTACGAGTCTCTCTTTCTTGACAATTTGTTCAAGGCACCTGAAAAGTTTTGGAGAAATATACCTTTAGATTAATTTGGGTGTGCTCTTGAGATGTGTTTACAACTGACTTCTTCTTAAAGATGATGTCACTCTATTTAAACAAGGGCGGATGCACACATTTTGTGTGTTCAGTGGCTTGTAAAAATACATGTGGCACTTTGACAGGAGGAGGAGTTGGTTCCTGAATGGTAATTGTCTACTTAATTCCATAAGTACCTTAAGTTCGTGGTATTTATAACTCACCTGAATGCAAGCTGATTTTGATGGAATTAGAATTTAGGGTTTAATTGTGACTTAGTTTATAGTGTAGCTTGTCATCTGTGTCTGTCCGTGGATATGTACGTATACGTACAACATTTTCCATCTTGGCCATTTTTGTTATACGTTGAGTACATTTACAATGTGCCAGTACACTAGTCATTCTCCAGAACTTATAGATCAACCACAACCAGTTCTACACCCAGGAGCAGTGGTTCTCCTCTTTTCCTTCCCTCAGTACTTGGTGCCTGATTAATTAATTCCTAGAAGGGAATTACATGTCAGTTCCACTCTGCGTTCTTCCACTTATGTAATGTTTTCTGCCAAGGAATTAGCTCAGTAGCAGAGCACATTTCTCACATGTGAGAAATGTATGTGAGAAATGTGTATTTGATCCCCAGCACCACAAAATTATAATAAGAAAGTGCCTATGGTCCATTCATGTAGCAAGCATCAGAATTTCCTTTCTTTTTCTGTCTGAATGATAATTCCGTTCTATGGAGAGACCCTATTCTATTTACTTATTCATTTATTGATTGATCCTTGGGTTACTTTGGGGAGCATAGAAAAAGATATTTCAATGAATATTGGTATGTGGGTATGTGTAAATGTCTCAGTTTATGAGCCTCCTGGGTATATACTCAAGAGTGGAATTGCTGGACCATAAAGTCATTTTGTGTTTATCTTTTGAGGACCTACCAAGCTCTTTTCCGCAATGGCTTGATCATTTATGTCCCTCTTTGGTAGATGCATGTTAGAAGCAGATAGCTGCTTCATTCTCTAAGACGGCACCCAAAGTCTGTTCTTCACCCCCTGCCTCCAGAGCAGTATGTCACATAGGGTGGGTCCTCCAGTACGAAGCCTCGGGGCAGAATGGCAGCAAAACTGCAGTTGTCAGCCAGTGGAAAAGAGAACAAGCCCGTGGCTGCTAGGCGCTGGCATTTGGCATCATTTATTACTGCAGCAAAGCTGGCGGATGCTCCCTTTATTATTCCTCCCCCCTCTCCTCCATCCTCTCATACTTGCCTGGGTTTTATTTCCTTTCTCTGTCAGATCCCTCTGCACATACGGTTTCCTGTGTCTGGAACTAGATCTCCTCCAAATCCTGGGATGGATTGATTGATTATTTGAGCAAAGTGTGTGAAACGGTCCTATCTGCAGGTCAAAACAGTCCTATTTCAGCAGTTTCGGGTGGCGTAACAAATAAATGAAATATTGATACCACTAGGTCATCTGCTCCTCCACTTAACCTTGAAACTTTTTAATACTTTGATTTCGAAGATGGGAAACCATAAGGTCCAGGCTCATCAGCTCACCCAGGTCGTTAGTGGTGGGGCTAGATTCAAAATCAGGAGTTCATTATGACCCTCTTTTTCAACCTGTACTTTCCCATGTGGGGCCTCTCCTCTCTCAACATCTTCATGACGTTCCTATTCCTAACCCCCTGATTTGGGGGTTACATTCCCTAATGCTCAAAATTGGCTACACAGAATTAAAAACATTTAGTAAATCACCATGGGATGCGGAGTTACAAAGCCGTTATTATTGAGTTTCAGTTGTTCAACGTTTGAGCACCCATCCCTTCACCAGTACTGACTTCCCTCCATCAATGCCCCTAGTTTCCCTCCCGCTCACCCAGACTGCATCTATGGCAGATACTTTCCTTTATTCCTTTTAGGAACTGTGCTTTGTAAGACCATTACTGAAAGGGACCTCCTTGCGGCACCAGGTTCTTGTCCAGAGTGACCACTCCCCATTGTCACTGTCATTGAGGTCTACTTTCTGTTCTAAGAGTCCCGCCCACATTGTGGCAAGCTTTCTACAAAGGACCAGTCCTCCTGGTCTTCATTTCTATTGTCTTTGGGTATTCTTCTCCTTTGTTTCTTTTCATATCTTGCAAATGAGTGAGATACATGGAAATTTTTAAAATAATCATCATAATATTATAATTTTTATAAATTAATATTTATTGTAAAGGTAATGGCCCTCCCGTTGATCGTCGATTTGCTCGAGTGGGCCCAGTAACGTCTCCATTGGAGACTTTGTTGTTACTGTGTCTGGCATATCGAATACTCTCGGTAGCTTGCCGGGCTCTCCGAGAGGGGCGGAGGAATCGAACTCGGGTCGGCCATGTTGGCCGCTTGTAATTAAACATTATAGCTATAATATTATACATATTGTTATATGTAAAAATTAATACAAATTATTTATAATTTTAGCGGGTAGGGTGTTTGCCTTGCACGCAGGTGACCTCAGTTCAATTCCTCCGCCGCTCGCAGAGAGCCTGGCAAGCTACCAAAAGTATCTCATCCGCACAGCAAAGCCTGGCAAGCTACCCGTGACATATTCGGTATGCCAAAAACAGTAACAACAAGTCCCACAATTTGTTGTGAGATGTTACTGGTGCCCGCTTGAGCAAATCGATGAACAACAGGAGGACAGTGCTACAGTGCTACAGATTAAAGGACAGAAGTTCAGTCCACTACCTTGCTTACTGCTTTCCACAGAAGTTGCTTAAATGACCCAGCTAAGCAGGTACCTATCCAGTGAAGAGCAGAGGAGACCAGGACGTTGTTTTTAAACACAGTATTTTGGCTCATGTGTGGATGATTATCAATATTCATACAGTATGATTGGACCCCCCATCTGAAATGTGAAATTCAAGCTGTTCCCTCTCATTCCACAGAGTCAATTCTCTGGACTCATCATCAACCAGAGCCACGAAAACCCCACTCCAGAATTATCAAAGCATAGGAACTCATTTCAAGAATTTTATGCATATGCTAGAAAATATTTATCTTGAAACTTGTCTTCCTGACTATTTCTGGTCAATGTGTTTAGAAGCTAATTGAATTCAAAGGGAAGTTAAACTAATTAATTTTATAATCACCAGGGAAGCTATCTGAATGGTAGATTTATGGACACAAGGTATTCTGTATATTAAATACCAATATCCTATTGCACTTTCAAATTTTCTTGATCTCCATCATTTTCCCAACTATCTTCCAAAGATCTGAAACTTCCATAGAGCCACCAGAAGTTAGCTCATTGAGAATCTGTATCCTAGAAGTTAAGCCTTATGTGGTTATGGGCAGGTTAATGCTCTCGGATTCAAAGTCTGCCCTGTTACTTATCAGCATGTGCTCCGACCTATTGCTTAAGCAAACTGAAAGGAGGAAAAGATGGCAATAGAAACTAATGATTTCACTTAAAAACATCTATTTTAGCCTTAAAACTGAATGAGTGTAAGTTTTTCTCAGGAATGTTGAGATTGAAACAAAATGAATCCTTCATCATCAATGTTTAAATGGACGTGCTTCCAGAGACTCAGGCACTTATTCTAATATTGAGTAAAATACTGTTATGTTGATGATCTCGTAGGGGACACATGGGAGACAGAAACAATAAAACAGCAACAAGGAAAGAGGACCCCACAGCTCATTGATTTGAATATGTTTTAAATTATAGGAAAAAAATCACCAACTCCTGACCACCAGCCAAAATGATTAAATAGATCCAGATGTTACAGAGATGAAGCCAGTGTTTACATCACATTTAAAAAGCAATTTTTTAAAAAAATTATTTTTAAAAACAATCATTATTCAGCCCTGGATAGGTATGAAAAGATGTACCAGATGTATTGAGGAGAGAAGGAGAGAAGTTAGCTTAATATAAACATGCAAAAAAACCCCTGAATACCTACAAGTTATCTGACTTTGTCCCAAAGCTTACTATTTTTTACCGTAGTAGAAATCTGAGGCACACTTTCCCAGCCCATTTCATCTTCCCTGACATAAGTTTGCAGATGATTATCATTTTTATGTGGCAAGGAATGATTTTTAAAAATTTTAGTTACTTGGATTTATAAAACTGTTAATTATAGGGTTTCATATAAAGTTCCATCCTGATAACCTCTACCTGAGTGTCCATTTCCCTTCACCACCGATTGTCTCAGGGACCTCTGGAAACTTCCCCTCCCTCCCACAAAGAATATCTTTTCAAGTATTGTACAACTCGATATGAAGTTTGCGTCAATCCAATCTCTAAACTGAATCCAAACTCACACTCAAACCCTCTTTGGAACAAGTGGGGCTCGCTGCCCCTCTCGTTTGGATGGTTCTCCAATAATGGGTCCCATCTGTGAGAAACATCTGCTATCCCATGGATTGCCAAAGTCAACTGGAGGTGGAAATTTGTCTGGTATCTTTCTCTTTGAATTTTACTGACTATTCTCCTTCTTACCCAAAGTGTAAGTCCACATAGACAAAATGTTATGGAAACCATATTTCCCAAAGCTAAAATTAGGCAATGCACTGAATGGTTGTACTTAAGTATTCCACAGGGCATAATACCAGAGCACTCTGAAGTACCGAATCTGGATGTCTATGAGCCTGAAGAAGACTCGTGAGCACACATTGCTAGTCTATTCCTAGACCTTTCACACCCAGATCAATGTACCTTCAATCACTGATAACTGACACCTGGCTGATAATTTTAGAAGCATTTATAATTTTTGAGGCTTTTAGAAAGCTAAAAGTGTTTATTTAAAATTGTAGCTGCACTGATAATTTTGAAAACCTATTCATGGAAGTTTATCACTTTTGCCCCTTTTTCTGCATGGCCATCTGCAGTCATCAGAACATTGGTAAATCACTGGAATTTGGACAGTGAGGTGTCAGGGTAGAGAGTGGGATGCTACAAGGCTGCCTGTCTTTTGGTTGGGGAATGGTCATACCCTCCTGAGTGAAATCACTGAACTGCCCCTTCAGAAGGAGCCTGTTTTACATCCTAACCTTGTTGCAATTGCTAGATCTTTTTTGGGGAAGCCACAGAAAATTAAGGAATAATGGACAGTCTGTGTTCTGCCGTCAGCAGTAGCTCCTCCTGACCTGGAGCATGTGACCTCATGGTCAAAGTTCTGAGGGGCCACAATGTCTAACTCCACCTTTGAAAATGCAGGGCTTGAGAAAAGAAAAATATAACACAAGGATATATCGTGCAAAATTATAGAGGTCAATCGCATGCTACATGAGCAGGGCAAAGATGATTTGTCAGGACGAGGGAGTCGAGATAAGGGAGGCACCAGAGAATCAGCAGACTGAGTCTGTTTGCTTCTGAATAGAGCAGTTAGTATTCTTGCAACATCCATCAATATGAAAGCTGGGCAACGCTTCCAGAAGTCATTTCCAGGAAAGTAGATGGTAGAAGTATTCTAGAATAGTTTGCTTTAGCCTGCATCATCATCATTATTGTAATTATTTTGGCTTTTGGGCCACACTTGGCAGTGCTCAGGGCTTACTCCTGGTTCTGTGCTCAGAAGGGCCCAGGGAACCATATGGGGTGCCTGGGAACCAAGGCCGGCTACAGGCAAGGCAAGAGCTTTACATGTTGTACTATCTCTCCACTTGCTGCATACTCTTTTTTATAATATTGGTAGTGTTTACATATACAAATTTTATAACACCCTAACCTTACTTTTTTAAATCAAGCATCATTAAAGAAGGAGTTGTCTAAAATTGAACCATAATTTGAGTTCTGAGAAAAGTCCCCTGGGAGCTGTATATTTGCAAGTTCCTCCCTAAATATTTGAAAGTTCTCCCACTCTTTTTCTATTCATTTGCAGGAATACACATCATGATTCAAGGAATAGACATTGGAACTTGAGATGTGCAGAAAATAAAAATGATTCCTCCCTGTCCCTTCCAAACTGAGAGTTAGGTCCTTGGGGACCTAACCTTCCCAGAGGGTACCTTTTGTGTGCAGGGTTAGCTATAAACCTTCCTACCTAAGGGTAGGTGGGAAAAAAGAATCAGAAGATGAATGCTGTCACTTTTGCGCCTTGGGGAATAATGCAGTGGAAAAACAGGAAGTATCCCTGGAGTTTCATTTCTACACCAAAGATCAGTGTGCCCTGGATCTCCTGTTAGTTTATTAGTACAATCAGGTCTGCATATCTTAGTTTAATAAACCAATATTTGAAGTCACATTATTGATGATGGATAAATACAAATGCATGCACACTTTTCTGTCATTATACACAAAAAATTACGGCAGAGCCTGGAAAGCTCCCTGTGGCATATTCGATATGCCAAAAACAGTAACAATAACAGGTCTCATTCCCCTGACCCTGAAAGAGCCTCCAATACGGCACTGTTGGGAAGGACGAGTAAGGAGAGGCTGCTAAAATCTCAGGGCTGGGATGAATGGAGACATTACTGATACCTGCTTGAGCAAATCGATGAACAACAGGATGACAGTGACACAGTGATATGGTGATTCATATCTGAGCTAATACATACATAGACAAGCTCTGAGCTGTATTAGAAATATACATATGTATATTAGCATCTAAGATCCATCTTCAGCCAAGGAGAAAATGTGTTTATGACTTCAAGCAGATGGAGACACTCCACAGTGCACCCACCTTATTGCTGTTGTTTCATTGGGAAGACACGCAATGCAGTAAGAGTTCCAGATTGTCACCATCAGTTGGAAGGGTCCCGAAGTTGAGCACAACAAGTAAAATATCTAAGACATCTTTGCAAACTAGAGTCTGAACAACATGTCCAATTCGGGGAAATGGAAAAACCAGAGTTCAGACTTGATTCCGCTTCCTCCTCTTTTTTTATGTGTTGATGAGTCAGCACAGTATCCAGGCAGTTGCATCAAGGTATAAATGAACATTCCTCTGAGGCAAAGGAGACCAGCTCCATCTCAGCTTCCACAGTTGATGATGAAGAGGGTCTGTTGATGTGACTCTAACAGAGTAGAAATATATACACCTGGCAATAGACAAGCATCAGAACTTTCAGTCAGAAATGACCACCTCAGACTAAGCATCAGGCACACAAGGACATAAGATATTTGGGCAACCTTCCAACATCACAGCTCTAAACATTCTCTTCACTTTCCCCCCCACTGAAATATCATAACTATAAAAGTTTCTGTTAGTTGCAGGTGGGCACCTTACAGATGAGTTTTCCCTCTCTTGTGGAATTATCACCATAGTAAATCTAGTTAACATCAACTAACATTCACAGTTATAGGATTTCTTTCCTGCGTTGAGAACTTTTAGTATCTCAGCCTTTTGTTCTGAGATGATTGTCAGTTTCCATGCATAGCAAGAGAGATCCCTGATCCATTCTTCTCCAGTGGTAACAGTCTGCGAGATGATAGGATAGTGTCACTACTAGGATATCAGCCTTGGAGTAATTCACAAACTTGTCTGCTATGTTTTGAAAACCAATTCAAACCTTTGAAAAAGAAGTCAGTCCTTAGAAAAATTGCCACAACTTGGACCAGCAGTATTTAAATGGTGTTTGTGTAGTTCCTACAAGAGTGATTTGTTTGGTTGATGGTATCATGGCAAGCACAGTTAACTCATTGGCCTACATATTCTTTGCCGGGATCAATATTCCTTTTCATCAGGCACTTGCTGTGAAGAAGGAACTTCTTTGCATTTTGCTTTAGTTTATAATTTCCTAAAATTAAGATGATGGAGTGTCCAGAGGGGTATGAGCCAATGATAAAGATGCCAAAATAAAATAAGAAGCCTCTGAATGTGAAAATCTTCGCAGAGAGCAAGGTAGCTGCAATGCAATGAGAGAAGTAGAGAACAACGAAGGAGAAGATGGACAGAAGCGCTCTGAGGTAGGTGCTACAGGCCCTGGAGCCCCTCACTGTGTTTCTTACCTGCCGGCTGTGTTTCATCAAGGACAATATCAAGAGCAGGGCAAAAAGGAGGAAGATAAAAAACGGAAGAAAGAGCTCAACGCCAAGTAGGACAAAATATAACACAGGTGCTTCTTGGACTTGATATGTTGCATTTGTGGCGAAAAGGCTCAACCATAATTCTTTGCAATTACGCCATGTATATTTGCCATGGAAGACAGAAGTGATGGAAGCATAGAGCAGGGTCCCAAGGACCAACCAAGGTACAACCCTGGATATCCTCATCTTCAACCAGAAGAAAAGAGGGTGAGCAAAGTTGGCAATCTTCATGCAGTAGAAAACGCCGAGCCATGTGGCAAACCAAGTACCGGAGAAATTTATAAAAAGGAACATTATGAAGCCCTCAGCAACTGCATTCACTTCAATCAAGGATAAGACACCGAGGTGAATGTAGAAGATGAATGACTGCATACAGAGCCTGGAAATGGCCAGGCAGGAAAGGAGGAGGTCCAGTGGAGCCAACTTTCTTCGTTTGGCCAAATCCATGCCATTCACAACCACAATGGTACCATTCGCTAAGAGCCCCAGAAGAAGTTGTAACATGGCAGAAAAAACATTGGGAATGAGGTGAGATGGTGACATTTTGAGAGAAAAAGCCCCGTCTGAAAAATAGTATAGTCACTTTTTTCCCCTTCCACTAGTTGAGGACCCTTTTTGAAGGCATGATGTGACAATTGAGGTAGCAAGAACAAGGAAGGTAAGGTATGATGCTTCTGTCACTCTTTTGCCAATTTAGTTGCATGACAGTCAAATAGGAAAGGAATATTCTAGCAACTATTTGCTTCTTAGTGGTGGCTTTGCATTTTCTCAGTCTACTTAGGTTTCAGTGTCATCAAAAGCGAATGGTGCAATAAGACACCAGGGGGTTGGGGGTGGTGGGGGGAGGAGTCTTTTGGCTTCTGATCAGCAGGGGTTCTTCTATCTTTGTGTTTACCAAGTATATTAATTGTGCCATAGATATGATTCCTATTAATGTTAAGCCAACCGTAAAAATAACATTTTGTAACATAGTACAGTGGGTAAGGATTTTTGCCTTGAACACAGCTGACCCAGGTTCAATCCCCAGTATCTCATATGGTCCCCAAAGCCTCCAGGAGTGATCCCTGAGCACAGAGCCAGGAATAAACCCTGAGCACCACTGTGTGTGGTGTCAAACAAAAATAAAATGGAGGGAGGAGAGGGCAAATAATTATTTTTGCTATTTTGATGTAATGTGATCTGCAACACAAGACTCCTAAGTAATTGTTCCCCAATATGCATTGGTTGAACAATTCAAAGCCACCAAAAATTTAATTCAGTTGTATAATGATATAATGATAAATTTCAAAGTACCAGCAATGCAATAAAGTGTAAAACAATTTATTAAATGTAGATGAAATTGCTCCAGCCCAATTTCACCAACATTTAATAAATTGTTCTCCACTGAAACAATAGCACAGCAGTAGGGTGTTTACTTTGGGCACACCGGCCTGTCCAAGCCAGGTTCAATTCCTCCGCACCTCTCAGAGAGCCTGGCAAGCTACCGAGAGTATCTCGCCTGCACAGCAAAACCTGGCAAGCTACCCATGACGTATTCGATAAGCCAAACACAGTAATAACAAGTTTCATAATGGAAACATTACTGGGTCCACCTGAGCAAATCGATGAACAACGGGAGGACAGTGCAACAGTGCAGGTGAAATTGAAGCTTTTATAATATGACAATTAATCCCAATGTATCTGGCAGATACTTTGGCAGATGTCCTTTTAAATATGTGCTATGTACTACTTTGTCCGAAGGTGTCAGTACTTAGGGGTTGAATCTCACTCAGAGTGAACGACTGGATGGAAGGGAACCTGTATGAAAACATGTTTGTGGTGAGGAAGAGTCTCAGGTAGTGCCATCATTTCTTCCTGAATAGGTCATGTTGATGTCATGAGCTCTCCACCTCCTCCGTATCCCAGCTTCAATGAGATGAAGGGAGAATCAGGAATGCTTCAAGAAGACCTCAAGGAAGACAGATCATCAGTGGAGTCTACCAAAACAAATCCCAATTCAAATACAACAATCAGAACAAGACAAGTTTTCTTTTGTTTTTTTCTTTTTCTTTTCTTTTTTAAATTTTTATTAGTGAAACACCATAAGGTACAGTTGTAGACTTACAAATTTTCGTGCTTGGGTTTCAGTTATACAATGATTGAGTACCCATCCCTCCACCAGTGCCCATTCCCCACCTTCAATGCTCCCAGCATCTCTCCCACCCTCCACCTCCCCATCCCACCCCACCCCTAACAGTATGGATGATTCTCAAAAAATTAGAAATTGAGCTTCTATTTGACCAAGCAATACCACTCCTGGGAATATATCCTGGAGAGGCAATAAAGTACAGTCGAAATGACATCTACACTTCTATGTTCATTGTTGCACTATTCACGATAGCCCAAATCTGGAAAAAACTCGAGTGCCCGAGAACAGAACAGACAAGTTTTATGCTTATTTTTTTCCTCCCGTGGGAAGAAGATGTTCCAAAAAATCTCCTGACTTCACATTCCTCAGGTTGTCAAAGCAGAAATGGATGGACACTCACCAACGGAATGATGAAACCAAGAGTGCAATGATGAAACCTCAAAGAGCGGTAGATACTCATGTGATGTATCAACCGAACCTCTGTCACCAATCCAGTTACTTTTCTGGCAAATGGGATTCCCTGCCTATGGCCTTTGAGACCCCTCACCATGAGGGGACATCTGAGCTTTCTTCTTAGGCCAACCCTACTCATTCTAGTGGTCTATGTGGTGTGATGCATTTGTGAAATTCCAAACTCAGTTCTCTAAGGCGGTTCATAAAGAAGAAAGTGAGAATATCGATAAAATTCCTAAACACCCTTTTCATTGCTCCTTTATTGCATTAGGACACTGAACCTTTAGACTTGAATCTGGCCATCACACCTAGCGGGCAAAATGAGGAGCTTGGGGTTTGCAATACGTTTTTCTGCACCAAAAGCAAACTACAAGGGAGGCTCAGAACCCCCAAGACTTAAAGGAAATAACTTCATTCAATTCTACACATTCACCTAAATTTGCTTTTCAGAGCAAGCGTCGGGGCGTGATGGTGGGTACTGAGCTTGGTTCTCATCGCTTGTATGACCACTTTTGTCAGGACTAGCCCAAAGAGCAGAGGAAATTCTCACAGAACACTTTATTTCATGGAGAACAAGTCTTCTGACGCCTGAGTCCCATTGGAGTTAAAAAAAATAAAGGAAATTCATGAAGCTTAAGCCACATCTTTTTCACAAAATTCTTTCCTTCACCAAGCACTTCGCTGAGCACCTACAAAGGCTGGCTGCCAAGGGCTCACTGCCTGGCCCACTGCCACGCCTGTGGAAGAGCAGAGCCCCGTGTCCCTGTGGAGACCAAGGCCCCATCCACCCGCCTTGGCAGCCGCGTCTTGGTGTTTGGGTGCTGATGCGAAGCCTCCACGGCTGTATTTCCTGTCCTTGGTGTTTGAACACGTCAATCAAGAGAACCGTGGGTGTCGCCCAGGCTCCCGCGCAGTGTAAGAGAGTGAGCTAAATACTTTAATGAGAAACACAACAAACCAAAGAGAGAGAAAACAGAAATCTAGAACCCCATGGTGGGGTTTAAACTGCTGGTTTCCCTTCTTTGAAGGACCCATCGAAGAGTCTCTGGCTCTGAGATGAAAACCATACAAGGTCTGGCCTCACCTGTCAATCATCGGCTCTGAACAGTGACAGTTTTATACGAGCAAATGGCTTGGAACAAACGGAACAGGCCCCAGTGTGGAGAAATCCACGTGATGATTACCCCATATTACCCCGATTAAATCTGCTCACTCGCACTCATCTGTAATGAGCACTCATTAAAGGAGACAATACTAAATATTCCTGAGGAAACTGACAGGCGGAAGGGTTGCTTATTTATATTCAAACCGCTCAGCAACCCCAAGAAAGAACGATTATTTTTTCTTGTGCAGTTGCACAGACACTGGGAAGCTTTTCGCCAGGTAGAAGGCTGAAATGGGCTGTCCCCATCAGCTCTGATTCCCGGCAACACCCGGACATTTGCTTTGAAATTAGAGTCATGGAAAGTGAGAGATAGTTTTAATACTGTTCCCAAGGGACTCTTTCCTCTTCATTATTAAGGGAACAATTCCTGCTTAAAGAACATGTGCATGTATTAACATTATTGTATATTTAATAAGATCATTCAATAAGAGAGATATAATAGAGCAAATCACAGCCGACTTCCTTTCTTGAAACTCCCCTGTAGCATAGCCCAGAGCTCAAAAAGTCTGTATGGGATTTATTCCGACTAAAATCCATAACATTTTGGATTTTATGACCGTCGTAGTGTCTTTCAGACAAATCATTCTCTAAATCCGTGCATTTGCTTCTCTCGACTTGAATTTGCAATCTTTTCAGCTAAAGAAAAAAAGTCTTTGCCCTTAATATTCAGATCACTCCTATATACATGTCAACTCTCTTTCTTTATCCTACTAATACATTTTGGTGCTTTTTAAAAAATCTTTTTCGATATTCAAAAATTTATTTGCGCTGCAGCAGATAGGCTAATAGAGCAATTTAATACATTGAATCTAAGTCTAAAAGTGAAGAACTTAAAAGTGCTTCACAAACAAGAATCTTTTGTTGGGTAGAGCTAGGAAAAAAGCCACATTGTATCATAGAAGTCACCTCTCAAACTACTATTTTGTTTTCAGCTCTAAATCCAGCGCAATTTCAAATTCTCTCTTGCATAGCGTTTCAGCTCCCTTGATCTCTCTCTCTCTCTCTCTCTCTCTCTCTCTCTCTCTCTCTCTCTCTTTCTCCCATTTCCCACTATCTTCCTTTTTACTCCTCTCACTTCCATACTTCAACACATACTGATGATGTGTGTTATTGACCAAACACTCTTCCAAGCCTGGAACCTAAGCTAATGAAAAAGACAGATGGTTTCTGTCACCTTGAAAATGACATTTTAGTGAGGACAATGTGAAATAAACACACAAATAAATAAATATTTCCAGGAAAACTAGCTGCAAGTAATATATTGGAAAATGCATTGAGAGGTGCAAACAGGTACTTGTATGGAAATAGACCATTTTTGTGCATGTGGGGAATGAGATTTCCGAGAGGAGAAGGCAGGAGAGAGCAATGTCCAACCTCAAATCAAGAAAAGAATGTGATACAAGTGGAAAGTATCATGCTAAGCGAAATGAGTCAGAAAGAGAGGGACAGACAGAAAGATTGCATTCATCTGGGGAACATAAAGAAACAAAATAGGAGATTAACACTCAAGAATAGCCGAGATAAGTACCAGGAGGTTTACTCCATGGCTTGGAGGCCAGCCACACATGCTAGGGGAAAAGGCAGCTCAGATAGAGAAGGGAGCACCAAATAAAGGGTGTTAGGAGGATCCTCCCAGGATGGGAGAAGCATGCTAAAAGTAGACTATAGACTGAACATGATTGCCACTCAATGCCTCTTTTGCAAACCACAGCACCCAAAAGGAGAGAGAAAACAAAAGGGAGTGCCCTGCCACAGAGGCAGGGTGGGATAGGGAGGTGGGGGTGGGAGGGATACTGGGATCCCTGGTGGTGGAAAATGGGCACTGTGAATGGATGGGTACTTGATCATTGTATAATTGAAACCCAAGGACAAAAATTTGTAAGTCTACAACTGTACCTCATGGTGTTTCACTAATCAAAAAAAAATGTTTTTTAAAAAAAAAAGAATGTGAAACTTCCAGGAAAATCAAAGTTCAAATTCTGCAGCACCAGAAACAGTGAGAACAAGTAGGAAAGGTCAAAAGAGAGGAGTAAGGGATGAGCCATTGCACAGATATTTTGAACTTTAATGCACAGCAAAGATTAATTTTTCTCCTCATCATGGTAGGAAACCATTGCAGTGTGTGTGTGTTTGCATGTGTGTGCTGCATGCATGCATGTGTGCACGCATGTGTGTGTGGTGGTGGTGGGAGTGTCACAATCAAATCTCTTTGTAAAACATTTGTCCTGGGTGCTATGAAACAAAATGAACTTGGGGATCTCGAAGTGGGAATAAAAAAAGCCATGCGAATCAGTTGCAGTAGCGATAGTAAGAACTGTGGTTGAGAGAGATCGAAGAGGCTGCGGGGTCAGGGGTGGGGGGAAGTGGCTTCTGATGGTTTCCAGATGAAACCAACAGGGATTTCAGATGAATCTGAGAGGGAAACTGTGGGAAGAGGAGAAATCAAGGATTACACTTAGGTCACTGTTATGACCTACAGGTGATGGTGCCTTTTTTCTAGAAGAAAGAAGTTTGGAGAAAAGCCTCTGCCAGACCTGCTGGTCTGAGATATCTGCTCCAGGAAGGGACATGCCAGAAGAGTGGGTGACAAATTCCTGAGGGCAGGGAATACGCATGTGGAGCTTACTACAGAGAGTTGATATTTCAAATGACCGGAATGAGGAAGGCTGTGTTGGGAAGAGATTTCCCATTGCACTGTACAAGAACTACTAATAAGAAATTACTTTTATGCATTCCTGTCCCTAACTGTCCCCATCTGATACCATTCCTCTGTGGAAGGCAGTCCGAGGGGGAGCAGATTAGGTAGATAAGATATGCATCCCTGAATTAGCCCCCACTAGTTCTGGGAGCAATAATCTCTATTTATGTCAATTCTATTTCCTGTTTCATTTAAAAGAAAGATTGGTTTGAAGATATTTGGTTCCAACATTTGATAAATTTGATTATGTAATGCTAGATTTATCAAAATTGTTCTTCTTTTTCATTTTCTATGCAGCATAACAATTTAAACAGTATGAGAATTGCTTCCTTCTTAGGGATGGACAAAGTTCACAGTGAATTTACGAATCTAGGATAAGGGGCAGAATACTGATCATTTATTTGGGGCTTAAAATTCCAAGCAATTAAAACCTATATAATGTTATAAACTAATATAGCTTCGATAAAAAATTTTAAAGGTTAAAAATAACATCTATAGTCTCAATTTACCCTTTGACAAGTCTATAAAATCGGTGTTATCTCTACTGCAAAGATGATTATACTGAGGTGCATGGAAAATAGGAAATCGTCCCCTGTCACAGTTAACAAGTCGTATTCCCTTGACGTGGATTGCAATCTGATTTCCAACCATAACTGCCTCTATGTGTACATAACCCCTTAACGTAACTGCTTCTCTTACCACCGCTCACAGTGACAGTGGGTGCTCTTTAATTTTTACTCTAATAAAACTTTTACATCCCCTCATCATCTCTCACTATCTCCAATCCTATCGTCTCAAGTAACCTTAGTTCTGTTGTCAGTGTTCGCTGGTTTGCATTTTTACTTTATTTAGTCCATTCATCAGTTTTATATATGTATATTACATGCATGTGAGAAATCTCCCAATGCTTGTGCTTTTCCATCTGTCTTATTTTACTTCTCATAATCCTCTCAAACTCCTTCCACTTTGTTGTAAATGAAAATTTTTCATAGTTTTAAGATGCATAGTGTTTATTATATATATATATTTATGTCATTTTAATGCAAGAATTTGTAGAATGACTATATAGGTTTCTCTACATTATTGTAAATAATAAACATTGGGATGGTCATCACCTTCTGTATTCTTTGGATCAACATTTGGAAATGGGTTTGCCAGATTTTATGGCAGCTCTCTATTCAGTTTCTTAAGGAAGGCCTATAGTGGCTGTAGTGATAGTACAGCGGATAGGGTACTTGCCTGGCAAGCAGCTGACCTGGGTTTGATGTCCATCACCCTCTATGGTACTCTGAGCACTGCCAAAAGTGATTCCTGAGTGCAGAACCAGGAGTAACCCCTGAGCACTGCTGAGTGTGACTGTGCCCCCCTCCCCAAAATAGTCCGGTAGCATTTCCAAAATGATTTTGCCAATTTTTGTTTCTATCAACAGTGTAGAAAGTTTCCTTTTCCCCTAAACCCTCTCAAGCATGTGTGCTTTTGATAAGTCACTCTCTCAGATGTAAGGTGGGATAGATCTTAATTTGCATATTTCCTTGATAATTAGTGATGATGAACATGTTTTTCTTGAGCCTATTCGCCATCTGTATGTCTTTGATGGAGATGTATATATGCAAATCTTTGATAGGGAAGAATATTTTCTGTTGTTTAGACATGGGCAGCCACTTTTTTTTCAAGTAGTAGTATTCATTCCTCCTCCCGATCAACCCTCTCTCAACTCTATTTCCACTAGAGGAGTCATCCCTCTTGATATGTCTTATTTGGAAGTTTCCACATTTTCAAATTCAGGAATAAGCATACACATCAGGTGTCGCAATCAGCATAGCCACACACCAGACCAACAGGCATCAGTGCACCCTTGAGTATGAGGTCTAAATCAATCAGGATAGAGCTACTTACATCTTTTAATTGAGCATGTTAGGCAGAATGACCATCTCTGTCAAAGACAAGATGCTTCTCTCAACTGCTGTTGTCTTGCCACTTTGGGGTGACATTTGAGCCTGCTTAAAATTGGATTCTATCTCCTGGGAATATATCCCAGAGAGGCAAAAATGTATAGTCGAAGTGACATCTGCACTTGTTTGTTCATTGCAGCACTCTTTACAATAGCCAGAAACTGGAAGAAACCTGAATGCCCAAGAAGAGATGACGGGTTAAAGAAACTTTGGTACATCTACACAATGGAGTACTATGTAGCTGTTAGAAAAGATGAAGTCATAAAATTTACATACAAGTGGTACAACATGAAAAGTATCATGCTAAGCGAAATGAGTCAGAAAGAGAGGGATAGACATAGAAAGATTGCATTCATCTGGGGGATATAAAGTAACAAAATATGAGATTAATACCCAAGAATAGCTGAGATCAGCACCAGGAGGATTACTCCACAGCTAAGAGGCCAGCCGGGCATTCTAGGGGAAAGGGCAGCTCAGATAGAGAAGGGAGCACCAAATAAAGGGTGTTTGGAGTATCCTCCCAGGAGGGGAGATGCATGTTGAAAGTAGACTATGGACTGAACATGTTTGCCACTCAATGCCTCTTCTGCAGACCACAACACCCAAAAGGAGAGAGAGAACACAGAGGATTGCCCTGCCACAGAGGCAGGGGGAGATGGGGGTGGGGGTGGGGGGGATATTATCCATGGTGGTGGAAAATGGGCACTGGTGGAGGGATGGGTATCTGATCATTGTATAATCAAACCCAAGCACAAAAAATTGTAAATCTACAACTGTACCTCACGGTGTTTCACTAATAAAAAAAATTTAAAAAAAATTGATAACTAAAAAAAAAATTGGATTCTATGTCGAGATCCTCAGGCTCAAAGAAGAGAGCGCAAGGCCAGTTTGGACAATCCCCAGAGCCAACCCTCTCTTCCTGCTGGCCATGATATTTAAACGAACCCATAAATTCCCATTTTGTGGGAGTGAGTTTTGGGCAGGTTTTTGCACATTGGCTGTACTGCAATGTCACATCTCTGGGCTGTACTGAACAGCAGTAGTGCTTTCCCCTTTGACATTTAGCATTGGAGTCAGGGAAGTGAGTTACTTTAAAGCCAGTCACTTGGTGATGCCCCGAGTATGCTAACCTGTGATCTCTAAGTTCCAGTTCTGTGCTCTATGGACTCAATTCGGTTTTTCTCAAACATAGTCTTAGAATTATTCTGGAAAAAAAAAGTTAATTTTTCTTTCTGGGATCTCCCCAATGCATTTTATTATTCTCTCCCCATTCCATATTCATGCTAGCAGCTTAGATTTTGATTGCACTACAGGAATAATTTACAAGGCATAAATTACCATATGGACACCAGCAGTTTTTATTCATCCCAAATTACATGAAGTAACCCTGGCACTGTATGCCCACAGGGCGAATTTTGACCAGTAGATGAAGGCATAATAGTTATGCATCTGCATAGATGTTGTTTGTAATTTTTGGACCAGACACTTGAATAAAAATTATGATGCATTTGTGGTCCTGAGTCTCATAGTGTCATTTCTGCCCTATATCAAGGTTCCTTTTGTTTGTTTGTTTGATTTGGGGCCACACCTGGTGGTGCTTAGGCCTTACTCTTCCTCCTGGCTCTGTGCTCAGGGATCACTCCTGGAGGGGCTCAAGGAACCGTCTGGGGTGCTGAGGATCAAGCCCAGGTCGGCCATGTGCATGGAAGAGCCCTCCCTCCTGTACTTTCCCTCCAGTCTCTCAAGCAGCTTCTTTTTATCCTAGAAGCCAACCCTCTATCTCTTGACCATCAAAAGTTAGGAAATAGAACAAAAGTATAGAACTTGGAATTCTAGGTTTTCATGCATAAAATTTGCATGCACTTTTCCCTCCTTCTTCCTTTATGACAGCCTTTTACAGAGTTTTGTCAGTTCCTAGAAGATCCAAAATGTTTTTTGCTTTATCTTTTTGCATCCTTGACTAGGCTTCCTCTCATTTCTGGTGGTCTAGGGACATGGATCCTATCCCTGAATCCAGTAACAAATATATAAATTCCAGTACATACAAGGGTATAGACATGTATGTAAGCTCTTTAAACATCTGCTGAACAAACACTGAAAACAATGAACAAAGTTTCTCAGCAATGTGTGGAAGACTGTATTGTACAAAAATTGTGCAATGTTCTTCCAATGGCAAGGAATACCATTCTATCTACTCATCATACTATCTACTCATCATACTATTGCATCCATATTTTGTAGACATTTGTAGCACAAATGAGAAAATGAGGGTCAAGATCTAAGACTAGGAAACAGAGTTCATATCACTGATTCAGAGAGTGAAAAGAACATGAAGTTTGTGTGCTGAGTTCAATATTCATACCATATCAGATCATATTTGCAAAAGATATTAAGAACTACTTGTGCCAACTTCTTTTGTATGAAGAAAGAATGAGTAGAATTCCAAAGAAGTTGGTATAAGGCCACATGCCTTGTTCCAAGAGTATTCAGATGGTGCGTATTCTAGAAGAGTGAATACTACGGGTTTGCCCCACCTATGACCAGCAAAGGTTCTCTAGGAGCATCATGGAACATAGCTAAGTGATGGAACAGCGGAGACGACGGTTTTTCCAAGTCATGTCTAATTACATGCTTTTGGGAGAATGATACAACACACAAATTTACGTATCTGTGTCTTACCTCTGAAGGCTATTTAGTGTTGATGAAGAAATATACAATCCTACTCAACATGTGAGAAAAAAAAAGAACTTCCACTTACGGTATTCAAGTTCCTCTCTCATTTTTATAGAGTGAAAATGGTTAACATATTTTAAATTGAAACAGTATTATATTAGAAAGGATAAAATAAAAGCTTTCATTATATTTTCTGATCTTTAATAGCTATCCCAGTACACTTGAGAGTCCCTATGTGTATTAGATGATTATATGGAAATTTTGTTTTATGAAATATTATCTTTCCTCAATTATGCACTGATCTGAATACTGTCTTCTTAGCATTAAATAAATGACACTAATTTAAAAAATCTATTCTTCCTGCCTGGCACAAAACATAATTTAGATAATTTTACTGTGGTAGAGGAAATTCATCTGTTAACAATGAAACAATTAGAACTAGGGTTTTTGTAGGACTAGCCAGTTCTTTTTAAAAAACTAATTATGACCAACACAGCAATTCACAAAACTTGCTTCCTCCTAGGAATTCACACAATCATGAAATAGCTACTTTGGGCATAAAAGTGGGATGAGATCAAATCTATTTCAAAACTAATTGTTGTCAGATATATTCAAAGTATATCATGTTTAGATCTAAAAGAGAGGAAATAAATAGGATGTTGGAAACCCATATCTTGAAGTGGGGGAGGGACTAGAATAATCCAACCTGAAGGGAAAAACACGATCTTAAAAATATGACAGAAGGCACAAAATCCAAATCTGTCATGTGGACCATACTGTCTGACTGTCTCAGACAGATGTTTAGGCCCCAATTTAGTTTTTAAACCAACATATGAGAGACCGAAGAGATAGCATAGCAGATAAGGTTCTTGCCTTGAATGCAGCTGACCCAGGTTCTAACCCTGGCACTATACATGGTCCCCTGATCACCGCGAGAAGAGGTCCCTGAGTGCAGATCCAGGAGTAAGCTCTGAGCATCACCTGGTGTGGTTCCAAACAATAAATAAAACCAACACATGAAACTTATTTTTATAACTTTGTGCTCCATCCCCACCAATAGTCTATCAGATCGACAATAGAGGTTATCCACATTCCTCTTGCATCATTTCAGATAGGTTGAGATTTGACAGGAAGAGGCCAGAACCATCCTCTGGTGGGTTGAAATTCTGAAGACACTGATCGTCCGAACACACAGATAGTTCCCTCAAGGAGAAGCAGAGTCCACATACCTTAGCAGGTTTCCATTTGCTTATACTCACTAATAGTCTCGGGGAGAGAAACTAGGAATGAGTGAACTGTTCTTTGCAAAGCATGTTCTATTGAAATGAAAGTCCCAGTTTCTTATACACCTGGCCTTTTGTTCATGATGGATTTTTGTCATGTTCTAAGAAGACTATGTAACAACAATATACGCTCAGGAACTCAAAGAAACATATGGATTTCAGGCCAAGCTAAGCTCAGCAAGCCATCTGCTCAAGTAGAGAGAGTTGTATCAGCACCGAGGAATCCTTGAATTTATACTGCTCCTGCTCAAAGTCTGGAAAGCCCCCTCAGTCAGCTCAGTTCTTATATAATTTGCAGCTTCATTTTCATCTCCCTTATCTCATGGTTCTGATTGAGAGTTTGAGCTGAAATCCACAATTACCAGCTATTGGGAGAGTACTGAGCATGGACTCTGTTCTGTGTAACAAATAGATCTCAATGTATTTATTTATGTTTGCTATTTGAAAGGTATGAGCACAGTAGAATGATGTAAAAATTTAACATATATGCTCAAAGAACTACTTACTTTTGCATTATGACACAAGTGTATTTGGCACTATTTGTGTTTTTGGACATAAATTGGCAAACGTTACATAGAAAAGTATAACAGTTAGTGAGCATTGGAAGTATTTGCAATGGATTTGTATGGAAGTTTGTTGACCTCAATTTTACAACCTCAGTGTAGCATCTGGGTGGACTCTAGCTTCGTTTAGTCATCTTTCCAAATTTTTCTGGGTAATGGCTTCTCTACCACCTCTCTAGAGTGTGTGTATTTCTGCAAGCTTCTCTTTTCCCAATTTTCTATAATTCAATCAAAAGTAAGGAGTAACATGTCCTAGGGCAAGCTCCATCTCAAATGTGGAATTTTAATAAAACACAAATATGTACACACATGTTCCAGCAATTCGTTCTGCTGTATGCAAAAGGGTATTCAAAGTGGGGTCACATTTACATTTGTTTTGCATCTGTTATTTCAGAGGTCAAAATTTGCAAACTATACTCACTCTTGTCATTACCTTCCAGCAAAAGAAAATTGCATGAAGGTACAGGTAGATTCATGGCCAGCAGAAGGGCTAATAACCCTTATTTGGGAGAAAGGGTTATATTTTTATATGCATATAATGGGTGCTTATTCCTTATCTAAAACTCGGAGTATTTAATAAGTGTGTGAGTCTGTTTCAAACTAGGTATAATGGCCTGCACATAAATACACAATTAAAAAAGAAAACTTAATTATAAGTAGTTTGCAGTTTAAATGGAGATAGTTATGCAATCTGCAATTGGTCTCAGAAATTTTTGAAAAAATAGAATTAGTATTAGAAGAATAAAAGACATTTAGTGGTTTCTAAGGAGTTTTACAGACAGCTAAATCTTACCTAAGAACTACAAATAAAGAGTACAGCTGTTGTAGTCTGTATTTTCTTTTTCTTTTTTTATTGAATCACCCTAAGATAGACCATTACAAAACTGTTCATGACTGGGTTTTGGTCATTAGTCTGTATTTTCTAAGTGAGATAGAAAAAGAAATATGCTCTAATGTAGTCTTTTTATATGCCCACTGGATTAATTTATGTTTGCACTTACCAAAGAAAACCTTTTATAACTAAAATTGTCGGGTCATTTTTCTCAATCAAAATCCCTATTGCTACCCCTACCCTGACCCCCCCCCAAAAAAAACCAAGCAAACAAAAAAAAACCACTGAAATGAGGGAAAGCAAATAAAAACTGCACATAAGGTATTTCCTATCTCGGATCCACACTGGCTTTTCTTTTACCTTCTGTTTTTTTTTAGGGGGGATGGGGGAGGAGGCACACCCTGCAACCAGGGCTTACTCCTGGCTTCGCATTCAGAGTTTACTCCTGGTGGTGGTTAGAGACTGCATGGGGTGTCGAGACCCAAACCTGGGTCAGCTGTGTACAAGGCAAGCATCCTACCTTCTGTGCTATCTCTCCAGTCTCTCTGCAGAGCACATTTCAATCCAAATTCACCAAGAAGTTCCAGCCCCATGACCTGGGAGAAGGGAGTCATTGGACTTTGGTTTTGACATTGAGTTTGTGGCACAAAGCCTCAAATGTCAAGTGGCAACATGTGTCCGTGTATGTTGTATCTGAAGTGCATACATGGAGGATTCTTCCATAGTCATTCAACCATCACACTCTTAGTTCAGATCAAATTGACAGCTCTTCAAAAAACTCAGTTCTGATGACTGCACCCCAGGCCACCATCATTCTTGAGCCCCTTTACCACTTCTCTTTCTTTCTTTCTTTCTTTCTTTCTTTCTTTCTTTCTTTCTTTCTTTCTTTCTCTTTTCCTTTCTTTCCTTCTTTCTTTTCTTTCTTTCTCTTTCTTTCTTTCTTTCTTTCTTTCTCTTTTCCTTTCTTTCCTTCTTTCTTTTCTTTCTTTCTCTTTCTTTCTTTCTTTCTTTCTTTCTTTCTTTCTTTCTTTCTTTCTCTTCTTCTTTCTCCTCCCTCCCTCCCTCCCTCCTTCCCTCCCTCCCTCCCTCCCTCCCTTCCTTCCTTTCTTTTTCTTTCTTCCTCTTGCTAACAAGTATCACTACTGGGCATACTAATTTTTAGATACAAATGTGCTAGTATGGAGGGTGGAGCAATAGCACAGTTGATAGCGTGTTTGCCTTGCACACGGCCGACCCAGGTTTGATTCCCAGCAACCCGTATGGTCCCCCGAGCACTGCCAGGAGCAATTCCTGAGTTCAAAGCCAGGAGTAATCCCTGTGCATCACTGAGTGTGACCCTAAAAGAAAAAAATACTAAACAAAACAAAACAAATGTGCTAGTATGGAGATGAATTTTGTTCCCTGATGAATCTTTAGTAATAAACCAGTGCTTACTGCATAGTGGGTGCTCGTTCTTTGCTGAATGAATGCATATTTAAATAAAATGACTCAGTTCATCAATGATATTGGGAAAAATTCCATTGGAGAATGCAGATTGACTGGGATAATAATCCTTCTCTTGGCTACTTGTTTTTCTTGCCCATTTTTTTTTTGTCAGGGAGCCAATCCTCGCAATGTTTAGGGCTTATTCCAGACTCTGTGTTCAGGGATCACTCTTGGTGGAAATTGGGAGAATGTATGGGGTTCACGAGATTGAACCCAAATTGGTTGAATGCAAGGTACACACTCTACCCGCTATCTCTCTGCCCCCTCTCTGATGGCTATTGTTCTTAACACGCTAGAAATATCAGGACTTCCTCTTTATGCTATTGGCAAATTCAAAGTATAAAAGGTATTATAAGACTTTACATGCTCTGGTCAATCACAAAATCACAATCACAAATCACAAATCATCCTGTTAATCATGGATTGCCTCGAGCAGGCCCCAGAACGTCTCCTTCATCCTAGCCCTGAGATTATATTCAAGGCTCTTTAGGAGAATGAGACCCATCATTGTTACTGGTATTTGGCATATTGGGTACGCCACGGGGAGTTTGCCAGACTCTGCCCTGTGGGCAGGCTACATTCGGTAGCCTGCCAGTTTGTCCAAAGTAGGAATGAGATAATAAGATGTCATAATAGGATGTCGGGGCGGGGAGGAAATCTCAACCCGCTCCCCTCCAAGGGGCCCCGGCGGCGAGGACAGTCAGGCGCGGGGGCAGGAGACTGCACTGTTCTCTTCCGGTAGCTGGAAGAGAACATAGTCTCTGAGTCTTGGCCGTTGATTGAATTACACGGTGCCAGGGGGCCAGTTGGTGGGTGTGACCCCCGCCTACTGGAATTTGGAGGATCTGGGTGGAGGATGCTCAGCCCCAATCCGATTAGGCTTGGAGATCTTGGTCCCGGAACCCGCGTGACTTTGTCCCTCTGCCAGTACCTCTGCCAGTACCGCACACATGGTCAATCACATGTTTAAAAAAATGAACTCAGACCCCTTTCTCACACCATGCATAAAACTGAAATCAAAGTAGATTAAAAACCTAAATATCAAATCTGAAGCCACAAATTACATTGAAGAAAACATCACTGGCCAAGCAAAAGAAATAAAAGTTAAACAAATAGAACTGCATCAAATTAAGAAGTTTCTTCACAGTAAAAAAAAAAATCAAAAAACCTTAGACTAGATTAAAAAGACACCCAACAGACTGGGAGAAAGTATTTGCCCACCATTCTGACAAAGGGTTAAATAGAGAGATAAACAAAGAGATAAAACACTTGCAAAGCTTAAGAAAAATATGACAAACTCCATAAAAATGGGGATAAGAAATAAACAAAGTTACTCAACAAAGATACACTGATGGTCAGTAGGCATATGAAAAAATGCTCATCAGGGAACCGCAAATCGAAACAATGAAATATCACCTCACACTGCTGTGACTAACACACATCAAAGTCAACAAGAGCGGCCGACACTGGCACAGATGTGGGAACAAAGGCTCACTCTGCACTGCTAGTGGGAACATGGACTGGTTTAACCTTTGGGAAAGCAATCTGGATATGTCTCAGACATTTAAGACTTGAGCTTCCATAGGACCCAGCAATTCTATTTCTGGCCATCGACCCCAAGAACCTCCTAACCAGAATTCCTGTAATCACTGTAATATCACTGTCCTCCCGTTGTTCATCGATTTGCTCGAGCGGGCCCAGTAACGTCTCCATCGGAGACTTTGTTGTTACTGTGTTTGGCATATTGAATACATCACGAGTAGCTTGCCAGGCTCTGCCGTGCGGGTGAGATACTCTTGGTAGCTTGCCAGGCTCTTCGAGAGGGGCGGAGGAATCGAACTCGGGTCGGCCATGTTGGCTGCGTGCAAGGAAAACGCCCTACTGCTGTGCTATCGCTTCAGCCCCAAACCAGAATTAGAAAATGAAAATTTTGCTCGCAGACTCATTGCAGCACTGTTCACAATATCCCAAATCTGGAAATAATCCAAGTGTCTAGTAACACATGACTGAATAAAGGAACGTATGGTGGGCATCCACTCCCTCAACAGCCCTGCTCCACCAAATCCTGACTCAATATCCTGGGAGATGCCACCGAGCAGTTGAACCTTAGGGAAATGCTGAGAAGCCTGGACCAGGCACTGGAGGCTGGTGGACGGGAATCTCACCGGATCCCCATCACTACAGCTACGTAACGGCTGGACCCACCGCCTGGAGAATCCTCTCTGCAGAGACAGCAATCTCCCAGCAGGAACCTGGGCTGAGAACTCTGGGATATTTTTGGAGTCAGGTGGAAGACCTCCCTCCACACCCCCATACTTCCCAAAGCCTCAGCAGTCCCGCCCACCACCCACGTCTGCCACCTTGCTCACTCTGGCCCCGGCCATAGATTGGAACTGTTGGCAGCGGGACACTTCCTGAAGCAACAAAAAGCTTGATAAATTCTTAGATAAGAACTTACCATCCGTGAAATCTGATATAACAATGTTCACATACATTTATTTTCTAGATCTATTGATACTAATATTGCAACTTTTATTATCTTCTCAATGTTAATCCTAGAACTGTATCAATAGTTGCTGTTTGTTTTTCTACATTACATAAAAGATTTGAAAAAAATAGAAAGAAAGAAACGATGGAATATAACTCAGCCATCATCGTCACTGTCATCACTGTCACCCCATTGTTCATCGATTTACTTGAGCCGGCGCCAGTAAACATCTCCATTCATCCCAGCTCTGAGATTTTATTTATTTTTTATTTATTTATTTTTAAATTTTTTATTAGTGAATCACCATGAAGTGCAGTTATAGACTTACAAACTTCCGTGCTTGTGTTTCAGTCATACAATGCTCGACTATCCATCCCTCCACCAGTGCCCGTTCTCCACCACTGATGATCCCAGTATCTCTCCCACCCCATGTTCTTCACCCCACTCCACCACTGTGGCATGGCATTCCCTTTTGTTCTCTCTCTCCTTTTGGGTATTGTGGTTTGCAATAGAGGTATTGAGTGGCCATTGTGTTTGATCTATAGTCTACTTTCAGCATGCATCTCCCACCCCAAGTGGGTCCTCCAACCACACTTGGTATTCCCTTCTCTATCGGAGCTTCCTTTTCCTCCAACACGTGAGGCCAGCTTCCAAGTCGTGGATCAAACCCCCTGGTACTTACTTCTACTATTCTTGGGTGCTAGTCTCCCATTCTGTTACTTTATATTCCACAGAAGAGTGCAATCTTTCTATGTCTGTCTCTCTCTCTTTTTGACTCATTTCACTTAGCATGATACTTTTCATGTTGATCCACTTAAATGCAAAGTTTATGACTTCATTTTTTCTAACAGCTGCATAGTATTCCATTGTGTAAATGTACCAAAGTTTCCTTAACCAGTCATCTGTTCTTGGGCACTTGGGTTTTTTTCCAGATTCTGGCCATTGTAAATAGTGCTGCAATGAACATACAAGTGTAGATATCATTTTGACTATACTTTTTTGCCTCTTCAGGATTTATTCCCAGGTGTGGTATTGCTGGGTCAAATGGGAGCTCAATTTCTAATTTTTTGAGAATCGTCCATTCTGTTTTCCAAAAGGCCAGCCCTGAGATTTTAGCAGCCTCTCCTTACTCGTCTTTTCCAACACTGCCATATATGAAAGAAATACTCCCAGCCACAAGAAATTGAAATCATGCAATTTGCTGTTCTGTGGGTGGATCTGTATCCTGTTGAGTGACAGCAGAAGAGAAGGAAAAGGACAGAATGATCCCTCTTGGATGTGGGATATGGAGATACATAGTCAGGGACCAATAAATGTCCAAAGGCAACAGAACCTGAGAGCCGGTCTATAGAACCGAGCTGACTATGGTGGGGCCACTGGGGGGTGGGGGTGGAGTGGAGTCAGAGGGATACTCTGGTGGAGCATGAGTGTGAAGCATGGTATATGTGAGACCCTGTTATTAATAGTATTGTAAATCATGGTGCCAAAAATGAAATGTGTTTATATTACATTGTGTAGGAATCCCAAATGGAAAACCTGAATATATTCTAACATCAGAATCTATCCAAGTAATGCTCTCAGGATTATTAACTTGTCAGCCTCGGGGAGAGACAATGATGTCAATTTCATATATCTACCACTGCATTGATCCTCGATGTATCTACCAAATTTAATTAACATAGATCAGTGCAGAGACTTCTGCTTTAAATAATAGGATCAATGATTATTTTAAAGGGTAATAGTAGAGAGGGGATTAAGGACTTGGAAAGAATAACCAAGCCAAAAATAGACAATGCACCAATTTCAGTGGAAAAATGTGAAATGATTCTATGGTTTGTTACTTAAAATTACCCTCTATATGCTAAATTTTGATGTAGAAACCAAGATAAATTGGGAAGTGATGTTTGCAAAGATTTTTTTCATGTTAATTTAAGCCTATATAATGAAGAAATCTTTAACACATTGTAAAGATAAAGATAACACTTTTTAATATAAAGAGTTCTAACTAAACTTTAAGTGTTATGAGTTCATGGATACCATCAGTGAAGGGGAGTTTATAGCTTGCTCCATGGATGTGAGCTCCGCTTCAGATCTGTAGAGAATCCTTTCTTACTTTGAGCTGAAAGTGCTCCAGAGACCATGTACAACTTGTGGAACCTAAGACTGGAGACCGGTGGCCTCCTCAGACCTGGCCAAGTTCTCAGTCCACTTTCTTCCAGAGCTCCTAGATGGAAAAGTAACTGAGAAGCTGGAAGCAAGTTCCTAGCTGCAGGCTTCTGCCTGCCACCTGCACTGTGACAAACCAATGTTCTAAACTGTTCTGTTCCCCAAGTCCGTCTCAACTGAGTGTTTCCTGTCGCTGTAGAGATCACTTTCTCTACCTTAATGTCGGGAAGAAGTTCAGAGAAAATGCCACCGCTGAAGCAATGTATCTTCAGATCAAAATGTGAATCGACTAAATTATTACATGTGTTTCCATCTGATAATAAATTATTATGCTAAGGAAGAAAGAGTGTGCTATAGATATGAATCTACTTGCTCTTATAAAAATATCTTACAGGATTCTGAGTGCTGGAAATATTATTATAGTTCCCTATAAGACCTTGTGGGACTTAACTGCAAGTATCTGGACTTGAGATCCACACTTCTCAAAAATATCTGAGACCTCTTTTCTTTCCGGACACACAGCTGAACTACATTTCCCAGCCTCCCTTGCAAGATCTGACGCGGGGCTCACATCCATGGAGCAAGCTGTAAACTCCCCTCCACTGATGGTATCCATGAACTCTTAACACTTAGAGTTTAGTTAGAACTCTTTATATTAAAAGGTGTTATCTTTATCTTTACAATGTGTTAAAGATTTCTCCATTAAATAGACTTACATTAACATTTAAGGGAGGAACCTTTACTTCTTGACCCCCCTGACCCCCCCCTTACACACACACACACACACACACACACACACACACACACACGGTTTCAATAGAGAAATATCACTGAGACTGAGGCAAGATCCGTAGAAGCTGGCATAATACAATTCCCATCCTCTCCTTCTTCCTCTGAGTGAATGGAGAACAAGTCAAGACTTTGGAAAGGTTAGGGTCACAGACGAAGGGAAGTGCTTCCCTTAATGAAATATGAGTGAGAAATTAGCTTCCATTGCATTTCGTAATCCAAATTTGGGGATTTCTTGTTTCAGAGTTATTGTATCTTGGCTAAAACAATGTCCCTTCATGGTTTTAGAGAATCTAAATTTTCTAGAGAATTTTTTGTGGCACTTACATGACAGAAATAGTTACATTAGCTAAATGTGACCATTTTTAAGTGTGTAGTTCAGTGGTCTTGAGTATCATCTTATTTCAGTGCAAATACCACCATCATCTATCTCTGAGGCTTTTTTCATTTACAAAATTAAGTGCCAAATTACAAAATATTCCCATTAAGCCATAACTCCCCAGCCCCAGTCTCCAGGCTGGCTGTTGTTGGTTTCTCTGTTGGCTTCTCTGATCTGACTCCTCTCAGTGGAATCATGCAGTGTTTTTTTGTGACTGGTTCATTTCTCTTAGTACAATGTCACCAAAGATCTTCCAATGTCTTAGCAAATGTCAGAACTTTCTTCTTCTCAGAGGCTGAATGATAGCCCATTATCTATTTGGTCTACATTTTATTTATTCTTTCTCTGGCAATGAAAACAGGGGGTGTTTGACATGTAGCTACTGTGAATCTTACAATAAACATGGTGGTCCAAATCTGTTCCTGTCCCGATGGTCAGGCCTTTGTGGGACACATCTGGAAACAGAATTACTAGATTATATGACATTCTTATTTTTAGTAGTGTGGGGGCGGGGGCGGCACTTTCATTTTGTTTCCCAAGGCAGGTCCTTTTATACCTCACTAGGCTTAAGAGTTCCAGTTTCTCCACATCCTCACTAGCTCAGGATTTTTTGTTTGGGTATCCAGAATCTTCACCTCCACCACACATTAAGAAAAGACACCAGGACACATAAACGAATCTTGGACCTGAGCAACATGCTACAGAGATGGCCCTGGACTTTGCAATAGGCTGTTTCTGCTGGGCTGTTCCAGACGAGGGTAGGTGCTGGCCCTCTGCCTGCTCTCTACCAACCCGGGCGGCCGCCACTTCTAGAAGTCAGCGACAAGCTCCAGGTATAAGTGGTGGTGATGGCAGACTCCAGACCTCATGGGACAGAGGAGGAGTGGGCGTTTCTCCTTCCCACCAGCCCCGCCCCCCCATGGGACTTCGAGATGATGCTATATCTGGCTATTTAAACTCCCACACAGCCATGATCCAGAGACACACAAATGAATCTTGGGCCCGAGCAACTTGCTGCAGTGATCTATTCATACCCTAATTATTAAAATTTTAGAATTCTGAGAGCGGCCGCACAACATTATATTGTATCCATAACAAGCAATACAAAACACATGATCTAGTATTGCATTTTTGGCAATTTGAGTGGTGGTGGGACTGGTATCAAAAAATCAAAGGAATCTGAAACAGAGAAAGAGAGTATTGTGCAAATTGTCTGCCACACAGGCAGGGGGAGGTGTGGAATGGTGTGTGTGGCGGGGGATACTGGGAATTTTGGTGGTGGAAAACGTGCACTGGTGAAGGGATGGGTGTTTGATAAATGTATGATCGAAGCTCCCATATGAAAGTTTTGTTACTGTGCCTCATGGTGAATCAATAAAAAAATTAGTTAATTAAAAAATAAAATCAAAAAAGAAAAGACACCAGTGGGCGTCAGAGAGATAGCACAGTGGGTAGGACGTTTGCCTTGCACAAAGACGACCCGGGTTTGATCCCTGGCATCCCATATGGTCCCCCAAGCACTGCCAGGAGTAATTCCTGAGCATCACTGGGTGTCCCCCCACCACCAAAAAAGAGAAAGAAACAAAAAAAAAAAGAAAAGACACCAGTGAGAATATATCAATTATGATCTAAATCTTAATAAATATCTCTGAAAATTGTCCCAAACTAAGAACTAGTTCCAAATACTCAGAATTCATTGCTTTCTTTAATGAGAGTTACGTCCTTCTTCCCCTAAAACTAAGCTTCCTGGTGTCAGCATAATCTCTGAGTGTGAAGGGGAGGAGGCTGCCAGCTTTGGGATTAGTGAATGACCCCATGACAAGCCTGTGCCTTCTGGGGTTTGGGGCTTAGGGAGGAAGGGTTTGAATCTGACAGTTCTGTGCAGTCATTTTGGTGGGTTTGCCTTGAAAGCAATATGTAACCGTATCTGGGGCTGATTAGCAAAAATGTAAATTCCCTCCCAAAATAGACCCCAGGAAGTTGAGAACTTTAAAATTACTTTCTATAGGAAATTTCATGATGCCTGGAGCTCTAATTAACAAGGCTCCTGAATTTGAGTCAGGAGTGGAACTGAAAAAAAAAACCCCACAAAACTGTCTTCCATTTGCCATGTAAATTTAACACCTAATGTCCTTAAAAAATAGGATTGGGAGTTGTTTATAGAAGATTACAGGGGAAAGTTTACAGAAGATTGGAACAATATTAGTTATATTTTCTATCACTCCATCTTTATGCCTTGACTTTGGAACATAATCCTAAATCCCAAGAAAGACTAAATGTGCAAGTAAAATCAGAAATGTTTTGGAACAAAAAAGATAGCAAAGCAAAAGAACTTTCATTATCCTATGACAAAATATATTATGAAGCAATGATGATTAAAACTGAGTAATATGGGTCTCAGGAAAGCCAAATGAATAGATGGATTATCCAGAATAGAAAAAAGCACAAAATGATTATGGTATATAAAACAATGAAGGGATGGTAATGAGTATTTTTGGAAGAAGTGACTAACTTCCAAGGAAAGGCGGACTTCCTTTCTTTCAGAGTTTACATAGAAATTATATAAAGTTGAATCAAGTGAAAGTGTAAAACCATTGGAACTCTCAATTTTGCTCATGGTCAAGAAATTATGACATCTCACTAAAGGGGAAGTAAACATACAGACTATGATCCAACAATTTCACTCCTATCATTTTCCCCAAGAGATATAAAACATGTGTTCACAATAGACAAGTACAAGAATGTTCATATCAGTTTTATCCAAAAGGCCAAAAATCTGAAAGAAACCAAATGTCCAACAGGAAACACTTGGTAAATGAGTGAATATGTTGAAATATAGTCACGAAGTAGATTATTCTCCAGAATTTAAAGGAACAACTACTGCTACATACTACAACATGGATGACTTTCGGAAGCATTGTGCTGGGGGAGAGAGCTGTATGCAGAGTGTGTGCTGTCTGACTAACATGTGCATGCTTCTAGAGCGAGCACTGTGAGTCCATGGTGATAGAACCATGAGCAGAGCCAGTCTGTGGTAAGGACGTGGTGTGGAGAGAGATCTGAACAGTAGAAAGAGGAGACTTTTCTTAGATAAGAGAAATATCCTTATTTAGATTATAGTGGTGGTTACATAATACATAGATTTATCAAAAATACAATTTGTCTGACAATTTTATCTTAATATAAATAAAGCAGAAGAGATTTATCTTTAAAAAAAGGCCGACATTTAAACTAATAATTTAGATGTATGTAAGATCAAAAAAGGGCTGGAGCGATAGCACAGCAGATAGGGCGTTTGCCTTGCACGAGGCCGACCCGGGTTCGATTCCCAGCATCCCATATGGTCTCCCGAGCACCGTCAGGAGTAATTTCTGAGTGCAGAGCCAGGAGTAACCCCTGTGCATAGCCAGGTATGACCCAAAAAGCAAAAAAAAATTCAAAAAAGACCATAAACATTATTAAAAGACAATAACAAATACAAAGAATTAAATATTTAGGACTGAGTTGGTCTCCTGATTTTAGAAAGAATCTCAAAACTGGAAAGACAAAATGTGAAAAATTGCTAAACAGCTCAGAAGAAAAATAACAAGAATACAAAGTAGGAAATTAATTAAAGAATTACATATGCCCTAACTACCATTTTAAATGTTTGAAGGTCAATGGTTATTTTTCTCAAATATACAACCATTAAATTAGAAGAAAATTGACACTTGGACAGGTAAATCACCAGGGGATAGAAATCAGTATTTCAAAAGAAATCAAATGCAATCAATAATCATTTAAAATCAACTTCTCTAGCAATCAAGGACATAAAAATAAAAATAACTCATACAAACATTTTTATGCACTATTGGTAGAGGAATAAACAGTATAACTTTTTGGAAGGCAATTTGGCCACATTAATATAATATTAAAATGCTCACCCTTCTCCTCCTACAATTCAACCCTGAAGGACAGTCTAAGGAAATTCCTTGACAAGTATTTATGAGTATTTATGATTGAGATCTCATAACTTTTTGCTTTGTAAGATGGAAACAATGTGTTCAAAATACTTAAAGGACTAATAAATAATGAATTAAAATAAGATATAACTTGATTAATATCAATGTATGTAGACCTACAGTAATTTAAAATTCATTCACAATATACTGTACGATCTAATCACAAAGAGAGTTTTAGAGTTGAAGAGATAGCACAGGAGTTAAGGCTCTTGCTTGCCCGGGTGTGAGCCCTGTTAATCACCGGGACTCCAGGAGGGATTCACGTCGCTGCAGTTTCGCCAAGGGTTCACTCCACCACTTCATGAACATTCTCTGCAGAGACGCCAAACTGCAGATAATTTCAGGCACCCCAGTGCCTAGGCTTAGATCCCTGGGGTCTTCTCAGAGTGGGGGCGGGACTACCTCCTCCCATACTTCTGGAAGCCCCTGCAGCCACGGCCCCTCCCACACCACCACTTCATCAGCTGCAGCCCCAAACTGTGGGACCCTGCGGTGGCATATGTGAATGCAGCCCTGAGACACCTCCTAATTCCTCAACACTGAAAGTTTAGTAGGAGCTTACCAAATTAGATGGTAAATTACCAAAGTAACACCAAAGTCAACTAAACTCAACAAACAACAAACCACAGAAAGCTCAACTAGCAACAAACTGCTTAGTAAATCCTTAGACAAGGACTTAACAGCCCCCGTGATGACATGTAACAATTTTCACGTAAAAAATTGATTTTTAAAATGCATTGATTTTAATATTGGAGCCCTGTTATCTAATCAATTTCAATCTAGAATTGTATTGACAGTTGTGGCTTTGTCTACATTTAAAAATAATTTTTTTTAAATGGAAGTTCATCATTTTGGTGCCAAGCCCTAGCCTCGCCCACGTCATGTTGATACCACTCAGATGTTGAACCCTCCACACACTAAAGTAAGCAAAGTACACACTTCTCTATTCCCACTCTATCAGCCCTCAAATGAAATCAATAATAGTAATAACAAACACATCGAGGGTACTATTGATTTGCCAGATACTGTTCGGAATATTGCTTGAAATGTTAGACTCCATCAACCCACACATCAGCCCTCAAAGAAGGAATGATTAATTCCCTTCATAGATGAGAAATTGAGCCTCAGAGAGGTTCAGTAATTTTCCCCAGAATATCCAGTCACCCTAAAATAATCAAAATACAAACCCAGGCCATCTGGACCCAGAATCCATGCCCCTCACTTTACAATCTTGTTTCTCTCACTTGTGTGCACTGCAAGGTTGCCTAAACACTTGATGTCAAGGTTGTCGTCTGGACTCCATCTGAGAGTCCAGTTCAGAAGTGATGTGGTTAGGATCAGGATCCGTGGACTGTGAGAAGTGCATGTCACCCGAGTTCACTATGGCAACATGGCTGACAGACATCGAAGAGTGGCACTAAATAGCACTGACTCCTTTCTGCAATTCAATCTAGAAAGAAATCAAGAATTGGTCGAGTTACCCATGGATCAAATTAATTTACCCCAAATGACTTGCTATTGCTTGAAAACTAATTGGTAGCAAAGTTGGTTTATAACCCAAATTAGAAACTGTGACTTGTTCAATGACATTCAAGCAAGTATGAGGCCATGCTTTCTCCTGACAAGCCTTCGGGGAGTCTGAGCCATGGAGGGCCATAAAGGAGCTTTGTCCATCAAATCACCATACCAGTAGAACATGGTCTTCTAATTACTAGAACCTCATCTGCAGAAGTCACCGAAGAAGTCACCAAGGAACACTTTGAACATGGCATACACAAAATGCTCATTCCTTTTGCTTAGTCTGCAACTGCTTTTCCAAGAGAGGTTGCCTTGGATACCAGCCTCTGTACGTCAGCAAAGTTTATCCCCTATGGCAAATTAGCAAATCGGCATTTAGATTTCATAAATCTGCAGGTCATTAATTTTCCCTCACTTGAGCCCCCAAAGCTTGATAACCTCCATGAGGACAGATAAAGCCACTTTCTGAACTCTCAGAGTAGCTCATCAAATTGGACCTCTGGTGATGTCAGGAGAGAAAAGGGACCCTTGAAGGGGACTGAGCCTCTTCCCAAAGACACTTGGATGGTGGGAAATGATGCTGACTTCTGCAAGGGCCACTCACAGCCCTAATTAGCACCAACACTCAATGTAGGCCAACAGCCCTTTTCAAAGGATGAGTGAAGATGGAATCACTGATTCTGGGCTTCACCTTCTCCACATGGAATAGTTATCTCAGCTCTGTGGTGGGCATTTTCTCTAACACTCCCCACCCACCTGCCGCCCAGGTCCTCTGTGACATGAGCATGAGAGAATCACCCTGCTAGTGGCCAGTGGACATAACCACCCAACATAAGTTGGATCTACACTCAGGTCTATCTGATACATGAGAAATCAGGAAGTATTTGGAAATACTTGATGTTTGTGTCAAGCTAATAGATTGATGGTTTGTGAGAGAGAACCGTACATGTATTTAGCAGGTCTTTTTCTTATACAGAGTTCTTCTCCTTCTAGATACATGATGAGACTTTGCCTCTAAGCTTGTTGAGGTCAGGTGTGACCACCTGAGTTACTCTGGACAGTGACTTGATTGTAGACAGAAGCATGTGAGTGCCCGCAAGCCGCCCGACTGATGCGTTTCCCTCGTTCAATACTCAGCGCAGTCTTCTCCGCAAGGGAGAAGAAATCCATCCTCCCACATTTCTGGAGGAGAAATGATGCTGAGCAGAGCCCTAGCAGAGCCTTAGGGACACACAACACAATTAAAAAGAAACTTGGAAGAATTTGGGGTTATACTGCATCATAAATATAGTAAGATTTTGTAATGTAATGTGGAGCTCATCTAACTAAAGGGTCAGTTCTCTTCATCTTCTGCATTGGGGTTGAACTTGTAACTTGCTTTGAACAATATACAGAGGGAACTGAGAGCTACTATGAGGAAATTATGAGTCCTGAGGGTTTGCTGCCTTTGCTTAACCCTCTGGGGAAGGCCCTGTGAGGACCCGCAGACTACTAGGCACAGCTTGTGCCCAGCGGGAGAGATCCTGCAAAGCTAGAAACCTAGCTGACTGCCAGCATCTACCTACAGATGGTGTTTTGCCCCAAAGGGGATATCAACTGTGGACACTGCATAATGATCCCAGCATAACCTACAGAACGTCCAAGAAAGCCCAATTCAAGCTGCTGACCGTGGAACTGAGAATGAGTCAAGTTGGTTGTTCTGAGTCCCTAAGTCTGTGTAGTTTCTCTGTGATGATGGGGAGCAGATGTAGCATAGGCTAGCTAATACTGATGTACATACCTGTGTACATATGTGCATATATATCTTGCTACATCTCTATACAAACCTGCAACAGTGAGTGTGCATTTAGTTGCATGTCTGTCTGTATCACATACACATATACACCATATTAATAAATACATGCAGTTATGTCTTTAAAATGCCTATGTATATTTTATATCAATGTGTGCACAGTTCTATAAATTTAATGTAAATATGTGTATGTCATTTTTATATACACACAGATGTTTATATCAAATTCATTTTTATCAGCAGACTTGGTCAAGAGTGAGATCCAATTTTCATCTTCTACACAAAGAAATTCAGCTGTTCACTGAAACTCCCCTCGTTCCTATCAAGATAATTAAGCAGATGGCTAGATTAAAGGGATCTTTGAAAATGGACTTGAAGAAATCATTCTTTAATAGCTGGTACTTCTATAGACAAATGGTATTGAAACCAGATTGTAAGGTTAGAAGATCAGTATCTTTGTTTTTCCCTCTCCGTCCTGATGCATTCCAGAATTCACTCTGCAGACATTGCCAGACATGAGCGAAATCACCTTCATGTCAGGAAAGATGCACCCATGGGGTTTAGTATCCCATCACTCTGGAAGAATGCTTCCAGGGGGATTAGGATGACATCATTCACTGACATAGCTTTGATTAGCCAAGGCTGACTTATTTGGGCTAAAACACAGACTAGAAATCCACCAATGCATTTAATACAGAGCATTTAGAATAAGAAGGTACAAAGCTCTTCCCCAGCTATTTCATCTGAGGAAGTGGGTTGCTTTATAAGAAGAAGCAAAGTTCAGACTGATTAGCATCTGTGGTTAGAGAGAGCAGGATTGGTTGAAGCGGAAAGGTTTTAATTAAAAAGAAAAGTTTCATAAAACTGTGTTAGCATTCTGTTGTCTCCGTAACAAATGATTGCCAATTAAGTGGATTAAAACCACACACACATCCATTATCCTTCAGGTCTACAGTCTGGGAGGCCTGGAGAGGTCTCAGTGGATTCCAATCAATGTGCCAGTGGGTGAGTTCTCTCTGGCTTTAGGGTTGAATCCATCCCCTTTCCCATTCAGGAGTCTGCGTGAGTCAGAGCCTCAGAGTCAGAGCCTGAGACCCCACAGCCTTATGACCATGAGACAGAGTTCCTCAGATCCTTGTTAGGGGACTGAGATCACAGAGCTTTGTCGGCCGGGAACCTTCCTCAGAGCATTGCGTGTTGTTCTCCCCTCTTGAGCTTCCTCACACTCTCCTCTGATTCATCACTCTGCCTTCCTCTTCTGGTTGAAGATTTCTTTTTGGGGAGGGGAGGGGATAGTGTCAGAGGTTGAACCATACCCAGTATGCTCAAGGCTTACTCCTGGCTATGTGCTCAGAGATAACTCCTGGCGGTGGTCTGGGGACCATCGACTGCCAGAGGCATGTAAGGCAAACACCTTAACTCCTGTGTTCTCTCTCCAGCCCCTGATGAGGGAACTCTTCTGTAGATTTATGCTGGTGATGTGCATTTCTCAGACCTGAGAGATGCACTGGGGAAAATTCAGGGCTGGGGTGAGTCTGAGTCTGAATTTGAAGTCCCTGCACAGTGAAGTAACTCAAAAGACATTCTCTGCTTGTTCCTTCCCCTGGGTGCTCTTCCTCACAGAAAAACTAGGGGAGTCCTAATGCAGGGGAATTCATCTGGGGCTGTTGTTTGAGTCTCATTGGGAGACCAGTGATGTAACAGGGAATCAGAAGTAAAGATCTTCTGTTGGAGATGACCCCTGATGATCTAAGAGAAGTGTTAATACCACATACTTCCCCTGCTAATCCTTTGTATGATTGCTCTGTGGGACCCACAGTAAGCATGCCTAGAAAATTGTGTTCTTGTGAAAGATCATTTGGAATTTCCTTAGGGTTTCTTGGGAGACTAATTTTTCTTTGTTCCAGTGATAATAATGTACATAGAATTGACCTGTCAATACCCAATTATCTTTCATCAGGCATGGAAAGATTTTCTTACATGCTACATTTAGAGAAATATGGTTTTGTAGTTAATCCATTATCATTTATTTGAACATAGAGTTTGGGATTCCAAGTGGACTTGTTCAGACCACTCACAAATACTTACCTGAGCAAGTTTCCTTCTGAGCCCCACGGATTCCCAGACCGACTTGCAGTGAAAAGTTGCTATGTGACGAACACTAAGCAACGAAATCTCACTTCTATATGTACAAAGCACTACTGCATAGATTACCTCATAACGAAGTAATCACACTAATAATTGAAAATTAGCTTGCTGTCTGGTAAAACTCACTAAATAAAAATGACTGTACAAAGAACACATTTGACAAAAACTAAAAGACAAAACATATGAAGCTGAATAGCCATGGCCACCAGTGGTCTTGATGGACCAACTAACAGTGGCACTTTCATAAAATTGAGATAAAGTCAGAAAAGTAACTTCCATATTTTAATTATTTTTTTCTGAACATCTTTTTATCTTCCATGGTGGATTATTTGCAAGTCTATACTGGTGAAAGAAAACTTTGTTTCACCTACCTATCATGGCCGGAGCGATAGCACAGTGGGTAGGGCATTTGCCTTGCATGCGGCTGACCTGGGTTCTATTCCTCCATCCCTCTCGGAGAGCCCAGCAAGCTACTGAGAGTATCCCACCCACATGGCAGAGCCTAGCAAGCTCCCCGTGGCGTATTTGATATGCCAAAAACAGTAACAATAAGTCTCACGATGAAGACATTACTGGTGCCCACTTGGGCAAATCGATGAACAAGGGGAGGAGAGTGCTACAGTGCTACCTATCATGGCTCAACTTTTCCTCAAAGATAGTTGCCTTTTTTTAAAAAAAGAATGTCCTTTTTATGTTCACTGCAGCACTATTTATAGAAGGCAACATCTGGAAACAAGAACAGATGAGTGGATAAAGAAGTTGTGACACATTACACACTGGAATACTACACAGCCATTGGAGAAAAATGATTAAGTCATGAATTTTTCTGATACATGGATGGACATGGAGAGTATTATGCTGAGTGAAATTAGTCAGAAGGAGAGGGGCAGACAGAATGATTACACTTGTTTGTAAGATATAAAGTAATGTAGTGGGAGAATAATGCCCAATGTTCATTGAATGGCTGGTCCTTAGCAGAGAGCTCGACACAATGGGGAGAAGGCATTAGGTCAGAGAAGAGAGTACTGTGACAATTATGGTGGGAAGTGACCACTCCGGGCAAGAACTGGGTGCTGAAAAGGGGTAAAGTGATAAGCATGATACCCTATCAGCGACGGTATTGCAAACCACAGTGCCTAAAAAGAAAATAAAAAAGCGTCTGCCATAGAGGGAGGCTGAGGGTGAGGGGTGAGAGGGAAAGTGAAGACATTGGTGGGGGAAAGTGAACACTGGTGAGGGGATAGGTGCTCCAACACTGTACAGCTGAAACGAAATCATAATTTTGTAATTCACGGTGATTCAACAAACTTAAAAGATGAAAAAAATGCCTTTTCAGGGATTATAGAGATAGTAGATAGTAACTCAGGTAGAGTGCTTGCCTTGCATGCAACCGGCCCAGCTTTAATCCCCAGCACCCCACATGACCTTCTGAGCCTCCCCAGGAGTTAGATCTTTGTGGAGAGACAGAATCAGGACTAAGTCTTGAGAGGTGCTGGATTTGCAATCCCCCACCCCCACTGAAACCCCAAAAGATGAGCCTTTTCTGCTCATGTCGAAACTTAGTCATTACCTAAAATTCAACATATGCAATGTGGGGCTGGAGCGATAGCACAGTGGGTAGTGCGTTTGCCTTGCACGCAACTGATCCGGGTTCAATTCCCATCATCCCATATGGTCCCCTGAGCACCGCCAGGAGTAATTTCTGAGTGCAGAGTCAGGAATAACCCCTGTGCATTGCCAGGTCTGACCCAAAAAGGAAAAAAAAGGCAGTGTTTGAGCTATGCTATGTATGCTATGCACACTGGACTCACTTTATTATTTTCTTCTGTAATTTTATATTTACAAAGGCATGCGTGATTTCTGTATAGATTGCAGACTCCCTTATTGAGTCAAATTGTGACCTTACTTCCCTAGAAAAGATGAAAGACAATTCTTAATCCCTGTGACCTATGAATATGACTGAATTTGGACGAAGAATTTTGTAGCCATAACTAAGCTAAGGATTTTGAGCTGAGATCATCATAGATTGCTCAACTAAGCTCTGAATCCAACAACAAGCATACTTTCAAAGGAGATCAGGGGAGAAGACAATAGAAAAATGGAACCACTGAATCTCCAAGCTGTGGGACACCAGACTCCAGGAAAAAGAACTGCATAATTGTAGTGGCTACATAATCTTCACCCCCTGACTTTTCAGGAATACCAGGACAATTTTCTGACAAAGTATTCACATTAAGAGTCACCAGTTGTCGGGGCTGGAGCAATAGCACAGCAGGTAGGGCGTTTGCCTTGCACGCGGCCAACCCATGTTCGGTTCCCAGCATCCCATATGGTCCCCCAAGCACTGCTAGGAGTGATTCCTGAGCATCGCCGGGTGTGACTCAAAAAGCAAAAAGACAAAACAACAACAACAACAACAGAAAAAGAGTCACCAGTTGTACCCACTATTTTTTGCAGGGGAAAAAAGTATAAATTCTTAAGTCTGTGACGATTATGTAGTAGATTCTCCCTCAGAGTCTTGGGAGGAACCAGCTGCTCAGACTGAGATTTCAAACTCTCATCTGCAGAACTGCAATCACCCAGTGTGGGTCTCTTAGCTGTGGTAGCTCTTGGAAATGAATGCAGTTCCTCCCATGTTATTCATGAGCATCTCTGTCCCCTTTTATTTCATCTCCTAACTAGTGAATAGAACCACAATCTCTGTATCAGCAGCGTTAAAGTCTTCATCCTTTTACCCCACAGTCTGACTTCCTTTGAGTTTTATGCAAAAGTGGAGGTGATTATATCACATAAGTAAGAAGTCAATGACATATGTGGCATGGAACCTGTGAATGTTTGCACAGAGAAGTTTTAGCTCTCAGAAGTACAAGCAGAGTACGTGGTGGAGTAGAATTAAAAGTGAGCACTGTTGTTGGGCCTGTCCTGGCCAGCCAACCATGGGAACAGATGGTCTATAGACCATGGAATGTGTTCCACACAGATTTCCATTCTCCACTCCTGCTGTGTTTTCTAAAATGGAAAGTTGGATCTAGAAGGTGTCACTGTCTGAGATTAGCCCATTTCTTCCACGGTTTGAAATGCAAATCATATTTCTGTGTAATACGAAGTGGTTTGGGGTAAACTGTGGAGTTTTCTACTTCCAGTTTTTTACTGGTTTAGTTTTAATCGTCTATCAAAGCCCAGTCTATATCACAAAGTTAGGTTAAAGTGTCACTGTCCATATTCAGAGTTTCTATGCTTCATTTTACAATTAAGTCCTTTTTTTTGTTAAATGGGGAGGGCACACCTGGTGATGTTCAGGAACCATTCCTGGCTCTGTATTCAGGGTCCCATCCTGTGGGTGCTTGGGGGGCCACATTACTGGGACTTGGATTCTATGTGGGGTCAGCTGTATGCCAAGCAAGCACCTTAACTCCTGAACTGTTCTCTAGCACAAAGAGTTCTTTATAGACTTGTGAAACGTGGCCCTATCTATTGAACTGTTACTGTGGACCAGGCACCATGCCAGATTGTCATATTGGGCTTTATTTAATCTTCAGGGAGCATACTGTACCATTAACCTCTTGTTATCAATGAAAAATCAACTCAGTATGCTTTCAGAACTTGTCTACAGTCATTGAATTAGTGTGCAATGGCTGCGTAGCACAGTCTTCTGCCCCCGCGCCTGACTGTCCTTGCTCGCCGGGACCCCTTGGAGGGGAGCGGGTTGAGCTTTCCTCCCCGCCCCAACCAGGGCTCCGGCAGCCAAAGACCTCCAGGACCAGCCACCACCATGCTGAGACCACTCTCCGCACACATGAAGGTACTGGCAGAGGGACAAAGTCATGCGGGTTCCGGGGCTGAGTCTCCAAGCCTACTTGGATTTGGGCCGAGCATCCTCCACCCAGATCCTCCAAATTCCAGTAGGCGGAGGTCACACCCACCAACTGGCCCCCTGGCGCCGTGTAATCCCATCAGCAGCCAAGACTCAGAGACTATAAAATCCAGATCCCGAACCGCGCGGCCGCATTCACGGCTGCACGACATCTTGTTATGACATCTTATTATCTCATTCCTACTTTGGACAAACTGGCAGGTTACCGAATGTAGCATGCCCACAGGGCAAAGTCTGGCAAACTCCCCTTGGCATACCCAATATGCCAAATACCAGTAACAATGATGGGTCTCATTCTCCTAAAGAGCCTTGAATATAATCTCAGGGCTAGGATGAAGGAGACGTTACTGGGGCCTGCTCGAGGCAATCGATGAATAACAGGATGATTTGTGATTTTGTGATTTGGCTGCGTAGCAAAGCTCCCCACACTTAAGCAGCTTACAACACCAATGCATTATTTCACATTTGGGTCCGTGGTCTGACATGTCAAGTTAAGTTATTCTGTTTGGAATCTTACAGGTGAAAATTTAGGTATCAGTTCGTCTGTACTCTGTCTGGGAACTCTGTGGACAAACCTGTTCCCAAGATCATGATTGCAGAATTCAGTTTCTTGTAGCTGTCTGACCGAGACCCCATCTCTTTGGAACAATGGTGTGTTCTGCTCTTAGGTGAGCAATATATGTGGAATACTTCTCAGGCTTTGCATTTTTTCAACTTTATTTCCTTTTTTACCTTTAAAGGTTCCTATGATTACATTGGATGTCCCTAGATAATCCTGAATGACCTCCTTACTATAAAATCAATTCATTAATAATCCTAATTCACTTCAAAATTCCTTGTATTTTGTAAAGTAATATTCAAGTGTGTCATTTCATCAACTCACACTCCTGAAAGTTATAATCTAGAATGTTCTGCCTACCCTTATATTATGTTGAAACATAATATAAGTGAAAACAAATCATGAACAACCTGTGTTTCACTGTGTCTCAATAAAAATATATTTTTAATTCATTTTAGACTGTGTCCTATGTCCCTCTTTCTCAGGCTTAACTCTGAGCCGTGGAGATACAAGAGTGGAATCCAAGGATGCTTGTGAGATGGCAGAGTGAAATTTCTGAGATCACAGGCTCTGGGCAACATTATCTGCAGTCAACCCCGAGTTCTTTCACCAGTCCAATGGATGAAAGAAAATCCAATATTTGCCTCTAGGTTTCTTATCAGAGTTAATTGATTTAAAATCTATGAAGGACTGTGTATATTCCCAGGTATACAGTAAATGTTTGAAAAGTTATTTTAAATAAAATTGAGTAAACATAAGATGAGAGATATAGAGAGAGGACAGCATTGAGAAGTCAAGTCTCTGTCTTATTACACACAGAAAGTCATCACTTTTTGAAAAATGGAAGCAGTTGTGAATAAAACACTGTGAGATAGTAGAGTAAAATGCCTTCTCGTGACATCTGCACTTGTTTGTTCATTGCAGCACTCTTTACAATAGCCAGAAACTGGAAGAAACCTGAATGCCCAAGAACAGATGACTGGTTAAAGAAACTTTGGTACATCTACACAATGGAGTACTATGTAGCTGTTAGAAAAGATGAAGTCATGAAATTTACATACAAGTGGTACAATATGGAAAGTATCATGCTAAGCGAAATGAGTCAGAAAGAGAGGGATAGACATAGAAAGATTGCATTCATCTGGGGGATATAAAGTAACAAAGTATGAGATTAATACCCAAGAATAGCTGAGATCAGCACCAGGACGATTACTCCATAACTTAGAGGCCAGCGGGTATCCTAGAGGAAAGGGCAGTTCAGATAGAGAAGGGAACACCAAATAAAGGGTGTTGGGAGGATCCTCTTAGGATGGGAGATGCATGTTGAATGTAGACTATGGACCGAACATGATTGCCACTCAATGCCTCTTTTGCAGACCACAACACCCAAAGGAGAGAGAGAACAAGGGGGAATGCCCTGCCACAGAGGCAGGGTAGGATGGGGGGGATGGGGGTGGGAGGGATACTGGGATCCATGGTGGTGGAAAATGGGCACTGGTGGAGGGATGGGTATCTGATCATTGTATAATTGAAACCAAAGCACAAAAAATTGTAAATCTACAACTGTAAAAAACAATAAAATAAAATAAAGGGAAAAAAATTAAAAAAAAATGCCTTCTCAATGAACTTCAACCTTCTCTTAGTCAGGGACTCTAATTTATAGCATTAGATGTTAATAAACCAATGTGAAATTTAAGTTATATTTAGGAAAAATCGTATAGGGGGCTTCATTTTTATTTGTTTGTTCTGGGCCATGCCTGGTCGTGCTCAGATTTCAATCCTTGCTCCGTGCTCAGGGATCACTCCTTGCTCCATGTTCAGGGATCACTCCTTGCTTCGTGCTCAGAGATCACTCCTGGCTGGACCTGGGGGACCCTCTGCAGTGCCCGAGAACAAACTAAGTGTCTGCATCAACACAAGCACCTGCCTCTCTGGACGATCCCTCTGACACTCATGATTTCTTTATGTTGACTTCCAAAACAGATCAATTACTAAATAAAAAATCATGGTAAAAAGAGGCTATTTTTTATTTTTACAAAAGTTTTTGTTTTTAAAAAACATTTGATGAGAGGGCTAGAGAGGTTGCTCAGACACTTGTCTTGCCAGCGTGAGGCCATGGCTTGGATCTCTGCCACCACACCCACACATAGACAGACATAAAGATTTGGGAGAGTTCTATGAACTGATGCAGCTACTCTGGCTGAAGGCAGACTCCGATCACAATTAAGGAATACTTAAAACAATCTCTGTGATTTAAAGGTCTTTGATGAGTCTATACAGCTATAGCTGGTATATATGACTGATTCTGATATATAACCAGAATTCATAAAAAAATACAAAGTAATGCACAAAATCTATAGTGCATCTTCTCTGAAATGCTCTGCCCCCTGATCAACCAAAGCTGTTGAAGTTGCTAATGTCAAATGAAGTGACTTTATTCTTGATACATGGAAGGAATAAGTGTCTTCATTATTTAAATGGCACCCAGTAATTTAATAGATGATGGGGGGAGAAGGGAGAAACCATTCCTTTTTTGGTACTGATGCTTAGGTAAAAATGGATTTGAGCCAATTAAATCATACATTATAATTGTATTCTGGTATATTTATAGTGGGCTGGAGCGATAGCACAGCGGGTAGGGTGTTCGCCTTCCAAGCGGCCAACGTGGCCGACCCGAGTTCGATTCCTCCGCCCCTCTCGGAGAGCCCGGCAAGCTACCGAGAGTATTCGATATGCCAGACACAGTAACAACAAAGTCTCCAATGGAGACGTTACTGGGCCCGCTCGAGCAAATCGACGATCAACGGGAGGGCCTTTACCTTTACCTTTATATTTATAGTATTAATAATTGTTAGCAATTGTAGGATTAAAAATAGGTTGCACACCTAGGGGGATGGAGCGATAGCACAGCGGGTAGGGCACTTGCCTTGCATGTGGCTGACCCAGGTTCATAGGTTCATTCCTTGGCATCCCATATGGTCCCCCAAGCACCGACAGGAGTAATTCCTGAGTGCAGAGCCAGGAGTGACCCCTGAGCATCGCTGGGTGTGACCCAAAAAGGCAAAAAAAAAGTAGGTTGCACACCCAATCATAGAAATAGAAGCTAAATATCAAGAAACCAGGACAGTTAAGGTATGAGTTACAACAAAAACAAATTAAATTTAAATTTAATTATGAAACAAAAAAAAGATTCACATTTGTAATACAAATTCTACCATGAGATTTTTTTTTCTTTTTGGGTCACACCCAGAGATGAACTACCTGGTTTATCATGAGCTGTTCAAAGACACTATCAAAAATATAAAAATAAATGATTTAAAACTTAAACCACATATAAATTCCAATGTTTAATATTGAACATTTAAAATAAACCAACAAGTCGGGGGTATGGTGCTGCCAGCAGGTCAATCTGAACCTGAGAGAGCATCAGCAGCCTGATGGTGCCATCAGACTTCCAGATACCCCAAAATTGCTGCTGTGCCTTTGGCCAGACCCCAAAAACTTGGGGTAAAGTTTACCAAGAAAGTAAATGGCCAAAAGTTAGGTATGTGGGAAACACACCCACAAACCACCTCCAGCTCAGCTATATAATTGGAGGCATGGCCTCTATGGTTCCTGATTGAACTGCTTAATGGTCATGATCCCAGAGACTCAGAAACAAATCTCGAAAACCAGTGGCTTTTGGCAGAAATGCGTCCGGTCCCTGCAGTAGGTTACAGGTACTGGGCCAACCCAGGTGGGAATAGGTTTTGTGCCTTGGCCTGTTCCCCTTGGCGGCCCAGTGGCCGCCATCTTCCAGAGGCCACTGGACAGTCAGGTTTGGGCCCTCAATGATGAGACACGCAGGGCCTCATGGGATGGGGTTGGAGCCGGTCCTGTCCTCCCCACCCCAACGAGACCCCAAGTCATTGCCCACGAACAGTCTCTCTGGCTCCTGATCAAGCTGCTTAACGGCCATGATCCCAGAGACTCAGAAACAAATCTTGAAACCAATGACTTTTGGCAGAAATGTGTCTGGACCCCGCAGTAGGTTACTGTCGCTGGGCCACCCCAGGGGAGAAAGGGTGCTGTCCCTCTGACTGCTTCCCCCTGGCAGCTCAGTGGCTGTCATCCTCCAGAGGTCACTGGACAGTCAGGTTTGGGCCCACGGTGACGAGACATTTTGGGCCTCATGGGATGGGGGTGGAGCTGGTCCTGTCCCCCCCACCCCAACAAGACCCCAAGTCATTGCCCACGAATGGCCTTTCTGGCTCCTGATCAAGCTGCTTAACGGCCATAATTCCAGAGACTCAGGAGCAAATCTAGGAACCCAGCAGGTTTTGGCAGAAATCCCTCCAGATTTAAGTGTTGAAATTTTGGAATTTCAAAATTGCATGGCCACTACTGCAGCCAAGCAACATCATATGTTATATACATCATCATGATATATACATCATAACCAGCAATAGAAAACAAATTGTCTACTGTTGACTTTTCAGTAGATCTGAGTGTTGGGGTAAAGCCTCAAATAATAATGGTGAGTCTGGTGTCAAAATATTGAATGTGATCAAAGTAGAGAGTAATGTGGAAATCATCTGCCCCACAGGTAGGGGGAGGGTGTGGGATGGAGGTATACTGGGGTTGTTGGCGGTGGAGAATGGGCACTGGTGAAGGTACGGGTGTTTCATTGTATGACCGAGACTTGGACCCGATAGCTTTGTAACTGCTCTCATGGTGATTCAATAAATAAAATTATAAAAAATGAAAAAAAAAGTAAGGTGGAGTTCATGCACAATTATTCAGCTAATTAGTGGCTGAATAAAGAGCAGTACTCCTACATAAAAAAAAACCAACATGCAAGTGTTAATGTTTAACATTTAAATTAAACAAAATAAGGATATGTTAGTATTAATTAGAAAGTCAGATTTAAGACAGAAGTTTAAAAATTATCTAAGAAAGAGGTTATTGTTTATGAATAGCAGGTATATTTGTCAATAAAATACATGAGATATGAAACACGATAATTTTTAGAGTTTCTTGTTTCCTACAAATATTTATTGCCTGTCTACCATTTTCCAGGTCTTGTGTTAGAAACAAAAATTTTAAATATACATTGTCATTTCCTCTGATATTTCAAGTTCAGCATTCCAAAAAAATTCTAAGTGAGTGATATCCTACAGTGTATTGACTAGTATTAAAATTTTTCAAGGTCATACGAAGCATAGAAAATCTCATAAACTCCAGAACCAGGAGGAACTTAAGAAGACATTTTCACTAAATATAATGTGCTTTGCTGCATAGGATCCTGGATAAGTAAAATAACCATCGGTACTAAGAACAGAAAAAATAATGTGAATTTTAATAAATTGTTATGCTTACTATCTTTACTTAATTGGAACAGTTGTGCTAAATAAATGGAAAATATTAATGATGCGGAAAATATCTGTAGGATATACAAAATTTTTCTGGCATATCTTGTCACATTTTCTATGACTCTCAAAGTATTCTAAAAAATAAAGTCTCACAAAAAGTTACATCATGAGTGGCCGGGGGGATAATATAGTGAGTAGAATATTTGCCTTGCATGCGGCAGACCCAGGTTTGATCACCAGCATCCCATACGGTTCCCAAACACTGCCAGGAGTAACCCCTGAGCATTGCCAGTGTGACCCAAAAAAGCTAAGCAAACAAAGTTACATCATGAGTTTTTTTCTAAAGTGTGTTGTTTGGGGCTGGAGCGATAGCACAGCGGTAGGGCGTTTGCCTTGCACGCAGGCAATATGGCTGACCCGGGTTCGATTCCTCCGCCCCTCTCGGAGAGCCCGGCAAGCTACCGAGAGTATCTCGCCCGCACGGCAGAGCCTGGCAAGCTCCCCGTGACGTATTCGATATGCCAGACACAGTAACAACAAAGTCTCCAATGGGGACGTTACTAGGCCCGCTCGAGCAAATCGATGAACAACGGGAGGGCCTTTACCTTTACCTTTACCTGTTGTTTGGGTTTTGGGCCCACTCTCAGCAGTGCTTAGGGCTGACGCCTGGCTCAGTGCAAGTCCTGGGGGAAGTTGGTAGACTAAAGGCAGAGGGGGGAATCAAATAAGTCTGAAACGTGCCAACCCAGCACCAGAATCTTTGTCCTATCTCTTGGGAACTCTTTTAAGTTTTTTAAATTTTGCTAACTACTTTCAGAATAAAATAAAAACTCTCTTCTCTAGCATTAAATACAATTTTTAATTCTCTCCTTTGCAATTCCCACTCCATTTCACATGTTTGTGGGGTATTTCTTATGATTTATGGGGGGAGGGGGAACCCAATAACAGTAAAAACCATCACGCTCCTGCACAACTCTCCTTTAGAAATCCCACTACTGCAGACATTTCCCAACCAAAGGTTCATCTTTAAAATTCCAGGTCTTTCCTGCTATGTCCAAATTTGGGAGGCTGATCTATGTGCAGTTTGGCCACTAGGAAGGGCAAGTTATTCTGGTACCTCGAGACTCATCCACAAAGGGGTCCATGAACCAACAGCCTGGTCGTGACTAAGGATTTCAAGATTACGAATGGGGAAACTCACCTCCCTAGAAACATACTGAATCTGAACCTGCCTTTCAACAAGATGTCTGTATGATTTGTAGCCATCTTACTACAGTGGTTTGAGCATCCAGAATTCAGTTTCCTCCAATCCATTAGCAGGAGTCTTCTCATTTTTAAAAGCTGCCTGTGTCCTTGCCAAGGTATGAACTCATTGAAGAAAAGGGCCAGGCTTCACTTGTATTTTTCTTTGTCTCCAGTATGATCCCAGTATCTGGACATTCATAGAAACAGAACAGCATTAATGACGAGCTCAAGGACACGTCTGAATCCTGTAGGTTAGCATCTAGCTCTCTATTTTTTCCTTGACAATGTTTAGGAACAACTGGAGACATCGGGGGTCAAACAGACAATTTGCAAAACATTGAATTTACAGCTGAAAACTTGATTTGGGAGAATGTGGTTTTGCTGCATAGCTAAGCAGCTTCTTTATACTTCACCGGAATTAAGCAGTCATAAAGCTTATCTGAGGTTCCCCTGGGGAACTGGGTATCTGCTCTTGCAAAACTTAAAGTATGGAGGAACAAGTCTCTCTGGTTTTCCTTTAGTTAAGAGAGTAAAAATAGAGTTGTCTGATCAAGCTGCTGAGGGATCGCTCACAAATTCCCACTCGACCTGATCCTTCCTTCCTTGATAAAAGGGTTTATCAAGGAAGTAGTTTGCCCTGATGAAGCTATAAGTATTCTTCACTCATAGTGGAAAATTCAGAGGAAAAAAAATAAATGAGTATGAAAAATGGGAGCAAAGAGGAATATAGATCAATAACTTGAGCAATGAAAAACTCCAGGGGGCGCAGAAGAGATGGTGTAACCAGGAACAGAATATGGAAAGTATTGACATTGGCTGTTGCCCACTTTAGGACGAGACCCACAGACCTTCGTCAGAGCAGTTCACTGACTTCTTTTTGAACTCTCTCCCCTGTTCCAAGTGAGATAAGGGGTGTTTAAAACGAGGTTCAGTCGTCCCCAGGGAGGCCACATCACACTGCAGGCTACGGGAACTAGAACCTTCTTTCTCTTTCCCAGAGGTCTTGCTTTCTTCTTCCACTGACTAGAAAACGATATGATATGTATTATAATAACATTTTTATTTTTGAATTTTTATTAAGGTGCCATGGTTTGGAAAGTTATTCGTAGTTGGGTTTTAGGCATACAATGTTCTAACACCCATTCCGCTCCCAGTGTCAACTTCCCTCCACCAGTGTCCCCAGGCCTGTCACCTGGATGGGCCCGTTTTTAAGTTGATTGTTATGGTTTGCATCTCTTGCTTACAGTATCAGGACACCTTGAATCCATTCAATCAGAATGTAGCCTAAGCAAGGAATTAGCAAAAGCTGAAGGTTGAGGAGGCAGAAATATGAAAAAAATCCTCTAATATAATATAGTACACAAGAAGGCGAGCTCAGTGTGCTGCCACTGGAACCACTTGTTAGCTTTGCCTTTTTGGTACCACTGAATTGACAAAAATAGTGTTTTTTTCCTTAAAGTACAATATGTGTTTGGATCAGAGTACTATGCCACATATGATGGGATTTAAAGTAGGAGGCAACAAATCTTAGAGGGAAATATTTTTTATTTATATGTAGGTACACAAGGCTCAACTTTTAACAACATGTTAATGATCTCTTATATAAGAGCTTAACGGCCCCTGGGTGAAATATGGCTGAAATACAACAATCTTCACACTAAGGAAAAGTTTTTTGTAGAAAAAGTTTCTAAGGAAACTTTTTGGTAGCATTTTCAGCAGTTTTTCATAACACAATACGAAATAAATTAGTTCAATTCTATTTTGTGGTTGAGGTTGAAGTTCAGAATAGAAACATCTGAAATATGGTGGTGGGAAGGTAGGTGTAATGGTGGTGGTATTAGTGTTAGAATATTACATGTAATCAAATATTGTGAAATACTTTACAAAATAAAATTTTTTAATATATGTTTGGATCATCTGTATTCTAAAAATGTAATGCTATACTATAACATATTATTAAAATATTCAATCAGACAGAGTCATATGCCTCTAGTTTTTCAAAATCATTTGTTTATGAATTATCTATGATTAAGACCCATTTATCGATGGGTTAAGGTCCATTTGAACCTTAGTATTTTAAAATTTCTGTTCTTTTTTATGTAATATGGTTGCAATGGTGTTAGATTTTATGGCTTTGATAGACAAGAGAGATTATTTAATTTCACCACCCCCAAAATTCCCCAAACCCTATACCTCTCTATTGAAGTTTTTCAAATTAATTTTAAAACAAATTTAATTTTAGTTTTGGGCTGTTTATGTTGTATATATTTTACAATAGTATGAATATTATCATTCTTTTCCTGCAGTATGTTTATGTCAGGTCCAGCACCATAGGATCCCTCCAGCATTAGTCCAAGGTCCTTTCCTCTCCCACCATGCTCAGATCACAACTCTATTCACTGCCTCTCAGGTTGAGTCCACTGAGGATTGTCTAATCCCATGCTTTATTTCTTAATATTTCACATTTAAGATCATCTGATGTTTGGTTTTTCTTTCTGACTCATTTTGCTTAGCATGAATTCCTCCAATTTCATCCAGCAAATTATAAGATTTTCATCCATTTTTTTTATAGTTAGGTAGTATTCCATTGTATGCGTATAATACAATCTCTTTATCCTCTCATTTGCTGTTGACCACTTGGGTTGTTTTCATATCTTGGTTGTATTAAATAATGCAATAATAAACAAGGAGGCCATTTTCCTTTGTGTTAAAATTTGTGTGTCCTTGGTATAGAGGCCTAATTTCTTTCATGGTGCAGAAGTTTGTTTTTTTTTTTAACCTGATATTGTCCCCTTTGTTTATAGTCACAACAAATGGTACTATACACTGTCTTTATCAGTGTATTTTATGCAAATAGATGAAATATCCAGGTCTTTAATCCCTGTGCACAGTGTTAGACAGGGTTCAAATTTTCTCTTTTCATTATTCAACTGTTATTCACTTTTTCTAGCACTGTTTGTTGAAGAGATGCTCTGTATGCCATTTCCTGTACCTACCTGTCAAAAATTAACTGCCCATACATCTGAGACTGTGGTTTTGTAATCTCAAGTCTATTCCATTGAATCTGTCTTCTTTAAGTACCCTCTGTGAATCTTATCCTAAGAAATGAAAATGATGACATTCAGTATTCATTCCCATAAAGAAGAACAGTAAAATTTATAGCAGCCACAATTTTGGAAAGGTTGATTTCTGATATAATCACCCAGGGAACCAGTTCTTCTCAGTGATAATAGGTGTCTTTACATACCCTCCTGTAAGTCATTCTTATTGGTAGACAAACATCCAAGCCTTATTTCCCTGTTTCTTTTAGAGAGAAACCCACCTTAACAAGATAGGGTTTAAATGCTTAGCATGTATGATCACATACCTTAGTTACTGCACCTGGAAGACATTACTTGATCACAGCAGACTCCTTCATTGACTAGATGAAGCCTTCTCAGCCTGGTGCTTGGGATGGCGACAATTAATTGATACGAGTTTGTGCATAATGTGAAAATCCTCTGAGATTTCTTTCTCTCAGAGAACCTTAGTCCCGAAACACAGAGCTGTGTGTACGTGTTTCCATAGCCCTTGTGATATTTGTGATATTTTCACAATGTGTGCTTGTTTCCAAGCCCTTGCTTTTGTGATATTTTCACAATGTTAACTCAAGGTCTATAGTCCATACTGCCACGTAGCCCACATTTAGTCAAGAGAGTGGCCCGTTGTTCTATTTTTCTAAGACTAGAAAGATGATAACAAAATTGAAATAGGGATAAAGGGAAAAGAAATGTTGTGTTGGCAAAGGCCAGAATAAGTCCAGGTTTTGGCTTAGTAATCTCTGAACTTGCTGGGTTATCTCCAATTCCTCCACCGTGCTCCCCACGCTAGGAGAACAGGGACATTATGTCACTCAGAACAGGCTCTGCAGCTCACACATGCCTGGGCCCAGAAAATTGCTGAATGGAGGTGAATTCCTGGAATGTCCACGAAGTTGTCACACGTGTGAGTCTGAGAACAAAGCACGTCTGGGTCAATAGCAGGGAGCTGAGAGACATCAGGGAAAGTTCACCAGCAAGCTTTGGGAGGGGAATAAAGCCAGCTGGGAATACTTATTTCCTACTGACAAAAGTACTGCAGAAAAGTTCTCTTATTAAACAACCAAAGACCAGACAATAAGGAAAAAAGGAGACTTCAGCCCTCTTCCCCCCATTCTGTAATATTTTTACTGATGACTTGACAACAGTCCTTTTGTTGTTGAGATGTGTTTTTATTTTGCTTTGTACATTTGTTTTATGTATATGTCTCTCTGTTATTTCCCTCGCATCAGTTCCCCTGTGAACCATGTGATAAAACTGACTGTGAACAGAAGGACTAATAAAGCTGTCGGAAAGGCTCAGATGAAGACCGAGGGATCCCAGCCTGGACCCTCCTTTCATACACTCTATTGTCCTCCACAGTTACTGGCATCTGCAGCTCATCCCCCGCACCCGGCTCCTACAAACGTGCTCAGAGCCAGGCAGAAATGCGTGTCTGATGACAGTACATTCCCAGTGCCCCGCCCCCCGACCTGCTTTTTCTAAAGCTTCAAGAAGGCTGAGACCCCATCATCTCCCCCTTCATAACTGTCTGCAGGGCTTGGTGGGGTACACGTCCTGCCATGCGTTAGTCTTCAATTATGATTTGCCTTGGTTCACTCCAGGTGAATGAGTCAGTGATAGAAGGCAGAGGACCTCCAGATATTTTATCGATGGGAATCAAGAGTTACTTGGCGCTGGATTTGTCAAAGTCCAAACCTTGAAGAGATAGCACGAGATAGCCCTGAGGGTGATTAATTTAGTGCAGTAGGAGCCCCAGAGTAGAGGGGCAGAACTAAACAAAGACTGAATAAACATCTATTTGAACAGCTGCATATTTTCCTCTTTTATTTTTTAACTGAATCACTGTGAGCTACACAGTTACAAAGCTGTTCATGAATGGGTTCCAGTCATAGTGTTCCAACACCCGTCCCTTCACCGTGCACATTTTTTTTTCTTTTTTTGGGTCATACTCAGCAGTGTCCTGGCTCTGCACTCAAGAATCACTTCTGGCAGTGCTCGGGGGACTATATGGGATACTGGGGATCGAACCTGGGTCAGCCACTTGCAAGACAAACGCCCTACTGTCACTCCAGCCCCACCGTGCACATTTCCCACCACCAATGTCCCCAGTTTTCCTCTTGCCACCACTCCCACCCCCAACTTGAGCTACTCCATGCCCAAGAGATCTGAGTGCCAGAGACCTCCAAGAACCGAAAAGGCATAATTTTTCAACCTGTGCCTAGGTAACTATGCTAAATGATATCAATTAATTTTATAGGAATCCAGCAGCCCTTACGCCCTTAATAGGATGACCTATATTCAGCTTCAACCTTCTTGTTCGTGAAAAAGATTGATTTATTATCTGCCTGGGTTAAATAAAGTCCTGCCTGGTGACATGAAAATGTGTCTTTTGTAGTAACATGGGAATTCTCACAACCGGCTGAATCTGAGTCACCTATTAAGTTAGTTATAAAGAAAAATATAGAGGTTCCCCAGATATCTTTCCAAGATTTTGACCCAACAGAGGGGAGAAGAATGAAGTTTGCTTGCTGGGTTGGAGACAGGCCTGATCTCCAGTGCCCCGAAGTCATTTCCTGAGCCCCTCCAGGAGACTCCCTGAGCAAAAGGCTGGGAAGAGCCCTTGAGCGTGGCGCAGTCTGGCCCCCAAACACAGAAGGAAGAAATGGGGTTTGCGCTTCCACGGTGATGACAGGTGAGTCTGGGGTGCAGGGCTGCAGCGTTGCTGAAAACACGCAACCTGAAAGAAGAGGCAGACAGGACGATGTCCAGTAGGTGACACCACTTCCCCACTCTGGGGGCGGGTCCCTGGAGTCCTGGAGGCTCAGTGGCCATGCAGGATGGGGAGAAGGCTCTGTGATGGGAATAGCGTCACGTCACGCTGTGGGCTACTGAGCTCTTCTTTCACAGGAGGCCTCTGGTGTGAAGGGCCTGGCAGGTTGGGGGCGCTGGGGGTGGTCGTCTCCACAGTTGAGAAGCCCAGGTGGAAAATCACGTGGGAAAGACCACAGCCACTCGCGGGTCAGGGCGAGAATGGAGGGAAAGGAACTTCTCCCTGGTCAGCAGCTGCTAATGTAGGGTGCCCAGAAGCTTGAGCTGATGAAGGTGCTCCTGATAACTTAATGTGGTTCTGAGACCACAACAAAAGATGTTGCTTTTGACATGATCATTGAAGTGAATCAACTCTCACTCTTCTGACCTGGCTCTCTCTCTCTCTCTCTCTTTCTCTCTCTCTCTCTCTCTCTCTCTCTCTCTCTCTGTTTCTGTCTCTCTCGCGCTCTCTCTCTCGCTCTCTCACTCTCTCTCTGTCTCTCTTCCCCTTCATTCCTCCCCCTCTCAAAATTCTGTCTGTATTTATCTATAGATGGTACATAAATTTTAAATATTTTCCCATGTACTTGATTAATCATTCATAAAAAATATTCAGCAAATTCCAAATACCCAGGGCAGCCTCAAAGAGCATTCAGTAGACACAGTTGCAAACTTCAGTACAAACCTGTTACAAATAAAAATCTGTGAATCCCACCCTGGTTTTACTGAATCAGAGAGTCTGGATTGTTAAATAAATCATCCAGAGGATCCTGATGTATTTTGAAGATCAAAACACTCGTGCTGTGGAGAGTTAACACCTACCATTTCCTTTTAAATAGTTTAAAGAATTTTTTAAATAGTTTAACTAAACACACATATATTTATATATTTATTCTTGTAGCATATATGTGCTATGGTTGTCATAAATCATATTTAATATCTTTAATATACTTCATGTATTTATCATTATATTATAAGTTCTTTTTGTTTCTATGCTCAAGGATTACTCCTGGCAGTGCTCAGGGGACTTCATGAGATGCCAGGAATTGAACTTGGGTGATAGCATACAAGGTAAGTGCCCTACATCCTGTAGTATTGCTCCAGTCTCTAAATTCTCTTTTGGACATTGGAAATTTTATCTCATTTATTCAAAATCTTGGGTCATTATCCCATAGATTTTTAGCGCAGTATGATATGATTTTTAGTCTTGACAGTATTTATTGGTTACACTATTACATTTCTCTGAAACGAGGAATGCTCTGGAAAACACTTCTTATATACTTTAAACACATGTACATATAATATCATTTAAAAATCTTCCATTCCTTTTATTCCCCTAAGTTTCTAAACACTAAGAATTTCTAGCTGAGTGATTACAATTTCACATTACACAAACAATAAAATGATGATGACTTGGAATTATTCAAAGAAATAAGATATCATTACAAAATTATTGCTTCACATGCCTTTAATTATGTGATCATCTTAATACAAGAATGAGCTAAGAGTTAGCATGAATTCTATTCCTAGTTAATGTAGAATGTTGGAAAATTAAATTTGCCTAAAGTAAAAGCTGGACATAGAAGTTCTACTTTAAAATTTGCACTCAACCAGGGCTAAAGAGATAGTGGGGTGGTCGATTGTCATGCAAACAGGTTCGACCTCCAGTATCCTATATGGTCGCACTTGCACAGTCAGGAATGATCCCTCAGCTTAGAACCAGGAGTAAACCCCGAGCAACACCAGATGTGGACCCCAAACTAAACAAAACAAATTTCTCACTCGATTCAAAATATTTTCTAGATTACATGATGAGATTATATACAGCATGAAAATTATTTAACATTATTTTATTTATTTATTTATTTTGGCTTTTTGAATCACACCAGGGGTTACTCCTGGCTCTGCACACAGGAATTACTCCTGGCGGTGCTCGGAGGACCATATGGGATGCTGGGAATCAAACCCAGGTCGACCGTGTGCAAGGAAAATGTCCTACCCACTGTGTTATTGCTCCAGCCCCACATTATTTTTTATAACCTCACAACATAACTCATTTTGTTGAAAGCAAATAGAAAAAGAAAGAACCTGTCAGTCTGCTGTTTCCCCAGTTGTTTTCCACAGCACTGAGTATGGATCTGGGGCTGATGTGGAGGATTCTGGCAAAGTGAGCAACACTGCAAGTATAAACCAGTTGTATTGCACTATTACTAAATAACAAATACAATCAAATCTTGTTCAAAACTAGGCAAAAATATAATGCTGTTCTAGATGACTGGTTAAAGAAACTTTGGTACATCTACACAATGGAGTACTATGTAGCTGTTAGAAAAGATGAAGTCATGAAACTTACATACAAGTGGTACAACATGGAAAGTATCATGCTAAGCGAAATGAGTCAGAAAGAGAGGGATAGACATAGAAAGATTGCATTCATCTGGGGGATATAAAGTAACAAAATAGGAGATTAATACCCAAGAATAGCTGAGATCAGCACCAGGAGGATTACTCCATAGCTTAGAGGCCAGCCGGGTATCCTAGAGGAAAGGGCAGTTCAGATAGAGAAGGGAGCACCAAATAAAGGATGTTTGGAGGATCCTCCCAGGAGGGGAGATGCATGTCGAAAGTAGACTATGGACTGAACATGTTTGCCACTCAATGCCTCTTTTGCAGACCACAACACCCAAAAGGAGAGAGAGAACACAGGGGATTGCCCTGCCACAGAGACAGGGGGGATGGGGGGATGGGGGTGGGAGGGATATTATCCATGGTGGTGGAAAATGGGCACTGGTGGAGGGATGGGTATCTGATCATTGTATAATTGAAACCAAAGCACAAAAAATTGTAAATCTACAACTTGTAAAAAAAATAAAATAAAATAAAATAAAGGGAAAAAAATATAATGCTGTTCTAACAGTAATACAGTTTTTCAAATTTTTTACATAGGGGCCAGAAAGATCATATAAGGGTCAAGGTGTTTTCCTGGCACCCAGAACATGGCCAGGTGTGACCCCAAAACAAATAAAAAGAACCAAAAGACCCTCATGTGTTCCCACTATTAAATTTGTGTGTTACCTAACAGCTTAGTCAAGTTTCCACTTTTATTGAAAATAAATGTTTTGAAGCAGCAAAGAAAAATAATAAAATAAATTGAACTCTTCACTGACTAAACAGAACTTGTGTTTCCAGGAATATACAGTCCTCAAAAAAATATTTCCCAAGAGTTATCAATTGACTTTCCCAAGGAAGTGACTTTTAAACTTAATATACATTGAGGAACATTAAATTTTGTGAAATAGCATACCAGTTTTATTTTATTATTACTTTTGTGGGTGGGGAGGAGGACACACTTAGCAGTGCTCAGGGCTAACTCCTGACTCTAGCATTCAGGGAGTTCCCTGTGGGGCTTAGGGAGCCATACGTGGTGCTGCGGATTGAACCCAGAGCAGCTATGGGTAAGGCAAGAACCTCGCCCACTAAACTATCTCTCCAGCCCCAGCATACCAATTCTTAAATAAAATGTTCAGGTTTCTATAAACTTATATGGATTGTGCCCTACCGCTCTGCTATCGCTCCAGCCCACCCACTCTACAACCTATGTAAACTCAAATCATCCAGGGACAGGTGAGAGTCCCTGGTGGAATCCCATACCTCTCCCTTTGCAGCACCTTGTGAAGGTGCAGAGAACAAGGCCATCTCAGGGTGCGGCAGGGCCTGTGCATGCACTGGGTCCAATAGACTTCCTCAAGAGGATGCGACTACCTCCTAATGCGTGGAGCCTGGGGTTGAGACCTTATTTGGGAAAAAGGGATCTTTGCAGGTGAATTACGGTAAGAATCTCAAAATGAGTCTATCCTGGAACATGCTGGTCCAATTCCATGGGACGTCCTAGGCCCTACTCCAAGGGTCTTTGGGAGGATGTGGTCACAGAGTCATAGTATGTGGAATAAGAGGAGGGTGTGTGTGTGTGTGTGTGTGTGTGTGTGTGTGTGTGTGTGTGTGTGCCATGCAGTCACTACCTCAGATTTCTGGTTTCCAGGACTGTGGGGAGAGAAGCATCCATGGTTGGAAGCAACCCCATCAATCCTATGACAATGAATACTACCATGTGAACCATCTTGACTGTGACGTGCCTCATGCCCTCCTGCAGTGATTCCTGCTGCCAAGGTCCTTGAATGGTTCCAGCTGGGTGAGAATTTTACCTTCACTTGGTAGCTTAGGAAATGATGATTCTAAATGGGGACATAGAAGCAATCAGCATGATTACTCAAGAAATGAAGTAAAAGACCAGTTCAGAACCAACAGAGTTGGGACAACAGAACCCTCAAATACTTATTTCTTCATGAAACAAGATGGGAAACTTGGTGCTTTATCTGAGGATGTTTTTTGCTTGATTTTCTGTTAATTTTTATTTCTAATTTTTCTTCAGGGTTCTTAAAAAATAATTGGCATGCATCACTGTCAAGAGTAGGTATGCCACATATGGTTTAATTTATAGATACCATAAAATGATTTTCACAGTAAGTTCAGCCATCATTCATTTTCTCTTCTGGAGACAATAAAAATAGAATGAAAAATTTCTCCTAGCCATGGAATTTTACTGTCTTACAGTGTAGATGGAAATGGAGAATATCATGTCAAGTGAAATAACCCAGGAGAAAAAACAGTGGGTGATCTCACTCACCTGTGGAATGCAGGAAGACAAAACAAGGGAATGAAGAGTTTTGAATGGTTACAAACCCACAGCCTTTGATCCCCAAACTCAGATTATGAAGCAGTGTGATAAGGGAGAGGGAGAATGCAGAGTGATATTAAGACACTGGTTGAGTGTTTGGGGCTCTTTTGTGGAGGTGGGGTTCAATAAATGTGCACATCAGTATCATTTTTTCCTGTTTCTCCTTCTTTTGAGGTCCAGCACACTCCATTCAACTATTTCCATAAGAATAGCTTTAAAATTCTTCAAAATATTTTATTGCTTTAGTTGAGGTAATGAGGCTGCAGTGGTGTTTAAAGTCAGGATTTTGCTATAAAAACTTGCTGCACCTCTACCATCACCAAAGTGCCAGAGATTCTCCACCACTGCCCCAAGTTTCTTCTAATTTTAAAATTAATATACCCTTTTGGGGCTGGAGCAACAGTACAGCAGGTAGGGCATTTGCCTTGCATGTGACGAACCCGGGTTCAATTTCCAACATCCCATATGGTCCCCCGAACAACGCCAGGAGTAATTCCTGAGTGCAGAGCCAGGAGTAACCCCTGAGCATCACCAGTGTGACCCAAAAAGCAAAACAAAATTAATATATCCTTTCTATGGCAGTACCAATGTTATAGTCTTAAATACACGCAGTGCTGCTACAACGTGAGTCTACTTCTGCTGTTGTCCCAAGATCCCTATGCACTTACATCCCCAGCATCCTCAAATCACACTATTCCTAGCTCAGAGTTCTTGAACTCTACAACTCCACTCCAGGGAATCTACCCCAAGAACACAAGAACATTAACACAAGGACATTCAAAAGGAGATGTGCACACCTGTGTTTGTTACAGCATTGCTTAAAAGAAAAGCTTTTAAAGATGGCTGCCCACTGGTGGGTCAACCTCTGGGCATGACAAAACACTTGCAAACAATGAAGGTGAAGCAGAGATAGTTGTCTGCTTTCTTTCCACCAAGTGCAAGGGAGATGCATATCAAGAATAAATCTAGGAAGATCAATGGCAGAATGTCATGTAGCAGTTTAAGTAACTGAATAAGTTGTCATGCACACGACAATTTAGAATACAGTACATTTCAGTAGAATTAAGTTCTTTATTATACCTCGATAACTCTAACCTCCAAAATCAACCACAGTCTATCATCAAAGAAATTGCTAACGTTTAATTTTTCCTCATGAGAGACATCCAATTTTAACAAAGCTATTCCAGGTCTCGTATTACTACACAAGGGAAATGGCTTCCTTAGTAATTCACAGAGGGAGAATTATAACTAATTAGGTCCCTTTTGCCAAAATTAAGATGCAAATGAATCAAAAAATTGACCCTTTTAATTGTAGTATCTAAGATGCTTGCAGTTGTTGACAGGAAAAAAGCAGATGATAAATTGTAATTTTTAGTTTCCCAATTAAACATCTTTAAGTAATAAACCTTTCGTTTCCTAAGGAAAAAAGAAAGCAGATGATAAATGGTAAAAATTATAATAAACAAAACAAGTTTCTAATTCACAAAAGCATGGAAAAACTTAAATAATATCAAAGGAAATTTTAGTAGTTGCAAATCAGAAAAGCAATGAACCCAAGGTAACTTTATGGTTGTAGTTCAACCAAACTAAAGCCTTGAAAATAGCAATTTCTGTCCTAATCAAGGTGGAGAACACAAAAAGGCATTTTAGTCTCTATATAAACATTTCCTTCTTCCATATATATACCAATTTATAATGCTGCACACATAAAAATCTATCTTATCTCAAAAAAATTCATACACACATATATAGATTTTATTGCTTTAATTTATTGAATCATCATGAGGTACACAGTTGCAAAATTGTTCATGATTGAGTTTCAATCATATAATGTTCAACACCCATTCCTTCGCTAGTGTATATTTCCTGCCACCAATGTCCCTAGTTTTCCTCCTACCTTCTCCTCCCCCACCAGCCTGCCCCCATGAAAACATTTTTCCTCTCTCCCTCTCTCCCTTTCTCTCTCTCTCTCTCTCTCTCTCTCTCTCTCTCTCTCTCCTTTTTTCCTTTTAGGCACAGTGCTTTGCAACAGTTACTGAAAGGGTATCATGCATATCACTTTATCTCCCTTCAGCCTTCAGTTCCAGAGTGATTGTTTCCAACTATCATACTATCATTGTTCCGGTGATCCCTTCTCTGTCCTAGCTGGACTCCAACCCTCTCTTTGTAGCAAGCTTCCTATGGGCCGGTCCTTCTGACCCTCATTTGTATTGCCTTTGGAATTTGTTTTCATACTATATTTTTTATTTCCTGCAAGTGAATACAATCATTCTATGTGGGTCCTTGCTCTGATTCATTTCACTCAGCCTGATACTCTCCATGTCCATCCATTTATCAGCAGATTTCAGGACTTCAATTTTTCTAATGGCTGCATATTATTCCATCATGTAGAGGTATCATAGTTTCTTCAATCTTTTCTCAGGCACTTGGCTGTTTCCAGATTCTGACTCTTGTGAATAGTGATGTGATCGTTTTGGGCCCTGAGAGTACATTCCCTAGAGTGGAAGTGATGGGCCATATAGAAGCTCAATTTCTAGATTTTTAGGAATATTGATATTATTTTCCAAACAGGCTGGACTAGTCAGCATTCCCACCAACAGTGTATGTGGGTCCCTTTCTCCCCGCATTCATGCCAGCACTGGTTGTTCTTATTCTTTTTGATGTCTGCCAATCTCTTTGGCATGAGTTGATATCTCATTGTTGTTTCGATTTGCATCTCCCTGATGATTAATAATGCAGAGAATTTATTCATTACACGTACATTTTACAAAAGACAAATGTTTCTGTAATTTTGACTTCCAGCATTTTAATTGGTGTTATTTTGTGTTTAAAAAAATATTGCTTCATTTTTCTACCCATGAATCTATGAAAGGAAAATCCTGAAAGGACAATTTCTTTCTAAAGGCTTTTTTGTGTGTTGTAATTTAAACATATTTTTATTATCTCATTTTAAATATCTTTTGTGGCTCAGGGAAGAGAGTTCCAGGGTTTAAGATACTTGTTCAACAAGCGGTCACACTATTTCCATCTCTGACACTGCATCATTCCCAAGAGCACTGCTGCATCCTTCGAGAGCAAATCTGGGAGGAAGCTCAAAGCACCACAAGGTTGGGTCAAATGCCCTCCCCCAAAGATAGAAAAACAAAAATTTTATAAATCATGATGTGTACGGGAGGGCCGGTGTAAGTTTCAAATAAAAACAGAGACACACACATGGGAGTTGAGCATTGGGTGGCCAAGAGCCGCCTCCCCTGGCTGCTTTATGGTGATGAAGATGGATGAAGGACAGGGGAAAAGAAGAAATTGGGCCCGAGCTTCAGACTGGTCAGTAGACAGTTTATTTCTCTCTCCTCCCAGCATAGTCCAATCTCTCATTTTAAGGTGCAATTGTAGTCGTAGTTTTGGTCGGAGTTCTAGTCATCATAGTTCTATCATGCTATTCTCCTCGTAGACCTCAAAGTTCTCTACCTTGTTACATTTTCTTCCCCATCTCATTGTAGTCTCATAGTCCTCTACTGCCAGTGAACATTGTCATCTAATCCTCCTTCCAGTCCTCAAAGACCTCAAAGTCCCAAAGTCCCAACGTCTCAGTTCTCATCCTCTCTCTTTCCCCTTACAGCATACTTATATAGGAATCCTGAATAAATGCTCTGCATTTTGTGTGAGGTGTACACACAGGTGGGGTTGAACGTTGTCATAACAACAGAGGTAAAGCCACTCTTTCAGGGGAGTTTTAGAAGATGAACTCAAGGACAAAACCTCATCTGAGGGGTCAGCACTCCAGATTACTAGGAGATGAGCTCAAGGGAGATATTCCATCCAGGGCATATTGCTTTCTCCTTTCCTCAGCTAGTAACCCATTTAAACAATCATAGTAAATTTACTTCTTATAATATTCCTAGTCATTTTGTATGAACACAGTAGCACTGCACCGTCCTCCCATTGTTCATCAGTTTGCTCGAGTGGGCACAGTGGTCTCCATTGTGAGACTTGTTGTTACTGTTTTTTTCTTTTTTTTTAATTAGTGAAACACTATGAGGTACAGTTATAGACTTACAAACTTTCATGCTTGGGTTTCAGTTATACAATGATCGAATACCCATCCCTCTACCAGTGCCTATTCTTCACCACCAATGATCCCAGTAGCCCTCCCACCCCCCACCCCGCCTCTGTGGCAGGGCATTCCCTTTTGCTCACTCATTCCTTTAGGGTGTTGTAGTTTGCAATAGAGATATTGAGGGGCCATTATGTTTGGTCTATAGTCTACTTTCAGCAAGCATCTCACATCCTGAGTGAGTCCTCGAAACATCCTTTACTTGGTGCTTCCTTCTCTATCTGAGCTGCCTTTTCCCCCAGCATGTGCTGCCAGCTTCCAAGCCATGGAGCAGACTTCCTGGTACTTATCTAAACTATTCTTGGATATTCAACTCCCATTCTGTTACTTTATATTCCAAGATGAGTACAGTCTTTCTATGTCTGTCCCTCTCTTTCTGGCTCAATTCACTTAGTATGATACTTTTCATGTAGCACCACTTGTATGTAAATTTCATGACTTCATCCTTTCTAACAGCTGCATAATATTCCATTGTGTAGATGTACCAAAGTTTCTTTAACCAGTCATCTGTTCTTGGGCACTCAGGTTTTTTCCAAATTTTGGCTATTGTGAACAGTGCAACAATGAACATAGAAGTGCAGATGTCATTTCGACTGTACTTTTTTGCCTCTCTGGGATATATTCCCAGGAGTGGTATTGCTGGGTCAAATGGGAGCTTAATTTCTAATATTTTGAGAATCGTTCATGCTGTTTTCCAAAAGGGCTGAACCAGTCAGCTTTCCCACCAGCAGTGAAGGAGGGTCCCTTTCTCACCACATCTGCATCAACACTAGTTGCTTTTGTTCTTTTGGATATGGGCCAGTCTCTGTGGTGTGAGATGGTATCTCATTGTTGTTTTGATCTGCATCTCCCTGATGATTAATGATGTAGAGCATTTTCTCATGTGCCTTTTTGCCATTCGGATTTCTTCTTTGAGAAAGTTTCTGTTCATTTCGTCGCCCCATTTTTTGATGGGGTTGGATGTTTTCTTCTTGTGAAGTTCAACCAGTGCTTTGAATATCCTTGTCAGATGGGTATTGGGTGAATATCCCTTCCCATTCTGTAGACTCTCCTTGTATTTTGGTCACTGTTTCTTTTGAGGTGGTTGTTACTGTTTTTGGCATATCGAATATGTCACAGGGAGCTTGCCAGGCTTTGCCATGTGGGCAGAATGCTCTCAGTAGCTTGCCGGGCTCTCCGAGAGGGGTGGAAGAATCAAACCCAGGTAAGCTGCATACAAGGCAAATGCCCTATCCCGATGTGCTATTGCTCCAGTCCATGAACACAGTAAGAGATATCACTGTCACTGTCCTCCCGTTGTTCATCGATTTGCTCAAGCGGGCCCAGTAACGTCTCCAATGTGAGACTTGTTGTTACTGTGTTTGGCATGTCGAATACGTCACAGGGAGCTTGCCAGGCTTTGCCGTGAGAGCATGATACTCTCGGTAGCTTGTCAGGCTCTCCGAGAGGGACAGAGGAATCAAACTCGGGTAGGCCATGTTGGCCGCTTGCAAGGCAAATGCCCTACCCACTGTGCTATCGCTCCAGCCCAGTAAGAGATATATTAAGCTTAAAGGTTAGTTCTTCCTGGGGGCATGTCACTGTATTTTCCAGACCACAGTCTTCAGGCCAGGTTAGACTTTCCTAACCCCAGCAGGGTCCTTATTCAGTTACGTCTTTTTGGGTCATGACAGAGTTTGTTCCATGATCATGCTCTTAACGTGTTATACATATGGCGCTTAGCTTGTCTCCTTTCGATGGCTTGCCCTGGGTCCGTCCAGTCCCTTCATTGGGACCCTGCTTTAGGAGGGCTAGGAACTAAGGGCAGTTGAGGCTAAAGTCAAGTAAATATGATGAATGCCAAGGAGTAAATATTATTTGGAGTCAGTTAACTCCCATGTTACAAAAACATAGCAACAAATGTCTTCCTGTGTCTATACCAAAAGGACATTGCTAAATAAACCATGCAAATGACATCAAGGAAAGAGAAAAGCAATATAGGATTATTAGTGCTTGATGGAATTGGGTGTGCCTCAGGGGCACTGTTGTGGGAGTAGCTCAATAAACCTCAGGTCCTCGTGGGAGGAGCAAGGACAACCCAACGTTATCCAACAGTGATGCTTTGCTAATAAACTTATGTCTGTTACAACATAATCTTTGAAGTCATTTTACATGAAAATTAACTTGTTTTATTTTGGTTTTGGTCCATACCTGGCAGTATGAGGAGCTTACTCCTGGCTCTGTGTGCGGGGATCACGCCTGGCAGAGTTCAGGGGACCAAACCTGGGCAGGCCGTATGCAAGGCAAGTGCCCTGACTGCTGTACTCTCTCCAAGCCCTGGAAATGAATTTGAAGATTGGTAACTAAAATCATGGTTTCTCCAAACCACATATTCATTAGTTGAATTTTGATTGTTAAATCCCACGCGCTCCATTTAAGATATTTGCCTTTTAGAGTACCTTTTTCTCTATAATGCACTGACCTTTCCATTTCCATTATTTTGTATCTCTTATTCATCAGGAAAGAATTTTGTCAACCTTTAAGCTTCTCAGTTGTTGAGAGTTTTATTCTTAAGCCGGGAGTGGGCTTCAATAAAATTTCACTTCTACTTTCAGTTCATGCTTAGTATCTTGATTCTGGGGCTGCCCTGTTCGGCTAAACCCTGACAGCACTGTGCATCTGCTGCGTGACTTGCAGTGTGGAGGGATGGAGTTCTGTGGCGGGGACCATTTCCTCGTCTGTGTAAAAGAGGGGGTGTGTAAGTCAAGCAATTCAGTAACTCATGCCTAGTGCTTAGAAAAGGAAAAGCTCTTATGAAAATAGCTATCACTGCTGCTGTTACCATAGCTGGTGGTAACATTATTCTTATTTTGGTTGGTTCCTTGTCATCCCTCTATAGATAAAGCCTTATATACAATTTTAAAATTCCCTTCTTAAGGCGGAGCAATAGCACAGTGGGTAGGGAGTTTGCCTTGCACGCGGCTAACCCAGGTTCAATTCCCAGTATCCCATATGGTCCCCCAAGTATCTCCAGGAGTAATTCCTGAGTGCAGAGCCAGGAGTAACCCCTGAGCATTGCCGGGTGTGACCAAAAAGATAAAAAAACAAAAAAATTTTCTTCTTAAATTGTATGTACAAGAAAGCATAAATACTTAAAGACCTAGATTTAGGAAGATCTGACCCTTTTGCTTCTATTTCCAGTACATTGGAGAAGTTTGCAACAACTCCTAGGTAGATGGGACTGATTGAGAGTGTCTGGGCTAAAGGGAAGGAAGGAAGACTTTTCATTTTCTTATAGAATAAACTAAGGGAGTGTGTCAGTGGAAATGGATGCAGACACTGTGGGAGATAGTATTGCAGTTTCTGAAAATTAAAAATAGAATTATTCATATGATCCAGAAATGCACTACTGGGAAAACACCTGAGGAAAATGAAAGTTGGATCATGAAGAAATATATGCACCCATGCTCACTGCAGTATTATTAACAAAACCCAAGATATGAAAACAACCTAAGTAAGAATTAGTCAATAGATAAATTGATTAATGTGCATGTGTATCTATGTGTGTATCCAATGGAATGTTGATAGGAAATGAAGAAATACTGCCATTTATAATATGGATGAACCAAAAGGGCATAATGTTAAATGAAATAAGTCAGACAGAAAAAAAACCACAATGTGTAATACCACTTCTATGTGGAATCTAAAAGAGTAAGACTTAGAAACAACATATAGAATGTTGCTCATTAGGGGGCCACAGGGTGGGGGAAACTGGGAGATGCTTGAAGATACAAACTTCTGGTTGCAAAATGAATAACTTCTGGGAATATAATGCACAAGGTGGTGATTAGAGTTAATAATACTGTGTGATATACTTGAAAGCTACTAAGAGCATTAAATGTTCTTACCACCAAAAAAGAGTAAACATTAATGACAGCCTTGAGGTATAAATTAAGACTACAGTGATAATTACATTATGTTATGTATAGAATCAACATGTTATATCCTATAAACTAAAACAATGATATAGGACTATTATGTCAATAAAGCTTACAAAAATACTTTAAATGATATCCTACCATGACACTTGTTTGTTTTTCAACAAAGCTAATATTTCTGAGAATAGACCATGCACAGAGACATATGGATGCATGTGTGTGTGTGTGTGTGAGAGAGAGAAAGAGACAGACAGACAGACAGACAGACACACAGACAGACAGAGACACACAGTGACAGAGAAATAGAAAAATAAAATCTATAACTATAAAGTCTTCTCTTTTTAGGTAGCCACATTGGAATATTTATAGTCTTGAGAGAACCTGGACTATAGCAGAGCCAGAAACTTTAAAGAAATAGTTCAGAATATGTATTCAGTATTCAGAGATAGAACCCCAGAGTAAGCTAGGCAATTCATTTCATCATGCTAGTGAAAGTTCCTTAGACCAAAAATGAAATGTATATAAAAATTTATTGCTAAAATATTAAAATTATGAGTAAAATACTAAAATTCTTATATTAAAAAAGAAATCATGCATATTTCGATGAAACAAAATTCAATTTTACTGGAAAATGTGACTATTAAATACAATTCAACCAAAAAAAAACCCCTCCACCTCACAAAGGAATGTAGATTCGACTATTGTGAAATTGGCTTAATGTTAGAAAGTCTATTTGCCAAAATAGTCACCAAACTTTTGCACAATTTGCTCTTTTTAAAAGTTCAATGCCACAAAAAGAAAAATACTTTCTTAATATAACTGGGAAATTTTTAAAACAACAGCTTTCATATTTAATTTTACTACTGAACATATGCTAGTTAAGATGAGGAACAAGAAACTCATCACTGTTCTTAATTTTTTAAATAATTTTGAAGGTTCTAGTTTATAAAACATTATACACAGAACAAATATAAAAATATAACAACTCTGAATAAGGCAAAGGTCATTAAAAACAGCAAGAAGAAATCCCAATTTAAAAACCAATAAAAATATCTGAGAATTAGAAGAAAACTCAATAAAGTTCTAAAAAATTAATCTTAATACATGCCCCTAAAATAGAAAGGTCATAATAAGAAGAAATCTATCCCTCAACACCTAACATAAACCATCAAGAAATAAGCTCATTAAGGAAAGAGAACTTTACAGTAAGAAACAAAACATTTTTTAAAAAATACTGAAGGTGCATTGTGTTATGTTCTCAGACAAGAACACGATGAATATTTTATTATGTCCATTTTCCTCAGTGAATATATAGTTTTAATGGAATTCTAATCAAAATCCCTATAGACTATTTTCTTGGAACTTAAAAAGCATGATTCAAAACCTCCTGAAGGAATAAGCTTGTACAAATAGCTTAGGTATTCTATGCTAATAGTTACAAATGAATTATTTATATTTGATTACTGCAGCAATATCACAAAATAAGATGCATGCCACCTTTCAATATTGTCAACACTATGTCAAAACTGGAACCTCAAAATTCCTAGTAAATATTTTTCAGTATTTGTACTAAAGCAGTGCTCTGTAAAGTTGTAGTATTTGGGTTTGTTTTTAATATTCTTAAAACAATTTTCCAGGCTGAAGCAATAGTAGAGTAGATGGGTGATTTCCTTGCATGAAATCATCTGGGGTTCGATCCCCAGCACCACATATGATTCCCTTGAGCCCACAAGGAATGATCTCTGAGCACAGAGCTAGGAGTAAGTCTTGAGCACTGTTGGGTGTGTCTCCAAAACAAAGAAATAAACAAAAAGATCATTTTTCCCTCTGACTTACAAAGATTAAATTTGCGGTCATTGGAAAACATACCTTGGATTTGTCACAATAGATTAACACACCTGAAAATGCATCAGGTTTTATTGAAAAAAAAAATAGAAAAACAAAAAAGTCTTTGTGGTTACACCTTAACACAACTGCAAAAATTCTGAAAACTGTTATCGACAGCTTATGAAATTCCTGGGCAGGCCAGTGTTCAATGGCTGCCTACACAGAGATATGGCCAGACATCACCAACTTTAAAAAAAGAATTAAGGTTTTCAAGGAAAATGAATTTGCATATATTCTTTTTCTATTCGACTATCCTCAACAATTTTGTGCTTATTACGAATCAAAGTGACAATGTGTTACCACTTTTGCAAGGAAGGAGAATTGCCTACCTGGAACTGAAAATATCAAGCTGAGCTCAGTGTTGCTTATGTAGCATTCAATGGAGGTATTTCAAGAGAAATGTTAGTCCTGTACAAAACAATAAACTGCAAACAAGTTCTAGACAAGGTATCTGAACTCCCAAATAGTTCAGATACTCACATAGCCATGATGCCTGTCGCAATGTCAAAAAATGCCCATCATAGATGAATGGAAAAAGACAACAGGTTAAAAGAAGTGCATTGTTGAAATATTATTGAAGATTCAAAAAGGAAATTTGGAATAATATGCATGCACCTGAAATATTTATTATTCCCAGTGAAATAAACCTGAAACCAAAGGAAAAGGGTAAATTTATAGAAAGTATAACAATCAACCTTGTGGAAACTGAGAGAAAGGCAGTATTGCTAAGCATTGAAGGTCACGGGAATTAGGGAACTACTTATCATAAAAAACTTTGCACAAGGGCCAGGAAGATTGCTCCACGATTGGAAGCCTGCCTCATGAGCTGGGGGAGAAGGCAGTTGGGATGGAGAAGGGATCACTAAGTCAATGATGGTTGGAGGAATCAGGATCGCTCAGGATGGGAGATGTGTGCTGAAAGTAGATAAAGGACCAAACATGATGGCCTCTCAATATCTGTACTGCAAATCTTAGTGCCCAAAAGTAGAGGGAGAGTATGGGGGAAATTGTCTGCTATAGAGGCAGGGGGTGGGGTGGGGTGGGGATGATGGGAGAGATACTGGGACCATTGGTGGTGAAAAATGTGCACTCGTAGAGGGATGGGTGTTTGATCATTGTATGACTGAAACTCAAGTGATTTGGAGACGACCACTAGACTAGAGCCGTTACTGACTGGATTCCACGGGACGTCAAAAGAACGCCTGGTCGCCCACCTACGAGATGGTTGGACTTCTTCATCAAGACCCTGAACAAATTTGATGTTCTTCATGTTCCTGGATTGAGCAGACACCATTGGGCTACATCAGCATGCAATAGAGTCAAATGGAGTCGTTACTGGCGCCCGCTCAAGCAAATCAACAAACAATGGGATGACAAGTGATTACAAGTGATGACGGAAACTCAGTCACGAAAGACTTGTAACTGTATCCCACAGGGATTAAATAAAATAAAATAAAATAAAAAACCTTTGTTGTTAAACATGGTAGAATCTAGGCTCCAGAGATCTAGTACAGGAGTTAAGGTACTAGCCTTGCACTTGACCAAACCTGTTTTGAGCCCCAATACTGGTCATTGTCCCCCAGGCTCTGACAGAATTAAGCCCTGAGCACTGCAGGGTGTGGTCCACTCCCCTGCTGCATGGTAAATTCTACAGCTAGAGCCTACAGATACAATTCTGTACTGCACATTTAACATGTTTTGTTAAAAAGGTCAATGCCAAAATTTCCCTTTTTTTAAGGAAGTGAAAGAAATGTTTGAAAGTGATAGAAACACTCAGTGCTTTGCTGGCAGCGATGAGTGTATTCTGTGTGCATGTGGATCTAACTGTTTGCACTCAATGCATACGTTTTTGGTAAATTATTTATGCTTCAATAAAGTTTAAAAAAGAGTAGAGGTAAACTGTGAAGTCAGTGACAGTAGATCAAGATACAAAAGAACTTTGTTCTCACAGTTACCCATGCACTATAGAATAAACACAATGATTAGAGCATGTAGTTCTTGTAAACAGGCAAAGATCTAACATGCATGTCCAATCAGAGCTGCAATTAACTCTAGGGACCAAAATCAAAGAGAGGAATCTGGGCATTGCTGGGTGAATGGTTCCTGGCAGTGTTCGCCTGCCTCTGCCATCTTCTGACTCGTAACGGCATTTTAGTCCTCTGGGGAAGCTACAGCCGAGTTAAAATAATACAATCCCATTCCATTAATCTTGGCTAATGTCCGTGAACCAACTCTACACAGAGATTCACATCAGAAGCCAAAATCAGAATCTACCACCAAAACTTACATGTTCCCAGGGATGCTGTGAATCTTTCTCTGGTGCAGAAATCTCCAGCCTAAACATCCTTCCTTTGGCCACTCATGGGGAAACCAAATGCCCTCACGTTTGACCACACTGAGGGGCTGTGATAGGAACCCATGATCTCTGCGCCCATGCCCGGCAGCCACTATGCCTCTCGTCTTTCTACCTGTCTATGTTCTTTTCATGGCAGCGTGCATTTCTGAGTATTGGCTCCTTTACGCCCTGCAAAGATGTGGTTTGCTATAGGCCACATAGGCCACATAGTGAAGCACCAACTCACTTTTCCATGTTATCAACAAAAGTTTAGCAGGGTCTCTGAACCACTGTTAAATCAGTAGCCCAAGGAAGCACCTCAAACTATGCACCTCCGATGAGAAAAAACGTGAGTCTATTTTTCCAAATTTTCTGAAAAGGGATGCCCTTACCTCTCAGACAACCTATTCCAGTACCGTTATGTTTGCTTGGATTGGAGTTCACACTCTGTGCTGCTTGGGGAATACTCCCAGTGTGCAGCTTAGGGGGTGTTCCTGGCAGTATCCCAGGGTTGCAGGGTGCAGGTCTCTAACCCAGGCCTCCTACAAGCAAAGTGAGCACTCAGCCTGCTGAGGAATTTGCTGGCCCTCCATTATCTTTTTTTTTTTTAATTCCTCACCCCGGAGCTGGAGCAATAGCACAGCGGGTAGAGTGTTTGCCTTGCACGCGGCCGACCCGGGTTCGATTCCCAGCATCCCATATGGTCCCCCAAGGACCACCAGGAGTAATTCCTGAGTGCAGAGCCAGGAGTAACCCCTGAGCATCGTCGGGTGTGACCCCCCCAAAACAAAAATTCCTCGCCCCTCCCTTTCTTTTTTTGTTGGGGAGAATAGGGAGGTTGGGCCATTCCTGGCAGTGCTCAGGGCTTACCCCTGGCTCTGTGCTCAGGGGTCACTTCTGACGAGGCTCTGGAGACCATAGGAGATCCACAGCTTGCAAGGCAAGCATCCAACCCGCTCTATTATCGCTCAAGACCCTCTGTTGTCTTTTTAACTTCAAAACAGGTTAGCACTTAACTTCATCCCGAACTGTGAAAAACAGAACTTCACTTGGCCTTGCACAAACTAATCCATAAAATCCTGAATATGAAAGCTTTTTCTCTCGTCTTTTCATCACTGTCTTCTCATCAAGATTCCAAGGGAGCTGGCTTTAAAAATGTCTGTGATTCAGTATCCATCTTGGGTTTTCCTAATTTTGAAATTGAATCATTCATCAATTTTACAATTTTGAAATAATTGGTCTGGAGATTTCTGGAGCAGAAATGATGTGTCTCCTTTAGATCCCTTTAGGTTCAATTTAATGAACAATGAGTATTGTGAAGTTGAGCAAATTAGAATTCATCTACAGTTGAGAGGGATATATATATATATATACTTTATATAAATAAATATATATTTAAATCTATATTACATATAAAATAGATAAATATATACACAAACAAATGTGTAACTTCCATGGATATGTCCTTCTTTATTGTTGTCCTTATTTTTAGTTTGTGTACTTGGCTGGGGAGCAAAAGCGAAAAGGTCGTTCTTAGGGACTCAGATTAAAGTCCCAGTTATATGAAACACTGGGAAAACAGTGCATGAGTTTACTGAGTTTACTGGGCCTTCATAACAACATGTCAGGGCCTGGGTGGGGCTTGGGAACAACACCAGAACTTACATTCTCACAAGTTTAGAACCTGAAGTTCAAAATCAAGTTTTCAGCTGGGTTGGTATCTTTGACGCGTGTCTTGTTGGTTTGTAGATGGTCCCCAGGTCTTTGGCACATGTCTTGTTGATTTGTAGATATTCACCAGGTCTTTGGCACGTATCTTGTTGGTTTGTAGATGGTCACGTTTTCTCCGGGTCTTAACTGACCTCTCTATGTATACATGTACCCTAGTTTCTTCTTATAAGAACATGCTGTCACATTAGACTAGGACCAACCCTAATTACCTCCACTTATAACTTGATTATGTTTTTAAATACATAATTTAAAAAATCCTCTTTCCAAATGAAGTCACATTGTTAGGTTAGGAAGTCGGGGGGTGGGAGGGTCACACAGTTTGACCTGTAACATGTTGAAAGTGTCACCCTTTCAAGAACTCTCAGCAGAATTGTGGTGGTTGTTCAACAGCTCTGATCTAGGTGAACATGCTGACCAAATAATTTCTCAAAAGTAGAAATACGAAAAACAAATTTTATTTCCTTGAGTGCATGGGTGGTGAGCAATTCTTGCTGAAAGGGGTTACTATTTCATTGGCAATATGGCAGACACATCCAGAGGGAGTCTTGTAATGATATTAATCTATCTCCTCTCTGAACTCCTCTTTCACTGAAATCCTTCCTCTTTATATGTCTGGCTACAAGATGAACAGCAGCTTTTCTGGAACTAGGTTGAGTAGCTGTGAGTTACTGCAGGAAGCAAACTACTTTTCTGACAAGAAAAATATGAAATGTGACAGGGTGACACTGGGAGTTTCCAAAGTCCTCCTCAATATCTTATTAATATTGCATATGAATATAACCTGGCACAATGACAAAGGGGGAAAGAAGAGAGAAAGAAGTTTCTTTCTCAAAGACACAAGAAACCAATGATCAACAGACAAAACGAGCAAAATTATCCCTGAATACTAAACAACAGAATCCATGATTTTTTGACAAATATTAGTATTTACAGTTATTTCTGAGAATGGATGAATATATTTTAAAGGTATTATAAATAATTGGATACCCCCAATTTTTATTATAAGTTTTAGATGTTCTCTCTATATTAAAGAATTAGTCACTGTATCACTGTCATCCTGTTGTTCATCAATTTCCTCGAGCAGGCACCAGTAACGTCTCCTTCGTCCTAGCCCTGAGATTTTAGAAAGTGCCACATTCGAGGCTCTTTCAGGGTCAGGAGAATGAGACCCATCATTGTACTGGTTTCTGGGATATTGAATACGCCACAGGGAGTTTGCCAGACTCTGCCGTGTGGGCAGGATATTTTTGGTAACCTGCCGGGTTCTCCAGAGTAAGAACTAGATAATAAGATGTTGCGTGGCTGTGCATTTCCGGGAGCTGGGTTTTATAGTCTCTGGGTCTTGGCCGTTGATGGGATTACACGGTGCCAGGGGCAGTTGGTGGGTGTAAAGCCTACATACTGGAAGATGGGGGATCTGGGTGGAGGAGGCCCAGTCCCAATCCGAGCAGGCTTGGAGATCTACGCCCCAGGTCTCGCACACCTGGGTTCCTCTGCCAGTTCATTCATGCGTGAGGCTCGTCCGAACATGGCTGTGGCTGGAACCGGAGGTCTTCAGCTGTTGGGGCTCTGCTCGGGGTGGAGAGGGAAACTCAACCCACCCTTCTCCAATTCACTCATCAAAGTTATATTTCCTCTTCTTTCTCACAATCACAATGTTACCATTCATGATCAAAATAATTTCACAAAAAATATTTTATGAACTTTGTTTTGGAGAGGGCACACTCAACAGTGCTTCAGGGAAACTCCTGGTTTTCCACTCAGGGATCACTCCTGGCAGACACAGGGGTTCACATGGGATATCAGGGATAAAAGTTGGGTCAACTGTGTGCCAGGCAAGAGTCTGACCCACTGTACAGTTGCTCCAAACCCTGTTTTTATGAATTTCTATATGAACTACTTCCTAATGCAATTAAGTTCTCTGGTACAATGAGGTGAATCTAACTTGAAGGGGGCAACACTGGCCCAAAGTTTGCTTTACAGGGGAAACAAAATGAATTCATTTTATATGTTTAATAAAATAAAATTTAGATTTGCCCTCCCAAGAAATTTAGAAGGGTATTCTGAACTGCCTCTGGATGACTGAGTCTTAGCCTCTCTGTCATTCCTCCAAGGCAGTCAGACACAGCGCGGTTTCTTTCCTTGCTTACCTGTGAACCTCACCTTACTCTTCCTGGTAAGAAACTATCAAAGACATGTTCATAAGCATCAAGTTCTTCTAAAAGTTGTGGGGTCTTGGGAATATATGTGTGTGTGTGTGTGTGTGTGTGTGTGTGTGTGTGTGTGTGTGTTTCTGCTGTAGATAAGAAAAGTTGAATGGTTTTCCACGGCTTGAATTCCTCCTCACAGTAAGGAGGGATATTTTCTTTTTTTGACTCTTTTTGAGGTGCATAGAACTTTGTGTTACATTTAGCAGAGTTTTTGCTGTGTGTTAATGCACACTTTTTAAATTAATTTGTGTGTGTGTGTGTAAATGTGTAAATAATGGGTATCTATCCTGTGACTCCAACTCTTGGCCATTTTGTATCATAGTGAATATTGTGAATACACCACAGGGAGCTTGCCAGGCTCTGACGTGCAGGCAGGATACTCTCGGTAGCTTGCCGGGCTCTCAGAAGGGTGGAGAAATCGAACCCAGGTTGGCCACGTACAAGGCAAATGCCCTACCTACTGTGCTTTCAGCCAGCTTCCTCCACATGGCGCTGTATGAAAAGAGAGCTTCCCAGCGAGCAAACCTACTATCCAGCCCCCAACGGGATGAGTTCCGTCTCCAAAGTACACAGCACTGTCATAGACCGGCTCGTTCATTGTTTCAGTCTTCTCTTTGAAAGGTGTTGTTTGCTGGAGATCATACCCCTTCCCAGCAGTCACCCCTACCTGATCCCGCTCACGCATCCCTTCTTCCTTCCAGCATCTTCTCCGTCCAGGAAGATGAGTCCTCCAGCTGTTGGGAGAGGTACCTATCCAGGGCACTGGCCGGAGTCCTGAATCTGGTGATTCTCATCGCGTGTGTGCTGATCCACTGCTGCCAGATCCAGAAGCACTGTGAGTGGTGCCGGGCCCTCGTCTGCCGGCATGAGAAGCCCAGTGCCCTCCTGAAGGGAAGGAGAGTGTGCTGCCACTCTGAAACAGTCAGTAGTCTAAAGACCCTGAGGAGAAGTTCAGCCAGGCAGAGGTGGCAACCTGAAGAAAGGACTCCTCAAGGCCAGAACCGTGAGGGACAACAGGCCATGCCTACCCACCTTTTCTATCCAGCCTATAATCACCTGAGCAGCCTTTTCATCTTTTGTGGGCCTTCCTTCAAAGCTCTGTCAAGAACTCTGTCTGCTTGGGGTTATTTGGTGTCCTCGAGAAGAAATCCACAGACCACGATCTAAAAATTGGTCCAAAGGAACTGAGAAAGGGTGGATTTCCTGTTTGCTGAAGCATTAGCACAGCGATAGGACGTTTGCCTTACAAGCGGCCAACATGGACGTCCCGAGTTCGATTCCTCCGCCCCTCTTGGATAGCCCGGCAAGCTACCGAGAGTATCTCGCCTGCATGGCAGAGCCTGGCAAGCTCCCCATGACGTATTCGATATGCCAAACACAGTAACAAGTCTCATGATGGAGACGTTACTGGGCCCGCTCGAGCAAATCGATGAACAATGGGAGGACCGTGACCGTGACGAGTGAAACACCATGAGGTACAGTTGTACACTTACAAATTTTTGTGCTTGGGTTTCAGTTATACAATGATCAAGTACCCATCCCTCCACCAGTGCACATTCTCCAACATCACTAATCCTAGTATCCCTCCCACCCCCCCATTCCCCCATCCCACCCTGCCTCCATGGCAGGGCACTAATGTCTGCAGACAACTTGTGTTTTGGAATGCAAAGTAGGATTTGCTACAGGTCTTAAACATATGAAGACCAGAGTCTGCTAACTGCCTTGCACAAGACAGCCCGTTCCAAGAGAGTTGTCTGTTCTATAGGGCCAAAGTGCCAAGGGAGAGAAATTTTCTGGAAGATCTGGAGTGATAGCACAGCGGGTAGGGCGTTCGCCTTACAAGCGGCCAACATGGCCAACCCGAGTTCGATTCCTCCGCCCCTCTTGGAGAGCCTGGCAAGCTACCGAGAGTATTCGATATGCCAGACACAGTAACAACAAAGTCTCCAATGGAGACGTTACTGGGCCCGCTCGAGCAAATCCTTGGAAATAGAATACAGTCATAAATTAGTGGAAACTTAGAAGTGCAGACAACCCCAGTCTGGGATCAATTGCCAGCAAAACAATTATGCACCAAATAATTATGGTCTCTAGCTACTAAGTTCAGGGAAGGTGTCTTACACAAAAATAGCCGCTTGATGTGAATCGGTAGTTTAAAAAGGAGCCTAGACAAGATTCCCCAGAGTGACCTTTAAATGCTAGGAGAACAGAAGGCAGGTGTGACGGTCTGGTAGAAAGACAACCACAGTGAAGAGATCGGAGGAGGGCAGAGCTAAGGACCAAGAGAGACAGGAAAGCAGAAGGGGAGAGGGAAGAGGAAAGGAGGGATGATACCTAGATGAGAGGGAGAGAACAGTAAGGGACTGGAGAGTCTGCTAAACAACACTTCCTCCCGCCTCCTCACTGAGGGCGCAAAGCTGGACTCAGGGCTTGGCACCACTGCTCTCCCAAGAAAGAGGCGAAAAAAGATTCAGGACTCTGGCCAGTGCCCTGGATAGGCACCTCTCCCAACAGCTGGAGGACTCATCTTCCTGGACGGAGAAGATGCTGGAAGGAAGAAGGGGTGCGTGAGCGGGATCAGGTAGGGGTGACTGCTGGGAAGGGGTATGATCTCCAGCAAACAACACCTTCCAAAGAGAAGACTGAAACAATGAACGAGCCGGTCTATGACAGTGCTTTGGAGACGAATTCATCCCGTTGGGGCTGGATAGAAGATTTGCTCGCTGGGGAGCTCTCTTCTCATACAGCGCCATCTGGAGGAAGCTGGCTGAAAGCACAGCAGGTAGGGCATTTGCCTTGCACGTGGGCAACCTGGGTTCGATTCCTCCACCCTTCTGAGAGCCTGGCAAGCTACCGAGAGTATCCCGCCTGCACGTCAGAGCCTGGCAAGCTCCCTGTGGCGTATTCAATATGCCAAAAACAGTAACAATAAGTCTCACAATGGAGACGTTACTGGTGCCCGCTAGAGGAAATCAATGAACAATGGGAGGACAGTGCTACAAATGCTCTACAAAGCAATCAGCTAGGCAGAATGTGGCAAAATATGATTCAACCACAAAGGCACAAAAGTTCAACCCTGCTCAGCAGGAACAAAGATTGAGATAGATCCACCCTTGGTAAAGGAGGATGACCAGCAATTGAGAACATCTGGGGCCACCAAGAAACCAGGTGACCACTCTTGGAACATGAAGACCGTGGATCTCGGGAAAACTCAGTCATCTCATCAATCTCAAAGACGAGGTATCTTGGCTACTAGAAAATGAGTCCAGGTTCTGAGGGCTTAGAGGTTCAACTTTACAACAATGGAAACTGACTCTAATGTGGTCAGCTATATATGTGTTTTGCTTGTGTATATGTCTGTGTGTGCATGTTGCTGTATCTATATATATGTCTTTTGAGTGTGTGTATGCCTGGTGTCTGTGTGTATGTCTGTGTCATTCTGTGTGTGCACGGGTGTGTCTCTATATATGTCTGTATGTGCCTCTTTGTGCATGGGTCTGTATGTTTCTGTACACATGTGTCATGCAATTGTGTATCTTCACAAAGCTGAACTACAAAGCTGACTTGTAGTAAAAAAACACACAAATGCCCATTCACCTTGAATTTCAATACTAGAAAGTTTTTGACTGTGCTAGGTTCTCGAGGTACAGGTAAAGAAATTATGGGACCAAAAACAATGCAACAAATAACCTGCAACTCAAAAAGGCCAGGATAAAAGTTGAATTTGGATCATAAGGGTTGAACCCCAGGAGCCTCAGAATGCGTTGGTTTTTGCTTTTTGTTATGTTCATGCCAATTTTCTCTATTTGCATTTCTTCCCTCAAAAATGTATCCTTCCCCAGAGCACCTTCTTTTCTTTATTGACCCATGTTCTTTAGCTGCTTCCTGCAGCAATAGCTCCATGGAGAAAAAAAAATTTAGATATTACAAATCTAGTTTGGTAATGTGAAATAGATCCCATGAGCTATAGGCTGGCTGTTCGTGAGATTTAAGTACATCAATTTAAGTACAGAGAGATTTAAGTACATCAATGTAAATAGTGATTCCTCTCAAAGAACAATGAGAGGTGATCCACAGGGAAGAAGCTGAATAAAATAAAACTAAAGATTTGGTGGCGGGGGTCTGCCAAGTAGAAGGAGACCTGGTGGTGATCCTGGAGAGTCTCTGCTGACCTGGCCAGTAGGTTGACATGAGGACCTGAGATGTAGATGTTTGGGCCCCACTGTGTCAAGAACTACCCAGGCCACACTGGCAGTGTTAGGGGGCCCAGGAGACACATCTAAGGTGTCTGGGGGGGCCTCAGGACTGCATGCAGCAGTGCATGAAGGATCATGTGCTACTGGAGACTGAACCAGGGTCAGCCACAAGCAAAGCACTCATCTTAAACTTATTTAATCTCTCTGGATCCTAAAGTTATAGATTACATTTATTTACTTTATTTGGTTTGGGGGCTACACCCAGTTATGCTCAGTGCTTATTATTGGCTCTGTGCTTAGGAATCACTCCTGACAGTTCTGGGGGTCCATATTTGATGCCAAGGAATGGATCCAGGTCAGCCACATGTAAGGAAAGTGCCCAACCCACTGAACTATTGCTCCAACCCATAAAACTAAAGATTTTAAAGAAATATATCAGATCAGATCACGATCATCCTGTTGTTCGTCGATTGCCTCGAGCAGGCACCAGTAACGTCTCCTTCTTCCTAGCCCTGAGATTTTAAAAGAGCCATTTTAATGCTCTTTCAGGATTAGGAGAATGAGACCCATAATTGTTACTGGTATTTGGCATATTGAGTACGACACAGGAAGTTTGCCAGACTCTGCCGTGTGGGCAGGATACTTTTGACAGCCTACCAGGTTCTCCAAAGGAAAAATAAAATAACAAGATGTTGGGAGGCTGCGAATGTGGCCACGCACTTCCGGGAGCTGGGTTTTATAGTCTCTGTGTCTTGGCTGTTGATGGGACCAACCTGGCGCTGGCGGCAGCTGGTGGATGTGATGCCTACCTACTGGAAGATGGGGAGTCTGGGTGGAGAAGGCCCAGTCCCAATCCGAGTAGACTTGGAGACCTCAGCCCTGGGACCCGCATGCCTGGGATCCTCTGCCAGTTCTTTCATGCACGAGGCCCATCCGGACGTGTGGAAAGTGGTCCCAGCAAGGCCGTGGCTGGCTCCGGAGGTCCTCAGCTGCTGGGGCTCTGCTCGGGGCGGGGAGGGGGGAGAGAAACTCAACCTTCCCCCCTCCATGGGGCCCCAGTGAGGACAGCCAGGCGCGGACAGCCAGGATATATATATATATATATATATATATATATATATATATATATATATATATTATGTAGGTTGCAAAAAGAAAAAAGTTATGGATGGATCGTAGGAAGTAGTCCACGCACAAAGAAAATCAGGCATGAGATCCAAACACACTTTCAAATTTCAACCCAACTCATAGTAAAAATCATGCAAGATGTTCCAGTTTCTTATTTTTCACTCTGAAATACCAAAGGTGAAAAGTTCGGGGAAGGGCCTGGGGATGGCTTGGTGGCTTCCAGTGCTATGAGCCAGTCGCCGGCTTGATTCCTGGGGCTGCCCTGCTGATCCTGACAACCCAGTCTGGGATCCCTGACGAGGGAAAGAAAAAAAACACTCAGTTTTACCCAGAGATGGGAGAGGGCTTGGGAAGCCATTCTCATGCACAGCTGGTAGGAATGGAAATTGGTGCGCACTTCTTAACTATCAGAAACTAACACTAACACGCCCCGTGCCATCATATTTCACTTCTGGAAATTTGTCCCCTGGTTTATGTGCATCATCTCGCTTCTCTGCAGTGCTTTGCAACCGCAGAAACTAGTGCACAAGTTAAATATCCATAAGAGGTCTATGGGACGCTGTTTCCTGGAGGTAAGGAGACAGTGCTCTAAAGACATTTCGATATCAGTTAGGAGCTGAAGGGACAGTACTGGGGCTAAGGTGCTTGTCTTAAAGTGCTTGAACCCAAACAAAGGGTGTTGGGAGGATCCTCCCAGGATGGGAGAAGCATGCTGAAAGTAGACTATAGACCAAACATGATTGCCACTCAATGGCTCTTTTGTAAACCACAGCACCCAAAAGGAGAGAGAGAACAAAAGAGAATGCCCTGCCACAGAAGCAGGGTGGGATGGGGGGGATGGGGGGAGGGAGGGATACTGGAATTCGTGGTGGTGGGAAATGGGCACTGGTGGAGGGATGGGTATTTGATCATTGTATAATTGAAACCCAAGCACAAAAATTTGTAAGTCTACAACTGTACCTCAAGGTGTCTCAGTAATAAACATTTTTTAAAAATTGAAAAAAAATTAAAAATTGAAAAAAAAAGTACTTGAACCCAGTCTGATGTCTTGGCACCTCAGATGGTTCTCTAGACTCCTTTGGGAGAGACTCCCGAGCACAAAGACAGGAACAAATCACGAGCACCACAGCATGTGTCCAGCAACAAACCACAAACAGAACTAGGTGCGTTGATGTGCTTTGGGGATGACTCTGCCAAGTAGAGTCGGTGCCCAAAATAGGAGACTTTAACACACACACAGGCGATGTATAAAAGGTGTTTGGGTGCATTGGCTATTAATAGACAGGTGGTGAGGAACTGTCATTAACCCTGGCTAGGAGGAGGCATGGGAATGGAAAGTGCCTTCTCGATGGTCCTGGGAGCACCTGACTGCTGCTCTCCTGACTGCTGTGTAATGCAGTCACACACCTTCCGAGATGTAAGCTTGGGGGCTGGAGCGATAGCACAGGGGGGAGTGCATTTGCCTTATACACGGCCGACCCAGGTTTGATTCCCAGCATCCCACATGGTCCCCTGAGCACTGCCAAGAGTAATTCCTGAGTGCAGGAAGAACCCCTGTGCAAAATCCCAAAAAGGAGAGAGATGTAAGCTTGGGAAAAATAAGCACAGTTTTGATTGACTGGGTCAAAAATCCCTCCAGGGGATGGAGTGATAGCACAGCGGGTAGGGCGTTTGCCTTGCACGCGGCCAACCCAGGTTAGATTCCCAGCATCCCATATGGTCCCCTGAGCACCGCCAGGAGTAACTCCTGAGTGCAGAGCCAGGCGTAGCCCCTGTGCATCACCGGGTGTGACTCAAAAAACAAAAAACCAAAAAAGCCCTCCAAACCCTAACCCTGACTTCCATCAGCTCACTGTGGAGCGGGGAATGTAAGAGTGACAGAGACACCCAGCCAGTGTGCTACAGACAACAGCAGCTGCAGCTTCCGGGACTCTGCACCCAGGCAGCACTGAAACAGAAGACCAGCTTTGGGGGACGGGGAGATGCAGGGCACAGCATGTGCACATTTTTCTCCCAGGGGGCTAGGTTTCCAGCAGGGGAGCAGCTCTCCCCTGGAGGGAAGGAGTGCAAGTCCCTTCAGCCCTGCCTCTTAGCCCTGCTCTCCCAGAAGCAGCACTTGGAGAAACCAGCAAACGCGTTTTGGTCCCCACCAGAACATAAGCCCTCATGGTGGTGTTGGCTTCCGAGTCTCCCTCGAATCACCAATGGGGCCCGTCCTACATATCAGCACTATTTCTGTAACATTAAGGGTAATCAGCCCAGCATTATGGAATCCTGCCTCTCCCTAGGGATGGGGCCTTTCGGCAGGTCTCTCGAGCCCAGGCCCAAGCCTCAGCGTTTAGTTTAGTGTCTCAGCTAGGTGACCCTGGGGCCAGGACAGCCCTCCCACTCGGGCAAGGCTGGGTAGAGAGTGAGGCCAGCGCAGCCTCCTGGAGCCAAGATGACAGGGCAAGGTCTTTCAGCTGCTGAAAGCCAAGATGACAGGGCGAGGGCTTTCAGTCTGTTTTTAGACTTTTAAATTTAAATTTAAAACTTTTTTAAATTTAAACTTTGAAAATTCTTAAATTTCTTTCTTTAGTTTTATTTTTACATCATGGAAGACAAAGTGTTATTAGTAGGATTTCATACATGGACTTTTCTGGAGCCATACCAGCCAGGTATCTGTTTCCCTTCACTGCTGTCTGGGCCCTTCCCCTAGGCTGAGCTTCCCATGAAAGAGCTGGTCTCAGCATCTGCTGTCTGGGGGTGTTGGTTGGTCCCCTGCTTCATGTAGAGGCGCATCTGTCCTCTCTGACCACTCGGCGTGACTGTTGCCCCCAGCGGCTGTCGTGGGGTTCAGGTCGGGGGTATCAAGTGGGTTGGCCAGGCAGCTGGGCCTTGGGAGATGGCTCAGCAGTGGGAAAATGCACCAGAAGCTAAAGCAGGATGGCAGGTGTGTGGTTCCGCAGACCCACATACCCCCTGAGTGGATGAGAAGGCCAGGCCGGAGCTTAGAGGGCATTAGACTGCTCCAAATCACCCGTTTCTCCCTCACGGACACCAGACATCACTCAGATGTCACTGCACCTGTGGGTGAGTGGCAACAGGACTTTCAGAATGCAGGTCCAGCCATTACGGGAATAGTATGAGATATTAAAAGGATGGTCTTTTTTTTTTTATTTAATTGCCCCATTTTCTCAAATCTCCCCTTGGCAGCAGATAGTTGTGAATTACTCTGCTTATCATCTGTCACTTCCCCAGTATGATATGTAAATATCTAATACAGTGATGAAGGTTTTAAGGCCTCAAGCTTCCTGTTTTGAACGACTAAGTTGCCCCAAAGTCAAGAGAGGGTTTGAGGCAGAGACAGACTTCTTTAGACTTTGGGAGGAGACTTTGAGAAGGATTCCTCTAGCTGGTGGTTGAGTTAGGAGGAGCGACGGAAGTGGGTGATGAGGGGAGAGGAAAGATCTCCCAGATAATCCCTGGGCTGAGTGGTCCTAACCCCAAGAAGATAGGGGCAGACCCCGGCCTCACTGTTAGGACTCTCCCTCACAGCGCTCCCAACACTCAGGTTCCACAGCAAATAATGCACCATCACGAGGGAACCCTTTGGACAGAGTTAAGCCCCTTTTTGCTTTAACTGGGTTGCCATCTAGAACCTGGATGCTGCTTAGCCGGAAGAAATTTATGGGAAACTGTTGGATAACATTGCTTTGTCCTTTCTCCCTTGCCACAAGGTGCTTAGGTTTATCGGGTCAGACCCATCAAAGTGCTCCAGAGTCACTCCCAAGTCACTCTATTCTTTTGTTTATCTGTAACCACTTCTCCATGCTATCTTCCACAATCAGTTAATCAGCCTTTTCCTCTAATCATATTCTGTTAATTTGTAAGGTCAGATCTTTCTAGGACATTGAACTTGTATTGTAAGTTAAAATTGCCTTTCTCCTCTCCTTATGTCTTTTGAATAGTTTACCTTAAAGCAATGTCCTTTTGTATAGATACAAGAAGACAATTAATATTATGCTTTTGTAACTTGGGATTGAATTGGCTTTGAATATTATTCATTCCCGGGCATCTTATTTCTCAACGTAAGCCTCAGTTGCCCTCACTTCCTAGCACCCCCCCAAAAGCAGGGTCCCGATGAGGGACGGACTGGATGGAACCAAGGCAAGCAGTAAGCTATGTGCTACCCTGGCATCGAGTTGGGCCTGGCCAAAGTGCCACGGTTCTTAACTATCAGTTAAGAGCTTGATTATGGACAAATGCTGTCATGATCCAAAAGTAATGACGAGACTAGGACCCTGCTAGGTCTAATCTGAAAGACTAATCTGGCCTGAGCACTGTAGTCTGAGATTGGGATGACCCCAGGAGAGCAATTCTATAAGCTTAATGTATCTCTTACTGTGTACATACAAAATGATTAATATTATGAATGCTTATATGTTGGACAAGGAGAGGAGAAACGCATCCATGGGATTCCACCTTTGGGTGGGTCATCCTGCAAAAGAGAATCTGTCCTAGAAGCAGCATCTCCTGAGGGAAAGAACTTTAACCCTATTGATTGTGACCACACCTATGTGTAAGCCCCGCCCCTCATGGTTTTGGGATTTAACTAGACTGTAAGAGTGGGCTGGGGGATCAAGATCTAGAGTCAGAGCCAGAAGGAGATAGGGGTTCCAGATCGGGGGACGGGAGAGAAAGAGAGAGACAGAAGTGAAGGGAATGAGAATGAAATAAACAGCAACTGATCAATCAACCGGTCTGGCTCTCGTTCCTTCCTTTGCCTGCCCTTGGCCAACAGCCATCCTGATCCAGTCCACATACAGCGGCTCTAGACCACCGAATGCAGGCGGTGAGATAGAGCTGCCCAGAGAGCCCACAAACACAAACCTTCGGCATCGTACTTTTTTTACAGGAAACAACTTGGGCTGACTATTGAAGCAGGAGCCGTGGAGACCTTCACAGGCATCTTTGCCACTCGCTGGCCCAAGTCACACTCGAACCAATTTCTCATGAGCAGCCATGAGACTCTACCTTGGAGATGCTACTCCTGGGAGCTTCGGGCTAAGCCCATGCATGAGTCCATGCTTGGAATCTTTCTCATGTGTCTTGTGGGAGCGAGGGACTGGGAGGAAACCCACCATTAATATTCTGTCTTCATGGTGCAAGCTCTCACAAGAGAGTGTGCCATCAGTGGAACCTAGAAAATGGATGTAAACTTGAAAGTCCAGAAGAGGGAATGAATTGCTCAGATACTACTTCTTGGGTCCTGCCAGGCTCCCAGCCTCCTTGGCCGAAATGAGAGTTCTGGGGGGAATCCTGCAGGCCCAGCTTAGATACAAAGCTTCACTTCTTCTAAAGCACATTTGGAACACGGTGCCACATGGGGGAATTGATTTTGTTCACTTAATTCTGTGTCTCTTACGTAGTTTTCTTCTTAAAAAAAAAAAAGGAGACTGTGCTGTCTTCAAAGGAATTGCCACATAAAAAACCACAGGAGTGGAACTCTACAGCAATGCATCTGGTACATAGTTAGAGTCTCATTTTGTCCAGTCTAACATTTTCATATGAAAAGCTTGATGAAAGGTTTCCTTGGGGGTCTGATATGTAGCATAGACAACTGGCCTGTTTTCTTCTCCCCAAGATCTCACTTGGAGTCCTTATCATCCTTTTAAACATTCCTGGGTTCTGTTCCTTAGCACATGCTCACTAACGGTCTGGCATGCAGAGTATCGTGCTAGCTGCCTGGAATATCAGATACACTAAGCCTGGTCCTCCCCTCCTGGTCTTCTTGTCCTCTTCTCCTGGTCTGTTTTGTTTGGAGCTTGAGAAGTAGGACACAATCAGTGGGTCCATCGGATACAAAACTGTTCTCCTTTCCAACGTTTGGTTCCGTTGAGCTTTGGGTCATTCCATGCTTTTGTTCCTTTGAACTTTGCATAAAGAAGCGATGCCTTTATCTTTCTCTCAGAATGTCAGCACTGCTTTCATCAGAAAGTGACAGAATGCTCCATCATATGGCAGATTCTGTTCTTAAGATATACATAGCTGATAGAACAAGGAGTACCATAACTTCTTATAGGGTTGGTTGGTCTCTCAGCACACACTTGGGCTCTTTCCATCCTCCCCCACAAGCATAATAACAAGCTCCCTCATCATCACAAAACAGCTGCCACAGCTCCATGTACCCTATTCCCACCCAGTTAAATTCAAAGGCAGAAAAATTCAGCTAGGAGGCATGGAAGTGCCAGGTACAAACATTTGTTCAGAAATCCCCCATCAAACTTCCTCATGGATCACAAATAAGTTATTGAATCAGTCACAAGGTCTTGATGATTTTGTTTTTCAAGAATTTTTCACTTTAGTTCTTTTCTTCCTCCTTTCTTTTTTTTTCCCTAATCGTTTTAGCTCCTCAGCAACATTTAATTGACACAAAATCTGCTTTGAAAACACCTTCCTCAAATCCAACTGCCACACAATCTAGCCTGATGCTTAGTGTGTGGCCAGTCTTAAAGGTAGTCCCTAGTGGTCCCACTCTCTTCCTGGGGGCCTCTCCCAAGAATGCTCACAGTCTAATGTTTGGCTAAAAGAAGATGACAGAAGTAATGGGGTTTCACCCCAAACATTGATGAGAAAGGTCGCTATAGCTGCCACCCCTCACCGTGGAGATAGCTGCCATGTCCTGGGAACCCTCAGTAGCCTAGCATAGGGGGGGAAACCACAGTGAAGAATCGAGGTTTCCTGACAACTGCCTGAATCTCAGTGACACCCCGATTATCAGTGATATCTGGAATTACATCGCATGGAAATCCTGAAACAGAACTGACCACCTAAACTGCTCCCCAATTCCTGATATACAGAAATAAAAAACAGTTGTTTTTGAGCCAACAAGTTTGGGAATCATTTGCTTTGCCACAGTCGATAATAATTTCATGTGCCGTAAAATTGATCTTTTTAAATCTGTGAATGGTCCCCACCACTGATGCAAGAGATTTGGCACAGATTTCTTTGTCCACAGGCTCCCTTAAATACTTTTAACAGGCATCTTTAAATTTGGAGGAGACAGAAATATCAAGGTACTGAGCACTGGACTCTCACCCACGTGCAGGTGCCAGTGACCCAAGAGTAGGAAAACAGGACTAGATGACAGGAACTTCTGGGAGTCCCAGTGAGGTTTGGAACACAGGGCTCTTGCCCGCGTGGGCAACTGTGACCAGGGACTGGAAAGCGTCCACGGGGGAGAGAGGAGCACAGGGACAGGTCACTCTTGAAGGGAAAAGGAGATGCCTGGCATCTGGACTGGGCCCTGAAACCATCTACCTTTTCTATACAATAAACTAACTTTCAATTTTTCGAGATTTGTATGCAAATCTCTCATACAATTCACAAGAACCCACAAGCACACAAAAAAAATCTGCTTTCTGCTAGCAGTTCCTGGGCCAGCCCAGCACGCCTGGAATCCAGCCCAGGTCATCGATGTATTATACTCATCATTCCTTAACTGTCTCCCACGGAGAGAGAGAGTTTGTTTTATTAGCCATCACAGTGAGGTCGTGGTGCCCAAGGATTTGGTCAAACTTCAGTCTAAATATTGCTGTAGAAGTAGTTTTTAGTGGTGATGAGTATTTAAATTGGTGGGTTTGTAGTAAAGCAGACTATCTACCATAATGTAGGTGGGCCGTGTTCAATCTGTTGAAGGCTTAATGATTGTGCTTTCTTGGATAAGAAGCAATTCAGTCTCAAGAAGACAGCAGAGAAGCCCTGCCTGAGTTTTTGGCATGCCCAACAAACCTTGGACTTGCCAGTCCCCATATTGCATTCCTTAAACTAAGTGTGTATGTGTGTGTGTGTGTGTGTGTGTGTGTGTGTGTGTGTGTGTTTTCTCTGGAGAACCATCATTAATATACTGACTACTATGGACTAAACTGTATATTTTTTTCCACAAAGCTTTATCGAAGCCCTAACAACGTGCATTATTGATGTAGACAAGCAGGTAGATAGGAAGGCCCCTTCCTCAAGGCAATGGTAATGAATTTCCTGGTGAATAATGATATCAGTAGTTGAAAAAAGCCAACCTTGCAGAAAACAGGAACTCAGGCCTGATAAGACTTTTACCTGGCCAGGAACAGACCCAGAGAAGACTGGATCCGCCCCCCCCCCCCCCCCCACACACACACACCAAGAGAAGCTCCAACAGGAACAAAAGATCAGGAAAGGAATTTCAAAGAAGGCCATCACCACTCCCAGCCCACCCCCCCTTGGCAACTTCCTTAGTAATGGACTTTTACCTAGACCCATGTGAGGGCAGGTTGGAAAGACCCTATAAAGACCACCGTGAACAAAGGAAACATGTGCATACATTGCTTCTCAAAGCACATGCATATGTGTCGCCCACATCTCCCCTCTTGAGATGTGTACTTTCATGCTTTCGTGTCTAATGCTAGGGTGTGTGTAGGGGCTCTCTCCACTCTTGGAGAAGCCCACTTTCTCTCTTGAGGGTGTTACTCTACTCTCTCCTACTTTCTCCCCCTCCTCCCCTTCATAAAGCTCCAAATAAAATCTGGTTTGCTTCACTGCTTGTCTACTTCTGAAATTCTTTTTTGCGTGGTGAGACAAGAACCCCGAGTCCCTGGGTAAGGCCTGGGATTGGCTTCTCCTTTCCTGAAAAGAGCAAATCCTCGCTCCAGCCTGAGTCTATGGATCCCCAAGACATTGGACAGAGGGGATCAACTCCTGTGCCTGGCAGACCAAGTGGACTTCAGGCCACTTGGTGGGGCTGGTGGGGTCTCAGACCTGTGCTTGGAAATACTAAGCATTTTGGAGATGCAAATATTGGAAAGAAAAGGGCTCATCATAGACTTTACCAGTCCTAGGCTTCCCAGTGGGTCCCAGGTGGCAGAGGTGGATGGCCAGAAAGTGACTCTCTCTCTCTCTCTCTCCTCCTGCCTCACATAAGTTATTATGATATTTGGAGATAGATCTTGTGTGGAATATTGAGAATTACTTTGGATCTCAACAGCAGGGTCCTTGTGAGGATGAGGAAGAGCATGCCTTTCTCCTGGGGAGGACAGAGGAAAGCTCTTGGGGGCTGCAGTGAGGGGGCGTCTTCAGCAATTCCTAGGGACGACTTTCAGCAGACTCCAGTTCCTGCAGGCACCCTAGCCTTAGACTTCCAATCTCTGCAACTGAAAAGACCAGAAGGTGCCCAGTTCCTGTGTTCCCATCACCCCAGACAGACTAAGGAAACTTGCTTCCCACTTGCCCTGACTTCCTGTTTCTATCTTCCCAGTTTTGGTCTAGCTCTTGAGCTTTGGAACTCATTCTACTCCACGTCAACTTGCCCCATCCCAGCCTCTATCACCCTCTTCCTCCTCTGAGATAAAGTCCAGATATCCTTTGTCCAAGAAGCTTCTGTTGCAGGCATATAGAAAGGGGGCCCTGGTAATGAGCTTTTGGGAAATTACAAAACTTAAAGAGAAGTTGCCAGTCCTGAAGTTGCCCAAAGACATAATCACCACATTCCTTTGGAATGGAAATACCGAGCTCTTGGAAATTTTGGAGATGCAAATATTGAAATCTTTGGAAAGAAATTACGAGCACCCCCTAGATGCATAAATTGAGGGAGCAACTTGAGAAGGGTGGATTCTGTCAAAAAAGAAGCTAAAGGAGACTCTATAAGAATATGGATGTAGTCAGGTAGATAGGAAAAGGGCCCATACAACGGAATTCTAAGAAGATAGTAAAACCAATAGCCTTAAGGCTGCAAGAAGCCTGCCTTGTGAGCTCAGAAACTAAGGCCTAATGAGACTTTGCCTGGTGCCCACAGACCCAGAGAAGGTCGGAATCCACAAGAAGACCATCAACCAATCCCAACTCTACCCATTTGGGAACAGACTCTTACCTAGCTAGAAAGCCCATGTGGGGCAGCTCGGAGAAAACCCTGTAAAAGCCAACGTGAATTAAGGAAGCATGCACATATGCTGCCTGAGCCCATGGGCTGCTTGTGCCCATGTGGTAAAGCACATGAGAGGCCCAAGTACATGTGTTGCCCACATTTTCCCTCTTGAGATGTAGAGTGGGGCTCTCTCTACCTTAGAAGAAGTCCATGTTCTCTCCTGAGCATGTTACTCTCTCTCCCTTTCTCTTCCCCGTCCTCAAAGGACTCAAATAAAAACTGTTTTTATTTCACTGCTCTTCTACCCCTGAAATTCTTTTCTGTGAGAAGGACAAAGATCCTGAAGGCCTGGGTAAGGCCTAAGGTTGGTTTCCTTTTTCCTGCAAAGAGCAATTCTTCGCTCTGGCCTGAGTTCATGGTTCCCCAGGAAATTGTGTGTTGGGGATTAACTCCTGTTTAAGAAGGAAAAGTAGGTCAAGTATGGCTTGGGGCTACCTAGTGGGGCTGGCAGGACTTGAAGTCTGTGCCTTGAAGGGGCTCATCCCAGATTTTATCAGTCCTAGCCTTCCCAGCCAGCCCTGAGGTGGCAGAAGTGGATTGTGAGAAAGTGGTCATTTCTCTCCTCTCCATTTCACATAAATCAACCTTGTGGACCCAATGACTTCCTTATGATATAGGGTGCCCAAGAGTCCAAGGCTTTCCCTGTGACAACGCCCAGATTAATTTTAATGTGTGGGGAGAACTTTGGAAAAAATGTATATAGTCTTCTCCCAAAAGCCATTCTCTGCTTTTTCCACTCTGGGAAACCCATGTTCTCTCTTGAACAGGCATTCCTTTCTTTCTCTCCCCTCCCACTTCTCTAAATTTAGCACTGTAGAACTGTCCTCCCATTGTTCATCAATTTGCTCGACGGGCAACAGTAACATCTCCATTGTGAGACTTGTTATTATTTTTGCCTGGCATGCTCTGCCCTGCAGGTGGGATACTTTTGGTAGCTTGCCGGGCTCTCCGAGAGAGGGACGGAGGAATCGAACCTGGGTTGGCTGCATGCAAGGCAAACGCCCTACCCGCTGTGCTATCACTCCATAAAACTAATTGACCTCCTCTTGAAACCCTTTTCTGTCACGGAAGTCAACAGACCTGAAAAGCTTGTGCCTAAGTTAGAACTGCAGGTTAGAACTGCCTGAAAAGAGCAATTCCTCAGTCAGACTGGGTCCACAGCTCCCCCAAGAGCCTGGGGGTGGAGAAATATGTTCAGTCTGCAGAAGAAGTGAGCTACAGGTGGAGACGATGGGCCCCACAGATGCTCAGAGACGACTTTATCAGAACTGACTGTGTCAGGTCTTTCCTTGGGTAGCTGAGGTGAGCCAAGCAGAGAGATGGATGCACAGTTTTCTTGGGGATACCTCCCTGTTCCCCACTGCTACCGCCACACTTCATGACCATGAGGACTACAGGTGTGGTCCATCCTGAGGATACCGGTCTCCTACTCCCCCCTCCAGGCCTTCATATGAGCCTGGAACATCAGCGACCTCCTTTCTGCTATCTCCCAGACCAGGAACTGTCCTTTACTCTCTCCAGTGAATGAATAAATAACTGGATCATCCCTAACGCATTATTACTGGGGAGGACAAACAGACAGAGAATAATTTTAGGCAAAAGTAGTTTTATAGAATTATCATGTAAATCACTGTAGAGTAGAATAAATGCTTTGTAATTTAGAGGAAAGCAGAAGGATTTTCTGGGCTTCTGGCAAAGCTTCCTCCTAACTAAATCATTTCAGGCACAGCTTTTGCAAATGCGTCTTCTGCTGGTCATAATTATGCGTCTCCCACCCCCCACTGTTTTGAATTACTTTGTGCTAACACCAAAATTGTTCCACAGAGAGTTGGATTTATTTGCTGAAATGTGATGAGGAGAAGTGGGATAAGAGGCATACTTCACATGCGGGGCCCATTGCTAGCACAGCTGTATTTCTGAGAAATATATTTCAGTTCTTTTGCTCCATTCTTTTTTTGTAATTTAATAACTGAAGTACAAAGCTCACAAAAACTGGAAATGTGCTGGAAGGTCAGCAAGGGAAAATGCATGGTATAGTTAGGAGGAATGAGGGAATTAAAATAACAGGGGAAATTGATCATTAACGATCTTTTTTGGCCCATGCTTTATGGTTATATCTTGGTTTCAGTTAAAGAGTAGGAATTTATTTATGCCCACAAAGGGTGGAACAATTAATAAATTTAGAACCAGAAGTTCTTGTGTTGCCCTAATATAAGTATTATTATTTGTTTTTAAAGTGTTTCATTGAAGGTCAGTAGAGCAATGGTTTCCTGTCAATGGATGAAAGTGGTGACTGCTGGTTCTGTTCTTTTGAACAACAGACCTGCACATTCCAGACCTTTTTTTCTCACCATGCACTGAGCCTGGCTGTGAAGTCCCTGCCTAATGCCTCCATCAATATCTTCCTTATATACAATTGGCTCTAGGTTAAAAGCCAACATTCACTGGGACACAAGATATTTGAAACTAATGGTGGGTTGGCTGACTCTCCTCCCTCTGGGGTCAGAGTTTGTCAGTTTTATTTGGAATCCCATCTTTGAATGGGATGTGGATAATGCCTGCATGGTTTCTAGGGAATGGCATTAGCATTCAGCATTAGCATTCAGGATGACCAACGTGATCACAAATACAGCAGCCAATTAAACTCTTTAAGGAGAATGAAGTATATTTCAGTTTTAGCAGATGCAGTTGATGCTATTTGGCCATTTGATGCCATGACAAAGTACAGAATTTAGTTTTTGTAATAAGCCAGCTCCATCCATAGCCAGGTCAACCCCACCAAGATGGTGTCCTTGGGCAAGATGTTTTGCTTCTCTAAACCCCAGAAGTCTACTTACTCTGTAAAAGAAAAGAAGTAAAACTGTCCTTGAAGAAACCATCTGAAAATTAATTCGAGCATTTACAATAGAAAATAACAAATTCATGTGGTAAAAGTGAAATAGAATATGGTTGACACCATTCTTCTTGGTTTGGGATTCTAGCTCAGGAAATCATATGCATAGGACGGATGCCTTGATGTGAAGTGTCAAACCTATCCTAGGACATATTAAAGAATGAAGAGCTTGTCTAACAATTTATCTGTGTATCTGCAGGTGTGTAGTTCGAAATGTGTTAGTATGTGATATATAATACTGGACCCCAGTATATCCACCATTTACATCACTGTATCACTGTCAACCCATTGTTCATTGATTTGCTTGAGTGGGGCAAGTAATGTCTCCATTCGTCCCAGCCCTGAGACTTTAGCAGTCTCTCCTTACTCATCATTCCCAATGGTGCCATATTGGAAGCTCTCTCAGGGTCAGGCGAATGAGACCCATTATTGTTACTGTTTTTGACATATTGAATATGCCCCAGGGAGCTTGCCAGGCTCTGCCATGCATTATATACATAACCTATAGTACTTTTATGTGCACATATATTTATGTGAACAAATGAGTTTATTGAATGGAATAAGTCAAAACGAGATTTGCCAACATTAGGAAAGAGAGCTGGGGATTCTTTCTCTATGATGACATTCTCTCTCCATGTCTGTCTTCTCAAATGGAAGAAAATGAAGCTGCAGGAAGAGATACAGAAATACCACATACACTCTAGGAGAGAGCGGCTGGAATCTTCCCCTCCCCACCCCCCACACAATGCCAGTCTCCCCAAGAGTTGCACACTGACTTAAGCATTAAAGGGTGTTCCTAACATCAGGAGATGTATGTTGAGGTGTATGTAAGCAGACACTGTTGCCGGCATCTCTCCTGGAGAACTCTGGACACGAGAAGCAGCTGGAACCCAATGTCATAAGAGCAAGGGAGAGAAGTCACACTTGGAGATCCTGGGTGACATCTTGATTGGCAAATAGGTGGCCACACTAAGCCACTGGAAGCCTGGGGTATTATTGGGTGAGGGGTCCCATCACCTGAAGGTGGTGGGGGTCCTATCAGATTAAGAGCAGAGAGAGGATTTCTAGAAGACCTCCACAGATTTCATGGATTCATTTGCAGACAACTCAATGGGGCTGCCCGACAAACATGGGGGTATCTCCAAGGGCATGCCAGCTTTGGTCACACACAGAGAGCACAAGAGGATTCAGTACCTCCAAGCATGAAAGACTTGTTCCTTTCTCTCTGATCAATTTTCCCCTGCCCTATCCTACAGAGATGACAGACCAGGAGAGCAGAGGAGAGGAGGCAGGGCGAATTATGTCTTCCTTCTACACCGTGATAGCCTGTGCAGAGTTGAGGAGCAGCTTTGCACTGGATGTAGGATGGACTCAATCCTACCAGGCATTCAATACCTAATAGAGAATCTTCATTCTGAAAACGAGTCAAAACACCCAGAAAGCTGCATGGATCTGCCAAGGTGACTTTCTTCAGCGGGCAGAGACAGGCACAAAATTGAAGTATAAAGGCAGGGCAGGGTGTCAGGGAGGGGGAGGAAGGGGATTGGAGTGGAGGGAGAATAAAACCATTTCCAGTTTGCATACTTTAGAGTTCAGAGGACACAAAAAGTGAGCTACATATATTATACTACTTTTCTAGCCCTCTCCCATAGGACATAGCTTATCTAGTTTCACAAGTCAGAAGCCTTTTCATAATCAAGAGCAGGGCGTGGAGAAGGGTCTCTCCAGCACCTCTGTACGATTTCTATGTGAATTTAACATTCACAACCTACTTCAAATTCCAAAGCTGTCATATTAGAGTGGTTCAAAGCCCTGTGGAGTGGTGAGCCATTAAATGAAATCCAGATGCCCACCCTGTGTACGTTTTATAGTTTTTACCTACACCTACATCTGAAATTGTTTTTCATAATCACCTGAACATGGATTAAACTAAATCTTAATTTATACTCTCAATATTTCCCCAGTAAGTCCCTCTCATTTACAGGAAAGTATTCTATCAACTGAAGTTGTACTTTTTTCCCCACCTTCATGTAGCTTTTTAATGCTCCATATTCTTTTAAAAATATTCAAATTTTCTCTCTAGTGGTAAAAAACACAACTTTTAATTAAAAATCTACCTCTATAGCTATCAATGTTGTCTAAAATATGCTGTCTAGGTTTGAAAAATAAGGGTCAGTTAATTCTAAAACTTGGTTTCCTCCAAATACAGCCATAAAATTAATCACGATCACCATCACCATCACCCTGTTGTTCATCGATTGCCTCAAGCAGGCACCAGTAATGTCTCCTTCATCCTAGCCCTGAGATTCTAAAAAAGTGCCACATTCAAGGCTCTTTCAGGGTTAGGAAAATGAGACCCAACATTGTTACTGGTATTTGGCATATTGGGTATGCCACGGGGAGTTTGCCAGACTCTGCCGTGTGAGCAGGTTACATTCGGTAAAATTAATACAGAAAGTAAACTAAAGTAAAAGGGACTTATATCTTCAACTCTGTAATAAGATGGAGAAAGCACTCTTTTTGTTGTTGTTGTTGCTTTTTGGGTCATACCTGGCGATGCACAGGGGTTACTCCTGGCTTTGCACTCAGGAATTACTCCTGGAGGTGCTCAGGGGACCACATGGGATGCTGGGAATCGAACCTGGGTTGGCTGCATGCAAGACAAAAGCCCTACCCACTGTACTATAGCTCCATCCCCAAAGCACTCTCTTAAGATTAGTTAAAAGTAGGGCCAGACAGACAGCACAGCATTGCTTTGCAATGGGTGTTTGCACTGCATGTGGTTGATGGAGGTTCCATCCCCAGCATCACATTTTGTCCCCTGACCACCACCAGGAGTGATCCTTGAGTGAAGAGCCAGGAGTAAGTCCTGAGCACAGCCGAGTGTGCTCACGACGCTTTGTACTATCTCTCCAAACACATCTTGACCCACCTATGGAAAAGGCACTTGAAAATGGGTAGCACCAGATAGAATAATCTTGACCTATAACTTGTGGCAGAGAAAGTGATACATGAAAAAGACACAGCACTCCTTAGACATGAGGTGATGAAGAAAACCAGTAGTGAGGGGGAGGAGGGGTATAATCCACAGAAAAAGAAAAACTGAATAAATGGAATATCATTTCTTATTCTCAATGTTATCCAGATGTCAGTTCTACCTAAGGCAATTATAAATGTAAAGCAATCCCATATAAATTGTAGGGGTTTTAATGGATCTAGAGAAGTTAGAAAAATAAACACGCAAGAATAGCTAGAAAAGCACTGAAAAGGAAAAGCACAGTGGGAGTAGGAATGTGGGGGAGGAATAGGTCTCCAGATATTTAAACATAATACAAATCCTGTACAATTAAAGCAATGTAAGATAGACACTTTGATGGACAGCAGAACTGTGGAACAGAAAGCAAAGCAACAAATTAAAGAAATGCCAAGCGGGTCTCTCAAATCACTGAGACAGCAGCAATATCTTTAGTGATTAGTCAGTTAGTCCTTTGGAAAAAGGTAAAATTAGACTATAAAAATTAAAAATTAACTCCAAACAGACATTTTAAACATAAATAATAACTGCAAGCATCATTATTATATATTAGATAGAAAATAAGCTAGATGCATACTATAGTAGATATACAATATATTAGATATATAAAATACTAAAAACACTAAGTAAAATCAGGGGCAAATTCTCTTCTGTTCTGAGTATAGTAGAAGGCTTCTTAATGATTACTTAAAATTAAATGCAATTTAAAAAGGTCATGAAAAGGTAAACTAATGTATATGTAATAAAGTAAAATTTGGAGGTGGAACAAATACAAAATAAGCAAAATTTTAAAGAAATATTTAAATAGGAAATATTTAAAATATATTATAGCTAAAAACACAAATTTTTTTTAAAGTTTTAAAGTCATCTCTAGAGTCAGTCCAATATCTATCAAACTGTCAGTGGAACTACTGACAGAAATAGAAAAATTCTAAAATTCATATGTCAGAGCTAAAGACCAAGAGTAGTCATAGCAATTCTGAGCAGTAAGAGCAAACCTAGAAGCATCTTCCTAATTTCAGAATGTTATTAAGATACAGCAATCTAGACAGTATAATAGTGGCATGTGCACAGACGTACTTCAATGGAACGAATAGGGAGCTCTAAAATAAACCCGTGCATATGTAGCCTGTTGTTCTTTAACAAGCAAGGCAAGACTACATAGGAGAAAGTAGTCTCTATAATAAATGGTAGGGAAAACAAGATATCCATATACAAGCAAATTAAAGTCTATACCTTATATAAAGTACAATAGACTTAAAATTATAAAACTCAGAAAAAATATAAGGAGAGTTTCTTGACAACACCTATGGCAGTAATTAATTGGCTATGACACAAAATCACAAAAAAACAGAGACAAAATAGACAAGTAAGAATATTATTATGAAACAAAGGAACTTCTTCACAGACAAAATACCATAAAATGAAAAGACAGCGTAGGTAGGAGGGAGGGTTGCTGGAGGGCAGTACAGGGGTTAAGTAGCTTTGCCTTGCAACTGACTGACCCCAATTTGATCCCACCATTAGATACGATCCTTGAACACTGCCATGTATGGCCCAAAAATAAAGAAAAAGAAAAGAAGGCAACATATAGAATGGGAGAAAATGTTTTCAAATAATATTTGCAAATAATAAGAATTCATACAGCTCATTAGAAAAAAAAGAAAAATAAGTTACATTAAACTTTATTCTTTAAAAGAAAAGTAAAGAAAGTAAAGAGGCACTCTAAAAGAAAATGCACAAATGGCCATCAGGGATAAAAAAATGAATTCATTAATCAGGGAAAAGAAAATCAAAACATATTCTCTTACACCTGTTAAAATGCTTGTTATTCAAAAGACAAGATAGAGCTAATGTTGACAAAGATTTCGAGAAGAGGAAACGTTTTCTCTTCTTCAATGTTGGTGAACATGTAGATTTGTTTTCTCAGTGTGGGAGGGAGCCTCAAAAACTCAAAACCAGAACCACAACTTATTCCAACAATTTCCCTCAGAGTCTAGAGCAAAGGAATGAAGAATCTTGAAGAACCATCAGCCCCTTCATGTACTTTCAGCATTATCCACAAAACATGGAAGAAGCCAATATGGTCATCAATATATGAATGAGTAGATAAATGTGTCACTTGTTGTAGCATAAAATAAATGTGCAAATGTGGAGGCTAGGTTTACATAATGCAGTAGTCTGGAAAAAATCTTGAACTGTTTTAGATGCATCATAAGGGCTTACAAAATTAGTAAGTGTGCTATTATTTTTGTAAGAGGATTCTCACTATGGAAACACACACATGTGCATATAAATATATATGCATATAAATGTATATATACATATATGTATGTATATATGTGTATATATGTATATATATGGAAAATGGAGAGTTCAAGAAAAAATGTGGATGAACTAGAAATATAAATATCAGTGTGAACTGCGAACTCATTTTATGAAACGCTGTGTATGTTTGCTTATCGGCACATGAATATCTGTGTAATGTAAGTACATGAACAGTGTGTGTATATTTCTATGTACATGTAAACATACCTATCCCTTTTCTGTTTCCGCCTACAGAAAGGGACCAGAAGTAGCAAAAGTCAATAGCAAAAAGCAAGTTTCCTGCCCAGACATCATCTCCAATATCATTCCCCACCGAAAGCAACCACATTACCTTGGAGAAATGAGTAATATGACAAATAAGTAATAAGACAAACCTGAAATATTTTGGGTTTTTTTTCCAGAAACTAAGGGTTTTAAAAGATGGGCTTGTTTAGAGGTACAGGAGCACATTGAATGACCACCCACTTGCACAATATAAACAATATAAATGACAAAGTAATTCGGTACCTTCGTGGTTTATAAGCAATTAGAGCAAGTAGAAATATGAGGCTAAGAATGAATGAATGAAGAAAGAAGGGGAAAGTAGGCCTCTTGCTCAAAGTAGAATACTGGAGTAGTAAATTGCTTGTTGGAGTCAAAGAATCATTATTTTTCAACCAGCGTGGTAAAGGTTCAATCAGACAATAAGCACCCCTGACTATAATTATCAACAGTACTTAGTCTAGTAGAATTTTTGTTGAGAAACAAACGATCTGAATAGTCTTAAAGTATCTCCCCACAGACTCATTATTTGTTTCAAAGGAGAAAATAGCAGTTACACACTTTTAAAATGAGATAACACCTGAAATAGAAAATCAAAATTAGCCTTACCTTTGGGAAGATGTGAAATTCAAGTGCCTTGAGATGAATGCAAGAGAAGGGTGTATCGCCTCCGTAGCATTTGGTTAAGACGGCACTTTCTTTTGATCGCCTAAGGAAACCACAGCAGAGCTTAAAGGTGAGTCTATTTTAAAAGTGAAGGAGACTTGGGGGACTGGAGCAATAGTACAGTGGGGAGGGCATTTGCCTTGCTCTTGTCCGACCTGGGTTCAACTCCCAGCATCCCATATGGTCCTCTGGGCATCTCAAGCCCCACCAGGAGTAATTTCTGGGTGCAGAACCAGGAGTAACTCCTGAGCATTGCTGGGTGTAATCCCAAATGCCAAAATAGTAACAACAACAATGATAATGATAATAATGATGATAAGTGAATGAGAGTATTATATTCCTCAAAAAAAAAATCAGTGCCATTCAAGACAAACTGAGAACTGCTCCAGACTTTAAAAAGCTAGAGAGATAGGACAACTACATGTACCAGTTGGTTCTGAACTGGTCCCTGTGCAGGCGAGAGAAAGTGTGACAAAGGACGTTTGTTGTTAGGTCAGTCAGCCAGAGTGGAATGCAGACATGAGATTATTTAAGAAGATTGCATCAGTGTAAACATAAATCAATAATAGAAAATCAATAACGTTCTGTGGCTATAAAAGATATTTTTTATTAGGAAATATACATCGGAATAGTAACTAGTGAAGGACCATCACACACAGACACACCCTCCTTTTATCCAAATGGTTCTAAAAAAGTTTATGCAGATGTGCATAAGTGTAAGTGTACCTTTATATAGTATGTATGTATACCCAAGGATATACTTGTATTTTTTAGGAAAAGCATGTATATCCATGTGTAGATATGTGGTTCACTTAATCACTTAATCCCCGTTATTCATCGATTTATTCGAGCGGGTGCCAGTAACATCTCCATTCATCCCGGTTGCGTGCTAGCGTAGCCCAATGGTATCTGTTCGTTTTAGGAACATGTAGAGCCTCAAACCGATCATTTAGGGTCTTGACGAAGAAGTCTGACCATCTTATAGGTGGGCGTCCACGTGATCTTTTGATGTCTCGTGGAATCCAATCAGTAATGGCTCTAGTCCAGCGGTTGTCTGTAAACCTCATTACATGTCCAGCCCATCTGATTTTTGATGTCTTGGCAAATGAGACAGCGTCTCTGATTCTTGAGCGTTGACGAAGATCAGAACTCCGGATTCTATCTCTCATTTGAGTGAATCGTGATATTCCAAGCATAGTTCTTTCGATTCCTCTTTGAGAGACCCGAATAGTGTTCTCATCCTGTTTTCGTAGGGTCCAGGTCTCTGAGGCATATGTTAATGCAGGAAGAATAGTGGAATCAAAGAGATGTGCTCGTAGTTGGAGGTTCTTTGTCCTTTTAGTTATTTCTTCAATGCTCTTGAAGGCATTCCAAGCCGCTCTCTTCCTCCTGCGTAACTCAGGTGCCAGGTCATTCATCATGTTGATTTCTCGACCTAAGTATATATAACTGTTGCATTCGGAGATGGTGGTTCCGTTGAGAGCGAATGGAGCGTCAGGAACAAGGCTGTTTCTCATAAACATTGTCTTCGTAAGATTCAGCTGTAGTCCGACCTTTCCACACTCACGGTCAAAGTCCGCAAGCATTTGTGCCGCTTGGCTGATGTTTGGTGTTATTAGAACGATATCATCAGCAAAGCGGAGGTGGTATAGTTGCCGACCATCTATCTTCACTCCCATGTTTTCCCATTCTAGTCGTCGCATGATGTTCTCGAGGGTGGCACTGAAGAGTTTTGGTGAAATGGTATCACCCTGCCGAACCCCTCTCTTGATATGGATGATTACTTCTTTGTAGAATGGTGAGATCTTGGTAGTGAATCCGCAATAGAGCTCACGAAGGATCCTGATGTATTGAGTTTGTACGCCCTGATTGGCTAGGGCTTCCATGACCGCTTCCATCTCAACAGAATCAAAGGCCTTCTTTAAATCAATGAACGTTAGACAGAGCGGCATCTTGAACTCCCGAGATACCTCAATGAGCTTGGTTATTGTGTGGATATGGTCGATGGTACTGAATCCTTTTCGGAATCCAGCTTGTTCACATGGTTGTCCTTCATCTAGTGTTCTGCTAATCCTATTCAGGATGACTCGAGTGAATAGTTTGTAGATGACAGACAATAGGCAGATTGGGCGATAGTTGCCAATGTCGTGGATGTCTCCTTTCTTGTATAGTAGTACAGTCTTGCTGGTTTTCCATTGGGATGGAACCTTGCATTCAGACAGGTAGCGTGTGAAGAGTCGAGCTAATGGATTGATGAGTACTGATGGTAAGTTCTTCAGGTGTTCAGGTCTGATCTTGTCTGGGCCAGGTGCTTTTTGTTTCTTTACCGACGAGATGGCATGTTGGATTTCAGAAGGGAGAACATTGGGAACGACATATCCATCATGTGGTATGTGGTATGTGGGCAAGTGGATGTGGCTATTAAAGAGATCTGAGTAGAATTCATGAATAATCTTCTCCATTGCCCTTCTGGAAGATGTGATAGATCCATCATGATGTCGGAGGGCAGTCATCTTGGTTTTGTAGTTGGTGAAGGACAGGCGGGCATTACGAATGTTTTTCCCAGCTTCTGCTGCATCTACCAGTACTGCTGCTCTCCTGTTTTTGAGGTCATCCTTGATGGCTTTTCTGCACTGTTTTGCCAGTTCGGACGTTTGCTTGTGGTTGCCTGAGGCACGTGTCACCATATATGTGGTTATATGGGGAAAAAAGAGAGAAATAATGAAATAAATAGGGTAAAAAATAAGCAGGTAGAGTATGAAGGGGATCTATTTTATTTTTGCCATTGTTTAAAGAATGAATACTTAGAAATGTGAAAGAAGTTCTTCCTTGGTAATTTCTACTTGCTCACTTCCCTTGTCTCCCGCAGCCCTCCCTTATTGGGGATCCACCCCTCCACCAAGATCCACTCTGGTGAGAGGCCCTGAAATACCATCCAAGGGCAGTTCTGTCCCCTTCCTTCACTTGGGTTGGTGCAGCATCAGACTCCTTTGATCCTTCAGTTCTTAACGAACAAGATCTCCTTGGCCACCTGCATCATGTTCTCATTTTTTGAGAACACTAGCCTAGCTTCTTCCTCTTCTTTTCTCTCTGTCATCTACTAAGTGGGAGAAATCCCTAAGATTCTTGATTTGGATCTCTTTTCACTCAACATGATTTCCCTAAATATATCCTTGCCTGTTGTTGCTCAAGAGATTCCCAACTGGATAAACAGTGAAATATTGGCTCCTACAGGTTGGTTAATGGGAACACATTGCTTAGCTCTAACTAAATGACGCCTTCATGGGTCTTGGGCCTCACTTTGCCTTTGATTGACTCTCTGCCATAGGTCATTGTCAATGTGTTGGACCCTGGGTTTATAAAATATTATCTTGTTTCAGCAAGCAGAAATAAAAGAGGGTGAAGAAGATGAGAATATGAAAATAAAAAGGAAAATCCTTACCTCATGGTATAATCTCAGAAGATTAGACTCAGTTTTGCCACATTCTGTCAAATAACAGCAAGTGGTTTGAGATCCAATCTGCCTCTAAGTGAAGATTGCAACAGTGCCAAAGAGCTCCCAGTTGGTGGTTGTTCTGGGAGTTCTCTTCTTAAATTTTGCAGCCCTTTCTCCCCACTCCATGAAGTAGAATTTTACACGAAGGAGACGGTGATCTGATCCCATTTGGAATTTTGGGACAACAGCGATATCCGTCAGGCAAAACCATCGATTGAATATAATGTGGTCAATTTCGTTGTGGAACTGTCCACCGGAGACTCCCAAGTCCAACGTTTAGATTCAACCTTCTGGAACTGTGAGTTACCATGGATGGTCTTGGTCGACATGATGAACTCAAACAGTCTCTCACCCTGTTCGTTCCATTCTAGGCCATGGGTCCCAATGTGGAATTCTTCGGCTGATCTTCTCGGTCCTATCTTGACATTAAAATCACAGACAATGATCTTGTAGAAGGTGTGGTCTTCTTTATAGAACTTCTCCAGCTCCATGTAGAACTTCTCAATTTCTCCTTCATCATAATTGGATGTTGGTGTGTAGACAACAGAGATAGAAACTGCCGGCAGTGAGCCACATCTATTCAGTGTAATCGTCCAATTCGGGTTGTTAGGTATTCGAATAAATCAACTGCTTGTGGCCAAGTTTATGTTGACAAGGACACCGGCACCACCGATGCCTCTTTTGTCACATGTTCTGAGGAAGAGTTCTTCTCCAGTGTCCAAAACGGCGTGATGTGATTGATGCCTTCTCATCTCTGTCAGACCAATGATGTCTGTCGTACTTGATCTTTCGTGCTTGTACCGTCAGGTCCTTGATGGATGCATCCGATGCCAGCATATGTGCATTGAAAGTACAGTCATTTTTGTCTTTCTTTGTTTTGGCAGTCTAGTTCGGCCTTGAGATTTTATCAGCCTCTCCTTTCTCATCCTTCTTAATGCTGCCATATTGGTAGCTCTTTCAGGGTCAGGGGAATGAGACCCATTGTAATTGCTAATTATATTGAATATTATATTGTAATTATATTGAATATGCCACGCAGTTTTCCAGGATCTTCCATGTGGGCGGGATACTCTCGGTAGCTTGCCATGCTCTCTGAGAAGTATAGAGGCTTTTAGGGCAGCCTCTAATCGCCCTTGCAAGTGTTCCCATGGTTCAAACCATATTTGACCCCTCTCAAATATGGTGCTGCAAACCTGCAAGATAGGTATTAAGTGTTTTATGATGGCCATGCGGTCCGGAAAGCGTCCTAGAGTGTGGCGGCGGCTGGGTAGTGGTGGTAATGGAGGTAGTGGAGGTCTGCTGGTGAGATATTTGTCTGGTACCAGTAGGGTGGGTCTTTTAGATCACTTACTCACCAAAACACTCTCTATGTTCCCTTTTTGGAGCAGTTGCTGATTTGCAGAGTTCCTCGAAAAAAATTAGAAAGCTTAATTTCAGCCTAATGGGTCAGTCCCAAATGTGCAAAGCAAAAGCTTAAAACCCCTCAGTCTTTTTCTTGTATTTAGTACCTATGGTTCTATGCTCTTTGTCCCCAGTGCCTGAGCTAATTTCTGCATCATAATCTCTTATACAGTCATCTAAACTTACTATGGAAAATATACCAGGCAATACTTAGCACTTTAGCAAGCATATTTACAGCTGTAATTATGTGAAGGCTGAAAAAGTGTTGCTTGGTATATGTCCAGCACCATCCCTCTAGATGAGGTCCCAGACAGCTGCCATGGGTTCTGCCTGGCCTTGTGTACTGCTTGGAGAGACGTGGTCATTCAGGCTGTGAAATGGCCCCACTGAGCTGCTTGTGGCTATGAGCCCCTGCTGCTGGCCAAGATAATGCCCAGCTCTGGAATGGGCAACCTGCCTCGGAAGCAGATGGACGTGAGCAAAAGCAGAACGGAGATCAGCAGCTTTCACAGAAATATTTCAGCATGGGGTCAAATTGGCATTTGGGAGTTTGCCACCATCTGCTGTCCCAAGGTTCCAAGCTTGCTAATCCAGCCTGCAGATGGTTTGACATTTTTAAATTTCTTAACTCTTGGGAAGAGATTCAATGACTCTCTGTGGTTGCCAGGAAGACTGTGGCTCGTCTCAATCAAAAGACAGCTGAGGTATAGATTAGGCCTAAGGCTCTAAGATTTCACTACCTTACTAGGATGGTCCTGAACTTCCTTTGAACAATACTGTTCCTTTGATGGTAGGGAACTTTCATCCCTGTAGACCAGAGGGCAAAATCTTATTATCCTTCTTCACAGTATGTTATGTAGGTCCAAGAACACATTCAGGTGGATAGAAAACAATCAAATTGAAAAGTTGATACCAACCTAATTTCTGTTCTCATTCTCTAAAGTCTAATATTATGAACAACTTCTTATGCTACCATCACAACCACATCCAACAACAAACAAAATCACCACCATGACCTCTACCACCACAGACACAAACACTGGAGTTTGTGTCACTAGAACACCCATCACTACTAATAGCAATACAAACATAGCCATTGCCACCAACACAACTGCCACCATTATCACTAGCTATATAACCAACTCAATCAGTACCAGCAAAATCAACCACAAAAGAACCAACAACACCAATTACCACCATCATGGTTATAACAACAATTGCCATCAGTAACAAGAATAAAACTCTCAAAACCCTCACCAACAAAACTATCACCTCCAAACACAAACCCATCACTAATAGCAAAGTCCTAATTCACATGTTACATGTCTTCTTTGTCAGGTATTTTATCAAATGTACAGGAACTGTTATGCTTAATCCCTAGTTACTGTAGTTGACTACATGGCTTATTCTCTCTCAATATTTAAAACTTTTGTACATTTTTTTGCCTCAGATAAAATCCAGTATGTCCATTGCTTTGATGTCAGGAGCAGGTATTTCCCTTGCCAGTGCCCACCTTTTCATAATTCTCTGTGGCTGATTTCATTTTAACTTCCTGTGATTTCACTGGATCCAGAACCAATTTTGTGGTTCACCTCCCCCCGTGTGCAACACTGTCTGGTCAGACAGATGACCCTCCTCTGATTTCTTTTAATTTCATTTGCCTTTTGAAAAGGGACTCTCATAGAGTCCTAAATTTTTTATTATGCTGAAAGAGTATATATTCTGAGACCTTTTTTTCTCTTCCTTTGCAATGAGATAGAACATGAACAAATTACTCAACAATGCAATACGCAAGTAATGTTTTGCAACTGCTATGTCCAAATGGGAGAGAAATCTATTTTAAATTCAACCTTTACATGTATGAACTTCCCCCTGCCATCTTTGTGTGTTTTGTAAGTAGATCTGTGGATAACATGTAGCATTTCTTGGTGAGCCATTGACATGAAGTATATATTCTTGGGTAGAATACAAGTGATAACTGACAAGTCCCTGATTTCCTGGAGGCAGGCTGAGTATGAGAATGACCTCATTTCTTCAACAAACAAGACTTTCCTGAGGGAGTTTTACAAGCAAGTTTTCTCTTTTGGCACAGCATTGCAGCTGAATGCTAAGTGTGCACCACACATGGCCACCTGGGCAGAAATTAGGCAAAGAATTTAAAAATGGTTGTAAAGATATTTGTCTCAAAGGACTTTGAAATTTTAAAGAACTTACCGGTTGCAATGTCATTCCTCCAGAGGAAGATAAAGTCAATGAATTCAGAATTATAGAACCACATGGAGTATCCTGTAAAAAACTGGGAGAAGGAGATGGGGCGGGCGGTCCATTCAAAGAATTGTGCCTGTGTGAGTGAGTTACATGGACCACCACTCATCACGCTGCTTTCCTAAGTGACACTATGCAAGGGGAGAGGGGCACTTTGTATAAACCCAGTGATAAAGTTTTCACACCCTAGAAATTCCTGGGTGTGACAGCTCATAATTTTTTTCAACTTCAGATCTCGGACTCCTCAAGTGAGACTAAATAGTAAAGTTTCCTCACACAAGTTTTATCCCGATAAAAAAAAAGTGTTGATCTGCACAACAGTTTTCAATAGCAGATTTGTCTTTAGGCCCCAGATACCTTTCTACAGATGAAGTTTTTAATGTCCACCATGAGTGGCTGAGGGACACATTTTCAATGCTTTAAAACAGGATCTGCAAATTGTGTTGCTCCATCTCTTCAGAAAGTATGACCCAATTGCTTCATATAAGCGGTAAAAGCAGTAATTTCAAATTCTGGACACAGCAATTCCTGGGCTCCAAATGACACCCAAGAAAGAACACAGAGGCTCGGATAGCACTCCGGTGACCTCACCTGTACAACTAAAGTGCTTTGTTCACACCCTATTATCAAGTTTTCTGCCTCCCTTCCTGAATTGTTAGCCTTAAAGAAACAAGGCGTTGCATTATGATCACCTTTGTCTCTGAAGATCTTAGCCCATTTCCAACAGAAAGTAGGCGTTCAATAAATGGTCGCTTAAAAAGTGGAGCTGATGAAAAAGAAGAGCTATTTGTCTCAGAAACTGATCCGCATTAGCTGACATTGCTCCTCCATTTCTGCTTGCTTTTTTCATCCTTTCACTCCACTTAGGCAGCCAGAGGTCTGCTGAACTCATGAGTTCAGGTAAGTAACTCGGGTAAGCCACAGCAGAAACCAGTGAAAATGCCTTGGAGATTTGTAGGCCTGGACCTCCAGCAGAAAAGTCTATCTACCTTGGCACCCAGAGAAAACAAGGGAAGGACACTCAGGATCAGGACAATGAGAAGAGCAGAAATTGGGAGGTATGAGGTTCAGGGCAGACTCTGGGTGGTACCCAGGCTCTCCAGAACTGAGCCTCAGGGATGAGGGTTGCAGAATACTCACAAGTTGAAAGTGGTCCCAGGTGGAGAAGGGACACAGCAAGACTCAGGCTGGAAATGTGTGTGCAGGGTTTCTTGCTGCAGCATCTGAAGATTCCTGCATGCGTCCTGAAGTCCCAGTGAGCAGAACTGCTGAGTACTCCATGCACCGAAGCATAGCATGGAAGCTACTGCATGCAGTTTCATGGAGTGGCACTGATCCACTGCATATATGTAAAATGAGGCAGAAAGAATTCTGTGACATAATACCTCAATCCTGTGAGAATATGTAGAAAGTTGTAAAGACAATTCTAGAAACCTAAGGCCATAAAAATCCCTTTCCATAACTGGAAGGGAAACAACTAGGTTAGCACAACCATAAGCAAAAGCAGCAACACGTGTATTACTTCAAATGCTGTTTGAGAGTCTACCTTTGCTTATCAACTCTTTCAAGTGCTCTTAGCTAATGGTCTGCTGGGTCAAAATGGACGCTTTGGTCCTCAACGGTTCACTTGACAGAAAGATGATCTGTCAGTGTGGGGGCTGACTAGCGAACCCACTGCTGACAGTGGAAAATGTGTCATGCTTTGATTTAAAGTATATTGATGCTTTGATTTAAAGTATATTGAGTAGCATTCTGCTGCCTCTTCTCCCCACCCCACCCCCTGTTTTTGCTTTTAAGTTTGATTCTAAGGCTGAGGTTCACACTCCGTGCTGAGGGTGTAAACTTTTCATATACAGTGGACAAATGTCCTTTAGAACAAAACTTAAGAGTAATGTTGATTAAGTAGCTGGGTCTTACAGGTTAGCCCAACCAACCATTAAAATAACCAGCACAACTCTAAATAATTGTTTAACAACTCTGATGCTTCATTGGTGGGAACGAAAATTGGTGCAAACCTTCATGAAAAATAATATGGAGATGCCTTTTTTATTTTATTTTTGCTTTTTGGGTCACACCCAGTGATGCACAGGGGTTACTTCTGGCTCTGCACTCAGGAATTACTCCTGGACGTTCTGGGGGACCATATGGGATGCTGGGAATTGAACCCAGGTTGGACACGTGCAAGGCAAATATCCTACCCACTGTGCTATCACTCCAGCCCCAGGAGATGCCTTTTTAACAACAAAAAAGGAAATTCCATATGATGAGCAATGCTACTCTGAGGCATTTCCCCACAGGATATGCAAACATTCTTCTGAAAGGATAGTTGTATACCTATATTGATAATAGAATCGTTCACAATGTCTAAGACATAGAACAATTCCAGATGAGTGGATAAAGAAGTTGTGGTCTCCACTTGTAATGAAATCCTCCTCTGCCACTTAAAAAAATGATGGCCTCCTGTGTTTGGGGACAAAATAATAGAATAAATGCCTAAGTAAGGAAATTAAAGATAATTAGCTGTTAGTTTATGCATATCTGGGATATAAATAACCCAAGCAAACTATCAAAAATAGCAATGAAATTAAAACTTGGATTCAATTAAACGATGGAGGGAAAGGAAGGGGGAGGAAATGGGTTTATGGTGCTAGAACTTGGGGGATAGGAGGAGTAAAAGTCATACACATGGTATGGAGGCATAAAACTAATACCCTGAAGTTCTAGAATATTGCAAGACAATAATAAATTAATGAAAAATATTAAAGAATCATTTAACGGTAAGCACTGGACTTCACTAGTGATATATCTCAGGAAAACAACCGCCCATGGTCAAATCTGGCCCTGACCTGCCTTGATGAACAGTTGTAGCTCCCATGCGACTCTCCTGGACAGGGCAATAGTCGCCTCTGTAGGACAGTTATTAGTTGCTATTAATATAGGCTAGAAAGGATGTTATTGTGTCAAAACTGTCACACTTTCTCTCCACCTTTTGCAGAAAGCGCTTGTGCAGCAGCCCTGCAAGGCAGCATTAGGTGCTCAGTGGAAATATTTAGGGTTCAAAGTGGTTGATCATCTGGGCCCAGCCAGGCTCTGCGACATTGACAAGAACCCTGAAATGTGTTAATGGAGAGAAGAAGAAAGTCCAAATATTTGCAACTGACTTCCAAGTCACTTATTTTGTTTCCTCACTGCTCAAACTGGAAATGTGAGGTCTGAAACATACAAGGGACCCCTCATAAACTGGAGGATGCAGCAGTATAAATGTGTGAGGAAGAGGAAATAGCACCTACAAGGCAAACATTAACAACTTGTTTTGTTTGGCATGTAGCAAAGGGGCACCGGTTTTCACCTAATTTTTAAGCAGTTCATCATCACCTTCAGTAAAAGGGGAAAAATAACCTTTGAGAATGAATGTGTATTGCTGTTTTGCCCCTGAAGTTTTAAATTTTATTGAAAATGAGGTTTAGGGTCCTAAGAGTTAGTGCAGCAGGTAAAGCACTTGTGTGGCACTTGTTGAACACGGATTAAATCCTTGGCACTGTATACAGCCCCGTGAGCACCACCAGGAGTAATCCCTGAGCAGAGTAAGCCCTGAGCACTGTTGGGTGTGGCAAGAAATGAAGGATGGAAGGGAGGAAGGGAAGAATGATGGAAGGGAGGGAGGGAGGGAGGGAAGGAGGAAGGAAGGAAGGAGGGAGGGAGGGAGGGAGGGAGGAAGGAAGGAAGGAAGGAAGGAAGGAAGGAAGGAAGGAAGGGAGAAAAGAAAGAGAAAGAAAGAGAGAAAGAAGGAAGGAAGGAAGGAAGGAAGGAAGGAAGGAAGGAAGGAGAAAGAAGGAAGGGAGAAAGGAAGGAAGGGAGGAAGGAAAAAAGGGAGGGAGGAAGGGAGGGAGGGAGGGAGGGAGAGAGGGAGGGAGGGAGGGAGGGAGGAAGGAAGGAAGGAAGGAAGGAAGGAGAAAGAAGGAAGGGAGAAAGGAAGGAAGGGAGGAAGGAAAAAAGGGAGGGAGGAAGGGAGGGAGGCAGGGAGGGAGGGAGGGAAGGAGGGAGGGAGGGAGGAAGGAAGGAAGGAAGGAAGGAAGGAAGGAAGGAAGGAAGGAAGGAAGGGGAAAGAAGGAAGGGAGGAAGGAAGGAAGGGAGGAAGGAAGGAAGAAAGGGAGGGAGGGAGGAAGGGAGGGAGGAAGGAAGGAAGGAAGGAAGGAAGGAAGGAAGGAAGGAAGGAAGGAAGGAGAAAGAGAAAATAAACTTTACCACAATGTTATCTCTACATTTTGTCTCTATGATATTTTCGAGTATTTGGTCTTATCTAATGCAACCTCCTCGCACTTTTTCTTTCTTTCAAAATAAGTTTGGCTGAAATCATCTGGTTCTAACACACCAAATAATTAACCTGCACAGAGCCAGAATCATGTGTCTGGGAACCTCCTGTAGCTAAAAAGCAAAAAGGAAAATGTTTCTGATGTTTTTGTGACCAACCTATGAGAAAACATAACATAAACATACAATTACAATGGCATTTTTACAAAAGACAAAACTCTAACAGTGGTTGACTAAATAAAATTTTCTTCAGAAATTCACCTGCCATGACTATATCTTAACTCGGTAGCACAGTGGGTAGGGCATTTGCCTTGCACACAGCTGACACAGCCAATCCCAGTTCAATTCCTCCACCCCTCTCAGAGAGCCCGGCAAGCTACTGAGAGTATCTTTCCCGCACAGCAAAGCCTGACAAGCTACCTGTGATGTATTCGATATGCCAAACACAGTAACAAATCTCACAATAGAGACGTTACTGGGCCTGCTCGAGCAAATCGATGAAAAACAGGAAGACAGTAACAGGGACAGCTTACACACAATCCCAGGAAAGTTCGTGGATTTCATCTCAGGCATACGGATAAGAAAACTACCTGGTCTGTCCACAGCCACCCCCAGACCCACGGCCCAACTCTTCTTCACAACTAATCTCTGCAGAAATGCCAAACTGCTGAAAATTCCAGATACACTGGTCTTTGGGTTGAGAACTCTGGGGTCTTCTCAGAGTGGGGGTGGGCTGCCTCCCCCAAACTGCCCCCACCTTCCATGGTATTTCCCAAAGCCCCGGCAGTCACACCCACATCCCACAACTGCCACAAAGTATGTAACTCATGGCTCAGTTACACATCCTGAGGTTTCTGGAGCATGCAGCCACATTCGTGGCTGTACAAGACCTCCAAATTCTACAATAACATCCCAGTAGGAACCCAGCAAAATAAATGGGGAAGTCACGTAGAAGCCAACTAACCCCAACAAACAACAACTCAGAAGACGCAACCAGCAATAAAAAGCCTAGTTCAGACAAGAACTTAATAACCCCATAATAAAATATAACAATTTTCACAAATTTCTTTTACTGAAGTAATTTTGATAGTTCCATTAGACATTATAACAAGCAATATAGAATATATTATGTTGTGTTGCTAAGGGGGCAGGTTTGGGCAATGATTGGGAAAATGGGGAGAGTGATGGAGGGAAGATGATACCAGTGGTGGAATTGGTGTTGGAACAATGAATGCCTGTAATAACGAATCACGAACATGGTGTTTGTAAATCACGGTGTTTACATAAAGGGATAGAAAGCAAGCTGTCTGGACTGAGAGTCAGGTCACCTACTCCACAGTCTATGTTCAACCATCTCAAATTTCAGAGAGTAGAAATAGCAGCTCACAAACAATAACACACATATGTATACATGCAAACACATTTTGTAAATATGATTTGCATATGAGTCACACATGTGTAACATTTGAATTATAGACGAATTCTATATCATGCATGCACACATGTCTCATATGTAGTGTATTATGGATTATATTTGAATTGTATGTTTCATACACATACAGGTATCGGTCCTGACTTCCTTCTCATCATGCCTGCTGGGCGCCTATAAGGACCTACCAAAATAATCTCCACCTGTCACTCCCAACAGGAAAAGGAAATCTATCTGATGCATCATTGGCTTCAAGGTCAGTGGGCAGGCCTGACGTTCCTCCCCACTTCATCTCTCTGTGTCAGCATTTCCGACACACTAACTGCACTTGCCCTTCATTCAACTCTCTCTGGGCCTCACTTTGGAGACACGGGTTGATTTATGTCACTCAACGTTTCTCTCTGTCCTTTCACATGGCCCTAGAGTCCTCACTGGATCAGACCAATGGTCCAATGGATGATCAAGAGATGGTGTCACTCCTGGGAATATATCCCAGAGAGGCAAAAATGTATAGTCGAAGTGACCTCTACACTTGTTTGTTCATTGCAGCACTCTTTACAATAGCCAGAATCTGGAAAAAACCTGAGTGCCCAAGAACAGATGACTGGTTAAAGAAACTTTGGTACATCTACACAATGGAGTACTATGTAGCTGTTAGAAAAGTTGAAGTCATGAAATTTACAAACAAGTGGTACTACATGGAAAGTATCATGCTAAGCGAAATGAGTCAGAAAGAGAGGGATAGACATAAAAAGATTGCATTCATCTGGGGGACAGAAAGTAACAAAATAGGAGATTAATACCCAAGAATAGCCGAGATCAGTACCAGGAGGATTACTCCATGGCTTAGAGGCCAGCCAGGCACTCTAGGGGAAAAGGTAGCTCAGATAGAGAAGGGAACACCAAATAAAGGGTGTTGGGAGGATCCTCTTAGGATGGGAGATGCATGTTGAAAGTAGACTATGGACCGAACATGATTGCCACTCAATGCCTCTTTTGTAGACCACAACACCCAAAGGATAGAGAGAACAAGGGGGAATGCCCTGCCACAGAGGCAGGGTGGGATGGGGGGGATGGGGGTGGGAGGGATACTGGGATCCATGGTGGTGGAAAATGGGCACTGGTGGAGGGATGGGTATTTGATCATTGTATAATCGAAACCCAAGCACAAAGCTTTGTAAGTTTACAACTGTACCTCATGGTGCTTCACTAACAAAAATTAATTTTAAAAAAAGAGAGATGGTGTCAGCCTTACAGCTCTGACAGTAAGCCACAGTCCGGGCTATCTTCCTCGGTGTGTTCTTATGTTTCCTTTTCCCAAATACATGAACTTCTTTCTTCTGTGATTGAGATATAATTGAGGTATGATCTTTTATTGCATTGAGGTAGATAACGCAGTGCCATTTGTGTCTATTGCAAAATGATCATTTCAAGAAGTTAGCTAATACCCCTCACCTCATAGCTACAAAATCCTTTTTGGCTTTTGAAGTGAACTTCTAAATCTAGGCTCTTTGCAACTTTCAGATACTGTTAACTGATGGTGTCCTCCTGTTAACCCTTTATCCCCAAGACTTAATGACCTCATAACCGGATGTTTATACCACCGCCTCCATACCTTTACGCCAGGCCTTTCCTGTCGGGATGCAGGCTCTCCCCTTTAGCAATGGGGATGCTGACTCACCTGTGAAGTCCATGGCATAGTGAGAGGTCTTGGAATCTGGCCAACTTGGCTCAACCATTAGTAGAGTTGTTAGGGCAGGCTCAAGCTCTTGGGGGCAAATCACAGAGGAATTTCTGAATGTTCCAGACATCTCTGAACACCCAGTGAGTTTGTTCAGTGGAAAGGACAGTGTAATCAAGAGCTGAAAGTGGGCAGCTGGAGAGCAGATTGCCCACGGGGACAAGGGGAGTTGGCTTGATGCCCTTCTGTAACAGAGGGGGCAAAATAATGGAGTCCAGGGGCAGGCACAGGTTGTTCTCTCATGAGTTCTTTACCCGGAATTGGGGGCTCCCGCACTTTCCTACTCACTTGTAGCCAACTCAGAGCTGTCATGGTGGTCTTTGGGAGTAGGTTAGGGGCCCGTCTCTGGCCTTGAGACAAGGAGAGAAGGTCTGTGATTTTTGTGGATGTGGGATACCCGTGTTATTGTGGTCAAGGGAGTTGAGGTTCAGTTTCTCAGCAGGTGGGTGAGCTGGGCCTTTCAGCTGATAGTTCTCATGTGGATTTGCATTTCTGTGTGAGGGAGGAGAAGCTGCACCCCTCATCCTAGGACTTGCTGCTGCTTCTGGCAGGATAGGCTTCTCCACTCAGGCACCATTTTATTCCTAGTCATAGACTTCACTCCAGGCGTTTGGGATCTTCCACACCTTCCTCAGTGGGGCCCTCTCATCCGAATCCCTTTCGGGTATGTGAGCATCATCCTGTGACTGTTTAAACAAGAGAGGCTTGTTTGTCTGCATTCCCAGAATGACATTTGCAATTTTGATGACTGTCCTGGTATGTGTGGTGAAAAGATAAACCTTCACACATTACTTTGGCTTTATCTCTGTCTCTGTACCCTACTCCTTTTGCTTCAGAAAGATTTCAAGAGGGCTGGAGCAATAGCATAGCGGGTAGGGCCTTTGCCTTGCAAGAGGCCTACTCAGGTTTTGATTCCCAGCATCCCATATGGTCTCCTGAGCGCAGAGCCAGGAGTAACCCCTGTGCATCACCAGGTGTGACCCAAAAGGAAAAAGAATGAAAGAAAGAAAGAAAGAAAGAAAGAAAGAAAGAAAGAAAGAAAGGTTTTGATTTCAAGATTTTTTTCTCCTCCAATCTGACTGGATGGTACGTTATTTGCCATCGGAATCATGCCATCGGAAATCATGACATTTCCCCAAGTTAATATCGCCCCCTTGTCAGAATTTTGAAGTCCAAGATGAGAACTTGATCTGCTCAGAGCTAAGTTGGAACTACAGTGGGAATGAGAATCTATTTGGGCTGAGGGTCAGAGAAGTGGGTAGGTGGTAAACACTAGGTCTTGTTTCCCAATACATGAACGGGGGTGGGGGGGTGGAGGAGAGAGAAGAAAGGAGACCAGGGAAGACAGAGGCCCCAGCCTGTAGCCCCAAGCTCTCTTAAGACTAAAATACATTCCTTAACTCTGGATCCTAAATATAGTCCTATATTACCATAATCATATTGCCTTGGTTTGGTCTAAGTAGATAAGGATTATTTCCATAGCCGACCTCACAATTATTCTTTTTTGGGGAAAGGGGGGGCACACCTAGTGATGCTCCGGGGTTACTTCTGACTCTGTGCTCAGGGAGTCATACTCCTGGCATGGCTTGACGGACCACATGGGATTCCAGGCATCACACCTGGGTCAGCCTTGTGCAAGGCAAGTTCCCTACCCACTGTACTGTCTCTTCCTTAGTGATGATTCTTGGGTACTTTCCATCATTTCTCCTTCTCCGAGGCACTAATGGGTCACCGGCCTATCTGTTAAGCAATGGAGTTACTCAGTTCAGTCATTGTACCGTCTTGCCTAGAAATCTCGAGACTCAAAATCAAGAGCAATAAACTCCAACTGTGGAGACCCACAGAGATCCAGCTTCAATGCAGAGGGGTCTTAGGCAACCCCCAAATATTCCACTCAATATCTGTCTCCAGAACCAATAAACCAAGACTTGTGTGTACTTTTTTCTCGTGTGCTATGGAGGTGAACTGCATCAATAATTTTCATGCCAAGCTTCTAGGCGGCGGGGGGGGAGGGTAATATCTAATATCACATTTTTCTGGCTATCTTGACTCACTTAAAATCCTGCCCCTCTCCCCCAGTGTTTTCTTATTTGCTAAAAAGAAAGCGGACTGGAAATCAGCAATACTTGCTTTTAGGAGCTCCTTTGGTCACTGTCTCCATGACTCTATTCATAGTCCTTATTTGTAGGACAAGCAATTCTGCCTCACCTACAGGTTTAAACCCAAAGGCTTTTCCCACTTTGCTGCCTTTTCTGGCTAGTGGCAGCCCTCCCCTCTTCCCCTCCCTCTTCCCTGGTTCAGATGGTCCAGTCACCTGTTCTGGCCCTTCACTGCCCCCTGCAGTGGGGAGCTTGCCAGTGCGTGGAAGGGCCCTACCATTCGAAGGGCTATTTACAGGAACTGGGAACCACAGTGTCTTCTCAGATTCACTCTGTTGAGAATGGAATCCCGGTTAAGCCTCAGGATTAATAAATAATGACACTTTAAATGTAATTACAAAGATAAGGTACCATGCAGAGTCATACTAACATCCAAAACCCAATAGCATTCGCTCTATCATCCTTGGGGCTACACCACCTTGTAACATCTTAGTTGCCTAATCCGTAAAAGGCCAGTGAGATGTCCAATAATTCCTTAGAGTTATGGTGAAAGTTATTCATGCAAAAACTGCATTAAACAGAGCCAAGCATAAAGGTCTGTTAATGCTTAAAATCTCCTTCTAATGCCCTTCTCATTCTCCTTCTTTCAAGGTCTGGTGGCAAAAGCATTTCTAGTTCTGAAAACACAAGGACAGCCTGAATTGGGGAATAGAAAGTATCTCTAAATCAGTAGAAGTCTTATAACCAAAGCCATGGCAGAGTTGAACCAGCAGCATTTTTTTCCCCTTAGAAGTACATAAAATAATGGTGCATTTTATAACCAGTGGCATTTTAGATTCTGTGAAATACAGCAACTAAATGAGTCCTTTCAGAATTCAAGGTCTTTTTAAAAGCAGGTTAACTTTGTTATTGGATTTAATTCATATCCCAGTAGCTTTTCTCAAAATTTGCAGAAATTGCACCTAGCGGACCTCCTCTCAGAGTTGGGAGGAATTGTAGAGGTCATTGAGCCTTGGGGATGCTCCTCGTTGGTGGAATTTAACCAGAAGAAGGAGCTCTGGTTTAATAAGTTTGGGGAAAGTACCAGTTTTCTCAGGGACATTCATTCACTCATATAAATTATGGGTTTGTCATGAGGGTGTTTCAGTGTTCATGAGCCCCTCACTTTGAATATTAAGTTTTTTTGCAAGGACGGATTCATAGATGAATCAGATGCTGAGTGGACCCCCCAGTGTCTGTATAATTTACTCTAAAGACCCAGCATGGAGGAGGTTTCCAAGCAGGCCTACAGCCAAGGCCTCCCAGCTCTAGTCTCATCTCTTACCACATATGCATTGAGGCACCATTTTCCAGTGAAACTAGGCAGGAACCACTGTGGAGTGTCTGCACTATGGACCCTACTTCATCTCCCTAAGACCTTCCATGATGAATCAGCTGATGGAAACCTAAACTTACACAGTAATTTAAATATCACCAAGCTGTGATATTTTAGTGCCCTGTGATGTCCACGGGCTGGAGCGATAGCACAGCAGGTAGGGCGTTTGCCTTGCGCGCTGCTGACCTGGTCGACCCAGGTTTGATTTCTCCGCCCCTCTCGGAGAGCCCTGCAAGCTACCAAGAGTATCACTCACAAGGCAAAATCCGGCATGCTCTCCTTGATGTATTCCATATGCCGAATACACAGTAACAAGTGTCACAATGGAGACGTTTCTGGGCCCGCTTGAGCAAATCTATGAACAATGGAAAGACAGTGACAGTGACAGTGATGTCCACTGAAAATTGTCATTGGATTGCCTTTCTAGGCCTAAGAGCCCTCAGAGGCAAATGCGTGTGATGGAGCAGGTGGAAGGGAAGAGGCCGAAGCCAGGAGATCAAACCACTGCCAGCCTGGGCCTCCCAGGCCAAGAAAAACTCTCGCACAAATGAGACATCCACCTCTAAGTCTATTGCTACCTGCAGTGTGTGTCTCTTCCGCTTCTGATTATGAAAATATCTCGATTTCACTGTACTGCACCACCATCATTTGCATTTTTATTGTTTTCACTCAAAAGCTCCTAAGTTATTTAGATAAGCACCATTAAACAAAAATCTGAGTAATTAGTTCTTTTGATGCATCCTGGTGGCAGCAGAGGAACTCAAAGATGTTTATTAACATACAATCAGTCCCAGGTGGGACTTATCATAAACACAGCTCAGCCCCAAAGCAACCTTCCATTAAAGCCTGAGCAGGAATGGGGCTATTTCTTTCCTGTTTCATCTGCCCCTATTGAGCCTCTGTGACATGAGTAGGAGCATTATAGCTTTTCCTCCACTGAAATGTCACAGATCACAGCTACGGCAGGGTCCTAGGTTACAGTCACACCCTCCTTCAGACTCCACAGTTGCTCTGAGTGGACGCTCATTGATCTTCCACCCAGCCTCTCCTTTGACAGGACACAGACCAAGCTCCAAGGAAATTGAGATTTTTTTCACCCAAAGATATACATCTGGTTGACGGAACCCACATTCGTCATCTCTGGTTCCAGTAAATTTCTAGCCCAGGAAACACTGCCAAGTATGCCACTGAAGAGACTGGAACCCAACATTCACTGTCACTGTCACTGTCCTCCTGTTGTTCATTGATTTACTCGAGTGGACCCAGTAACATTGTGAAACTTGTTACTGTGTTTGGCATATCGAATATGTCACAGGTAGCTTGCCAGGCTTTGCCGTGCGGCTGAGATACTCTCGATAGCTTGCCAGGCTCTCTGAGAGGGGCAGAGGAATTGAACTCGGGTCGGCCATGTTGGCTGCATGCAAGGCAAATGCCCTACCTGCTGTGCTATCTCTCCAGCCTGGAACCCAACATTAATAATTCTAAATAGGGGCTGGAGTGATAGCACAGCAGATAGGGCATTTGCCTTGCACGTGGTCAACCCAGGTTTGATCCCCAGCATTCCATATGGTCCCCCGAGCACCACCAGGAGTTATTCCTGAGTGCAGAGCCAGGAGTAACCCCTGAGCATCGCTGGGTGTGACCCCCCCAAAAAAAAATTCTAAATAGTCACTTAGAACTTTTCATCCCAATGACAGTGTTACTCATGCCAATGTAAGAGGCAACAAATAAAGACATTTGTGGGATCTCAGAAAAAAACAAAAGGAAGATTCATATTTAAAAAATAAATGAGGAATTTTATTTCACATGTATTGGAAAACAGACCTACATGGATGAGCATCTCATGCAGACAGACCTGACTTCTCATCTCGTCTCACCAGTGCTGGGATGCCAGAGCATCCTTGCCACTGTAAAGATGTCAGTCGTGTGCAAAGAAGAGTCAATGGTTCGCCCTCCCCACCTGCCACCATCCAGAGCTCCTCTTGAGTCTAGGACTTGAGTCTAGGAGCTTGGCTTCCTGCAGGTCCTCCCCTCCCAGGGGTTACTGCTGCTGATGGTCTCCAGTGCCCCCTCACACAGGGCAGCACCAGCAGGATCCTAGGGAGGAGATTTCCTCCTCAGTGTTTCCTGAACAAGATCTCCACCGAGTCCGCCTGGAAAGATCACAGACCACGGTTATCCTCCTGAAGACATCAGGCTGGTTCTGCAGACCTGAAGCCCTACCTGGGCTCTTCCTTCTGGTCCGTCCCCCCAAACAGGCCCCATGTCCCAGACAACACCTGTCCGGGCTCCACGGCACTTCCTGCTCATCTCCTCATACTGCATCTGCTTGCTTCGCCTGCCAACTGTAAATACGAGAAAGCGCCTGCTTTCAGTGAGCAAATATTGCAGAAGGGGAAACTCTGTTTGATTTAGACTCTAACTTCCTATTTTTATCACGTCTATACTTGAGCTAAGATCTGTTAAAAACAATCCCAGGTTGTTGATTTTTCTCAACAAAAGGAAAAACACTTGTGTTATTCCTTGCAAACCTTCCTCCTCCCCCTGCCGTGGATTTTAACTCGAATTCCTGCTGTCATCAAGTGCCACACTAGCAACCTCCCATGCCCAAAAACTGCTTCTTCAGGCTTGACTGGATGGAACACAGTGGACACCCAGCAGGGGTGGAAAATCATGGCCTGCCTGAAGTCTGGAAATGTCCAGACAGAGGGAAACCCTCCAGGAAAAGATAGATGCACCTGGCCATCAGACCCAAAATAGGGCAGAGAGGGAGAGAGGAAGGCAGAGAGGTGCAGAGTGACTGAGCCAGGAGACAGGACCCCTACAAGAATCAGACTAGAAATTGCCACTGTGCGCAAAGCAGTAGGTAGTGCAGAAAAACGCCCCTGCCCACGCTCCTCTCCTCTCCTTCCCACTCACTGCAACCACAAGTGTTGCAAACTCTCCAGATTAACTTTACTCATTGCACTTGTTTGTCTTCACCATTAATTAGCGCCCAGCGTGGATCCCTACCGTGCCCTGCACACCCCGGGCTCCCCCCAGGACCTCCCCTGGCCGCTCATCTTGCAGAAGTTCCTAAATTTCACCATCTGAGTTGAGCAGCGCTTTTTTCTTTTCTACTGGCAATAAGAAAAAACTAAATTAACTCGGAGGATTTCGTGATGGAAACAGTTTACAATCAAACACCCTGCTGTTGACAAAATCATCGTAACTGTCACTTCACGCCTCTCTGCCAACTGCATAATTAGTGTCATTACCAGGAACTCATGGAAATATAAATGAGTGTGGATGATAACACACAAAATTGCATCAATATGAATATTTTATGGAGTCTAAGCAATGTGACAAGTCCTCCATGACAGGACATTGGCAAGTCTCTCCAAGGGATCTTCAGATCTCTCCACTGATGAAGTCACTCAACTCAGAATATCGTTTTAGGGGCTGGCGCAATAGCACAGCAGGTAAGGTGCTTGCCTTGCACACAGAAGACCCAGGTTCAATCCCTAGCAAGCCATATGATCTCTTCAATAAGTCCAGGAGTGATCCCTGAGCACAGAGCAGTAGTAAGCCCTCAGCATATTTGAGTATGACCCAACTGTGCACCCCTCCCCATGAAAGAAGGAGAAAAAAGATCTCTTTATTTTTTATTTTTATTTATTAATTTTTTGCTTTTTTGGTAACACCCGGCAATGCACAGGGGTTACTCTTCGCTTCTGGCTCTGCACTCAGGAATTACTCCTGGTGGTGTTTGGGGGACCATATGAGATGCTGGGGATTAAACCCAGGTCAGCCACATGCAAGGCAAACACCCTACATGCCGTATCACTCTGGCCCCCAAGAAGATCTCTTTAGAGAGAAGTTCCTGAATGGGTGTTCCCAGAAGTTCAGGTTGAGGAAGTGCCCTGACTTTATAACATACAGAAAAACACCTCGTTATGGGTGGGACATGCAACTTCATTTCTGTTTTCCTAAAGAGAATATAATTTCGAAATAATTGTACCTTTAAAAAATAAAGTTGATAGCCAAATTCATCTCACTGTAGAGTATTTTTAATTCTGGATCAGACTTGTTTGAAAACTTTGGCAAGTGTATTAGCCCTGATGAATCTCTTTGTACAGAAATGACCAGCCCCTCCTGCACCAGGAATGATGGACCATCTCTCTTTCCCCTCGCCCAAGACCAGCCCTAGCCTCTTTGGTTTCTACGTTGAACTTCTTGATCCTGGGGCCTAGAAAGAATAGACTCTGGTCTTTTTAGACTCTATAAGATCTAAGCTGTTCCAGAAAATATATGATAAGTTTGTTCTATTTAAACACATTGAGTCCAGGTTAGGAGAGATAATATAAGTGATTGTCAGAGATAGTAAGTACTTTCATAATTATTATTTGAGTAAATTCATCAACAGTTTAAGGAGAGATTTTTTTTTGCTTTTTGGGTCACACCAGCTTTGCATAGGGGTTACTCCTTGCTCATGCACTCAGGAATTACTCTTGGCGGTGCTTGGGGGACCATATGGGATGCTGGGAATCGAACCCGGTTTGGCCGCATGAAAGACAAATGCCCTACCCACTGTGCTATCGCTCCAGCCCCAAGGAGAGAAATTTTTGTTAGAAAATATTTTGGAGTCATCCATACATGGAGGCAGAGCTCAGGGTAATAAAACACCCAAGAAATAGATAAAAACTGAAGGAAGAAGCTGAAGAACACCCTTTCCTAAGAGACTAGACAGAGAGAAATCTACACCAGAGACTTAAATGCATAGCCAAGAGGAAAATAAGCCAAAATTCAGTGTGATGAGACTGACAGAGTATTTCAAGACAGGGAGTGTAATCCAAGATGCCAAATGCTGCTGAGAGATAGAACTAGAAGGAATGGTGGATGTGGGCCATTACGTAGGAGACACAGCGCTCTTGGAGATGGATGGAATGTTTCTAGCGGGAGAGTGAGGACAGAGATCATCAGCCTTGGGTTTGTTTTGGAGAGAATGAAGGTGAGCAGAGCAGGGAAACAAGTTCCTCAAGATGCTTCACTTAAAGAATGGGATGGTAGGGGATTACAAAAAAAAAAGAAGAGGAAAGAAAATGTTTATTGAAGAAGCTAGAGGCACGGTGTGAATTTAGCCAAGGCGTCCTTACAGAGCTGTGCTGTCTCCCTAAGAGAAATTGGGGGATCCACTATGGATGCAGAGCTAAGACACTCTCCTCTGTAAGAGAGGGAGGGAGTGAGGAAAGGACATGGGCTCTAGCTTCTGAGTTCCTTCTCTGGGTTGATAAAGAGAAACAGAGGAGTTGCCATTTGCCAGGACTTTATTGTTCTACTAAATCAGGGATGGGTATGGAGTGCTTCCTGCTGGAAGCAGAATCATTCTAGCACTAATCCACCCACCATTTCTTTTCTTTTTTAAATTATCTTTAATTTAAAATTTTTAAAAATTTTTTATTAGTGAATCACCATGAGTTACAATTACAGACTTACAAACTTGCGTGCTTGTGTTTCAGTCATACAATGATCGAGTACCCATCCCTCCACCAGTGCCCATTTTCCACCACCAATGGTCCCAGCATCCCTCCCACCGCCCCCACCCTGTCCCCTCAGCCCCACCCAGCCTCTGCAGCATTCCCTTTCGCTCTCTCTCTCTCCTTTTGCCACCCACCATTTTGATACAGATGAACCCCCTTTTTCTCAGGTGGTACGCTCTCTGCTCCATCTGAATTTTCAAGTCTGCAATCCAGTTCTTGAGGGACTTTAGAAAGGGGCCACAAACGTATGGGATGCTCAACATTCTGGAAGTGTTCACCCATGAGGCAAAGGAAAATCATCCTCAAATCCTTTCTGACTCCTCCACCAGTCCCTCTGGCTTCTCTGGGACAGGACAGGAATGCTCGCAAGCAGTGCTCAGGAAAGCTGGGGACCCCTCCCAGTGATTATGGCCACTCGAGACAGAGGGTTGAATGCTGGGGTCCAAGAATGCGGTGCTGCTGGAGTCCTGTGATACCAGAGAGTGCCAGGGACACCCCAGGGTCACCTGGCAGTGCTTGAGGTCCATGGGGGCCGTGTCATGCCAGGACCCACTTCAGATCAAACCTCTGCAAGGTGTGCCCTGAACCCCTTTACATTTCCCTGGCTGCCCTGAGGCTAGTTGCTTAAAATGCACATTGTGACCCAATGGGGCTACAGAACTAAATGTAGGGGTCTTTCTAAACCATTTTTATTGAAGTATTGGGATTTACAATCCTATTAATTATACTTCTCGCAATACATCATTCCAGCACCACACACATCACCAGAGAGCTGCTGCTTTTCTCCACTGAAGTCCCAAGGACTTCCTCCCTAACACCCCACCCCCTGCCCCGGGGCTCCTTCCTCTCCCCCCCCACCCTTTACCTTCCCACCCCCACATGTAAGCTCAGATCTAGAGACAAAAGCTCCAGTTCCAGTGACTGTGGTCATCTGTATGTCTTTATATCTCACGTATGAGAGAGATTTTTAAAAAATTTATGGAGCTGGAAATACCTACAAGCACATAGATGATTAAAGGTAAAGGTAAAGGCCCTCCCGTTGATCGTCGATTTGCTCGAGCGGGCCCAGTAACATCTCCATTGGAGACTTTGTTGTTACTGTGTCTGGCATATCGAATACTCTCGGTAGCTTGCCGGGCTGTCCGAGAGGGGCGGAGGAATCGAACTCGGGTCGGCTATGTTGGCCGCTTGTAAGGCAAACGCCCTACCCACTGTGCTATCGCTAAACTCAAAATCAACAAATTTGTGAATCAATGATAAGTCGAACAAAAGTTTTTTTTCAAAATTCTTTCTCTTTTCTTAGGTATACACACTTAAAGAATTAAGTGTAAATGGTTATTTGCTAATACATCTTAAAATTAGCGTGAAAAATATAAATCCTACTAATAAACAGTTTAATAAGAGTGAGGAGAGAATTAGGAACATTTAAATTCTAAATAGGTATATAAAAGTTTGGTTTATCCTGAAATGGGTAAATAGGCCTTATGTTAGAAAATATTATAAATAATGTTGAAACATTTGCATTAATAAATGAAAGGTAATAAGTAAAATATCTACAAATGAAAATAATTATCTTAATAGACTTACAGTTTGGTCATAACATAAATTTCCTTATGATTTGTTATTAGTAAGTGTTTCATTTGCATACCTATTTTATAGACTTACATACCTGGGGGTCATGTAAAAATTTATGAGACAAAAACGAGGTCACCAGTGGAAAAAGTTTCAGAAGCTCCTCTCTAGAATGTCTCAACTGTCAAACATGACAAATGGTCATTTCTTTGCATCCTGTGAGCATTTTCCTTACTTTCATCTCATTCCTGCTCTCTATTCTGAAATTACAATTCTTTTTTATTTTTGAAGTAAAACGGGTTTTATTTGGAGGTTTTTAGGAAGGGGAAGAGAGAGAGTGGGGAAGAGAGAGGAGAGAGTGGAGAGGAACACACTTAAGAGAGAACGTGGGCTTCTTTGAGGGTGGCGAGAACTACACACACCCCAGAATTAGAGAGGAAAGTGCACATCTCAAGAGGGGAGATGCGGGTGACACATGTGCTCAGGCAACACATGTGCTTTTCGGCCACGTGGGTACAAGCAGCACATGGGCTTGGGAGCATATAAACCGAAAAATATAATTCTTGGGTGAAATTTTTGTCCCCACCTATTTCCTAGATGCCCCCACCCCCCGCACCCACCTCCACTCCCATCCCATGTTCTTTAGATTTAAAAGTTTGCCTCACACAAGATGCAGGAACAAGCAGGGAAATATAAACAGGGAAGCAAAGGAATGGACAAGGAGAAGTCCTTCCCCACTAGAGTTGATCGCAGTCTGGTAACCAATAGGAAAGAAGCATCCCTGATGCCATGGGGTGTCGGTGACAGACTGTGGCCCAGGGGGCCAACACCAATGCAGTGTCCACCTGCTGGGAGACAAGGCGGGGTCAGAGAGAGTACAGCCGGCAGTGCGCTTGCCTTGCGTGTAGCTGACCGGGCTTCAGTTCTGAGCACCTCTGACAGGAGTGATCCCTGTCCACAGAGCCAGGAGGCTGAGCACCCCCAAGTGTGTCCCCTACCTCCCCATGGCTAAAAGAGTGATTCATAACTGAAAACTTAACCATGGCCCAGTGCTGAGCTGTCACTGAACAACATTTAAATTATTGATCATGTGCAGCAGACATAGTTTAGGCATTAAATTGCTTGTCAGAGAGAGACTCTGACAGACAGTTGGCTATGGGGCTCGGGGGAGACTCAAGGTCAGGAGAAGTCAGTCCAAGACCCTGTCCTGGGTTAATAAATCAGAATCCATCCACAGGGAAGCCAGAAGATGCTCTGGGCTCCTCCATCCATCTGCTGGAGGAATTCCGATGTCTGCCAACATATGAGAGAAACCTGGGACTTCCTCCCCTGCCTCCGTAGGTCAATTCAGAATGGTTGCCTCACCTTCAAAGCATAAGCATGCACGCTTGCTGGCCGGATGCAAGCAGAGTTATGCAAAATAACTGATGAGTGGGTTGGTCCTATAGAGCCAGTTTCCAAGCAGGGTCAGCCATCCAGACAGCCTCCATCTCATGATTCCTCCAGAGCTGCCCCTGCCAGCAAGGAGAGTCTAAGGCCTTCTGTGCTGGAAATCTCCCTGGACCTTTCTTTCCTTTACTTTTTTCCTTTCTTTTCTTTTCTCTTCTTTTCTTTTCTTTTTTAATGAATCACCATGAGATGCAGTTACAAAGCTTTCATGTTGAGTTTCATACAATGACCGAACACCCATCCTCCACCAGTGCACATTATCCATCACCAATGTCCCCAGTATTCCACCCTCCTTTCCAAACCTCCCCCTGCCTCCATGGCAGACAATTTCCCCACACTCTCTCTCTCCTTTTGGATGTTATGGTTTGCAATACAGATACTGAGAGGCCATCACGTTTTGTCCTTTATCTACTTTCAGCACACAACCCCCATCTCTGTACCTTTTCTAAGCTCTCACTGCATCCCAGCCTGCTCTGGTTCCCAGGCAGCTGCCCTGTGTAGTATTATCCTCTGGATTCTCATTGGATTTGACCAATGGTGTGAGACATTAGGAGACAGAAGCAAAGAAGCAGAGAATGGGGTATTCTCCCTGGATTCGGTGGGCTCACAGTGACCTGCAGGATCGTCTCCCAAGCAACAAAGCTTCCTCTCTTTTTCCTTCTGTCTGGGTGAGTTGCTCATCTTTTTGGCCTTTCAAATCCCAGGTGTGGATTCCTCACGGATTCTGCATCCCTTGTTATTTTGGCAAAACTCAGCCCACACCTTTGCAAACCTGAAGTCTAGCCCTTCAGTCAATTCTTTCCCATCACCCAGATTTTAAATGCTTTGGTCTGAAAAGTTCTCCGCGTCACTTCCACTTGAAATCATGAACCAGAATCACTCACATGTTCTGCTTCACCATGACAGGAAAGGGGTACTGGGTCTTTTTTTTAACAAAGAGAAAGGAGAACTGGAAAAGGGGGTCAGGGAGACCAGAAGTCCCTATGAGAGCCCCGGCAACAGCTGTAATTTGATTTGCATGAATAATTAGACACAAGAATGATCACTCGACCTCTCCCATCACAACAAATAGCACCAAACCTGTCACAGATTTTGTGTAGAATTGCAGACAGCTTGAACACTTCCAGGAACAATGATCAAATATCAAATGACTGAATTAACTCCCACGCTGGACATCAGACTGAGGTAGCTGGTCCCTCTTAGGTTAGAAAACCATTCTCTTTTGAGAAGAATAAGCACAGCCTCTCTGCAATATTGATTGGATAGATCTTTACGTACAAAATGTGGCAGACTAGCTTTCAAAGAACTATTATCCAAATGTCATAGAAGGGAAAGAAATGTGATTCTGTCTTTAACACACCTTGTCTGCTGATTGATTAGAATGCCCCGACAGCAGTAGGCATAACAGCCACTATCAGTCAGAGAGTGCCGAGAGCACGCAGGATGAGAAGAATAATACTGGCCCTGGGGTCCCAGTCAAACCTGCCCCACGGCTGTACGTCCTTGGACAGTTTGTCTAGTCTGATTTCTCATATGTAGACCAAAGCAACTGGATCGAGGGATGTTTAACCTGTGATGAATGGGAGAAGAAACAAGAGCTGCTGAAGCGGCATGGAATTTATAGCACATTGGAGTGAGCGACTTTTTTTTTTTGGCTGGAGCCATAGCACAGCAGGTAGGCCACTTGCCTTGCATGCGGCCGACCCAGGTTTGATTCCTCTGGTCCCTCTTGGAGAGCCTGGCAAGCTACCGAAAGTATCCCACTAGCACAACAGAGCCTACCAAGCTCCCTGTGGCATATTTGATATGCCAAAAACAGTAACAACAAGTCTCACAATGGAGACGTTACTGGTGCCCACTCAAGCAAATAGATGAACAACAGGAGGGCAGTGCTACAGTGCAGATTTTTTTTTATTAAAAAAAAAGGACTCACCATTTTTATAATACAAGTAAAAAGCTCTTATCTCTCCCCTCACGAGAAAGGTCAGAAGCGCTGGGTCGGGTTAGAGCCAAGCTGTGTGGCAGCTCTTTACCCCTTCTGGGGTGCCTTTGCCAGGGAGGAGATTTTGAGTTTGTGTTGGCCAGACCCCTCTGCCCACCCCAGCATTCTCTGCTTCATCATCGGCTGCATCCCTCTACTGAAGATCAGAGCTTATTCCTACTTCCCATGGATTCTTTCAGTTACAATACCGGACGAACCTATTCCCATAGAACAAAAAAGTTGAACCCAGTGACAAATGGTGCCACCCTGCAGATGTGCTACCATGAGACTGGCCCTTACTACACACACATGCACCAAGTGTGTTCTCCACAGCTCTGCTGTGTGCCATCCCTGGTTTTGCAACACATTATGACCTCGGGAGCACAAGGAAGTATGTGGTGTGTGTGTGTGTGAGCATCTAAAGATATGTGAGCACGGGCCAGGTGGGTGACAGTAGCCATCACCGACATGAGCACTGTAGCAAGCTTAGTGAGCACTGCAGTTGGGATGTGCGTAAGCACCCCAGTAAGGAAAGTGTGATCCCAGTGAGCATGAGCATGACCGCCAAAACTAAAGTGTCTCAAGCCAGAGCAATAGTCCAGAAGGTAAGGTGCTTGCCTGGCACACTGCCAGCCTGGGTTAGATCCCCAGCATCCCCGATAGTCCCCCGAGTCCCACCAGGAGTGATCCTTGAGCACAAGGCAGGAGTAAGTCCTGAGCACTTCTGGGTGTGACCACAAACCAAGACAAAACAGAAAAACTAATGTGTCAACCCTGAGCCTGGAGTGTGGTTCAGTGGTAGAATACGGTCCTGCCATGTGGAGGACCCTGGGTTCAATACCTGGCACAGCAAGAAAACAATTCCTGGTACTATAGATCCCCTGGCACTCAAAGAAGAGAAAAAATAACGAAGGGCCCAGTCCCCAGCTAGCAAATGTGTGAACACACAACCGTGTTTGTGAGCCCTGGCAAGCAGCACCACCACAGTTGTGAGTCCACACAGAGCATGCCTGCAGCAATCATAACAGCAGCCAAAGCAAAGAAAGGGACGGAGAGCCAGTCAAATCATCTTATTGTGGAGACTTGCGTAGAATCACCTTAACTCGGTGAATAAATAGGAATCTACTTCTTAGTTTTCCTAAGTTGGGGAAGTATGTCATTTCTGGGAGTTCGCGAAGTGTCTGTCATCAATGGTGTTTTTGCTTTCCTTTTTCATCATTTACTCAATGACTCTTTGGTTTTGCATTTCCTATTTCTATTCTAGGACTGGAGCGATAGCACAGCGGTAGGGCGTTTGCCTTGCACGCAGCCAACATGGCCGACCCGAGTTCGATTCCTCCGCCCCTCTCGGAGAGCCCGGCAAGCTACCGAGAGTATCTCGCCCGCACGGCAGGGCCTAGCAAGCTCCCCGTGACGTATTCGATATGCCAAACACAGTAACAACAAAGTCTCCAATGGAGACGTTACTGGGCCCGCTCGAGCAAATCGATGATCAACGGGAGGGCCTTATTTCTATTCTAATCCCAGGCTGGAGCAATAGACACAGTGGGTAGGGCATTTGCCTTGCACACGGCTGACCAGGCTGACCCAGGTTTGATTCTTCACCCCTCTCAGAGAGCCCAGCAAGCTACCAAGAGTATCTCACCCGCAAGGCAAAGCCTGGCAAGCTACCCATGATGTATTTGATATGCCAAACAATTGTCACAATGGAGACATTACTGGGCCCACTCAAGCAAACTGATGAACAATGGGAGGACAGTGACAGTGACAATGACAGTGACAGATTCTAATCCCAGAGTCTTTGTATAGAACACTGTAGCACTGTCCTCCCGTTGTTCGTCAATTTGTTCAAGCATGCCCTGTAACGCCTCCATTGTGAGACCTGTTTTTACTGTTTTTGGTATATCTAATACATCATGGGTAGCTTGCCAGGCTTTGCCGTGCCGGCGAGATACTCTCAGTAGCTTGCCAGGCCCTCCAAGAGGGGTGGAGGAATCGAACCTGGGTTGGCCGGGTAGGCCTCGTGCAAGGCAAACACCCTATCACTGTGCTACTGCTCCAGCCAGGTATAGAACAAGAGACAATAATTTTTTTTACATGAAGTGGGAGGACACTTTATTTTCTGTTTTATTTATTTTAATTTTATTTTTATAAAGTAGCTTACAATATTTGATTACATTTAATATTCAAACACCAATTCCACCACCATTACACCTTCTCACCACCATATTTTGTATGTCTCCATCACAAATCTGAATCCCTACCCCAAAGCAGAACCGAAATTATTTATTTTGTAAATTAAGTTTGTTATGAATAAACCACTGAAAATGCTCCCAAAAAGTTTCCTTAAGATTCACTCCATGGCTTGAAGGCCAGCCGCACATGCTAGTGGAAAAGGCAGCTCAGACAGAGAAGGGAGCACCAAGTAAAGGGTGTTGGGAGGATCCTCCCAGGATGGGAGATGTATGCTGAAAGTAGACTATAGAAAAAACATGATTGTCACTCAATGCCTCTTTTGCAAACCGCAGCAACTAAAAGGACAGAGAGGACAAAAAAGAATGCCCTGCCACAGAGGTAGGGTGGGATGGGGGGGATACTGGGATCAATGGTGGTGGAGAATGGGCACTGGTGGAGGGATGGGTACTCGATCATTGTATAACTGAAACCCAAGCACAAAAATGTGTTAAGTCTACAGCTATAAAAAGCTCTTTCCAGCCAGCGCCTAGCAATGGGCATCTCACGGGACAAATGGCACAAGCACTGCAAAACTGGGGACAAGAGAAAGCCCTACCACAAGAAGCGGAAGTATGAGCTGGGACGTCCAGCTGCCAACACCAAGATTGACCCACGCCGCATACATACAGTTCGAGTTCGGGGAGGCAAGAAGTACTGGACCTTGAGGCTGGACGTGGGGAACTTCTCCTGGGGCTGAGAGTGTTGTTCTCGCAAAACAAGGATCATTGATGTTGTCTACAACGCATTCAACAATGAGCTGATCCACACCAAGACCCTGGTGAAAAACTGCATCGTGCTGATTGATAGAACACCATACCAGCAGTGGTATGAGTCCCACTATGCGCTGCCCCTTGGTCGTAAGAAGGGAGTCAAGTTGACTCCTGAAGAGGAGGAAATTTTAAACAAATAGCGGTCGAAGAAAATTCAGAAGAAATACGAAGAAAGGACAAAGAATGCCAAAATCAGCAGTCTCCTGGAGGAGCAGTTCCAGCAGGGCAAGCTTCTTGCATGCATTGCTTCGAGACCAGGCCAGAGAGGCCAAGCAGATGGCTGTGTGCTAGAAGGCAAGGAGCTGGAGTTCTATCTGAGGAGGATCAAGGCCCGAAAAGGCAAATAAACCCTCTGCTCATGTAATAAAGCTGTTTATTGTTCTAAAAAAAAGTTTCCTTAGAGAAAAGTGTGTGAAGATTGTTTGTATTTCACGCAGGGGCCATTAAGCCCTTCTATAAGAGATCAGTAACATGTTGTTAAAGGTTGAGCCTTGTGTGCATATATATATGTATACATAAGTATACATATATACATACATATATGTGTGTAGTGTGTATGTGTGTGTGTGTGTGTGTGTGTGTGTGTAAAAACAATTTTCCTCTAAGATTAGTTACCTTCTACCTTAAACCTGGAGGGCACAGTTTGAATTCAACTACTGAATTTTGAGGCTGGAACTTAAAACAGCATTTTAAATAAGTAGCAATTGTTTTGCACAAACTTTGCCCAAAGAACAAACTTTTAAAATGGCTCAGAGCAACTTTTAATGGACCAAATTTTTCTAATGTGAATGTCCTTAGGCACCTGGTCTGCCAGCTCTCAGCTTCACTGTCCAGTTGCTTTAATTAACCATAGGTTCTGTTTTAGTTCTGTTCTAATTGGGTCCTTGACTAATTGTGCATTAAATACTTGGCAGTACACTTCAGACAATCTTACAAAGTCTTCATTTCTCACAACTTCCATCTGCCCGTGGAAACCAATCTGGAGAACCAATCTGAGAGTGTCAGAATATTGCAGTTGGTAGTTTCTCGTGGAAACAAAGGAAAGAGGGAGAAATTTTAAATGACTCAAAAGCATGATAAATACCCAAGCATCAGAGATGTCAAGTTCTTTTAAAGCAGAGCTTGTGTCTAGGGAGATGGCTCACAGGATGGGGGTGCGTATTCTGCACAAAGAAACCCTGGTTTCCTCATAGTCCTCTAAGTGTTATTATTGGGTCTGGCTCCCCAAAATAAAGAACAGAAAATATGGACTGCCATTTTGGGGTGTTTTTGTTTGTTTTGAAGTGCTGGGGATTGAACCCAGGACCACACACAAGCAAGGCAAGTGCCCTACTGCTGACCGATTTCCCTGACACGTGCCATCATTTGAATAGAGGGATGGCCCTCGATGTTAGTGCTAAAGGAACAGCTGGAGTTGGAGGGTGAAGCTCCAGGGAACTTGTTAGTTTAATTGATCAGTTTAAATCTTTCCTGCCAATTCGTGCTGGAGCATAGTGGGTAGGGCATTTGCCTTCTACCCAGCTTACCCAGTTCAACTCCCAGCATCCCAGAGGGCCCCCCCGAGCACCATTAGGAGTAATTCCTGAGTGCAAAGCCAGGAGTAATCCCTGTGCATCGCCGGGTGTGACCCAAAAAGCAAAAATAAATAAATAAATAAATAAATAAATAAATCTTTCCTGCCAAAACGGGCATCCAGCCAAAATAGAGAAAGGGATGGACAAGAGTGAAAGACAGCAGCAGATAAAAGAAAGCCCCCAGCCAGGTATCTCTTTCTTTGCCCCCTCAACTGTGCCCAGAAAATGGCAATACATCGGAGGTTGAACTCACCTAAGAGTGTGTGCAGCCATGGCCAGAAACTAAGGAATGCCAGTGGGTAGGAGCCTGTGGGTACAGCCTGAGAGAGGCCTGGTGACAAGTTCAGAGCAGCAGACCCCAGCAAGGGGGCACAATCTCCAGCTGCAGATTCCAGATCAGGAACTTGTTCGCTGGGTAGAGAATGGCACAGGGACAAGACTGACTCATAAAACACTGGAGGAAAGCAGAAAGTGATGTTAGGTCCCTAGGGACCCTGAGGGAGATTCCAGAGTTAAAACTCTATAAATTAGTAACTCTCCCTTTCCTGCCCCCTCCCTAGTAGAGCTTTAGAGTGAAACCATTCCTTATTGGAGTGCAAATTCTGAAACTATTTGTTAACTCTTCCCTGTTGGGATGTAAATTCGGGAACCATTTGTTGGCCCTTCCTTATCTATTACCTCTGTTAGGAACTTTTCCCTTATCCACCTCCACAGGAATGCAGGGCTGAGAATCAAAGGAAGCCAGGTGATAACCAAATGTCCGAGTTACCAGATGCCCACTAGCCACAATGCCTATGTACGTAGATGCTGATCTTTGAATCTACAGGCTAAGGAGTGATGTACTTTTAAATGGATTGGTTAAGAAAGTATATGGCTTTGAAATCTATTGGCTATGAAATGTGCGGGCTTTGCTGTAATGGCCAGTGAAGGCCTATATGAGATCCCCTTTGAAGAAGTTCGGGGTCTTGCCTCACCTATCTGACCTGCGTGTCTGTGTAGGCGGTTTGACCCTGGCTAGCCAGTCTTACAATAGACCTTGCTTGCTGTTTGCAGTCTCTGGAGTCTCTTTGTCCGTTAAAGGGAGATCACGATCCGCGCCCTAACAGTGAGAGACAGGCAAGGACATTCTAGTCTGGGCTATCCAGAGAGGACAGGGCTGGACATTGCGGAAGGGTCTGGAGTCATCCACTTCAACTGTGCAATAAACTCTAACTTCTGACACATCCAAATTTGATGCACAGATCTTCTTTGTAATTTTACAAGAACCCATGAGCTCAGGAATTAATCTTTTTTCATGCTTAAGCTAGGAGTGACGAGGATTATACCCTATGGAGATAAGTCTATATTCCCAAATTTTTATAGTATTGTAAACAATAAGTCATAAGAGCTGGACTCCCAATTTTTTATGATATTGTAAACCAATAGTAAATTAATAAATTTTGTCTTACAAATTATTTACCTAATGTTCATCTGATAAGGGGATAATACCCAATGCAACACTGGTAGAACTTTACAAAAAAAAAATACAACCCCATCAAAAAATTGAGAGGCGAAAAGAAGTTTCCTCAAAGAAGAAATGCAAATGGCCAAAAGACATATAAAATAAGTGCTCTACACCACTAATTATCAGGGAGATGCAAATCAGAATGAGTTACTATCTCACACCACAGAGATTAGCACATTAAAAAAAACAGTGCTAGGGAGGATACAGAGAGAAAGGGACTCTCATTCACTGCTGGTGGGAATGCCAGTTCTGGAAAACAATATGGAAAACAATATGTATATTCCTCAAAAAAAACTAGAAATGAAACTTCCATACGATCCAGCTTAGATACTGGGATTATACCCTAGTGTCCCAAAACTGCAATGCATAAAAGCTCTTTTGCACTTCTATGTTCATTGCAGCACTGTTCACAACAGCCAGAATCTAGAAACAACCAAAGTGCCCTAGAAAAGATGAGTGAATAAAGAAACTATGGTACGCCTATACAAAGGAATACTATGCAACCACTAGGAAAACTAAAGTCAAGAAGTTTGCTGATACATGGATGGATGTGGAGAGTATCATGCTGAGCGAAGAAAATCAGAGAGAGAAGGAAAGACATAAAATGATTACTCCCTTGCAAAATATAAAAATATGAGAATGATACCCAAAGATAATAGAAATTAGGGCCAGGAAGGCCTGTCCATGGTAGCAAGCTTACCAAAAAGGAGGAGGGGGAGGGCAGTTAGGACAGAGAAGGGACCACTATGACCATGATAGTTGGAAATGTTCCCTTTGGACAAAACCTGAGAAATGAAAAATGTCAAGTGTCATGTATGATATCCTTTCAGTAACAGTATTACAAGCCACATTGCTTAGAAGGAAAATAAGAGAGAGGGAGGGAAAGAAGAAAAGTGTTTGCCATTGAGGCAGGCTGTGGGGGCCAGGTGGGGGTAGGTGGGAGAAAAACTGGGAACACTGGTGGTGGGAAATGTGTTCTGGTGAAGGGGCGGGTGTTGGAACATTGTATGACTGAAACTCAACCATGAACAACTTTGCAACTGTATATTTCATGGTGATTCAATACAAATCATGATAAATAATAAACCATTAAAGTATACTTTTTCAAAAGGATAATTTTTTAAATTCACAAAATTATGACTGTTGTACAATTTTTAAATGTATATCTCTAATAGGCCCAAAGAACATTTCAAAGAACAGAGCTACCTACAACTTCACAAACGGTGAAATGAATTCTTGGACAGACACAAAATGCCATCCCTGAAGTGATGTTTGCATTTTCTGTTAGGTAGGAATGAATGCAACATTACCCAGCAAAAATGTATTTGCATTTCTATAGACAAGAAGTTTTTGCACTTCTGCCCTTTTCTACAATTTACAAAGCTACAAGACAGCCTAGTCAAAGGCAATCAAAGGTGAAGTCGCCTTGTTTGAAGTTATGTTGGAAAACCCCAGGCATCCGATTTAGAACTTTACCTCAACCTTTCGTTCATTCCAATGTCTTTCAAACTTTTCCCCAGCTGGCTTTCCCCGGGACCACAAATACCACCTCCTAACCATAGGATTGCGCACATAAAATGTGACCTCTTTGATTTGGGTGCTTGATTCCGCAGGTGCTGTAAGAAGAATAAGTAAGCACACATTTGTTTTGTTATCCGTGTAGTCGTAAGACACCAGTAAGGCCACCACATTAGCTTCCTTCTGGAAATTCGCTAAGAAGATTGAATTTTAATTTTTAAAGCTTTTATTGTTTGCTTTCCAGAAACTAGGAAACCAATTGCAAGGAGCTCGCTATGCCAGATTTTGCTGTTACACCTGTAAAGTTGGGTTATTACAAATGGTCCATTTTCAAGACAAGCATTTAACCCTAAAAGAAGAATGACAAGGGCTGGAGCAATAGCACAGCGGGTAGGGCGTTTGCCTTGCACACGGCCGACCCAGGTTCAATTCCCAGCATCCCAGATGGTCCCCCCAAGCACTGCCAGGAGTGATTCCTGAGTGTATGTACCAGGAGTAACTCCTGTGCATCGCTGGGTGTGACCCAAAGAAGCAAAAAAAAAAAAAAGACAGACAGTAAGCCTACATAATGACTCACTCATTAACTGAGTGAACAAACAGGGTATTAGAACCAAACTGGATCAGGGTAGAAACTGTCTATAGTGTAAAAGTTCATACCCCAAGGGCACAAGAAGGGGTGAGGGGGTGGTGGAGACAATCAAACCCACTTCAAAAAACCCAACCAATCCCAAGGCGTGCCTGCATTCAAAAGATCCAATAAAACATAGGCGACTGTCCTGGAGTATAGCACAGTCTGTAATATTCAGTCAATGAGGAACAGGAGTAATTAGTAATTAGTACTAATTTGCATTAGGGAGATTAGTACTAGGGAATACAATGACTGTGCAGACGGCTTTGGGTGGTTGCCCAACCCAGATCTTGCAAGATGCAATCAGTAGTAATAAAGTCTGACTTTTACTGACCCTCCAGTCTCTGACAGGTGGAACTTCTTAGACAGGTGAGAGATTTTTCCCATATACTTTCCTTCTGCAGATTCTCCAAATTTGCCCCACTTCTTGGACTTCAAATTTGCTCATTTTCTTGAACTTCACCATCTATAATGCCAAGTCCTTAAACCAGGTTTACTCCCAAAGATATTTTTGTAATAATAATAATGAAAAAGTATATAGTTTACATAATATCATTATAATAGTGTTGACACTTGTAATATTAATGTACGAAGTTTCTATAGCCCCCCCACACCCAACCCGCACCTCCGCTACCACCACCAAAATGCTCATGACAACTGAGGACACTGGTGGTGGGAAATGGACACTGGTGGAGGGGTGAATGTTGGAACACTGCATGACTGAAATCCCATTATGGACCACACTGTGATGGGCTGTGTCACGGTGATTCAATAAAATAAAACTTTTCAAAAATGCTCATTACGGGGGTATGGTGCCGCCAGCAGGTCAATCTGTACCTGTGAGACGAGTGCATCAGAAGCCTGATGGCAATGTCAGACTTTCAGATACCCCAAAATTGCTGCTGTGCCTCTGGCCAGATCCCAAAAACTTGGGGCAAAGCTTACCAAGAAAGTAAACGGCCAAAAGTTAGGTATGTGGGAGACACACCCACAAATCACCTTCGACTCAGCTATATAATTGGAGGCATGACCTCTCTGGTTCGTGATCAAAACTGCTTAATGGCCATGATCCCAGAGTCTCAGAAACAAATCTCAGAACCCAAAGGCCTTTGGCAGAAAAGCATCCTGTTCCTGCAGTAAGTTACTGGCCCTGGGCCACTCCAGGTGGGAATAGGTTTTGTGCCTTGGCCTGTTCCCCCTGGTGGCTTGGTGACCGCCATCCTCCAGAGGCCACTGCAACCATGAAAGCAACAGCCAGCATCGTCACCAGAAGCAGTAACTGTTGTCATCAGTAGTAGCAGAAGTTGGGTCAAAGCAGGAGTTGTAGTCACAGCCCAGGAACTGTAGTCACGGCAGTGGTAGGGGTCACAATCATCAGTGTCATGTAGTTGTTGTCACTAGCAACGGCCATAGTAGTTCACAGGAAGGATTTATAGCCCGTGATCACTAGGACACAGAGGAGTGATGTTTACAGTTACGTCTGGGTTGAGTCATTTCACTGGACACAGAGCTTGGCACATAGTTGATGTGCAAATGAAATAACAAGGTAAAAGACCATATACCTCTGTGCGTAGACATTCATTTCTGGAGGCTGTATCGAGCATATTATGGTATGTAAAAAAAATTTCTGGTGGATTCCCAGAAAATGATGAACTTATGTCTATATAATTCACAATTATTCCTGAAACTATTGAATTAATAAATGAATGTTGAATGGTTAAAGAAGAGGAAATGAGTTTATTTCCCTCACAGTCTCATTAAAGATGAGGCACAGTGATCTGGTGTCTTCACAACTCATGGTTGTTCCTGAAACAGCAAGTAAACTACGTGGTTAAAGAAGAGGAGACATCACGGGAAGGGGGACGGTACCAGCTCATCCTTCACACCCTACCGAGGTCACGAGTTGCCCCCAACAAGAGGCTCTCCGGCACGGCCATGGCTCCAGAGGCAAAAGGACTTAGTCCAGAGCCCAGCAACTTGCAGAAGAAAAGTGAATGGACCATGCATTCAACTATGGCGCCATGCCTCCCCAGGAGGGAAAGGGTGTTGCTCCCTTCCGCCTTTTTCCCTCCTGGCAGCAAGGTGACCGCTGCCACAGAGCTTATAGGAAAGCCAGGTATGAGCTGATGGTGACGGGTCAACTGCAGTCTCATGAGAAGGGGGCCGGTACCGGCACATCCTTCACGCCCTACCGAGGTTACGAGTTACCCCCCACGAGCAGCTCTCAGGCACAGCCATAACACCAGACACACAGAAACCAATTTCGTAATTATCTGGCTCTTTGCAGAAATCCAAAATCGTGGCCGCATGACATTATATGATTCTCATAACCAACTATAGAAAACAAAATATTTCACAATGCCTTTTCAGCATTTCTGGTTGTTTGGGGGGAAATTCTATCTTTTGTCGAAATAATAAATGTAATCAATGTAGAGAAGAGTTAAGTAGAAATCATCTGCCTCACAGGCATTTGGAGGGGTGGGAGGGGGGTATACTGGGGTTCTTGGTGGTGAAAAATGAGTAGTGGTGAAGGGAAAGGTGTCTGATCATTGTATGACTGAGACTTAAACCTGAAAGCTTAGTAACTTTTCCCATGGTGATTCAATAAATAAATATAAAAATTAAAAAAATTAAGGTGGAGTTCATGCCCAATTCAATCAGCTAATCAGTGTCTGAATAAATAGCAGTACTCCTACAAAAAATGCTCATTACTCTCCTGCACTGTCTTTAGGTCATTGTAGTCCTGTCTTCCTTCCTCCAAACCTTGCACCCTCTATTCATGCATTTTGTAATGCAAGAAAAACAAAAGATTAGTTATAATTTGATACTCCAGTTCCCTCATTTTGTCCCTTTATATCCCATAGATGAGAGGCCCCATCTGGTATTTGTTCTTCTCCCTCTGAGTTATTCTGCTTGACACGGGAGCCTTTAGTTCCGTTTAGATTGTAGCAAATTGCATGCCTTTATCTTTTCCTAGAGCTGTATAATATTCCAGTGTGTCCATAAATACAACATCTTTGTCCATTCATCAGGAGTTGGGCTTTTGGGTAGTTTCTATATCCTGGGTATTGTACTAAATACTGCAATGAATCTTTCAAATCTTTGTAGTGTATTTTTTCAAATGTTTTTGTGTTTTGGGAGTAGGTATCAAGAAGTGGAACTGCTGGGTCATATGGGAGTTATAGTCATACTTTTTTGAGGGATCACCATACTGTTTTCCATAGAGGCTGAATCAAATGACAATCCTATGCACAGTGAATTAAGGTTCCTTTGTCACCACAACCCCATCAACACCATTGATTTTTAATCTTTCCTATATGCCTCCTCACTGGCGTAAGGTAATATCTCATTGTCGTTTTCATTTGTGTTTCCCTGATAATGAGTGATGACATTTTTACTTTAAAATAGTGTGTCATTCCTAATTAATTAAAAATTATTTTTAGGGCTGGTCCTCTAGTTCTGCAGTAGATTTGCCTCTTATGTGTGAGGTCCTGACTTAGATTCTCAGTAGAGCCAGTAAAAATTGTTTGCAAATATGAATGGCATTGGTAATTCAGTTGAAAGGCAGAGGAATTTGCATTAAATCTATGTGGAAAATGATATCATCACAAAAAGCAAAGAAACTCAGTAGCACGGTAGCACTGTCCTCCCGTTGTTCATCGATTTGCTCGAGTGGGCCCAGTAACGTCTCCATTGTGAGACTTGTTACCGTTTGGCATATCGAATACATCATGGGTAGCTTGGCAGGCTTTGCCCTGAGGGTGAGATACTCTCAGTAGCTTGCTAGACTCTCTGAGAGGGGTGGAGGAATCAAACCTGGGGTGGCTGGGTCGGCCTCATGCAAGGCAAACGCCTTACCCACTGTGCATCGCTACAGCCCAAAAAAACTCAGTAAGAGATGTAAATTCTTGGGCAGGTTGGGCGGGTGCTTTGAGACTCAAATATCACTGATTTTATTTATTTATTTATTTATTTATTTATTTTGGGTTTGGCTTTTTGGGAAATACCCAGCGATGCACAGGGGTTACTTATGGCTTTACACTCAGGAGTTATTTCTGGTGGGGGACCATATGGGATGCTGGGAATCGAACCCGGTAGGCTGCAAGTAAGGCAAACACTGTATCTGCTGTGCTATCGCTCCAGCCCCATTGTTGATTTTTAAAACATTTTCATAGCCCGTAAAGATGGTTGATACTATTTCTATCTTCCTGATTCTGTTGAGGTATGTTTTGTGGCCTAGCACATGGTCTATTTTGGAAAATGTTCCGTGCACACTGGAGAAAAATGTGTATTCTTTCTTTTTGGGTGTAAAGCTCTGTATAGGTCCATAAGCCCTTTCTCTTCTATTTCTTCTTTCAAAGCCAATGTTTCCTTGTTGAGTTTCGTTCTTGTTGATCTATCCAGAGGTGATAAGGCGATGTTGAAGTCTCTGGCGACTATTGTGTTGTTAGCAATGTCCTCCTTAAAATTTGTTAGTAGTTGTTTTAAGTATTTAGCTGTTCTCTCTTTAGGTGCGTATACATTTAAGAGTGTGATTTCTTCCTGTTGTACGTATCCCTTGATGAATAAAAAATGGCCTTCACTGTCCCTTCTAATCTTTTTCAACCTGAAATTGATGTTGTTGGGTACTAGTATGGCCACCCCAGTTTTTTTGAGGGAGCTGTTTGCTTGCAGGATTGTTTTCCATCATTTAACTTTGAGTCTGTGTATGCTCTGACTGTTGAGATGAATTTCTTGTAAGCAGAAGAATGTTGGGTTCTCTCTCTAAATCCGTTTTGCCACTCTGTGTCTCTTAAATGGTGAATTTAGACTGTTGACCAACTGGGATTCATCCCGGGGATGCAAGGATGGTTTAACACTTGGAAATCAATCAGCATAATCCATCATATCAACAAAAGAAAAGTTAAAAATCATATGATTGTATCAATAGATGCAGAGAAAGCATTTGACAAGATCCAGCACCTGTTTATGATGAAAACCCTCGCCAAAATGGGGATAGAGGGGACTTTCCTCAAAATAGTTAAAGCCATCTACCACAGACCTACAGCAAGCATCATCCTCAATGGGGAAAAACTGTGAAACTTCCCCCTAAGATCAGGGATGATACAAGGATGTCCACTCTCTCCATTGCTGTTCAATATAGTACTGGAAGTACTTGCAATAGCGATTAGGCAAGAAAAAGATATTAAGGGCATCCAGGTAGGAAAGGAAGAAATCAAGCTCTCATTATTCGCAGATGGTATGATACTATATTTAGAGAACCCTTAAACCTCTACCAAGAAACTCCTAGAGACAATAGACTTGTATAGTAAAGTTGCAGGCTATAAAATCAATATCCAAAAGTCCATGGCTTTCCTATATGCAAATAGTGAAAGAGAAGAAAGTGTCATGAAGAAAACTATCCCGTTCACAATTGTGCCCCAGAAAATCAAGTACCTAGGAATCAGCTTAACTAAGGAAGTAAAGAACCTGTACAAAGAAAACTACAAAATGCTGCTTCAGGAAATAAAAGAGGACATCAGGAAATGGAAAAATATCCCCTGTTCATGGATTGGGAGAATTAAAAGTAAAGTAAAGTAAAGGCCCTCCCATTGATCATTGATTTGCTCGAGCGGGCCCAGTTACGTCTCCATTGGAGACTTTGTTGTTACTGTGTTTGGCATATCGAATACATCACGGGGAGCTTGCCAGGCTCTGCCATGCGGACGAGATACTCTCGGTAGCTTGCCGGGCTCTCCAGCAGGGGCGGAGGAATCGAACTCAGGTCGGCCATGTTGGCTGCGTGCAAGGCAAACGCCCTACCGCTGTGCTATCACTCCAGCCCTGCTACATTGTCAAAATGGCATTACTTCCCAAAGCACTGTACAAATTCAATGCGATCCCTATTATGATACCCATGACATTCTTCAAAGAAATTGAGCAAACACTCCTGAAATTTATATGGAACAATAAACCCCCATGAATATCTAAAGCAATTTTGGGGGAAAAGAAAATGGGAAGAATCAACCTCCCTAACTTCAAACTCTGCTACAAAGCAGTAATAATTAAAACAGCATGGTACTGGAACAAAAGCAGAGCTGCAGACCAATGGAGCAGGGTCGAATATACTGATATCTCCCCCCAATCATATGATCATCTAATCTTCAATAAGGGGGCAAAAATGTGAAGTGGAGCAAGGAAAGCCTCTTTAACAAATTGTTCTGGCAAAACTGGACAGCTAAATCCAAAAAAGTGGGCTCAGATCTGTCCCTAACACCAAGTACTAAAGTAAGATCAAAATGGATTAAAGACCTCAACATCAGACCAGAAACCATAAGGTACATCGAAGACAAAGTCGGCAAAGCCCTCCATGACATTGAAGTTAATGGTGTCTTCAAAGATGTCACGCCACTGGCCAAGCAAGTGAAAACAGAGATAGACAAATGGGACTATCTTAAACTAAGAAGCTTCTGCACCTCAAAAGATACAGTGACCAAAATACAAAGACAGTCTACGGAATGGGAAAGGATATTCTCCAAATACACATCTGACAAGGGGTTTATATCAAGGATATACAAAGTACTGGTTGAACTCCACAAGAAGAAAACATCCAACCCCATCAAAAAGTGGGGCAACGAAATGAACAGAGACTTTCTCAAAGAAGAAATCTGAATGGCTATAAGGCACATAAGAAAATGCTCTACATCATTAATCATCAGGGAGATGCAGATCAAAACAACAATGAGATATCATTTCACACCACAGAGACTGGCCCACATCCAAAAGACCAAAAGCAACCGGTGATGGCGCAGATGTGGCGAGAAGGGGACCCTCATTCACTGATGGTGGGAATGCAGACTGGTTCAGCCCTTTTGGAAAACAGTATGGACGGTCCACGGTCCTCCTGTTGTTCATCGATTTGCTCGAGCAGGCCCAGTAATGTCTTTATCATGAGACTTGTTTTTACTGTGTTTGGCATATCGAATATGTCACGGGTAGCTTGCCAGGCTCTGCCATGCAGGTGAGATACTCTCGGTAGCTTGCCGGGCTCTCCAACAGGGGCAGAGGAATTGAACTCAGGTCGGCCATGTTGGCTGCTTTCAAGGCAAACGCCCTACCGCTGTGCTATCGCTCCAACCCACAGTATGGACGATACTCAAAAAATTAGAAATTGAGCTCCCATTTGACCCAGCAAGACCACTCCTGGGAATATATCCCAGAGAGGCAAAAAAGTATAGTCGAAGTGACATCTGCAATTGTTTGTTCATTGCAGCACTCTTTACAATAGCCAGAATCTGGAAAAAAACCTGAGTGCCCGAGAACAGATGACTGATTAAAGAAACTTTGGTACATTTACACAATAGAGTACTATATAGCTGTTAGAAAAGACGAAGTCATGAAATTTACGTACAAGTGGTGCTACATGGAAAGTATCATGCTAAGTGAAATGAGTCAGAAAGAAAGGGACAGACATAGAAAGATTGCATTCATCTGGGGAACATAAAGTAACAAAATAGGAGACTAACACCCAAGAATAGCCGAGATAAGTACCAGGAGGTTTACTCCATGGCTTGGAAGCCAGCCACACATGCTAGGGGAAAAGGCAGCTCAGATAGAGAAGGGAGCACCAAATAAAGGGTGTTGGGAGGTTCCTCTCAGGATGGGAAATGCGTGATGAGAGTAGACTATAGACCAAACAAGACTGCCACTGAATGTCTCCTTTGCAAACCACAGCACTCAAAAGGAGAGAGATAACAAAAGGGAATGCCCTGCCACAGAGGTAGGGTGGGCATGGGGGGATGGGGGATGGGAGGGATACTGGGATCAGCGGTGATGGAGAATGGGCACTGGTGGAAGGATGGGTATTCGATCATTATATAACTGAAACCAAAGCACAAAAATTTGTAAGTCTACAACTGTACCTCATGGTGTTTCACTAATAAAAATTTAAGAAAAAAAATGTTCATAGCCCTAAGCTCAATCCCTATCAGAGCATGGCATCCTTATAACTACCTGGCATAGCCCTGGTGGCCTTCAACACTGCTGGGAACCTGAAACAAAAGAATAAAAAAAATTTAAATGATCCAAAATACAGTCATTTACTATGAATTGTAACAGCACTCATAGGACACCAATTTAGCATGGATTTTTTTAGGAACAATAATTTGCTCATATCTATATAAAGTAAAATAATTTTTAACTAATATGAGACAGCTTCATGGGGCTGGAGCAATAGCACAGCGGTAGGGCATTTGCCTTGCACACAGCCAACATGGCCGACCTGAGTTCGATTCCTCTGCCCCTCTCGGAGAGCCTGGCAAGCTACCTGTGATGTATTCGATATGCCAAACATAGTAACAACAAAGTCTCCAATGGAGACGTTACTGGGCCCGCTTGAGCAAATCGTTGAACAACAGGAGGACAGTGACACTATGAGAGAGCTTCATAATTAATTTTCTATAGAATTTTGTAATATCACGATACTGTTGTGCCCTGAGTAGATAAAAGGGAATAACAAATGGCCAATGGTAAGAGACCCCAAGAGTTGACCTACAGAATTGAGTTTGCCAAAGGGATGGGTTGGGGAGACGGGAAGGGACCTTGAGACACTGTTGGAAGTGCGGGCACTGTGGTGGTGGGTGTGGGGATTGAACATGGTATGCCTGAAACTTATTAATAACACTATTATAATAAGTGTGTATCAAATAAAAATTTAAAAAATATTTTAATAGCATCTACCTGCTGCCATGTTGGTAAGGGAAGGCATTTCAGGGGTACATCTGGCATTGTTGGGTAACTTGTTGGATCTGAGATCAACAATAATCTTTTAGATTGACCACCCTGGAAATCATGCCCAGGGGTACAGTGTGGCAGTAATGAAGGAATTCAGAGGCTTTGAAACATCAGTAGTTCAAACTACCTGCTATTTCCCCTTCCATGAAGATCTAGGAGTAAAGGCAAAATGGCCAGCCTGTTCATTCCGGAAGGGTCTTTAGGCAAGCATCAGAGTAAAATGAAAATGACCTATTGATGACAAAGGCTTGGTGACTGTGTTTAGTTTATTGCTGCCATCTATAATCCCAGAATGCAGGAGGATAAACTCCCCATTGGACTCCAGTATATAATTATTCTGTGAGAGTTGGATCAATGTGTCCCTGGAGAGTAAAACAACCTCCAGAGTCTTCTCATAAGGCATATGCTTTCTGAAATATTTATACTCATAACATTGTTCCTCAATAGACACAGGAGAAGGTTAAACATCTCTTCAATTCAGAGGCTATTCCCATGTAGCTCTTGCAATAGCAATGAGCTAATTTAAGAGATATATAGCACATTAAACAAGCTTAATTATTTCCAGTGTTTCTCTTTTTATAAAATAGAAGATAAATCTTTGCTATTTCTCTGAGGCCTTTGGGAAATCTCAAAGATAGTTTTGAATATAAAAGACATCCTGAAATTTTATTTCCTTATTTCCCCAGCTATAGGACACAATCTTAGTAGGACAAAAATCGAAAGAGTAGTCAGAGGATTTTTGGGCCACTTGATTTTGATTGGATTATAGGTATCCGAGAATCAGGCTCATGGTGACCTATTTAATCAAAGTGACAAGAAAAAATTTTGAAATAAACTTAAAAGGCTCATTAAAAAAAACTTAGCTCTTTCACAGATGAGAGAATTTTGCTTTTTGGGCTTTTTTTTCTAATACTAAGGATATAATGACATCATCATAAACCACTTAAACTGCATGGCAGACACACAGGTTCTCTGATAGACAGACAGACTTCACAGAAGGGAAAGAAGGGAAAGATCTTTCATACCATAAATCACTCATTCAACAATAAACCAATGAAAGAAGTCCATGAAAATGGAGCACAATTAGCTAAAAATTTAATTTTTAGCTAACAACAACCTAGTGTGTGTTTGATTTTCAAATTTGGTTACTATAAATCAAGACAAAAAATTATCTTTTAGAATTCATCTTTTTTATGTCTGTATTATATTATGGAACAAGTGAACTCTTCAAGAACAAAATTACTCCTTTTCCCTAGCAAAGCAAAGATACATATGCACCTTCATTTCTCTGAATATTGTTGTAATTTTTAGAAGTCTCCTTCACCCTGTATACTAATTATAACACCTCACCAAAGTGAAAACTTTCTATTTACCTGAGAAACTCAGACAATATCTGATTGAGAACAGTCTGCCACTCTGCAGCATCTAAGCAAAATAACATGTGATTACATTGGACACAGTTTATTCTAAAGTCATATACACTCTTTTCTAACTTATGGAAGGGCAAAAGGAGCGCTTACTAGTCCAGAGTAGCTCACAGATACAGTATTATAGTACACAGAAATATGATGCATAGATTATATAGATTATGCTCAACTCCAATCATTTTACTTAACAAATATCTAGGTATCCAAGAATTATTTTTCAATTCACTCCATTTAATATTAATTGGTTTTAAAATCACCTGAATATCTTGAAAATTGTTTAAACTGGCAAACTACCAAATATAATTGTATATAAAAGGTTTATGAGAATACTGATTTAATTAGGTTCAGTACAAATTACCTTTCATAATCTTTAGTACTGTGCAAGAGAATTATTAGAGTTATTTGATCAAAAATTCTCTATAATTTTATAAAGTTCTTACTATTTTCTGCATAAATGAAAAAATATGCCAAGAAAATAACATGCATGATTATGTTGTTAATGCTGACCAGAAAGAAGTCAGATTTATATTGAAAATCATGATTTTTAAACCAATTCAATTTTTCAATCTCATTTAATTATGTAAATTTGTATTTTAGAATATTTGTAACCTAGTATTTTGTATGAAAATAGTTTTGCACATGACATAAATTATTGAAAATCTGATTTTGCGACCCAGAGTTATAGTACAGTGGCTAGAGCTCTTGCCTTGCTTGTAGCCAACCCAGGTTTGATCCCTAGTCTCACACAGTTCCCCAAGCCTAGCAGGAGTAATTCTGGAGCACAAAGTCAGAAATGAGCTCTGGGTACCATCGGGTGTGGCTCAAAAACAGACAAAAAATTCAGTTTTGTTAGTTTAGAGGAGCTTTAGAAACATTTGATTCACACATGAGCGTATATATCTCTCTAATCAAGTGAGCTGCTTTAAGAGACATAGCAACCTAATTTATGAATAGCTCCGTTGATGAAAAAGTCCTCTAATGCACTGAGAGGGTAAAGTTTTTCTCAATTACATACACAGACACGTGGCGTGAAATAAACAATCACAGCTTCTATTTGACACTAACTGCAGGTCAGAGGTATATTCTATCACACAGAAACACAGTAACCAACAACTCAAAATGTTCTCCTCCCAATAACTTTTATTAACTAAAACTCAAGATAGACAAACAGATGAACAAACCAAGGTAATCTAAAAGATCAAATTCTCTGTCTCTAAACAAGGAATAGCTCATTAGTCTGCTTCTATAGAAATCGATATGCCATAGAAAATAGAAATCAATTTCCAGTCTTTGCTGCTTTCAATGAGTGATGAACTAGTATTTGAATGAATCAGAATTAAAAACCAAAACACAAAATCAGGGCAAAGGAAGAAAATCAAACAAATCATCAGCAATGTTAACATTCTATAGTCAACTTGGACCTTGTCAGGAAGCTAAGGAAAAAACATACAGAGTAAGATAGACTAAGAAACGCGTCTTTCTGGCCAATATACTTGCTAAATAAATCCTGACCTTTCACTAGGACCTTCAAATCAGTCAAGAATCATTTTCAAAAAAATAAAGTAATGACTGCACACAATTACAAAGTAGATGGCTGTAGATTTTTTCCCCCATGAATTACAGAGGAACGCTGATATTTCAGCAGCTATGCCTAGAAAATTCTGCCAGGTTATGACCACATGACATCATTATGACCACATTACTTCACAGAGCCTCCTTCCATTATGGCTACTGGAACTGTAGAAATTCAGGCTAAACCTATTATGTATTTAAAAACTCTTTCTGAGTGAAGGTTCTCAGCCTGACATGCACAGAGGACAACATGAGGGCACGAATCCTTGAGAAAAGAAAAGGTCTATTGTGAGCTCAACCAATGAGATCAGGAACAAAGCTCAAACCTGTCTCCCTCATCTTGTGTGCAGGAGAGATGAAAGGGGAAGGAAGGATCTACACAGAAAGAGCTAATTGGTGAATTTTATCAGTGCAGGATCTTCCTTGTTTTGGGACCTCTCCTTCAGAATAAGCTCCAGGGGTCAGGACACTTACAACTGAACTGACCAAGTTCACTGTTCACTCAAGAAATCCAGGAAAGTTGTTCATAAAATTCAGAGACAGAATGGATGGGCGTGCTCTTGGGGCCTTTCCCAATTTCAAGGCAGTAGCAATAATGTTAATTAAAGGTAAGCAAGTATTCATGTGTGTGTATGGGGAGTGAGAGTGGGCAGGAGTGCTTATACAATTAATAAATTTTTGGATCTTGGCTCATAGATGCGAGGTAAAAGTTGGATGATTTTTAGGAATCTGCACTTTGTTTTTGCTTTTTTTTTTAATTTTTGGGTCACACCCAGTGATGCTCAGGGGTTACTCCTGGCTCTGCACTCAGGAATTACTCCTGGTGGTGCTTGGAGGACAATAAGGGACGTTGGGAATCAAACCCGGGTAGGCTGAGTGCAAGGCAAATGCCCTACCTGCTATGCTATAGCTCCAGCCCTGGAATCTGCACTTTGGTTCTCAAATTGAAGTTGGAAAGCCATTAGTGTATGAATTCTTTTTTTTTTTTTGCGTTCTTTTTTTATCCCTTGGGAAACTAAGTTGTGAATAAAAAGCAGTCGTTGAGGGGCGTTGTGCATGCCTCGAACTCTCAAAGGCCTGAACTGGGTCCCCGGCACCACACCCCTGCCCCCAGCTCTGCCATGTGTGGGCCATGGCCCACAGCACCCTGCACCTCAGCGATACTGCACCGCCAGGTCTAAGCACTGAGCATTGCTGGGGAGACCAAAATTATTCATTTGCCGATGAATGATAGTAATTGGATTTTTCTGGTAAATGGTGCATTAGTCATTGCCTTCAAAACAAATATCACTCACATTTGAGTTTGTCAAGAATGGTACTGGAAAGAAACCAGGTTATTTCTAGTTTAGAAGTCACTGCTTACTATGGAATATGTAACATTATGCCTGACATAAGATTTTGATTCAGCTTCATTCATAGCATCTGTGAACCAACGTGCACAGATCCTGTTTTAGCCCCTCTCCTGTTTTCGGTAGTCGGAAAGGGCAATATTGGGTCATACCCAGTTAAACTCCGGGTTCACTCATAGCTCTTTACCTAGGGGTTACTCCTGGAGGTGATCAAGTGACTGGACATGGGATCAAACCTGGGTCAGTTGCCCACTGGACTATTTCTCCAGCCCCTTTCTAACCAGTCTTAGTGTCCTTAGCATACTTATTCCTTATAAGTTGTTTAAAGACAATAAAAAGTGAAACTGATGCTTTGAAAAGAATATCAGTAAACTTGAGACACCTCACAAAGTTAATCAACACAAAAGAGAGAAAAAGACACAAGTTACCAACATCAAAAGTGAAAAAAGGGATCATCACAACTAAGTTGGTGGACATGAAAAGATTAGCAAGAGAACAAATAATTTTAATACTCACAAATTTGAGTATTTACAGAAAAAGTGAGTCAACTTCTTAAAACCTTTGTTTAAACATAGATTATGCCATATTTATGAAATATATAGGCATATATGAAACATAGTTTGGTGGTACGGCACCCACTTTGTATGGGTAAGACCTGAGATCCCTGGCACCAAAAACTAAACAAAATTAACTGAGCAATTAATAACCTGCTAAAACAGAAAAGCAGCCAATGTAAAGTCACTGCTGAATCCTACCAAAGAAGAAATCATGCCAAGTCTCTACAAACTCTTATAGAAGATAGAGAATAACTAACAAACCCTCAGTGGGTTGTCACCAAGTCCAAGGGTTTAACTATTAACCTGCTACCAACGGCTCAGACATCACTGCAGTAAAACCAGGCAAAAATGTAGAAACCACACCTGAAATGTGGCTCAGACAGTTTTCATCTCAGAAGCTCCCTTTCCTAGCTCCCTTCCTGCAGAATGTCCCTAAATAATTTTACAGAACCCTAGAATCTAGCTCATCCCTAATAGTCCTCTGGAAGGGTGATGTGGTGAGAATTTGAATGAATGGGCTTTTTTTTGCTGATGCATTTAGGCTACTTCCTGTGGGTCCCCAGGAAAGAATCCCCAACACCACCATCATGTCTCTGAAAGAACACCACAGAGCAGTACGTGGCTCCCTCCACTCTATTCCCTGTGGGTCCTTTCTCCATGCCCACCTTGGAAACGAGAGACCAATGCCTTGTTGAAATGTCAGGGATAGGTTGTTGGCCTATTCTGCACTCATTTCCTGGCTCCAACATAATCTCCCAGACAAAACACCCCTAAGAAGCAAAACAATCTATTCAAAAATTTTTTGCAGATGAAGGCACACAACAATCTGTAATACCTTTTAGACCTTTCCCAAGAGTTGAAGCATTCCAGGATAAGATAAAGGTAAGGTAAAGGTAAAGGCCCTCCCGTTGATCGTCGATTTGCTCTAGCGGGCCCAGTAATGTCTCCATTGGAGACTTTGTTGTTACTGTGTCTGGCATATCGAATACTCTCGGTAGCTTGCCGGGCTCTCCGAGAGGGACGGAGGAATCGAACTCGGGTCGGCCATGTTGGCCGCTTGTAAGGCGAACGCCCTACCCACTGTGCTATCGCTCCAGACCCAGGATAAGTTAATTAAAATTATTAAAATTGGGCTTTTATCATCAGTTTCACAGGGGGAAATAGTTTTTCAATATTTCAAACTAAAAGTACATCACAAGCAAAACATCCCTTTCCCAAACACAGCCAAAATACCATGTGTGCATCTCTCAGGATCAAGTATTTTCCATATTTGCAACCCAGAGGGGCTGAGTTGTCTCCTGAGAACTTTGTTTTTTTCTAAAACAGACTTCCCAGTGAGAAGTTTCAGTAGTCTGAATCTGTCCTTCTCATTCCCAGTGTTGGAAGATGGCACAAAAGCTGCTAAGAAGCCTAAGCTTGTCACCTACTTGTTAGAATTCACAAAGCAGAGAGTGACAACCTTCACACCTGGTGGGGAAAGAATCCCTTCCAAAACACCCTTCTGGCCTGGAGGATTTACAACTTGTAAGGGTTCCTTGTCTCTAACAGAGATGGGATAGAAGTTTTGCCTAAACTGGAAAGAGAAAGAATTCATTTGATGGAATTCCTACCAAAAAAGAAAGAGCGGGAAAAATGTCCCTTTGCCCTTTTTCAGTGGAATTTTCTGCCACCTCATACCAAGATAACAAAAGACAATGTTCCAGAGGTTTATTTATTCATGGCCAACTGAGAGGGGAAAATATATATAAATCCTCAAAAACAGAAGGTAAACTGCTAAAATGTAAGTATGCATTCACTTTTCTCTCTCTACTGAAGACAAAGTTTAACTCATTTTACAAAGAATTCCTTTCCCAGGACTTAAAATTAATCAGAAGAAGCAACATAAAAAATGTCACCAAGAAGTGCATGAGGTGTGACCCAACCCCCACCCCTGAAATATGAAAACAAAAACCTATGTGCGTGGTAGCAGTCTGGGTGGCATTCAGTCTATGTATGATTCCATGAACCACAGAGAAAACCTAGAAAAAAATCAGAAGTCAAAGTACAGAAATACACCAGAGGTGTATCAACATCTGCAAATCTGTTTTGTCAGGCAGTGTGTGTGTGTGTGGGGGGGGGGGGGGGGGGGGCGGGCGGGGAGTGAGCTAAGGAGAGAACCAGAATAACAAAGGCAATGGGAAGAAGAGCAAAGTCCCTCAAACCTGCCCTCCCAGAAGGGGGGCTTTGGACTGTGCTGAGGAAAGAGGGTGGGGAGACAAAAAAGGGACCATTTTTTTTACATTCTTCTATCTATATATATATTTGCCATTTAAAATTTTTTTTATTCTCAATGGACTTTTTCTATTTTTTTTTTAATTTTTATTAGTGAGACATCATGAGGTATAGTTGTAGACTGACAAATTTTTGTGCTTGGGTTTCAATTATACATTGATCAAATACTCATCCCTCCACCAGTGCCCATTTCCCACCACCATGGATCCCGGTATCCCTCCCACCCCCCACCCCCTCATCCCACCCTGCCTCTGTAAAAGGGACCATTTTCAAGGGATCGGCTGGGTGTTCTGCACAATGAAGAAGACCACTGTCCAGTTAGTAAAACAACTTTAATGGGACACTAAAGGGAATGTTTGCTGATACTCCAAAAGGAAATAATGCAAGAAGCTAATTACTTCCCAATTTAGGGAGGATGAAATAAGGGATTCAAAGAGCTGAAGAAAAAAATCGAAGTGACCTGCAAGGCCTTTTTGCTCCCTCCATCTCCACAGGGAAACTCTCCAAAAATAAATGGAAAGGTCAAGGGCTTAACAGGCAGCCGGAAGGAGGATTACAAGGGGCTTTGGGAGCAGAGCAGGAAGAGCAAATCTAAAGCAGACAAAGTTAAGGTTTGAAAAATTAAATGCAAAATTCATCATCATTTCTCTCCAATTCTGGGAAAGAGGATAAATCACTTAGGCTTCAGGAATCCTCATAAAGGTCTATCAACACGGCAATCATTTTCCTGTGTCCCCAAGGACTTAACTTCTCATGGCTGTTGCACTATCTTTTAGATTGAACTGCCCTGCTGGGATCGAAACTTTTAAAAGGAAATAGTTTCTAGTTTAGCATATTTGAGCTGCTCTTAATATCTTATAAAATATTAGCAAATGTCATCTTCAAAAAGGAAACTTATATTTCCAACAAAGCAAAAACTCAAGACTTATGGCTTGAACCTAAGAAGAATTTTTTGACAAGGAAAGGTAAAAAGGCAAACCTAAAAAAACATGAGGAGAGAAACTTTTATGCTATGTAACATGTCCCTTACATGTGGCACATACACGCAGCACATGTTGTGAGTCCCTAAGAAGGAACAGAAATACCTGCTTCTAACACCAACAGGCATCTCACGAGGAAATAGCTTTTCCCAGTTGTATGGAATAAAAACACATGGCACAGAATCCACTAATCCCATTTTAGAAGCCACATTTAAAGAAACTGCCAAAGGCTTAAAGATTGATGCAGAAAGCTGTTTATGGCACCTCTTAAGATCAAATTAAGAAATTGGCAGCAACCTAAACAACCTTCAGCAAAGAAATGTTAAATAAATCATGACTGAGCCAGAAGACTAAATTCTAAAAACTGTATAACCCCAATTATGTTAAAAATCACACACACACACACACACACACACACACACACACACACACACACACCAGAAAAAGAAGCCTGGAGGTCATTACATAAATGAGTTAACAATGGTTGTCTCTGGGTGGCAGAAACACAACTTTAATCTTACTCTTGATACCATTAAATTTTTCTCTACAATGAGCACATGTAGCTTTTCTAATAAAAACGAGGCATGGTAATTCCAATGAAAAATTAAATGAAGTGCCCATACTGGAGCTTAGAAAACAACATTAAACTTTGACTATCATTTATTCTTGTATTAACAGGGATAAGTTAACTCTGTTTCTAAATCTCAGATAATAAGATGTATACTAGGTTGTGATGTGATTAAACAAAAGAACATTATAAATTACCCTATATTAATTATCAACTATAATTCAAGCACAAAGTGGCTATGAGTAAATGCTAGACTAATCTGAGCACAGGCGATGAGCATTATTAGTGAGCTTAATCAAAGAAGTAGCCTGTTCTGGGTCAATTGTGCAATCACAACATCTCCATGGACATGGGAGTGTCACACCTGCAGAGCTGACCCATAGCACACTTCCTTCATTGGGAAGGTATTTGCAAACGCACCCTTGATGGATGTAAGGGGGATGAAGAGCATGAACCAGATCCTTCATGATGGTGCTAGAAACACGACAGCAAGACATACAGAGATGAAAATAATGGAAGACCTAATACAAGAGTAAACGATCCAGGACCTAATTCTCTAGCAAGTCCTCACATGAGCGACCTGCAATAAATTTAGAGTGTATCACTAAAACAATGTCCATGTCCCACAAGGACACAGACTGGATTTCCAGAAGACAAAAGCCTAAGTGTGTCCGCTGACATCAAGGTGGCCTCGGGCAATGAGAAATGTTTTCATTTCATTCTATTAATATTTTATCTTAAATGCATTTCTTGTCTGATGTTCTGTGATCACATAGGAATGAGTTATTCACAGTCAGAATGATACTTGGTTTTTCAGATTTATTCATCATCTCTAAACAAAATAGTCAAGCTTTGCACAGGAATACAGCAAGAAAAAAGCCAAAGATCTTGCAACGCATTTTTTTTAAAGAGTAAATCATTATCATCCATCCCACAATGCAACATAATAGAATATTCAAATTTTGTTGGTGAAAACCTTCAACAAATCTAGTTAATCCTGCATATGTAGGTGTTTAATGTTTTTAATGCGAAGGGGTGTTAAATAAATGTTTACAATGCTTACTTTAGATTCTAAATAAATTTCCCTGTGAAACCAAATATCTAAGAAAGAGTGATGTCTAGAATATTTTAAAACACTTAAAGCTTGCTGAAACTCAAACCTCAACCAGATTTCAGGCCCTCTTTGGGTAGCAGTGGTGTTCCTTGGGGAAATAAAACATGTTGCAAGAAGTTAGGACATGGGACGATAAAGAGAAAATGATGGAGGGCTTCCTCTGGGGTAGTTTTGAATTTCCACAGAATTCCATGAGTCCCTTGGTTGGAATGGGCTTAGAAAACTATGATCATGGATCAACAATGTATCTTTGAAGGAAGTCTTATCCACTGCAGGGCTGATTCAGATCAGAGGTGGTTCCTGCAAGAACCTCTGAGGCCCCATTTGCTCCTCCTTCTCTCCTCTATACACTTGGGTGCCACCCTCAAGGACCCCAAAGAAGGTGCTCTCCTGTTTTCTGAAGCCACACTCGAGCCCTTGGCAAGTTCAAGAAGTTTTGAAGCTATGATAGCACATGTATCAGTTTCTGTTCCGGGTTCTGAGATTTTCTATGACCATGTCCTGCATAGTGTATATGTGGCCCAAAGTATCAGTTCCCTTGTGATGGGGACCAGTGGACGGGAGACTCAGGCTGGGACTAGTGATGCAGTCTTAAGGCAGAATTCTTTGTTTCTGCTCCTAAGGCTTTTAACTGTTTGGATGAAACCCATCCTTATGAAAGAAGCTCAATCCTTTACTTAAAGCTGCCTGCTTGCTGCTGCTGCTGCTTCTTCTTCTTCTTCTTCTTCTTCTTCTTCTTCTTCTTCTTCTTCTTCTTCTTCTTCTTCTTCTTCTTCTTCTTCTTCTTCTTCTTCTCCTTCTCCTTCTCCTTCTCCTTCTCCTTCTCCTCCTCCTCCTCCTTCTCCTTCTCCTCCTTCTCCTTCTCCTTCTCCTTCTTCTCCTCCTCCTCCTTCTCCTTCTCCTTCTCCTTCTCCTTCTTCTTCTTCTTCCTTCTTCTCCTTCTCCTCCTCCTCCTCCCTCTCCTCCTCCTCCTCCTCCCTCTCCTCCTCCTCCTCCTCCTCCCTCTCCTCCTCTTCCTCCTCATCCTCCTCCCTCCTCCCTCTCCTCCTCCTCCTCCTCCCTCTCCTCCTCCTCCTCCTCCCTCTCCTCCTCTTCCTCCTCCTCCTCCTCCTCCTCCCTCTCCTCCTCCTCCTCCTCCCTCTCCTCCTCCTCTTCCTCATCCTCCTCCCCCCTCTCCTCCTCCTCCTCCTCCTTCTTCTTCTCCTCCTCCTCCTTCTTCTCCTCCTTCTCCTTCTGCTTCTGCTTCCAGTTCCACTTCCTCCTCTTCTTCCTCTTCCTCTCCTCTTCTTTTTTTTTTTGGCTGGAGGGAGGTGGGGTCACACTCAGCAATGCTCAGGGTTACTCCTGGCTCTGCACTCAGGAATTACTCCTGGCAGTGCTCAGGGGACATATGAGATGCCGGGGATCAAACTTAGGTCTGCCACTTGCAAGGCAAACGCCCTCCCAGCTCTGTTATGGCTCCGCACCCTTATTTGCTTCTAGCCATGGCTCCCACTGGCTTTCACAGCAGCCCTGGATTCACGCTTCACTAACTAACCGGGCTGGACAGTCTAGCTAGCCATACCACAGCCACACTCAGCCCAGTGCACTTTTCTGCATCCTAGATGTGGGAACCTCCCTAACCTCCAGCATACCCGGCAGGGGGTCCCCCTCTGCCGCTGCCTTCCCACCCCCCAGTCCAGGGCCGATCCTCCTTCTGTATTGTTTACCAGCCTTTGAAAGTGTCCCCACCTCTTGGAGAATGGGCACTGGTCAAGGGATGGGTACTCGATCATTGTATAATTGAAACCTAAAAAGCACAAAAATTTGTAAATCTACAACTGTACCTCATGGTGTTTCACTAATAAAAATCTTAAAAAGTGTCCCCACCCTTGCCCCCCTGACCTCAACAAAGCAGCTGAGCCTTCCTTGTCACTTGAAAAAGTTACTTCACACAACAAGCCACATCTTTTTTTTCTGAAGTTATTTTTTTAACCATGATTCATTTTATTTTATTTTACTTTTTTCTTACAGACTTACAAACTTTCATGATTGCATTTCAGTCAAACAATGTCCAATGTTCCATCCCTCCACCAGTGCTCATTTTCCACCACCAATGTTCCCAGTGTCCTCCCTCCACCCCCACCCCTCCCCACCCCCTGCTTCCATGGTAGGCACATTCCTTCTTACTCTCTCTCCTTTCGGGTATTATGGTTTGCAATACAGATGCAATACTATGGGGTCTTCAAAGATCAGAGGGGGGGGGTCATCTTTGAAAGGTCCACATCTCAGGCCCTCTTCTCTGGTCTCTGTGGGCTGGGCAACGGTGGTTCTGGAAGGTTCTGAAGGTAGTACTGTTCTGAGTTGTTCATGCAGTGATGAACTAAGCGGCAATCATGTTTGGTTCATAGTCTACTTTCAGCACACATCTCCCATCCTGTGCGAGCCTCCAACCATCATTTACGTAGTGGTCCCTACTCCATCCCAGCTGCCTTTTCCCCCAGCACATTAGATCGAACAAGCCACTTCTTTGCTTTACCATTATCCTCACATGCCAGGGTGGATCACAAGAAATAAAGGTCAGAGCCCTCCTGCAGAGCACCAGCTTCATGGCAGGTGGGGTGTCTGCTCTCATTCTTCCTGGGCCACTGGCCACTCTCCCTTCCTGGGTTCCTCCAACACCATGGTCAGGGCAATCTTCTACCATAAGCACTGGCCACTTCCCGCCTCCTGCAGGGTCTCCCTGGCTCAGCCGCTCTCCCCAAGGCCTCCTGGCTGTCCTCTCTTGCTCAGGCTTGTCTTGGGGTCTGAACCCACTCCCCCGGGGCACACTTGCTCCTGGACTCCTGCCTCTGCTCATCGGCTTCTGCCCAGCATGCAGAGACGCCTTCCTGTGTGGATCACCACCTGCCAGGGCCCAGTCCCTGGTGAATATTTAAGGGATGACCAAGTTCTTTAGTGCCTACACCTTCTGGGCCTGCAGCTTCCCATGACTGGCATTTAGGTGTCATCTCTGAAAGGAATCGCCTCTCCTGGCTCACTGGCTTCTTTGGTGTGGGTTTTGTTTTTAGGAGGGGTGGAGAAGGACACACCCTACAGTGCTCTTGGCAGTGCTTGGGGAGCCATATAGGATGCCGGGATAGAAACTGTTGGCTGCGTGCACCCACTGTACTATGATCCAGACCTCACTGACTTGGGTCCTCGCATAGCTGAGGGGGTCGGGACACTCTCGGAGTCCCTGCTGGGAGAGACAAGACCCTCTCAAGAGAGACCCACCCTCCTGTGCTGAGTGCCCCAAGCCTACTACTTCCTAGTGCTGTCACCTTCGGGGATCAGGATTTGAATGCATCCCCTTGGGGCAAGAAACAAACCAACTCATCCACTCACCTTCAAAGCCTTTCTGAGCAATGGGGGGGGGGGGGTGGTCTTCAAAGATCAAAGAGGTCATCTTTGAAAGGTCCGCTTCTCAGGCCCTCTTCTCCTGACCTAGTGGACTGGGCAGTGGTGGTTCTGGAAGGTTCCAAAGGGAGTGCTGTTCTGGGTTGTTCATGCAGATGTCAAGCCCCCTCACCCTGCATTCTGCTCTTTTCTCCCCCAAAACAGATGCTCATCTTAAATTAATCTCCTTCCTGAGGGATCTTTCTGGAAGACATGGGAGGTTCCACCCACACAGCCATTTTCGATCTGGCAGAGAGTGATCAAGAACCTCCCAAAGTTTCCGTGGAACCATGCCAGCCATCACGGGAGCCAGGAACCACCTCCCCCGGCAGAGATCAGCCTCCCCCTCCCTGGGGAGCGGGGCAATCTGAGTCGCTAAGTGCTGAGCACTGCGATTTCTCGCTTCTACCCTAAAAACCCTTCCTGGAGTCAATAAGCATCTCCGTCCCTCTAGGATGCTGGCAGGAACCACACTCTATCAAAGACAGAAGATGTCTGCTGAGGGAGACATCTCTGGGGAGAGGAGGGAGTAATTCTCGTCTGGAAAACAAATCAAAAGGGCAACTGTTCACACGCAGCAGGAGAACCCAGGAAACCTCGCAGGCTGACCCAGCCGGGAGGACAGGGCTGACGCCAGCACAGGAAGCAGCCGCCTTGATGAGCCCAGCCCGTCCTCCCTGCTGACAGCCGCTGCCTCCCAGCTCCCAGCCAGACCTTTCCTGTCGGTACCAGACCCCATGCGGCCTCTTGTTTCCTCCTTGTGGGACACATCACTCACTTTTAACCCCAACCCTCTCGGTGCTCGGGCAGCCGTGCTCCCCTTTAGCTGAAAGAAGCATCTCAGTGTCATCCTGGTGCTTGAATCATCTCAGTTCTGCTTTCAGCGGACATGGTCACAGCAAGTCTGTGCTGGGCCCTAAGGAAGGCCATGGTTTTAGCAGGCCAGGTGTCCTCAACATGCGGTCACTTACTGATGCAGGGGACCCCAGCCAGAGCTGTCCCTCTGGAGCTAGAGGACCCCAAGGATACGTCTATCAGATCTCCTCTGTGTGGGGGCCAGAGAGAGAGTACAGGAGTTATCGCCCTTCTTTCCTCATGGGGGTCTACCTGGGTCCTTCCCCAGCATGGACTGTTCCACCCAGGCTCCCTCCTGAGGTCAGAGCCAGGAGTAACCCCTGAGTGTGGCCCAAAATATGCAAAATGAACCCATCTATGGGGCATGGTCACAGCCCGCTGCCCCCGTTCCCTGTCTCCATCTGGAGTTTCCCAAGCACAGCCACTTATCTTTTTTACAACTACATTTCAAAGCACTGTGCGGGGGTTGGGACCACTTTAAGGAAGAGGAAAGAGCCAGTGCTGGGTCAGGGGCCAGAACTCAGCATGAAACCACCTGTGCCGGCAGTTCTGGGGAGCCTCATCCTGCCCACTGTCCACTTGGGAACTCGCGTGGGGTGACCCTCACCTGTGTCTGCTGTTTCTGGGGTTGTGCTCCTCCTTGCACTCCCTGGGTGCCTGTCTCTACGTGAGGACCCCCTTCCTCTTGCACAAACTCTTTTTGACTCAGTCAGCGCCCTCGGCCAGCACTGCTCTTCCAAATTCCAGGCAGTCAAAATCTCGACCCGCTTCAGGCTCAGTCCTGAGCCCTGCAAGGAGCCTGGGCTGCTCTTAGCAGGCACCATGGGCTTCCCCATCCCTGCTGTGAGCCTGAGATACACTTAGTAGGCACCACAGGGCTGTCCCATGCCTGCTTTGAACCCAGGTTGCTCTTAGTAGGCACCATGGGCTGCTCCTAGCAGGTACCACGAGGCTGCCCCATCCTGCCCTGAGCCCGGGCCACTGTTGGCACACCACCATGAAGCCTTCCTTCAGCATCTCGTGCTCACACTGGGACTCAGGAGGACTCCCCCACAAGCTCTCCTCACCTCTCCTCTCCCACCTGCTCCCCGGGCCCTGCAGGCACCTTTGTTTTCTGTTCGCGCCTCCAGAAGCAGAGATGCCGGGTGGAAACTGGCGGCTCCTGTTCTGGTTCTGCCTGACTTCTGAGTCCAGCTTTCCTCACTCAGCACTAAGCAAGTTCTTCCACACCACCCAGGAAACTCAAATGCATTATTGTTGAGGATTGCATGAGTTGTTTCCACAATCCGGACAGGGGCCAGCATTCATGGCGACTCCGATTTGTGGGGACAAGTGACTTAGTGACACCAGTGCCCGAGGCACTCCAGCAGTTCAATGCAGTCCTGACCCTAGACTAGAACAGAAGCCCCCTGCAGCCCCCTTGGCTCCAGTCACCAGGCACTGGAGCTCTGAGTCCTTCTGGGAAGGGCATAGATTTTCACATTCCCGGTCCCACGTCCTAAATGACTATGGCCTCTAGTCCCCTGCCCTGTGTCCAATGACTATTGCGTCCAGTCTGTGTCCTACACAATCATCACGTCCAGTCTCATGTTCTACACGACAATCGCCCCTAGTTATGGAGTCTGCAGAGGGTAAGGACCTCCCCGGGGGTCAGAGAAAGAATTCCCAGCCCTGACCCAGTCTCTCCCTCCCCAGCCCTTCTCTCTCCATCTCCTCCATGCTCATCTGCTAGAATCTACCCAGAAGGTCCCATTTGAGGTGTTCTCTTCTGAAAGTCATGTCCACTGAAAGCAGAAGGGACAAACTTCACAGGCTCAGCAATGCAAGCCTCAGCCCCTCTGCAGAAAACGTTCCAGTCCCAGTTAGTTCATCTCAAAGCAGTGACTTGACTTTCAAGTCAAACAGTCCCCACGGGATGTGCTCCCTATAAACCATCTAGATCCCAGTCACATGGTCCCCACAGTGATGCGCTCCCTACAAACCGTCTAGATCCTAGCACACTGGACACACTACGGCTCTCCACAGCAGTAGAAAGTCAGAGAGAATGAGAGCAGAAGCCTGGGGTTTCCAGCCCTGCAATGCAGGAGGGCTGCAGTTATCTGCAGAAGGCACTTACACCCCACCAGGTCACTCCGTGGGCCCACCTCTTCTAGCTGTGCATTTCCTAGGAAGATGGGTTTTGTTGGCTGCTTGCTTGCTTTCTTGCTTAGGGATCACAGCCAGTGGCGCTTGGGGGTTGCTGCCGGTGATGAGTTTGGGAGTCACTCTTGGTGGTGACTGGGAGACAGTGTGGTGCTGAGGACCAGACTCAGTCCTCCCACATGCAAAGCATACACTCAGCCTGTTGATCTCCTTCTTCCTAGGCAGCATCTGACACCCTTTGGAAAAGAGCCTAGATAAAAGAGCACCATGATGCTCTCCCATTATTGATCAACAAACTGAGGTGTGGCTTGCATCAGTGAATATTAGTGTGCAGAGTGAACGCAAGGACCATCTCAATAAGGAAGGTCAGGAAGCACTGCCTAGAGGTGCTGGAGGGATAGGATAGCAGGCAGGGACCCAGGTTTGATCCCCGGCATCTCTTATGGTCCCCCAAGAACCACCACGAGAATTCCTCAGTGCAGAGCAAGGATTAACCCCTTTGCATTGCCAGACATGCCCCTACCGCCCCCTCCCCCCCCCCCCACCAAATCCAGAAAACACTGCCTAGAACTTATCTCCTTGACTTGCATTTAGTAACCTGGTTGTCAGCCCCACCTGAACACCCTAGTCGTCTAGAAAGTGCTAAGTACTTGTGCCTGTCCCTCAGCTTACTAGCATTGGATTTACTGAGCATGCAGACCTATAAAGACTTCGGATGACTTTAAAGTCACTGTGATGACTTTAAAGCAGAAGTTGAGACCGGCATTCCTAAAAGATTCAAACAGAAAGGGTTGAAATTGCTTTAATAATCAGAAGGGAAGCATGCAAAACAAATAAAATTTTGAATGAGAAATAGCCTTCAGGTACGGCCTTCTAGGATATGACCCTGCCCTGCTCTTTAGTTTTACCTTTGATTCTTCCCTGCACTTGCTTATTGCAGCTGAACTGAACTTTGTCTTCATAAGCCATTTCCTTCCTCTGCTGCTTCTCAAATGTGCACCTTCTTTCAGCAGTCATTCACTAAATTAGTCCCATTCATTCTTGGGCAATTCAGTCCAAATGACCCGTCCCAGCTGTGCATTCCTCGGTTGCTTTTTACGTCGGCTTCCTACACTGTGTTTGGTGATCGCTGTGCTGGGGGGTTGTTCACTTGAGTTCAGGGAACATCAGAACAGCAGAGACTCTGTCTAAGGGTCTCTCTAGTCCGGAGGTTGGTTCATCTCGAGGAATGACTGGGAGAGGCAGGCAGGAACAGAAAGACGGTGCTGGGACTCCTCATGAGTCACTCATCAGGAGTGACACTGAGAAATAAAATCTTGTAAGTGGAGAGCCTTACAGGCGTGTACACAGAAGGGAAATTTGCTTAGTAGAGGATAGCACTGTCCTCCCACTGTTCAATGATTTGCTGCAGCGGGCTCAGTAACATCTCCATTGTGAGACTTGTTGTTACTGTTTTTGGCATATTGGATATGTCACGGGGAGCTTGCCAGGCTCTGCTGTGCAGGCAGGATATTTTCAGTAGCTTGCCGGGCTCTCCGAGAGGGATGGAGGAATCGAACCTGGGTTGGTCGAGTGCAAGGCAAACGCCCTACCTGCTATGCTATCGCTCCAGCCCTTAGCAGACAATAGAATGTGAAAACATAGAAGAGTACATTATGGGGACAGGAGAGATATAAAGAATTACTTGCACCTAAGATTGTATCTATAAACTGTCTTCATTTCCATTCCCACATTTTTTGTTCTTTTCTTTTTTTTTTTTTGGCTTTTTTGGGGATCACATCCAACAATGCTCAGAGCTACTTCTGGCTCTGCGTGCAGGAATTACTCCTGGACGAGCTCCGGGAATTGAACCCGGGTCAGCCATGTGCAAGGCAAATGCCCTTCCCGCTGTGCTATTGCTCCAGAACCTCTACTCTTTTTCATCCTTATATGTAGTTTTTAGGCTATACACAGCAATGCTTGGCTGCTTCAGACCCAATGCTAGAGGGTTGCTCACTGTGGCACTTGTAAGGCCAGGTGGTACAGGGATCAAATTTTGGGTTCCAAAATGCAAAGTGTGTGCTCCAGCCTCTGAACCACATCCCAGGCCCTGTCCTCATCAGTAATCGTTATCATTATTGTATGTTTTCTTGTTACTGTCACTGCCATTGTCCTCCCATTGTTCATCAATTTTCTCGAGCGGGCCCAGTAACGTCTCCATTGTGAGACTTCGTTGTTAGGGTGTTTGGCATATCAAACACACCACGGGGAGCTTGCCAGGCTTTGCCATGTGGGCAAGATACTCTCGGTAGTTTGCCGGGCTCTCTGAGAGGGGTGGAGGAATCGAACTCGGTCGGCCATGTTGACTGCGTGCAAGGCAAACGCCCTACCCACTGTGCTATCGCTCCAGCCCATGTTTTCTTGTTATTATTATTAGGTAAAAAGGTAAAGGCCCTCCCGTTGATCGTCAATTTGCTCGAGCGGGCCCAGTAACGTCTCCATTGGAGACTTTGTTGTTACTGTGTCTGGCATATCGAATACTCTCGGTAGCTTGCTGGGCTCTCCGAGAGGGGTGGAGGAATCAAACTCGGGTTGGCCATGTTGTCCGTGTGTAAGGCGAACGCCCTACCCACTGTGCTATCGCTCCAACCCCTTATTATTATTATTATTTAGAATTTTTTTATTAGTGAAACACCATGAGGTACAGTTGTAGACTTACAAACTTTTGTGCTTGGGTTTCAGTTGTACAATGATTGAGTACCCATCCCTCCACCAGTGCCCATTCTCCACCACTTAATGATCCCAGTAGCCCTTCCATCCCCCACCCCAACCCCCCTACACCGCCCCGACTTTGTGGCAGGGCATTCCCTTTTGCATTCTCTTTTCTTTAGGGTGTTGTGGTTTGCAATAGAGGTATTGAGTGGCCATCGTGTTCGATCTATAGTCTACTTTCAGCATGCATCTCGCATCCCTAACGAATCCTCCAAAAACTCTTTACATGGTGTTCCCTTCGCTATCTGAACTGCCTTTTCCCCCAGCATATGCTGCCAGCTTCCAAGCTGTGGAGCTGACCGTCTGGTACTTATCTCAACTATTCTTGGGTGTTCATCTCCCATTCTGTTACTTTATATTCCCCAGATGAGTGCAGTCTTTCTATGTCTGTCCCTCTCTTTCTGGCTCATTTCACTTAGCATGATACTTTCCATGTATTATTTTGTTTTTTTATTGTGGGTCTCAGGTTCTTACTCCTGGCTCTGTGCTCAGGAATCATATGCTGATGACTCAACCAGACAAGCACCTCAACCCCTATACTCTCTCTCACCCCCACCCATGTACTATCTCTCTCTTGCTCCTACCCCATTATTATTTATAAAGGCCACATTACAGAAAAGTAAAGGAAAGGGCACCATATTACTTCTCCATCTTGATGGAAATACAAGATACTTCTACACTCTGAGTGGTTCCACAGAAATGCCTTCCCATTCAGAGACCACAGTGCCCTGTAACATGTAACACTTTAGAAAAATAAGAACCTGGCGATTTATTCCTTGATTATATTCCCAGACCATTAAGGACCCGTCAGCTCCTGTATGTATTTTCTTTTTTTGCTTTTTTGGGTCACACCCAGCGATGCACAGGCGTTACTCCTGGCTCTGCACTCAGGAATTACTCCTGGCAGTGCTCTTGGGACCATATGGGATGCTGGGAATCGAACCTGGGTTGGATGCATGCAAGGCAAATGCCCTACCCGCTAAGCTATTGCTCCATCCCCTCCCATATGTCTTAACAATCCCAGGACTCTCATTTCCAGAGAGGAGAAAGATACTGTCACACCACTTACAAATAATCAGGTGTAAAATCTAGGTTCCTGGAGTGTCTGCACTTAAGTACATAGTGCTGAAGGAAGGGTGAGCTTCTGTCTGGACAGTAAGTATTATTAAAGATGAAACTCTTGTCCAGGGTTAAACTTTGCAGGATGACAGCGACCAGACCAACAGTGCCTGGATGCCAGATGCTTTATGGACACTGCTAAGCTTAATGTGGCACAATCCAAGTGATCGAACAGCACTGGGCACGCAGCAAGCCTGCTGAGGGCTGTTGGTGGGAGGATGGAGCAGCATCTTCCTCGACCCCGTCAGGCTGCACGTCAACTGCACGAGACAAGAAAGCTTAACAGGGTCTTATTGAAGGACCACCTGGAAAGCATGTGTGTGTCCAATTCAAATACGAGACTAATACCCAAGGACGGTAGAAACAAGGGCAGGGAGAGAAGGTACTTGGGATAGAGAAGGGGACCACTATTACAAAGATAATTGGAAATGATCACTCTGGCTAAGAACTGTGTGTTGAAAGGAGGTAAAGGAACAAACAGGATAACCTCTCAGTATCTATATTGCAAACCGTAATGCCCAGAAGGAGAGAAGGAGGAAAGTGTCTGACCTAGGACAGGCTTGTGGGAGGGTGGCAGGAGAAATACACAGGCACTGGCAGTAGGAAATGTACACTGATGAAGGGGAGGGTGTTGGAACATTGTATGACTGAAATGGAATCATGAACAGCTTTGTAACTGTGTATCTCACAGTGAGTCAATTAAAAAAAAAGTGTGGTTCAGGCTGGAGGTCCCTGCTGCGGGTTCCAAATTGGCTCTGACGCTGTCCAAAGGCACCAGCTGATTTTCTGAACTTCACTCACTGACCATCTCCCCATGGGCAGCTTAACCATGACTGGCTGTATCCACTTGGACAAGTCAAGTCAGAATTATACAAATAATCTGTAATCAATTGCTTCCACCTGAAAGAGTATGTTATCAATATAAGGCTTGGGCCAGTCTCAGAAAAGGGTAATTGCAGTTTCCCAGAAATGAGACAATCATCCCAAGACAAATCTCGGGACCCAGTGGGTGGGCATGACCATCCACCATGCGCCTTATCAGCAGCTTGTGTGCCAATAATAACAAGTGTTCGACCGCAGAGTATGTGAAACTTGCGTAACCATATGCTATATAATGTCAGCTGAAACTAGAGTCAGGGTCCTAGTCAAGACTCCACTGCTTGGATGAGTCTTGGACCCTAACCCGAGCTAGTAATAAAGATTCTTCATTCTTGCATTCTCACGTGTGGAACTGGTGTCTTTGCGAATGGGAAACCCAAACCCAAACCCGGGCATAACAACACACCGTGCATCCTTTCTGTGGCCCCATGTCACTGTGTAATCCTTGCCTACACCCAATCATCTTGTTGTCATTCATCAAGTCCAGGGGAGCCTTATCTTTGTCCTAAAACTCCTCCAGAGTTCATTCTTAGAGTTTAAAGAGTTTCTGATGAGCATGTGAAAAAAGTGTTCTATTAAGATCTTTGTCTCTTAAAAAAAAATAAAAGGATAAAGGAGGAGACAGCAAGCCAAAAGGAAATAGAAGTTCCATTCTATTTACCTTGCTCTTCAGCTCAGAGAAATGTTCATGTAGGCTGACTTCCATTGAACAACATTCAACTCTTTAGAAGCTCTGAACAAGGTATCTGTAAAACAATGCAGGGTGAGGGTACGTTAAAAAATAAAAATCTAGGGGGTATGTTGCCGCCAGCAGGTCAATCTGTACCTGTGAGGCTAGTGCATCAGCAGCCTGATGGTGCTTTCAGACTTCCAGATACCCCAAAATTGTTGTTGTGCCTTTGGCTAGACCCCAAAAACTGGGGGAAAATTTACCAAGAAAGTAAACGGCCAAAAGTTAGGTATGTGGGAGACAAACCCACAAACCACCTCCGGCTCAGCAATATAATTGGAGGCATAGCCTCTCTGGTTCCTGACTGAACTGCTTAACGGCCATGATCCCAGAGACTCAGAAACAAATCTCGAAACCTAGCGGCTATTGGCAGAAATGAGTTCGGTTCCTGCAGTAGGTTCCTGGTGCTGGGCCAACCCAGGTGGGAATAGGTTTCATGCCTTGGCCTGTTCCCCCTGGCTGCCCACTGGCCGCCATCCTTCAGAGGCCACTGGACAGTCAGGTTTGGGCCCCAGTGACGAGACATGCAGGGCCTCATGGGATGGGGTTGGAGCCGGTCCTGTCCTCACCACCCCAACGAGACCCCAAGTCATTGCCCACAAAAGGCCTCTCTGGCTCCTGATCAAGCTGCTTAACGGCCATGATCCCAGAGGCTCAGAAACAAATCTCTAAACCCAGTGGCTTTTGGCAGAAATGTGTCCAAACCCCACAGTACGTTACTGTCGCCAGGGCACCCCAGGGGGGAAAGGGTGTTGTCCCTCCACCTGCTCCCCCTTGGCGGCTTGGTGGCTGTCATCCTCCAGAGGCCATTGGACAGTCAGGTCTGGGCCCGCAGTAATGAGACATTTTGGGCCTCACAGGATGGGGGTGGAGCCGGGCCTGTCCTCCCCACCCCAACAAGACCCCAAGTCATCGCTCACGAACAGCCTCTCTGGCTCATGATCAAGGTGCTTAACGGCCATGATCCCAGAGACTCAGAAACAAATCTCGAAACCCAGCGGCTTTTGGCAGAAATGTGTCTGGACCCCACAGTAGGTTACTGTTGCTGGGTCACCCCAGGGGGGAAAGGGTGTTGTCCCTCCACCTGCTCCCCTTTGGCAGCTTGGTGGCTGTCATCCTCCAGAGGCCATTGGACAGTCAGATCTGGGCCTGCAGTGACAAAACTTGTTGGGCCTCACAGGATGGGGGTGGAGCTGGTCCTGGTCTCCCCATCCCAACAAGACCCCAAGTCATCACCCACGAACAGCCTCTCTGGCTCCTGATCAAGCTTCTCAATGGCCATGATCCCAGAGACTCAGGAGCAAATCTTGAAACCCAGTGGCTTTTGGCAGTAATCCCTCCAGATTTAAGTGTTAAAATTTTGGAATTTCAAAATCACATGGAGCTACTGCAGTCACACGACAACATATGTTATTCATAACCAGCAATAGAACACAAATTGTCTACTGTTGCCTTTTCAGCAGATCTTAGTGTTGGGGTAAAATCTCAAATAATAATGGTTGGTCTGGTGTCAAAATATTGAATGTGATCAAAGTAGAGAGAGAGTAATGTGGAAATCATCTGCCCCACAGGTAGGGGGAGGGTGTGGGATGGGGGTATACTGGGGTTGTTGGGGGTGAAGAATGGTTACTGGTGAAGGTACGGGTGTTTCATTGTATGACCGAGACTTATACCCGAAAGCTTTGTAACTTCTCTCATGGTGATTCAATAAATAAAATTATAAAAAATGAAAAAAAAAAGTAAGGTGGAGTTCATGCACAATTCAGTCAGCTTATCAGTGGCTGAATAAATAGCAGGACTCCTACATAATAAATAAATAAATAAACAAATAAATAAAATCTTATGCATCCTAAAAAGAACAGAATCAATATTCTAGGTAAAATTTATGTATAAGTGTATAAGCAAAATTTTTATAATATAGAAACAAAATTAATAAAGAAAAGAAAAATGTGTGTCAAATCAACTATTTCCTGCTAAACCCATAGAACTAAGACTCTTTCTGGAGAATGCATGTGTTTTTATGTACAGCTGTGTACACTGAGACTCCATTTTCTTATTTGTGTTATAATTTCATAGGACAATATCTGTGCACTCCTAGTCTAAAGGAAATACAACAGCAATGAGTTTGCAGACAATACCCCTTTAGTGCTTTCCCAAACCCAAGTCACCTATCCACTGTTTAAAAAAAAATGTCATTCAGGGCTAGAGTCATAATACAGTGGGTAGGGCATTTGCCTTGCATGCAGCCAATCCGGGTTCAATTCCCAGCATCCCTTATGGTCCCTCAAGCACCGCCAGGAGTAATTCCTGAGGGGTTACAGGAGGTAACCCCTGTGCATTGCCTCTTGTGACCCAAAAAGCAAAAAAAATTAAAAATTAAAAAAAATTGTTATTCAAATAAGTAAAAGGAGCAACCAGCTATGATCCTTGATTGCATGTGACAAAATAACACGGGAGGCAAGCCCAGCGCCTTGATCTCCAAATACAATAAAGTTTGACTTTTGCTTGGGGAAGACAAAAAAAGTACCATGCATTCCTTATTTGGATATACATATACATAGTTCTTTCCCTCATTAAACTGCTTTGAAATGAACAAGTCCTTTGCCAGATTTGGTAGCAAAATGTTTACAAAACGGACATTAAAGATTCAACTTGTAGCTAGGACAGGGAGCCCTGTATAACACTGGATCTTCCATGGGGAACCAGCACTTCCGGTGGAACCAGCGCTTCCTGGTGGAATTAGCGTGTAAGAGAGGAACAGGCAGTTGTTCACGGCTTCTACTGTTTATTTGATAAATTACCAAGAAAAATAATGAGCAAGTAAGTTATGGAAGGATACTTTAATGGCGTTCTACATATTAGATGTATTATTGATCTTACCAGTCTCTCCGTACTTTGTTTTAAATATGAGTCTATGTATCTATGTATAGATGAGAGGGGACAGTGCAATTCACTATAGACACTTTATTGTTCATTAGATCCCCAGATGTCAATCATGTTATAGTAGAAAGCTTTATCTTTTACTAACTTCTCTTTACTTTCTCTACCCGCAAGTCTCTGATAGCCCCTTAATTTTCTACTTTACACTTCAAAGAATTAAACACTTTATTATTATTTTTTAAATTTTTAAGATGCCTTCCTAACTTATCTCACTTAACAGATCTCCAGAGTCTATTGATGATGTCATAAGCAGCGGGATTTTCTTCTTTCTTACAGCATAATGGCATGCCATAGCTGGGTAGATATGTGTTCTGTGGCATGCATATAGAACGTAAGTGTCACCTGTCCTGTATCCATCCGTCTGTACTCAGAAGTCTGGACTCTTTCCACATCTTGACTAGCATAAATTATGCTCGGTGGGCATGGGGGTGAAGCTGTCTCTTTGAGATCCCTGTTTTCGTTTTCTTTGGAATTTCTGAATCATATGGTACTTCTATTTTTACCTTTTGGAAGAGCCTCCACACTGTTTTCATTAGTGTCTACCCATCTCTCTGTATAGGAAAGCCTTCATTCCATTGTTGGATGCTTGGCAAAGTCTCCTCACGCAGAGGAAAAGAGGAGCGTGGGAGTGGTGTGATGGCTTTCCCTCTGCACAGATGGCTGTTTGCCACGTGCCCACGTTGGTCAGAGGAAGACATGGAATAAAACATGGCACGATGGGGGTGCAAAATGTGTTCTTTCCGTAGGTTAGATGAGGGAAGGAGGAAATAGGAAAAATCCAGTAGAGAAGGGAAGTGGATGGTTTTAACCAATATTACAATCTGCCACTTGCAAGAAAGCAGAGAGTGTGGTCATTCAACTGAAGGACAATTTTTGCTCAAGTACTGAAGCATCGTAGATCTGCTGTTCTGTTTACAAGCTCTTGCTTATTTTCAGTTATTTTCCCATTAAATGCAACTGTCACTGTCTCTGTCCTCCCGTTGCTCATCGATTTGCTCATGTGGGCCCAGTAACGTCTCCATTGTGAGACTAGTTGTTACTGTGTTTGACATATGGAATACATCATGGGTAGCTTGCCAGTCTTTGCCGTGCAGGTGAAATACTCTCGGTAGCTTGCTGGGCTCTCCGAGAGGGACAGAGGAATCAAACCCTGGTTGGCTGGCCCGGCAGTGGGCAAGGCAAACACCCTATCACTGTGCTATCGCTCCAGCAATGCAACATCATGTGTAATTTTTAGAGGTATTAGACATTGATCCTACTCAAGAATGCTGTCACCGCACTCTTTACAATAGCCAGAAACTGGAAGAAACCTGAATGCCCAAGAACAGATGACTGGTTAAAGAAACTTTGGTACATCTACACAATGGAGTACTATGTAGCTGTTAGAAAAGATGAAGTCATATAATTTACATACAAGTGGTACAACATGGAAAGTATCATGCTAAGCGAAATGAGTCAGAAAGAGAGGGATAGACATAGAAAGATTGAATTCATCTGGGGGATATAAAGTAACAAAATATGAGATAATACCCAAGAATAGCTGAGATCAGCACCAGGAGGATCACTCCATAGCTTAGAGGCCAGCCGGTCATTCTAGGGGAAAGGGCAGCTCAGATAGAGAAGGGAGCACCAAATAAAGTGTGTTTGGAGGATCCTCCCAGGAGGGGAGATGCATGTTGAAAGTAGACTATGGACTGAACATGTTTGCCACTCAATGCCTCTTTTGCAGACCACAACACCCAAAAGGAGAGAGAGAACAAAAGGGAATGCCCTGCCACAGAGGCAGGGTGGAATGGGGGGGATGGGGGTGGGGGGATATTATTCATGGTGGTGGAAAGTGGGCACTGGTGGAGGGATGGGTATCTGATCATTGTACAATCGAAACCCAAGCATAAAAAATTGTAAATCTACAATTGTACTTCATGGTGTTTCACTAATAAAAAGAAAAAAAAAAGAATACTGTCACCAACCATGCACATGACTCATTGGAAACACCTTAAGTGAGGCGACCAAGTCAATCTGCTAGCACACAGGCAACGCCAGTTGCGCCTGCATTTCCCTGGTCTATTGAAAGCATTGTTTGGAAGATGAATTTTAACTTTACACTTGGTAAAAGGTGAAAAAAAAAACCGCACATGAGAATCAATGAAATGTGTGTGTATGTAAGATAAAACGTGTTGATTAGTCCTTAAACATTCCACAGTCTTGGAGCAGTGGGGCTGGCAGGGGTTTGGGGCACACCCAGCTGTGTTCAGGGGTTATTTCTGGCTCTTCTCTCAGCATTCACTCCTGATGGTGCTCAGGGGACCATATGGGATGCCAAGGATGGAATCCAAGTCAGCCATGTGCTGTGCTGACGACCCGCTCTACCAAACACTCCACATTCTTTCCCCTGAAAGTGTGTTCTGGGGCTCAGGGTTCTGGATGTCCCCTGGGAAATAGTTAGAAACGAAGCATGGCTGACCTCAGCCAAGCTCCGAGAAGCAGAACACTAACAAGATCTGCATGTGACCCCCTGCAAAGAGATGAAGCTCATTGTCTCAGCAGGGGTGCGTGTGCTGACAGACATGGGTTGGGTCTCAACCTCGGGTCCACATTAGAATGACCTGGAGAAGTTTCTTTGGAAGGCTGAGGGGCGGAAGGTGAAGTGGATTACTCCTGGCTCAGTGCTCAGGGATTGCTGAGTGGAGCTGAGGATCAAGCCAGGCTAGGCAAGTTCAAGGCAAGAGCCTGTTCTGCTCCACTATCTCTCCCACCCTCCCTGGAGAAGCTTAAATCAGACACTGAGAGTTGTGTCTACCCGGAGTCTCTTGGTTTGGGTGTCTGTGCTTTGTAAACACTTTCAGCGACAGTTGACTATTGACTCTTGGGGAGGGGCTTCCTATAGGAGGGCCTAGGGCCTGGGGGCAGATGTGTGAACATGAATCCATTTTGTGATGTGTGAACACAGAATCCATTTACAACATCTTGTGTAAATGTTGATTTAGGGACAAGAAAAAAAGAGCGACACAGAATGGGGTTAGGACCACCAAAAGTCATGCCTTCAAATAGCAAAAAGGCATGACTAGGAATGACTGACCACACATCTGTGCCATTGCTTGTGGACACCAATATGGGAGGAAGACGTGGATCAGAAGCCCAAGTGTCCAGGTCATCTCTTCTTTACACCTCCAAGCCTCGGAGTTCAGCTCTGTCAAGTGGCCTTGAAATGCCCTCACCTGCCACTGTCCCTCCAGGCTTCCTGGGATTGGGAACTTAAGGATTTGCTATGTATGGAATGAAATATATTAAATTGACCTACGGCTAGAAGCCTGCTGATTTTTTTGTACACAGCTTTAGACTTGTTCTTGTATATCTCTCTGAAGACTCACCAATTGTTTATGGTTAAAAGAGATAGCTGCCTACTTGATACCATTTGAGTTTTGGTTAAAATCAACAGTTTTCCAACTGGGATCCTTAACTCACAAGGATTTATCATATTTAAGTTCCACTGAGGATTTTTCAAGTATGCACCTAGATATTTACTGAGTTTTATTTTCACACTTTTTAATTTTAATATATTTTTTAAGTTGCTGTGTTTGCTGGGATCCACACCCCTTTTTTTGTGGTTCTCACACACACCTGGGTGCAGTAGAGCTGGAAGTAACTGTAGCACCAGAGGCCATAGAGAGCATAAATGCCAAGCTCAAGCTGCAGAGCTGCCAGGATTTAAACACACATGGGGCACCAGGGGTTTGAACTCATAACCACGTGCTTGCAAGGCTGGTGCTCTAATGCCCTGTGCTGTTCTTCCAGGCCCCCACACTGAATTTTCAAGAGGATACTTTATTTGAGTTTAGTTGGTCTCCAAATTGTATTTCCATCTTAATCTAGCATATATGATTGTAGGTTAAGGAACCAAAGCTTATAACAGAAGGTAAGCAATCAAAATATTGCCAGCAATAGACAGACTTCTTGCAGCAGTTAGATCAATATTTCATTGATTTGGGTCCATCTATTTTTTGCTACAAATATATGTACAATGACATAATATTTGCTTTCATAGGCAATTAAAGCAGAGCTCATCAAGACTTTGATTCTCGTATGTTTGCATGTACACATACAGACACAAGCATTCACGCTCACTTATCACTTGAAGAGCCAGTGAATCTGTGTGTTTGAAGCCTTGTAGGTGTCAGGGTGTGAGGTAACAAGACTTTCTGTTCTGTCTAGCTGTCTATACAAACACAGCCCCCGAATGGATGATGTTATTACTGGCACAAGTAGACTTTCTTTGCATATTCTCACTTAGAAATGGCTAAGGAAGTTGACAACTACCAGCCAGACTTTTGAAGCAGAAAAAAAATGACTTTCACTGAAGTGAAAAACTTTTATTCCAAAAGGACAAAAAATAAATAAATAAATTCCAGAGTGAGTCTGAGTGCTGGCAATCCCATAATTCACTGCTTGATGTTAACGTCTCTGGAAAGGCCCCAGATAAGAGCTTCTGCTGACAACCTCAGAGGAAATGCGCCAGTCCTGGGGAGTGTGTTTGACAGGAGGGGCTATGCTGATGATTCTAGGCATCCGCCTGGTAGATAAAACATGTGGGACTCGGGGGAGGAAGGAGATGAAGGTCCTTGTCCCGTCAATCCTGCTTTTCATTTTCAAACAGGTGATATTCAGAGTGAAAATGTTCATTTTATGTCAAATATTGCATGTGCTTTGGAAGCCAAGGTGTCCCCACCACTCCAGGCAGGGAGCCAGGCATCTCAGCCTTGGAGGGGTCGGGGTGAAAGCTTCAGGAATGAGGCTTCCAGCCCATCGGCAGCAAGCATGAGGCCAACCAAGAGATGCTAGAAAGGGAAACATGAGGAAACCCAACTCCTGAAAGCACAGAACCCAGCAGATGAACCCAGCAGAATAACCGAGGCATTGTGGCATTGTTTCTCCTTTCTGGGGTTAATAAGGTCAAGGGACAAAATGGGGCTTCACGTTGCCATGGATTCTGAGAGTGAAGAGTTATCTCAGGAAAGTGAAGATAAAAGGACCAAGAAGCTCACATTAGGGAGGTTTTGTTTTCAAAACAACTCCAAGGAGGGCGCCTTACCAGGGATAATCAGTAGGAAGTGCTTTCAACTCAAGTAACAAAGAGAGAACTTAGCTTTGATCACTTCAAAGGAAACCAAATACCACAAATGGGAAAACCAGAAGGACAGATGGGGAAGGAGCCCGTTAGCTTGGGAGGGTGTGGAGAGACCAGACTCCTGGAAGATCCCGTTGGGGAGCCCGACTCCCCATGCTTGACCAGGAGCCTCCCGGCCCAGACACCTGGGGCTGCCGTGAGGGGTGAGAAACCGTAGCCAGGGCTGCAGCATGTGGTGAGAGAGCGGAGAAGCCAGACGGAACCCTGAAACAGTGAATCATCTCCTCAGCGAGTCTTGGGTGAAAACCTGTGAGTTATTAGGTGGCTGTTTTTTAAGTGGGCAGAGAGACAGTTATAAAGCACAGGAGTCAGACCCAGTCTCTGAGAAGAGGTGTAAATCAGGCGGGACACGAATCCTGGGTCAGGTTGCAAACTCCAAGCGCAAACCACATTCCACCTCAAACTGCATCGCAGTATGAAGAAAAAGGGTAAGAGATTTAATATCCAAGGACAGTAGCAACAAGGGCTAGGAGAACTCGCTACAGTTGGAAGCCTGCCACAAGTTGGTGGGGGAGGGTAAGGGTAGTTAGGACAGAGAAGGGACCACTATGACTACAATCGTTGGAAATGGTCACTCTGGACATGAACCGAGTGCTGAAAGGAGGTAGAGGGTTAGACATGATAACCTTTCAGTTTCTGTGTTATAAACCAGAAAAGAGAAGAGAGGCAGAGACAGAGAGACAGAAACAGAAAGAGAGAGACACAGAGAGAGAAAGAGAGAGGGAGAGAGAGGGAGAGAGGGAGAGAGAAAAAGAGGGAGAGGGAGAGAGAGAGAGAGAGAGAGAGAGAGAGAGAGAGAGGAAAAGTTCCTGCCATAGAGGCAGGCTGGGTGGAGGAGGGAAACTGGAAACATTGGTGATGGGAAATGTACACTGGTGAAAGGATGGATATTGAAACTTTGTTCATGACTGAAACCTATCATGAACAAGCTTATAACTGTGTATCTCTTGGTGACTCAATTTTTAAAAACCTGCATCTCAGAATTGAGCGTATTTTATGTTTTTATTATTAATTTAATTATTATTAAAAATAATTATTAACTTTATTATTAATTTGAGACCTCCTATGCTGGTCTCTCAGCAGTTCTTGTCCAACCTGGCTGGCTGGTTCAGTGTCAGAATTAAGGACACAGCAACGGGTGCTGGGTGCTGGGGACCACCAGGGTGTATACAAGAGAGCATGGGTCCTACAGGGCAGGGGATGGGTGGGGTCAGGTGCATGGCAGGGTGTGCACATTAAGCCCACACTCTCTTTCCTACCCTAGAACTAACGTCAGATTTAAGTTGACTCCTCTTGGATGGGCAAACAATCTCGTAATCAAGATGAAGAGCGATTCAGAGACAGTGCAAAAGTCTAGCCAATGCTATTCGGATTTCTAAAATTTAGCAATGAGCTACACAACAATTTCTTAAGAGTGACACCACCAAAGACACTAGAAGTTGTCTGTGATTTCAACATATATTAGCTGTGTGGTTTGATCTGAAAATTTTAGTTGATTTGTAGACTTGTTTTTAGTTTGAAAAGAATAATACAGTTTTATTATCTTTGACTATCAAATTCAAACAGTCCTTGGTTCATTTATTGAATTTATAACCCTGAGTAAGTGCTCAGAAGGAATTTACCCCTGGATTTGTATGTCTGTTCTCTCAGAGATAAAAGTGTTGCAAATTCTGAGAAGGGTTTTCTGTATTTTTGGAAGTGTAAGTACATTTTTAAGTTAGATTGTTTAGGTAGGTTAGGTGAATCCCATTTATTTCAATTATGAATTAATCAAAAAAATTCATAAAGCTAGTACAAATGGTCACTATTTTCATGCCGAAATTACAAATTTACTCATTAAGTTTACATTTGTTATTTGAAATGAACATCTTAAGCAAAGTTAATTTTCAATTTTAAAAATGAAACTTTGCTTTATCCAAAAATAAAAAACCAAACCCACAGTGTAAGTCTTTTCTAGAGACTAAGATGTTTTGAAAACTAAACCACAGTTTAGATCTGCAGTGTCACATTTTGCTTTGCAATAGCAATAAGGTTCTTTCAGTTTCTTCATTAGTCGTTTGAAGGGAGAATAAATGGTTCCCCCACGGCCGGCCACCGACAGTCAAAACCCACTGCAGTGAACGAAGCCTTCTAAAATGAATATGCAGATTGCAGCCACTCAACCCCCTCATTTCTAATGATACAATTACATCATTATTATCAATACTTTTAAGCACTTTTTATTTTTAAAGCATGCCCATCACCTTGCCTAAGTAGTGGTTTCCACATAGCTTGGGAATAACAAAGGGTCAAAGAGCAGAGCCTGAGGACTGGTCTTCAGAACTGAGGCCACCATGATGAGTGATGGCAGAGGGGTGGGTGGAGGGTCAGGGGTCTTCTGGTGGAGAGTGTGGTGTTTGAACATCTTGTGCATGAAACCCTATCAAGACCAGTGCTGTCAATCACAGTGCCCCTCGTGGAAACAGATCCACAGAACAAGCAGTGGTGTTCACATTACAGCCAGAACTGTAGAGCTGGCTTCTCTGTGGTCACTGGTCACATGGTCATGACCATGTGCTTCTCTAACATCACTGTCCATTTTCCAGAGCCAGATAGACAGGACAGTGTAGAGGGCACTTGCCTTGCACACGGCCGACCTGGGTTCGATCCCCAGCATCCCATGTGGTCCCCTGAGCACCGTCAGGAGTGATTCCTGAGTGCAGAGCCAGGAGTAACTCCTGGGTATCGCCGGGTGTGACCCTCAAACAAAAACAGAGTGCAGTCTCAGATTCTAGGAGATGTCCTCCACTTCCCCTTGGGCCTAGAGAGAAAAGTAATAGTTTCAAAACCAAATGTTCTTTAGCATGAAGAGTATAGCACCATTCCCAGGGATGGAGGGTCCCTGGATTTCAGCCTCTGGACGTCAAACCTGAATGGGCTTATTTCTGCAAGAGGAACAAGTATCTAAGAGTGGCAGAGGTCCTTGGAGGGTCTCAGGTAGTGTCTCCAGGCTTCTGAAGCTGTGATCCCACTTGGTGCCACCATCTCATTGGGCTACCGCAGTAAGGTGAATGTGCCTTTCTGAAGGTGCTAGTTTCTCTGCTCAGTTCCCCTGGCTTTCAAGACTCCCACATTTGAGTTCCTGCCCAGACATGAGAGTACCCCAGCTTGTGACTCAGGGGTCCTCTGTGATCCCTGTACTCAGGAGACCACCCAAGGGGGCTTGAGGGATCCTTGAATGTGCGTATCATATTTGGAGTGACTGTTACTGTCTCACCATTTTACAGAAGATTTGTTACTGCTGTCCTAGGGTGCTCCAAGGACTCCAGAGTCAACGTGATTAGGGTCATTACTTCAAATGCTTCCCAGCCCCTCCCCTCCACGCCAACCTGACCTCGGTCCAGGATGGATGACTGGGATGCCTCTGGGATGACCATGGACAGGTGAGTCAGTCACCCCAGCAGAGCTGTCCAGGGGATCCAGGGACCCCAGATTGCTCTTTATGTCAACTTTTCATGGCCAAGAAGCCAGCCAAGGGGCATAATTGGGATCAAAGCTTCCTTGAAAGCCAAGGCAGTTGGAGTGAGAAGGACAAATACCAGATAACCGGTATTTGTCCTTGAAACCAGACAGTGACTCGAGTGATGGGAAGAAAACCCTTGACTCCAGATTGTAGAACTGAGATGCCACGTAAGAGGTGAATGCCCTATGAGAAATGGGGACCATGAATGGGCTGGTTGTAATATGGTGATTGGTGGAGGGTGTTCGGCACTTTGTTGGGAGTGAGGGGAGGTAACTGATTTCATTAAAACCATAAGCACCAACATGGTTGTAAATATGTGGTCCAGACTTCAATCTCTAAAAGTATCAGAACAGCTTACCGAGGGGGTGGGGCAGGGATGTTGGAGGGGTGCCTGAGACATAGCTGGGGGGACGCTGACACTGGTGGTGGATGTGGGGTTGGGACATTGTGTGCCTGAAACGGTTACTAACAGCGTTGAAAATCATGCTGCCTAAATAGAAATTGATAGGAAAAAATATATGTGGTTGGCTAACAATTTAAGCCAGTAGGAAGACTTAGTCTTGACAACACAACAGGCACACCCAAATGCCCACGGAAATGATGGTGCTCCCTAGGCCTCCCTCTGGACAAAATGCTTTCCACTGATACCTGCTCACACCCACCCAGACTGCAGTCACGGTGCCTGGAGGGGGCTCATGGAGGTGGCAGGAGAATCTGTCCCTGCACAGCTTTCCTGGGAAAATCCTACAACCTTCCCACCTGGGTGGTGATTTGCCACATACGTTAAAAAAAAACCCTCACCCAGTTTTCCCTTCTAGAGGAGTCTCAGAGCCCCACCCTAAGCCAAATTGTGGGGCCACCCAGAAGTGCCTGAGAACTGTCACTTGCAAACAGGAAACCCTTTGCCTGTGGAGCATTGGGCACTTTTTCGACGAAAGATCAAAGTGTCCCCAAGCCTGGTTCATTCCCGCCCAGCCCTGGCACATGGCTGACTCGGCCATCTGGAGGGCGACTGTGATTGATGAGAGCAGCACTTGACTTCAAATCAGAGTCACGGGAAAAGTCATTCCCCCTTCAGGCTGTCATCTTACCTCTCCGGGTCCCCCTGACAACCTCTTCCTGACCCAAACACACTTCCTTGAACAGTCCTGGCCACAGAGGTGACACACTGTATTTTAATTTAATTAAAAATCTTTTATTAAAGCACCATGATTTATAAAGGCACTCACAGTTGAGTTTTGGAGATACACTCTTGTAGCACCCACCAGCTTCCCTTCACCAAAGTTCCTAGGGCCCCTCCCATATCCCCTCACCCAGCCTGCCCTCTCCACAGCCACATTTCTAAGTTAGTTGTTAGAGTTTGGGTCTCTTGGTTTCAGGGTTGTTGACTCTGTGACTTGGACATTTGGCTCCATCATTCCTTCACACAACCATGTACCCGACTCTCCTGACCTGGCCCCGGTTGTTTCTCATCTCTCTCTTCTCCCCCACCCCTCCACCCTTTCTTCCTTTCTCTTCCCTATTTTAAGTGAAGCTATTGCTTTATCAGCTTCATTAGGTAGCATGGACGTATAGGTCCATCTGTCTTGGAACCTCCTACTTCTTTTGGGTCCTTCCCACCCAGACGAAGCAGGGTTACCACACAAGCCCCCAGCCCCTGCCCACCCCGCTGCAGGCCTGGGAGAGTCTAGCTGGCCTTTCGGGGAATGTGAGCTGGAGTCCTGCCAGCAGGAGCCCCCAAACACCAAGAGATCCATGAAAATGGAGCCAGAATCAATGAGGAGGACCCCCTGGGGTGGGGATCGGTCCCAAAACACTAAGCAGACTCTGAAGACAGCACCTCCAGCCTTAAACTTGCACTTTTATCACCACCAGGTCAGCGAGGACTGGATATTTTGAAGATTGAGAGAAACAACTTCCTTTTAGAGGCAAACAGAAGAGTGTACAAATTCATAGCAAAATAGCTTTTTTTCTTAGCTATGCCTTCTTCCCCTTTTATTGCTTTTTTTATTGAGTCATCATAGGATACAGTTACAAAGCTTTCATGATTGAGTTTCAGTATTACAATGATGGAACACCCATCCCTCCACCAGTGTACGTGGAAACATCATCAATGCCCCCAGTATCCCTCCCGCCAGCCCCATCCCGCCCCACCCCCTGCATCCATGGCAGACAATTTCCTTCTTTCTCTCTCTCCTTTTGAACATTATCGTTTGCAATACAGGTAATGAGAGGCCACGATGTTTTAAACGTGTTCAATCCTATGGAGAGGCAGCAGGAAAAAACAAAGTGGCTGTGTAGGATGCTGTTTGATCTAATAGTGACTCTCTTCGGAATATCTTGTGACCCACTGGAAAAATATCTACTCATAATCCATTCCAAAGCTTTTCCCACACATGTTCAGAGCAACAGCATTAGTAACAGGAAGAAGTGAAAACAATCCAAATATCTACCAGTTGGTGAGTGTATAAGCAAAATGTGATATAACTATGCAAAGGAATATACTTTGGTAATAAAAAAGAACAACGTACTAATAAAACCTACAATATGGATGGACCTTAAAAGCACACTGCTATGTGAATGAACTCCAAAGGGTTAAATGATTCACTTACTATACATATATTTTCTTAAAACTATATATTTGTGGTTGCCTAGGGCTGGGAGTGGGGGGAGGACAATAATGCAGTTCCATGTAAGTGGACACTGTGATCTTCCGATTTTTTTCTCATTTTTTAATTAAGACACAGTGATTTACAAAGTTATTCATAGTTGATTCTTAGGCATCCAATGTTCCAACACCAGTGACACCACCAATGTCACCTCCCCTCCACTAGCATCCCCTACTGGACGATTTGAAGGGAGTAGAAGTATTCTAATGCTGGAGTGTGATCACAAAAGCACAGCTCTGTCAATTTACTCAAAACTACTGGACAGCACACTTACAGTAGTTGAATTTTATGGCGTATTAGTTATGCCTCAATAAATCTCCTATCAAAAAATCTGTTGCACTTGAGTTTTTCCCTGATATTTGGTAGAGATTGTTATAGAAAGAATACTCTATTGGGAGAGGGAAAAAAAACCCACCTACACCCAAGTCCTGAGGCTTCCATGATTAACTGCACTGCTGAGGGCACACCACTGATTTTCTCCTGCCTCACTCTCTCAAACAATAAAGTAACTGATGGGTTCTGAAGTACTTACCGTCCATCTCTCCTGTGCAATGAGATTTGGTAAGCTGACCACTTATATTTCAATCGTGGTGTACTTGGTGACAGCTTCATGTCTGTGAGTGACGGGAGCTTCCTTAGAGCCTTGAAGGTCCAAGAAGGAGCTTCTTACAACTGCCATGAGTCTGTGGCGCAGTGACCAGACCCAAGGGAGACGATCCAGGCTGCAGTTTCCCTTGTCATCGATAAGCCCTGCCTGGCGGGTTGGGACACTGCAGCCCCCATATGCAGTTGTGTCAGTTGTTTGCTGTCCAGGGAAACCCAACCAAAGTCCATCCTGTGCTCTTCTTGCTAAACTCGGTGAGTCCACGTAGGAATAAAACCATGCACAGGAGGAGCGCACTTTCCTAACGTGAATAAAAGCAATGCAGGGGACAGGCAGCAGACCTGCCCTCTGGGGCCTCAGGAAGGGGTGCCCTGCCTCGGTCTCAGAGAAGATCCCAATCTCACCCCTGGTTGCTGCTGTTGCCTTCTCAACCTTCCTCTCCTATGCCCACAGCCCCTAACGACCCCAAATAGCATCTCTGTTCCCTGCAGTCAAATGTAGAAATTTTCATCCATGTACTAAATAAATCAATGCCTGGAGCAATAGCACAGCAGGCAGGGCATTTGCTTTGCACGAGGCCGATCCCGGGGTTTGATTCCTCCATCCCTCTTGAAGATCCCAGCAAGCTACCGAGAGTATTCCGCCCACATGGCAGAGCCTGGCAAGCTACCCATGGTGTATTCAATATTCCAACCACAGAAACAAGTCTCAAAATAGAGACGTTACTGGTGCCCGTTTCAGCAAATCGATGAACAATGGGAGGACAGTGCTACAGTGCTACAGTACTATATAAACCAATGCCCCTCAGTTCCAACTGTGTCCCCATTATACTGAAGTGACAGGATGAGGTGTCCCTGAGGTTTGGGGACAGAGTCCAGCCAGCTGCTGCCTTCCTGTCCACATTTCCCTAGAAGGGAAAAGCAAAATTGATAAAAGTTATCTCATGAAAGCCACAGAAGAGTACAGTGGCAGAACTCTCTGACTATCTGACTCCACCTCTCTCTCTTGCTACCTAGAGCACATTTTCTTTGCCTTTCAAGACTCAATGATGCACCATACCCTGTTTAGGCAATGCCTCCCATGATGAGCTTCACAATAAAGACATACAAAATGTACCTCTCAACTTAATCCTTCTTTTGCTCTCCTCCTCCCCCCTCCTCCTCCTCCACCACCACCTCCTCCTCCCCCTCCTCCTCCCCCACCACCTCCTCCTCCACCTCCTCCTCCTCCTCCTCCTCCTCCTCCTCCTCCTCCTCCTCCTCCTCCTTCTTCTTCTTCTTCTTCTTCTTCTTCTTCTTCTTCTTCTTCTTCTTCTTCTTCTTCTTCTTCTTCTTCTTCCTCCTCCTCCTCCTCCTCTTCCTTTTCTTCTTCTCTTTCTCTTCTTTTTCCTCCTTCTTCCTTTTTCCTTTCTCCTCCTCCTCCTCCTCCTCCACCTCCTCCTTTTCCTCCTCCTCCTCCTCCTCCTCCTCCTCCTTCTTCTTCTTCTTCTTCTTCTTCTTCTTCTTCTTCTTCTTCTTCTTCTTCTTCTTCTTCTTCTTCTTCTTCCTCCTCCTCCTCCTCCTCCTCCTCTTCTTCCTTTTCTTCTTCTCTTTCTCTTCTTTTTCCTCACTCTTCCTTTTTCCTTCCTCCTCCTCCTCCTCCTCCTCCTCCTCCTCCTCCTCCTCCTCCTTCTCCTCCTCCTCCTTCTCCTCCTCCTCCCCCTCCTCCTCCTCCTCATGTATAACAGCATGTGTTGCTGCCACCTACATGATACCTAAGCACTTGTCGCCTGCATCTCCCCATGGGCACTTAAACACTTTAATGCTGGGATGTGTGCTGGAGTTCTCTCTCCACTGGGAAGAAGACCTTATTGTCTCCTGTGCATGTATCTTACCTTACCTCCTGTTATTTCTCAATAAACTTGTTAGAGTTTAAAGAAAAGAAAAGGTCCAAATAGAGAGCATCCCTGGTCAGAGAGCTTTCCTTTATACCAGCTGGGGACCAAAACTTAAGAGCATGATATTTCAGTGAGTGAGGGTGTCTGCCTTTCACGCAGCCAACATGGCCGACCCGAGTTCGATTCCTCCGCCCCTCTCGGAGAGCCCGGCAAGCTACCGAGAGTATTCGATATGCCAGACACAGTAACAACAAGGTCTCCAATGGAGACGTTACTGGGCCCGCTCGAGCAAATCGACGATCAACGGGAGGGCCTTTACTTTACTTTTTAATGAACTAAGTACTCTACAACGGTTGGGAAATATCTAATTATTTCTCTTACTAAAACAATCCAGCTGTGTCTTTTTACACTATGCTATTTCACAAGCCCTCTGAAATAATTTGCAACTCTGTCACTATATTACTAAATTAGAGGGCATAATTCTCCCAATTAAGCATTTAAGTCAAAAAGAAAAAGAAAAGAAAGAGGGAAAAGTTCTCCCGGCATCAATTACTAAACTTTAAAGAAACTGAAGGCTTGTTCTGCCAAACAGTGGGTGCTACATCTGAGGTCTGTCTCTCCTTCAAACTAGCAACCAGATGTTTGTTCTCAAGCACATTTCCTCCCTGTGGTATTGAGAGCAAATTAAAAACTTCCTGACACAGAACTTCATGGAAACACTTTTTAATAAAGATTATTGTGTTATCAAGAAATCCAACAAAAATTTTCAGTAAGTGTTAGTCCCTATGAAACAGTAGATGAAATTCAGCAACAAGAGAAAACGTAGAAACTGCAGGCAGCAGATGTTCATTCAGCTTCAAACTTGACTTCAACCTGCAGATTGCCCATTTTTTCTTTACTCTTTCATTTTCTCCCTGAGCATTTCCTTTTTTTATTTTTTTATTTTATAAGGTAGTTCACAATATTTTATTACATTTAATAATATTCAAACACCAATCCTACCACCATTATACCTTCCCACCACCATATCTGTGTGTTTCCACGCCAAGCCCCAATCCCTGTCCTAAAGCAGAACCGAAATAATATATTTTGTATTGTTTGTTATGAAAAACCGCTGAAAATGGTACAAAAAAGGTATTCATAGAGGAAAAGTGTGAAAATTGTTCTACTTTGGGAGGGGCCGTTAAGACCTTCTTTAAGATATCACTCACATGTTGTTAAAAGTTGAGTGTTGTGATCTTTTGTGTATATATATATATATATATATATATATATATATTTCCCTCTATGATTGCTTGCTTACTATTTGAACCCCATCAAATGTGTTGTGGGCTGGAGCGATAGCACAGCGGGTAGGGCGTTCGCCTTACAAGTGGCCAACATGGCCGACCCGAGTTTGATTCCTCCACCCCTCTCGGAGAGCCTGGCAAGCTACCGAGAGTATTCGATATGCCAGACACAGTAACAACAAAGTCTCCAATGGAGACGTTACTGGGCCCGCTCGAGCAAATCGAAGATCAACGGGAGGGCCTTTATTTTATTTTATTTAAATGTGTTGTGGTACTCTTGGAGAATGAGTAGGGAGTGTCTTATGATGTGTTGTGGCCACGAGGTCCAGGAATAGGTTAACTCATGCATGAGGCTCAGCCCAAGCGTGTGGGGAGGAGCCTTGAGCATGGTGATGGTTGGGTTCTGGAGGTTTTCGGCTGCCGGGGCTAGGTCTCTTGGGGTCGGGAGAGCTCTCACCCACCCCGCTCTGGGGTGCCCTTAGTGAAACAGGGTGGTGAGAAGTCCGGTGGCATGGCTGCCTCTAAGCATTTCTAAATTTAGACCAGAGATTCTGAACCAGGGTGATTTTTTTACCCCAAAGATATTTGGAGAGGACTGAAGGACATGTTAGGTGTCATGTCCTTGGGGTGCCACTGGTTTCTTGTAAGTAAAGGTTGGAATGCTGCTCAACACCCCACAATCACAGGCCATTTTCCCACAACAGAATTACGCAGTCCAAAGTTACAGCAGTTTCGGGGTTGAGAGATGCTAGTATAGACAAGACGATTTTATCTAGGTTCAGGTCACTGTGGACGAGACATGCTTTAAGTCTGAGCTGAGTTTGCAATCTAGTTAAGACGAACATATACACATTTCCAGTGCTAAGCTGCAGTGCACCCTCCCAGGCTCTGTCTCCACAAGAACAATACCTGTGTCTTGGCAAGATAAGGGGAGAAGGCAGATTGACAAAAATCCAGGGTTAAGGAAGGGCGTCCAAGAGGTTAGCGTAAGAACCAGGCAAACAAAGGATGGGGAAAGGGTGAGTGAGTGTATCTCCACACAGTTGTGGAAAGCAAGGGAAGGAAGAGACAGATCCAGCAGCACCACAAGGGGAAGCCAAGCTGGGTCAAGTCAGGAAGTTTGTCATTCAAAGGTCATCACCCTGGTGCCCTGGAAGATAATGAACTTGAGCAATGGAGACCATACATGAGATCACCAGGGAAGAGAGGAACTAGGTACAGATGGTGATCATAGAGAGATGAGTTCAGAAACAGGAAACAACACGTAAGTTTTTATGGATCTTAACACAGTGAGTGGGGAAAAAAGAAGGTTCTAGAATGACTTAAAATTTTTGGTTTGTCAAAAGGGAATGCCCTGCCACAGAGGCAGGGTGGGATGGGGGGCTGGGAGTGGGAGGGATACTGGGACTACTGGGGGTAGAGAATGGGCACTGGTGGAGGGATGGGTACTCGATCATTGTATAACTGAAACCCAAGCATAAAAATTTGTAAGTCTACTACTGTACCTCATGGTGTTTCACTAATAAAAAAAAATTTAGTTTGAATTCAAGTGTTTCCTCTGGAGGTTTCTTCAAACTTCCTAGACCCGTGTTCTATTATTGTCTGCCTCCAGTAACCTTTCTCCTCTCCTCATCTACCACAACCAGTTACCTCTACCATGAGCATTGGTCTTGACTAGACATTTTCATAAGAATCTTAATTTCTATCCAACATTATCTGACTTCCTCTTATCTTACTTCTTTAACATTTACTCAACATCCTTTATGCATCAAAATATGCAGCTCTTGTCCCATCACCTTTTCATCACCTGTGATCCTCTACACTTTTCAGTGATTTGCATGTCCACTTTGAGTCTCTGACCCACCCGTGAAGAACACTGCCCAGTCAAACCCTCATTCCTGCCTCTTCCCCACTTACATTATCAAAGACATTTATTATTACCCGGGCTCTTTCTGTATTTCTCCTGAAGCTGCATATTACTTCACAACTGTCTCAGGGTAAAACATTAATCTAAATGATACCAACCATATTGTGTGCCTACCGTGAACAAAAGAAATTATAGTACACACATCAGAGTGAGTCATGATCACAAACTTCACAGGGGGACACCCATATTGATTTTTTTCCCATCTCCTCTCCTTCTTGACTTTTTACTTTTGCTTTTGCATAAGTGTGTGAAACACATGCAGACCAGAAACTTGTGTTTTCCTGGGTCTCTGAGACAGAACAAGTCTACTTTCAGCATATGTGATACAGGAAGTGATTTCATATGTAAAGTTCATTAGACTTCAATCCATCTTCCTCTTCCATCACCCAAGAAAACTTTTCTTAACAAAGTCACCAAAGAACATCAACCAAATCCAAAGGAAGTGGGTGAGCTAGTACTTGACATCTTATTAGTATTTGACCTGTTCCCTTCTCTGAAAACCTCCCTCTCACTCCCTGGGGAGATTATAAGTCTAGAACACTCTGTCCTGAATGTAAAGGCAATCATGCCTCCCTTTTTCTGGCTCTGAGTTCAATAAACAGTAAGTAAACAGTAGGTTTTAGGATGGTAGGGTTGGGAAGATATGAGATGGGAAACTACAGGACCTAATGAAGGGGTGAGGAATCAAGGAAGAGATGCTACTAGATTGTGCCAATGGGGAGGCGATGAAATCTGGGAATCCACCCAGAAAGAGAAAACTCCACAATTCAGAGCACTGGATGAGTGAACCATCGGAAAATCATGGAAAGAGACAATTCTCGGGCTACCAAGGGACTTTCAAGAATTTATTCTTACTTGACCTCCATGTAGCTTTCTTCCTAAGGAATTAGAAAGAGGAAATATGCACCAAGAGTTATGCAAGGAGGTGAATCGGTGTGGAGAGATATGAAAGAAGATTGCAGGAGACTCCCACAACACACCTGTCACAGTGAAAGCCAGATAATTTGGGTCCTTGGGAAAGTATGCATAAAGTTAGCACACAGAACCACTGCTGTTTTGAGGATTTATCAGTTCATTAAAAGCCTAAGTTTATATGTTTATCCCACTGGTCACAGTCCAGGTTTCACAACATCCCTTAATGTCCAAGGGTCCTACGGTTTCTCAGGGTCCACATCTTCAGTATCCTATAGTTTCTAGGGGTCTGTGACTCCACATGTCATGATAATCCCTTTATGCCCGTACCCAGTGCTCTGGATGTCTGTTGGTCTGTTGCTGTGGTCCATCTCTTTTCTGCTGGTGCTCACAGTATGACCCGTTTCTTTGTTCTCCATCTGACTGCATGCATGTGACATACCCTTTCTTCTAACACCTGTGCGTGTTTGGTGTGAGGGTGGGGGACACATAAAGAGGGCAATAGCTGGAAAGAGACTAGTTTAATATCTTATTTGTCCCTGCCCTTAGCCATTTCTGCTGCCCAACTGATCTTGCAATGCTGGAAAGATTTGAAAATGACCAATTGGATTAACTAGATGACTTGGTACTCTCTGTCTTCAACAGGTACAGAAGCTTTCCTCAGAAGAAATTCCCCCTGAGAACACTTCCCCTTTAAGATTTAGTCTACTGAATTGAGAGAAACAGTAAGCCCAGACTCTGGTCCTTTTTTTTTTTCAACAACCCTAACAAATAAATGCAAATACCACCTCCAGGTCATGATCTAGTGGATGAAGTTTCTGGCATCTCTCTCTCTTCTGGTCTTGGGTGACTAGCACTGAAGCTGCCATCTTGAACTGAGAAGTGGAAGCCATATGTCAACTTGGCAGAACCAGGGCTTATAGACATCATATCCTGCAGCATCCTCTCTGTGATTCAAGAAAAGAATCTGTTTTATCTATTGTGTTATGTTTGGGATTTCTTTGTTTCATATTTTCTAACACATAACTTTCAAATAGGCCATGCCTAACTGTAAATAGACCCATATATGACTCTAAGAAAGCCTGGGATTGAATTTCACTTGATGGCTCATCATTATTATGCATCATATTATGAAATATTCTTGTCACATCTGTTTCTGCTGCTAACGCCTCCAATTTAGTTCATCTCATAACTCTAACTTGACTTTTGTTATCAATCTTGCTTCTCTTCCCATTTGCAGACCACTCAAATATCTCTTTCAAGATTTGCCCTTCTAATTCCCTCTACCACTGCAGGGGGCCCCGGTAACCACTCTCCGGCCCGCGGAGGTGGCCCGAGGATTGATCCGATGGTGCAAGGAGGGACCAACCGAATGAACACGAGACACAAGAGACAGAGTACAGTTTAGAAACAGAGAGAAAAAGGGACAGGCTTTATTGAGGGATACAGGCTGTTTATATAGGGTCCGGGCAGCTCAGTCAGGAGCAGAGGCAATATAACCATATATGGTAAGGTCAGCAACAAGAGCTTTACCTAACATTCAAGGTAGACATTTGCACATCAAAGGGTCTTGTGGCAGTAGGTGCATCCTGAGCTTTACATTTGTATATCAAAGGGTCTTAGGGAGTAGATGCATCCTGGAGGTTACTATAGATAAGGCCAGATAAGCTGTCAGCCTGATGTGTGGCTATAGATCTGGTATCTGCTGAGATCAGGAAGTCCTGGGAGACTGTCACCAATGTCTGTCCCAAGCAGTTCCTAACATGGGAACCATGGCCAGGGTCTATGAGAGGGCTCTTGGCTTCCCACATCTCCCCCTTCGATATTATATAAAAGCCTCGTTCAGGGAGGTAGTGGCTGGGTCCCCCCGAGACTGCAAAATACCTCTGTTTTGTGGAGGGGAGGATGAGATGCCCATCCCTCAATACTCCTTGCTAGAAGGGAATTGTGGAAAAAGGCAGGGACAGAGGAACCTCCATGCAGACCCAGCATGCCTCTCAGGGAGTCGGAAACTGGCCACAGGGCCATCCCTTGCAGTGCTTTGCCTTGCAACTGACGGGCTCCAAAACGAAAAAAAAGGGGGTGCAGGGAGTGGGTCCGACGCCACTACTCCCGCGACGGGATGGTCCATTCGATAGACAGGCGGGAGAGCTCAACTGACCCAGCGGAGGCCTGTGACAGCCTAGCATCTTCCATAGCCTGGCGAATATAGTGCACCTATATGGGGTTGGTAGATAGAGAAGCTATCTGTTGTCTAACAAAAGCGATAATTCGGTTAAAAATGCAGGGGCCAACTGTAGCAATCAATAAAAGGGCAGTCAGGGGACTCAAGGGTGGCAACAAGTAAGGAAGTAGAGTGTGCAGGGCCCGCCCAGAGCTAGAAGACTCAGGTTGCCAGTGTCTCTGCTCCAAACCTTCCCTAGTTCAAGCATGGAGTTTTTAATCACTCCACTGTGGTTAACATAAAAGCAACACTCCTCCCCCAAGGCAGCACACAATCCCCCCTCTTTCATAAAGAGCAAGTCCAGTCCTGGGTGGTTTTGAAGGGCAATCTCCGACGTTAGCAAATCCTCGAGGTGAGAGATGGATTTTTCAAGGCGCTCTAAATCGGTATCCAGGGCGACACGAAGTGTAGCTAAACCGGAGTCCTGTGAGGTCATGGTGGTGATGCGCGTACCGGTGCCCGCAAGGCCAAGGGTGAACAGGGCAGAGATGGTGAGGGCGGTGACAGGTTCCTGGTGGACAGTGGGGTGTGGCAACATCGCGCCGGGACCAGTAATCATAAAGGGTGGAAGTTGGGTGGTACAAAATACGGGGACCACCAGAACAGTCATACAGAACTGTGAAGAGGAGTCGAAAACAGAGGCAGCAAAATGAGGAGTCAGGCCTGTCACTAAGCAGAGCCACCAGGCATCCTCAGTCGGGTCAAAGGAGGCAACCACTAGGGCCCAGAGAGTGTCAGCAGAGCCAGACTGGAGAGGAGGCAGAAATGGTGCTGACCTTATCTTAATCTCACTTAACAAAAACTGTACTCTGCAATGCTTCCATAGATACTCAAAAAGCCTTAAAAAATGCTCACAATTAAAGCTCTTACAAGGTATGTTCACTGGGCAAATTATCACTTTACATTAGAAATCAACTAAAAGACATCTTAAAATTCTGATTTCCAGGAAAACACAAATACAAAAGATTAAAGCACTCATAGATTATTATGAAACATTAAGTATTTCACACTTGTGTACAAAGCTTTCTGAAAAACAGGGCTAGGTTGATACCTGGTGACAGGGTTTTGCATGAAATAAATAATAGCATGTACTTTCAAGCACTGGACAGGTTGATTAACAATGTAGTTAATAAAATTTCCCACATTTTCCATGAAATTCTCCATTCTCAGACAGAGACCATTACAGAAGGCTGACATCTGAGATTATTCCACTTTATAACTCTTGGAAGTTCTAGAAATTTTAGTTACTAAGAGTCTCAGAGATCAGATAGAGCACTGGTAAGACTAATTTTGCAACAAATTTTATAACTCTAGAAACTCATGTTTAAACTAAACCATTACTTTTTTGAACCTGTTTTCATGTGTCATAGTTATTTTAACACCTTCTAGATCAAATATTCTAATCCAATGAAGATACAAATATGTACATTAACATAACATAAGACCTATGATCAATTTTTACAAAACATGATAAAAACTTCTTTGGCTTAATTATAATAGTTCTTGTACCTTAATTATTTAAAATCATGAGCTTTCTATACCAGATATTTTTAACAATTCACAAAAATACAAACATGCTTTCAGACACAGAAAAAACCCTTTGGATTATTTAACCAAACTTTGATATTAGCATAAGAAAATATTTGAATTTCTGTGTGAACACAAAAAGGATGGCAGCAATCTATCTTTCCCACCGCCCGCATTCAGTAGTGTCCCCAACTCCAGGGAGGTGGATGGCAATGGGCAGGAAAAGGAAGGAAACCTTATGGCCAGGCTGCTTGACCTTAGTTGCAGTTTATTCCAATCCTCTCTTCATTTACTCTTGTATCTCTTCTGCCTCTCCCAGCCCATTCTTACAGTCTCATTATATCCCATAAAAGAAACTCAGGTTCTCTCAAACATGTTTTCCCCTGTTCTCTCAGACCTCCTAGTAGAGAACCCTGAAATCTCCTCATATAGATCATGGTACCTCTAAAAGGGCAATATAGTGATGTCATCAAAAGAAGAAAGAAGATTGAGGCAGCAACATACATTGCTTCTTTACATCTGCAGGCCAGTAATTTTGGCCTCACCTTTTACAAGCTACAAGCACTTGGATTAGCACATCAAACACCAATCTACATCTCAAAGATCAGGCCTGGCTAGCACCTGAGTGAGATCTGCTCTGTGAGAGAAGCTGCCTCTAACAGCAAGGTTTCTGTGAGATAAGGGAAGCTGCTTCTTGCAGTATACTGAAATTTTTTACTGAAGGCAGTTTGAAAGGGAAAAAATGTTTAGCTTCATCCAAACTAGTCAGGACATTCTTCTAGGACAGATTCTCACTTAGCAGATTGACTCACAATTTACAATACAAGTTCAGTGTCCTAGAAGGATCTGATCTTACAAATTAACAGATTCTGACTAGGGGAAAAGCTGATTAACTGGTTGGGGAGGAGAGCATATATAAGTGGTTACTGAAAAACAAAGGAATAGAGGTGACTCAGGAGCACTGTGATGGGTGTAGCCTGATAAACCTTAGCTCCTTGTATCAAGGAAGAATGAACAAATCCAATTGTTATCCTATAAATTGCCACTGTTTAGGAAAATAAGGAAACTTCATTTTAATGGCTTCTGTACCTCTGTAGTTTATAAAAGCGGCCTACTTTTTCATTAAAGTTAGGTCTACTTTTTCATTAAAGTTAGCTGAGGCTTGTAAGATAAAGTCTTGCTTTCTCTGAACTCTTATTTCACTTTAGTTTCAGGCTCTAGTTCCATAGCTCTTCTAGATAGTACAAGATTCTTAAGTTCAAAAGGATTTCAACTGTTAATCACATAATCATTAATGTTATTCTATCAAGAAATTTAGATTGAGAATTCTGCTTTCTCTATAGGCTCAACCTTCTAATAAGGATTCACCCTTGTCTGACAGGTTCCAAAAACAACTGCATTTCTTAAATCACTGGGTAGCATATCACTAACTTCTCTAAAATTTCTATTACTGATTTCAGTCTGGTTCCATCACTCAAGTGTTCCACATAGACAGATAGACAGACAGACAGACAGACAGACAATGAACTGACTAAAACACCAAACATACATATGCACACATCTGCAATTGATCAATCAATCTGACCCTTCAAAAGATGACAGGGAGAAACTGATGGTCTGAGAAAGCAAGGGACAGTCCCCAGGGCAAAGAAACCTTATCAGATTGGGACCACTGCTCCCCATTTCCCAGCCTAAACAGCCAGTCTCCTGCTGTTAAAAATGGATCAGGAAAGCACTTGTTGGTATAAGCTGGCAAAATAAATTATCACAAAGATGTTACCACTTTTTGGCCAAGGCTAATTCTGAGGCAGGAAGATTCTTATCAGACATGGGGATAGGCTCCTTAGTTACACACTTCTTTGTTTCCAATGACAGTTAATCATAAGATCTTGCATTTTCCTGCCTCCTCTGCTTTGATATTCCTATTTCTTTTGTTTACCTGCAAAGATCTGACTCCAAAATGATCTGGTAATGCAAACTGCCATTCACTGGCTATCTTTCCCCACTCTACTCAGGTGACATGGTGTTATGGTGGTCAACAAGATACTCTTTATCTAAACTGCCTAGTTGGAAGCTCCTAGGATATTTTTCTAATTGCAAGCAATAATCTAAAAAAAAAAATGGATGGTTCCTTGGCAAAACTTTTTTCCAGGTCTATACTTTGGCCTTTCGAGGGGATTCTAACCCCCTGTAAATTGGCCTTTACTTTGGCCTTTTACCCCTTTTCTTTTCTTTTTTTTTTTCTGAACTGCCTTCATTAGCATTTCAATTGACCTCTATCTTCTAGTTAGACCTGGGTGGGGAAAAGGATCTTAAGCCTGGAAATTGGCCTACCTTAGTTTCCCAGAGTCTTTCTCACTAGTGGGCTTCCTCCTAGTGGAGGGTGACGCAAAACAGACAAAAGAGGGGTGCCTCTTTGCAGAGACCATTCACACAGAGATTATCACATTCCTTCCCTATGCCCCCTAGAGATTTCCAGGGGAGTATACCTTCACAGCAGATTTTCTACAGATTACCTCTTTTACTGGAGCCACATGGTTTGTTGAGAAGGAATCTTGTGGGGGCCAATCCACACCAAAGGAAGGTCATTCTGATGAACAATAAATGCCAAACTTACCTTTCTTGACCCTCAAGCCCAGATCCTGAGCTTTCCTGTGGATCTCAGAGAAGTGATTAAGAATTAAAGCCTTGGGGGTCGATCGATTCTGACCCATGTCAAACAATCTTAACAAGCAGAACTAGGAGAAAGATATTAAGGCAATACACACACTAGGAACACACGCACAGATCACACTCCTACACTCGCTCGGACCGGTCCTCCACTTACACGGGTGCGCACCACACTCACCAGTCACACAGAGATTTCCGAATTTGCCCAAAGGGCGTGTACGTGATTTTCACCTTCAGGGTTTCAGTTCTTCCAAGTCTTCTCCTGGCGCCAGGTTTTCCAGATCAAGTTACTAATTAGTGGTGCATAGCTCTGGAATTCTGCAGCCAAAGAGAGGTCATTTTCTCTTGCAAATACATTTTAGGGTTGTAAGGGGGAGGTCAGGAAGAAAAGGTAGAGGTGTGGGGGCCATTTGGGCTCTTGATATCGGGCAGCCTCCTGCTGGCGGTCTGCCTCATCCTTTGGGGATAGGACAGAAGGGGAGTCATGGTGGGGAGCAGAGGGTGGATCTGTGGGATTGTCCTTAAGAACTGGGTATAAACGAGGAACATTAGCCTCAGAAACAGACATGAGGATAGTAACTGAGGGGTACTGGGACATGTACTTCTTCACGGGAGAGGAGGCCCGAGAGATTTTTCTCTCATAAGAAGGCCTCTGAATCTTTCACAGCATCCTCTACATCCGATTCAAAATGCCCTACAATCCACAAGGCTCCGGGGACCTCTCCTGGGCCGAGGGTCAGATAGAAATCATTCAGGCACTCCCAAGTTTTTTTTTTTTTTCTCAATCTCATTTAACATGACAAAGCTACTCTGTAGTGCTAGTAACTGGAACCGGGAGAGAGTCCCTAAGACCCACAACAAAGAGTTTCCTTTTGCTAAGCAAATTTCCCAAGGTCCTAAGAAAGGAGGGTGGAGGGAAAGGGAAAGAGAAAGGCGGCGTTTTCAAATCTGGGGACGTGGATGTGCTTAACTGACGAGTACCTAACGACGCACAGTTTTTCTTCTGCGGGGGACGCGATTTTATTCTGGGAATCGCGGCTGTGACCCCCTCATCCTGTCACGGGAGACTTCTAGCGGCGAGCGCCCTAGTGGCTTTTAAGTGCTCGACCCGTGCCCGCAGGGAGGAAACGCCGGGAAATGAGAGTGAGAGGGAGAGAGATCGGCCCACTAACTGGGCCACCTGAAACACATTTGGGCTGATAGAGGGGGAGGGGATAGAGGGAGGCCGAGAAGGGCCGGGGACTGTGGAGCAGAAGGGCCGTAGCCCTTTAAGAAGGTCTCTAAGTTTCATTGCCAGTAAGAAAAGGCCGAGATGGGGATTTAAGACAGTCACAGCCCCTACATTTTCAAGAAGAAAGAAATTGACAAGGTCCTTTTTCTTTAGGTAGATTCCTCGGTGCTTAAGGGAGGTCTTTAAACCACGAACAAACAATTCCTTCTTGCTTAAACTCTGACCCATTTTTGGAGGTCAGGAAAAACAGTGTTCAAAGATACAGATACACACGAATATGGAAAATGAGAAATATAGGAAGGAGAGAAGGAGTGAGACAGACTAAAGAAATAGAAGGCAGACAAGACGTAAAGAGAGACGAGACAGGAGATGGGTCACTGGAAGGCTGTCCCCTGCGTGAATACCTGGGAAAAACAGACGCAAGACACGGGGGAGGCCCAACAAAGGGGCCCACTCAGTTGCTTGTCTGGCCAGTGGGAAACAGCCATAGGGAAAGAGAAAGGCGGATGTTTCCCTTGGAACCACAGACAGCCCAACCAGATTCCGTGGCCTTTTCAGGAACCTTAAGGGTGCCCAGCCTTGGAACCACAGACTGGAATCAGAAGCGAGGAAGCCTCTGACCGCTCATTCACTCACACACACATTCCACAAAGGACACAACAAAGGAGCGCGGGGTGGCCTTATCCAACCCAGTGACCGTCTCATATACCTCATATGAGACTGAACACTCAATCCTCCCCTGATGCTGCCCCCTCGGCCTCGATCATGAGGTGGGGATTTTGATTAGGCACGCACTCACCTTTCTGTGCGTCCCGGCGGCCGCCGCTTCCTGCTTCCTGGAGGGGAGTTCGGAGGTCGTCTCCTAGACACCGCCCCGCTTGGGCGCCAGTTGCAGGGGGCCCCGGTAACCACTCTCCGGCCCGCGGAGGTGGCCCGAGGATTGATCCGATGGTGCAAGGAGGGACCAACCGAATGAACACGAGACACAAGAGACAGAGCACAGTTTAGAAACAGAGAGAAAAAGGGACAGGCTTTATTGAGGGATACAGGCTGTTTATATAGGGTCCGGGCAGCGCAGTCAGGAGCAGAGGCAATATAACCATATATGGTAAGGTCAGCAACAAGAGCTTTACCTAACATTCAAGGTAGACATTTGCACATCAAAGGGTCTTGTGGCAGTAGGTGCATCCTGAGCTTTACATTTGTATATCAAAGGGTCTTAGGGAGTAGATGCATCCTGGAGGTTACTATAGATAAGGCCAGATAAGCTGTCAGCCTGATGTGTGGCTATAGATCTGGTATCTGCTGAGATCAGGAAGTCCTGGGAGACTGTCACCAATGTCTGTCCCAAGCAGTTCCTAACATGGGAACCATGGCCAGGGTCTATGAGAGGGCTCTTGGCTTCCCACATCCCACAATACTTGCTTTTATTCACTCTAATTTGGTTTTCAAATTCAGAATGATTTTTTTTGAATACAGGTCTGCCCTCACTATATTTTTCTTTTTAACCCAGGTGCAAGTGAATTTGACTTGGGTATCATTATTGCAGGTACAACACTTTTCCGAACACTCATCTACCTCTACTCTTCTGCCCTTATCTTTTTCTTTAAAACAAAATATAAAGGGACTTCATGAAATAGAATTCAGGGAAATGATATTTGCCTAGACATTTTTGGCCTTTTTAAATGTCAATATTTAAAAGCACATTTATTGTTAATTGTTTCTGATATTCCTGGATTTAACAGAAATTTTTGAAAAGAGAAGCACAAAATTTTAAAGAAATTCTATATTACTTTTAAGGAAATTTCACTGCAAGAATTTTCTCTCATTTAAACTGAAATATCTGTAGTGAAAATTTTAAGCAGTAATCATGTTGTTTTGATCACCATTCATTTAACTGTTACTAACTCTTTCTCACACATACATATCCTATGAAAGTTCAAATTGGGAATCCATTCTACATTCCAGCTAAAAATTGAAAACCACTGAAGCATTTGTCTACAAATGCAAGCTAATCAGTCAGTCCGACATTTTTCAACTCTAGATTGAAGGACAATGTCGTTATATTTAAATTATTCAACAATCACATAACTTATCTCTCTATGACCCATTTTACTTGCAAGATTTTTGTGGCTTGATAGAGTAAGTAGAATACAAAATATGGATCTTGTTGTGTTTTTTTTTTCTCTTGCTCTGTCAGATCAAGAGTATGTAACCTTGGGAAAGGAAATATCCTTTCTCTGACTTTGCTTTCTCATTTGCAAAACAGGGAAAGCAAAGTCCCACTAATTTACTAATAAATTATCTCATTACTGAGTGTAAACACTGTTATTGTTTAGCATTTATTTCTGCAATCTGTCAGGACATTTTGAAACTTCTGCATAAAATATACAACTTAATGCCATGTTTCTCCTTCTCATGTTCCCATTGAGTGTTAGAGGCAGAAAAGCAGAATGATGAACAATTGGATGCTGTAAGTAAAATGCCATTGAATTTATTTTTAAATGGATAAAAGGAAATGTAATTAAACTGCTTAAAATCCTTCCAAATAAACTTCATCCAAATGAGATAAAAAAAAAAAAAGATGAAACTGATCAAGGTAGTATAGTAGATATTTGACAGAAGATGAAGGTTGACTGCAACACTGGAGAATCAATGTAGTATAATGCATCGACATTACAGGTAGAAGGAAAACACCCAAAGCCTGAATCAGACATTTGTCAGTAGCAAGACATTCGTTCAATGACTGAAACTTGTGTCTGGATTCTCAGTGGTCTAAGAAATTCCTCTCTCTGTCTCTCTATCTCTTCCTTCTCTTCTTTATCATCACCTTCTTTTCCTCTTCCACCCCTACTTTCCCCTTCTCCTGCTCCTCTTCCTTCTTCATGAAAGCTTAAGAAGTCAGAATAAAATCACTAACAGGAAAGATAAAGCTCCATATAACTGTTGATCCTTAGATAAAGAATTTATTCTGTTACATTAGCATGCTACTATGATGGAGGGAATCCACTCACATGAAAGTCACTCAAAAAGTCTGTGTTGTTTGTCAACTAAATCTAATGACAAGCTAACATAAACACAAGCCAAAACAAAAAAAAAAAACTTGGTAGAATGAAAACCATAAACATTCCGTTTTTCCCATATATTTTTAATTTATTGCCAAATGATATTTCTAAACCAGCTAGCAAATTCCATGAAATTTTGTTCCAGAATCATTTACCCTGACAGAACTCACGTTTAAGAAAACTATAAACTTTCCTTGAACTTACAGTAAGTGGTCATCCTCATTAATGCTTCTGAAATTTTTTCATTACAGAAACTGACATTTTAATTTTTTAATACTTGTGCATTCTCTAATCAATAGTCTGCACACATAGAGGAACCCCACTTTGAACTGATTGTGAGATTAACTCTATGTATCAGTAGAGATAAATTTATGGAGGTGCATTTTCCTCTCTCAAAGGTTATACATCTTCATCCAAAAATAAAATCATGATTTCCACTAAGTAGTGAATATTTTATGATCAATGGGTCTATCAACTGTCACCTAAACTCTGTCTTATTTGTTTTACTCTTTTTCAGCACGATCAATCTTCAACATGCAATTTAAGTTTTAATACAGCACATTATTTTGTAATATTATCTACAATGTTAATCTACTCATAAAATAATATATGACTATGCATGATAATAAATTACAAATTGGGGGGCGATTGTCTTTCAAGCAAAGACAACAAATTTTTCTGATCATTTTTGTTGCTAATGTAAGGTTTTAAAAAAATGGACATAAGACTAAAGATCAATGATCAAGAATAGAGCACAATTAAAGTACAACATAAATTCCCTGTAATAAACATAGGCTTTGAACCACAGGTGAGTATAAATTGTAAATTCTGCTGATTTTTTTCATAGACACATCTCAGGATAGTGACAAAATACCATTCATGGGAGATACTTATAAAAAAAATAGTTGGAAATAATGTCTCTCAGAGAGAAATATAATTAAGTCTGCACTGCACTGCACTGTCCTCCTGTTGTTCATTGATTTGTTCGAGTGGGCCCAGTAATGTCTCCATTGTGAGACTTGTTGTTACTGTTTTTGGCATATCGAATATGTCATGGGTAGCTTGCCAGGCTTTGCCATGCAGGCGAGATACTCTAGGTAGCTTGCCGGGCTCCCTGAGAGGGGTGGAAGAATCCAAGCCGGTTTACAAGGCAAATGCCCTACCACTGAGCTATCGCTCCAGCACCAATTAAGTGTGATGAAAGCAATATTACAAGAGGCATTCTCATTATCAAGTTCCTCTTGAAAAGTTTTTAGTACAAGTATCCACAAATAAACAGAAAAGCCAAAATGAATCAAAGAAGTTTATTTTAATAAGAATACAGTTGATAATTTATACATTTAAATACATTTTACCCACCTACATCATTTCTCCCTACAACTCTTAAAATGAAAGTTTAATTTTATAGGATACAGAAAACAATAATAAATAGCAGAAAACAAAGCAGGAATCTCAAATTTGTTTTTAAAAGGCAGACATTCCTAAATATGCTTACACATCAAAATCATTTAGAAAGCTTCTTAAAAGTACTATCTTTTAGTCTTCTTCTCAAATACTAAGATTCAATAAATCAGGGGCCCCATGCAAAAAAAAAATGTGATTTTGGCAAGCATTTCCCTTTGTCTGAGTGAGTTTGCATTTGTCATGTAAGATATGAAAGCAAGTGTACCTGCTCCCTCTAACTTCACAGAATTTTCTAATCAACAAGGATTGACACTGTATGTTGGCCCACAGTGCATTTAAGAAGATCTTATAAATCAGCCTAACCAAGGAGGAAAAACCAGAGAAGTGGAAAAGATTGTGTAGGGTACGTTCATACAAAATTTTCCAGAATATTTGTTTTCAGTTTCTTTCCATCTACTGATAAATCTTTAATAACTAACTTGTTCTTTAAATCTTTAATAAATCTTTAATAACTAACCTGTTACTCCAGATATAATATAGACTTTTTGGGGGGTGGGGGGAGCAACTTACAAAGACGCAAATAAAGAATAGGAATAAAAGGAAATTTGTTCTTATGTAACAGCCTTATGTATTGGCATGACAATAAGCTCATTGAAATGTGTGGGACAAATTGTCCCATTTTACCTCTTTGTCATTTCTCAACCTGGTGGTATGAGCTAGATTTGGAGCTCAAACCATCATATCAGGAAGGATACTTGAGGGAGGAAAGTTAAACTGAGAGCTTCTCCTTTAAAAATGGTTTCCAAAAGAAGAAAAGTACACAGAGGGAAGCTTCAGTGGGAGGGAGGTGGGGCATGGGGGTGGTGGAGGGAAACTGGGGACATTGGTGGTGAGAAATGTACGATGGTGAAGAGACAGGTACTGGAACACTGTATGACTGAAAACAGATCATGAACAACTTTGTAACTGTGTATCTCATGGTGATTCAATTCTTTTTCTTTTTTGGTCAATCCCTGGCAATGCTCAGGGATTACTTCTGGCTCTGCACTCAGGAATTACTCCTGGCGGTGCTCAGGGGACCATATGGGATGCTGGGATCAACCTGGGTCTGCTACGTGCAAGGCAAACACCCTACCCACTGTGCTATCACTCCAGCGCCATGGTGATTCAATTTTTTAAAAAACGAAAACTAAAAAATAATAGAATAACATAAAAATGACATCCGACAGATAGTACAGTGATGAGGACGTTTGCCTTGCAGGTGGCTGACCTAGGTTTAATACCTGTCCCTTCCCATTCTTCCCCCACCCCCGGCCCCGACCCAGCCCCGAACACTGCCAGGAATGATCCCTGAGTGCAGAGCCAGGAGTAACCCCTGAGAATTGTTGGGTGTGCCACCCTACACACACATACACCACAGGACTCTGGAGTTTGCACTTTCACCCCCACCCACATCCCACTGTAACCAATTTGATGAGAACTTCATCACATGAAAATCAAGCCATTTGGAAGCAGGACTGGAAAATACAATTTCTTTCTAACCTGATACTGAGTTGAATTTCTAAGGAATGAGGACGAATAAAAATTTCAGGACAAGAAGAAATTCCTGGGATGGCTACATCAGAATACCTACCAATATCTACCAATGATTGTGCATATAAAAAGGCTTATGCTAAAGATATTCATGTGAATTATTAATAATACTAACAAATAATAATAATAGTACTTGAAAATACACTGAATGGCCAGCAATAGAGAAATCATTAGGTAAGCTACTGTGTGTCCATTTAATAAAGTATTATAGAATCATCAGAAAACTTGGCTGCCTGGATCACACCATCATTTTTTTTTATACCTGAAACTGTATCTATCCTTGTCCACTTCCCTCAGATATCCTTTAAACCAGAAAGACTGTACATTTGCCTTGTACATGCCTACCCGGGTTCAATCCCCAGAACCCCCTCTGGTACCCCAAGTCCTGTCAGGAGGTTCTCCTGAACACAAAGCCAAGAATAATCCCTGAGCATTGCAGGCTGTGGCCCCAAAATAAATCACTGTATCACTGTCATCCCGTTGTTCATTTATTTGCTTGAGCGGGCTCCAGTAACATCTTCATTCATCGCAGTCCTGAGATTTTAGCAGCCTCTCCTTACTCATCTTACCCAATGCTGCCATATTGGAGGCTCTTTCTGGGTCAGGGGAATGATGGCCAAAAATAAATAAACAAAATATTTTAAAAGCACTAAAATTTATACAGCTTCCTTAAACTTGAAATAAATAGCACAAAAACATTTTGATTGACATAAATACATCCAGTCTTTGGTTTGTGTCAAACTCAAACTCTATTTGGTGAGAAAAAGTGCCTCATCCAAAATCATAACAAATAACAAAGGCAAGTAACCTTTTCCCATCTCTCAAAGCCTGTCCCAAGACACTGAGCTGGTCAGCAGCCAGGACCATAAGCCCAGCTCACTCTAGAAGCAGGACGAGGTGAGCACACAGACTTAACTTCCAACCGATTCCTACTTTATCCTGCCATTGTTAACCTGTATCGATCCAGAAATACAAATCCAGGGGGCACAGTCTGGGCAGGAGGAAAGGAAGAGAGGATGCAGGCAGAATCCTGATGCTATCTTCTGGTAAAGTTTTATAGACGGGGAACAGAAAGAGTCCAGTTCAAGGCACAAATCTGTTCTTTACATGTCATCATTAGGTCTGAGAACAGAAAAGCAACACAAGAATGGTGTCTTTCAGAAGAAAAATAAATGTGTGTACAGCAAAAGAGTTAGAAACTGGGAAGACCAGTTGGTACCCTGCGTGTACACAGCATCTCCGTCCAGTTGAGGTTCAAGGAGAAATCTTTCCATTTCACCCATGGGCAGAGAGAAGACTCAAAAGCATCCCTTCTCCCTTCACAAGACCACGCTGGAAGAAGCTTCTTTGTTTGAATATCAGTACCAATAAAAACACTTCTCCAAATCTAGAAAGATCAATGGAGAAACAGATCTTTGATGAATGTTCTGCATTAGACCGATGAACCTCGCAGTAATTATTTGGCACCTTCAGTAGAAGGCTGGCTATTTCAAACACACCTGCAGAATATTCATGAGGCAAAAATGAGCTGAGACAAACAACAAGAGCATGATAATACACAAGAGCTGGCCTCACAGGATGGAAAAGAGACTTGAAGATTCAATGGCAGAGTTAAAATTGAAAAGTGGATAAGCACAATTTCTTTTTTTTTTGTAGTGGCATTTCACATTATTTATTTATTTATTTATTTTATTTTTTAATAGTGAAACACCATGAGGTACAGTTATAGACTTATAAATTTTTGTGCTTGGGTTTCAGTTATACAATGATCAAGTACCCATCCCTCCACCAGTGCCCATCCTCCACCACCACGGGTCCCAGCATCCCTCCCAACCCCCATCCCCCCATTAAACACAATTTCTAACTTCCGAACTAAAAGCAATGATAAGGAGCACCTTACTGGGTTCTTGTATCAGAAGGAAATAAATGAAAACAATGAGATGGTGAGAGCGATAGTATAGGGGTTAAAGCATTTGTCTTGCAGGCAGCTGACCCTGGTTTGATCCCCCATTACCACATATAGTTCAGGAGTGATAACTGAGCATAGTCAAGATTAAGCCCTGTGATCACTAAGTCAATGATGGTCAGTGGGATTGTTCACAATGGGAGATGTGTGCTGAAAGTAGATAAAGGACCAAATGTGTTAGTCTCTCAGTATCAAACCATAATGCCCAAAAGTAGAGAAAGAGTTTGCTCGATTTGCTCGAGCGGGCCCAGTAATGTCTCCATTGGAGACTTTGTTGTTACTGTGTCTGGCAGTGGGGTATTTATCTGGGTAGGGTGAGTCTCCTGTGCGCAATTCGATCCCTGGGTGGTTGTGTATTCGATATGCCAAAACCAGTAACTACAACTGGTCTCATTCACCTGACCCTGAAGGCTTCACCGACATGGCAGCACTGAGAAGGATGAGAAAGGAGAGACCGACAAAATCTCAAGGCCGACCTAGGCTGCCACAACGAAGGAAGACAAAAATGATCGTCTGTACTTTCAATGCACGTACGCTAGCATCAGATGCATCCATCAAGGACCTGATGGTACAAGCGCGAATGATCAAGTACGACATCATTGGTCTGACCGAGACAAGAAGGCACGAATCTCACCATGCCGTTTTCGACACTGAAGAAGAATTGTTCCTCGGAACATGCGATAAAAGAGGTGTTGGAGGCGTCGGTGTCCTTGTCAACACAAACTTGGCCAAGAGCATTGATTCATTCGAATGCCTAACAACCCGAATCGGACGTTTACATTTGAATAGATGTGGCTCACTGCCTGCAATTTCTATCTTCGTTGTCTACGCACCAACATCTCATTATGATGAAAGAGAAATCGAGAAGTTCTACATGGAGCTAGAGAAGTTCTATAAAGAAGACCACACCTTCTACAAGATCATTGTGGGTGATTTTAATGCCAAGATAGGACCGAGAAGATCAGCTGAAGAACTTCACATCAGGACCCATGGCCTAAAATGGAACGAACAGGGTGAGAGACTGTCTGAGTTCATCATGTCGACCAAGACCATTCATGGTAACTCACAGTTCCAGAAGGCAGAATCTAAACGATGGACATGGGAGTCTCCCGGTGGACGATTCCACAACGAAATAGACCACATCATATTCAATCGACGGTTTTGCCTAACTGATGTCACTGTTGTCCCAAAATTTTGAACGGGATCGGACCACTGTCTCCTTTGTGCAAAATTCTACTTCACAGAGCGGGGAGAAAGGGCTGCAAAGTTCAAAAAGAGAACTCCCAGAATGACCACCAACTGGGAACTCTTTGGTACTATTGCGGCAACATGGGAAGATGCCATTGTTGACAACATTGACGAGGAATACGATTGACTGGTTCAGCACCTCCATGAATGTGCGAGGAACGCCAAGAGAGAGATAGCCACAAAAAATCGCCTGTCTTCGAAAACTCTTGAGCTAATTCGCCAGCGTGGTTTGGCGCATGCCTCAGGCAACCGCAAGCTAACGTCCGAGCTCGCAAAGCAGTGCAGAGATGCGATCAAGGAAGACCTCAAAGAGAGAAGAGCAGAAGTACTGGTAGATGCGGCAGAAGCCGGGAAAAGTATTCGTAACGCCCGCCTGTCCTTCGCCAACTATAAGACCAAGATGACTGCCCTCCGACATCCTGATGGATCCATCACATCCTCCAGAACGGCAATGGAGAAGATTATCCATGACTTCTACTCAAATCTCTTCGATAGCCATGTTCACTTGCCGACATACCAAATTCCACAGGATGGATATGTCGTACCCAACATTCTCCCTTCCGAAATCCAACACGCCATTTCGTCGGTAAAGAAACAAACAGCATCCGGCCCAGACAAGGTCAGACCTGAACACCTGAAGAACCTGCCGTCAGTACTCATCAATACACTGGCTCGGGTCTTCACTCGCTACCTGTCTGAATGCAAGGTTCCGTCCCAATGGAAAACCAGCAGGATCGTACTACTGTTCAAGAAGGGAGACATCCATGACATTGGCAATTATCGCCCGATCTGCCTATTGTCTGTCATCTACAAGTTGTTCACTCGAGTCATCCTAAATAGGATTGGCAGAACACTAGATGAAGGACAACCATGCGAGCAAGCAGGGTTCCGCAAAGGATTCAGCACCATCGACCATATCCACATGATAACCAAGCTCATTGAGGTTTCTCTGGAGTTCAAGATGCCGCTCTGTTTAACGTTCATTGATTTAAAGAAGGCCTTTGATTCTGTTGAGATGGAAGCGGTCACTGAAGCCCTAGCCAATCAGGGCATTCAAGCCCAATACATCAGGATCCTCCGTGAGCTGTATTGCGGATTCACTACCAGGATCTCACCATTCTACAAAGAAGTGATCGTTGATGTGAAGAGAGGGGTGCGGCAGGGTGTTACCATTTCACCGAAACTCTTCAGTGCCACCCTCCAGAACATCATGCGACGACTGGAATGGGAAGGAATGGGAGTGAAGATAGATGGTCGGCAACTACACCACCTCCACTTTGCTGATGACATTGTTTTAATAACACCAAACATCAGCCAAGCGGCACAAATGCTGGCCAACTTTGACCGTGAGTGTGGAAAGGTAGGACTACAGCTGAATCTTACGAAGACAATGTTTATGAGAAACAGCCTCGTTCCTGACGCCCCATTCGCTCTCAACAGAACGACCATCTCCGAATGCAACAGCTATTTGTACCTAGGTAGAGAGGTCAACATGACAAATGACCTGGCACCCGAGCTGCGCAGGAGGAAGAGAGCGGCTTGGAACGCCTTCAAGAACGTCAAAGAAATAGCTAAGAGGACGAAGAACCTCCGGCTCCGGGCACATCTCTTTGATTCCACTGTTCTTCCTGCATTAACATATGCCTCAGAGACCTGGGCCCTACGCAAACAAGATGAGAACGCTATTCAGGTCTCCCAAAGAAGAATAGAAAGAGCTATGCTTGGAATATCACGTTTCACTCAAATGAGAGAACGAATCCGGAGTTCTGACATCCGTCGACGATCAAGGATCAGGGACGCTGTCTCATTTGCCAAGGTGTCGAAAATCAGGTGGGCTGGTCACGTAATGAGATTTAAAGACGACCGTTGGACTAGAGCTGTTACTGATTGGATTCCACGGGATGTCAAGAGACCGCGTGGCTGCCCACCTACCAGATGGTCAGACTTCTTCGTCAAGATCATGAACGATCGGTTTGAGGCCCTTCATGTTCCCAGAGCGAACAGATGCCATTGGACTACACTAGCACGCGACAGGGACAAACGGAGACGTTACTGGCGCCCGCTCGAGCAAATCAATAACTAACGGGAAGTTAAGTGATCAAGTGATTAAGTGAAACACCATGAGGTACAGTTATAGACTTATAAATTTTTGTGCTTGGGTTTCAGTTATACAATGATCAAGTACCCATCCCTCTACCAGTGCCCATCTTCCACCACCACGGGTCCCAGCATCCCTCCCACCCCCCCATCCCCCCGTTAAACACAATTTCTAACTTCTGAACTAAAAGCAATGATAAGGAGCACCTTACTGGGTTCTTGTATCAGAAGGAAATAAATGAAAACAATGAGATGGTGAGAGCGATAGTATAGGGGTTAAAGCATTTGTCTTGCAGGCAGCTGACCCTGGTTTGATCCCCCATTACCACATATAGTTCAGGAGTGATACCTGATCACAGTCAAGATTAAGCCCTGTGAACACTAAGTCAATGATGGTCGGAGGGATTGTTCACAATGGGAGATGTGTGCTGAAAGTAGATAAAGGACCAAATGTGTTAGTCTCTCAGTATCAAACCATAATGCCCAAAAGTAGAGAAAGAGTATGGGGGAAATTGCCATGGAGGCAAGGGAAGGGGTGGATGTGAAGGGGAATACTGGGGACATTGGTGGTGGAAAATGTGCATTGGTGGAGGGATGGGTGTTCAGTCATTGCGTGACTGAAACTCAAACATGAAAGCTTGTAACTGTATCTCACAGTGATTAAAAATGAATAAGTAAATAAATAAATAAGCAAAAAGATTAAACCCTGAGCACCTCTGGGTGTGGCCTTCAAGTGAGCATAAAGTGCTTTGCCACCACCCCCATCCCAAATCTGAACAAGAATGATATAGAAGTGGGGTTTTTCAAAAATAGCTACAAAATATCACCAGTAAAAATAAAAAACAAACATGAATGGTCTCCTGAGCCTGCCAGGAGTGATCCCTGAGCACGAAGCCAGGAGTAAGCTTTGAGCACTGCCAGGTGTGTCCCAAAAGACAGAAACAAAGCAAACAAACAAAAAAACAACTTAAAAGCAGTCTCAATGTTTTTCTGAGTTAGTGGACTCAATGACAGAACAGAAATAAGTCTCCTGAGCAAAAGTGTAAAACGTCCCAACGTTTCTGGAGTGTATCAATTTAGCAGCATGTCCCAGGGCTCCCAACTTCTCTCCTTCTTCCATTATCATCCCTAAGGAAATCCCCTAAGGAAAGGTTTTAGGTAATTTAGAAACTTTCCCTAATTGTCCTCCATTTCCTCATGGGAAATCTGAATCCTTCAGATGTGTGTTTGTGTTCAATATCTGTTCACACACTCTCTGAGTCATTGTGCTCTTTTAGAAGAAGTGAAATCCTTTTCTAGCTCCAGCCACAAAAATAATATCATTAACTCATGAATTTGCACACATATGATCATTCCGAGATCAACTAAAATGAATTTTAGCATCAAATAGTTATGACGGGCCCTGGGAGCATTTTAAACCTTGATCCTATGCCCTTTTGTCTATTAATCTAAAAAAATTACTCTTTCTTTGTAAAATCACATGATATTCCAGACTCAGGCTTGAAGTAAGCCACTTCTTTGTGGAGCTGTGATTCCTAGATCTGATGGTTAAAGAAGAACTAGACCTGATTGTTCACTGCTCTTGAGATAACATTGTTTTTAGCTTTATCAGTGGTCATAAATAGAATAGATTATGTAAGATATTGAATTTTGTTAATTTTATCATTTTAACTTTATCCCAAAATAGGTAGAAATAATTTTATTAAATTTGTTAGTAATATTTTATACAAGGGCTGGAGCGATAGCACAGCGGTAGGGCGTTTGCCTTGCATGCAGCCAACATGGCCGGCCCGAGTTCGATTCCTCCGTCCCTCTCGGAGAGCCCAGCAAGCTACCGAGAGTATCTCGCCCGCACGGCAGAGCCTGGCAAGCTCCCCGTGACGTATTTGATATGCCAGACACAGTAACAACAAAGTCTCCGATGGAGATGTTACTGGGCCTGCTCGAGCAAATCGATGAACAACGGGAGGGCCTTTACCTTTACCTTACAAGTACTGACAATAGACCACTGAATAAAGTTAATGTATTTTATGATTATGTTATCATTCTTGGCATATTAAAGAGTTGCATTCACCACACTATATTAAAGTCACTTGAAATGAATTCTAGCCCTATCATTTTACCAAGTTAGCATCCTCAAAACACCTTTATGAAGTATCTTTCCATAATAAACACTAATTTATTTGTTACATGGAGCATGTCCTTTTAACTAAACCTTCAAAAGTACTTCTTTAAAAATAATTCAAAAATAAATAATGTTTTCTGAGAAGGTTAATAAATAATGTTTTCTGAGAAGCACCCGAGCTGCGCAGGAGGAAGAGAGCGGCTTGGAACGCCTTCAAGAACGTCGAAGAAATAGCTAAGAGGACGAAGAACCTCCGGCTCCGGGCACATCTCTTTGATTCCACTGTTCTTCCTGCATTAACATATGCCTCAGAGACCTGGGCCCTACGCAAACAAGATGAGAACGCCATTCAGGTCTCCCAAAGAAGAATAGAAAGAGCTATGCTTGGAATATCACGTTTCACTCAAATGAGAGAACGAATCCGGAGTTCTGACATCCGTCGACGATCAAGGATCAGGGACGCTGTCTCATTTGCCAAGGTGTCGAAAATCAGATGGGCTGGTCACGTAATGAGATTTAAAGACGACCGTTGGACTAGAGCTGTTACTGATTGGATTCCACGGGATGTCAAGAGACCGCGTGGCCGCCCACCTACCAGATGGTCAGACTTCTTTGTCAAGGTCATGAACGATCGGTTTGAGGCCCTCCATGTTCCCGGAGCGAAGAGATGCCATTGGGCTACACTAGCACGCGACAGGGACAAATGGAGACGTTACTGGCGCCCGCTCGAGCAAATCGACGACTAACGGGAAGTTAAGTGATTAAGTGATTAAGTGAGAAGGTTAAATTTCTACCTCTTCAGATTGATTTGTGAATTAAATTGTTATCATACATGAAATTACCCACCAAAATGCAGGTAACAGGCTAAGTCTGGACTTAACAAGAATATGTTACTAGAATCCATGAAAGTTTAATAATTGTCTTTAAAATACTCAAAATTTTAAAATTAAGAAATGCATTTTGGCTCCGTGACTGGTTGTTCTCTAGGCAGCGTTTGATTTTCCTTTAGAAACGCTCTCCTTTTCTCCTTTTCACTTCTCTGAAAAGCACTGCTTGATTTTCTTGCCACTTAGCCCTCTGGTTCTTTTGAAGTCTCTTTCTCTTCTTGCCATCTATTAGGAATTAGGGTTCTTTAGGACCTTCCGTCTCCCCACTCTATTCTTTATTCCTGGACGGTTTCCTTGGTTACGATCTCCAACTATATGCTAATCAGTTCTGAGTTATCTCCAACTTAATTCTGGGATCCCAGAATCATGCCCAATTGCTTCCAGGCTTTGTCGACTTCATTCACTTGCACCAGATGGCTCTTCACCTCGCCCCTCGCCTGCTCCATCCTTCAGCCTTTGAGGGCTCAAAAGTGTCACAAACCAATGGGCTCAGGCATTCGGTTTTTCTCCTTCCTGTCACTTCCTTTCTTATCTGTCTCCTGGCCTGGTAAGTTCCAACTACACTCCATCCAACAAGCTACTTAGCATCTCAGTACACTCACTGGTAGGCCAGGTTCTCTTTGGGGTCCAGAGAGAATCATCTGAGCTCTCCAAATGCCTGGACACTCTAATGCCCCTCACTTCATGGCTAGCTTCAAGTTTTTGTCCCTTTTTGCTTTCTCCACACTACACTCAAAAATTCATTTTAAAACACAAAGATAAGGGCTAGAATGATAGCACAGCAGGTAGGGTATTGGTCTTGCATACGGCCAACCCAGGTTCCATTCCCAGCATCCGATATGGTCCCCCCTAGCACTGCCAGGAGTAATTCCTGAGTGCATGAGCCAGGAGTTACCCCTGTGCAACACCAGGTGTGACCCAAAAAGAAAAAAGAAAAAAAAACAGAAAACATAAATACAATCATTTTCTGATTAAAATCTAACTTTTCATCCTCTCACCGAAGTCCAAGCTTTACCTACTTATATCTCAAACTAAATTACCTACATAAATGCCTTGTACAATCTAGCCCTTCCCTCATTTTTCTCTACGAAATTCATCTTTACTAAACTTTCTTTCATTTGGATCCTTTCAAATATTTTTAGTGCTCTTGCAGTTTTGCTATCTCCTCCATCAGATCATTGTTTTTCTCCTCTACCTCACTTTCAAATGTTTAGCTCATATTTTTTAGATTTCACTTAAGTCATTATAATCAGGGTCTGAGATAACAAGGTAGTACTCTCCAAATGGAATTCTTCTTTGGGATCAACTGCTTTGCATTTTATTTGATTAGTATTCCAATTTTTCTGTGCTTGAAGCTAAAAAGCATGCGATTTTCCTAACTTGGAGAGTCATGTCGAGATAAGTGGGAAATAACTCATTCTGAATGGTACAGTTGGATTCCAGACCATTGCAAACAGCTGTCCATTCTTAATTAAATGTTGTAAATTATGCTTTTCATATATTCATATTTTCAAACTGCTGTAAACGGGAGAGATGATATATTAGACTTGAGCCATCTCTTTTCAAGAACAAGACCCCCAAATAAGACATAACCTTTTATTTTACTTCAGGTTAGTGGAGAATCGTTTTATTACAACTACTTGGTTGATAGACCCTTCTATATTGGAAGATTCACTGTGAGGCTGAGATTATGGAAGCATTATGTCATGAATGCAGAGGAAATGTGTTTCTGCACAGTGTGAGTGATAATTAGCAATTGATAAAGAAGCTCAGCTGTGTTGAGAACTGAAATAAATAGATTTATGCTGAAGAGGAAGCCAGTGGTTATATGATAATATACTACTAGGGAGAAAAATTACTATGAAATTACGATTGTTCAGCTAACGGCCAAATTTCTGCAAAAGATATGAAATTTTAAAGATGTGAATATTCGCATATTAAAATTTTAACCTCAATACCTCTGGTTTTTAAATCTATAGATCTAATAATTTTTATTTTAAAAAATTTCACAATGCCACAAGTAAGTAAGAGAAAGGCAAGAACTAGTGGATGGGATAGGGACCCAAAGACATCACCTTGTTCTTACTTAATAACCTCCTCCAGGCTGAGATTTCATTTTATCTTTGAAATAATCAAAAAAGAGTTTTTTATAATTATCCAAAAAAAAGGGGTGGTGTGTGTGTGTGTGTGTGTGTGTGTGTGTGTGTGTGTGTGTGTTTGTGTGTGTGTGTGTGTGTTGGGGTCATATAGTTTTTAGGCCATACCCAACAGTGTTCCTGAGGCTATTTCTTTTTAAAAAGTGTTAACAATTTATCTTATTTTATTATTTTTTTGCATCTATATGTTCTGCTGGTGGCACTACATGGACCAAATGTGATGCACAGGATTCAAATCAGAGATGGAAAACATGTGCTTAACCACTATACTATCTCTCTGCCCTCCCTAACTATTTTATGAGATTTAACATTAAAAAAATTCTTTGTGATGATCCGTTGATTTCACTATGGTTTCAAGTTTTCTAATCTATATGTATCACTTTTTCTGTATACTACTTCCCACCTCACACCCCACTGGAGAGGCAGAGACCTGGTCTGTCCACCTTAAGAGGCAAGGCACACTCTCATCCTCTCCAGAGTGCTCGAGCACCCCTGGTGGAATCCTTCAGAAACCAGAACTAAAAGATGTAGCTGAAGGGCCGAAGGATAAGTCAAAATCAGAAGTGATTCACCAGCAGAAAAAAGAAATTAGAAAGACAAGACAGAGAGATAGGGAAATTAGGTGTGAAGTCACAAAGGCCATGGTATAAAATAACTCTGGGTTTGGACTTGGAGGGAAAGAGCCCTTAGGAGCACAACATCTACTTTAAGAATTACTGGCTAACTGGAAGAAACCTGAATGCCCAAGAACAGATGACTGGTTAAAGAAACTTTGGTACATCTACACAATGGAGTACTATGTAGCTGTTAGAAAAGATGAAGTCATGAAATTTACATACAAGTGGTACAATATGGAAAGTATCATGCTAAGCGAAATGAGTCAGAAAGAGAGGGATAGACATAGAAAGATTGCATTCATCTGGGGGATATAAAGTAACAAAGTATGAGATTAATACCCAAGAATAGCTGAGATCAGCACCAGGAGGATTACTCCATAGCTTAGAGGCCAGCCGGGTATCCTAGAGGAAAGGGCAGCTCAGATAGAGAAGGGAGCACCAAATAAAGGGTGTTTGGAGGATCCTCCCAGGAGGGGAGATGTATGTTGAAAGTAGACTATGGACTGAACATGTTTGTCACTCAATGCCTCTTTTGCAAACCACAACACCCAAAAGGAGAGAGAGAACACAGGGGATTGCCCTGCCACAGAGACAGGGGGGATGGGGGGATGGGGGTGGGGGGATATTATCCATGGTGGTGGAAAATGGGCACTGGTGGAGGGATGGGTATCTGATCATTGTATAATCGAAACCCAAGCACAAAAAATTGTAAATCTACAACTGTACCACATGGTGTTTCACTAATAAAAAAAAAAAAAGAATTACTGGCTAAAGATGGATAATAGCACTGTAGCACTGTCCTCCTGTTAATCATGGGTTTGCTTGAGCAGGCACCAGTAACGTCTCCATCGTGAGACTTCTTGTTACTGTGTTTGGCATATCGAATACACCACGGGGAGCTTGGCAGGCTCTGCCATGCGGGCAGGACACTCTCCGTAGCTTGCCAGGCTCTCTGAGAGGGACGGAGGAAATGAATTGGGGTTGGCTGAGCAAGGCCAACTCGCTGTGCTATCACTCCAGCCAATATCATTGACAGTACAATACACCACTGTCCTCTTGTTGTTCATCGATTTCCTCGAGAGAGCCCAGTAACATCTCCATTGTGAGATTTGTTGTTACTGTGTTTGGCATATCGAATATGCCACGGGGAGCTTGCCAGGTTTTGCTGTGCAGGGGAGATACTCTCGGTAACTTGCTGGGCTCTCCAAGAGGGGCGGAGGAATCAAACCCGGGTCGGCCGGGTCAGTCGCATGCAAGGCAAATGCCCTACCGCTGTGCTAACAATTTTTAAAAATTATATTGTACTGCCAATCGGGCGCGATAGCGATAATTGGCAGTACAATATAATTTTTAAAAATTGTTATTCTTGTATCCCCCACCAAAACTGAATTTTAAAAAGTCAAAGAAAGATTAGATAGATAATGCAAGAGTTAAGGCATTTGCCTTGTATGTAACTGACCCTGGTTCTATCACCAAAAGTCGCATAAAAAGATTTGATAAATAGGTACATAGATGGATGACATAATAGGTATATGGAGAGATGATAGACATGTAGGCATACAACTTATATACATACCCTATACATTTTAATAGACAGATCTCAAACTACTGATAACAAGGAAAGAACCATTGACTGGTTTCTCTGACTAGTGGTGTATTAATTTCAAGGTCTCTATTCTCCAAGAGCACAGTTTTGTAGTTATCAAAATTATCTCATTTGACTAGTGTATAACAAAGTTGAACACAGATGTAGAGACGCAAAATAACTCACTTAATCTGTGACTTTTTTCTTTTTTTTGTAAATCTAAAACCTGTATTTTATTTTTTTTTTTTGCTTTATCCTACACTTAAATATTTTTTTTTAATTTTTATTATAGCACAGCGGTAGGGCGTTTGCCTTGCATGCAGCCAACATGGCCGACCCAAGTTCGATTCCTCCAACCTCTCGGAGAGCCCGGCAAGCTACCGAGAGTATCTCGCCCGCATGGCAGAGCATGACAAGCTCCCCGTCACGTATTCGATATGCCAAACACAGTAACAACAAAATCTCCAATGGAGACGTTACTGGGCCCGCTCGAGCAAATCGATGAACAACGGGAGGGCCTTTACCTTTTTACCTTATTAGTGAAACATCATGAGGTACAGTCGTAGACTTACAGATTTTTGTGCTTGGGTTTCAGTTATATAATGATCGAGTACCCATCCCTCCACCAGTGCCCATTCTCCACCACCACTGATCCCAGTATCCCTCCCACCCCCCATCTCCCACCCCACCCTGCCTCTGTGGCAGGGCATTCCCTTTTGTTCTCTCTCTCCTTTTGGGTGCTGTGGTTTGCAAAAGAGGCATTGGGTGGCAATCATGTTCGGTCTATAGTCTACTTTCAGCATGCATCTCCCATCCTGGGAGGATCCTCCCAACACCCTTTATTTGGTGCTCCCTTCTCTGTCTGAGCTGCCTTTTCCCCTAGCACATATGGCTGGCCTCCAAGCCATGGAGTAAACCTCCTGGTACTTATATCAGCTATTTTTGGGTTTTAGCCTCTTATTTTGTTACTTTATGTTCCCCAGATGAATGCAATCTTTCTATGTCTGTCCCTTTCTTTCTGACTCATTTTGCTTAACATGATTCTTTCCATGTAGTACCACTTGTTTGTAAATTTCATGACTTCATCTTTTCTAACAGCTACATAGTACTCCATTGTGTAGATGTACCAAAGTTTCTTTAACCAGTCATCTGTTCTCAGGCACTCAGGTTTTTTTCAGATTCTGTCTATTGTAAAGAGTGCTGCAGTGAACAAACAATTGCAGATGTCACTTCGAGTATACTTTTTTTTGCCTCTCTGGGATATATTCCCAGGAGTGGTATTGCTGGGTCAAAGGGTAGCTCAATTTCTAATTTTTTGAGAATCGTCCATCCTGTTTTCCAAAAGGGCTGAACAAGTCAGCATTCCCACCAGCAGTGAAGGAGGGTTCCTTTCTCTCTACATCCGTGCCAACACCAGTTGCTTTTGTTCTTTTGGATGTGGGCCAGTCTCTGTGGTGTGAGATGATATCTCATTGTTGTTTTGATCTGCATCTCCCTGATGACAATCTGTGACATTTTTCTTGAGGCTATATTTACTCAAATGCTATAGTCTTTCTAATAAAGACTATTATTGTCTAATGTAATTTTTGCTTGTGGGAGGGCCACACACAGCTTTGCTCAGAGCTTTCTCCTGGTTCCACACTCATGGATCATCCCTGGCAGGATCAGGGGACAATATGTCATGCCAGGAATTGAATACGGGTTGACTGTGTTCAAGGCAAGTACGCTACTCACTACACTATCTCTCTAGCACCTCATATATAACTTTTTAAAATCACCCCATGTTCACACAGTTTTGGGAAAAATTATGAATTAATTCATCTGGTGATTGGACAAAACCAAGAGGCTTTTATAAAAAGGAGACACAAACCCTGATGATAAGCATATGGAAGACTATTCAAATGTGTATCTTGTGTCAGAGAGAGAGAAAATTGAAGCAAGTAATAATGTTCTCTAACAAATTAGTCAAGAATTATAATGCAATTATAACATAATTATATAATTAAAACACAATATAACTACTGGAAAGCATGCTGGTGAGAATTGCTGTTGGGAACGCAACTTAATAAAACTCTTCAGGAATGGGATTTTACCATCTTATCAACAACCTCAAATATGTCCATTTCCATTAATCCAGAAAGATCATAAGCACTATTCTATTATGAAAAAATTGTGATAACTCAGAACAAAGAGTTATGCAAGATCCTTTTTAAATTACTTTCTAAATTTCTATTTTAGGCACAGTTAATACTGTTAACGATAGGGTTTCTTGCATAATACATTCCCACATCACACCCTTCACCAATGTCCACTTCCGTCCACCATTGTCCCAGGGTCCCCAGCTCCATCCTGGGCCTCCAGAACACCAACTGGGAATCCTTTCCCCACAAAGTAGTATATACATATTCATACAACAGAGTATCATTGGAACACTATAAAGGACGTTTTAACACAAACCATAACATAAGTGAATCTCAACGACATTAAAGCAAGTAAAATGTCACATAAAAATGGACAAATATTTTTATATAGTTTCTTTCATATGAAAGTCAACTTCATAAAGCAAGGTCATAAAGCAAAGTCAAATTCATAGAGACGAAAAGTAGAATTGTGATTGCTAGGGATGAAAGGAGGAAAGAGTATGAAGCTAGTGTTTAAAAGAAGTACAGATTTATGCTTACAGGACTAAAAAAAAGATAAGAAGTAAATTGAAGCAAATGGCAAACTACTGAGATAGGAGAGGCTTAGCCTTCTAACAGTTTCCATTCATATTCAAGTTCTCCCTCTAATTACTACGTTTGTGGGTGTATTTCCTTTTTCTAACACAGACAGGATGAAATCCCACTTCACAGCCTTCACTGAAGCAGAGAGGCAAGCTGACCTTGAGAATCAAGGGTTTCCTTTTCTCGAACATGGGCAGACCACTATGACAAGTCAACAGACAAGTGGTTCCATGAAATGGATTAGATAGCGTTGAAATTGGATAAAATTTTTAAATGACGGCACTGAAGAGTAAGTCCAGCAGTTCCAGATGTTAATTGTATGTGGATAAACCTGGTTTTGATGTCGGTGGGCCCTACAAGTGGCTTGGCTTATGTGAAGTGGGGAGGAGAAAGATCGTCACTTTCTCCTGATCCACCTCTGCCACCTGGGATCCAGGGTTACTGGGTTCTTGTCTCACCTCCAAAAAAGAATTTCAGAAGTAGACAAGTAGTGAAGTAAAACAGATTTTACTTAAAGTTTTTGAAGGGAAGGAGGTAGAGAAAGTGGGAGAGCATGGAGAATAAAGCACTCAAGAGAGAACCTGGGCTTCTCCAAGGGCAGAGAAAACCCTATACACATCCCAGCATTAGACAGGAAAGCATGAAAGTACCCATCTCAAGAGGGGAGACGAAGGCACCACATGTGCCCAGATGCAGCACCTGGGCTCTGGCAGCATAAGGGCACCCTTCTTTGTTCAAGGTAGCCTTTATAGGGTTTCTCCAACCTGCCTCCACAAGGGGCTTCTACCTAGGTCAAAGTCTGTTGCTAAGGAGGTTACCAGGGGGGATGGGAGTGGTGATGGTCTTTGAAATTCTTTTCCTGGCCTTTTGTTTCTGTAGGATCTTCTCTGCATCTGTTGATAGCCCCAGGTGAGGGTCTTATCAGACCTTAGTTCCTGTTTTCTGAAAGATTGCCTTTGAGACTTCAGCTCTATTACTTCCCAGGAAATTTACTGCCATTGCCTGGGGAGGGGGACTTCCCTTTCACTTGTCTGCCTACTTCAGTTTGAACCCTGACACTGCAAGGTCTCTCAAGCATCACTGGGTGCAGCTCTGAGGCTGCCCAAGTACCCTGGCCCCCCAGGCCTGAGCAACACTGAGCAACTCTGGTCCTCACTTTAAGCCACTAGTCCAGCTGATCAAGAATCAAGGGTGACAAGAATAGCCGAGAGCTAAGTACCAGGAGCTAAGTACCTCCATGGCTTGGAGGCCAGCCACACACTCTAATGGAAAAGGCAGCTCAGATAGAGAAGAGAGCACCAAATAAAGGGTGTTGGGAGGACCCCGGATGGGAGATGCATGCTGAAAGTAGACTATAGACCGAACATGATTGCCACTCAATGCCTCTTTTGCAGACCACAGCACCCAAAAGGAGAGAGAGAACAAGGGGGAATTCTCTGCCACAGAGGCAGGGTGAGATGGGGGGATGGGGGTGGGAGGGATACTGGGATCCGTGGTGGTGGGAAATGGGCACTGGTGGAGGAATGGGTACTTGATCATTGTATAATTGAAACCCAAGCACAAAAGTTTGTAAGTCTACAACTGTACCTCATGGTGTTTCACTAATAAAATTTAAAAAAATAATAATAATCCTGTTCCAAGAGTGCCACGAAACAAACAAACAAACAAACAAAAGAATCAAGGGTGACCTTGGAATTCCCGAACTCTGCTTGGGAGACCTCTTCCCCACAAAACAGAGAAATGTGGAGGAGGAAAAGAAAAAGCAAACCAAACCAGTGATTGTAGAAAGGAAAGGTTTTAACAATATTTTAGTATGTTTTTCAATTTAATTTTTCCTCATTATTGTAAATAGAATCTTTTTTTACACACGATTTTTCTTTGTAGGTCATGAAAAGGCAACCTTAAGAAGAGCTAAAAATGAAAAGATGACCCACTGCTGAAGAGTATTATAAAGACCTGTAAAATATGAATAAATAGTACAAAAGACAAATCATACCACTAAAATCACCAGCTACCATAAGAGATGTTCCATTAATAATTATAAACACAAACATGATTGGTTGCACCATAGGACCTTCACTATTTGGGCGGGAGGTGGGGGAGCAACTAGTTTAACATTGGCACTTTGACATGGTTTCACCAAATCAGTTCATAGGTAAAGTGCAGGCAACTTTCTGAGGGTGAGAAGGAGCTTGGTAGAGCCAATTCTCTTAGAATGTTAAACGGCCCCCTTTAAAGACAACTTGGCATCATGTAGGCTTGCTCAGTCTCCCAAGCAAGGAGGGCAGAGAAGTCAGACATCCTAAGTCAGCCACTTCCGTCCAGGAGGGGCAGTGGCTAGTGCTCCTTTGCTCAAAAAGATAAATTTTCATCCTCCCCTAATCTCCACCATGTCCACTTACGGGTCCTGGGGCCTGGAGCCCACTTGTCCTGTCGGAGCACATAGATTCCTGAGAAAGGGCAGCTCAGTAGAGTGAGGTCTCCATGGAAGGCACTCACTGTGCAAACTCAGCCCCCCACCTGCCTGGGTTCCTGTCCCGTTGCTCCTTTCTATGTCTACTTCCTCCTTAGGCACTGGACTCACAAGAAACCTTTGTCTCTGAGTTAAAGTTAAATGAGCTCTGGTCATGTGAACAAGACAAAAGTGCCAGAGCTGAAAAGCCCCTGACATGCAAGGAAACTCAGTTTGCACACCAGCTACTGTGATTTTAATCTTTTGTGTAAGTGTGTGCTCCAGGAAAGAAAAGGTGCACACACATAAGAGATTAAAAAAAAAAAATAGGTCAAGTCCAGAGTCACTGATGCTAGTGTGTTTACACTTGGATAGAAGTTTCTGGAATCAGGACAGGATGGGGGCAGAATGAAGATCAAACCCAGCAAGCCAACCACTGCAAATGTGTGTATTTGTCTCATTTCTTCCCTAGATACTCCCCAGGGCCCTAGACAATGTCTTTCACCCCTGCATTATAAAGATGACTGTCAAGATGAATCTGCACTCTTAGAGGCAGTGTTGACAGCTTTATCTCGATAAATGTTATTATGGTACTTATTTAAACCCACAGGCCCCTGCCCATTCAGGCACTGGGAAGGTTTGTCCGGTGGAGAAATACTTCTCGTCGATAGAAATTCAATTTGCTGTACAAGTGAAGGTGCAGTAAACTTCCTTAGCCCTGCTTGGCTGCTGCTTCCGCCCTGATAAAATGAGTCTACTGTTTAAATGATAGAAAGAAGCATGTCCCACGTGGTCCTCGGGGATAAAGCTGCTTCCATGGTGCCTGAACCATCAAGCATCATCTTCCAAATGCTTGGCCTCCTGCTCCTCGGGCAGTGCTGAGATGAGGAACATCATCAGCCCCAGCTGCTGAGGGCTCATCAGTGCCAGCAGATATGGAAAGTTTCCTCTTCCAAGCTTTAAAGACTCCAGGAGCCAGCGTATGGCTGGGCTTGGGAAGGCAGAGGGGGGACAGATGTGTGCAGGCGAGCATTTGGAATGTGTCAAACCCCAAGAGCTGGGCCAAGCTGGAGGTGGGGACTTCGTAGGCCAACCTCTTCCGGTGTCCAGGAGGGGCCCCTCAGTGATGACACAGGGGCATGGAAAAAGCAGATGAGAAAGGCAGGAGCCCGCCTGTTTGGCATTGGTTGTGTCACGTGGGCGTGAGCCGTTCACAGCCCAGCCTGGCACTCCCAGCTATAGCAATGGTTTTCCTTTGTGTCTGTGAATAAGACCGGGAAATGCTGGGAAAAGAAAGGAAGCAATAATTGCTTGCTTTCACCCATTCAACCTCTAACACAGCCCATTTTGAAAGAACAGAATGCAGCACCACTTCTCAGCAGGGTGTAGACTGTGAATGACATCCCAGTGTGGGCCTGGAGCTCCAGCCAGGCTGCTGAAAGGAGAGGCCTGCTGGGAGGGACCCCTGGTGCTGCTGGGACAGGCGTTTCTGCCTGGAACACAGATCCCAGCTCACTGCTCACACAAGGCTCATGTAGGGCAAGAATCTCTCTCAATTCAGTTTTTCTTTCTAGTGAGCTGTCCCTGCGCAAGATAATGATGCAACGAAAGTCCTTAACAGTAAGTGTTAAGTGTTCATTGAAACTGAAATCAGGATAAATTCATCATCTAAAGCGAGATATGGTCCACTCTTTGTGCATTATTTTGCTTCAACATGAACTCTATACAAGTCACAAAACTTGCTTTCCACCTGGACTTCCTCATTGCAACATGATGGACATTTGCTGCCTAATCATTTCATGTACCCTGCATGGTATTGAACAACACCCCTGGCTCTAAACGTTTAGAAACCAGTAGTAGCCTCATCTCAAGTGTAGGAGTCACAAAGTTTCTTTAGAGATCGTCTTATATATCCTACAGGGAAAAATCGCTCCCCATTGAGATGCGTTGCTTTGTGTTTTCCTGGGATGCTAACACATCAGACTGCAAAGCTAGCCTTCTGTCTCTTAGATGCCTATTAAACATGCTGAGACAGGGCAAGACTGCAGCACTGTTTGGAAGTTTCAGGTTCTGGATAACTTTTCCCCAAAAAAGGACTGGACAATGGTTAAGGAAGAAAATAATTCACATTCAAAAAGAATTGCAAGGTATTGTCATTCATATTAACAAAAAACAGGAGAAGAGAGAGAATAGATTCTAATAGCATTAATTAGATTAATGAGCAAGAAATGGAACTGGGTTGGTGGGATTTTTCCATCAGAATGTATCCTCGGAAAGATGATCCTGGTTTATAGATAGGGAATGGCTTGGGGTTAGAGCGATAGCACAGCGGATAGGGCGTTTGCCTTAGATGCAGTCAACCCAGGTTTGATACCCAGCATCCCATATGGTCCTCTGAGCACCACCAGGAGTAATTCCTGAGTGCAGAGCCAGGAGTAACCCATGTGCATCGCCAGATGTGACCCCCCTGCTCCCCCAAAAAGGAAATAGCTCTAACAATTTCTTTGCTTGTTTGTTTGGTCAGTTGGTTGGTTGAAACTTAGATCAATCATAACCTATTGTTTGGGGGTTTTTTTGTTTGGGGGCCACACCCAACCGTGTTCAGGGCTTCTTCCTGGCTCTGTGCTCAAGGATTATGCCTTTGGTGCTTGAATCACATGCAGTGCCAAAAATTGAACCAGAATTGACTGCACACAAGTTAGACCTTATCCCCCCACCCTGGCCCACCACCCCCAAACTAGTGCAGCAGGCAAGGTGCTTGGCCTTGCACAGAGAGGACCCATTTCTAATCTCTGGCAGCACATAGGATGCCCTGAGCACTCCCAGTAGTGACCTGAGCACAGAACCAGGATTAAACCTTGAGCAAAACTCGGTATGGATCAAAACCAAAACAAAACACAAAAAAAGAGACTTTAAAAAGTGAATAGTTTTGGCCAGTGTTGAAAGAGCTCAGATCCTGGCCACAGCGCCTGAAGCTCTGATTATCTAGGACTGGATGAGAGCCAGGAATCCCTCCCAGACTCCCAAGCAGCCCCGAGCACTCCTCTGTGTCACCCCACTGGCATCTACATTCTAGCCTCAGCCTTCTCCTGGAGCAGAAGTGAGCTCCTGCTTTTCCCCATAATTCGGTCTGACAAGGGCCAAGAATGTGTGGGAACACGAGAGATTAGAAAGGGGAACAGGAGATTTGGAGAATGCAAATACATCATCCAGAGGAGAGGTGTAGTTCCTTGTCTGCTGAGAAGCCTTCTGAACCATATTTTTATTCGTCCCAAATATTGAGATGAAAGACTTCAAGCAGATCCAGAGAGAGAGAGAGAGAGAGAGAAGGTAAGACACTTAGAGAGGTAAGGTAAGGCACTTGCTTTGCATGCAGCCAACTGAGTTTGATCCCAAGCAAGAAATGTGGTTCCCTGATCCCATCAGGACTTATCCCTGGGTGCTTAGGCAGGAATAAGCCCTGAGCATCAACTAAGTGAAAGAAAGAAAGAAAGAAAGAAAGAAAGAAAGAAAGAAAGAAAGAGAGAGAAAGAAAGAAAGAAAGAAAGAGAGAGAAAGAGAGAGAAAGAAAGAGAGAAAGAAAGAAAGAAAGAAAGAGAGAAAGAGAGAAAGAGAGAGAAAGAAAGAAAGAAAGAAAGAAAGAGAGAGAGAGAGAAAGAAAGAGAGAAAGAAAGAAAGAGAGAAAGAGAGAAAGAGAGAGAGAAAGAAAGAAAGAAAGAAAAGAGAGAAAGAGAGAGAGAGAAAGAAAGAGAGAGAAAGAAAGAAAGAAAGAAAGAAAGAAAGAAAGAGGGAAAGAGAGAGAAAGAGAGAGAGAAAGAAAGAAAGAAAGAAAGAGAGAAAGAGAGAGAAAGAGAAAGAAAGAAAGAAAGAAAGAAAGAAAGAAAGAAAGAAAGAAAGGAAAGAGAGAGAAAGAAAGAAAGAAAGAAACAAAGAAAGAAAGAAACAAAGAAAGAAAGAAAGAGAAAGAGAGAGAAAGAAAGAAAGAGAGAAAGAGAAAGAAAGAAAGAAAGAAAGAAAGAAAGAAAGAAAGAAAGAAAGAGGAGAGAAAGGAGGAAGGAAAGGGAGAGAGAAAGGAGAAAGGGAGAAAGGAGGAAGGAAGGAAGGAAGGAAGGAAGGAAGGAAGGGAGGGAGGGAGGGAGGGAGGGAGGGGGAGAGGATGGCCCAGTAGGGGAGGGAAGACTGCAAACAGTCTGGGATGTGAGAGCTATGCAGTAATGAAGCAAGTGGAACTTCAAGCAGCAGGTATTTCTGCTCTACAGCATCTTGGGTCCTCACTGATGTTTGCCTCTGATTTTAACACCCAGAATTCGAACGCAGAGTTCATGGGATTTTTTAAAGGCAGACATACACTTTTATTCTGAAAGTGCAGCTTTCCTCAGAACTAGATCCATTGTAAGCCCAGTGAAAAGGGCTTTTAGGTATGAATATTTTAGAACAATAAGGCACAATGATCTCATTATAAAGGATTCTAAATCCCTTCAGGTCATCTTCAGAGCTGAAGGTGATTCACATTAAGAACACCGATCTTCAGGCTCATTCTGCTGGGCAAAAGGCTCACCCTTAGCTAACCCCTAACCCAGCGGCAGCTTTAGGCTCACCCTTAGCTAACCCCTAATCTAAACTGCCAGGAGAACAGAAGGTTAGGAGGTTCAGATTTGTTCCTGGACAAAATGTACATCTAAATGCAGGCTGAAAATTTTTGCTTCCAAAGTCTGTCTTGAGATAGAAAATGTTAACACTTGAATTCTAATTTAATATATATATTAAATAATTTAATATATATTAAAGCAGCATTAGTTTATAACACTGTAGAGGTTTTAGAGGTCCATCTATTGTTTGAAACCTGTCTTTGTGACACTACCATCTCTGTCTGAACTCCAGTTTACGTTCCTCATATAACCAGTCCCCTTTACACTGCTTTCTCACTAGGCCTAATACTCTCAAGATTCATTCATGCTATTCCAGAGGTAAGATTTCCTCTTTTTTTTTTTTTTAATAGTCTGTGCCATTGTATGTACCACAACTTCCTTATCCCTTTGTCTGCCAGTGAGCACATAGTTGTTTCCAGATCTTGGCTACTGAAAAAAATTTTTTTAAATAAACATAAGGAAGCATGCATCTCTTTGAATTAGTGCTTTTGTGTTATTTGAGCAAATAATCCAGACATGAAATAGCTGGATTATATGGCATTTTCATTTTCAAATTCTGTTAGCCAAGTCCCTGCTGTGAAGCTCAAAGTCTTTCATCAGCACCAATGCATAATCAATGCATAATCAGCATCAGATAGGCATTATTGTTACTGGGGGATGGAGTCTGAGAGTCACAGCACCAGGCCACAACATACTCCATGCTTGACATTGGGGATTCAAGGAGATACACACGGGGCATAGAAGTGTCGGGGTGATGTGAAGAGGGAGGTGTGAAGTCACACACAAGCCAAAAGGAAAAATACTTTCAGCTAAGCCTCCAGGGTTCAGGCATTCAAGCTTCTTTATTCACAAGAGGAGAAAATTCATACACATAATCAAAAAATAAAATCAGCATGCTGTTTGAGAAAACAGGAAATGCACTGAAGATAATAAGACTGGGTCTTTCATAAAGATCAGCAAGAGTACAGAAATGAAAGAAAATCTGCCCAGTGATCTTTTTTCCTGAAGATCAAATAGGGAAGAGATGCTCTCAGAGAAACAATGAGACTCTTTCACTCCAGTCAATACCACAGCTCTCTTGACCACCTCCAAAGGGGGCGAGAGTTGCTTCAGTGAAAACAGGAGAAATAGTGCCTGAAGAACTAAGAAAGTACCTGTGACTCAGAACTTGAGCAGGACTGTCAGTGGAGAATGAAAGAGCAAGATTCTTCTCAGGTTTAATACCAGAGGGATTAGGCGTTCTGCACCACTGAACAACAGATGGAAACGTTTTTAGTACAGTGTTATCAGAAATTGTAAAGATGAACACACTTGTATTTTTTCAAAAAAAAAAAAAACCCAACAAATGTGAACATTGCTGCAACCCTATGACCTAAACATGATTAAAAGTAAGTTCAGACATTGGAGATCTACATGAATGCCCCCACTCATCGAGTCAATCGTGGGAAATTCTGTATTTAAAATTATTGTCATTATTCCTGGGGCTGGGCAATAGCATAATGGGTTGGGCGTTTGCCTTGCATGCGGCCCACGTGGCCGACCCAAGTTCAATTCCTCCACCGCTCTCAGAGAGCCTGGCAAGCTATCAGAGTATCTCGCCCGCTCGGCAAAGCCTGGCAAACCCATGACGTATTTGATATGCCAAACACAGTAACAACAAGTCTCACGATGGAGACGTTACTGGGCCTGCTTGAGAAAATTGATAAACAACGGGAGGACAGTAACAGTAACAGTCATTATTCCTGGTTTTCAATGTTAATAATTATTTGTGCCTTGGGGATATTTTAATATTGTTTATTTACTGTAGTGTTTAATTTGTTACCATATATGAGCACAAAGGACTTTTACCCCTTTGTCAGTAGAAGCCCTGTTCCACTCACCCTCTCAAGGATTTTGTCCTGCCCAGAGAGTTCTGACCGATCAGTTATCACTGTAGCTTTTGATGGACTATGATGTTAACAAATGACATGTGATACCTTTGCACATCCTGGTCCTTCATAGCTTATTTTTTAATTCCATATGATTCCTCCTGGGGATTTTTTTTACCTTTAAGCAACAGAGAAAGCAAGATATACTAAGTACTAATCTAGATAAATAGAATATCTCTTACTCTTCAGCTGTAGCTGGAAAGAAGATACCTCAAAATAATTATAGTGTAAGGATGCAGATTAAAAATTATCCAAAGTGGATCAATACAAAAACTACCCCAATAAAAACATTAATTTAATAAGATATGTGCATACTTTCATTCATAGGAGCTCTTAATAAAATAGCTGGGATATGGAAGCAAGTCAAATATCCAAAAGATAAATGGATTAAAGAAGTCATGGTATACAGTGCAGCCACTTGATAAAAAAATAAAGCCATGCATTTAGTGTCAACGAGGATGGCATGGGAGGGCATCATCTGAGTGAAATAAGCTAGAAACAGAAGGATAAACACAGGATGAGCTCACTCTGCTGTTGCATTTAAAGAAAAAAATCAAGGGTATGGACAATATCAACTGATAATAACCTTGGATACTGGAACATAGTCCTTAGAGTGACAGGTTTGAGGAAATGTGGTGAAGACAATGAATAGGTTGACTGGAACTAACATGCGAACATAGACGGAGCATCTCAAGTATGTGGGTGGTGCCAACAGAGGTAACAGTATGTACAAAAACCGTAACTGTTGGTTAACAAATAACAGGGACATATGATACGAAAGAAGGAATGTCAGAACAGAGGTGACATAGAGTAGGGGTGGATGGTCATAAGAGCCTCAGGAGGAAGTGAACAGAAACTGCAGATCAATACCACAAACATGAGTGCTTCTAGAACCCTAGACTTAATCTATAATAAAACCCAAGTTGAGACTTTGGATATGTACATTAATTCATTTACCCATCTAGTTACATCCTTGTTTTCCTAACACTGTCCTCGAGTTCGCTATCCAAATGAACAGCACTTTTGGGCCAGAGCAATATACAATGGGTAGGACTAGCACATGGCTAAGTTTGACTCCTGGAACACATATGTCCCCGAGTCTCGAGCACTGCCAGGAGTAACCCCTGAGCATTGCAGAATGTGGCCCAAAAACCAGAACCAAAAGAAACTAAAATAAATGAATAGGACCAATAATCATGTTGTTTTTGATTTTCCAACTTCCCAGTCTGTTTTCAGTTTTGTATTCTATTACAGTCTCTTATTGATGAATGTGAAGACCAGTATCTAGACCCTTGACTTTTGAAGTCTAACCTAAGTTAGGAATTTTGCCACTGTTCAATATCACAAAATTTTAATGCAAAATATCCATTTTGTGGTGTCTGAACAATCGTTGTACATTTAAAAATCTATCCTTTACATTATTTTTTACTCTAAGACAATTATTATTTTGTGCACTTCATCTTTATTGCTTCTGTTCTTCATTTCAGACTATTTTTGTTTCCAATTCAATATTTTTCTTTGACTGATGTACTTCCCTTTAGTGAAGGTGTGTTATGGACAAAATATATGGATTTATTTATTGTAAATGTCATACTTTATATTCCTTTTTAATTTTATTTTTAGTGAAACAACATAGTTTTACTAAAAGAAATTTAGAGAGCTGCGAGGAGAGAGAAAGAACACAAGTTTCTCCAGAGCATGAAAAGTTTCTTTTATATGAATATTTTTTCTGTCCACACTTTTTTTGTTATTATTTATTTATCGAACCACCATGAGAACAATTACAAAGCTTTCAGGTTTAAGTCTCGGTCACACAATGATCAAAAACCAATCCCTTCACCAGTGCACATTTTCCATCATCAAGAACCCCAGTATACCCCCATCCCACTCCTCCCCCTGCCTGTGAGGCAGATGATTTGCACTTAACTCTCTCTACTTTGATTACATTCCTTATTTTGACAAAATATGCACCATTATTATTTGTGATTTTGCCCCAATAATCCAACCCGCTGAAAAGACATTGTTAGATAATTTGTTTTCTATTGCAGATTATGAAGAGCATATAATGCCTGCAATAGCGGCCATGTGATTTTTGGATTTCTGATATTTTACTAATTAAATCTGGAGGGATTTCTGCCAATAATCACTGGGTTCCAAGGTTGGTTTGTGTCCCTCTGGGATCATGGTTATTCCAGAGCCGGAGAGCCACTTGTGGGGGGCAACTCGTGATCTCGGCGGGGCAGGAAGGACAGATCATATTCATTTTGACATTGACATTGCATCTCTTTCCTACATTATTGAGTTTCTTATAACTTTTATATACCCATCCACACTTGTTTATTTCAGTGTGCTTCCTTAAAACTACCACAACAATGTTAACATCACACAAAATATTAATTTTCTACTGCTACATAATACATTGTCACAAATTTAGTGACTTGAAAACAGTTGATCAATTCCGTTTCCATGGACCTGACATCCAGAGAAAGCTTAATTATTTTCTCTCATCAGAGTGTCATAAGATGTAATAAAGATTACAAGTGGACTCCATTTTTGTCTGAAGGCTTGATTTAGAAAGAATCCTCTTCAAGAGTTATTCAAGCTATGGTTGGAATTCATTTCCTTGCAGCTGTGTCCCTGAGGGCCCGAAGCTTTGCTGATTAATTTTGAACTTCCCTGATTTTAGAGGTTTCAGATCATTGTCATATGAACTTTCTCAATATCCATGATCTAAAAGATAAATTTTTGCTCTGGTGTGTTAATGTTGAGTGTTATAAGCTACATAGGAGTAACACCCCATTACTTTTTATCTATAATTATTTGCCAACAAACCAAAGAACTTAAGGTTCTACCTATACCCAAGGGGTAAAGATTATTCAGAGTGAGGCACTGGAAGTCATTCCGAATATTAGATGTGGCATGTAAAAGAAAGCAAAGATACAGACCATGGTCTGTAGCATTGTCGCACTGTCCTCCCATTGTTCATCAATTTCCTCAAGCAGGCACCAGTTTCATCTCCATTGTGAGACTTGTTGTTGTTGTGTTTGGCATATCTAATACGCCACGGAGAGCTTGCCATGCTCTGCTGTGTGGGCGGGATACTCTTGGTAGCTTGCTGGACTCTCCGAGAGGGATGGAGGAATCGAACCTGGGTCAACCGGGTTGGCCACATGCAAGGCAAATGCCCTACCTGCTGTGCTGTTGCTCCAGCCCAGATCATGGTATGAACACAAATCCTTATATTCTCAAAATTGTACTGAGGTTGTGAGGCTAATGGAGAAGGGGATGAAGAGGAGAAGGTGTGAAAAATAAGTAAACTAGGGATCAGTAGTGGAGGGAAATGGGTTCTTTGGTGGTGGGTGGGGTGAGTAGCATTGAACACCTAAAATATATATATATATATATATACATATATATATATATATAAAAGCCAGACCACTTTTTGTTTGTCCTTATAACTTGGATAAAATATAAATATTGACACTACTGCAAACAATGTTACCTCGGTATCAGTTTTTTAATTAAAAATTTTTTTAAAAAAATCTTAGAAGTCTGCTAATCACAAGTTATACTGCATCCAACTCCTGAAAGCAATACCCTTCAAGGATTTCCCACTGTGTCAAGGAAAAAATAATCCTTGGCATATCTTATAAAGACCCACAAGATCTAAACCCCAACTCATCATCTTCCATCTGCAGAAAAGATAACTCTTTCTTTTCCTTGCACTGTGCCATCTTTTATTACTTATTCTCTGACACCATTTTAGTTTCTTGCACCTGCATCTTTCTTTCTTATCCTAGGGGTTTTTCACAGCAAGTCCTAACTCCACATTAATTTTTGCCTAGGTAATACCTGTTCTCAATGGCTCAGTTTAAGCACAGTTTCCATTACGAGCTGTGCTTAATAAGTTGTATTTAATAGAAATTTCGTTTTCTGTTGCACCTAAACAGGAAAATTATTACATAAACCCAAATCCAATTTCCTTGTAATCTAAGATACAGAGTCTACGTATATTTGGTGGTTTAGTTTAGACTACATTTTTTTTACTATATGAAACTCCACGAAGTGCCAAATCTGAATTTTATTCCTTTGTATTCTCCTGTTTCCTGTGCTGCATGGCACATAGAAGAAACCCAATATATATTTTTGAATAATTGTCTATCAGAGGAATCCAGGCTTTTGCAAGCTGTGCATTAAGCATTAAGTATAACTATTTGTACAGTGATGTTTTAACTCTAATTTTCTATTGTTTCATTTTTACTTTCATAGGACATGCAGAGAGACAAGATATAATTATCAGGGGAAGGTTTAGACATTTCTAAAATGAAAATCTCACCTCTAACATGAGATTAGGTTTTGAAAAATTTCGGTGCTATTTACATGCACATTTGAGAAAAATAATTATAAATATAATATTATTGGATGCATACAAAACACTAAACACTGAAATAACCACCTTAATAGAGATTTCAATTAATCCTGTCCTATGAACTGGGTTCTATTGGGACAGGAAATCGGAGCCAGAGAAATCAAACGTATGTGTTGACATGAAACAGATGGCACAAGGCTGAATGAGGATTTGAATGAGTAAATGATCCTGAATCTATTCTTAGTGACTCACCAAGTCAGTTCTTTTCAAATTCTCAGTAATAAAGCTTTAATTTATTATTCTTAATTTATTTATTATTCTTAACTTATTTATTAATTTCTCGGGTCGGCCATGTTGGCTGCGTGCAAGGCAAACGCCCTACCGCTGTGCTATCGCTCCAGCCCAATTGGACGCAGCCAACATGGCCGACCCGAGTTCGATTCCTCCGCCCCTCTCGGAGAGCCCGGCAAGCTACCGAGAGTATTCGATATGCCAGACACAGTAACAACAAAGTCTCCAATGGAGACGTTACTGGGCCCGCTCGAGCAAATCGACGATCAACGGGAGGGCCTTTACCTTTACCTTTACCGATTTATTAATTTCTAAGAAAACTAGTCAAATACATTTTAAAGTAAAAATAAAGTGAATCATTTAGTAAAATAATATAAAATGTAAGGCAGGGCTAGAACAAAGGTATAGTGGAGGTAAGACACTTGCCTTACAAATGGCCAGCCTAGACCCAATCCCTGGTATCACACATACCAGGGTCCACCAGGTGTGATCCCTGAGCACAGAACCAGGAGTAAAGCCTCAATACCCTGAATACCCTGGGTGTGCCCCAAACACAAAACAAGAAAATGTAAGTCTGGTATATTTTAGATTCTGCAAACAGAAACAATACTCCATTAAAGTTAAGTCAATATTTCTCAATATTTACTTTAAATTTCTGTTCTTACCTCATTAAAGATCAGTAGGAAACACTTAACAGATAAATGCAGATCAGCACAACACCATAAGCACCTTCTTCATTGGTTTTTGAGTTCTGTACTTTACACATCCTTGAGTAATTTTGCAGCATATACTTTTTTCTAAAATTATTTTAGTTCAAGTCCTTTCCAAGTCTGGATATAGAACCAGAACAAAATATCCCCTTAACAGATGAATCTTTCCAAATTTGAGTTAATCATGAAATTTGCCGTGATAGATGTCTTCGGTAGCATCAATTGACTTCAATTTTAACTTCAAAAACATGCCTTAATGGACATGAAAAGCCCACAGTCATTAAGGCCATTCCAACTTTCCAAGTCTCCTTCCAACTGTAGTACTGTGTACTGAGTCAGTCTCCACAGAGCCATACTCATACATGGAAGCCCACGTACAATGTTACTCTCAGGTGAGCTCTGGGAGAGAGTTTGAAGGTCACACGTGTTGATTCTTCTGTCTCTTCTCTATTTCTCTTCTGAAAAGAGCAGAGAGATCTCTGTCCAAATGACTGTATCAGGAAGGACAAGGTAAGAGCACAGCAAGAAAGCAGCCAGGCAGTAGCCAGGAGAGGCTCTTGTCAGAAAGGAAATCTGCAGCCATCAGCAGTGAGGGCTAAAGCTCTGTGCTGGAGGCGACCCGCTGAAGGGGAGCTGCTTATGCCGTCAAGTCACTGAGAAACATCCCTCTAAATTTGGGGGTCTCTTGAGTATACTGTTAGTTTTCTGTCATTCTCTCTAAGACCTTCCCCCGACACACACACACACACACACACACACACACACACACACGATTTTCCCATTGTTGTCTTAAATCATTCTCATGTCCACTTAATTTTGACTTTACTTTTTTTAAATCATAATGAAAAACACAGGCAGAATCTCCTGATCTGGCACCAGGCTGTCTTCACCGGGACACCTCGGAGGGAGGTGGGTTGAGTTTCCCTCCCAGCCCCAAGCAGAACCCCGGTGGCCAAAAACCTCCAGAACCCAGCCGCAGCCACACTCGAGGACACTCTCCACATATTTCGACGAGCCTCACTCATGAAGGAACTAGCAGAGGAACCCACATATGCAGGACCCTAGGCTGAGATCTCCAAGCCTGCTTGGATCGGGACTGGGCCCCCCACCACCCAGCTCCCCAGTTTTCCAGCAGCTTGGCAGTCACACCCACCAACTGCCCCCGGTGATTGCAATCTCATCAATAGCCAAGATCCAGAGACTATAAAATAAAGTTCCCGGAAGAGAGTGATTCAGTATTTCCTGGACCTCTTACATTCTAGCCCACTGATGTACCTAAAGTAGCACACAGTTGTTTGGTTTTAACATACTTGCTTATATTCTCATAATATATGGGCTTAAATGGCTCCAGAATGAAATACAACCTTCACACACTTCCCTCTTTTTGTGGTGGGAAGATGATCACTGGTGGGGTGGGTGTTTGAATATTATCTGTAATGAACTATGGTGAACTACTTTATGAAAATAAAATATAGAAAAATAGAAAAAGAAAAACACACCTATTTCAGTACTTAAAATTGAAGGATTAAGAATGTAACTATATTTAAAAATATCTAAATGAAGGGGCATTAACTTGAATAAAGGAACAGAGTACATAATCTTACTTTCTTCATGAATGTCACTACATTAAAGCATATGACATGAAATGAAAGAAGTCAAAGTAGATTAAATATTGATAGTGGGGATTTCACAGTTTTCATAAAATCTTCGGTTTCCCACTGTTACTTATATCATTTAAAAAATCTAGACGTGACATTAATAAAGCTTTCCATTTTTAGTGGCCAATATCAAATGCCAACTGATCAATTAAATCTCAGAGCTAGCTTCTTTTTTTTGAATTATTTTTTTAATTGAGTCACCGTGAGATACACAGTTATGAAGTTGTTCATGATCAGGTTTCAGTAATACAGTGTTCCATCCCCCATGCCTCTCCAGTGTACATTTCCCGCCATCAATATTTCCCCCATCCCTCCTGCCAACCCCCAACTCCGCCCTGCCTCTATGGCAAGCACTTTCTCTCTCTCTCTCTCTCTCTCTCTCTCTCTCTCTCTCTCTCTCTCTCTCTCTCTCTCATTCTTGCTCTTACTTATGCTCTCGCTCTCCTTTTTGGCATTATGGTTTGCAATTGCTCGAGCGGGCCCAGTAACGTCTCCATTGGAGACTTTGTTGTTACTGTGTCTGGCATATCAAATACATCACGGGGAGCTTGCCAGGCTCTGCCGTGCGGGCGAGAGATTCTGAGAGGTCACCATGTTTGTTCCTTTACTTACTTTCAACACGCAGTTCTTATCCAGAGTGATCATTTCCCCAACTATCTTTGTCATAGTGGTTCCTTCTCTATCCCAACTTCCTTTTCCCCCAGCATTTGAGGCAGCCTTCCAACTATAGGTCAATCTTCTTTGCCCATCTTTCTACTGTCCTTGGGTATTATTCCCATACTAAGATTTTTTTATGTCCCACAAATGAGTGCGGTCATTCGATGTCTATCCTCTCCTGACTCATTTCACTCAGCATGATACTCTCCATGTCCATTCATTTATAGGAGAGTTTCATGACATTATTTTTCCTAATATCTGCATAGCACTCCATTGTGTAGATGTACTATAGTTTCTTTACCCAGTCGTCTGTTCTCGGGCACTTGGGTTGTTTCCAGATTCTGGCTATTGTGAACAATGCTGCAATAAATATGGAAGTGCAGATGGCATTTCTGCTGTGTGTTTTAGGACTCCCAGGATATATTTCCATAAGTGGTATTGCTGGGTCATATGGAACCAGAGCTAACTTCTAACACCAGCTACATTGCACCGGGTTTTCTTCCTAAAGCATCAGGGTTCTCAAAAGCAGATGCACTGACCCTTCTTTCCCCATCCCACCAGACAACTTCCTTGACTATAAAATGATAAACTACATCTGGTAAACAGATGTGGTCTTTCCCCATGCCTTGGGTTTCCCCAAAACATTGCAGTTTATTTTCCAATGTAAATTGCTTTTCATTTTCTACAGGGAATAATTTCTACAGGGAACTAATGGAAAATTTATGATGATTTTTATAAAATTTTTTCTATCTTATCAGAAGTTATTTTGGCCCATATTCAGAGTTTTTGTAGGATCGAGCTAACAGTAAGAGTTGCTGCTATGCATCTTTTCCTAAAACGTACAATCAGTAACATCAGGCTGATACTCAGAGTACCAATACTATGGAAAGGTACAAATACTACAGTAAGGACTTCATTGCCTCCAGCCAATATCCCCTTCCCAAAGAGAGCCAATTATTATCAATCAAATACTGTCTGTGTTGAAATGCACATGAGGCTACATCAGCAGACTTGAATAATCATCAAGTTAAATTTCTGCCTTGTTGTTTAAGAAAAACTCACATCCAATTATTTTCAATAATTTCTCCTTCCCATCACTCCACCATCAATGAATTTGCACCTCAGAGTCTTCATTCCATATTGCTTTTGACAGTGTGTTGTTGGTATGTTTTTCCTACAGTCTAATATTTCATTGTATTAAAAATAATCAATTCTGATTTATCTCCTCCAGATAAGTTAAATTTATGTTTTGAATGCAGTAAACATTTAATATCTGTTGAATAAACTTGTCACTAGTTAATTTCTGGGTAAGCTCCAAATTGAATGCATAAAAAAGTGGTGGTGGGGGTCAGGGAGACAACTCAAAGTGCCAGTGTGTGTGATTTGCATTGAACCGGGTTCAATTCCCTGTAGCGCATACTTTTCTGAGCATCACCAAGAACAACCCCTGAGCACCAGCCTGGGAGTAACCTCTGAGCACTGTCAGTTATGGCACCCCCAAAGAAATAAAAAAAAAGAAATAGAGATGTTCTTCAGGATAAAAATAGTCACTGTGTGCACATTAGTTATCAACTTTTAGAAAAGGTACAAGGTACATGATGAATTAATCAAATATGTCTCAATTCAGAATTCAAAAGTGTTAAAACTAAGCGCTGAATACCATATCAAAGCAAGTGAAAAAGCAAGGAAGAACAGCTCAAAACCAAAATAAAATGAGTCTATTTGTAAATGAATACTGAATTAGGGACCAAACTAAGTGATGAAATGATAAATATACTTAAAATTGTTCTCCAATGCAAATTGTTATTGTTATTCTTTTAAAAATGGCTTCTGACAGAATTAACGACTATTTATAATGTAGTTAAGAATATTCTGGGAAATAAGGGGCCAATTTTGGGAAAACAATACTAAAAAAAGATCAGAAATAGAACTAAACCAAACAAAAATAGGATAGGCAATGTCAAATGACAAATAAAATCCAAAAGAAGAAGTGAAAAAATATTATTCATAAGTTAGCATGAGTTTGAAAATAATGTTTCACTCTGGGACCAATTACCACAAAGAGGGAGCTAGAAAATGGAGGCAATAAACTATTTCTTAAAAGAGAAAAAAGAAGGAGGAAAGACATACATATAATTAGACAAGATTTATACGAACAAAAAGCCTATTACCAATGAAAGTCTAGAGAACAAAGAAGGTCTTTGAATGCAGAGATGAGAACTTCAAGGGAAAAAATAGCAAGCCATATGCAAAAGTTTGCAAAGTTCAAGAACTTTTAACGCTTATGCCTAATTCCTTTATTAAAATGTATTATTTAAAGAGACTGTGATTTACAAAATTGTGCCACCAGAATGCTCTTTCCTGGACCACTGTCCCCAGTTCCTGCCCACCCTCCAGCCTACCAACTTGGCAGGCAAACTAATATACTAAATTAGTTTCATATTGCTTGTTCTAACACTTATGCCCAATTCTTGAATATCCTTCCTACAATCCAGACCTGGTCTCCTGGGAATAAGAGAACAAGTTCCTGGAGAGCAGAAACAATGTTTATCCTTCCTAGATGATGTCTTAGAATTCTGCTATTGTCTTCTCAAGAAGTAAGCTTGGTCTCAAAAACTGCTGGGGCTGGAGTGATAGCACAGCGGGTAGAGCATTTGCCTTGCATGCGGCCAGCATCCCATATGGTCCCCCTGAGCACTGCCAGGAGTAATACCTGAGTGGTATATAAACCAGGAGTAACCCCTGCGCGTCGCTGGGTGTGAACCAAAAAGCAAAAAAAAAAAAAAACCTGCTTTACAAAAGAAGGAATCACATAACAAACTTTGCATCATACAGTCCACAACCCAGGGTCTTACAAATAAAGGTGCACGGGCTGGAGCTGGGTAGGGCAGTTGCCTTGCATATGGCCAGTACCATATATGGTCCTGCAAGATCTGCCAAGAGTGTTCCCTGAGCACGGAGCCAATAGTAAGCCCTGAGCACCACCAGATGTGACAAATAAGTAAATAAAACAAATAATCACAAAAACTAGGTGAAGGGGTGGTTTAGGACTAAAAGCTATTCTTTGAAATGCCAAATTAGTAGAAAATGTTCAAAGCAAAGATTGGTAGAGAATTGTCCCGAAATTAAGTCAATGATAGTTTTTGTGTTTTTGCAAATATTGGTGGTGGCACTATATTTTTTAAATTATTACTTGTATGTGAAAATTTAATTAGAACTAACAGATTTTTTTTGCTTTTTGGGTCACACCCAGTGCTGCACAGGGGTTACTCCTGGCTATGCACTCAGGAGTTACTCCTGGCGGTGTTCAGGGGACCATATGAGATGCTGGGAATCGAACCCGGGTTGGCTGCGTGCAAGGCAAATGCCCTACCCGCTGTGCTATCTTTCCAGCCCCGAGAACTAACAGATCTTTTTTGTGTGTCTATATCTATATCTGTGAATCTTTCCCAATTGCATTCTCCTTTATAATTATCAGAATTTATGGCCTAAATGTTTATGATAAGAGGTCATTTTGGTAAATTTAAATTTAAATGGTTTGATTTGAAACATGTCTTTAAAGTCAGAAAATTGAATGTAATACATTTAATCTATCAATGTTTATTAGTCACAATTATCTGTGTCATATTATTTCATCACTTGATCACTTGACATCCCGTTACTAATGAGTTCACTTGAGCAGGCACCAGTAACATCTCCATTCATCCCTGTTGTGTGCTAGTGTAGCCCAATGGTGTCTGCTCGCTCCAGGAACACGAAAAGCCTCAAACCGTTCATTTAGAGTCTTGATGAAGAAATCTGACCATCTCGTAGGTGGGCGGCCACACGATCTTTTGACATTCCATGAAGTCCAGTCATCTCTGTCATATAAACAGAGAAAATATAATGACTTATTTTCATAGGGGTATTTGATTGGTCTGGGGATAACAGAAAATTACTTGTGCTAATATTAACCAGCTATCTAGAAACATTTGTATGGACTTTCCATTTCAGATGAAGTTGATCAGAAAGTAAAAACTTAAACCAAATAATATAAACTTCTAGCAATAGTTAGTTTCTGAGATTTTTTTTGAACTTGGCATTTCAGAACTCAGTAATGGATAAGAAAGGTATAATTAATGGGATATAATGTTGAAGGAAAAGGAAGAATTTCAACTCAGAAAAAGGTGGTTATTTGTGAAATAAAATAAAAGGAAGTGATAGGACAGAAATGTAAATGTAAAAGAAATGTGTGTAAGATTATGGTAAATAAATCTTAAAGAGACTGTGCGGTTTTACTGTATTTAGCATAATGAATTGCTATAAAATTTTTAACATCTGTAACTTACTTAAAACTAGACTTTTATTCATTTTCTTTGTTAATAAAAGTTTTTAAATAAGAATGTGGTTAGGTTTTAATAAAAGATTATAGACTGTTTAAGTAGTCTGACTCGAAAATGAAGACATGTTATAAAAAGAATTTTATACACTTAATGTATTTTAAGCATCAGTTTTTTTTTAATTACTTAACTAAGTTCAGTACTGGTTTTTTAGATGAGCTAATGTTTCTTTGCAACCATAGACACTCTTATATTATATTTAAAATCTTAGAACCTGAGTTAAATGGATAATCAAATATTGTTTCTTTGAAGGATGTTTGGGCCGCACTCAGGGGTCACTCCTGGTAGTACTTTGGAGACTGCATGAGGTACCAGGAATTGAACAAAAGTCAACCAAAAGTAGTGCAAGCACCTTAACTCTATCTTCCCAGTTCCAACTAAGTATTGTTTCATAATAACCTGTGTGTTTTAAAGTTTATCAAATAAAACTCTTGCTAAAAAAAAAGGAAAATAAATAGAAGAAATCTTGGGAAAACTTCTAAGGATCTCCATTGATTGATTGTTCACTCCCCTTGTGGAAAAAGAGATGTATGTGGATTAAGATTATTACGTCCAAGTCTCATGAGAAGCATTGTCACAGAAGGAGAAACATTTGACTTTCTTAATGTATGTCTGGGCTGGAGTGATAGCACAGCGGGTAGAGGGTTTGCCTTGCATGCGGCCGAGATGACTGACCCGAGTTTGATTCCTCCACCCCTCTTGGAGAGCCCGGCAAGCTACCAAGAGTATCTCGCCTGCACGGCAAAGCCTGGCAAGCTACCAGTGATGTATACAATATGCCAAACTGTATACAATATGCCAAACTCAGTAACAAGTGTCACATGGAGACATTACTGGGCCCACTTGAGCAAATTGCTGAACATCGGGAGGACAGTGACAGTGAATGTATGTCTGGATAAAAATATATTCTTAAATTATGTGACATTTCTATAGACCTGATAAAATCTGGTCAATTCTGGAAAATCGTAAAATTCTGGTCAGTTCTGGAAAATCATAAAAATCACAAAATTAAGCAAGCTTCCTTGTCAATCGTTTTATGACATCGCTGATTGTGACCTGTTAGAGCCTTGATCATTTAGAGAATTGCTTTAATGTTTAGTATTCAGAGAAGTTTGTGAAGGAAAGACCAGACAAATACTCCAAAATATGGGTTTATTATGGAACTGAGAACAAAAAGTAGCAGACAAAAGCTATGGAGCTTATGGGGGTGGGGGAACTCTTAAAAATTGTAAGAGACCAATATTTTGTACAAGAGACTAAAGTATTGATTAAATAAAGGCCCTCCCGTTGATCGTCGATTTGCTCGAGCGGGCCCAGTAACGTCTCCATTGGAGACTTTGTTGTTACTGTGTCTGGCATATCGAATACTCTCGGTAGCTTGCCGGGCTCTCCGAGAGGGGCGGAGGAATCGAACTCGGGTCGGCCATGTTGGCCGCTTGTAAGGCGAACGCCCTACCGCTGTGCTATCACTCCAGTCCTTCGGCAGCACATATACTAAAATTGGAACGATACAGAGAAGATTAGCATGGCCCCTGCGCAAGGATAGATAAATAAAGTACTAAATAAAGAATTGAGGATGAACATCATTTTAATGACTTTTTATTTAAAACTATGTTTTTTCCACAGGTTTCAAAGGTTTTCCTTTTTGAGATGTTACCTACAGAAATCTGACAGATTGCTTCATGCTATAGCCAGAATTAAAGCAGCTTGTTTGTCTCTCCCTGACCCAGAGAATATAAGAAAGACCTTAAAAAATTTTATTCTCCATGGCAACGTGTTTGTTTACATAGGCTCAGGAAGAAATGTCAATTTTCTCTTCAATATATAATTTAGCAATCGGTTGTATCATCAAGGTTTTGACTGAAATATCAGAAGTCATAAGGCTTAGAAATTAAGATCAGTTGCATAGAAACTGTCTGATGACTTGTGTATATAATTCTAATCTACTAAGAGGAAAACAAACATAACACCTGGAAGACCATAAACATGAGAAAATGTGGGGAAAATCTCAAGAAATAAGAAATTAACCCCCACATACAGGTATTATAGGTGAATCTTTCTGATAAGTTATAAGGAGGACATGGCTTTGGAGTATTAAGAGAATATTAAGTGCTTAATCTAAAATTGCTTAATGAAAATTTCCAGCAACCTAAATTAAAATAATTAAAATAATTATATCTGTTTTTAACATACTCATGCGGAGAAATTGGCCAAATCTAGCAGAACTAAGCTTCTGATAGCCTGTTCATGTACCTATCCGGTAAAATAGAGGTAAAAATGGATGAAAAAAAGGTTCTCTTAAGATTATTAATTTTATTTTTACAACCTTTTTATGAAGATTAGTTTCTAGTCCTCTTAACAATTTGTACCTATGACTTGGGATGAATCCTGAAGTTTTCTAGTTTTAATTTCTAGAAATGAACATTTCTAGTTTTTCAGTTGATTTGCATTGATTAAGCACTGATACCACGCTTTTTCTAAAGGTCTTCCAAGCTGGAGAAGGAAAACTGATACTTTATGACAAGCTCATCATCACAGTGAGAATGTCTGAAGAAAATGTGTGCTGACTCTTCACAATAGCCAAAATCTGGGAACAACCCACGTGCCTAAGAACAGATGAGTGAATGAAGAAAAACCATGATCCTTCTACACAATGGAATGCTGTGTCTGTTAGGGAAAATGAAGTCATGAGATTTGCTTATCCATAGATGGATGGACATGGAGAGTTTCATGCTGAGTGATGGATGAGTCAGAGAGAGAGCTCAGACGAACATAGAATGATTGTACTCACTTATGGGATATTGAAAAAACAAAAGTATGTGAATAATAGCAAGACAGTAGAAACAAAGGCCAAGAGGACTGGTCTGTGGTGGGAAGCTTGCTACAAGGGGGTGGGGAGTGCAGCCAGGACCAAGAAGGGACCACTCTGGCAACTGATAGGTTGGAGACCTCGCCTGGTGTAGACAGAGGGACAAAGACAGTGAAAGGGAAAGAATAGGTTTCCTGGGGTGCGCTCCCAACTGGCTCCTGGTGAGGCTGGGGTAGAGCCGAACCCTGGGAAAGACTAAGGGGGCTTTTAAGTTTTCTTGGGTAGGGAAAGGAAACAGTGATCCATGGGACCATGCATTTGGTCTGGCCTTCTTATCTGTTGGGGGTTGGTGTGAGGAAGCATGGGATGCAGCCTGGTGGCTTCCTGGCACCAGGTGGGCCATAAAGCTGTGCTGAGGGCAGGGTGGTCTTTGGTTCGAGGGGTGTTGCTATCTCATCAGCAAATCGCCATTTGGTCCAAGCAAACCGTACAATAGTGTTACTTGGAAATGATCACTCTGGGCAAGAACTGAGTACTGAAAGGAGGTAAAGTGTATGCATGATGCCCTATCGGTAACAGTGTTGCAAACCACAGTGCCTAAAAAGAGAAAGAGAGAGAGACAGAGAGAGACAGAGAGAGACAGAGAGAGGCGTCTGCCATAGAGGTGGACATAGCGGGGAGAAAAACTGGTGACTTTGGTGGTGGGAAATGTGCATTGGTGAAGGGATGGGTGTTGGAACACTGTATGACTGAAACCCAATCATGAACAACTTTATAAGCATATAAATTTATCTAACAGTGATTCAATAAAAAATAAAAAGTGTGGGGGATCAACCAGGGTCAGACACCTGCAAGGTAAGAGCCTTATTTGTTCTGTTTTTCTCTCCAGCTCCTTTCATGATTTTAACCTCTGCCCACTCTTACATTTCTGTAGAACTATCTCTTATTCTGCACCAAGGATTTAAATGCACTGTCCACTGCACTGTCCTCCCGTTGTTCATCAATTTGCTCAAGCGGGCCCAGTAACGTGTCCATTGTGAGACTTGTTGTTACTGTGTTTGGCATATCGAATATATCACGGGGAGCTTGCCAGGCTTTGCCGTGTGGGCAAGATACTCTTGGTAGCTTGCTGGGCTCTCCGAGAGGTGCAGAAGAATCAAACCCGGGTTGGCCGCGTGCAAGGCAAACGCCCTACCTTCATGCCACTCTTTAATAAGTTCAATCAACTTTTGAATTTGTGACTGGTTCTATGTAAAAAAAATAAAATAAATTTTAAAGAAGCACACAAGAAAATGCCATCATCAAAATGGATCTTGGTAAAGCTTACTTTCGTGGAATGTGTCCTAAAGGTGAAGTAGAAATAACTTTAGAAGAGATCTTTTTCATAACAGGTCAATTTTCTTGATTCCACCTCCATCCAAGACCATCCTTTCCAGTAAGAAGTAAGCAGATCTGAATCGGTGCCTCATTTCTCACAAGACTGTGGAAATAAAAAAGTGACCCTGGGGATTCGAAGCCTTTCCAAAGGTTATTAAAAGCTAAAATTAAAATATTAAACTAACAAATTGCTGCCCTTAATCTTGTCCTTAAAACAATATGCTAGTTGACCACTAATCTGACCCCTTAATCCAACCTCTTTGTTTAGAGTACAGGTACAGAGAAGCATGTCTCAAAACAACACACAACCAGATCCATCTGTCTCAGAGAAGCGTTCCACACTCACAGAGCACTTCAGCATCAGCTCTTAATCTGTCCTTTCTAAAACTGTACTTCCCTGTTCTTTACCTATAAAAACTAACTATTCTGATTGGGTGGACAAAATGGTTCTCTAGAGCATGAATCTGCCTTCTTCCAACCTACTAGGTTGTTGATAAAGTTCTTTGTCTACCTTCAATTATATACCTCAATTGATTGGCCCCTCGCATGTCATGGAACCAATCCTTTCAGTTTATACAAAGAGCAACAGCAAAATTAAAGTCACTTGTGGAAACTAAAGTTTTCTGAGAGTTTAGAAATTCCTATATCAGTATTTCAACATGTGTCCAGTCATGAAGGCCAATTGAAAACCAAGTTGAGTCCATACTTGCTGTCCTTACTGATCTTTTTATGTGCTTCCATCTTATGTGGCTTCTCTTTTTCTTTCTTATTTCAAAAAATTTCCCCCTTGGGTTTAACCCTGGGCATCCCTAAACTTCCCATCCCAGCTCATCTATCTTTGCTGCACACTGTCTCAGTAAGTACAAAGCCCCTGCTGCTTTCACTGTGAACTCTGCAAAGGAGTCTCAAAACTACTACTCAACTCTGACGACTCACCCTCCTTCACTTAATCACTTAATCACTTAACTTCCCGTTAGTCGTCGATTTGCTCGAGCGGGCGCCAGTAACGTCTCCATTTGTCCCTGTCGCGTGCTAGTGTAGCCCAATGGCATCTCTTCGCTCCGGGAACATGGAGGGCCTCAAACCGATCGTTCATGACCTTGACAAAGAAGTCTGACCATCTGGTAGGTGGGCGGCCACGCGGTCTCTTGACATCCCGTGGAATCCAATCAGTAACAGCTCTAGTCCAACGGTCGTCTTTAAATCTCATTACGTGACCAGCCCATCTGATTTTCGACACCTTGGCAAATGAGACAGCGTCCCTGATCCTTGATCGTCGACGGATGTCAGAACTCCGGATTCGTTCTCTCATTTGAGTGAAACGTGATATTCCAAGCATAGCTCTTTCTATTCTTCTTTGGGAGACCTGAATGGCGTTCTCATCTTGTTTGCGTAGGGCCCAGGTCTCTGAGGCATATGTTAATGCAGGAAGAACAGTGGAATCAAAGAGATGTGCCCGGAGCCGGAGGTTCTTTGTCCTCTTAGCTATTTCTTCGACGTTCTTGAAGGCGTTCCAAGCCGCTCTCTTCCTCCTGCGCAGCTCGGGTGCCAGGTCATTTGTCATGTTGACCTCTCGACCTAGGTACACATAGCTGTTGCATTCGGAGATGGTCGTTCCATTGAGAGCGAATGGGGCGTCAGGAACAAGGCTGTTTCTCATAAACATTGTCTTCGTAAGATTCAGCTGTAGTCCTACCTTTCCACACTCACGGTCAAAGTCGGCCAGCATTTGTGCCGCTTGGCTGATGTTTGGTGTTATTAAAACAATGTCATCAGCAAAGCGGAGGTGGTGTAGTTGCCGACCATCTATCTTCACTCCCATTCCTTCCCATTCCAGTCGTCGCATGATGTTCTCGAGGGTGGCACTGAAGAGTTTTGGTGAAATGGTATCACCCTGCCGCACCCCTCTCTTGACATCAACGATCACTTCTTTGTAGAATGGTGAGATCCTGGTAGTGAATCCGCAATACAGCTCACGGAGGATCCTGATGTATTGGGCTTGAATGCCCTGATTGGCTAGGGCTTCAATGACCGCTTCCGTCTCAACAGAATCAAAGGCCTTCTTTAAATCAATGAACGTTAAGCAGAGCGGCATCTTGAACTCCCGAGAAACCTCAATGAGCTTGGTTATCGTGTGGATATGGTCGATGGTGCTGAATCCTTTGCGGAACCCTGCTTGCTCACATGGTTGTCCTTCATCTAGTGTTCTGCCAATCCTATTCAGGATGACTCGAGTGAACAACTTGTAGATGACAGACAATAGGCAGATCGGGCGATAGTTGCCAATGTCATGGATGTCTCCCTTCTTGAACAGTAGTACGGTCCTGCTGGTTTTCCATTGAGATGGAACCTTGCATTCAGACAGGTAGCGAGTGAAGAGCCGAGCCAGTGTATTGATGAGTACTGACGGCAGGTTCTTCAGGTGTTCAGGTCTGACCTTGTCTGGGCCGGGTGCTGTTTGCTTCTTTACTGACGAAATGGCGTGTCGGATTTCGGAAGGGAGAACGTTGGGAACGACATACCCATCCTGTGGAATTTGGTATGTCGGCAAGTGGACATGGCTATCGAAGAGATTTGAGTAGAAGTCATGGATAATCTTCTCCATTGCCGTTCTGGAGGATGTGATGGATCCATCAGGACGTCGGAGGGCAGTCATCTTGGTCTTATAGTTGGCGAAGGACAGGCAGGCGTTACGAATACTTTTCCCGGCTTCTGCCGCATCTACCAGTACTTCTGCTCTTCTCTCTTTGAGGTCTTCCTTGATCGCATCTCTGCACTGCTTTGCAAGCTCGGACGTTAGCTTGCGGTTGCCTGAGGCATGCGCCAAACCACGCTGGCGAATTAGCTCAAGAGTTTTCGAAGATAGGCGACTTTTTGTGGCTACCTCTCTCTTGGCATTCCTCGCACATTCATGGAGGTGCTGAACCAGTCGATCGTATTCCTCGTCAATGTTGTCAACAATGGCATCTTCCCATGTTGCCGCAATAGTACCAAAGAGTTCCCAGTTGGTGGTCGTTCTGGGAGTTCTCTTTTTGAACTTTGCAGCCCTTTCTCCCCGCTCTGTGAAGTAGAATTTTGCACGAAGGAGACGGTGGTCCGATCCCGTTCGAAATTTTGGGACAACAGCGACATCAGTCAGGCAAAACCGTCGATTGAATATGATGTGGTCTATTTCGTTGTGGAATCGTCCACCGGGAGACTCCCATGTCCATCGTTTAGATTCTGCCTTCTGGAACTGTGAGTTACCATGAATGGTCTTGGTCGACATGATGAACTCAGACAGTCACCCTCCTTCAAGCTTCATATATGAAATATCTATGGGAAACTCTCAAATATTTTTCTAAAATATACAATGTCTCACAAGCTGAAATCCAGATTGAACTTTACAGTCTTTGCAAAGTGAGCACTTTTACAAGAACCTTATGCCCACAGGTGTAAAGTTTCAAACACCTGAAAATATTTTTACATTTTTTTGGTCCCATCTCAATTTGATAAATAAAACACTACACATAGTGAATGGGGTTATTTTAATCTGCTTCTATACCATCATATCCTCAATATAGAATGTCTTGATCCCCAAAACAACACACAACCAGATCCATCTGTCTCTGAGCTATCCCATCCCTAGATGCGGTCTTAAGTCACTTCACTAGAGCGAAGTCTGAGATGACATTTATTTTCAGGTGTTTTCAGGAAAAGGGTGATGGGAAGAGCCAGTTACATATAAAAAGAGTAAAATGCTAATCAAAAACCAAAAGCTATGCTCTCCAGAGGTCAGGGACCTCAGGTACATTGTAAGGTGAGAGTGGTATATTTATATATCCAACCCATAATGAAAACATAAAATCCAAAGTACAACAACAAAACATAAAATGTGACCGTCAAAGAAAATCAGCACGGTGCATGCAATTTGCGAAGGACTTGAGAGAGGAAGGGGTTCTTGGCCGGTTATATAAAATGTGCCTCTCAATATGGCAGGCTGGGATGGGGGATGTAGAGAACTTGGCAATATTGGTGGAGGAAAGTTGGCCCTGGAGCTGGTATTGATGCTGTAGCACTGTAGCACTGTCCTCCCGTTGTTCATCAATTTGCTCAAGCAGGCACCAGTAACGTCTCAACAAATTGTGAGACTGATTGTTACTGTTTTTGGCATATTGAATATGTCAAGCCTGGTAGCTTGCCAGGCTTTGCTGTGCAGGCAAGATACTTTCGGTAGCTTGCCGGGCTCTCCAAGAGGAATGGAGGAATTGAACCCAGGTCGGCCACGTGCAAGGCAAATGCCCTACCCACTGTGCTAATGCGCCATCCCGGGATTGATGCTAGAGCATTTTATGTCTGAAACTCACCTTTCAATAATTTAATAAATCCTGGTTCTAAAATAAAATGAATAGTTTTAAAAGTGTTGTGAGCCAGAGAGTAGCTTAAATCTGGTATTATAGGGGAGCTTTGAAAAATCAATGATAAAAAGTAGAGCTAGTTGCATCTTGAGATGAGGGAACCTGCCTTTTGTAAGTCTTTAAGCATGTGTAACCCTGGTCGGTGGGTTTCTTTCTCTTTTGGAGGATCCACTTAGTCAAGGGATACTCTCCAGGAGAATAGCCAAGAGACAGAAAAACAAGGTGGTATGGTCACACACAGATAGCCAAGGAATAGGGTCGCTCATGGTAGAAAGTATCTGGTCAGGGCATCAAGTGTATCCTCAATATCTGCTTCTCTCAGAGTTCAATCCCAGCAGCTCAAGAACCCAATAACTCATTTGACCAGCATTTACCAATCACCACCTGACACCACTACGTCTGAAACTTCAGGGAATCACAAAAATTTGCATTTTAACCAGCTCTCTGGGTAATTTTAATGCACACACAAGTTTACATCAGCCATACAATCCAACACAAGGCACTTAGATATTTATTTCCCTATAATTTCTCCGCTGGGCTGGAGCAATAGCATAGCGGTAGGGCGTTTGCCTTGCACGCAGCCAGCCCGGCTGAGCTGGGTTCGATTCCTCCACCCCTCTCGGAGAGCCTGGCAAGCTACCGAGAGTATCTCACCCACATGGCAAAGCCTGGCAAGCCACCCGTGACATATTTGATATGCCAAACATAGTTAACAACAAGTCTTACGATGGAGACGTTACTGGGCCCACTTGAGTAAATTGATGAACAATGGGAGGACAGTGACAGTGACAGTGAATTTCTCCACTATTTCAGGGCCTGCAGTATCTATGAGTATCTACATCAAAAGTAAACCCACAAGGTTATAAAAAAGTACTTCCACCAAATTAGAGAACTCTTCCTCCAAAGGCTCAACAGTCCCTTTGCCTTGAGGACTATTAGTTATCACAGAATCAAAGATTTTAGGAAAAAAAATGGTGGTGAATTAATCTGATTCTCTCTTTTTCATTTTTATATTTTTCATATAAAACAACAAAGATATTAGCAAGAATTTCACCATGATGACAGGACCAGAAAACAGATATTTTTATTTCAAGTTCCATGTTTTTACTATATACCACGATGATTTTATCCTAAATTTGGAGAATTCATTTTACACTTATTCATAACGTTTCAGTTTGTCTCCTTATATTTATTTGTGATTTTTTACCTTTCAATTAGTATATCTTCCTAGGGTTTTGTCTTTCTGTTTCCCTCCAGGAAAACTCCTAATATGGTGTATTCATTATTAACTATCCACCATTCCGTTCCTTATCTCCATGAGAAGAATATATTTTATTTTAAAATATAGGATTGCTTTAAAAGTCATTTAGTCTTTTCTGTTCTGTGCCTAAAATGGTAGACCCTAAGGGGTACAATGATACTCCTGAGGAAATTCCCCCCACCCACATCTATGTCCTCCCCCTCTCCTGCTTCTTTCTCCTTGAACAACCGTGGTTCTGGTATCAGTATCCAGTGATTTGCCTGTTTCTTTTGATTTGTCAGCTTCATACCACTATCTTAGTTATCATATCTTAGACCCATATTTAGTATCATTCTTAATGATGAAAAACTGGAATTATTTCCGCTGAGATTAGACAGAAGGCAAAAATGTTCACAGTCTCTATTCAATATAGTATTAGAAGTCCTAGTTATATCAGTCAGACAAGAAAAAGTGATCAAATACAATTTCACTAGGTGAAATTGTCCAATATTTGTCCTTTTTCTTTTGACATATTTTTCTTGACTTGGCATAATTCTTTTGATGTCCTTCTGTTTTTTGGTGTTTTTGTTTTGTTTTGTTTTGTTTTGGATTTTTTGGTGTGTGAATAGCAAGACTTAATGTTTTTTATAAGTGAACAAAAGTACACATTTTCCTGCCCCCCCTGATATTGATCTTCATGCTGGAATGTGAAGAGTCCCGATGTATCTAAGTGGGTGAGGGAATGCTGCTTGGCAAAGACCCAATACTCCTCCTCTCCACTGTGATAATGTGTCCCAGACCATAGGCTCTCTCAGGACCTGGACTGCAGAAATGCACAGACCATATTTGAACATGATCCTTGCAAGGGTGGGGAGCCTTTTCAGCGCCAAGACCGTTTGGACATTTATAACCTCATTCAGGGGCCATAGAATCCAGGCAGATGGACTGTGGGCAACCAACGAGAAACATATGTGTCTTCCAATCATGTACCAGAGCCAGATCATATGAGCCCATACCAGAGTCATCACTGGCCTTATATGACCCATGACCAAACATTCCCTACCCCTGGAAGCAAATCAAACACATCAGACCCACAGACCCACCCACATCAGGACCACAGCACCCAAAATTCGGTTGTTTGTGAAGTACTGCCACAGTCACAGCAAGAACTCATGTGTACTGACCACATTCTGGAAAGCAAGCATGTTTCTGTACACAGCACTATTTAATACCAATGACCCACTTAATTTTCAGGATTATCTACAAAACAGGGGATATTATTGGGTTTCTTTTATAAGTATGGCAAGATAGGTGATGTCACGTGCTTAAAGCCACACTGTACAACCAAGTCAGGCAGCCTGGAAGGACATGCTGTCCAGTGCTCTATGGGTGGCATCTCCCATGTTCTTCTTCCTTCACTGGGGTTCCCAGGTATTCACTAAAATCCTATAGCATTGTCCTTATTTTGTGTATTGGTTTACAGATGTCTCTTGATGTATATCCTCACCAGAATGGGATGGGTCAAGAACTAGAACCGTATGTGGTCATGTAAAGACCAGGTATAAAAAAATTAGCATGTATAGGGTCTAAATGTTCTATTAGAAAAACCTCTACTTCAACTCTCAGCATTGAGTACCAGCCCTCTTGCCACAATAACTTGTTTGTTTGTTTTTTTGTTTGTTTGTGGGTCACACCTGGTGGTGCTCAAGACTTACTCCTGGCTTTGCTCTCAGGAATCACTCCTGATGGGCGCAGCAGACCTTATGGGGTGCTGGTGATTGAACCCTGGTCAGCCAAGGTCTGTAAATGCCCTACCTGCTGTACTATTCATCCAGCACCATTGCTGTGGAACCTTAACCAAGTTCCATCTCACAGCTTCCTTCCCTCTACCCAAGGGCAGCCTGTGTCTGTCTTCATCACCTTGAACAAATGCTTACCCTGGGTCTTGGCCTGCCTCAGAATCTCTTTACTTACCCTTTCACTTCTATTGGGTTCACTCCTTGCTCCTCTCTACTTCCTGCCGACCGTGGAATTCTCTTCAGCGTTAGTGGTCCTTTCCACTTGACCAAGGACACAAATTCTTTTTTGTTTCCCATGCACTGCCACCTCCAAATAAGCATCTTCTTCCCTCCTCTGGACTCCAACAACCCATCTCTGTGACTTTGGCATGAGTGTCTCTAGGCTTGCAGAAGACAACACTGTGCATGTCTATTTCTGTTGCTCCCATCAGCCTCCAAAAAGTGACAATCCATGTTCAATTCACCCATTTCACCCCTAAGCACCTAGCACTCTGACTCGCTAATAGCAGGCATCTGATAACTATTTCTCCTGTGAATAAGTGATGTTGAAACTGGCTTGTGCTCGTGGGCTTTTCCCCATTAGCTTGCTCTAAGGGGGTTGGATGACAGCAGGTCACAGAATCAATCAAGAGGGCACATCACTCACCCACTTCCCCAAGGCAGATGTTGCCCATTGTAGAGCAACATGCTGCCCTGTTCGAGCGTTGGAGCCAGACAGAAGGTTCTCTTGGCAGGAGTTTTGGCTCTTACTCTGCTCTACCGACTGCATCCCTGAAACGTTGCCTCTGTTGGCAGGCGAGCCTCCTCCAAACTGGCTCGTGCCTCCTGCCACCCAAACAGATGGGCCCAAATGTAAATGTGCTGGGGAACAAGAGTGCACGGCACATAGGAGCTCCCAAGAACAGATTTGTCACTCAGACATGGTGTCACCCCCATCCAAACAGCGAAGCTACACTGCTGTGTTATGTGAGGTGTTGCACAGGAATGGCCCTGGTCTTCTAATTTTAGAATGTATTAATTCAAGAGTGCAGAGTTGCAGGTGAGCATGAAGAGAGAAAAAAAGCTCTGGAGGAAAATATGTTATCTCTCTTTAAAGCTTTAGCTGATGGCACTAAGCCAGAGAGAAGTTTTCTTTTTCTCCAGGTGGAGCTCAGATCTAAGACACATCTATAGGCAGCAGCTAAATCACGACCTAGTACTTCTCCATTGGCCAGCAATACAATGGGAAAAGACACTTCTCCCAGGAACTGGTGTGCCCCCAGACAGGAATTAACTTTAGTTTAAAATCTCCCCATCTAAGCCAAGATCTCTAAACCAGGTTCCAGTAGCATAGATCGAGAGAAGAATAACGTACTCGACATCCCACCCTATTGATAACTAAGTTTTAGTAATGTCTGAACCCAAGCTGACAACTTTTATTGACTGCGGAGGGAGAGTATCATAATTGCCTGATGACCCTGATGGCTAGACAATTCAGTCAGTGGTAGGAGCAGCCAATATGGCCTTTGGCATGCATTAGAGCTTTAAAAGCCTACCATTGACAAAAAAATAATACCACCAACAAATCTAACACACTTTTATCTAGGTCTCTTTTTTTTTGACAAGTTAAAGGCAGAAAAGACTTCATTGATCCACTGGTAGATCTCACAGTAAATCCTTCTGCTCGGATTTGTGTTTTTGCTTTTAGTTTCCAAACCCTCATAGATTCTGAATTCACTTGGAACAGCAGAAGTGCAATCGTTCATCTGCTGGGAGTACCAAATGACTGCAGGACCACTGGGAAGCCACATAATGGAAATCAGATACAGAAGATCACCTGGCAGATTAACTCTCCAATAGCCAGCAGGTGGCCAGTTGCTAGACCAATATGCATCTCATTCCTGGAAGATGCTCAGTATCAGAGATGGGTTATAAATGTCCTTTCATTGCGGTAACATTTGGAAGCAGGGAACCTTAGAGACTTCCAACTCTACCGGTCAACCAAGTTGTCAGTGCCTCTCTGTAGATAAAAATTGGTCCAATTTGTTTATTGTCAGCTTTTTTAAAGCTACCCTGTTTCAGTATAACATGAGGCCCCCATAGCCATGCCACCGGACTCCTCTGCGCCAGGCTATTTGACTCTGGGCGCCCCAGAGGGGGGCGGGTGAGAGCCTTTCCCGCCCCAAGGGACGCAGCCCTGGCAGCTGACCTCCACAACCCAACCACTGCCACGCTCCAGGTCTCTCCCCACACCTCAGACCAACCTCACATATGAGTGAACATATTCCTGGACCACGCGACACAACATAAGACACTCCCTACCCATTCTCCATAGTTACCACACCATATTTGATGGGATTCAGACAGTAGCCAACAAATCATAAAGGGAAATATATATGCATATATACATATTTTCAGATATATATACCAAAGCTCACATCACCCAAACTTTAACAACATGTTAGTGATATCCTATAGAATGTCTTAATGGTTCCTGCCAAAATAGAACAATCTTCACACTCTTTCCTAAATGAACACTCTTTGGAAAGCATGTTCATCAGTTCTTCATAACAGACAATACAAAATATATTATTTTGGTTGTGTTTTGGGACAGGGATTGGGGCTTGGGATGGAAACATCCCGAATTTGGTGGTGGGAAGTGAATGGTGGTGGGGTTGGTGTTTGACTATTAAATGTAATCAAATATTGTGAACTAACTAGTAAAATAAAAAAATTACCAAAAAAAATTTTTAAAGTATGTTGCCCTGGGGGGGGGGGTGGGGAAAGCTACCCTGTTTCTCCAGACAAAGACATGACTAGGGATTAAGCATCCTTCATGAATATGGCTCAGGGACATTGGAAAAGAATAAGAGTTTATATACATGCTGTAGAAGGGATATCTCACTGGGATGGCTTGGAATGTTGCACTTATTAAGCAATGGAAGGGACGAAATACCTCTACAGTGCATCACAGTGAGGCTTGAAACTTTTTTTTTCTGTAAGGGAAGAGTCAGCTTACTTTAATAATTAGTCTAATGCAGCCTCTGGGATATTTGACATAAATAGCTCAGGAAAAATTAGCTTTTAATTGCATTTACTGACGTCCATGCAATTCTTGAACATGAGAGATATTCTAGATTCACTGATTTCTTACTATTAGTCCCAGAGTTTGACTTTAGCATCTTTTGATGACTTAACTGTAGGTCACGAGTGTGTCCAAACTCATTTTGCTCTCCAGAATTTTTTTCAGTCTTACTCCTTCTGGCAAGAAGTCACTGTAGTGTTCATTTGTCTGGTAGCAGGATAAATGGTCAACTTCTGGCATGTACAAGTTGAAGAATCTGTAATTTGCTCCCTGTTTTGCTTGAAGGTCACTAAATTTAATACTGTGATTGAAACCCGGCGCCATCTATAAATCTCTGGAGAGCCATGATTCCTAAGAAGGCAGATAATTTGGAGGTGGGATATGTTGACCTGTGCACACATGTTAAACAATTATAAATTGTTTCCTTTCATCTGTCTCAGATGTAATCTATAGCAAGACTCTGAAAAATAAATCCTCTCTAAAATGAGACAGCCAGGAAATAGCCTTGAGGATTGGTGGGTTCATCCGTAGCACTGACACCCCTGTAGAGCTTCCAATGGTGACAAATGACACTGATTTTCAGCTTTGGCTTGACTTGAACTGGAAGCTTCTATTTCCTGATTTCTTTTCATGAGGAAAAATAAAACATATCTCATTTATCCTATGGCATCATTACCAGCCAATGAATGAGAATGACACTCTTCCCAGTAACCATCTCAAAGTTTTCTAACCGAACTAGTTAAGGAAGAAAATGTCTTTGAATTGAAAAATATATGATTAAAGCCATTCATTTACTTTTTGTCTGGGAGGGAAGGCAGGACATTTGGAACCAAATAGCTGGTCATGTTTCGCAGAATGCAAAATTGGTTTCTCTGATAGGAAGTGAGCACTTTTTCATATGCCTTCTGGCCATACATATGTTGTCTTCACAGAAGTGTCTGTTTATCTCCTGTTCCCATTTTAAGTAGGATTATTGTTATTTTGTTGTTGAATTTTGTGAGTGCTTTATCTGTCTTGTATATTATGCCTTTGTCTGGCATATGCTCTGAAAATATTTTATCATACACCATAATCAACAGGAATTCATCCCAAGAATACATGATGGTTAAACAAATGCAAATCAATTAATGTAATACATTATATTGATAAAAGGAAAGATAAAAGATATGATTCTTTCAATCAATGCAGAGAAAGTTTCTGAAAAAATCCATCTTCAATTCATTTTTTAAAAAATTCTCTAACAAAATCTGAGTAGGAGGAGCCTTCCTCAAGAAAAAATGGCCATCTACAACAAACCCATAATTAGCATCATTCTTAATGATGAAAAACTGGAATTATTTCCTCAGAGATTAGACACAAGGCAAAAATGTTCAGTCTCTACTTTATTCAATATAGTATTAGAAGTCCTAATTAGAAGGAGACGTTACTGGGGCCTGCTCGAGGCAATCGACGATTAACAGGATGATTTGTGATTGTGATTAGAAGTCCTAGTTATATCAGTCAGGGAAGAAAAAGCGATCAAATACAAATTAGAAAGCAATTCAAATTATTAATATTTAAGATGGCATGATAATATAGATAAAAGACCCTAAAGAGCCCTGGAAACAATAAACCAATAACTCAAAGTAGCAGGTTATGAAATCAGTACACAAAAATCTTTCCTGTATTCAAATAGTGAATCCTATGCAATACAGTAAATCCTATATCAAATAATGAACTAGAAGAGAAAGAAATTTCTTTAAAAAATCTAACCTACTCCAATCAAACTAGTGTCCAAAAACATGAAAGACCTATACCATGAGAACTATCAGTCACTAATGAAATAGAAGAAGACATCACAAAATGGCAAAACTTCCATGTTAATAGCTTAGAAAAGACCAACATTGTCAAAATATCCATTCTAAATAAATTATTATATATATTTAGTGCAACTCCCATTATAAGATTCTTCAAGGACATAAAATAATCACTAACAAAATTTGTATAAAATCATAAAATAACCCAAATAGTCTAAGTTATTGTTAATCCCAGTACCTCAATAAAAATGAGTTTTAAAAAATTCCTCTCACATAAGACCAGAAATATAAACTCATAAGGGCAAATGTAACAAGGAAATCATGACTTCTGAAATAAAAATTATAATATTGAAGAAGATAATGAGTTGAACAAATGGAAAAACAAGTCATGTTGAAAATGAGTATCACTCATAGATTCATAAGGTGAGAATATCAACTCTTTCATGCATTCTCAATTGGAACTCCAGCAGGATTACTTTTTATTTTATTTTATTTTTATAAAGTTAAAATAATAGGGGCTGGAGCAATAGCACAGTGAGTAGGGAATTTGCCTTGTATGCGACCGACCCGGGTTTGATCCCAGAATCCCATATGGTCCTCCAAGCACCGCCAGGAGTAACTGAGTGCAAAGCCAGGAGTAACCCTTGTGCATCGCCAGGTGTGAATTAAAAAGAAAAAAAAAAGTTGTTCACAATAATTTTGTGAATTAAATGTTGCATTTACTATTCCAACACTAATCCCACCACCATTACACCTACCCATTACCAAATATCAAAAGTTTCTGACCCGACCCCCAAACACTGCCCTTGGGGCAGAACCTAAATAATTTAGTTTTAAAAAATTAAATTAATCTTGACAGTATAACTGTGTTTAAAATTTTAGAATTCCTGAAGCATCTCATATTTTACACTACTGATGTACCAAGAGTAGCACACCACAGAACCTAAATAATTTATTTTGTATTGCTTGTTATGAATAATGTGCTGAAAATGATCCATAAAAGTTTCCTTAGAGGAAAGTTTGTGAAGATTGTTGTATTTCACCCTGAAGCCAGTAAGTCCTTGTATCAGAGATTACTAGCATGTTGTTAAAAGTTGAGCCGTGTGTGTGTGTGTGTGTGTACACACACACACACACACACACACACACACACACGGCTCAACAGGAGGACAGTGCTACAGTGTATATATGTTCACTGTAGTATTGTCCTCCTGTTGTTCATCACTTTTCTTGAGCGGGCACCAGTAACGTCTCACAGCAAATTGTGAGACTTGTTACTGTTTTTGGCATATCAAATACGACACGGGTAGCTTGCCAGGCTTTGCCGTGCGGGCAAGATACTCTCGGTAGCTTGCTGGGCTCTCTGAGAGGGGCGGAGGAATCAAACACAGATTGGCTGCATGAAAGGCAAACGCCCTACCCGCTGTGATATGTTTTTGTTTTGTTCCTCCCTGCGATTAGTTGCTTTCTGCTTTACATTCCATCAAATGGGGTGTGCTACTCTTGGTACATCAGTAATGTGGTGTGTGAGATGTTTCAGGAATTCTAAAATTTTAAATACAGTTATACAGTCAAGATTAACTTAATTTTTTTAAGCTGGATGGGCCGGAGCTGTAGCATAGCAGGTAGGGCGTTTGCCTTGCACACGGCCAACCCGGGTTCACATGACAGAGCCTGGCAAGCTCCCCATGGCGTATTCGATATGCCAAACACAGTTAGAACAAGTATCACAATGGAGACATTACTGATGCCTGCTCAAAAAAAATCGATGAACAATGGGAGGACAGTGCAGATAGTGCAAACTGGATGGTGACTTTGGGGTCTGGAGGCATCTCTGAGGCATATCATCCTGTGTTACTTTCCTCTGAGACATTTATTTGTGAGTCTCTGGATCATGGCCGTTGATGAGATTATAAGATGGCAGAGGCATTTCCTGGGCATACTGCCAGGTTAACAGAAGCACAGGGAGATGGGTGGGAGGACACCCATTCCCGACTCCGTGTGAGCCTGGAGACTATGGTCACAAGTCCTGTATACCTGGATTTTTCAGCAGATTCACTCATAGATGAGGCTTGTCTGAGTCTGGAAATAGGCAGAGTGTGGCGGTGATTCAGTTCTGGAATTTTTCAGCTGCCAGAGCTCTATGGGGCCAGGAAGGGGAACTCACCATCCCCCACCCCCCCATTGCATTGCCCAGCAGGATTTTTAATAGAAATCCATTACCTGATTTTAAATGTGTATGAAATGCAATAACCTAGAAATACTTAAGAAAATTGTGTGAGGACCAGAGTGATATTACAAATTTAAGTCACCTTCCACATGGCCATCCCCAGTTGATAGCTGGCACCACATGTGGTCTTCTAAGCATGGTCAGAAGTGATGCTTGAGCACAGATCCAGGGATACTGTAAATAATCAGGTATGGCCCTAAAACAAAACAGAAAAACAATTACATAAACTAAGCACAAAGATTGGTCATTACTATTAAGACTCACTGTAAAGAACAATAATTCATTTCATTTGGTTTCGAAGAAAAATACATACAGATCAGATTTGTGGCAAAGTGGTCAAGGCTTTTGCCACAAATGAAAAGAAAAACATACTGGCTACTATGAATATCTACATAGAAAAACAAACTGAACGAGCACCATCCTTCGCTTCACTCTATATGCACATAACTAATGAATAGATCACGCACCGAAATGTAAAGCCTCAGCTATAAAACTTCCGAGAATAAATGTAGTAGAAAATTTCAGCCACCCCCAGAGCAACAAGATCTCTTAAATCAAACTCAAAAAGAACAAAGGAGAAAAAAGATCAATTGTAACGCACATAAATCCAAAGCTTTTATTTTGAACAGATGTAATTTTAAAACTGAAAAAAAAATTTGGGGGAGGGGACCGTGGCAGAGTGATGGTACAGCAGGTAGGGCATTTGCCTTGCATGTGGCCACCCCACGATTGCTCTCTGGCACCTGATATCACCCTTAGGAGTGATTCCTGAGTGCAGAGCCAGGTGTAAGCTCTACACTGCTGGGAATTGCCCCCAAACCAAAATAAAAAGCAATATTAACAACATACATATCTCACTGAAAACCTGATGAAAGAACAGAGAACTAAAACAACTAAGTATCAGGAACCCTCCCCCCCCCAAAAAAGCCATGAAAATGGCATGGTCTTTTTCTTTTTTTAATTTTATTAGTGAAACACCATAAGGTACAGTTGTAGACTTACAAATTTCTGTGCTTGGGTTTCAATTATACAATGATCAAATACCCATCCCTCCACCAGTGGAATATGGCATGGTCTTTGAACACTTTATCAAAGGAGATATAGAAGTGACCAACCATCATGGAAGTGGGGGCTGTCTGGGTATGGGTGAGGGAGTTTAAGGATACTCGTAGCTTTATGCCTACAGGCATATGAGAAAACTGGCCAGGGCATAGAGTCTAAATAAGCTTCTTTTACTTAAATCATCTCTCAATAGACTTGAAAAGTCTTGTTAATTTTACATATAAATAAAATTATGAGCTTGCATAAATATGAATATACATCACAATAAATAAAATATTAAAAAACTAAAATTATAAGGAAATTATGATAAAATATAAATATGTGATGCAAACAAATATAATAAAAGATAAGGATTAAACATATACAAAATATAAATAAAAACAATCATATATGAGACTTTTCCAGGGGCTGGAGTGATAGCACAGTGGGTAGTGCATTTCCCTTGTACGCAGCTGACTTGGGTTCGATTCCCAGCATCCAATATGGTCCCCTAAGCACCACCAGAAGTAATTCCTGAGTGCAGAGCCAGGAGTAATCCCTGTGCATCACCAGGTGTGACCCAGAAAGAAAAACAAAAGACTTTTTCATTTATCATGCTCATGGAATAAAGTGTTCTGTTTTGAGCTATCTGAAGATGTCAGCCTATCAAATTAATCATAGACTAAATGCAATCCCCATCAGTCCATCCGATATGATAGGGATATCACTCATGCCTGGCTTGAGTGAGGCCGTGGATTCTATCTCTGGCCACACACATATATGTATACATATAGCAGATTAGTATGCGAGCATGACATTCATGAGAATTGGCAAACTGATTCCAAACCATAAATGAAGAGATATAAGGCCAGGAGTACTCATGACTCTGATAAGAAGGCAGTCTTAAGACTTTGCCAGATAGCCCAAGAACAGATGCCTGGATAAAGAAATTATGGTTGAACTACACAGCGATAGCACAGCGGTAGGGCGTTTGCCTTGCAAGCGGCCAACATGGCCGACCGAGTTCGATTCTTCCGCCCCTCTCGGAGAGCCTGGCAAGCTACCCATGATGTATTCGATATGCCAAACACAGTAACAAGAAGTCTCACGATGAGACGTTACTGGGCCCGCTCGAGTAAATCGATGAACAATGAGAGGACCGTGACCGTTTTTACACAAAGGAATACTATGCAGCCATCAGGAAAAACAGTCATAAAATTTGCTTATAAATGGATGGACATGGAGAGTATCATGCCAAATGAAATGAGTCAAAAGGAGAGACAGAATAATTGCACTCATCTGTGGGACATGAAACAGCATAATATGAGACTAATAATACCCAAGGACAGTAGAAGCAAGGGACAGAAGAACTGGTCCATGGATGGAAGCCTGCCACAAGTGGAAGGGCAGGGGGAGGGCAGTTAGGATAGAGAAGGAACTGCTAAGACAATGATAGTTGGAAATGATCACTCTGGACAAGAACTGAGTGTTGAAAGCAGGAAAAGGAATCACTGTATCACTGTATCTATGTCATCCTGTTGTTCATCGATTTACTCGAGCTGGCGTCAGTAACATCTCCATTCATCCCAGCCCTAAGATTTTAGCAGCTTCTCCTTATTCGTCTTTCCCAACGCTGCCACTGCCATATTGGAGGTTCTTTCAGGGTCAGGGGAATGAGACCTGTTATTGTTACTGTTTTTGGCATATTGAATATGCCATGGACAGCTTGCCAGGCTCTGCCGTGCAGGTAAAGGGATGCATAAGATAATCTCTCAGTACCTATATTGTAAACCATAATGCCCAGAATTCATGTTAGCAACAACTGAGCCCCTACTAAGTAGCAACTCAGATCTTATGTCAGCTCTGACTCCCCAAACCCTTCTAACCTGGACAGAAATCACCACAGGGTCAAGGTAGTCCAGAAAGAAACTCATAAAGAATGAAATTAAACAAAAACCAAGATGCAGGTGGTGGGTCACAGTTTCCAGAAAGAACAAAGCTTAGAGAATCAAACAGTGACAACCCAGGGTCTTTGTTGAGCGATGTGGTCAGTGGTGGTGGGGTTAAAGTTGGGGACATCGTACACCCAAAACCCCGTCATCAACTTTATAAATCACAGTAACTAAACGGTAACTTCTTTATAAAGAACTCCCTGCCTCCTGCAGGGAGCATGTTCCCTTCCAAGCTCTATTTTGCTTAGCCTGCAGTGGGTTTCTCCGATTTCAGAAGAGAACCTTCAGCTTCCAGTATGGTGCCTTTCTGTAAAGTCGGCATAAGTGCCCCAGATGGTTTTGTTTACAGTCTTCCATTGATCATTGTATCTTGCTCCCAGTGAGCTGTAGACCTGTTGGAACCTAACCCACTAAACAGTGTTCATTGTTTGGGTTTCAAAGCAATTCTGTTCTGAGTCACCTGGGCAAGCAAAGTAATGCCAAGGGACCAGATAAAAGCTGCCCGTTAGAAACCTCAGCTAGTTTTTATTTCTTCCACAGACTTGAATATATTAGTCCATCCATTGTCAACACACATGCATCAAGAGCTGTATTTTCCCCGTCTGAATGATGGCCCAAGTGCCCACAGGAGTAGGTCGAAGTCTGAGTCGTGATTAGAACTGCAAGGACAATAATTCTTACCTCTCAGAGGATTCAGTGAAAAAGCAAACAAATAAAAATGAATGAGAAACAACAGCATCAAGGAGATGAAAGCACCATGTGCATTATTGTAAAATATTAATTCCACAACCCTATCGTGTATTACCTCAAAAGTCTATTATATTACATGGCAGGCAGCGAACTTCTGGAAGGCTCATTGTAGGGGATATCCGCAGAAGTGTGAGTGGGTTTGGGGATGAGTTTGGGGATGTGTGTGAGGATTTTAAGTAAAAGAATTGACCAGAAGGGCTGACGGTGAGATAAGCAGGAATATTGTACATCAGAGAGAATGAAATCACTACCCTTGGAATAAAGAATTAGTGGAACAATTAAGAAATCAGGAGCCAAAGCCAGTTGCCATGGTAAAGATCAAGTCACATTTGTGACACCATTTATCTTCACTGCCCTCTTCTAGGAAAGAAGCCCTCAATTATCTCAGCCCGCTGTCGAGATGGGCCCACATCTTTAGCCTCTGAGCACCCATGGGTGAGGGGGGCTTGTCATAGCCGGTCTTCAATCACTTCCCTCTCTGCCTTGAACTCCAATGCTTGGCTCCAAACTCATTTTCCCAGGTTCTCAGTGATCTTGAAACTTCCCAAGGCACCAAATAGCTAATCAGAGAAAATTCCAACCAGAACTAAGCTGAAAATCAGAGATACAGAAGGAAGTTCCCTCACAAACTTCTGACTCTCTGTGCAAGGGATTGGTTACAAAAGAGCCAGGTGGGGTAGGAAGACAGCAAGGCAGGTGGGACACCATGGGAAAGGAGAAAGAAGGAAGGAACACCAGGGAGGAAGCCTGAGAAGGCAAGAGAAGTGGTTTGGCCAACTCTGTGTAAACTTGAGTGCAGGGTACCCACGTTGGAGTTCTATGTGTCTGTTCCTTGGGCATGCCCTGTGATTGGCAGGCAAACCCACAGGGGGGAGCCCCTGAGTGCTAATGTGGGGAGCAGGTGGAAAGGCAGCTGGAACCATCGCTCAGTCATGCTTTCTGCAGCAGAAAGTGATCTGGCAGCTGCCTTTGGAGAAATCTGTTCCTTCCTATCGGACACTGAAGAGGAAATGCCCATTTGTGATGCTTTACCTCATAGCTCAGAAGTCACAAACTGACTGGAACAGGCTGACTCTGTCGGAGACCTTTCTGTCTGTTGGGAGATTTAGGGATGAATAGTGTTTTAATTTTTTAGCATATGAAAAATTAGGGAATTTTTACGTTAACCCTCCCCACCCCTCCCCCACTTCCAGACCATCTTGAAACATTGCAATGGGCCAACATCCTCTTCTGTTGGCAAAAGAGTGGGTCCCCTTAGGAACTTGTCCACTCTCCAGTTGACTGCAGTTCTCACCAAGTCTTCTTGCTCATACCAGTCTCGCCACCCAACTACCCTGTCTGGTTACTTGAGCTTGGGACACACTTGCATCCAGGCTATGTCACTTTTAGAACATAAGATCTCTGAGGGCAATAATGTTGTGTGTTGATCACTGATGTAAATCAATGCCACAAAATAGGTACAGACACGCAATTGCTACTAAAGAAAATATGTGAACAAAATAGTGTCTGAGGATTGGAAGAAATCACTTGGGTGGTGAAGACAAAGTACCTGCTTCTCTGTTTTGTCTGAAGTGGGCCTTCTAACACACACACACACACACACACACACACACACACACACTGAGCTTTGGTGGAACTGAGGAAACAGAAGGCGCTCAACACACCGCAGGGTATACTTGCTCCAAGGACCAGGTGGTATGCAGAGAGTAACAGAATGGGATGGCATATATACAAGAGAAGAAGCTCTACTCTCAGAGGCCCTGAATGTCATGCAGGGTTTGCTCACCCCATCCTAAATGTAAAGAGAAAAGAGGAGTGTTGCTCAAGGAACTATCTCCGCTCTCTCCCTTAGCTCGACTCAGCCTGAAGCATTGCTATGAAATACTCACTGGGCCCCATTCCAGGGAAGTGGGATTTGAGAGTCTTCATCCCAGAGCTAACACACACTTAGGCATAATGGAAAGAATTGAGCTCAATGGTGATGTGATGTGCAATCCTCAAGTGGCATAAAAATGCACATGGACAAATGGTGCAGATCAAACAGAGGGAGTACTGCCTGCCAGAGGCAAGTCCCCCGTGGAGTCTCATGAGCAAGGAGAATGACGAGCGGATGATAAAGGAGAGCAGGCTGCATGCAATCTGATTACCAGGAGAGACCGGCAAATCCATTAGGAGCAAATAGGCTCCTTCAAGTCCATTTTACTTGCTAAAAACAAGCCATGTTAAGTTTAAAAAATGAGTTGATTTTTCATCTCATTTCTCACTGTCTTGTATTTGCTGCATCTATTTCCAGCTGAAGGAGAAGGGGAGGTTTGTGTTTTGAGATCAGGCTTTGCTCCCACTGAAAAATCAAGTTGGGTCTAGGCCTGGTGCAAAGCTTAGACTAGACCATCCGTTTGCAGTTGGCATGCTCTAATGGGCTTCTCTGTAGAGAATCAGTCCAAGGAGGAAGTAGGAAATGGGGGTTCCCACCTGCGTGTCAGAGTGCAGGCTCTTTTGTAGTAGGTTGGTGACCTAAGTGTTTGGTTCAAGACTGAGGAAGTTTAAGAGGAAACAACCAGGACAAAAAAATGGTGCAGTCATTATAAAAACAATATTAAGAGTCCTCAAAAAATTAAAAATAGGTCTCTCCTATGACCTGGAAGTCCTACTTGTATATCCAGAGGAACTGAGATCAAGGTCTTGAAGGAATGGCTTCATCCCTATTCAATGTAGCATGATTCACAGTACCCAAACTGTAGCAACAATCTCAATGACCATTGTACAATAAATAGATAAACTGTGGTATAGGCATGTAATGAAATGCTCTTTAGCTGTCTAAAGGGGTGATTCTCCCATATACCGTATGGGTGAGACCTTAGATTAGTATGATAAAAGTAAGCCAATCACAGAAAGATAGATACTGCATGATTCCACTTATCAATAAGTGGACAAAACAGTCAAATTCAAAGAATCGAAGAATTTGAGTGTAGGTTTCTGGGAACTGCAGGAGAAGGGGAACTAGGGAATTTGATCAGCTGATATCTACTGTACAACGTTGTACTGCCATTAACACTCAGTACACAAAAATACGTTAAGGTATTAAGTCTCACGTTTCCCTTCAAAATAAAATAAGAGGTGGATGAGGGGAGGGGAATGAAGTCGTGGACTGGAAGGAACATAGGTCATTGGTGGGGAGTATCTGGAACTTTGGTGGTGATAAAAGTGCAGTAACTATGCATTCAAACTATAAAACTTAACAAATGGAGACACAGAAAGACAAAGATTAAATGTAGAGAAAAGGAGACATAAGATACATTTTTTATTTGAAAAAAAAAGGGTGGGAGTGTTGGGAGGATCCTCCCAGGATGAGAGATGCGTGCTGAGAGTAGACTTCAGACCGAACATGATTGCCACTCAATGCCTCTTTTGCAAACCACAGCACCCAAAAGGAGAGAGAGAACAAGGGGGAATGCTCTTCCACAGAGGCAGGATGGGATGGGGGGACGAAGGTGGGAGGGATACTGGGATCAGTGGTGGTGAAGAATGGGCACTGGTGGAGGGATGGGTATTCAATCATTGCATACTGAAACCCAAGCACAAAAATTTGCAAATCTACAACTGTACCTCATGGTGTTTCACTAATAAAAATCTAAAAAAAAGAAGGTGGTTGGGCTGGTGTATAGGCCATCGTTGTATATGAACACACCACTGAGTTGTACATATTGCAGCCAGGGTCCCTGGTTGTGCAAAGTAGCACCTTCCCAGTGTAAAAGGGAGAGAAAATGGATATCTGTGAATATTCATGCCAACCCTCCTAGCTCATGAAAAGAGACACTATAGCAGAAGGGTCCCCTCTCCTCTGGGTTAAACAAGAAAACTGACCTACGGCAAAAACTTCTGCTCTGTAAATGCCACATCATCACCCAGCTCCTGCGCTTAGAAAATTACTTAAGCCTTTAAGGTCACGGTAAAGACTAAAGGCAATTCTCTATTGAGTCACACACCATGAGGCGTTTCAGACAAATAGAGAGTGACAGAGCAGACCAGATAGAGACTTTAGCTGAAAACCACTGGGGAGAGGGACACCACTTCACATCCATGACCAAGAGTAAGGCTGCTACTTTGACTATCAAAACAACAGCTAGATAAAAGCTGTAGAAATTCAGCCATCAGTGTGGGATTGTGAACCTCCATCAGGTTGGGAGCACTGGAGGGGAGCCAGCTCTGTGTGGGTGAAACAGAACAAGAGGTGAACCAGGGAGAAGTGCCTTAGAGACAACATCTCTCTGGAGAGCACTGTGGGATGAGCAAGAGACTGCACGTGTAGCAGAGAGGAAGGAAAAAGGCGAGGAAACTAGCTTCTTCTAGAAAAGAGAGGTAATGGTAGCCTGGGCTAGGATGCGGGTGGAGGAAAGAGAAAGATTTATTTTCCAAAGATGCAAAGAATGTAAAATTTTAAAAATCAAAGAGGACTAGCTCTTCAAGCCCGTGTTCTCCCTGAGCGTGTCTCTCACTTGCTTGTCTCGCTTGCTTGTATGTTTCTTGATTGCCTATTTTCACTCTGGAGAAGCCTGTGTTCTCTCGTGATCACACACTTCTCACTTTCTCTCCCCTCACATCTTTCTGAAGCTTCAATAAGAGCTCATAAAAAAATAGCAAAGAGATGAAAAGGTTGCAAAATCAACAAAGCAAATCTAGGCATCCTATTTATTGTACTTATGTATTTCTAACACTAAAACCTTTGTACACGTATAAACTTTGCACTAGTCTCATGTTTGCAATTAACACATATGTTAAACATCTCAGTACACCAATTTTTATAATATTAAAAAAATTTTAATAGTGAGACATTGTGGGGTACAGTTGCAGACTTACACATTTTTGTGCTTGAGTTTCAATTATACAACGATCAACTACCCATCCCTCCACCAGTGCCCATTTCCCACCACCACGGATCCCAGTATACTTCCCACCGCCCCTATCCCACCCTGCCTCTGTGGCAGGGCATTTCCCTTTGTTCTCTCTCTCTTATTGGGTGTTGTGGTTTGCAAAAGAGGCAATGGGTGACAACCATGTTTAGTCTATAGTCTAATTTCCGCATGCTTCTCCCATCCTGGGAGGATCCTCCCAACACCTTTATTTGGTGTTCCCTTCTTTATCTGAGCTCCTTTTTCCACTAGTATGTGTGGTTGGCATCCAAGCCATGGAGTAAAATTCCTGGTACTAATCTCGGCCATTCTTGGGTGTTAGTCTCCTATTTTGTTACTTTATGTTCCCAACATGAATGCAATCTTTCTATGTCTATCCCTTTCTTTCTGAGTCATTTTGCTTAACATGATACTTTCCATGTAGTATCACTTGTATGTAAATTTCGTGACTTCATCTTTTCTAACAGCTACATAGTACTCCATTGTGTAAACGTACCAAAGTTTCTTTAACCAGTCATCTGTTCTCGGGCACTCAGGTTTTTTCCAGATTCTGGCTATTGTAAAGAGTGCTGCAATGAACAAACAAGTGCAGATGTCACTTCGACTATACTTTTTTGCCTCTCTGGGATATATTCCCAGGAGTCGTATTGCTGGATCAAATGGGAGCTCAATTTCTAATTTTTTGAGAATCGTCCATACTGTTTTCCAAAAGGGCTGAACCAGTCGGCATTCCCACCAACAGCGAAGGAGTATTTCTTTCTCACCACATTCGCGCCAGCACCGGTTGCTTTTGTTCTTGTGGATATGGGCCAGTCTCTGTGGTGTGAAGTGATATCTCATTGTGGTTTTGATATGCATCTCCCTGATGATTAATGATGTGGAACATTTTCTCATGTGACTTTTAGCCATTCGGATTTCTTCTTTGTGAAAGTTTCTATTCATTTCATCTCCCCATTTTTTGATGGGGTTGAATGTTTTCTTTTTGGGGAGTTGAACCAGTACTTTGTATTTCCTTGAAATTAACCCCTTATCAGATGTGTAGTTGGCGAATATACTTTCCCATTCTGTAGACTGTCTTTGTATTTTGGCCACTGTTTCTTTTGAGGTGCAGAAGCTTCTTAGTTTAAGATAGTCCCATTTGTCTATCTCTGTTTTCACTTGCTTGGCCAGCGGTGTGACATCTTTGAAGACACCATTAGGTTCTATGTCATGGAGGATTTTGCCAACTTTTTCCTCAACGTACCTTATGGATTCCAGTCTGATGTTGAGGTCTTCAATCCACCTAGATCTTACTTTTGTGCATGGAGTTAGGCAGAGATCTGAGCCCATTTTTTTGCATGTAGCCGTCCAGTTTTGCCAGCACAATTTGTTAAAGAGGCTTTCCTTGCTCCACTTCACTTTTCTTGCCCCCTTATCGAAGATTAGATGCTCGTATGCTTGGGGGGAGATGTCAGTATATTCAACCCTGTTCTACAGGTCTACAGCTCTGCCTTTGTTCCAGTACCATGCTGTTTTAATTATTACTGCTTTGTAGTAGAGTTTGAAGTTAGGGAGGTTGATTCCTCCCATTTTCTTTTTCCCAAGAATTGCTTTAGCTATTCGTGGGGGCTTATTATTCCATATAAATTTCAGGAGTGTTTGCTCCACTTCTATGAAGAATGTCATGGGTATCCTAATAGGGATTGTGTTGAATTTACAGTGCTTTGGGAAGTATTGCCATTTTGACAATGTTAATTCTTTGATCCATGAACAGGGGATATTTTTCCATTTCCTCGTATCCTCTTTTATTTCCTGAAGTAGCGTTTTGTAGTTTTCTTTATACAGGTCCTTTACTTCCTTAGTTAAGGTGATTCCTAGGTACTTGATTTTCTGGGGCACAATTGTGAATGGGATTGTTTTCTTCATGTCACTTTCTTCTCTTTCACTATTTGCATATAGGAAAGCCATGGACTTTGGGTATTGATTTTATAGCCTGCAACTTTACTATACAAGCCTATTGTTTCTAGAAATCCCTTGGTAGAAGTTTTAGGATTCTCTAAGTATAGTATCATATCATCTGCGAATAGTGAGAGCCTGATTTCTTCCTTTCCTACCTGGATGCCCCTAATATCTTTTTCTTGCCTATTCGCTATTGCAAATACTTCCAGTACTACTATATTGAACAGCAGTAGAGAGAGTGGGCTTCCTTGTCTGGTCCCTGATCTTAGAGGGAAGGCTCTCAGTTTTTCGCCATTGAGGACAATGCTTGCTGTAGGCTTGTGGTATATGGCTTTAACTATATTGAGAAAAGTCCCCTGTATCCCCATTTTGGCTAGGGTTTTCATCATAAAGGGGTGCTGGATCTTGTCAAATGCTTTCTCTGCATCTATTGATATGATCATATTATTTTTATCTTCTCTTTTGTTGATATGGTGGATTATGTTGATTGATTTCCGAGTGTTAAACCATCCTTGCATCCCTGTGATGAATCCTACTTGGTCATGGTATATGATCTTTTTGATGAGTAGTTGAATTCTATTTGCTAGTATTTTGTTGAGAATCTTCGCATCTGTGTTCATCAGGGATATTGGCCTGTAGTTTTCTTTTCTCGTGGTGTCATTGTTTCCTTTTGTTATTGGAGAGATATGGACTTCATAGAAACTGTTTAGGAGAGTTTCCATTTTTTCAATTTCCTGGAAAAGCTTGAGAAGGACTGGCAGTAAGTCCTCTTTAAATGTTTGGAAAAATTCTCTAGTGAGTCCATCTGGACCTGGGCTTTTGTTTTTGGGAAGACTTTTGATTACAGTTTTGATTTCGTTGATGTGAATAGGTCTACTCAGATACTCCAGATCTTCTTGATTCAGCTTTGGGAGATTATAGAAGTCCAGGAATTTGTCCATTTCTTCTAGATTCTCTTGTTTCGTGGCATATAGACATTCAAAGTAGTCTCTGATGATCTTTTGGATTTCTTTGGTTTCTGTTGTGATATCCCCCTTCTCATTTCTGATTCGGTTTATTAGGGTTCTCTCTGTTTCTTTGTGAGTGTTGCTAGTGGTTTATCTATCTTGTTTATTTTTTCTAAGATCCAGCTCTTGGTTTCATTGATCTTTCGGATTGTTTCTTTGGTTTCCATGTCATTGGTTTCTGCTCTAAGTTTTATGATCTCTTTCCTTCTGCCTGATTTAGGCTCTTTCTGTTGATCCTTTTCTAAGGTCTTGAGTTGTGAGGTCAAGTTGTTTATGTGCATCTTTTCTACAGACCTAAGATATGCTTGCAGAGTTATAAATTTTCCCCTTATTACAGCTATCGCTGCATCCTATAGGTTCTGGTAGCTCATGTATTCATTCTCATTTGTTTCCAGGTATCTTTTGATTTCGTCCTTGACTTCGTTCCTGATCCACTCGTTGTTCAGCTTTGAGTTGTTTAATTTCCAGGTGTTTGATTTGGTTGTCCGTGTCTGTGTGTGATTCACTTCTATCCTTAGTGCATCACGGTCTGAAAAGATGGCTGATACTATATCTATCTTCTTGATTCTGTTGAGGTATGTTTTGTGTCCTAGCACATGGTCTATTTTGCAAAATGTTCCATGTGCACTGGAGAAAAATGTGCATTCTTTCTTTTTGGGGTGTAAAGCCCTGTATATGTCTATAAGCCCTCTCTCTTCTATTTCTTCTTTAAAAGCCAATGATTCCTTGCTGGGTTTTGTTCTTGTTGATCTGTCCAGAGGTGATAAAGCAATGTTGAAGTCTCCAAGTACTATTGTGTTGCTAGCAATGTCCTCCTTAAAATCTGTTTTAAATATTTAGCCGTTCCCTCATTAGGTGCATATACATTTAAGAGTGTGCTTTCTTCCTGTTGTACGTATCCCTTGATGAAGAGAAAATAGCCTTCACTGTCCCTTCTAATCTTTTTCAAGGTGAAATTAATGTTGTCGGATACTAGTATGGCCACCCCAGCTTTTTTGCAGGAGCTGTTTGCTTGCAGGATTGTTTTCCATCCTTTGACTTTGAGTCTGTGTTTGCTCTGACTGTTGAGATGAGTTTCTTGTAGGGAGCAGAATGTTGGGTTCTGTCTCTGCATCCATTTTGCCACTCTGTGTCTCTTAAATGGTGAATTTAGACCATTGACATTGAGAGAGAGTATGGTTATGGGGTTTTGTGTCATCTTTCTGTAAGGGTGTGTTGTGGTTGTAGGGTTTGTCTTGTCTTATAGTAGCCATTTTAGGCCTTGTTTTAGGTTTGGTTTTGAGTCTATGAAGTTCCTGAGCTGCTGTTCATCTAGAAAATAGTGTAGCGTTCCTTCAATTTTGAGTGAGAGTTTAGCCAGATAGAGTATTCTTGGTGAAGCATTCATTTCAGTGAGTTTTTTCACTATATCTCGCCACTGCCTTTGGGCTTGGAGGGTTTCCTCTGCTAGGTTTGCTGTGAATCTCAGGTGTGCTCCTTTGTATGTGATTTCCTTCTTTGCCCTTGCTGCTTGCAGTATTGTGTCTCTATCGGCAGCATCGATCATTCTAGCTATAATATGTCTTGGAGTGTTTCTGTTCGGGTCTCTTTTAACTGGCACCCTTCGGGCTTCTTGAATCTGAATGGCTGTATTGTGGAGCTCTTGGAATTTCTCGGCGATGATTTTTTTAACCATGGCTTTTTCATTGGGATTGTTTCCCTGAGCTTCAGGTAGTCCAATGATTCTAATGTTGTTTCTTTTGGAATCGTCTTCTAGGACTCTGATTCTCTGTAGAGCTATTTTGAGGTCCTTTGCCACTGTTTGCTGTTGCGTGTTGACTTGGTGCAGCTGATCTTCCAGCTCACTGATTCTTTCCTCATCTGTGGTCATTCTATTTTTGAGGGCACAGACTGAGTTTTTTATTTCATCTATGGAATCTCTGATCCGTGCCATTTCTGTGCGAAGCTTTCCAATTTCCGCTCTCATTTCTTGCTGTATTTTGTCGATTGTGCAATCGATTGTTTCTTTCATGTCCTCTTTCAATTTAGCGGATATCTGTCTGACTGTTTCATTGAGTTGATTGAACATCTTAATGACTTCGTGTCTGAATTCTTTGTCAGAGAGGTCCCAAAGTGGCTAGCACCTACTGAGGCTTCTGGACTTGTTTCCTCGTCATCTCCCTGTGGCAGGGATTTGCATTGTTTCTTCATATTGATGTGTAGGTATACAGATTTCTTAGTTTGAGTAAACTACTTTCGGCCGCACAAGCATTGGCCCGCTGAAAATTAGGCAACGCCCACTTTTAAAAGCCACGCCCATTTCTAAAGTGGCCACACCCCCACGGATACCTGGTGTGTGTCCAGGGAGTAAAGACTGGGTGGGGAGAAGAGACCAGCTCAGCTTGGGAGGCGGAAAGCAAGAGACAGAGAGGCTCAGATCCGCTTTGTCTCCTGGCGTCCGGGGGATGCCTGGGGGCTTGCACAGTGAAATCCAAGTCCCGGGTTTGAGAAGCGGTGGGAAAACTCACCAATTTGTTTTTATATGTATATATATTATATGTATGTATATATATTTATATATATTCTTTGCCATTTCCACATTTTCTTGCTACACATTTCTTTCCTTTAATGTCTATTTCTACTCTGGGAGTATTTTCTTTCTAAAGAAATGCTTCCTTCATTTATTTCTTTATTTTATTTATTTATTTATTTATTTATTGAATCACTGTGGGAAAGGTTACAAAGCTTTCAGGTTTAGGTCTCAGTCATGCAAATATCAAACACATTTCCCTTTACCAATACTTATTTTTTACCATGAAGAACCCCAATAAAACCCCACCCCCCGCCCCTCCCAGTCCCTGTGGGGCAGATGAATTCTAGTTAACACTCTATCTGCTTTGATTAGATTCATTGTTTCAATAAAAGATTCACCACTATTATTTAGAGTTTAGAGTTTACCCCCCCCCCAAATCAGACATGTTGAAAAAGTATTGTGAAGTGATTTGCTTTCTACAGCTGGGTTCAAGAATTAAATGTTGGTTTTGGATTTCTGCTATTTTACTTATTGACCCTGGAAGTATTTCTACTGAAAGTCAGATAGTTAAGAAATTGGTTTCTGTGCTCTGCAGTCGTGGCCGTGCTGGAGAGCCGCTAGTGGGGGGCAACTGGTGGCCTTGGTAGGGCGTGAAGGACGGACCGGAACGCCCCCTTTCCCATGAGGTTTTAGTCGCCCCCACACCCCTGGCTCATACCTGCTGTCCACAAGGCTCCCATGCGGCCGCCATCTTTCTTTCCAGAGGGGAGAGGGCTAATGGGGCAACACCCTTTCCCTTCCGGGCAGACATGATGGCCTGGATTAACGCATAGTCCGTTCACTTTTCTGCTCCAAGCTGCTGGGTTATGCATTAAGTCCTTGTGTTTCTGGGGCCGTGGCCGTGCTCCAAACTTAACTATGATTTTCAGAGAGAAACGTTGGGTGGTTTACTTCCCATGGATCACTTTGTATATAGAGAGACGTCGCGCGGCCGCATAAGCGGCCGCGCAGTTTTGAGGAAAAGTCCTAGTTCCCGCATACTCGAGCTGTGCTTGTAGAGGCTTCTGGTCACCGGGGTTCCATATGGGGGAGGCGGGATGCAGTACCTACCCCATCTGGGACTTCCCGATGATCTCGGCTCTTTTTGGAACCTGTTTTTTTTTTTCCCTTCGGGATCTCTGGATCCCGCCCTCCATGTTGTCCTTCTCTTCGACTGTCCTTCTCTTCGACTGAATGCTGTAAAGATCTCATTTCTTTCTTTAGGGGAAATGTGCTCTAGGCAAATACCCTTAAATTTTGTTTTCCTGAAAGTTTTTTAATTTCACCTTATTTTTTGGGAGCCATTTTGCAAAATAAAGAGTTCTAGTTTCATAGCACTTTACTTTTATCGTTTTGGGGAAATTGTTCTACTGTTTTTATGGCTCCCATCCTGTCCCACCTGAACAAATTGTTGGTCTGGGCATGTCCAAGTTCTCCCCCTTCCCAGTACTTCTGATGGTTTTGAAGACTTTCTCTTGTTTTTGGTACTTCAGTATTACAGCAATGTGGCAAAGGCCTGGTTTCCCTTGTATTTAACCTGTGGGACTAAATTAGCTTTACCTTGGGGACTGATGTCTTTCTAAAGTTTTATAAAGTTCTTATCCATTAAATCTTCAAATATTGTTTCTGTCTGATTGTCTTCTCTCTTTTTTTCAATTACAAGTACACCTTTTTTATTGTCACCCATGTCTCATTTTTTTTCTCTACATTGAACCTTTGCTTTGCTGTACCTCCACTTGACTCTACGCTTCAGACTGTTTTCAATGCACAAATACCCTACATTTTGCCTGAACACGATGTCACACTCATCAATCGAGATGTCTCTTCTATTGAGTCTTAGTTCTCCATATGGGACTTTAACAAAATAATCAAAACCTTGGAATAACTACAGAACTCCTTTTGATAATGCTCTTTCTTACAATTTCACTCGTCAGCCCTATGAGACACTGAAAGTTTTTCTCTGAGATGCCAAATATTTTTCATACTTTTGCTTTTTTTGTGGCCATGGGCAGTCCCAGGTGCTAGGTGTCTCTATTTTTCATATTTTCTGATTCTTAACCCCAGAAATACTCATTGACATGACAAATCTTTGAAACCTTCAAACATATATCTGTATATATGTTTGCATGTGTGTTTTAGCCTTCCCATTTTTCTCCATTCCAAAATCCCCTAGACAGACAAATGTTGGAAGTGGAAGGGGAATTGGGGGGATGCCTAGGGTACCTGCTCAATAGGAATGTGGATAGTGTCATCCAGCATGAAGGTAAATGTTAGAAAATAATTATGTGTGAATAGTCGGCTGACTATCCCTTGAACTGCCTCCTTGGCAGATGGGCCCTTGATGACCTCTGAAATCTGAGAATTTGATTTCAGAAGAATTCCTGACATAATTGATAAGAATGGCTTGCTGTTCCTGAGCTGGTGTTTTGCTCATTTTTGTTTTGTTTTGGGCTACATCCAGGGGTTAAACCTGGCTCTGCTCTCAGGAATTAGTCCTGGCAGCGCTCAGGGGACCATTTGGGATGTCAGGGATCGAAACGGGATTAATCACATGCAAGGCAAATGTCCTACCAGTTGTACTCTCTCCCAGCCCTGGTACCTAAAGTGCTTGTAAAGGTAATTGGTATATGCTGGATATCTGTTTTCCTTCTGGAATTTGAGTATGTGCCAGACCCGGGGGTATTTAGGGGATTCGTGCCATAAAGACCCTGAAGTTTTTCGAGCTTCTCTAGTAATATTTCACATGTGTTGTCATCATTCATTGCTCAAGGGAATTAAGTGCCTCCTATGTGAATCCACTGGTAGGGCCTCTTCAAAGATGGTGCCTTATTTTCTCCAGCCTTTGCTCTACATTTCCTTTTTGTAGGTTAGGATCAGTAATTCTTTCTACTATAGCTAGTCATGAGTGTGACTATTGACTCCTATGCATTTATGAGTCCTTCCCGTGAATCACTAGGCCCCTAGGGTGGTCTTAAAGATATACCCATATTAGCCAGTTGTGTGGGGGAGATTGCATAAGTGACTTCATATTTGAATAGATTAATTTAGTCATAAATTGCCTATTTATTTGGTTCTCATTTGATCTTTCAACAATGTTAATTATTGATTATACATCCTTCTATAAATAAGACTGCTGTCTTTTCTGATTCAGCTAATCCTTGATTTGCTTTTTATGCTCTTCTGAGAAAATTTGCAAGCACGTGACTTTAGGTTTTTGGGCCCTTCTTTTCTTTTTTCGTTCACTCTACTTGGGTTATTTTTAATTTTCTACATCAATACCTTCAAATACTGACTAGATGCATGACTCACACTTACCATCTGTCTTGACCTGCAAATTCTCTTTCAATATCACTGACTGGGTCTCCCACAGATGGTTTATTTTTCAGGTGTTTCATTATTGCCACAAATGTTAGGTCATATCAGCTCCCTAAAGATGACCAAATGTCTTTACCTTACTATAATTTTCCTTCACCAATACCTTTTCTACATCCCAAGAGAGGTTGTACCATTGGTCTTCTCAGTCTTGGCACTCAGATGTCGCATCTCTGGTCTGTCCACAATCCTTTCAATTCCTGGGTTCAGACAAGAAAACTTTCCTCATCATCTATAACCTACATTCTTATAGACACTAGGAATATGAAGATGGGTAGCCCATGAATTATATAACTGATAGATGATAGCACTGTAGCACTGTCCTCCTGTTGTTCATCGATTTTGCTCAAGCAGGCCCCGTAACGTCTCCATTGTGAGACTTGATGTTACTGGTTTTGGCATATCAAATATGTCACAGGGAGCTTGCCAGGCTCTGCCATGCAGGAAGGATACTCTTAGTAGATTTCCAGGCTCTCCGAGAGGGGTGGAGGAATAGAACCCAGGCCAGCCACATGCAAGGCCAACATCTTACCCATTGCGCTATCTCTCCAGACCATAGATGATAGATGATCTATAAATAAATAAAATCATAAACTATAGAAATGTGGTGGCAGAACAAAGTCAGAAACTCAAAATACATGAGCTCACAGAAGAAGAAGTGAAAGTAGAAAGGCGACACTTAGAATGCCCTGCCACAGGGGTGGGGTGGGATGGGGGGGTTGGGAGGGGTGCTGGGAGCATTGGAGGTGGGGAATGGGCACTGGTGGAGGGATGGGTACTCAATCATTGTATAACTGAAACCCAAGCACAAAAATTTGTAAGTCTACAACTGTACCTCATGGTGTTTCACTAATAAAAATTTAAAAAAAAAAAAAAGAAAAGAAAGGCGACACTTAGAAGGGAGAATAGGGGATATGAGTTGAATTTTGGAAAGTCACTGGATATTGACTGAATAAGCTCCATAAAAATCAGCTTGATGAGAGAATTCATTCAATGCTGCAGGGAGAGACAAACATGTCAAGGTATCTATACCTATGGAAAGGCAACAAAAAATGTCACAGGAATTAAACTGATTTAAGATGTAGAGTATTTATTTTCTTAAAACAGCACTTCCTTGGTGTTGGAATTATGTTCATGACAAACCATTATTAATAGCATTGTAAACTACAGAAACTTAATCAACACATTTTTTTAAAAACAGCACTTACCTGAAAGCCTAAATATCATAAGGGTCTAGGCATTGTTTTAGTTTAGTTTTTTTCTTTTAAGGCTGTCATTATAGCTTTATCAGTGCTTCATATTCATTTCTTTAAATTGTTGTTAATTTTTTAACCATTTATTAAAATTTTTTTATTAAAGCATAGTGGAGTGTTTCTTTTCTTTTGGGGCCACACCTGACAGTGCTCAGGGATGACTCCTGGCATGCACTCAATGATCACTCCCAGCAAGACTTGGAGGACCATATGGGGTGTAAGGGATTAAACCCGGGTTGGCTGCATGCAAGGTTAATGCCATGCCTGCTGTACTACAGATTTGGCCCTTCTAAGACCTTTTTAAATAATAAGTTTAGAGGGCTAGAGCAATAATGCAGCAGGCAGGGCATTTTTCTTGCATGTGGCCAAGCTGGGTTGAATCTCCAACACCACTATGGTCATCTGAACCTAGCCAAGAATAATCCCTGAAAGCAGATTTAGAAGTAAGCCCTAATCACCACTGAAGTGCCTAAAACAAGAACAAAATATTTCTTGAGTTTTTCTCAATAATGCAGGACTGGAATACTTAAGGTTCTGGTTAAATCTTACCCCATTAGATCTCACGAGAGCATCTGTCCTGTGCTCTCCTCTCATGAAAGCAAGAGATAAGAGCCAAAGCCTAGTTCCAGGAGGTAATCAGGGGAATTAGAGCAAAAACAACTGTCAGAGGAACTCTTCACAAGAAGAGAATTAGGATAGCAAATCAAATCTTCTATCCCAATGGAAGGATAGGGTCTTCTCCACAAGTTATTCCTCAGATTGTTAATGATGGGGGAGGTGGATGGAGGATAGTTGGTGGATTCTTGGGGGCTGACTGGAGGAATAAGGACAGAAAGAACGGATTATGTTTTTTTCAAGTTTTTCCAGAGGACAGCTGTAACTTCAGAGATGGCTGTATTCATATCAGCATCATGTTTTCCTATAGCCACTCTATAACTATTATTTATAGCAAGGCTTAGATGAATGTCTTCAGGCACCCACAAATCTTACCAGAGTTCACTCTGCCTCACCCAATACACTGACATAAGGATCTGGGATCTATTTACCCTAAGCAACCTCCCCACAGCTCAGACTTGAACTGGGGGAGCATTTTTACCCAGACCCATAAAATCTGCAGGAAGAATTTTACTCCAGAACTTTATATCCTGTGTAAAAGGACGCACTTCAAATTCTCCCTGCATCCCAAATGGTGCCCAGACTAAGGAGAACCATTGATTAATAGCCATTGTTTTGTACCCAATAGTTAGGCATCTTCTGTGGATAAGTGTCTGCACTCAAACGCAGTGAGCACTTTAATCTATCGGAGACACAATCCCTATGCACAACATAATACATCTTAGGAAAGGAGCAACCTAGGGAAGGAATCATAATTAGCCTATACTTAGCAAACACAATGATCAAACGATAAATCTCCAATATGGACAAACGCTCTGGGCAGAAAAAGAAAATCAATAGAGCTAAAGTGATTGCAAATCATCTTGACTCATGATTGACTCAAAAGGTGGGGGCTTTATTCTATAATAAAGTTATATCCATATATCTGTATTTGTGTATTGACATGCTAACATAATAATCTTTTAATCTCAATCAATGTATAGAACTTTATGTATACTAATTTTTGTTTCCAGGTTTATAAACACTATATTAGAGTATTTCAGCAATAAAAAAAGAAAAAAATTGGGGGTATGGTGCCGCCAGCAGGTCAATCTGTACCTGTGAGGCGAGTGCATCAGCAGCCTGATGGCGCCTTCAGACTTCCAGATACCCCAAAATTGCTGCTGTGCCTTTGGCCAGACCCCAAAACTTTGGAGCAAAGTTTACCAAGAAAGTAAATGGCCAAAAGTTAGGTATGTGGCAGACACACCCGCAAACCACCTCCGGCTCAGCTATATAATTGGAGGCATGGCGTCTCTGTTTCCTGATCGAACTACTTAATGGCCATGATCCCAGAGACTCAGAAACAAACCTCGAATCCCAGCGACTTTTGATGGAACTGCATCCGGTCCTTGCAGTAGGTTACCAGTGCTGGGCCACTCCAAGTGGGAATAGGTTTCATGCCTTGGCCTGTTCCCCTTGGCGGCCCAGTGGCCGCCATCCTCCAGAGGCCACTGGACAGTCAGGTTTGGGCCCGCATTGACAAGACACGCGGGGCCTCACAGGATGAGGGTGGAGCCGGCCCTTTCCTCCCCACCCCAACGAGGCCCCGAGTCTCTGCCCAAGAATGGCAATTCTGGCTCCTGATCAAGCTGTTTAACAACCATGATCCCATAGACTCAGAAACAAATCTCGAAACCCAGAGGTTTTTGGCAGAAATGCATACAGACCCCGTAGTAGGTTACTGTTGCTGGGCCACCCCAGGGGGGAAAGGGTGCTGTCCCTCTGCTTGCTCCCCCTTGGTGGCTCAGTGGCCGCCATCCTCCAGAGGCCATTGGACAGTCATCTTGGGTCCCACAATGACAAGACATGTTGGGCCTCACGGGATGGGGGTGGAGCCTGCCCTTTCCTCCCCGTCCCAACGAGACCCTGAGTTGCCGCCTATGAACAGCCTTTCTGGCTCCTGATCAAGCTGCTTAATGGCCATGATCCTAGAGACTCAGAAACAAATCTCAAAACCCTTTGGCAGAAATGCGTCCAGTCTCTGCAGTGGGTTACCATCGCTGGGCCAACACAGGTGGGAATAAGTTTTGTGCCTTGGCCTGTTTCCCCTGGTGGCCCAGTGGCCACCATCCTCCAGAGGCAACTGGACAGTCTGGGCCCACAGTGACGAGACACACAGGGCCTCATGGGATGGGGATGGAGCCGACCCTATCCTCCCCGTCCCAACGAAACCCCACATTGCCGCCCATGAATGGCCTCTCTGGCTACTGATCAAGCTGCTAAACAGCCATGATCCCAGAGATTCAGAAACAAATCTCGAAACCCAGTGACTTTTGGCAGAAATGCATCCGGACTCTACAGTAGGTTACAGTCCCTGGGCCATGCCAGGGGGGAAAGGGTGTTATCCCTCCACCTGATCCCCCTTGGTGGCTCAGTGGCCACCATTCTCCATTTTCCAGAGGCCATTAGACAGTCAGGTTTGGGTCCACAGTGATGAGACATGTTGGGCCTCACAGGATAGGGTTGGAGCGGTCCTTTCCTCCCCACCCCAACGAGACCCCAAGTCATCGCCCACAAACGGCCTCTCTGGTTCCTGATCAAACTGCTTAACTGCCATGATCCCAGAGACTCAGAAACAAATCTTGGAACCCAGTGGCTTTTGGTAGAAATACGTCTGGACACCACAGTAGGTTACTGTCGCCGGGCCACCCCGGGGGGAAAGGGTGTTGTCCCTCTGCCTGCTCCCCCGAGGTGGCTCGGTGGCCTCCATCCTCCAGAGGCCACTGGACAATCAGGTTTGGGCCCTCAGTGACGAGACACGTGAGGTCTCATGGGATAGGGGTGGAGCCGGCCCTTTCTTCCCCATCCCAATGAGACCCCGAGTCACTGCCTATGAACGGCCTTTCTGGCTCCTGATCAAGCTGCTTAACAGCCATGATCCCAGAGACTCAGGAGCAAATCTCAGAACCCAGCAGGTTTTGGCAGAAATCCCTCCAGATTTAACTGTTACAATTTTGGAATTTCAAAATTGCGCAGCCACTACTGCAGCCATGCAACATCATATGTTATTCATAACCAGAAATAGAAAACAAATTGTCTACTGACAATTTTCAGCAGATCTGAGTGTTGGGGTAAAATCTCAAATGATAATGGTGGCTCTGGTGTCAAAATATTGAATGTGATCAAAGTAGAGAGAGAGTAATGTGGAAATCATCTGCCCCACAGGTAGGGGGAGGGTGTAGAATGGGGGTATACTGGGATTGTTGGGGGTAGAGAATGGTTACTGGTGAAGGTACAGGTGTTTCATTGTATGACCGAGACTTGGACCCAAAAGCCTTGTAACTGCTTTCATGGTGATTCAATATAATAAATTATAAAAAAATTTTTAATTAATAAAAATATTTCCTGAAATTTTTTCCCAAATGGCTCTATAGCACAGCGGTAGGGCATTTGCCTTGCATGCGGCTGACACAGCTGACCCAGGTTCGACTCCTCCACCCCTCTTAGAGAGCCCAGCAAGCTACCAAGAGTATCTTGCCTGCATGGCAAAGCCTGGCTAGTTCCCCATGACGTATTCGATATGCCCAGCACAGTAACAACAAGTCTCACAATGGAGACGTTACTGGGACACCGGAGCAAATTGATGAACAATGGGAGGACAGTGACAGAGACAGTGGCTCTATGTAATTCAGAGAGATAAGCAATATTGCAAAAATCGTCTTACAGACATCACAATGTAAGTCACACCCAGGTCTTTAACTTTTCTTATTTCAATAGATGTTAAATTACCATGGTGAGCGGTGTGAATTCCTCCCCAATTCACATCAAATGCAATTGGAAAAAAAGAGTAATCTATGATCACAGGTTTTACTTTTCATTATCTTTTCCCCCTTTGAAAGTCTGTTGCTGAAAGCAGTACAAAACTAATAATAACAACAAAAAATCAAAGGCCTTTATTATCTTTATCCATCCATCCATCTAGATAACAGAATGAGTGGGCTAAAATTTAGATACAATTAGGTATTCCCAAATGGTCATCATGCTTTTTAATTTCTACTGCCTTTCTATCAATGTCAGGGTTTCTATCTGAAATTGAGAGACAATGAGTGCACATAAATACAACTATATCCAAAACTAAAATTTCACCTATAAATGTGTACCACCCTCAGGCCACTAGCCAATATCATTTCAGTAGATTAATTAAGCTTTTTAATTCTAGCACGTGAGAAAATGGTTTGTTAATTAAACTGAAAATAATATATGCAAGAAAAAGATAGTAATCACAGTATCTGTCAGACCCAACACTATGGACTTGAAGAAATAGCATACCTCATCCTAAAATTCACCAGCATCTTGTTATCATTATTTTCTTTAATTACATTAATCATTGATCTGTCAAAAAGCATTCTCATGTAATAAAAATTGCCACCATCTTTGGAGGGTTTATCATAGATCAGGAGTGAACTTCTAAGAATGCAGGTAATTTCACAGCAACCCAGTAAGAGAGAACTATTTTAATTTTAATTTTACCTATCCAGAAATGGAGTTAAAAAAACTGAGTTTTTCTGTGTTTGAAATGAAGAAATGGAAATTAGGAATCAATGGGAGTACCCACATAAAAAACCCAAACCCTCACCCACTATAAACCTTTGATGACCATCTCCCCAATGAGCAGCTCTCTTCAGTCTCTGACACTGACCCATCATGAGCCTTGTGGACACCACATGGTGGCCCTCAAAGGGACCCTGGGAACCCTTGCCATCTGACATGCTTTCTCTCTGTTCCAAACAGGGAGAACCAGAGAAGCCTCTCTCAGCACTCTTCTCAGATTCCAAATACATCCATACTGTCAAAGCTCCCAGAACAACCAATTCTCACTTGTGAATATGATCAAGAACACAGAAACAGGCACAAAGGAGCCAGGAACCAGCTAGGTACTTAAAGGTTACTTTACAGCATTAAATATGCTTTTTTAAAAAAAAAATTGAGAAAATCATTGTAAAAGCAAAACACACAACCTCAAGTGGTAAAAAAGATTCCTCTGATATATTTCTCAGTATCTTGAACTTTCTTACATTTCTTACTTGGTATGGGTTTGCTAGCTGCTTTTCTTTGGGAAACTGTCCTCACTTGGAGATGAGCTCCTTCCTACTTCTTCAGTTTTAAAAAGTCTTGTCCTAGATGAGAGGCAACAGGGACAGGGGGTATGGGAATTCAGGTACATCGGTGGTGTTAATGCCCTGATAGTATGCATGCCAAAACTTTAGTGAATATGTACCTCAAAAAACTTATTGCTAAGACAGCATTATAACAGGAGCAACCAAAAATAATTGACTAATATTTATGTTTATGAGCTAAAAGCAAGTTTCACAATTTAATCAAGAAAATGCTTAATCAATTATTTTTTTTGTTTTCTGAATATCTATCTCCCAGTTCTTTAGACTATACATCATGAAATCAAGATCAGTACCTGAAACAATCACTTGAAACTTGAATGTAAAGGCCCTCCCGTTGTTCGTGGATTTGCTCGAGTGGGCCCAGTAACGTCTCCATTGGAGACTTTGTTGTTACTGTGTTTGGCATATCGAGTATGGCACGGGGAGCTTGCCAGGCTCTGCCGTGCGGGCAAGATACTCTCGGTAGCTTGCCGGGCTCTCCAAGAGGGGCGGAGGAATCGAACTCGGGTCGGCCATGTTGGCTGCGTGCAAGGCAAACGCCCTACCGCTGTGCTATCGCTCCAGTACATGTACACAAATTAATAAACAGAAGTGATTGAATATACAAGTGCATACATGTTTATAGATATAAATATCTTTATTCTAGTGATTTTCTTGATATGATATTTTGATATATACCAATTTATTCTATATACTTACTCTATGTATTAAATCTACAAACAGCAATATATTCTATAAACATTGCACATTTGTAGAGTAATTAAATTAATGTTTGTTTGATAATACATTTAAAATATAGTACAGTGGGATAGTCAATAAGGAAAGTGAATGGCCCATAATTCATCATATAACTTGCTATCATTTATGTGATTCAATTTTTAGACTAAATCAGCTGCCTTATTTATCAGAGAGAATAAAGTAGTTTTGTATTTAAAAAGGAGAAAGAACAGAGCTAAATATCCAAACCACAGAGTCAACAACACTGAAATCAAGAGACCCAAACTTTTAATAAAAGGTAAAGGTAAAGGTAAAGGCCCTCCCGTTGATCATCGATTTGCTCGAGCGGGCCCAGTAACGTCTCCATTGGAGACTTTGTTGTTACTGTGTTTGGCATATCGAATACTCTCGGTAGCTTGCCGGGCTCTCCGAGAGGGGCGGAGGAATCGAACTCGGGTCGGCCATGTTGGCCGCTTGTAAGGCGAACGCCCTACCGCTGTGCTATCGCTCCAGCCTGAAACTTTTAATAATCAAATTTAAAAGATACTGTCAAGATGGCAGGCTGTGCCTCAAGTGCTCAAGGCAGCTGGGATAAAGAAGGGACCACTAAGCCAATGATGGAGGGAAGGATGGCTCGGGATGGGAGATATGTGCTGAAAATAGACAAAGGACAAAACAGGATGACCTCTTGGTATCTGTATTGCAAATCATAATGCCGAAAAGTAGAGAGAAAGAGAAAAGTGTCTGTGATAGAGGTGGGCTGGTGGGGATGGGGGTAGTGGTGGAAGGGAAACTGAGGACATTGGTGGGAAAGGTACACTAGTGGAGGGATGAACATCGTATCACTGCAACCCAATCATGAAAGCTTTGTAACTTTATCTCACCGTGATTCAATGAAGTAAATAAAAAATAAAAAATAAATAAATAAATAAAATGGCAAGTGGTCCCAATGGGGTGGGGTGAGGAAATTGTGGTAGGAGAAGGAATCTGGAACTCTGGTGGAGGGAAGGACCCTGGCGATATGATTAGTGATGGAACATTGTACATCAAAAACCAAACTATAAATAACTTTGTAGTTCACAGCGCTTTAATAAAATAAGATTTTGGGGATAAAGTCTTTCCTTCTTCAAAATCATAGAATAGATACTATAGCTCTATTTTGTCTAGTTTTCAGCTTTTCATGTTTCTCATCATGCTTCTCAAGAAAGATTATGAAAATAGTGGTCTTCAAATAAATCTGCAACACTGAGCACCCTAGAAACTAGACTTTTCTCCTCATAGATTCTAGCACAAAGCCCAGAGGTCTGTACACAAGACCCCAATTCATACCCTGGGTCTGACTGGGCAGGTTAGAATGGAATCTCAAAGCACTGAAAACTCACCTCTCCTCTTTCTTTTTCAGAATTCTATGGCCAGAGAGCTGTTCTTTCCTTTGTAAAAGGTACCTTTGTTCCTGGCCCCAAATTCACTTGAGTTTGTGTGGAGTCCTAATTCCATCTTCAGAAGATGAGATTAGCTGTTGCCCAGTCCTCCTCAACCTCTCAGCCCATTTCTAAGTTGAGATAAAGATGTCCAAAGGTCACACATGGGTCTTACCTTTTGTTTTTGGTTTTTTTTTAGTGGGGGGACTGTTAGTTTGTTTTACTTTTGGGTCCACACCCAGCAGTATTCATGGCTGACTCCTAGCTCTGCACTCAGGGATCACTCCTTGCAAGCCCAGGAACCACATGCGGTGTCAGGGATTGAACCCAGGTCGGCCGCATGTAAGGCAAGTGTGCCTGATATACTATGACTCCAGTCCCACATCTCACCTTTTGTAGGTGTCAACTATAATCCATCTATTTCCAGCAAAAGGGCCATGTCTTTCTGACATGGATTTGTGGGTGTCTATCCAGAGAGGGCTCTTCCTAAATTCTTGTTCACTAAAGGTAAAGCATAAAGAGAGATACTCTCTCATTCTGTGTTGTCCAGATGGGAGGCAAGAACCCCTACTGTAACCACACACTTCCCCAGTTGCTGGGAAGGGAAGGTGTTTCCAACACTGGAAGTCAAACATCATCCCTGCCTCCACTAATCACAATCCCACATGATCTGAAGGAAAATCAAGAGTCGGTAAGTCAACACAAGGATGAATGGGCAGTGAAGAGGAGTTAGGAGAACTGTGGGAAGAGGAATCCTGCCTGCAATAGTTCAAATTGAGAATCTTTGCATCTCTGCTGGCAAGATAGTGATAAGACTGGCAGCTGAGCTCCTTCTCTGTGCTGCCAGTTTAACCTTCCCATCTAGACAGCTGGTCCTCAGAGAGATACTTGTGGGATCTTGTGTGACCTATACCATAGTATGCCAGGCACTCACAGAGAGTGACAACCACACTCTGTCCTCTCCCAGGCCCAAGACTCGTGTAAAATCCCATAGCCTGAAAGCTCATGACCTTCTCAGTTTGAGTGGGGAAGAAGAGTACTTAGTGCATTATCAGTAGCTTTTGCCATTCTGCTAAACTTCCCTATTGTTAGTTAAGAAGCAATCTTTTCTACATGAGGGTAGCTCAAAGGATAAAGGATGATGTGGGTATGAGGATCCTCAAAAGTTAGTCGCAGTTCCTTCTATATAAGTGAAATCAAAGAGCTTTGTGGTTGGCACAGACTGACCGGACGACAGGCAAGTCATGGAGTGGGGGTGGGGGGCTTCTCTGGAAATGGACACACCTCTTGGATGCATTCTTGGAGACCTCAGCTGACTGCTATAGTTCCTACCTTGATTTAACCCCTCCATTCCCACAGTGCAATTCACATCTGACATTTGCACAAGCGGGCATAGTGGCGGCTATAGACTCTGGGATGACAAATGAACAGAAGAAAGAGAGCTGTCTCACTTCCGGTTGTTTGCTGAGAACCCCCCTTTGGTGGTCAGCGTTCTCTACAATGTTCTCTTCAGGGCCCGGCTGACCAGAATTTAGCGTCCAGGGATGGGTACACAGTGAGAAAGGACGTTGTCTATGTAGACAGTTCCAGAAGGTCCCATACTGACCTCTGGTAACACAACAGCAATTGGAGAGGATCAAGCCCGCAGAAAGTATGGGAATATTCTAAGAAGATAAACCAGTAGGGTTCCACATTGATACAACTGGAAAGGTCTAGCAAGAGTGGTGGTATCTGCCCCTCCCCCCTCATTCACTTCTTTTTATTATTAAATAAGAATTCCAGGTCCCCTTGGCCACTGTTGGAGTCCATAATCGCCCTTTTGCAAATTTGGCGAGAAAATTCCTCCTTCACAGGAGCCACCTGGAATTTCCCATCTAGATTTGAGCTAAATCTGCCGCAGGTCCCAGATCACTCTCCTGCCTTCTGTTTGTGAAGAACTGTGCCTTTGCTGGTGGGTTTTTTTAAAAAAAATATTATTAAATAAGACCTTGCCAAATTTACTTTGTAGAAGTATCTTTTATGGAAAGCAGATGGAAAGAGCTAACCTAAAAATGCAAATCATAACAGTGTAATGACTTCTTAATTTTAAAAGTTACGGATACGACTTCCCAGGAGGGACTCAAAGAGACAATGACAACAGCTGCAGGAGAAACATCAGAAGTGGGGAAATGACTGAAAAACAGAGGCAGGTTGCAGACTTACAGAGTTTATAAAGAAGATTCCTTGCCTCTAACTGTGGCATACTGAGCGCAAACACATGTCCAATTCCATAGCGCCTGCTCAGGTAAAAGGGACCAGGGATCCCACCAGCAGTCAGGATACAGATTATTTCCAAATGCATCTGCACATGCCACAAGGAATATAATATTCTAGAAAGACCTATTTCATGTTTTCCCCCCACTTTCTGCACCACTCCCCAGACAGAAATATGATACTGCAATTTGCAAATGCTCCTGATTCAAGTATAATTACTCAGATGCTAAACTCCTCCAGCAATGGGTATTTAACTCACCACTTTCTACACAGCAACTGGCCTCTCTTGAAACCCGCTGCTCTGAAGGTCTGAACACCTGGGCATGGCTTTATTGTTGTTGAAAGTACTTAAGGTTCCTCCCTCCAATTATTATTCTTGCGTACCCCTCTCCTTCATGCCCTTTCCTGATGGAGAAGAGGTTTTAGAACTACTCCAATTTGCTGGTAAATTTTAGTATTGCCCCATGAATGAAATTCAATATATATGCAAAATATGCCCCTATCTCCCTTCCTAGTCTCTGTGCTTTTTTGAACAGCAAGTCAGCTGAGGTGTAGAACATATACAGGCAAGCATTGGAGGCGCAGCCAGCAACTCATCCTGGCATCAGTGGTGTCAGCCCGCTGATGCCTGCTGGGAACTCTCTGGTCTGTGTCATAAACCACGGTCCTCGGGTAGGTGACTGACACACACTCTGGGTCACCCTCCTCATCATCGAATCAGCTGAAATTAAGCAGCTAAGAGGATTTTCAAATTTCTGTCTGGAAACCACTTGGGACTCAGACTGAATCTCCCACCAAGATAAAGCATGAAACTGTTCTTTCTTTGCCCTCTCTTTTGGAACAGAAACAGAGAAGCACCTCTTTCAAATTCCTACAGATTCAAGGAGAAAGGGACAGCTGTCATTCAAGTCTGAATGGAACGGTGGTGGTTCCAGTTCGACAAGTCAGGGTCTTCAGAATGTCTTTGCTCCCTAGAGACTCCGGACAAAATAATCTACCTCTATATACAAGAACATGTAGACAGATGCGAGTTCTTAACAAACACAATTCAGCAGCATTGACATGCGAACCCCAAACCCTGCCACTCAGCTGCTGCTATCTGAACACTTAGAAGCACGTGTCCTGCAAAGTTGTCTGTCTGTCTTTTGTTCATGGCCGCATCTACTATGGTTGTGTGCTTGCAGCCTCTTTCCTGGTTCATACAATAAGTCTGTAAATGCAATGGATTCTTAACCAAGTTGCTGGAGATGGAGACACCAGAACCTTCCCATCAGATTTTTTATGAAAGTGATGTTAGGGGTACTTTTGGGAACTAGAGGCACACCTCTTTCACTAAAGAATAAAAAGTATAAAATGTTGACTTGTGTTAATGCCTTTGAAATAGGATTTGGCTAAGCTAAAACTACACTTCCCAGAATCCACTTTCTGGATGGTCTAAGATTAGCACTGATCATAAGGACACCTTTGACCTGAGATTTGAAACGCAGACATAAAGAAGAAGTCTCTTTCTTTTCTGGAAGGTCCACTGGACCTGAGGACACAATCTCAGGCCTTCTGGCCACTTGATGACATGAGACATCGAGACATTGGGAGCTCCTGTGACAACACAAAGCCACAATCGGCTAAAGAGACATAGAATGTGCTTGCAAATTCAGTTCTACAAAGTCAACCCCATGGAAGGAAGATGCTACTAAGTTAAACCAGCTTCAAGGTTCAGAGTTTGAAGTTCAACTCTAATTTAAAAGGACATTATTTATTTTTTTGAAGGCTGCTTAGGAAGATCAGAGGCCACGGAATTATGAATTTAATCCCCGGATCTTCCTGTTGCAGTATTGCTGAGCCTTTGGATCAGAGCTGGAGTCTTGGGCAACATGGAGGCAAGTGGACTGATGAAGTGACTCTCACACCATCTCTGGGGCAGACACTTGCTTTTCTTAGACAGTTTAGTTTTGTGAATTATGGCTTGTGAGAAAGAAAGCCTTTGTTACTGAGGCAGACTATGAAAACAGCTGGGACGTGGGGAGATGGAAACCTCCAGACGACTGTTGGAGATGAGAGGTAGCACCGTTGAGGGAATCCATGAAGGGGCTAGATGGACTCTGAACCACTGAGGTAATTGTCTGGGGTAATTCTTTTCTGTAAGAAACTCTAACTTTTCTATACAGATATATGTATAAAAGCACACAAGTTTCAACCTTTAACAAGATGTTAGTTATCTCTTATAGAAGAACTTAATGACCACTCGGTGAAATACAACAATCTTTACACTCTATCCTCTAAGGATACATTTTTTGTAGCATTTTCAGAGGTTTTACATAACAAACAATACAAAATATATGATTTCGGTTCTGCTTTGGGACAGGGATTGGGGTTCAGGATGGAAACATCTAAAATATGGTGGTGGGAAGGTGTGAGAGTGGTGGGATTAGTGTCTGAATATTAAATATAATCAAATATTGAGAACTACTTTATAAAATAAAAAAATAAAGAAGAAACTCTCTAAGCACCTTAGAACATGGAAGGGATATTCATAGCTTGTGTCAACTAGAAGCACTGCCTCCCTCAGCTGTGAATCCAAAAAGATAGAATTATATGTCTGCAGGGCTGGCAAATCCCTCCCAGGTAAGAATCACTGGTGTGGACAATAACTTAGGGTTCTTCTAGCTCCCACTACCAATGTGGGTCAGCAAAGCCAGAAGTCAGGGCTAACGTAAGATCAGTCCTAAGAACTCAGGAACAAATTCTAGCACACAAAATGAGGCAGAATTTGCAGACCAGCAAGGCAGTCACCAAAGGTTTCCCAATGAGCCCGAGGACAGGTAGCGGGGCCAAAGCAGGCTTAACTGCAGGGGGACCAAGAAGCTCCTCTGGCATCCTGCCAAGCACAGAGGTGTGGGAGACTGTGTGTCTTTGGGAGTGGCCACTGGAGATCCTTAAGAAGCTATCAGTGGTATTTAAAGACCGGGTTTGTCAGCACTTAAAGACCACAGTGATTCTACATGTTCATAATGCTTTGTAACAAAACCAATAGCTCAAACAATAAGCACTTCTTTCCCCCTGAGTCTACAGGAATGGATCCGTCTGGGTGTTCTTCTAGTCTAGTTTGGGCTCACTTGTGGTCAGCTGTGGGTCATGTGGCCAGTTCAGAGGTTCTCAGTTAAGCTTTCTCATAGACTTGGTGTGAATATAACGCAATAGCTCTTAGGTGCCTTTGATCCTAAGTGCTACATTGTGGTACACACATTGCTTTTTCTTCTTAGTAAGGAGTCATTCAGGAACCATGATGGTCAGGATCCGTCACCCAAATATCATCGTGCTGTGGGATAACTAGTGCTAGAAGTCCCTCAGCCCAACACGAATTTCTTTCTCTAAGCTAATAATCCTTACCTAAATGGGAGCTTCAACATAACTTTGACCTTTGTTGAGGAAGTTACTGCACGTCAAAAAACTAATTTCTTTCTATGAGCTTCCTATCACTCAAATTGTCACTTTTGATGTGTGAAAGGTAGCTTCTCAAAATTGACATTTAATTTCTTACCAAATAAGAGTTCTGTAGAGATGCAAATGTAACAATGGCAGCAAAACTATAAAATAGCTCATCTTTACAAATAGCTCATCTTTACTGAGCATCTGCCATGTACCAGGCACTACTGCAGGTGTGCCAGGTACCAGGAACTATTCCAGGGGCTATATATGAATAATTTTTCCTATCACAATGACCCTGTCTTGCAGCCAAGGAACTGTAACATCAGCAGGACATTTCCTCAGGTCCCCATTTAATGCATGTGATGGGATTAGAACATTTCGATCCTGAACCCATATTTATAATCAATACAAACCACTGCCCCCCTAATGTTCAATGAAATTTTGATTTTTTTGACAATCATTATGAAGTTATGATTTCCTTTTAAAAGAAAACTTAAGTAGAAGTGCAGTCAGTTGGTTAAAAATACAAGATTTGTGCTCACTTTGAAATTCAGGGACTGCTGACTTGGCTAACTAGAGAGAATATTAATTTCTTTCATTTGCTTTATGTAGATATCACTGTGGGCAAAACACAAATTATTTAGTGTAATAGAATTCAATCTCTTGCTATAATATACCATAACTGTGTTTCTGCAACACTGCTCTAATTGACTCTGATCAAACATTTTTCAGTTATGTGGTGTTGTTAAGTTTGAATGTTTTAAGAAATTGAACTAGAAATGGCATAAGTTGGGTAGAGAATCTAAAGTAGAAGGTACAGTTTCATCAATAGTTCTTTGTCAGCATTCAATTAAAATGTAAATGTTATCCTTTAAGAGAAGAAGAATGAATCCATCAACTGGAAAGTAATGTGGGAGAAGAACCTGCACCACTGAGTCGAAAGAGATAGAACTGAGGCAGGAGAACTTTCTAGAAGGTTAACTCTCTGAGGAAGGAAAGTATCTGTGTGACCCGCAAATGTATGTAAGAGAGGGATAAAAACAGAGTATAGTTCACAGAATGGTCATTCGAAAACTTGTTTTTAAATAGATAATAAAAAGTATTTGGGGAAAGAAACATCAAAAATTATTAGCAACATCAGAGAACTGGTTTCAGTAGACAAATCATATATGAGAACAGAGGATGATAAGTATTTTTACGAAGTAAATTGTATAGCATTGATTGATTATATTTTAAATAAGCTCTTATATTATTGTTTAACACACACTGGGAAATATCAGATCTATGTACCTATTTCAATGAATTGTCAAAGTGTGAAAACACCAACATGAGCATCAGAAATAGAATATGTCCACTCACAGAAGTTCCCTCTGGCACTGCACAATTGCTACCCACCTCAGTTTTCTCTAAATGAAACCATCCTCATATTCGCTAAACCACAATTTTTTTTGTTTTTCAGTTTTATACAAATTTTACATTTCTACTGTTTCTTTAGATATGATGTTGGTAATATTTATCCATGTTTCCTTATATAGCAGCATTTTCTGGAGTTAATGACTATATTGAGGTCTGTTGCCTGAATTTGCCAAGTTGCATGCTTTGCAGTGTTGACAAAGAACTGGTTGCTTCTGCTCTAGGCTTATAGTCACTTTTGCCACTAGAAACATCCTCACATATGCTTGCATGCAGGCATCACTTCTGGCAACAAAATTCTGGGACAAATGCACGTGTAGCCACTTGAGTAGATACCACCAAACCACTTTCCAAATAATTGGCCCTATATATCTGAGGATTTGAGTCTCTTGTGTATATCCAAATACCAATTTGACTTTAATCAAATAGTAACCTGACACCACATTCTAATAACCTCATGCCAATGTTAATTCTATTTACCCATCAACATCATGCATTTGCCAAGTGGTATGAAACTAATTTGTACTGTAAGATCTAGACAACCAAAGTCATTAAATATAGGCCTTGCTTTCCACTAGCAAGTTGTCAAATACGCATCATATTTCAACTCTCAGAAAATATCACACTCTCTTTCCCAGTTGTGTAAGCATCCTGAATTCAGAGAATTCAAATTGTTTTCCTGCTACCGCATTCAAGCCATAGAACTTGTACAATCTACACATTGTATTTGTCAACCCATAAGGAGTAACATAAGACTCCTTCATATGGCAAAACCTTAAGTGGCATGGTTTAGTTTTTGCATAGTCTAAGCAACAAACCCAGCCCGTAAGGTTGCATGAATTTCATACATGTGCACGACTCTTGTGGTTTCTTCTTCCCATACCCTCACCCTAAAATCATATTGCTTATTTGTCAAACTTAGGCCAGCTCCTTTCATTCTTCCATTTCCAATCACATGATTGATAACCTTGTAGTAATTAGACTCTGCTACTTATTAGAAACTCCTGGGGAACTTTGGAAAACCCTGGTGCCCAGGATAAGTCCTGAGCCAATGAAGAAAAACCACAGGAAGAGATCCAGATACCAATAGAACTTATATCCTCCAAGTGTCAATAAGCAACTATTATTGAGCTCCCAGTGGTCCAGACTAAAAATGATCTATATCCCTGTTCCCTGGCCCCATATTTGGCCCCCAACTCTCATATGTCTAGATTGGGGGTGAGGTGAAGCACTATCTCTGCCCATGTTCTCAGTAGAGCCTCATTTTGGCCACCTGGACAACTTAGCTGGAAGAAGAGTCTTCCACTGAATAAGACTAAGGCCTACTTCTATTTCCTTGTCTCTTTGTTGATAAGAAATGAACTGACCAAAGAGGCTGCATTCTAGGGTCCTGAGGACACCCCTGGGATTTGAGGGAAGACCTGGACATTGATCCTGCAGCAGCAATGTCTACGTGCCCCATATCTGAATCACCTGGGCAGGCACCTGGACCTCCATCAAGACTAGCTTCCCCTGAATGGAACCCAGGCAGCAGTAGTTTCAATGTCTCTGAAATAATTCTATGTGCAGTAGAGTTAATAGCTAGTGACTTGGGGAAACATAGCAGCCCCAACCTCCTGGTCTCATCTACAAATCCCTTATGATGCCTTGGTCTGCCCTGTTTTCCATTTCAGATTTTCCTATGTCCAACATGTCATAAATTATCTGAGCTCCCTTGAGCTACTGTTCCAGATCTTGTTATTTTCTCAGTGCCTCTGTCCATCTGTTCTGTCTCACCCCAAAGCCCAGCCCCAGCTGTAAGCCCCATTCAAGCTCTTTAGTTCAAGTGAGTTTGAGCTAAAACTAGAGCCTTGAGCCCAGAGTTCCTTCAACAATGATTTTCCAAACAAACTGGTCAAAAGACCCACTTGCAAGTAAGTCTTAACTTTTTCAGTATATATTTTCCACCTTGGAGACCTGCTGCGTATATGGGTACAGCTCGGCACAAGATTTACACCCTGTCCCTGGGATTTTCAAAGGCCAATGACAGCTCATCGGACACTGCCAGAACAGCGACGCTTTCCAAGGCACGGGTCCCTCTTTTCGGGTGAACCCATTCCAGGGCACCCTGTCCTTCACAAAGAAAAGAGAACACTCCCTGGGACTCCCGCCAGTTTCTCCAGGATCAGTTGCTTTACCACACTGGACGCCTCGATGAGCCCGTCTCTGTCACTCAGGATTCTGGGATCTGAACCCAATTCCCTTTCAATCATCCAAGGGCAACAGAGGCCATCGCCCATCCCTTTGCAGCGGTGCTCACCCATCTCTCAGGACCAACTGACCCATGTTCATGAAACCCTTCTCTACTTCGGGCTTCAAAGTTTTGGCAGTTTCTCCCTCTCAGAGAGCCCGGCAAGCCACCGAGACTATCCTGCCTGCAATGCAGAGCCTGGCAAGCTACCCATGACTTACTCAATATGCCAAAAGCAGTAAGAATAACCAGTCTCATTCCCCTGACCCTGAAAGAGCCCCCAGTACACCACTGGGCTATGCTAGCATGCAACAGGGACTAATGGAGATGTTACTGGGGCTCACTCAAGGAAATCGATGAACAGCAGGATGACAAGTGATACAAGTGATATATTTTTAAAAGTAAGGGGCCCGAATCATAGTTCAATGGGAAGCATGTTTGTCTTATTTATTCCCCGTCTGATCCCCCAAGCCCTGCCAGAAGTGATTCCTAACTACAGAGCCAAGAGTAAGCCCTGAGTCTGCTGGGTGTAGTTCTCTTGCAACTCCAAGTAACAATTATATCTGATATGAACTCCAGGAAGCCTCAAAGTGTGTAACACTGTCTCAAGCCCTTTCCCACTAGGTTCCCAGAGGAAAGGTTGCTGGGTCCTTTCCAGGCCCCATCCTGTCTCCACTGACTCTCATGCAGTAAACAGGGTTTCAGGAACTGATACTGTTTTTGCAAGATAGAAAATTCCTGTCATGATGCCAGGCAAATAATACAGTGGGTGGGGGAAGCTTCCCTTGCATAAAGTCAATGTGGGTTCAATCCCCAGCACCCCATATGGCCCCCTGAGCACCACCAGGAGTGACCCATGAGTGCAGAGCCAAAAGTGATCCATGAGCATCGCCAGATGTGACTCCCCAAAAGAAAAGTCTCTCTTTACATAGGCTATTAGTCTTGAGCCTGGACCTTAATACAGTCTGACGAGTGTCCTTATAAGAGGAAATTTGGGAACAAAGAGACATGAGAGGCACAAGCACAGAGGAAAGGTCATATCAGGACCAGGGAGGGAGGAGATGACTAAGGGCAACCCCAGGAAAGAGTCCCTAGGGAACACCAGCCTCCCAACCAACCCCACAACCCACAGCCCTTGTGCTTCATGAGCCTCCTGACCTGTGGTATTTTCCACAGTAGCCCCAGAAAACCCACAGAAGCACTTTAAACCCATTCCATTTGACTCTCGGAGGCATAGGAAGGCCACTGAAACAGTTCCTGGGCCCCAGAGACTCCTAAAATGAGGTCATCATCCTGCAGGCCAGGAGGCCCCCTGGTCAGTGAAGCTGTTTCATGATGGGTTTCTTTGTGTGGTTAGTTAGTACCGTTTTGGCTAAGATTCAATCCTAATTTGCTCAATCCTAATTTAAACCAACAGCCTAAATCTAAGGTTTGGGGGGCCGGTTGCATGTGGCTCATTTGCTTCACACAATTTCAAATTTAAAACACAAGCATCAGAAAGTGATCTGCAGGAAGAGCTCCTTAGAGAAGGCCTGAGAGGGGACTGTGTATTGACGTGTGGGGGCATCACGAAAACCAACAGAGGCTTCTAAATCTCTGGGCACCAGCAGCTCACCCTTCCCAACTTGGGCCCCAAGAGCTGGCTTTCTCTTATAAAAGCAGGAGCAGCAGCATGAAGGTTAGGGGGCAGTGTTGGGGGCGTGTGCAACCCCCCAAAAGGCAAGGATTGCAAAAGGAACTGAAAACGCCTTCTGGTGGAAAACTAACTCATCAAGAAGACGCCCATAGTTTCCTCCCTGCTTTGAAAGAGGACCTGGCTTTGATCAATAAGCTATTATAAATATGATGCACAGTTGGGAGAGAAAATAACTGTTTCAGAGGAAATGGCACAGATGAGGGCTCTGCCATAGGCTTTGAAAGTCGATACCCCCTGCAGTGAGGAGACTGTTTCAGCCGCACGCAGCTACTAAACCCATGTGCCAGGGAAAAGTCTGCATTAGGCAAGGTTTACTTTGTACGCAGTGCAATGATCAGCTACAGATCGTGCAGGTTCAGGAGGGAGTTTGGTTTGGGTTTGGTTTGGGTTCACTTTGGATAATTGGGAGGGGGGGTTGGGTTTTTTGTTTGGTTGGTTTTGTTTCTTAGAGATGCACAAGAACTGTTACAGAGCTGTTCTCTTGCAAATCCAATATACACAGTTTCCCCTTCCAGGCACTCTATAACAGATCCGTCCCAGCCACCAACCTTTATTACTCTGTCGGGAACTCTCCTAAAAATACTTTATCATCCACAGTGTGCTGTTGTGTATGTGCCAGTTCATTTGAATTACAACTCCAGGGGCATCAGTTGCCCTAAACAGAAATGAAGAGTCTAACGCCACAGTGTCTGGGGAGTTATAGGCAGGCAGCCCGCACCCGATGGACTGCGATGGGAGGGTCTGTCACCTGGACACTTGAACCGTCTCAGTGCCAGGAAATAAATCATGTCCTCTGCGACCTCCATATTGAATGTCAGAAGCAGAGTCTCCAGCAAATCAGAGATCTTTCAAATATGTGCACTGGTGAAAACATTTTAGAGCCATACCTCTTGGAACTGGGCTGGAGCAACAGCACAGTGGGTAGGGCATTTGTCTTGCATGCGGCCGACCCCAGTTCGATTCCTCCATCCCTCTTAGAGAGACTGGCTAGCTACCGAGAGTATCCCGCCCACACGGCAGAGCCTGGCAAGCTCCCTGTGGCGTATTCGATATGCAAAAAACAGACAAGTTTCACAATGGAGATGTTACTGGTGCCCCCTCGAGCAAATCAATGAACAACAGGACAACAGTGCAGTGCAGTGTTGGAACTATAAATTCATGACAGCTTATCATTGTTCCTCTTGGGAGCAATTTGAGGGGTTAGGCCCTACAGTACCCTGATCCTAATCAACAAGATGGGGTGTGGTGTGGAGCACGGCAACAGACACCAGAGCTGATATGATGTGTCCCTGCATGGCAGATAAGACCTGTCCCTGCAGAGCACCCCAGGAGGGAGTGTCCAGGAGCATTTTACAAGACCAGATATTCAGCCTTGAGTCTCAGCCAATATCCCCAAGAATTGTCACCTAACTGTAGCATCAAGCCCTAAATGGGGTTGGGCTGGGGCAAAGCAGAGTTGGAAATGTGATAGGTTGGTAATGCTAAACTTCATGTTTATCTGTCTGGCAGCTGCAACCACACCCCAGTGCGACAGCCACGCTAAGGGCTCAGCTCTCCCACTTCTTGAATATTCTCTGCAGAGATGCCAAACTGAGAATAATTACAGGTACCCAGTGTCCAGGCTAGAATTCTAGAGTCTTCTTGGAGTGGCAGTGAGCAGCCTTCCTCCCACCCCACCCCGTGTCCTTCCAGAAGCCACAACAGTCATGTCCACCTCCTGCTCCCATGTCAACTCACTGGCCCAGACCCTAGATCCTGAAGTCTTTGGACACCTCCTGATGCCTCAATGTTGAAATTCCAGTAGGAGCACACCAAATTAGATGGGAGAGGAACACAGAAGCTGACTAAGCTCAACCAGTAAAAGCAGTAACACAGAAGGCTCAACTAGCAGCAAACAGCTCCGTAAATCCTCAGACAATGACTTAACAACTCGAGCATCAAATACAACAACATAAAAACAGATTTTTATACTTAGATTGTAATGTTGGAGCTTTGTTATCAATTTCAACTATAAAACTGTATCAACAGTTGTGACTTTTTCTACATTTAAATAAATAACTAAAATTTAAAAAAACAAGCACTTATGCCCTTGCCAAAAAAATAAATAAATCAAAGCCTGCTCTAGAACACCTCAGGTTCTGCCTTGCAAAACAGGTTGGACTCTTAGCCTTTGATGCTAGTACGCATTTATTTGGTAAATAGGAACTCTTACATAAAATGTAAATAGTGTGTATCCAGCATGGTCATTATGATGGTCATTCTATATGTTTTTCCTTTCATTTTTTAAATTAAAGCTCAAATAACATGGTTACTATAGTGTTAAGGCTTATGGTATTGATGTAGAGTTCCTGCACTCCACCACCACTAAAATCCCCAAGGCCCCCCTACTGCCCATGTTCACCACTAGTACAGTGATGTTCAGTACTACACTAATGCAAGTCTTTGCTATTCTCAAGCACTCACCTCTTTTGACCCCAACATAATCTTGAAATTACTCATTTTAGTCAGAAAGCTCCCCTGAACTTCTTCCCAAATAACCTATTAAAAGCTTTAAAGAAAAAGACTTTATTTAAAAATACTCCTCTTATGTAAAAAAAAAAAAAGAAAAAAAAGAAAGAAATTCTGCATTTCAGAAAGGCATTTGTTTCCCTTATTAATAGATGGTGAATTTGGAAATTCTCACAGAATTGCTATCTTACATCTGGGATTTTGTTCATTTCTTTTGAAAGTAGAGAAAGAGGTAATAAATCAGAAGCAATACACATTTTATTTCCTCAAGCGATGCGGGTAATTCTGGGAGTGTGGTGCAAAGTTTGAAAGCAAGTGTGTTGACCGGCATTCACTTCAAGGAAACCTACCTGTGCTCATTTTGTGAGTCAAGACGCTCAGGTACTTCTACCTCGGAATGGACAGGGATTTTCTGCTTCCAGCAGAAGCCCCAGCTGGCGTAGGCAGAGTAGCCATGTGTTAATATTTTTGCTTAAAGACAAGCTTTATGAGCCCATACATCAGCCTGTTTGGGATATCTGCTTTTTACTGAAATAACCTGAGAAGAAGTCACTTGGCTTTATTAAGCACGTTCCTTCCACTTTAGTAAACTGAGAAGCTCAAAATGTGCTCGGAAGATGATGAAAGCGACGAGACAATCTATCTGAAAGGAAAGAAAGATAAAATCATCCCGAGCCTGCAGATTCAAAAGCCCATTTTCTGCGTTAGATTGATATATAAACATGCAGTTGGAGAGAAAAGCCCGTGTGAAGGACGAATCTTCAGTGCACTTCCTCAAATTGTAATTTTAATTAATTCTCGGAATTTCATAACAATGCATTTTCTAATTACACTGGGGCTTGCTTCAGAATTCTAAGTAGCACTGCTACCATTCAAAAGTTGTCCTTGTGTTTCTAATGACTAAGTTTTAAACTATTAGTATGTATCTCATCTTGGGTTAATTAAGCAGGCTGATTTTGCTTGCCTAACAATTGTTCATAACTATCTGATCAATTTTTAACTCCAAGATAAAACCATCTATGAAAAATACACATCCTCAGCTGAAGTGTGTGTCTTTATCAGTCAGGAGTTAGATATCTATATATGCATAAATCTCTAAAAGATGAGACTTACTATAGGACTGAGCCATGTAGCTATGGAGATCAAGAATTTCTTCCATCCGCCATTTATAAGCTGTAGACCCAGGAACTTCAGTAGAGATTCAGTCCATGGCTAGAGGCCTGGGAATCAGAATTCTGATGTCCAAGAGCAGGAGTGGTTGGTCTCCCTGTTGAAGAAGAGAGATACTTTGTCTTCTTTCATCTTCCTGCTCAGCTTGGAACGCTCAGTAAACCGGATGATGCCCAGTGGGGTGCACCATTGTGTTTACTCGGTTCATTGATTCAAATGTTAGCCTCATCCAGAAACAACTTCTTTGATACATCCAGAACTAATGTTTTGCCAGCTCTCTGGACATTATTCCTTCGTCCAGTCACAATGACACCAAAATTAACCATCCCAGTGTCCTTTGGTTGTCACTGTGGGGAATGTGAGAGTAAGTTATCAGGTAGGAATTTACAGTCTTGGACAGGACAAGAAACTGAATTTCAAAGCCACTCTTCATCTTTTTTTGTTGTTGTTTTTTTTTGGGGCTACACCCAGCAGTGCTCATGGCCTTACTCCAGACGATGCTCTCAGGGATCCCTACTGATCTACTGGTGGGGCAGGGGAAGCCATATGGGGTAAAGGTATCAAACCTGGGTTGGCTGCATGCAAGGCAAGTGCCTTAACCCCTGTGCTGTCTCTCCAGTCCCAGCACTGCTCATCTTGTGGTACAATAATCTAGCCTCCCCCTTGCAAAGTCCCTTTTGCTCTTGGTCCTGGGGCAAATAAGAGGAGCTCTCTGTGGGTGTGGTTTGACCAGCCCTTCGAAGCTGAATTCCTTCTGGGGAGATGACAGTGGTCTCTTGAGGCAGCAAGAAGTAGGCTGGTACAGATGGCCTTCCCACCACCATAGGACAAGTAACTATGACATTTGGGTTTCAGTCTCAGCTCTGCTACTACACAGATGTTTTTGCAAGCAGGCATGAAATGGTCTGCTCCCACAAGCTCTGTGGGTACTGTCTTATCCACCGCTTAGGTGCTCTCAAGTATCTGTATGATCAGACTTGGAATTCTCAATTTAGAGGTAGAAAGTACAGTAAGACCCTAGACCAAAGGCAACACTCCAGAGTAGCCCACGGAGACTGCTGGGCCTCACAATTCCTGAAATCCATCTGTGGTAGGACAAAAGAGCCTGGGCTTCAACCAGACCAGAACAATAAGGGTAAGACCAGGATAACCAAGCCACATATGCCAGTTATCATGGGCACCTCTCATTTCCCTTAATAATCCTCACACCAACAAGTCTCCAGTGCAGAGAGTTGCTGGTGAAAGTAGTTAAAATTTGGGGTGGTGTTTGGTCAAGAATTTGTGTCTTTAAAATGAATACTGTGCCCACTATAGGAGTGTGAATTCTGATGTAGGACCCTGTCCAAGCTAATGAGACTCTACAGAGCCTAGAATAGAGAGCAAAGCTAACAGGCCCATACGCATAAGCACTTTGCATTATCTATGCTGGTGTATAGAAGGGAAACCACAAAGTGTACAACCAATGTCATCCATAAACACAACCAGCAAAGACCTCAGAGGGTCTGCTGTGACCCTTGTCTTCATTCCTCAATACCATCCCCTTTATAGAAGGCAAGTTCTCTGCACTAGGACCCTAGAGTGGATGTGGTCTCCTCTCAATCTGAACACAGGATGGCCAGTAGCTATAGATGACAGCTTTTGTGTGGGGCACACCAGCAGTGCTCTGAGGGATCACACTTGGTGGTGCTGGGGGAATCATATGTGGTGACAGGTACCATGCATTCTCTGGAGAACTAGCTTTCTTTCCCAAGATGGCTACTTTTATTTTTTTATTTTTTTATTATAAAATTTTTTAATAGTGAGACATCATGAGGTACAGTTGCAGACTTACACATTTTTGTACTTGGGTTTCAATTATACAATGATCAAACACTCATCCCTCCACCAGTGCCCATTTTCCACCAACACAAATCCCAGTATCCCTCCCACCCCCCATACCCCCCATCCCACACTGTCTCTGTGGCAGGGCATTCCCCTCTGTTCTCTCTCTCCTTTTGGGTGTTGTGGTTTGCAAAAGAAACATTGAGTGGCAATCGCAATCATGTTTGGTCTATAGTCTATTTTTCAGCATGCTTCTCCTATCCTGGGAGGATCCTCCCAACACCTTTATTTGGTGTTCCCCTCTTTATCTGAGCTCCCTTTTCCCCTAGTATGTGTGGTTGGCCTCCAAGTAATGGAGTAAAATTCCTGGTACTAATCTTGGCCATTCTTGGGTGTTAGTTTCCTATTTTGTTACTTTATGTTTCCCAGATGAATGCAATCTTTCTTTCTATGTCTATCCCTTTCTTTCTGAGTCATTTCGCTTAAAATAATACTTTCCATGTAGTACCACTTGTATGTAAATTTCTTGACTTCGTCTTTTCTAACATCTACATAGAACTCCATTGTGTAAATGTACCAAAGTTTCTTTAACCAGTCATCTGTTCTCGGGCACTCAGGTTTTTTCCAGATTCTGGCTATTGTAAAGAGTGCTGCAATAAACAGACAATTGCAGATGTCACTTCGACTATACTTTTTTGCCTCTCTGGGATATATTCCCAGGAGTGTTATTGCTGGATCAAATGGGAGCTCAATTTCTAATTTTTTGAGAATCATCCATACTGTTTTCCAAAAAGGCTGAACCAGTCAGCATTCCCACCAACAGTGAAGGAGTGTTTCTTTCTCACCACATCTGCGCCAGCACCGGTTGCTTTTGTTCTTGTGGATATGGGCCAGTCTCTGTGGTGTGAAGTGATATCTCATTGTGGTTTTGATCTGCATCTCCCTGATGATTAATGATGTGGAACATTTTCTCATGTGCCTTTTAGCCATTCGGATTTCTTCTTTGTGAAAGTTTCTATTCATTTCATCTCCCCATTTTTGATGGGGTTGAATGTTTTCTTTTTGGGGAGTTGAACCAGTACCTTGTATATCCTTGACATTAACCCCTTATCAGATGTGTAGTTGGCGAATATCCTTTCCCATTCTGTAGACTGTCTTTGTATTTTGGTCACTGTTTCTTTTCAGGTGCAGAAGCTTCTTAGTTTAAGATAGTCCCATTTGTCTATCTCTGTTTTCACTTGCTTGGCCAGCGGTGTGACATCTTTGAAGTCACCATTAGCTTCTATGTCATGGAGGATTTTGCCAACTTTTTCCTCAACGTACCTTATGGATTCCAGTCTGATGTTGAGGTCTTCAATCCACCTAGATCTTACTTTTGTACATGGAGTTAGGCAGAGATCTGAGCCCATTTTTTTGCATGTAGCCGTCCAGTTTTGCCAGCACAATTTGTTAAAGAGGTTTTCCTTGCTCCACTTCACTTTTCTTGCCCCCTTATCGAAGATTAGATGCTCGTATGCTTGGGGGGAGATGTCAGTATATTCAACCCTGTTCCATTGGTCTACAGCTCTGCCTTTGTTCCAGTACCATGCTGTTTTAATTATTACTGCCTTGTAGTAGAGTTTGAAGTTAGGGAGGTTGATTCCTCCCATTTTCTTTTTCCCAAGAATTGCTTTAGCTATTCGTGGGGGCTTATTGTTCCATATAAATTTCAGGAGTGTTTGCTCCACTTCTTTGAAGAATGTCATGGGTATCCTAATAGGGATTGCGTTGAATTTATACAGTGCTTTGGGAAGCATTGCCATTTTGACAATGTTAATTCTCCCGATCCATGAACAGGGGATATTTTTCCATTTCCTCATATCCTCTTTTATTTCCTGAAGTAGCGTTTTGTAGTTTTCTTTATACAGGTTCTTTACTTCCTTAGTTAAGGTGATTCCTAGGTACTTGATTTTCTGGGGCACAATTGTGAATGGGATTGTTTTCTTCATGTCACTTTCTTCTCTTTCACTATTTGCATATAGGAAAGCCATGGACTTTTGGGTATTGATTTTATAGCCTGCAACTTTACTATACAAGCCTATTGTTTCTAGGAGTTTCTTGGTAGAGGTTTTAGGATTCTCTAAGTATAGTATCATATCATCTGCGAATAATGAGAGCTTGATTTCTTCCTTTCCTACCTGAATGCCCCTAATATCTTTTTCTTGCCTAATCGCTATTGCAAGTACTTCCAGTACTATATTGAACAGCAGTGGAGAGAGTGGACATCCTTGTCTGATCCCTGATCTTAGAGGGAAGGCTCTCAGTTTTTGGCCATTGAGGACAATGCTTGCTGTAGGCTTGTGGTAGGTGGCTTTAACTATATTGAGAAAAGTGAGATGGCTACTTTTAACAATCAACATCCTCACAAAAATATAGAACTAAGCAATTAGTTCTGAAAATAGAGTTCCACACATATGTTTTCTTTTATGTATACTGTTCTAGAAAAATCACATAATTGACTTATAATCTTATACGAATTCTATTTAAGCCACCATCAAAGTCAACATGTCTCCAAAGAGCACAGGTGGTCAAAGGATACTGGTCTCCAGCCCAGACTCCAGTTTCCAAATAGGTCAACAGATTTCACTCCGTTTCTATATGAAATGCAGTAACTCATGCCAGAAAACCCAAATGCAACCCAGTGCCAGAAGAGAATCGGGTTGATTTATAAGAGACTTATGTTTCCTTGTGCGTATTATAAGATTCAGTTACTCAAAGGGATTTAACTTGTGTCAGTATGGCCCATGCTGGCTGAGTTCAGTGGCAGCAGAACTATTGCTCAGAGACAGGCCTTGGTGGAGGACAGTCTCTCTGAAACTCAGCTTCACACCTTGGAAGATGAGAGTCCTTGACTCAGATTCTCTACTGCTATGCTTTGTACCATTAAACTCAGCCACGAGGCACCACGGGACGCTCAACTAGTCCCTGGAGGACCTTGGAGGAGTGGGTATCACTCCCGCTCCTGTAGAGATTCTGAACAAATTCTCAAAATTTCTCAATAAGACTCCCCAAAGTAAAAACTGATGATACTAAAAGGTGCAAACGAATGTCGAGGCCTAGAAATAATGAGGAGCTGAGCGAGAAACACCCAAGCTTCCCTGCACTCACCCTGCTGCCCTGCTAAGGCTCTGATGCCAGGTGTTTCCTGGTTTCCCCCAACACTTTTCAGTACTAGCTGGGGCCTCCTGAGGTTCCTACTACTCGATTCAGCTCCAGCACCAACTGGAGTTAGGGAAGACTCAACAAGTTAAGGGCATGGTCCTACAGGACCACCAAATAGTGGGTCTGTGGGTTACTCATAATATCTAACCTACCCACCAGTGGGAGATGCTAACAGTTTCCCCCTTGGATCTGATCCTTTGCTAGAACATCTCACAGAACTCTGGGAACCAGTGTGTTATATACAAATATAGATCATGGGCCAGAGAGATAAAACAGAAGGTACGGTATTTTTACCTTCAGGTGCCCAGCCCTAGTTCAATCCAGTCCAGCTCTGTTTCCCGAGCACCATCAAGGGTCATTCTGGAGTACAGAACCAGCAGTGGCCATAAACTCCCTGAGGAATGGCCTCCAAACCAAATAATAATAATTTAGACAATTGGCATTTTACTGAGGTGTAATCACATAGACATGATTGATTGCCAATCCATTTTCCACTCTTCTCCACTCCTGTGTAGAAGGTGGGGCCAATGATAACAAGCTTCATGTGGCTTCATCGTTCTGGTGAACATTTGCCACCCAGGAACACGGTCAGAGTCATTGCGTTAGGATAACCATACTCCTCTCAGGAAATTCTAAGAGATTTAGAAGCTCATACTGGACACTCCTATCACTCAGGAAATTGCAAACATCTTAGGAGTTCTGTTTCAGATACCAGGGTTGAGACTAAATATTGAACAAAATGTTTCTCCTATCACCTCTTTGCAAGGGTTGGAGAGTTCTTTATCAAGAACTAGGAAAAAATATAAATGTTTTTCTATGCATCTAACAGATTCTATAGAGAAACATCAATTGATTACATATTTTACATACATATATATTCACTATTTTCACAGAGATATTGAGATTTGATGTGATCAAAAAAAAATATCTTAGAGAAGATGATTCTGGTAGTATTTGAAGCTAGCACAGAATTTTGGCAGAGAAGAAAAGATCCACCCAAATAAAGGGAGGACACAGGGAACTACCTAGACATAGAAAAGGGCATTTGCTTTTCTGGAAAACAAAACACCCAGAGGCAAAGGGAGGTGCCAGGAAATAATGAGAAAATGAATTGACAAGACTAAAGCTGAACACAGAAGATGTAGAATATTGGATGGAGCTCACACTTGGTCCCATATGTAATGGGGACCACAAAACCTTTGGAAGGGAGTGTACATGATAAATGGAGTGTTTGAGGGAATAAATCTTCTGGCAGTAAGAATGAGTTGGAAGGCAGAAAGACAGAAGGCAGAGAAATCCATGGGAAAGCAATTTTAATTTTGCAACCAGGAGTCTAGACCAGTGTGGGGTGGTGAGACTAGAAATCAAATTGTTCTATTCATTTTCAAGAGGGAAAAAAATCAACACTACACTAGAGAAACAGCTTTGGCAGGAGACCCAAATAATGGATTGTCCTTCACTTATTTCTCCTGTGTTTTTTGGCTTTAACTGACCACCGAATAATAGTTCCAGCTTCAGCCTATTTGTCATCCTCACAAGCCCAGCCTAGCAGACCTGAACTGAATGAAAGTATTTCAGAACTTGGAAACTCACTGGACCCTGACATCTGATTTCCACTCATTCCCCTTCGTTGTCTAACTACAGAATGTGACCCCTGACTCAGTTATCACTAGCAAGTATTCCAGCACATCACAGCTGACACCTGGGGTAAGCCAGGGCTCTACCCCAATATAACTGTAAAGCTCTTTGGGGCTTGGGTTTGGTTTTTCCCCACCCAGTGTTGCTAACTTACTCCCGGCTGTGCACTCAGAAATCACTCCTAGTTGGCTTTGGGGATTGAACCCAGATCAGTCATATGCAAGGCAAGCACCTTAAGCTGTGTTATCTCTCCAGCTCTATGTAATGCTCTGAAGCTTGCTGTGTCTCTCCTCTTGCCATACATCATGGTGTGATCAAATATTGATCATAAAAGTATTGAATCTTAAATCATAAAGAATATTATATGTTTTTTCTTGGTGTTTTAATTTGGGGGGTTTTCAGGACACACCCAGATGTGCTCAAAGTTTATTTCTGGCTCCGTGCTCAGAGATCGCTCCTGGCAGTGCTCTGGGCACCATATGCAGTGCTGGGAATCAAACTCAGGTCAGCCCTGTGCAAGACAAGCACCCTACCAGCTGTACTATCTCTACAGTCCCCTAAATACTAAATTTCTTAAATCACAAATCTAATGTTTTACTGGATATTATATATGAACTTATTATAGAAACTAGCACAACGGGTAGGATGTTTGCCTTGCACACGGCCAATCTGGCCGACCTGGGTTCAGTTCCTCTGCCCCTCTCGGAGACCCCGGCAAGCTACTGAGAGTATCTCCTCTGCATGGCAAATCCTGGCAAGCTACCATGACGTATTCGATATACCAAACACAGTAACAACTTAGAATGGAGACATTACTGGGCCTGCTCAAGCAAATCGATGAACAACGGGAGGACAGTGCTACAGAGCTACCATGTCTTAAGACTTTCCCCAAAATCTAGAAGCTTAACAGCCTGAACTCGAAATTCTAGATACAGAAGCGTTGAGTAACACATAACACACACAAACTTTGGTTTTCCCTTTGCCAACAACCAGTGAAGTTTCCATGTAAACTTCTGTACTTAGCCCCGCATGTGACCTGAAGGAAGTCACAATTGCAGCCAAATAGAAAGAAAAAAGTTGGACAAAACAAAAAATCAACCACATTCTGGAACATTAAACACACCTTAACAAACTTAAAAGAATTAAAATCATATAATATCTTTTCTCAAACCACAATGGAATCCAATGAGAAGGCAATAACAGAAAGAGAGCTGGAGGCCCCGGTATACTTGTATATGAAAGTAGACACTTTGATATTGCATGTGGGTCCAAGAAGAAATCTCACAGGAAATTTTTAAAAGCTCTCCTACCAAATTAAAATAAAACATCAAAATCTGTGGGGTGCAGTGAAATCGGTACATAGAAGTTTGTTCTATTGAAAGAAGATATTAGGAAAAAAGAAGATATATCTAAAATCAATAATCTAAATTTCCCCTTTGGGGAACAGGAAAAGGAAAGAAAAGTAAATCCAAAGTCAGCAAAACCAAAAAAAAAAAAAAATGAGAAAAGTTAGAGGAGAATCCAGTGAAGTTGAAAATTGGAAATCAATAAAGAAAAGTCAGTGAAACCAAAATTATTTTTAAAATATCAATATAATCTCTAACCAAGTAAATTCAATAATGAATAGAAAAGAAAAAAATTACTAACATTACAAAAGAAAGAGGAGACATACAACCCACATGGACATTAAAAAAGAAATCAATATTAATAACTACCTAACTGTATGCCCACAAATTTCATAATCCAGATGAAATTCACAGAGGAAGCCTCAGTTTACCCTTGCCAGTTTCTGTGAGCAGTCCCTTGCTGGCATATCCTACATTTTTGACTCCCTGAACATTCCTGGGCTTTGCTGATAAACAGGGCATTAACAATTGTTCATCATAAAACTCTGCCCAGGAACTTAGGCTCACAGGGAGACTAAAATAATGGACAATACCTGAGGCAGATGAGAAACATAAACCAGCCAGACCACCCTGTAGATTCTTGCTTTCTCTGTGATACTTGTCGATTGATAGACATGCAAAAGGTCCTTTAAAAGGCTACACAAACCTCCGACTTTTTAACTTAGTCCTATACTAAGTTGCTACCCACTTGGAGAGCTCCTTTTATTTTCTCTTCTACTTTCCAATAAACTTTTCTACTTTCCAACTCTAAGTCTGAGCTTCTTTCAAGAATAAAAATATTGAAGAACCTGGGAAAGAACACAGACCTGTCACTTCTGCCTATCTGCATCAAAATGAACCAGTTTCTTAAAAAAAAAGATAATTTTCCAAAAATCACTCAAGAAACAATAGACTATATAGATATACCATAAGAAACTGAATCAATAATCAATAATCTTAAAGCCAATAAGATTTAACCCCTAACAGCTTCATTTGTAAATTCTACAGAAAAAGTTGAAGAAGAAATATCAATTCTCTATAATCTCTTATAGAAGATGGATGTGGAGGAAATGCTTTCTAATTCATTCTGTGAAGCCAACAATATCTTGATACCTAAACTAGACTATTGCATTAGAATAAAACTAAAGACAAGAGCTCTCAGGAGCTTGGATGCCAAAAATCCTCAACAAATAAACTTTTGTTTAACAAATCCAATCCAGTCATGTGTAAAAAGAATCATTTATCACAGCAAAGTAGGGTTTATACCAGGGAGAGAAGACTGGTTCAATATTTGAAAATTAATTAAAGTGATCCAGTGCAATAGCAAACTAAAGAAAAAAACTCTGACTGTGTCAATAGATGATAAAAAAATAACAAAATCCAATACACATTCTTGATTTAAAAAAATCTAAAACTTGGAAAATAAGTGAAATTTCCCATTGGATAAAGACCTTTTACAGATTATATATGGTTAACGTTGTACTTAATGGTTATACTAGTTCTCCTACTTTTTCATCAAAGGCAACTATCTCCACTCATCACTCTTTTTTAACATCTACTAGCAGTTCTAGCTAAGAAATAAGCAAAAAAGCAGAAATATTTTTATATATAGATTGGGAAGGAAAAAATAAAATAGTGTTTGTTTGCAGATGGCATGATTGACCATGTAGAAAACCAAAGGAAGCAACAAAGAAAAAACCTAGAATTCTTAAATAATGACAGCAAGGTTGAAAAAAATGCAAAATTAATATATAAAAAGTTAATCACTTTTTGATATACCAGTAATAAATGGAATTGGAAATCTAAGATGTATTCTCATTTACATAAGGATTAACAAAAATGAAATGCTTGGTATAAATCTAAAACAGCAGTATAAGATCTATATTAGTAAACTCGCACAGAAGAGCCTGGCAAGCTATCCGCTTTGTATTCGATATGCCAAAACCAGTAACTACAACTGGTCTCATTCACCTGACCCTGACGGCTTCACTGACATGGCAGCACTGAGAAGGATGAGAAAGGAGAGGCCGACAAAATCTCAAGGCCGACCTAGGCTGCCACAACGAAGGAAGACAAAAATGATCGTCTGTACTTTTTTTTTTTATTAGTGAAAAACCATGAGGTACAGTTATAGGCTTACAAATTTTGTGCTTGGGTTTCAGTTATACAATGATCAAGTGCCCATCCCTCCACCAGATCGTCTGTACTTTTACCAGATGGTCAGACTTCTTCATCAAGATCATGAACGATCGGTTTGAGGCCCTTCATGTTCCCGGAGCGAAGAGATGCCATTGGGCTACACTAGCACGCGACAGGGACAAATGGAGACGTTACTGGCGCCCGCTCGAGCAAATCGACGACTAACGGGAAGTTAAGTGATTAAGTGAAGTGAAGTAAACTCTGAAATTCTGAATCAATAAGTCAAAGAATAAATAAATGGGAAGACAGTCCATCTTCATGGGTATAAGTATAAAGGATGTCTCTTGTATCCAAGATTATCTTTTTTTTTCGGTCACACCCAGTGTTGCACAGGGGTTACTCCTGGCTCTGCACTCAGGAATTACTCCTGGCGGTGCTTGGGGGATCATATGGGATGCTGGGAATTGAACCGCCTGCAAGGCAAACACCCTACCCGCTGTGCTATTGCTCCAGCCCCATAAAAGGTAAAGGTAAAGGCCCTCCCATTGATCGTCGATTTGCTCGAGCGGGCCCAGTAACGTCTCCATTGGAGACTTTGTTGTTACTGTGTCTGGCATATCGAATACTCTCGGTAGCTTGCCGGGCTCTCCGAGAGGGGCGGAGGAATCGAACTCGGGTCGGCCATGTTGGCCGCGTGCAAGGCAAACGCCTTACCCACTGTGCTATCGCTCCAGCCCCATATCCAAGATTATCCTTCCAAGCTGCTGAACTGTAGTGGGATATTGGGGACCCTGACTGGGAAGAAAAGGGCATGGGAGGGGCTTATCCCCATATCACAGGGAATGCTGAGGTTTATTTATATAGTAACTCACTGTCACTGTCACTGTCCTCCCATTGTTCATCGATTTGCTCAAGCTGGCCCAGTAATGTCTCCATTGTGAGACCTGTTGTTACTGTGTTTGTCATATCAAATACGTCACAGGTAGCTTGCCAGGCTTTGCAGTGCAGGCGAGATACTCTAGGTAGCTTGCCAGGCTCTCCAAGAGGGGTGGAGGAATCGAACTCGGGTGAGCCGTGTCAGGCGCGTGCAAGGCAAATGCCCTACCCACTGTGCTATTGCGCCATGGCTTAGCTGGTTAAAGCACCTATCCAGAAAATAGGAGATTCTGGGTTCAAATCCCAGCGGTGCCTGTAGTTTGCCTCAAGCAAAGAGAATCATACAAATTTAGTAACACAGTAACCCTAAATTGGCCCAGATTCTGGTGGAAGTTCAGGAGAAAGGGCACATCTTCTGGTGGTGCCATATTTGCTGTTCCATCCTCTGTTTCAAGACCAGCACACTGAACAGAGTAGCTTACCAAACAGAAAACAACCCAGCACTGAGACTTAAGGAAAGTGAGAAATCCTGCAAGACCACCTAGTAAGCAGGATAAAGGGGAAATAATCAGCATTCCCTGAGGCCAACGCACAGGCGATTTTCTACCCAGGAGAGCTCCTGACCTCTATCCATGACTGCTGCTGCCTCTTTGATTCTGCATTTAGATTTTGATGTCTTGGTCCAGACTGAGATTGCATTGTGAGTTCCATTGTCCAACATAACTCCATTTCCTTATCTCAGTTGGAGAACCAAATAGCAAATTAATATAATACATTACACTAGATTCACCTGCAGCATGAAATAAAGGCCACTTTCAACCTTTTTAGCTTTAGTCCAAATAAAGTTAATCTAATTCAGTGTGTCATTAATAAAGATCGGTGCAAGGACCAATTTGGGGGGTGGGGTGAGAGTGAAGTCTGAAGGGTAATTTAAAGGTCAGTTTGATTTAAGACAAGTTTAAGTTTAGCCATGTAATTTCACTGCATTTACTATCCATCTCTGTGATGAATGCAAGGCAGAAAAACCAACCTTTATATTTTCTATCTATAATTAATGAGTGGCTTCTGTCAGGGTTGGGGAGAGGAGAGAATTGTGATTACAGTAGGCCAGCTCACTTGGACAGGGTCAAATCTTCCAGAGACGAGTTCAAACCAGCTGAGGTGTCATGTCCTCACTGACGCATTACTGTGTCTTAGGTTGTTGTTGTTAGTTGAAGTAAAATAGCTTTAATTAAAGACATAAGTGGGGATTGTGGGCCCACAAACCAAAAAATAAATGAATAATATAATGAATTAATTAAAAATATTTTAGGGTGGGGTGGCGCAGTGGCTGGAGCATGTGTTTTGCAGGCAGAAGGCCCTGACTAGATTTCAGTGCCCCCCAAAAAGAAAAAGATAAAATAAAATTTATTTGGGAAGGGAGTGGGATTTGAGAGTCACATTCAACAGTACTCAGCTTTATTCCTTTCTCTGAGATAAGGAGTTACTCCTGATAGTGTGACTATGAGGGACCATTTGCAGTGCCAGGGACTGAACAGGGGTCTGCAGAATGCAAGGCAAGAGCCTTAATGCTTGCCCCCCAAATTTAAAATAAATAAATAAATAAATATATGAGTGTGGGGTAGAGGGAGGGGGAATAGGGATAGAGATGGGAGAGGAGAGAACAGAGAGGAAAGAGGGAGAAAGCGGACAGGAGGGGGGAGAGGAGGCAACAGAGAGAAGAGGAGGGGAGAAAAAAGGAGAGAGAGTGGAGAAGAGATAGAAGAGAGGAGAGTGAGAGAGGAAAGAGGATGCAGCAAAGAGAAAGAAAATAAAAAAGGAACACATCTCAGGTTGAGACCAGGTGACACTCTAAGATAAAGATCTGATCAAGATCTTTTCTTAAGTCATGATAAGATGAAACCTGATTAGAAAGCAGACAGGGGAGTCTAATGATCAGCTAATGTTTCTTTGAGACTAATACCCAAGGACAGCAGATACAAGGGCCAAGAGGATTGGTCCATTGTTGGAAGCCAACTTCAACTGCTGGGGGAGAAGGCAGCTGGGATAGAGAGGGATCACTATGACATAAGAACTGCATGCTGAAAGTAGGTAAAGGGACAAATATGACATTCTTTCAGTATACGTATTACAAACCATAATGCCCAAAAGGAAGTGTGTGTGTGTGTGTGTGTGAGAGAGATAGAGAGAGAGAGAGAGAGAGAGAGAGAGAGAGAGAAGAAAAGTACCTACCTCAGATGCAGGAGTGAGGGAGTGGGAGGGAAATTGGGGATCTTGGTGGTAGGGAATGTACACTGGTGGAAGGACTGGTGTTGGAACATTGTATGACTGAAACCCAATCACGGACAACTTTATTTCACTGACGCATGAGTAACTGTATCTCACTGATTCAATTGGGGAAAAAAAAGAACAACTAATTGCAGGTCTCAGTAGAGTTGAGTGTCTAAGGAAGTACTAAGGGTTGGTGGAAAGAACTCAACCCACATCCTTTCTCTGGATCCTCAGAGAAGAATATCCCCAGCGGCCTTTGTTCATAGGCTAAGTCCACTCAATGGGCATTCCTAGTACAAATTCCAAGAAGGAATCTTAGCCTCCTCCATGAGCATTCATCTTGCTTCGCAGAGATGAAATTCCTGAGTCTTGGCCCTCCCACCCTTCGTGTTTATATGAGATTGTTCTTCCAGAACACTGAGGGCTTTTCCAATCTATCTGAGCTTGGGAAAAACATGACATTGCATGAGAGGTAGGAGGTCACCTGTATCATCCATCTCCACCCTAGCCATGACGCCCTCCTTCCTGAATCCACATCACCCACACACATGCTTAGCCTCCTACACAAAGGTCTCTGCTCCTACAGCTTTCTTAACTGACAAGGATCTTGTCAGGAAAGCATGCGTGGTCAGATACTAAAGCCCTGCCTATTTTGGGGGGTCATGCACATCATTGAGTTTGCCAATTACTCTGAAATACCTTTTCAAACGGCCATGATTGCTCCCTTGGGTTCATATCCTGGGGCAAATGACACTTGTTATATCTCTTGCAGACTGAATACCAAAATCTGATAAATGAGTTAAAGGGACTGTGTGCCTAATCTCTGCTTTAATGTAAGAATCCTAATAACAATTGTTTATTGTATTAAGGATATATTTTGTTCAACAACTTGTACACCTTGTTACCAACCCTACAACCTCAAAAACCAAAGGCCGATGACCTCTCTATGCCCACCTCTTTGTCCTGGAGACTATAATCTAATAGATCTGGGTGGTGTCCCAATTGTGAAGTATATCCAGGAATGAGACTAGGGAAGAAAAAATGAACTAGCCTAACTTTGTCCAAATGTCCAGGACTACACCTATCTCCCAGAGTCCCTCTGGGTGCACATACACACCTCTTACATCTGTCTTCACTGGGTCTCTTGTTCCTAATAATAAGCTCGTGTATTAAAGTTGCTTCTCCCTGATCTCTATGCCTACGCTCAAATTTAAATAATGTGATTGTGTTGAAGAAACAGATAAGAGGAATGAAGAATGGGGGTGTTCCTTATTGAAATATCTGACCAGGATCAATGGGAATGACTGAACTAATTGTTGTCAGGAAGAGAGCAGTAAGAAATCCATGAAGCTTGAAAAAGACCTTAAGAGTCCCTTTGTCCACGACTATTCTGTACAGATGAAGAGACAGCTAACTCTGCTGACTTATAAAGGAAGCCCCCACAAGCATCTCACCCATCTGGCACATAAAATTATGGCTACCAAGAAATGGTTTTACCTAAATCTCTCTCCAGTGCTGTGGTTCAGACTTCCTGCTGGGGGAGTTGCTCTGAAGACCTGTCCCTTGGCTGTACACAGCAAGATGCCTTCCATTAGACAGAACAGTATTTTGCTTCAGCTTTTTTATGTTACTAAAATATTGACCTAGTAAAAAGGCTTGTCTACCACAAAGCAGCCTTTCAAGGCTTGATGTTAGAAACTGGAAGGAACCAATACAAGATCAGATGCTGAAACAGCTGGTAATGACAGGAACATAAACAAAGGAAAAGAAAATAAGTGAAGAAGAGAAAAGAACAAAGAGTTGATAGTCCAGCCCAAGGACTGCAGGGCTCTGACATATTGATCTTTGTTATTTTCCATGACTGACTAATCCATTTCAAATCACAGGTTTGATCACAGAATGAGAGAGCAAAATGTTGAAGACACAGCATAACAATCATTAACATTACCTCAGAGGTCCTGAGGACAGAGGGAGGATAACCAGAGGGAAATAATCAGATGGATGGCGTTGAGCAAGCCAGGTCAAGGGCCCGACGTATGGGAGTGGATGGAAACCAGGCTTTTGGTGATGATTATACTGTAGAATATACAGATATCCCAGAAACAGGTAGAAATGTTATAACCTATTATTTTAATCAAAAATTTTAAGACAAAGGATGATGCAACTTGCAAAATATACAATTTTTGGAGACTTTATCATGTAAACACATACGCACATGGATGCACACTTACAAATACGCATCATGGTGGGGATAAAAATATTGAAGTTTACTCAGCCTTCATTGAAATCAAAAGAAACACCAGAACTGTACTAGCATTACATGGGATGCTGCCAACACTGTGGAGTTTCAGTGACAGGCCCATAGGAACTGCATGTTTTTTTTCCTCTTTCTTGTGAAGCTCTGATTATTTCAAACTTTTAAAAATGTATGAGCAACACAGAAAAGACACACTGCCCACAAAAGAGTAACTTGTGTAAAGGAAAGAAGTCACTGAATTATGGAGGAGGCACATAGATTACTGTCAACAGAAACAATAGTCACAGTCACTGTGTCAGCAATGGCAGTGACAGTGGGAACCGCCGTCATAGGAACTGCACCGTGCGGGTGCTGGTCAGGAGAGCAATCAGGCGCAACAGGTGAGCATTAGGAAGCATCTCTGTTGTTGGAGGGGAGTGACTGGAGTCATCAAAGTACTTCGAGTCATAATTGAGGTAGTGGCAATAATGGTTGTGGGCAGTACTACTGGTGATATGCAGTATCAGTAGCGGAAATAGTAGGAACAGTATCAGTAGGAACTAATAGGAAGTAGCAGGCAGTAGGCAGTCATGGTGGAGCTATGCAATGGCAGCAGCATGAGGGACTACAGCAATAACAATGGATGTGCTAGTGGTGACACTAGACAGTGGGCCGTCCTAGGAGTCATGTTATAGTTGAAACAATGACAATATCTGTCATTGTCAAGAACTACTTCTATGATCCTGCCACTGCTACCTACTGATGTTGTCATTGTTACAACTATGCAGCAGTCGTAGTAAGAGTGGTAAACGTATATTTTTTAGCAGCCATAGTCAATAGCATCAGCTATAGTCATCGTCGCGATTGTAGCAGCAATAGCATGAAAGCAGCAGCAATGGCACTGAACGTGGCTTAGCAAAGCAGTGGAATCAAGAGCCGTGTCACAGTCTAGAAAGTAAGTGTAGGAGTGCCATCATAGCAGACCTACTAGTATCAGCCTTAAGAGCTAGAAACTGGAAACAACCCGAGTGCCCAAGAACAGACAATAGTGAGGTCACCTAAGGATTACCAATCAGATGCAGGTAGGGAAGCCTCCCTATATAACCCACATGCAACCCTTATGTAACTCCAACTTATAACCAACCAGCTAAGCACAAGTAGTGGAAAGTCCCTCAGACCTCGGCCAAAAGGGTGGTCCTCGAAAAGTCCCTGTTATATAATATTATGGTATAAAAGGCCCTTGATTTTGAGAGTTGGGCCTGCTTTTTCTGAGAAGGCTGCCACTGTGTCAGTGAGCCAGACGAGGGTCCTTGCTTGAGCTAGCCAATAATTTTGCTTATTGCTTCACAACTCGTCTTCATGTGATTCGTCTGGGGAGATCCTGGCCTGGTTTAACAGTAGTGACCACCAGTACTCTGACCCCGATTTCATCCCCTGAGTCTGGGTGGAAGGGATGAAACTATCAGAAAAGTATCACATATACCATTTCGTCAAATGGGCACTGGGTCCTCCTGGAAACAGCTGCCCTTGAGTAGCCAGTAAGCCAAGTGATTAATTCCAGAGGTCTGAAATCAGGTTGAAGGATAATGAGCAAATACCCCCAACTCCCAGCATTGTGAAAGCAGATCCGCCCAGGATGGGAGAAGCATGCTGAAAGCAGACTATAGACCAAACATGATTGTCACCCATTGCCTATTTTGCAAACCACAACACTCAATAGGAGAGAGAGAACAAAAGGGAATGCCCTGCCACAGAGGCAGGGTGGGAGGGGGGAATGGGGGGTGGGAGGGATACTGGGATCCGTGGTGGTAGGAAACGGGCACTGGTGGAGGGATGGGTATTTGATCGTTGTATAATTGAAACCCAAGCACAAAAATTTGTAAGTCTACAACTGTACCTCATGGTGTCTCACTATTAAAAATTAAAAAAAAAAAAGCAGCATCTTCATTAGACCGTGAGGTGGAGACAGGAAGTTCCCGATCTTAGCAACTTCTTACAGCAGTAAGCCTTTGTCTCTGAGCCTGCCGGGTTCTGCTGTTCCTCCGCCCCACCTCCACCACACACGGCACACACACACACACACACACACACACACACACACACACACCACCCTTCACATCCACACTCTGAAATGACTCCCCCCACAACAGCCTCGTTAATAATGCAGCGTGGAGGAGAGGGCTAGGAATTGCTATCTTGTTATTCCGCCTGAACCCAAGTGACAGGAGAAAATGGTTCCCAGCCCTCACATCCTTGAGATGCTAAAACTTGATTTGCAATTAGTTTGGTGCTGAGTACAAGAGCCCCCATGGGACAACATTGTAGCAAGACCTCCGATGCCATTGTGTAAAGCCATAAATAGCACAGTTTGAAGACTGTTCGAATGCAGAATAAAGGTACCTTGGAAATAACCTTCTAGCTGAAGAAGGTGCATTCCTGTAACGAGCCTGATTAAATGAGATGATATAAAATGTGTAGTTGTAGTAACTAAAGGGTTTGGAATGCACTCCTTATTCCCTTTGGGATGAATTGGGTTTGCATTGCTAATTAGCATAATTTGTAATGGTGGTGGTGGTGGTGATGGCGGCGGTGGTGTGTGTGTGCATGTCTGTATGTGTGTATACCTGTGTGTGTATCACAATAGTCAGTCTCTACTCACTTTGTGTATCTCTGGAAGGGAATACGGCTCACATCTGCCAATTTGGGTTTGGGAACAGACACCTGAAGAAAGAGGCCACTTTCAGGATCTGGATTGTCATGATTTTGTAATAATCACTTCCTTTGCACTTCTGACAGCCTCTGCATGTAGAATTACCTAAGGGAACAATCTGGAAGCTTCTAGGCCACTAGGACCTTCAACACATCAACACTAAAACCTAAAAACAAAGTTGGCAAATGCAAAAAGAAAAATTAAATTACCTTCAAAAGAACTAGAAGCTAGCGAGGAATAATAAGAAAATGCAAGTCTACGGTTGACTGTCTTCGCTCATAGAATCTTAATTCCAGCTGGTGTTGACGGCCACTCTCTCCACATCCTTTAAAACATATGATTCATGACCCTTAAGGATGAGAGTTCAACAAAGAATCAATGCACAATTCTCAGGGGAGGAGGAGGAAAAGTTCAGGGAAGACAACAGTTAACAAAGTAAGAGAGATGACAGCTTAAATTTGAATTTGGAGAGCACCTTGTAAATTGTTTGCACAGATGTGACATTATTTACATGATAATTTCATGCTTCTCAGCACACAGAGGAAAATAAAACTTGTTAGATGACATAATGGGACCATTAATTCTATTAATGGATCAGGGTTGTTTCTAGAACCTTTTTGTTGCTTCATCATCTTGATATAATTGGAAATATTGTCACATCTGCATTTCATCACCTACCGGAAAAGATCAGTCAGAAAGAAAAGGCGTTTGTTAGTAAAAGAATATTTACTAAGGTCAAAAATGCTTGAAGTACTTAGGTTCATTTATTTGGACTGACCCTTTAGCCAAAGAATGAAAAAAAACCCTCTGGACTAAATAGTTTTTCAATCATTGGAAGAACAGAACAAAGAGCTTTGTCTACAATACTTATTGCAGAAAACATCAATGAAGCTAGCATGTATCAACCACAAAACCACCAACCTTCTTTCCCTGGATGCTGCTTCTGTTTCCTCAAACTCAGCTGAATCAGCTCCATTTCAGTGGCAATGCTCTGGAAGCAAAAAAATGACCGATTATAATTGTGGCTCTCTCCATTTCCAAAACACAGGAGAAATACTCTTTCCTATGCGTGCATATTTCATCACTTACCTGCAATTTTTGTAGAGCACTCTCCAAACTGCGAAGGATGAGGAGGCCACGGGAGAGATTCAGTTCTGAGAGAAATGGAGACTCACCCTTCACCCTGAAAAATATCCCAGGTTGTCAATCTGTAAATAGAATTATGAGTTCGCCAATGACAAACCCCAAGGCAAAAGTGCTGGGTGAACTAGAATTAAATGCCCAGAGAAATGCCTCTGTGTACATCAGCATCTATCTCTCCTGGCTCTCTTTGACTTTCCCATTTGTCTTTATTTTCCTTTAGAACCATGCAACACTCACTTTTCACTTCAGGTATTCTCCCTCACAGTCGTGGGTGGGTCTGCATTGTCCTTGTTACCCGTGGAGCTACATGGGAGGAAAGAAATTACTTATTGATTTTCCTTTCTGTGGAATGGTTTCTTGAGTCAGGTCAGTAATGCACCCAGCTTAGACCATGGAAGCTCAGCCACTAAGCGTGCTAGTCTGTCTGTCCTATTTACCCATTAGTCCTTGGCATTTGTCCTTCCCCAGGATCACCAATGCCTGGCTCTTTTGATACGATCAAGAGAAAAAGAATGCCCTTGAAAAAGAAATTGAAGGAATAACCCTCGCCCATAACCCCATAGATACACAAAGTGCTATTTTCCCATCTGAGCAGTTGAAATAGCATGGCATGAGCTTTGTCCTACTTTCTAATCTACTCAAAGAGGATAGGGGGAAATCATGGGTATGAGAAAAGCAGGAATAGATTCAGGGATCAAGATGAATCCGTATCAATGCCCTCCAAAGCATGATATAAAACCAGGCTGGAAAACAGAAATAATGGGGCACTAATTCATCGTGGCAGGTTGGTTATATCTGTGGCCCAGATATAGAGTCTAGATTACCCTCTGATGTGGCACGTTAGTTCATGTTGAATCACAGGGCTCCTACCAAGGCCAGAGCGCCCCAGGAAAGCTTGTGTCTGTGAGGATGAAAGCAGCATGCCTAGGGTGACTGAGTCAGACATCAGCTCACCACCCACGAGCCAAGCCTCCAGACACTCTGCCTTCTCCCAACACCTCTATCCCAAGTCTCTTGTGGTATTTCTGCAGCCCTAGCAGTGGAGCCTCCTCCTACTTATTATTCTGAAGAACGTCTTCTTGCTGTGGACACCTTCCTGGGAGCCCAACTGCCTGCCCCCAACTCAGAGTACAACTGTAAGTTCAGAGAGGTGACAATGAGTTTACCGTCTAATAGTTATAGTGAGAGCAAGTTTAAATCCCTTTTTTAAAAGTATGCTTAAGGAGGCAGGGTGATGGCTCTGTGACTAAAGTATCTACCTTGCAAGCATAAGGTCATGAGTTTGATTCCCAGTGCCATTTCATACAGCAGGCACAGAGCCTGGCAGATCTGTTATCTCTGGTGTCGTGAGTGATTTCCACCCAAACTTCTGACAGGCAACTTCAGGGTGCCATTCCTGGTAAATACTGCCAGTAAAAAGAGATTTTAGCACTCAACCAGGTGTGTGTGTGTGTGTGTGTGTGTGTGTGTGTGTGTGTGTACTGCATCTTGCAAGCCACATAATCAGAATGAGTGTGAATATCTAAGGAAAATTCCCTACAGAGAGCACCACAGCCAGTGACTTAGTGTGTCCACTTGGGTGACCACCAGTCATTGCTACAAGGCAAACAGAGAGAAGGAAGTTTTGAAGATCAGCCTTCAATTTTCCTCAGAATGATCTATTGAATGGAATAGTATGCAACTGTTAGAGATAAAACAAAGTTATGAAATTTGCTTATAAATGGATGGACATGGAGAATAGCATGCTGAGTGAAATGAGTCAGAGGAAAGGGACAGACATAGAATGATTATACTCATTCATGGAAATATGAGACAAATACCCAAGGACAGTGGAAACAAGGACCAGGAGAATTGGTCAGTCCATGGTTGGAAACATACCTCAAATGCTGGGGGAGAAGGCAGTTGGAGAGAAAAGTGACCACCAAGACAGAGAGAGTTGGAAATGATCACTCTAGATAAGAAGTGCATGCTGGAAACAGGTAAAAAAACAAACATGATTGTTCAATAACATTGCTTGTCCTTGCTTCTCCCACAGGGAGCTTAGGTTTATTGAGTTACACCCATCACAGTGCTCCCAAGGTACACCCAATTCCATTAGACACAGTCCCAATCCTCTGTGTTTAATTTTAACCTCTCCTTTGTGTTCTTTCTTCCCTGTTAATCACTTATATCCCCAAATCAAATTCTGTAACTTATAAAGCCGAGTTCTTCTGAGGGCTCTGGATTTTGTATCCATACGTGAAATATTGCTTTTCTGAAAGACATATATTGCTCATATTTTTCTCTTTTATGTCCTTTGCATGGGTTAGCAGTGTTCTTTTCGTATGGACACAGAAAGACAGTTGCTGCTATGCTTTTGTAACATGGGAGTTAATTGACTCCAAATAATATTTACCCCTGGACATCCTCGTATTTACTTGACTCAAGCCTCAGTTACCCTTAGTTCCTGACACTCCCAAAAGGGCCATCCCAGCGAGGGATTGGATGGACCCAGGGCAAGTTGTAAGCTACCCTGGTACAGAAAAGGGAAAAGCTGAGTGCCATAAGAAATATAAACTAAGAGGACAGTCATGAAGCAAATTCTGTCATGACCCAAAGAGAAGTAACTGAATAAGGACCCTGCTGTAGTTAGGAAAGACTATCCTGGCCTAAGGACTGTGGTCAGGGATATATAGCGAGATGTCCCCAGAGAGAGTCAGTCTTTAAGCTTAATATATCTCTTACTGTGTTCATACAAAAAGGTAAAGGTAAAGGTAAAGGTCCTCCCATTGATCATCGATTTGCTCGAGCGGGCCCAGTAACGTCTCCATTGGAGACTTTGTTGTTACTGTGTCTGGCATATCGAATACTCTCGGTAGCTTGCCGGGCTCTCCGAGAGGGGCGGAGGAATCGAACTCGGGTCGGCCATGTTGGCCGCTTGTAAGGCGAACGCCCTACCCACTGTGCATACAAAATGAATAGAAATAAATGGATTGCTAGCTAAGGAAAAGAGAAAGCAATATGCCCTTAGATGGAATCCCACCCTTGAGCAGATCTCCTAGTAATCTGGAGTGCTGAATCCCCAGAATAGATTTTGTTCTTGAGTTAATATCCTAGAAAAACTTCCCCTGAAGGAAGGGCTTTATATCTGTTTACTGTTATGATATTGTTCAACCACACCTATGCGTGCCCCTCACTTGTCATGATTTCTATATAATTAACACTGTGAGACTTAAATAAAGAGTCACTGATTTCCAACCAGCCTGTGACCCCATTCCTTCTTTTATTCGTTGCTGTCAGCCAGCCCGGGGAGGTGGTTCTCGGCCACCAAATGCACCCACATTTGAATTCACTCATGATAAACTCTCAGCATCTGTATTGCAAGCCAAAATGCCCCAAAGGGAAGAGAGAGAGAGAGAGAAAGAGAGAGAGAAAGAGAAGGAAAGTGCCTATCATAGAGACAGGCTGTGGGGAGGATGGTAGGAGGGAAACTGGGGACATTGGTGGCAGGAAATGTACACTGGTGGAGGGATGGGTGTTGAACATTGTATGACTGAACCCTACTGGCTATCAGCTTTGCAACTCTGTATCTCATGTTGACTAAATTAAAAAAAAGTTGAGATTATTAAAACAATGGCAAAAATTTTTAAGTCACGCGTTGAATGTAAAGATGTATCTTCTTTATATAAAAGTCTTTAGTGACCTTCCTGATCACCCTACACTTCTACATTATGCTCTTGTTGTAGCTCACTCCAGAAATAAATCAGTATCTGATGTGAATCGGATTTGTCTATTTGTAGCTGAAGAGAAGTAACTAAAATGAAACTAGATGCTGGAATGAGTTAGGAACTCTTCTAAAATCAAAATACAGGACAAAATTTTTAAAAAATGAAGGGTTATCTGAAGACTTTATATTGGAACCCTATAGATTCTGGGTTCTCTTACTTGGGGGAAATAAAATAACCTGTAGACTGTGAACGACAGGATGCACCCTCAAAACCACTTAGACCCTGCCTTTGCCAGCTTATACCATCAATAGTCTCAAAGGAGGTCAGCAGGGAGCTTTCAGTGAACTATTCCTATAATATATTCATGATGAATTACAAAGGAGCATTTAATCACAGTCTCTATGAAACACATAGATAAGAAGGACAAAGGTACCAATTTGCATCTCAGATATTTATTTGCCAAAGCTACTATTAACTAATTGCATGTTATATGCAGGCTAGTGTGAAATGGAATTTTTTAATCATCCTCTATAATAGAGTGACCAGTTGCTCTCTTTCCAGCTCAACGTATGATGGTTGATGGGGCATAAAAGGCAATGACTAAATGTCAGCACTGCCTCCTGGTGGAAATAATTATTGGGGGGATTGGGGGGTAGGGTCATCTCACACCTGGCGGTGATCAGGGCTTACTCCTGATCTGTGCTAAGGAATCACTTCCAACAAGTTCGGAAGATCATATAGGGTATTGGAGACTAAACCAGGGTCATCTCTATGCAAGGCAAGCATCCTATCCACCAAACCCACCACTGTACTGTAGCACTGTCCTCCCATTGTTCATCGATTTGCTCGAGCAGGCCCAGTAACATCTCCATTGTGAGACTTGTTGTTACTGTGTTTGGCATATCGACTACGTCACGGGTAGCTTGCCAGGCTTTGCTGTGCGGGCGAGATACTCTCAGTAGCTTGCCGGGCTCTCTGAGAGGGGCGGAGGAATTGAACAGGGTCGTCCCAGTCAGCCGCATGCAAGGCAAATGCTCTACCGGCTGTGCTATTGTTCCAGTCCTCACCAACCCCACCAGCCCCAATAATTTTAACTTTGGGAACAGTGTTCTGGAAAGTGAAACTAAAGGTGCAATGAGCACTGTGACATTATCCAATACGGAGCTGACATAGCCAGAGGGATGTGCAACCACGCACCAGCAACAGCCTTCAGCAGAGCCCACTGTATGCTGAGTACAGAGCTGAGTCACAAAACTGCCAGCGAGAAACTCTGGCTCAGTTTATTTCGATGACCCAGATGTAGATATTAAATTCCACGAGAGAGAATCACATGATACAGTCAGATACTGATTATTCAACATTTTGGCAGGGGTGGGGGACATACCCAGCAGTAACCAGGACTTACTCCTGGCTCTGTGCTCAGGGTCCACTCCTGGTTGGGATCAAGAGACCATATGTGGTGCTGGGGATTGAACCCAGGTCAGCTATGTGGAAGACAAGTGCCTTACCCACCATACTATCTCTCCAGCCCAGTTTATTCAACCTTTAAGAGTTTTTCTTTTACCTGGAATGAAAACCGCCAGGGGGTTCAGAGTGATAGTACAGTGGTTAGGGCGTTTGCCTTGCACACATCCAACCTGGGTTTGATCACCGACATTCCATATGGTTCACCGAGCACTTCCAGGAGTAATTATTGAGTGCAAAGTCAGGGCAACCCCTGAACATCATCAGATGTGACCCCCCCCCCAAAAAAAAGAAAAGAAGAAAACAAGACTCTCAGACAGTATGGCATCCAATACGGACAAGAAATATACCCATACCCACCCCAAAATTAGGTTAAGAAAGTGATTGATGCAATCTCCCCCAACCACTGCTGGGTGTTTACTCTTATCAGGCAAAACTTTCAGAAGCTGTCACACCAAATAGTCAACACTCCTGTGTGCTTTGGTCTAGATACTATTTGAACCCCTCCTTCTTCATAGCATCTTTCTTTTTCATTTTGAAGTGATCTCCCTGCCCTCAACTATAAATACATAAATCAAATTGGTGGCATATATAAAAAAAATACTATGAAGCTCTAAGAAGAGACAAAATCATGCAATTTGGACCGGCCCGCCCGCTCCTCTCTGGAAAGAAAGATGGCGGCCGCACGGGAGCCTTGTGGACAGCAGGTTTGAGCCGGGGTTGGCGGGAGCGGCAGGGACCTCATAGGAAGGGGGGCTTTGTGGGCCGTCCCCCACGCCCCACCGAGGTCGCCAGCTGCCCCCCACGAGCGGCTCTCCGGCACGGCCATGACCCCGGAGGCACAAGGACTTAGCACAGAGAACCAGCCGCTTGGAGCAGAAAAGCAAATGGACTATGTGTTAAACCGCGCCACCAAGCCTGCCCGGAGGGGAAAGGGCGTTGACCGGCCCGCCCGCTCCTCTCTGGAAAGATGGCGGCCACACAGGAGCCTTGTGGACAGCAGGTTTGAGCCGGGGTTGGCGGGAGCGGCAGGGACCTCATGGGAAGGGGGGCTTTGTGGGCCGTTCCCCACGCCCCACCGAGGTCGCCAGCTGCCCCCCACGAGCGGCTCTCCAGCACGGCCACGACTCCAGGGCACAGAAACCAATCTCTTAACTATCTAACTTTTATTAGAAATTCTTCCAGGGTCAATAAGTAAAATAGCAGAAATTCAAAACCACGCGGCCGCAATAGCAGCCGCGCGACATAATTTTATTCTTAAACCAAGTTGTAGAAAGCAAATCATTTCACAACGCTGTTTCAGCATATCTGATTGTGGGGGGTGGGTTGTAAACTCTAAACAAGAATTGTGCATTTTCTATCGAAACAATCTATCTAGTCAAAGTAGATAGAGTATTAACTAGAACTCATCTGCCTCACAAGAATTGGGAGGGGTGGGAGGTGGGGTTCTATTGGGGTTCGCGGTTAAAAATAAGTATTGGTAAAGAGAAATGTGTTTGATATTTACATGACTGAGACCTAAACCCGAAAGCTCTGTAACTTTTCCCACAGTGATTCAATAAATAAATAAATAAATAAAAATCATGCAATTTGCAGCAATACGAATGCAACTAGAGGATATCATGCTGAGTGAAGTCAGTCAAAAGGAGAAGGACAGACATAGAATTATCTGTCTCGTATGTACGACCTCAAGATGCACAGCGAGGCAGCAACAAAGATCCAAAGGCAACCTAATGGGAGAACTGATACACACAATTGAATCGAAAAGGTCAAAAAGAAGGAAGTCAGGGTCCTTGTGGGAGGGAAGTGGGTACATTGGTGATCGAGGTGGTGTTGAAGTTATACCCATGAAAATCATTATTAATACTATTGCAAACCAAAAAATCTTTAAGTTTTAGATAAAAATGAGAATAGTCTAAATATACCAATTAAAGGCAGAGATTAAGTATGTTGAAAAAGTAAATAAAATAGTGCTGTCTAAAGCAGTTATCTATCACCTGATGCTGGTGTAACATTGCACCATAGTTTCCTTTCCCTCACCTGTTACCTGCTCAGTTGTGCACTTGCTCCCTGGTTATCTCCTAAGAGAATGGACACCTCCTGAGTGCTTACGACTGCTTACGACTGCTACAGCTGCTTACAACTGTACACCTGCTTTCAGGCCTCGCACAAAGTAGATGCTGAATAAATTTTTGCTGAATAAAAATTATGGCCAGTATTGGTGAAGGTATTATAGTCAAACTCTTAGTACTTGCTGATGAGATCATACAAATTATTAGGAAGAAAATTTAGTGACACAAATTAAATTAATCATGCAAATATAATAGCAAAAGATAGAAGATATGACCATAGAGATAATAGAGTTAAGACATATTCCCAGCCCACAACTGATCCTGGTTTGATCCTTGGCACCATACATTGTCCCACAAACACCACCAGGAGTTATCCATGTGCACAGAGGCAGGAAAGTTCCTGGGCAAATCAAGGAAGGAAGGAAGAAAGGAAGGAAGAAAAGAAGGAAGAAGGGAGGGAGGGAGAGAGAAAGATAAAAAGAGAAGAAGGAAGAGAGAGGAGGAAAGGAAGGAAGGGAGGGAGGGAGGAAGGGAGGGAAGGAGAGAGGGAAGAAGGGTTGAGGGGAGGGAGGGCAGGTGGGAGGTGGGAGGAAGGAAGGAAGGAAGGAAGGAAGGAAGGAAGGAAGGAAGGAAGGGAGGGAGGGAGGGAAGGAGGGCTGAGGGCAGGAGGGCAGGTGGGAGAAAGAGAGGAAGGAAGAAAGAAAGGAAGAAAGGAAGGAAGGAAGGAAGGAAGGAAGGAAGGAAGGAAGGAAGGAAGGAAGAACTTGTCAATAAAAATAATTTGTATTCAGTCACCAATAGCAATGCTGTTCATTTATGTTTACTGATATGAAAATGTCAATATTTTTAAACAAACAAAAAGATTCACAAAGCAGTATGATGATGTGTTTAATGTATCTGTCTGACTGGGTCACAAGGTGCCCATACATTTAGTCAACTATCACTCTGGGTATGCCTGTGAAAGCTGAAATTAAGATTTAAATGAATAGCCTGATGAAGCCGATGACCCCCCTCATCCAGAAGGGCACCTCCAATCAATGGAAGCCTCAATAGCACAAAAAGACTGATCTTCCCTGAGTGAGACACACTTCCTCCTGCCTAATCACCTTCTAACTGAGCTATTGATTGTTTCTGACCTTTTGAAATTTCAGCTCCTCCTGAGTCTTGAGCCTGCTCCTCTTCAGATGGGGGCAAAGTCTGACCTGAGGCTCCAGCTTGAAGAACCTCCCTGCAGATTTTAGGATTTTCCAAATCCCATAGTCATGTAAGCCAATCCCTTGTAATAAATCTACGTTTATGTACGCAAAGGTGCACGCGCACACAAGCACGTGTGCACACACCCACACTCACATGTATGCGTATACAAAAATACACACACACACACACACACACACTAATAAATTCCGGTTCTCTAGAGAACCCTGACTAATACAGCACATTTAGGAAGATTTTATTTTGCTGAATTATTACAACTATGGAGATGTCATTTATAAATTAATTGCTATACATCCTCAACTCATTTATGCCTCCCTGTTCTGACACCCTTTGTAGTCCTTTTTGCGCTGCCTCTAAGCTTAGTCTTTCACTTTGACTGTCACCATGAGACACTATCAAATGTGATATAAGCCAAGACAGGAAAAGTGCTCTGCCTGGGAGCCCGCCTCTCTGCAGCTCTTGAGACCTGGGAGGGCCACGCGCAACAGCTCCAGGTGGGCTCCCAACTTCGAGAGAAACCAGCGGAGAAAAGTCCAAGTGCCTCACCTGTGTCAAAAACCAATCCGGCAACGAGCAGCAGCCCAGATTCAGGATCTAGATCAACAGCAGGTGTCTCAAGTCGCTAAGTTTTAGAATTTTTTTTTTACAAAGCAAGTGATAATTAACACTTGCTTGTAATAAACGAAACAGCACTTTGCATCCTCAATTATCAATAGAGGTAATAATATCTGCATAAGCACTACAGATGACTTTCAGCTTATGGTTTTTTTAGCATATTTACACTGCTTACGATAATTATGTCTATAAGCAACAATTGTGATTAAAAGTTTTAACTTTGGAAACTAATTTTAAAGTCATCTCTCTTATCAAATTTTCTGCATTAGTCAGTTTGTGCAATTCATTTTTTAATTAATTATAGAATATTTTGATATATTCACTTGGTATTTAAAGCTTCAGTTGACATTTGACTATAGGAATGAAACATGCAATTATCTCTATATGCATATCTTTAAGACTTAATATATAACTGGCACATAGCAGAGTCAGGAAAAACTTTGTATCGATGCTTTATATCAGCAAGTGTAGGAGATTAAGAAATAGGATATCTACATGATATTGCTATGTCAATTTCCAAAATTGGTGAGTTGTTAGAAAACCCAGTACCAATATATAGATTCCATTTGCATCAGCCTATGACCTGAGTCAATATTCCTTTGCTTACCATTCCGTGTTTCAGCTTCAAACATTAGCTTGAAACAGGCTGATTCAAACACTCTCTAAACATGCCAACCTGTCCATTAAACAGATAGTGAACCTCACATTTCAAATTTTACATTCTGTTAGAAAGTGGGTCTGGAAAGACAGTAACTGATAAGTGGAGAAAGTAGCACAAGCCAAAAGAAACCTTACATGAAAAACATTCATCTCCAGCAAACTCTGTAGAACTTAATTTTTATTGTAAATTTAACATCTTTACTTTTTTTTATATATTTTGGTTTTGGGTCACACCCGCCAATACTCAGGAGTTACTCCTGGCTCTGCACTCAGGAGTCACTCTGGGCAGTGCTCAGGGGACCATTTGGGATGCTGGGATGTCAGGCTTGTGCAAGGCAAGTGCCCTCCCCGATGCGCGCTCTCTCTCTCTCTCTCCACCTTGGAGAAGATCAACACTATTTCCCTACAACCTAGTTCGTAAGGAAACCGGGCCTCATGCAGCTTTCTTTGCAAGTTCTCAGGATACAAACCAAAGACGGAGCCCTTGTTAACCTTGAGAGGCAGATGATGGCACCCAAAAGGAAGATGAAGGAAATGAGGCCAGCATTAGACAGGCCATGTGCCTGGAGCCAGCTGCCAGCGCTGCGCCAGCAGGGGTGTCGCTGGCTTCCTGGAGGGTCACTGTCAGGCTCAGTGATTCCACTGGGGACTTGTCATTGGGCTCTGAAACCCGCCCGCAGCACTAAAGGGAGAGCAGGAAACAAGAGTAAGGAGCTCGGGGACAGGTTCAAAGGAATTAGAAACACTTCGGTAATTGGTCCTGCAGATGGAAAATGCAATTCCTTCTGGAAGACTATGGAATAATGAGTCTAAGAGAGAAACTAATGTAGGCACAGTGACCTTCCATTGATGGAGCATTATTTCTTACAGTAGGCCCTTCACAGAAGGTTCCCAGAGTGGCACTAAGACATTAGTAGAGCAAGAAGCCCTCCCTGGAAGAAGAAGGCCATGCCCAGAGAGAGGGAGGATCGTACAGGAAATTCTCTGGGTCACAATGCCTTTCCAGCACTCACTCAGATCTAACTGGGGATGTTTGCTGCATCCTAAATGAGTACCCATGAGAGATTAGTGTCACTTCCTTAGACAAAGAGAACATTTACATGCAATATAAATTATACTTATGAATTTATTTATATTTATTTATATTTAATATATTTAATATGGGCTGGTGAATGAGACCAGTTGTCGTTACTGGTCGTTACTGAGAGAACGCTATTCAGGTCTCCCAAAGAAGAATAGAAAGAGCTATGCTTGGAATATCACATTTCACTCAAATGAGAGAAAGAATCTGGAGTTCTGACATCAGTCAAAGATCAAGAATCAGGGACGCTGTCTCATTTGCCAAGGTGTCGAAAATCAGATGGGCTGGTCACGTAATGAAATTTAAAGACGACTGCTGGACTAGAGCTGTTACCGACTGGATTCCACGGGATGTCAAAAGACCGTGTGGCCGCCCACCTTCCAGATGGTCAGACTTCTTCGTGAAGATCATGAACGATCGGTTTGAGGCCCTTCATGTTCCCGGAGTGAACAGATGCCATTGGGCTACACTAGCACGCAACAGGGACAAATGGAGACGTTACTGGCGCCCGCTCGAGCAAATCGACGACTAATGGGAAGTTAAGTGATTAAGTGATTAAGTGAATATGGGCTGGAGCGATAGCACAGCGGTAGGGCGTTTGCCTTGCATGCAGCCAATATGACCGACCCGAGTTCGATTCCTCTGCCCCTCTTGGAGAGCCCGGCAAGCTACCGAGAGTATCTCGCCTGCGCGGCAGAGCCTCGCAAGCTACCCATGACGTATTCAATATGCCAAACACAGTAACAACAAGTCTCATGATAGAGACGTTACTGGGCCCACTTGAGCAAATTGATGAACAATGGGAGGACCGTGAATATTTAGTATATTTATATTTAATATATTAATATATTAAATATAATCAATATATTAACATATTTATATTTATAAAGATAAATTAAAATATAAAATAAAAATAAAATATAAATTATATGCAATATAAAATATAAAATGTAATTGCACAAAATACTTTATATAAAATATGAAGTCATATTGAACTTCAATATCTAAACAGATTTTATTTGCATCCTTATATCAATTTTTATTTTAAAATAGAAATATAATTTATGAAATGCTGTTTTATTTTTAATTTACATTTTATACACATAATAGATATAGCCTGATATAGAGGTTTTTCTCTAAATGGTTTCAGAAGTTGGCTTTCTCTCTCTAAATGAAGCACTGTCCTCCCATTGTTCATCGATTTGCTTGAACAGGCTCAATAACATCTCCATGTTGAGACTTGTTGTTACTGTGTTTGGCATATTGAATATGTCACAGGTAGCTTGCCAGGCTTTGCCATGCGGGCGAGATACTCTCCGTAGCTTGCCGGGCTCTCCAAGAGGGGCGGAGGAATCGAACCCAGCTCGGCCGGGCTGGCTGTGGGCAAGGCAAACGCCCTACCACTGTGCTATCGCTCCAGCCCAAATGAAGCACACACATATAAAATGAAACAAGTAAACACGCGTAAAATTTTCAATTAGCCAAGTGAAACTCCACAGCATGTTCTGTGAATAACCCTTTGATTGACAGGAAGAGAGTTTCTGCAGGAGAGTGGAACCATTCTTTAGTGTGAAACTTGTCTCCTTGCTTTTGAAGAAAAGTTCTTTCAATATCTTCCTTCTGCTCTCCTCCTCCAAATGCTTAGCAGAGTAGAGGGTGTTGGACTCCCCATGATGAGTGCTGTTAGAACTCAGTGCCAGGGAAAAACAGCCACTGACCCTCCTCCTGGCCACCTCCACGCATGAGCCTCGAACATTTTGAGAGCTTGAATTAGCTATTCTCTCAAACGCACATAGGCTTGTTGATATCACCTACCAGTCAGATAGGGAAGCCGGGTTCATAGAATATGAAGAAACGTCAAAGTCGTACTGAACCCTCCTAAGTGCAGAGAAAAAAAGATGGAACTTTTCTCTTTTTTCTTCTGCCTTTTGGGTCACACCTGGCAATGCACAGGAGTTACTCCTGGCTCTGCACTCAGGAATCAACCCTGATGGTGCTCATGGGGCCACATGGGATGCTGGGAATCGAACCCGGGTTGGCCACATGCAAGGCAAACGCCCTACCCTCTGTGCTATTGCTCCAGCCCCAAAAGATGGAACTTAAAAAAAAAAAAAAAGATAGAACTTGCCAGATTCAGGAGACATCATGTACCCAAAACTCGGCTGATGAGGCTCAGCATCCCAGGTTTATAGGGCCAGGGCCACTGGCTTCAAGCTGGTGCACTCTTTCTTGCTGTCCTTCATTTGCATTAAACAATTTGGTGGGTTTTTTTTTAATTTTTCAGGATAGTTTTGGACAAAATGAAGACATTAATCTCACTTAGCATGAGACAGGAATGAATACAATACCTGATGCCTCCAGGGATAATGAAGAGCCACGAAAACAAACAAGGGACACCTTCACAAGGCAGTCAACTGACTCTTTAAAAATTCATAAAATGATATGGGAGTGAAAACGCAAAACAAAGTCGATAGGGCAATAACCAGGGCTATTCTTTACAGGAATCAGGTGGACAGAATCCAACTGAGTCTGCAAGTCAGCTGGCTGGAGGCAAGAACAGTCCAAGTCTGGAGTAGAGGCAGAGGTGCATCAATGGGACTGGAGGAGGAAGGGGGAGCTGTGATTCTTCCTTCCATTCACTGGGGGCTTTTACACAGCTCAAAAGCCAGATCTCAGCCCCACCCACTGTGAAGTTACCTGGGCAGATGGTGCTCTAGTGGAGTGACCTGGTGACAATATCAGTCTGTCTCACATATGCCCCAGGATCTTGTTCTACCTTCTCCTGCCAAGTCAATTCTCCATGACTTTCAGTCACTACCATGTTCTGTCTCAAAAATGCATGGACCAATGCATGTTGGTCATCCCTGGAGGAACCAAGCATTGTATTCACTTCTGTCTCATGCTAAGTGAGATTAATGTCTTCATTTTGTCCATGTCAATCAATGGGTGAACCTGAAGGCAAGCCCTCGGGTCATAAAAAGAAATTCAAGGAATTGGAGGCACTTTTTTTCTAATTGGAAACCTAAAATATGTTGAAGTGTAATCATGCATATGAGAGATTCCACTTAACCTGCTGTAAGAACTCAGGTAACTAGATCATGAATCAGGTGTATAAAACTTCTAGGACACACATTTTCAAAAGCAAAAAGAGAGACCAGAGAACAAGTATAGAGCTTCAGGTTCTTGTCTTGCATGCAGCAAACTCTGCTCCCATCCCCGTCCTTCATGGTCCCACAGCATCACTTGGATCAATCCCTGAACAAGAAACTATATAACCCCCAAGCTCCACTGGGTACTGATAAACCCCCTTCAAAATAACTAAATTAAAAGTAAAAAGAATGGGTGGGTACACTGAGGATGAGTGTGGTGCTGGAATTATGTGCATGAGAAACCATTATTAATGGTATTATAAGTCACAGAATCCCACTTGATCACTTGACATCCCATTACTCATTGATTTGCTGAAGCAGGCGCCAGTAACATCTCCATTTGTCCTTGTTGTGCGCCAGTGTAGCCCAGTGGCTTCTGCTCATTCTAGGAACACAAAGAGCCTCAAACCAATCGTTCAGGATCTTGACAAAGAAGTCTGACCATCTCATAGGTGGGTGGCCACGTGATCTTTTGACATCCCAAGGAATCCAGTCAGTAATGGCTCTAGTCCAGTGGTTGTCTCTAAATCTCATTATGTGTCCAACTCATCTGATTTTCGATGCCTTGGCAAACAAAACAGCGTCCCTGATTCTTGATCATCGATGAAGGTCAGAACTCCGGATTCTTTCTCTCATTTGAGTGAAGCGTGATACTCCAAGCATAGCTCTTTTCATCCCTCTTCGGGAGACCCAAATAGCATTCTCATCCTGTTTTCGTAGGGCCCAGGTCTCTGAGGCATATGTTAATGCAGGAAGAACAGTGGATCAAAGAGATGTGCTTGAAGTTGGAGGTTCTTCATCTGCTTAGCTATTTGTTTGATGCCCTTGAAAGCATTCCAAGCTGCTCTCTTCCTCCTGCACAACTCAGGTGCCAGGTCATTCGTCATGTTGACTTCTCAACCTAGGTACACTTAACTGTTGCATTAGGAGATGGTTGTCCCATTGAGAGCGAATGGAACATCAGGGACGAGACACCGTTTCTCATAAACATTGTCTTTGTTAGATTCAGCTGTAGTCTGACCTTTCCACACTCACAGTCAAAGTCGGCCAGCATTTGAGCCACTTGGCTGATGTTTGGTGTTATTAGAACAATGTCATCACCAAAGCGGAGGTGGTGTAGTTGCCAACTGTCTATCTTCACTCCCATTCCTTCCCATTCCTGTCATCGCATGACATTCTCGAGGGTGGCACTGAAAAGTTTTGGTGAAATGGTATCACCCTGCCGAACCCCTCTCTTGACTTCAATGATCACCTCCCTGTAGAATGGTGAGATCCTGGTAGTGAATCCGCAGTACAGCTCATGGAGGATCCTGATGTATTGAGTTTGAACTCTCTGTTTGGCTAGGGCTTCGATGACTGCTTCAGTCTCAACAGAATCAAAGGCCTTATTTAAATCAGTGAACGTTAGACAGAGCGGCATCTTGAACTCCTGAGAAACCTCAATGAGCTTGGTTATCGTGTGGATATGGTCGATTGTGCTGAATCCTTTTCAGAAACTGGCTTGCTCCCATGGTTGTCCTTCATCTAATGTTCTTTCAATCCTATTCAGGATGACTCAAGTGAACAGCTTGTAGACGACAGACAACAGGCAGATCAGGAGATAGTTGCCGATCACAAATCACAAATCATCCTGTTATTCATCGATTGCCTCGAGCAGGCCCCAGTAACATCTCCTTCATCCTGGCCCTTAGGTTATATTCAAGGCTCTTTAGGAGAATGAGACCCATCATTGTTACTGGTATTTGGTATATTGGGTACGCCACGGGGAGTTTGCCAGACTCTGCTGTGTGGGCAGGCTACATTCGGTAGCCTGCCAGTTTGTCAAAGTAGGAATGAGATGTCATAATAAGATGTCGCGCGGCCACGAATGCGGCCGCGCCGTTCCGGGAGCTGGTTTTTATAGTCTCAGAGTCTTGGCCGCTGATGGGATTACACGGCGCCAAGGGGCCAGTTGGTGGGTGTGACCCCCGCCTACTGGAACTTGGAGGATCTGGGTGGAGGATGCTCAACTCCAATCCGAGTAGGCTTGGAGATCTCGGCCCCAGAACCCACGTGGCTTTGTCCCTCTGCCGGTACCTTCAGGTGTGCGGAGAGTGGTCTCAGCATGGTGGTGGCTGGTCCTGGAGGTCTTCGGCTGCCGGGGCCCTGGTCAGGGCGGGGAGGAAAGCTCAACCCACTCCCCTCCAAGGGGCCCTGGCGAGGAATAGCCAGGCGCGGGGCCAGGAGACTGTGCTCTTCTCCTCCGGGAGCTGGTTTTTATAGTCTCAGAGTCTTGGCCGCTGATGGGATTACACGGCGCCAGGGGGCCAGTTGGTGGGTGTGACCCCCGCCTACTGGAATTTGGAGGATCTGGGTGGAGGATGCCGATATTGTGGATGTTTCCCTTCTTGTACAGTAGTACATTACTGCTGGTTTTCCATTGGGACAGAACCTTGCATTCAGACAGGTAGTGTGTGAAGAGCCAAGCCAGTGTATTGATGAGTACTGACAGCAGGTTCTTTAGGTGTGAGGGTCTGACCTTGTCTGGGCCGGGTTCTATTCGCTTCTTTACCGATGAAATGGCATGTCGGATTTCGGAAGGGAGAATTTTGGGAACGACATATCCATCCTGCAGAATTTGGTATGTGGGAAGGTGGACATGGCTATCGAAGAGATCCAAGTAGAAGTCATGGATAATCTTCTCCATTGCCCTTCTGGAAGATGTGATAGATCCATCAGGACATCAGAGGGCAGTCATCTTGGTCTTATGGTTGGCGAAGGACAGACGGGCATTGCGAATGCTTTTCCTGACTTCTGCACATCTGCCAGCATTGCTGCTCTTCTCTCTTTGAGGTCTTCCTTTATCGCTTCTCTGCACTGCTTTGAGAGCTCGGACATTCATGTGCAGTTGCCTGAGGCGTGTGCTAAGCCACGATGGTGAATGAGCTTGAGAGTTTTCTAAGACAGGCGTCTTTTTTGTGGCTATCTCTCTCTCTCTCTCTCTCTCTCTCTCTCTCTCTCTCTCTCTCTCTCGGCATTCTTCACACAATCTTGGAAGTGCCGAACCAGTCGATCGCATTCCTCGTCAATGTTGTCAATGACGGCATCTTCCCATGTTACAATAGTGCTAAAGAGCTCCCAGTTGGTGGTCATTCTGGGAGTACTCTTCTTAAACTTTGCAGCCCTTTCTCCCCACTCCATGAAGTAGAATTTTGCACGAAGAAGATGGTAGTCCAATCTCATTTGGAATTTTGGGACAACAGCGACATCGGTCAGGCAAGACCGTCGATTGAATATGATGTGGTCAATTTCGTAGTGGATCCTTCCCCAGGAGATCCCCATGTCCAAAGTTTAGATTCGGCCTTCTGGAATTGTGAGTTACCATGAATGATGGTCTTGGTCAACATGATGAACTCAGACAGTCTCTCACCCTATTTGTTCCATTCACAGAATCTCAATCAATAAAAATTATTGAATTAGTAAAATGAAAAAATAAAATATATAAATATGAAAAAAGAAACTGGTGAGATTCACTGTCACTGTCACTGTCCTCCCGTTGTTCATCAGTTTGCTCGAGCAGGCCCAGTAACATTGTGAGACTTGTTACTGTGTTTGGCATATTGAATATGGGTGAATTTGAATACATATAAATTTGAATAATATCTTATTGGCTCATAATATCCAAAATATTATCACTGCAACACGAATTTAATATTTTTAAGTTACTGGGGTATCTACCACCATATAAAAGATGAAAACTTGCCATTTTCGACAACTGGAACAAGATGGGCCTAGATGGGACTATATTAGCTGAAGTCAATCAGGCACAGAAAGACAAACACTAGATTATTTCACTCATATGTAGAGTATAAAGAAACAAACAAATAAAACCAACAGACACTTTGTATGGAGAACAGACTGGTGATTAACATAAAGTAAGGGAAGTTGAGGATGGGTTAGACAGGAGAAGGGTGCACTGTATGTTGATAAACAGAAATTAGACTTCTGGTGTCAGTCATGATGTCGTGTATACACATATTGAATTATTATTTTGCTGTATATCTGAAACTCAGATAATGTCATAAACAATGTTATTCAACCAAAATATATTAGTAAAATGTATTCATAAGATTTTTCAATAATACACAGCCCCATTATAGGTTTATGGGAAGTATGCAATAGTAATGATAAAGTAAAGTAAGTAAAGTAAAGGCCCTCCCGTTGATCATCGATTTGCTCTAGCGGGCCCAGTAACGTCTCCATTGGAGACTTTGTTGTTACTGTGTCTGGCATATCGAATACGTCACGGGGAGCTTGCCAGTCTCTGCCGTGTGGGCAAGATACTCTCGGTAGCTTGCCGGGCTCTCCGAGAGGGGCGGAGGAATCGAACTCGGGTCGGCCATGTTGGCTGCGTGCAAGGCAAACGCCCTACCGCTGTGCTATCGCTCCAGCGATAAATGGTCTTCTATTGAAAATAATATTGAAGTATTGATGGGTCTGGAGTGATAGTACTACATGTAGGGTGCTTGTTTTGCATGTCACAAACCTGGGTTCGATTCCCAGCACCCCATATGGTCCCCCAAGCACTTCCAGAAGTAATTCCTGAGTCAGAGCCAGGGGCAACCCCTGAACATTGCTGGGTATGACCCAAAAAGCAAAAAAAAAAATTATTGAATATTCTTTTCACATTGTCTTTAGAATCCAGTGTAAATTTGCCACAAATCACACCAGCCACATTTTTAGGGTTCCTTATGTCCAGTGCCTGCCATATTGATCAGAGAAGATCTAGAAACCAATGTGGGTCATGATGAACAAGTGAAAAATATTAGAAAGGGGTTTGTCTTCAAAGACATGCATGAACTAAGCTATCAATGCTTACTGCTAAAAATAATATCTCACTTGGGAAAAAACACTTATATACAACTCTTGGCCCTTTTCAACTAATGCTTATAAAGAACTGTCTTTCCCAGGCAAAAAATGACAACTTCCTTCCGTCTATGAGAGAAATTTGCATCTCCTTTTCAGCCATCATCCAGATCCTTCTCATCTCTAAACAGGCATTCCACAGCAGGGATTCCTTGCCAGCTCTCTCATTCTTGCCCCAAACCTTCCCCAGCTGAAGTACTGCACATCCCTGCAAACCCCTCACTGCCTCCAGATGAAGCCTTCCTCACAGGGGAGCTCTGGTGCTTAGAGTGTTTCTGTAATTCGTTGGTGCCTCTGGGCTTCTCATCTGCTTTTCCTTTGTTTTAATAAACACAGCTAACATAACTATCATGAAAAGGCTGTCCTCCAAAACGATCTTTACCTAATTCCAGAAACATAAAAGGTTTTCTCCATGTCAATTTTGCTCCACAAAAGCCTCAGAGTGTGTTACCTAAGAAACAATCCACTAGGAGAAATTCAGCCTTAGTGTGCCTGGCACAAAATCAGTATCCAAAAACTGTTCCAGGTAGCTTGCAGTTTCTTGGGAATTTCATACATTTGGCAGGTGGCAGGTTTGTGCTGCTTATGTTGCAACAAGAAACTAGTAAATGGGGGCTTTTGCCCTCCCCACTTCCCCTTCTCACCTGACATCAGTAAACACCACCCTCTCACTGTCTTTGGCACCAGCAGGTGCCTTCAAGAAGACCGCTAACTGTTTCTTTTAGAAAGAAAGATCCACACACTGCCTCTCAACATGACCCAAACCAACTGCCAAGTTCAGTTGTTCTTTCTTATTCTCACCAGAGGGCTGAGGGAAGAGAAGAGTGCCAAAACCACTGTGAATCCGAACACTCTTCCATCACCATGCTGACTGTAGTTCTCATCTGCTGGCTTCACTACCCCTCTGTACCCTGAGAAAAATATGCACGTGAACATGTTTGATCCCTGCCAGCGGTCTGAGCCTGCCCTGGAGTGAGGTGTGCAAATTCTTCTAAGATCTTATTTAAGCCTCTCCTCAGCTGTCCACACCACACATTGATTTGCTGTCACAGCTTTATATCTGGAGGGCCGGTGCTCGCCATTGATCCACAGAGAACATTTTGAGTGCATCAAAGAGATCCAGAGGTGAGACCGAGGGAAAGACAGGAGTCACATCTTTAAGGCTGGACACAGCTTGGCAGTGTAAAAGTCACATCAAATATTAAGCTGAGTTTGAAATCCTTTTCTCGCTGTCTGAAAAATATTCATGACATATAAGACTCAATAGGACACACACACAAAAAGGAAAGGGAGATTAATAACTCTCCTCATGGAAAATTTCCCTTGACATAATGGAGGTGAGCCATAGGCATCGATAAACTGAATTCTGCATGTTTCTCGTTGATTTACAATGTAAGGTTATAAATAAAAAAGGTCTAGGATGTGATATTAGTCATGGTGTGATGTTCATAGGTTCAGGTCACTGGTCAGTGCAAGGATACGCTAGTTGATTCTGTTCCTTCTGATGCTGCTACCCACAAATATGATGATGATGGCCCTGTTCTTCCCAGGAATGAGGACTGGAGATTCTCAGAGCAAAGGGCAAAATTTGCTCTGCAGACAAAGCTGCCTGCCGGTCAAATTCCATTAGCCAAAAGAAGTCCTGTTAGACACAAGTTCCCTGTCTTAGTCTGCTCTTGATGTGATGTCAAACAATGCAGACTGTCCTGTGATTTAACACTTTGATGTCAACTCTATCACTGGTCCTAATTAAGCCACATCCAAGTGTGAGCCAGTGTGGTAATCATCAGCATTAATGTGCTGAAATAAAGAATTTTGTCTTCCCTCTGAAAGAGACTGGCAGTCCCAGATCAGGGTGCCAGCATGAATGGTTCATGGGAGAGCTCTTTCTCTGACTTGGACACCATCACCTTCTCATTGGCGTTTCATGTAGGGACACCATTCACTGCACTTAGCTTCCACACATTATCATCCCCACATAGAGTCTTCCACACTTTGCATCTCTAAGTAGACAGTCTTCACTTGAAAAAGTATTTCTTTTCTCCTCTAAGTAACCCTTTATTCAACATTATTCTAGATTCCAACTGAACATGTAAAAAGTAATGACTTATAACCAAGTACATACCTTGCTTGATTCATACAGATAACTCTGAAGACAAAAGCAAGGTCAAAGGAAGACAAATATGAGTCTTTGCTTTGAGTTTCCAATGTGGTCATTTGCATAGTTCCTAGTACTAAATTACCCCTCAATGACCAGTGAGTGAATGAATGCTTTTTTACAACAGTGGACAGAGACTAATATGAATTAAAATCAAAGTCACAAATGGTCTCATTTATCTATGCCTACTCAAGGTTTAAGTTTCCCTAAACTGACTTCCCTCTTAAAATCAGGATTTCAAAATATGAAACTGTAGCGTTTCAAATACAGATAATTACATTCCTTATCAAATGCACTGGTTCTTGTAAAAATAATTCCGTTTAATAAATATCAAGTTTAATTAAAATTTATAAGTGGTTATGGACCAAACCAAGTGTATCTTAATTAAATCAGAACATGGCTCACAGATGTCAAGGTCGACCTCAATTTTAATAAAGGAAAAGCAAATACAATCATTAGAGATTTGACTTAGAAATTTTGAGCAGGCTGAAAGTGAGATGAATGAGAGGCCAAGAGAGTCTCTTCAACTCAAGACTGAAAAGTACATGACCCACTAGTGGACCTTATAGGAAGATAGGTGACCTGCCTACCAAGCCACTGAGTGAAAATAGAAAAGCGATGAATAAACATTCAAGTCAATCAACTAATACACTGCACCAGATGAAGGAGGAGAAGGCACTAACTCTGACAGTAGCCTTCCGCATGAACAGTATCAATTCTCTATGTGAACAATCTCAACTCACCATGGGAACAATCTTAGCTCAAGGGGAAAGGTCTCAACCCTCCATATGAATAACCTCAATTCCTGTGTGAACAATCTCAATCTTTTGTGTGAACAATCAGAATCTTCTGTGGGAACAAGTCTCAACCCCTTTTGGGAGCAATCTCAACTCCCTGACGGAACAAACTCAGCCCATGCCGTGAACAGTCCCAACCCTCTGTGGGAACAGTCTCAGGTTTGCAACACCTCATTTGTCAAAGTGTCACATGGCTTTCAATAAAAGCCCTCTACCTGTGTTAATAAGTCATTATTATGGCTGACAACTGCACCCTTGAATTACTATTACAACCGACAGAAGGGGAAGGGAGACAGCCCACACTTCACATTCAGGTCATTCCTATCACTAGCTGAAATCCTTCTTCTTCCCAGATTCTACCCCCCACCCCCCACCCCAGAGGGAACTCTGCTGCTCAGAAAATCTATCTAAAACTCTTATTTTGGTCCTGTCTGTAAACAGGACTTTGCTGTTGATCACATATGAGTGGAACTGAGGCCTGGAGGGAGAAGTCTCAGTGTTGTCAATAAGACAAAACTATTGCTCCAGGTTTTCTCAACAATAACTGGGTCTTATTGGCAAAGTTAAGACTTGTGCTCTGTGACAATAAATGATCTTTCCATGAGCTCTTCAGTATATAACAAAGCTTGTAAAAATGCTACTGATGTTCATAAAACATAATATCTTCCTATTTGGATGTCGGGAGAGACTTAGATAATCAAAAACACCACTTATCTCAGGGCCAGAGAGATAGTATATAGCTGGTAAGGCACTTGCTTTGTACCCAGTCAGCTCAAGTTTGATCCCAGCGCAACTGATGTTCCCCCAAGTCCTTCAAGGAGTGATTCCTGAGCACAGAACTAGGATTAATCCCTTAGCACAACCACATATGGCAAAACAACAGTCATTAATCCAATAATATTTATTTTTTGTCAACCTCAGGCCTAGCACTAGGCTCACAGACAAAATCGTCACCTGCAATGAGACTGGCAGATGTTCACTAGCCCTTCACCACCACTGCCAGACACAGCCATAAGCATTTCCCCTCATCCTTGCAGTTCTGTGTCCACCCACTAAACACCAGCTACTTGAAAGGGCAGGAGTGATTGGAGGCTCCCAAGTAAGTTTTATGAGAAACCCTGTAATTGTGGTAGGTAAGTGTGGTAGGGCTGGTATCTTGCTTTAAATGCAGAGGAGAATAAAATTGGTCGAGATAAGTACCAGGAGGTACAGCTTGGAAGCTGGCAGCAGATGCTGGGGGGAAAGGCAGCTCAGATAGAGAAGGAAACACCAAGTAAAGGGTGTTTGGAGAGCTTGTTCAGGATGCAAGATGCGTGCTGAAAGTAGAATATAGACCAAACACACGATGGCCACTCAATACCTCTATTGCAAACCACAACACCCTAAAGAAAAGAGAGAGCAAAAGGGAATGCCCTGCCACAGACGTGGGGCAGTGGGGGAGGGGTGAGGAGGGTGGGAGGACTACTGGGTTCATTGGTGGTGGAGGATGGGCACTGGTGAAGGGATGGGTACTCAATCATTGTACAACTGAAACCCAGCATGAAAGTTTGCAAATCTACTACTGTACCTCATGGTGTTTCACTAATAAAAAAAAATTTTTGAATAATAGCCACTATAGAAAATAGAATGGAGAAGGGGCCATGATTTAGGGAGCTGGTCCTGCAGAGCCAGTGAGATGTTGGTTTAGAGATGTTGGTTTAGATGTTAGTTCACTTCTCACTGGAGTCAGTGAGAAGTTGAAACAGTTGGAACAAGGAATAAGGGCGGACCAACAGAAAATAAAGTGGACTGAAATTGACCTTGGAGCTGGAAATGGCAGGACTTGTTGATGGCTTGCAATGGACAGGGGTGTGAGGGAAGCACTCGAAGATACTTTGTGGGTGCCTGGCTGAGAGATGTAGTAGTGAAGAGAAAAGGTGCAGGAGAACGGCGTCCATCTGAGAGTCGCACACAGGATGTGCCAATACACAGTTAGATACAGACTCCATGCACACACGCTATGCAGATGGCAGCTCATGGGGGATCCCTGGAAGGTGCACGGGTGGGACAATGGGGCCAACTGCAGCAACACACGAGAAGGGAAAGGCAGAAGAGTCTGTCACCGTTTCTAAACTTAGTGCCATCAGAACAGTTTTCGATCTATGTCAATGAACAGACAGCAGCGGCTTCCCATGGCCTCTGCCTCTCTCCAGTCCCAGCATTACTCATCAGGGCGGAATGCTTCTTCCAGAGGGTGACTCTTCAGGGACACACACCATCGCCCATAGTCCATAGTTGACATTGAGGGTCACTCTTGATGTTGTACATGCCACAGTTTTGATTTTAGGTTTTGGGGGGGTTTGTTTAGGTTTGGGGGCTTGGAGGATTTTTTTACCTTATTTGGGCCACATCTAATGGTGCTCAGAGGTTACTCCTGGCTCTGCACTCAGGAATTATTTCTGGTGGTGCCTGGGAGACCATCTGGGATGCCAGGAATTGAACCCGGGTTGACCATGTGCAAGGCAAATACCCTACCCACTGTAATATTGACCCAGCCCTACTACAAGATGATTTTTTTTGTTTGGTTTGGTTTTGTGGGGTTTTTTAAAATGTCTAGTGCAGGGGCTGGAGCAATAGCACAGTGGGTAGGGCGTTTGCCTTGCACGCGACCAACCCAGGTTGAATTCCCAGCATCCCATATGGTCCCTTGAGCACCGCCAGGAGTGATTCCTGAGTGCAAAGCCAGGAGTAAGCCCTGAGCATCGCCGGGTGTGACCCAAAGAGAAAAAAATGTCTAGTGCATGTATCTACATTATAGTCTCAAACAGGATGGGGTCAAAGAAATAGTACAGCAGGGAAGGTGCTTACTTTGCACAGGACTGACCTGGATTCAATCCCTTGCATCCCATATGATCCACCCCCCACCCAGCACTACTAGAAGTTATCCCGAAATCCAGAGCCAGTTATAAGTTCTGAGTATCACCAGGTGTAGCCTCCCCAAAAACAAAAATTGATTTTAATAAAATTTATTTTAGAAAAACCAGGACAATCTCACTGTCCTTCAAATCTGTAGACTCACCACTTTGAGAGGGTTATTATATTCTTGGATTTCTGTTGCATGTCTATAATTTCTTCTTTGGTATTCTTTGGTCATAGAGTGTTTGCAAACGGTGGTGACCCACCTTCTCTGCATGTGTGGAACATTTGTCACTGAATTTAGGACCCATATAGACACTCAGAAAATTCTTCTCAAGATTCTTAACACAATGCAAAGACCCTTTTTCCAAATAAAGTCACCTTCACCAGATTCCTAGGAGCAGGATATGAACATAAGACTTTTGGGTGACAATTCAACCCACAAGTTACTTAGACTTTTCTGCTGAGTGTTAGACCAAGCTGGCCTCCTCCACCGAGTGGGAAAGAAATGAGTAGTCTGGACACCGAGCATGAGGGAGATCACAGGCCTTTCTGGGATTCCTTCTAGGATGGAGCTGGCAGGAAGGGCAGATGTGACCCAGAGAGGATGAAGACAGGCTCCCTTAGTCTTGTTACTAAATTTCATGCATAAAGACTTGTTCTAAACCTAAGGATCTCTGAGTGTCTCAAAGTGCATAAAAGACAGTGAAACCCTGTTGGATTACAGTTGTAGGCATTTTAAAGGACAAACACTGGTTTGTCCTTTCTCCAACCGCAGGGAGCTTAGGTTTATTAGTTCTTCTCACCACAGTGCTCCTGAGGCACACTCAATTCTATCAGGCACTTTCCATGCTCTGGGTTTATCTTTAACCTCTCATTTGTGTTACAAAAAAGGCTGGGCCAGTAGACATTCTACAACGAATGAAGGTCCCTTTCTCCCTGCATCTGCATCAGTATTGGTTGTTTATGTTCCTTTGTGATATGTGGTATGAGATGAAATCTCATTGTTGTTTTGATTTGCACCTCTCTGATGATTAGTGATATAGAGCAATTTTTCCTGTGCCTTTTGGCCATTTTTATTTCTTCTTTGAGAAAGTTTCTATTCATTTCTTCTCCCCATTTTTGATGGTTCTTTTTTTTTGTTAAAGTTCTGCCAGTGCCTTATATATCTTAGATATTAATACCTTATCAGATGGGTATTGGTAAATAATTTTTCCCATTCCGTGGGCTGTCTTTGTATCTTGGTCACTGTTTCTTTTGAGGTGCAGAAGCTTCTTAGTTTAATGCAGTTCCATTTATCTTTGCTTCCACTTGCTTTGTCAATGGTGCTTCAATCTTTGAAGATGCCTTTAACTTCAATGTCATGGAAGGTTCCACCTACATTTTCCTCCATGAAGCTTGTGGATTCAAGTTTGATATTAAGGCCTTTAATCTGTTTTGATCTGACTTTTGTGCCTGGCATTAGAAAGAGGTCTGAGAGGTGATTTTTTGCATGTAGCTGCCAGTATTCCCATCCCCACCTGTTGAAGAGGCTTTCGTTAAATAATAGTATTTGTTCATACTCGCTCCCATTCTGGTCTCAGGCACACTCAGGTGTATTTTCCTTAACTTAATAAAATGGTGAATTACTTCCTCTTGAAAATTCTTCTTAAAAGATGATTGCTTCTGAAAGCATGAAATTGTAATTGGCTACCGCCATCACCATTCAATTTTTATCAAAATGCCCCTGGGAATCATTTGTTTGGATTTTTATAGAAAAGACTTTTTGCTTTGCTATAGCAAGATCCTTTGTTCCAGAGATTGCTCCATGCAGGAGGAAACCTCAAAACCATTACCTTGAGGTCTAATTGGAAATGTTTTAAGACACAACAACTTTGCAATGAAAATAAATGTGTAAAAAATACAATTCCAGTATAACTACTAAAACACCAACACAGTAATGCAAGAAATGGTCGTCTTGTTAGGACTCCTGAATTGTGATTAAATAAAGTCTAGCCTGGAGAAAGGAGAGGGGGAGGTGGTCAAAGGGGAGATTCAGGCCCTTCAGAGGCCCTAGAAATTGAATAAGCTTGTTCGTTTCATCCTCCATTCACCTTAACACAGGGGCGACAACCAGAATTGCTCCCCCCACAGCCAGAAAAGGTTTCCCATAGCGTTGTTCATCTTGTCCTGGCTGGGGTTTTACTTTTACTTTTTTTCAGACTTACCAGAAAAATCAAAATAGAGAGAGAGAGAGAGAGAGAGAACAGATTTGATTCTAGAGAGCAAAATTATTTAAAAAAAAAACAGTGTGAAGAGGGTAAGATTAGTACATGTGTGGATCCAGATATGCTTTGGAATGAAGGAACAGGAGCTGTTGGAGGGGGCAGGTGGATGGGAGAAATAAGGAAGGCCAGGTGCTCTGCAGATGAGCAAACACTTCACCTGCATTCAGCACCCCAACGCCCGTTTCCCATTCTCCACCTTAGATGCATGAGCCACCTCATGGTCACTGGGGAGTACAGAGGTCTGGGCAGAGTGACAGAATATACTCTGGTAAGAACTCTATGATGTAATGCCCCAAAGTAGAGAATATGCGGGAAATTGTCCGCCATAGAGGCGGGGGGCTGGGGGGCTGGGAATACTGGGGACATTGGTGGTGGGGAATGTGCACTGGTGGAGAGATGGGTGTTTGATCATTGTATGAATGAAACTCAAACATGGAAGTTTTGTAACTGTAGCTCATGGTGATTCAACTTAAAAAAAAATGAACCCTATGATGGTGGCAGTGCCCGTACATTCCTACCTGGTGACTTACTGGGGCAGAGCTTCCCCACAGTCCCATTCTCTGTAAACCACCCATAGTTGGGATGTGTTTGGAAGCTTCTGGACCACTGAAGAGGAAGGTTGCATCATTGGAGATTCAGAGCAGGCTCAGAGTCACCTTGTCCTGTGGCACCACCAGTTGACTTCAAAGGACAGTTTGTAGAACGCTGATTCGCCATGCATGGGAGTGCCAACATGTGGGACCAAACACATAGACAGGAGGATTTTCTGCTTCCTGTCATCTGCACAGAACTCACCTGCCTACGGAAATTCTGGCCTTCTTGGAATCAGGGTGGGCAGCTTCCTCCCATCTCCCTGTACTTCTGGAAGCCCCGGCAGCTACATCCAAGTCCCATCACCACTGCCGCCATGTAAACTCACTGAGCAGTTAAATATGCTGGATTTTTGGAACATGTGGTTGCAGATGTGGCCAAACAACATCTTCAAACTCTACAATACTAACAACAGCATACCCGATTGAATGGAAATGTCACATAGAAGTCAACTGAGCTCCACTAACAAAACTATTAACACAGAAGGCTTCCCTAGCAACAACAGCTTAGGAACCCCTCAGACAAGGACTTAATATCCCCATCAGGAGATACAACTGTTTTCACAAATTTTCTTTCTTTTATCATTTCATTCACCATTTAGTGATAACAAGCAATATAAAATAAATTATTGTGCTATACGGCAGGCTTGAGGGGTGGTTGGGAAAATGGAGATGATGGTATAGAGAAGGTGACAGTGGGAGTGGGATTGGTGTTGGAATATTGGATACCTGTAACAAATTATTATGAATAACTTTGTAAACCACAGTGTTTAAAAATAAAGCAGAAAAATAAATAAAATGTATTGATACTCTGTTGGGGCTGGAGCCATAGCACAGTAGTAGGGCGTTTGCCTTGCACGCAGCCAACATGGCCAACCCGAGTTCGATTCCTCCACCCTTCTCAGAGAGCCTGGCAAGCTACAGACAGTATCTCGCCCGCACGGCAGAGCCTGGCAAGCTCCCCGTGACGTATTCGATATGCCAAACACAGTAACAACAAAGTCTCCAATGGAGACGTTACTGGGCCCGCTCGAGCAAATCGATGATCAACGGGAGGGCCTTTACTTTTTTTTTACTTTTGATACTCTGTTAGTCAACAAACACACAAAAAACTCATCAGCCCATCTACCCATGTCAGCCCAGCCAAGCCCTTCCCCCTGCTCCTCTGGGCTCTCCTTCTGCCTTTCCTCTTTTGTATCCTACTTCACACCTCTAAAAAGCATTGACTCTACCTCAGGCAGGTTAAAAACTGATTGTCACTGTCTGTTTCCCCTCTGACAAGCCATTTATAGTCACATAGTCACATACAGATGTTATGAACCTGTGCAGGGATTGTTCTAGGTTCTTGGAGTCATAGACGCCACACTGACCCTCAAACACCTCTTCAAAGACTCAACTCAGCAAGTCAGTTCTTGGATCCTGAGACTATTGACCTTCATTCAGTCAAAACACCACCTAGAAAACTCCAGTGACAAGATATAATTTTCTTATTATCTACTGTAATGTGACATTCACTGCTTCCTGGAGAGAACCACTTGTAAATTCTCACGAGGATGCCTGAGAGCAAGAAAGGCAGCTGTGAGAAGTGCCAAGGTGTGTGGTTGCAGGTGCCTTGCTAAGAAGTTCATAAGTTCAAATGTTAATAAATTTAAATATTTTCCCCATGACCAAAATTGGTCATGTATGGTAAGCAGGAGGACGGGAGCATTTCCTGGTGGTCAGTGGAAGAGAGAGTCTCCTAGATTTCCCAGGGAGTTCCTCAATTTAGTAGCAGTGACCTCCAAGGAGAGGAGAGAGGAGGAAAGGACACCAAGAAACCCACAAACATAGCTCAGAGCAGGGAGAGGGAAGAGGACCCTCCCTCCAGCCTTCAGATAGGCCACGGCACCCCACTAGTGGACCTTTGGCCTCCATAACAGTGAGCAAATACATCGTGTTATTTTAAGCCATTAGAGATGGTGGCAATTGACCATGGGTCAGTACAGGAGTTCTGTACATATGTAGGTACTGTGACCCTTTTCCTCCACCTTATTTTGCCCAAAGGGAGAGGCACAAGAATAAGAGAATGTTGTGGCTGGAGTGATAGCACAGCGGGTAGGGCGTTTGCCTTGCACAAGGTCAACCTGGGTTCGATTCCCAGCATCCCATATGGTCCCCCAAGCACCACCAGGAGTAATTCCTGAGTGAAGAGCCAGGAGTAACCCCTGTGCATTGCCGGGTGTGACCCAAAAAGCAAAAGAAAAAAAAAAGAAAAAAAGAATAAAAGAATGTTTCTTAAACTTAGTTCAAATGGCCAAAATATGTCAAGGAAGTTTGACAGGTTCAAAGTTTGGATATTCCACAGTAACTTTACCTATCATAAGATAAAGATCGAGATTCATTTTTATTTTTTTCTAGATGCTTGACCTTTTTCTTTAATAAGAAATCAATAATTAGTCACATGAGGGGATATCTGTAGCTACTTACTAAAGCATACAGAGAAGTCAGTGCCATCCGTGTGTTAGTGATAAATCATATTAGGGAAGGACACAGGACATTTGCATGACAAGGCTATTTAGCTGTTAGCACCGGAGGAACTAGAGCCAATTTTAGCACATTTAGAATTTGGCGAATTGCCAGCTTCACCCAGCTCTTATGCTTCTTGTCTGTTCTTTATTATCTTTAACACATATGATCTAGTCACTTTTGAGTTAACCTTAGTGTCTTACATGAAAGAAAGAAGTGCTATATTACATTTCTTTGCAAATGAATATCTCCAATTGTTAAAATTCTGGATTTATGATTACTTTTCCCAAGGTAATATCTGTGTCTTATTAATCCTTTGCCCCCAATTAACTTCAGCAATATCTTTATTTTTCAAGTAATAGAATCTAGGGATGTGATGACCATGCATAACTTTCTTCCAAAGTGTATGCTGAGAACATTTAGGCAAACTCTCTCGCTCGCTCGCTTGCTCACTCCCTCTCTCTCTCACTCCCTCTCTCTCTCTCACACACACTCACACTTAGGTTAATACACAGAGTTCCACAATATTCTCCAATATCGGGTAAACACTGCAGAGAATAGATGGGTGTCTCTAGACCAGGTGATCCATGGGTTCTAGACTCTTCCAATTGTCTCAAGACACAGTTATTTGCCCCCAGGATGCTTTCTCTGGACCAGAATCTGCCCATCAACTGTAATAAACAAGTGACTTACACTGTTTCTACATCTCCCTTTGCTCCTCTTTGGGAATACAAAGCAAAGAAAAAGGAAAAGTAAATTTCATTAATAAAAGTCAAGGACTGCTAAAGTCATGAAATCAATAAATTTACATGGAAAGTTTCCACATCTCAAACAGATTCCACTATGTGTTACAAGTTCTTAAGGTGTACATTTCCTACAATCTACACTTCTAGAACTTAATCCAAGGGAAATATCAGCAAAGTGCAGGACATATACCAGGGTGTCAATGCAAGTGGTGATGACATATTGAAAATGAAGAAAGCTCGAAGCTCATCTATCAGTCAGCTTTATAAACTCATCATTAAACCTTGGAAGAGAGCAACTCGCCACAAAAATTCATGGATACATTGGTCTCCTTTTGAGGCATCTTCAGGAGGGGAAACTTCAAGTCCCTACCCTAATGAAGCCCTAACAGCTGTACTCATTTCCCATGCCAAGGGCCACACTCCACCGCCTCAACACTAAGCTCCACAGAGATGCCAACTGCCAAAACCTTCAGGCACACCAGTTTTTTGTCTGAGAACTCTGGGGTTTCTTGGAATGGGGGTGAGCAGCCTCCCTCTACCGCCCACACTTTCAGAAGTTCTGGCAGCTATGCCCATACCCACAACTACCACCATGTCAGCTCATGCCTAGTTAAATACTCTGGATTTTCTGGGATTCACAGTCACATTTGCAGTCACATGACATTTCCAAACTCTACAATACTGACATTCAAGTAAGAGCACATAAAATTAGGTGGGAATGTCATATAGCAGCAAACTAAGCTCAATAAACAAAAAGATTTACACAGAAGTTTCAACTAGAAACAACAGCATAGTAGACCCTCAGACTAGAACTTAATGTTCCCCCCACCCCATGGTGAGATAACAACATTCATAACTTTTCTTTTAGTGAAGTATTTTTTTGGTAATTTCTTTAGACATTTTGTTGTAACAAGCAAAATAAAATGAATTTGTTTGGGCCTGCCAAGGGGGCAGATTTGAGGGTGGTTGGGAAAATGGCAACAATGGTGGAGGGAAGGTCACACTGGTTATTGGATTGATCTTGGAATATTGGATACATGTAACAAATGCATCTTGAAAAGTTTTGTAAACCATAGTATTTAAATAAAGTGGAAAAATTAAGGGAATAAAGCTCTGGGAATAATAAGGGTTCTCCATTCTCCCACAAAACCATTCAAGGTTTCTACCTTGTAAAGCCAGCACCCTGGGGCTCCCTTTCAGGAACTCACCACACCTGTGTCCCAATACTTCCCCAAGGGCCTTGTAATAAAGAACGAGAATCCTGCTGAGATAGGTGCTTTGAGTCTTTTCTGCTTTCTCACTGACCTGACACCAACTTCTTTTACTGTGATTCAACTTGGAAAGTCCCAAGAGTTTGAGTAGACACCAACAGGTAAGGGAAATGTCCTCCACAATACCACACTCACTTTAGATGCCAGCTGCCAGGATAGGGAGCTGCCCATATTTCTGACCCATTGGCTATGAGCTTGCGCGTCCCCAACAACCCCCGCCAGTTTACTTGCAGAAGCAAGTGACAGAACATCCTGAGAGCACTATAATTATCACCATTTCACTGTAAGGGACTTCATTCCAGGGCCAGCCAGATGTCAGTGACACATAGAGCCAGTGTCCCCAGTATCCTCATTTCAAAGACTGGAGGAGATGCTGCATGGAGCATGGGGATTAAAAGAAAAAGAGAAAGGAGTTGCAAAAGGGATCTTGGGAAGTGATTGGGGTATATGGATCATAGTAAGGAGTTGGGGTTTTATCTCAAGATTTTCATTTCATTTCATCATCCTGTTATTTGTCGATTGCCTCGAGTAGGCCCCAGTAACGTCTCTTTCATCCTAGCACTGAGATTATATTCAAGGCTCTTTAGGAGAATGAGACCCATCATTGTTACTTGTATTTGGCATATTTGGTATGCCACGGGGAGTTTGCCAGACTCTGCCCTGTGGGCAGGCTACATTTGATAGCCTGCAAGTTTGTCCAAAGTAGGAATGAGACAATAAGATGTCATAAAAAAAAAAAAGTTCTGATAAGAAGTCGCGCGGCCGCAAATGCAGATGCGCGGTTCCGGAATCTGGATTTTATAGTCTCTGAGTCTTGGCCGCTGATGGGATTACATGGCACCAGGGGGCCAGGTGGTGGGTGTGACCCCGCCTACTGGAATTTGGAGGATCTGGGTGGAAGATGCTTGACTCCAATTCGAGTAGGCTTGGAGGTCTCGGCCCCAGAACCCGCGTGGCTTTGTCCCTCTGCCAGTACCTTCATGTGTGCGGAGAGTGGTCTCAGCATGGTGGTGGCTAGTCCTGGAGGTCTTCGGCTGCCGAAGCCCTGGTCGGGGCGGGGAGGAAAGCTCAACCCGCTCCCCTCCAAGGGGCCCCGGGAAGGAACACCCAGGCGCGGGGGCAGAAGACTGCACTGTTCTCGTCCGGGATCTGGATTTTATTCTATAAAATCTCAAGATTAATGGAGAGTTATTGAGAGATTTTAAGCAGAGATTTGAGCTATTGGATCCTGACAACATGATCAAATTTATGTCTTAAAATTTAACTCTAACACAGAGAAATGGACTAAAGGAAATCAAAAAATAATTTTGGGAGTCAAATTTGATTATTGAGATAATAACTCAACTTTATAGTGGTGTGGACGTGGAGAGAAGTGGATGGTTCTTGGGAAGCATAAGCAAGGCTTATCAGTTGATTGGATAGAGGCCCTCTGTAAGAGGGGGCTCAAGATTGACATACAATTTTGCAGCTTAAACTAACTGGTGGTGCAGCATTTTTTAGAAAACAATATGAAGGATCCAGTTGAATAACAAGGGAAAACAGATGTAAGAAGGTGGAGCGTGAGATCTATTAAATATAAGCCCAGTTTCATGAATTTCATTATTTTATCTTCATAAAGTATCAACATCTCTCAGAAAAGCTGCTGTTTGGGTTACCAGACCACATCTTCAGATTTTCATTGACACAAAGGATCTTCCAATTTTAAGAATCAGGCAAGAGCCTTTAAATAAAGAATATATATTTGCCAAATATGTAAGCTGTCTCCTTGCACTTAAAGGTGATATTAACCACTTTCCTAAAGATCCTATCCATTTAACATTTTAGTCAATTCATTACTGTTCTATAATAAGTACAAGTACCCTCTTTTTGGCAAACACAAACATATTTGGAAACTTCAGCCTGAACACTTAATTCTACTCTTACAAAGATTAAATCTCCACAAAATGATTATTACCACCACAATTCTCTCCATTTTCTGTATTCAACCTTGATTAAATAATGGGAAACAGTTGGATGTAATGAGTTGCCTGAAATTGTCAACAGTCAGAGAACTTCACCCCTAGTTCCCTGACGTCCATGGCACACAGCCTGGCTACACTCTGATTAATTCACGGATATGAAGCTAATCTATAACTAAGTTCCAGCAGAAACATTTAATATTGCTTGTCATAACCAGAAAATGATAGAGCATACTGAAATAGTTACAACCAATTTTCATAATCAAAAAGCATTGTGCTATATTAGCCAAAACATTAGTCACAGGATTAGAATCCTTTCTCCTTTGAATAGTGTAATCCTCTTAAAAATAGCTCAAAGTAATCGGGTTAGTTTCACTCAAGTTTAGAGTAAGCTGTCATTTTTATAAAGGAATTTCAGGAAAGATCAAAGAGTTTCTAACATTCTCTATGCTGATGAAACATTGAGCAAAATAAATGGCTTACAAGGCCCTTACACAATTGATTTAGGCTAAAATATCCTAATAGAGATACATTTGCCATCACAAATTGATTTGTACTATTAAGGGTTTCTACTGTGGAAACAAATTCTGAGTACTGGTTTTCTAAAAGATGTGGCAATAACAGGAAAATGCAAAGGGGAATCATCTTTCCAAGCGCCCTATTTTCTAACCATATTTAAATCAAAGCCCCTTTAAACAACATTGTAAAGTAGGTGATGACTAACCAGAGGGTCTGTTTTGTGTGTTTCTGGGTAGGCAAGAATCCTCTCCCAGTAAATACTTGCAACTTTCTTGTAGGAGACCCCATGGGAAAAGCTACTATAAAAAAAAAATGGGGGCAGGGGGAGGCTCTCAGAGCTGGAGAGAAAGCACAGAGATTAAGGTCCCCGACTCTCACACAGCTAAACCATATGATTCCCAGTGGTGCCTGTCCCTAGAGCTGGGAGTAACCCCAAGTACTGTCAGGTGTGGTACAAACTCCCCTCTCCCAAAAAACCAACAAGAAGCAAAAGGACTACTTATATGACTAAAAAAAAACAGTAGAGACCTTGAGAATCCCAACACTGAACCATCCAAAATTGAAAACTTGGAAAGCCAGTTCCAGTCAGTTATTGGAGCATGCTCGGAGAAAAAAATTCCTGATCCTGTTTCACTTTTCTTTTCTTGAAGCCCAAAATACATATGAAAAACACATGTCCCCTCTCTGCATAATTAATACTAATGTGACATGTCACATGTGAATAAGCAGATAGCCCTTCCCTGTGTGCCTAAACCCTCCTGCTATCCCCTAATTAGCTCACTCTTCCAAATCCCTTATCCCAAAGCCTGAGGTAAACTCTTCCCTGAGAATGTCTGCACCCATGTCTCCGATGTGGACCTTTCAAAAATCTTTCTACTAATATCTTCACTGTTCTGTCCTCAGAGTCTTCAGCGAAGATAATTCCTGGTTTTTCTCATAGAGATGTCTTCTACATTCATCCTTTGAACCAGAAGGAGCTAAATCTCATTCCAACCTAAATCCCTTGGTTTCCCAGGATTCTGAATGCCATAGCTTTTATTCCTGGCCCAGCAGGTCAAAAATACATAGGTACAGCATCCTAGTCACCTTGTGGGACAGGCAGTGAGTCACCCTGGCCATAGAGATGCTCACCTGTGTCCTCTTTTTTCTCTGTGCCCCCCCCCCAAGTTTCCTCTCCACTAACAAACTGATAAGTAAAGCCAGCTCAAACTTTTCGATGCATTTCCCCTTTTCTGTTGTTAAATTGTTCATGAAACTGACTTACACTGCACATATCCTGAGTGATTGTTACACATACAGGGTTGCACACACCCCTCCCCAACCTTGCCTTCTTATAGTTTGTAGATGTGCCAGAGAGGCCAACCATAGGCTCACGAAGATGCTGCTTCAAGACTCCACAGAGATTTGGTTCTTTATTTGATTCCCTTCTTATCCTCTGGGAGCTTTACTTTATAATCTTATATATTTACTCACTGTCCAATCCAGAATCATAAGATCAAAACAATGCTGCAATCACATCTGCCTACCTCTATTCAAGTTATGCTTACATTTTTTTTGTTTTTGTTTCTTGGGGGTCACACCCCAAGACTCTCAAGGTAACTTCCTGGCTGTGCACTCAGGAATTATTCCTGGTGGCGTTCAGGGGACACATGAGATGCTACGCATCAAACCTGGCCAGCACCCTCCCTGTTGTACTATCTCTCCAAACCATGCTAAAAATTTTGAAAAATACATATCTTTTTCCCCAAATGTCCCTATATATCATTCACACTGCACCACTGTTGCCATGTAAGCTCATCTGTGGGGACAGCTTCAGAGACTCAATTAAATCTCAAAAGAGATCAGCTAGCTGCAAAAATTTCTCAGATACATCGGGCAGGCTGAGATCTCCAGACACCCTGGGGAGGGGCTCAGGGGCTCAGGCCAAGTCCCCATCCTGCCAAACCCCTGGCAGCTGCACTCATGCCCCAGCAGCTGCTGCCATGTTTACAGCCATACTCTGCCACCTCATGACTGAGCTCCACAAAGAGGCGAAACTACCAAGAAGTGTTGGGGAACAGTTTCCCCCAATGGTGCCCAGACATGTTGTGCACCAGGTCCGGGCAGACATGGGGTGAAGGTTGACGGGTGCGCAGAGAAACACCCTCCAGGAGCAGCTGATGGCTGTTCACTTTATTGTCAAATACACACATAATTTATAGAGGGTCTCGGTCTACAAGAAAGGCCAATCACATGAAGTTCAACATTATTGGCCTCTCACCTCTCCTACTCTGCTTTGCCCCGGTCCAATCCCAATCAAGGCTAGATGCTGCAGTTAGGATGACTTGCTAAGCATACGTGACAGTTTCTGTGTCTAGGGCTCATGTGACCAGGAGGCCGAGTGAGGCTCAAGGCTGAACACCTGGTGCTGGCTGACACCCTGTCCTTGCCAACTTTGCCCAGATACTCTCTCTTGTGAGGCTTTGCTTCTGGGCTTCTTTGCAAGGTCAGATCTTCTCTGTACCAGGTCTGACACCATGCTCCACAAAGAAGTTTAGGTATACCAGGATTTTTGGGCTAAGAACTCCAGGCCTTCTCTGAGTCTGGGTGGGCAACCTCCCCTCAACACCCCATACTTATAGAAGCCCTGGCAGCCACACCCACATTCCACCCCCTTCCCATGCTTACTCACTGCCCAGTTAAATATTCTGGATTTCCAAACTCTATAATACTAACATCCCAGTAGGAGCACAACAGATTGGATGGGAAAGTAACATAGAATCCAACTAAACTCAATAAACAAAAAATTTAACAACGGCTTAGTAAACCCTCAGATAAGAACTTATTGTTCCCAGGGTGAGAGAAAACATTTTTCACAAATTTTCTTTAACTGAAATATTTTGCGCCAAACCACGCTGGCGAATTAGCTCAAGAGTTTTTGAAGATAGGCGATTTTTTGTGGCTATCTCTCTCTTGGCGTTCCTCGCACATTCATGGAGGTGCTGAACCAGTCGATCGTATTCCTCGTCAATGTTGTCAACAATAGCATCTTCCCATGTTGCCGCAATAGTACCAAAGAGTTCCCAGTTGGTGGTCATTCTGGGAGTTCTCTTTTTGAACTTTGCAGCCCTTTCTCCCCGCTCTGTGAAGTAGAATTTTGCACAAAGGAGACGGTGGTCCGATCCCGTTCGAAATTTTGGGACAACAGCGACATCAGTCAGGCAAAACCGTCAATTGAATATGATGTGGTCTATTTCGTTGTGGAATCGTCCACAGGGAGACTCCCATGTCCATCGTTTAGATTCTGCCTTCTGGAACTGTGAGATACCATGAATGGTCTTGGTCGACATGATGAACTCAGACAGTCTCTCACCCTGTTCGTTCCATTCTAGGCCATGGGTCCCGATGTGAAGTTCTTCAGCTGATCTTCTAGGTCCTATCTTGGCATTAAAATCACCCACAATGATCTTGTAGAAAGTGTGGTCTTCTTTATAGAACTTCTCTAGCTCCATGTAGAACTTCTCGATTTCTCTTTCATCATAATGAGATGTTGGTGCGTAGACAACGAAGATAGAAACTGCAGGCAGTGAGTCACATCTATTCAAATGTAAACGTCTGATTCGGGTTGTTAGGCATTCGAATGAATCAATCCTCTTGGCCAAGTTTGTGTTGACAAGGACACTGACGCCTCCAACACCTCTTTTATCGCATGTTCCGAGGAACAATTCTTCTCCAGTGTCGAAAACGGCATGGTGAGATTCGTGCCTTCTTGTCTCGGTCAGACCAATGATGTCGTACTTGATCATTCGCGCTTCTACCATCAGGTCCTCGATGGATGCATCTGATGCTAGCGTACGTGCATTGAAAGTACAGACGATCATTTTTGTCTTCCTTCGTTGTGGCAGCCTACGTCAGCCTTGAGATTTTGTCGGCCTCTCCTTTCTCATCCTTCTCAGTGTTCAGACAACCGGAAGCTAACGTCCGAGCTCGCAAAGCAGTGCAGAGATGCGATCAAGGAAGACCTCAAAGAGAGAAGAGCAGAAGTACTGGTAGATGCGGCAGAAGCCGGGAAAAGTATTCGTAACGCCCGCCTGTCCTTCGCCAACTATAAGACCAAGATGACTGCCCTCCGACGTCCTGATGGATCCATCACATCCTCCAGAACGGCAATGGAGAAGATTATCCATGACTTCTACTCAAATCTCTTCGATAGCCATGTCCACTTGCCGACATACCAAATTCCACTGGATGGATATGTCGTTCCCAACGTTCTCCCTTCCGAAATCCGACACGCCATTTCGTCGGTAAAGAAACAAACAGCACCCGGCCCAGACAAGGTCAGACCTGAACACCTGAAGAACCTGCCGTCAGTACTCATCAATACACTGGCTCGGCTCTTCACTCGCTACCTGTCTGAATGCAAGATTCCATCCCAGTGGAAAACCAGCAGGACCGTACTACTGTTCAAGAAGGGAGACATCCATGACATTGGCAACTATCGTCCGATCTGCCTATTGTCTGTCATCTACAAGTTGTTCACTCGAGTCATCCTCAATAGGATTGGTAGAACACTAGATGAAGGACAACCATGCGAGCAAGCTGGGTTCCGCAAAGGATTCAGCACCATCGACCATATCCACATGATAACCAAGCTCATTGAGGTTTCTCGGGAGTTCAAGATGCCGCTCTGTTTAACGTTCATTGATTTAAAGAAGGCCTTTGATTCTGTTGAGACAGAAGCAGTCATTGAAGCCCTAGCCAATCAGGGCATTCAAGCCCAATACATCAGGATCCTCCGTGAGCTGTATTGTGGATTCACTACCAGGATCTCACCATTCTACAAAGAAGTGATCGTTGATGTCAAGAGAGGGGTGCGGCAGGGTGATACCATTTCACCGAAACTCTTCAGTGCCACCCTCGAGAACATCATGCGACAACTGGAATGGGAAGGAATGGGAGTGAAGATAGATGGTCGGCAACTACACCACCTCCGCTTTGCTGATGACATTGTTTTAATAACACCAAACATCAGCCAAGCGGCACAAATGCTGGCCGACTTTGACCGTGAGTGTGGAAAGGTAGGACTACAGCTGAATCTTACGAAGACAATGTTTATGAGAAACAGCCTTGTTCCAGATGCCCCATTCGCTCTCAACAGAACGACCATCTCCGAATGCAACAGCTATGTGTACCTAGGTCGAGAGGTCAACATGACAAATGACCTGGCACCCGAGCTGCGCAGGAGGAAGAGAGCGGCTTGGAACGCCTTCATGAACATTGAAGAAATAGCTAAGAGGACGAAGAACCTCCGGCTCCGGGCACATCTCTTTGATTCCACTGTTCTTCCTGCATTAACATATGCCTCAGAGACCTGGGCCCTACGCAAACAAGATGAGAACGCTATTCAGGTCTCCCAAAGAAGAATAGAAAGAGCTATGTTGGAATATCACATTTCACTCAAATGAGAGAGAGAATCCGGAGTTCTGACATCCGTCGACAATCAAGGATCAGGGACGCTGTCTCATATGCCAAGGTGTCGAAAATCAGATGGGCTGGTCACGTAATGAGATTTAAAGACAACCGCTGGACTAGAGCTGTTACCGACTGGATTCCATGGGATGTCAAAAGACCACGTGGCCGCCCACCTTCCAGATGGTCAGACTTCTTCGTCAAGATCATGAACGATTGGCTTGAGGCCCTTCATGTTCCCGGAGCGAACAGATGCCATTGGGCTACACTAGCACGCGACAGGGACAAATGGAGACGTTACTGGCGCCCGCTCGAGCAAATCGACGACTAACGGGAAGTTAAGTGATTAAGTGATTAAGTGAAATATTTTGATAATTTCATTATCCATTTAATGGTACAATATAACATGAAATTATTTATAAATAATAAACACAATTAATGTAAAAATATTTTATATATAAAGTTTATTTTTATATAAAAAGCCTTGACATTCCAACTATTCAATAATCAATGTGGCATTCAATATTCCAGCCCCAATTCCACGACCATTGTGATCTTTTCTCTACCATGGTACACCAGCTTGAAAGGTGGTCAGGGAAATGGGTACAGTGGTGGAGGAAGGTCACAGCGATGGTGGAATTGGGGTGCAAATATTGAATACCTGTAACAAATGCATCATAAAAAACTGTAAATCATGATGTTTAAATAAAGAGAAAAAATGTCCCTACACAAGGTCCAATCTCATTAACATGGCACTATCACACAATTGATTATTTATCCCAATGAGTACCCTGTGGCCCACCCAATTCTCCTAAAAGCATATCTGGAACAGAACGTACTTGCAAACACCACAGTACAGAGACTTTTGAGTTTCATCGAATGCAGGGACTGAAATAGGTTCTAACCCTTCATTATCCAGCTAGAAGTGGAGAATTCCGCCCACTCATAGCACCTGGGCATGGTTCCTGTCACTGTCTCCTCCTTGCCATTTGATCTAGAAGTCAAGCTTGATGTCAAGCTTTTTCACAAGCAGGGTCTGAGGAGGTAATACAATAAAGAGTTACAGTGTTTTCCATGCCTTTAGCCAGCCCTGGTATGATCTGGATGTATATATGGTATGATCCCTGAGCACAAAGGCTGGAGTAAGTCCTGAGCACTGCCAGTGTGGCCCCCCAAAAGTGAAAAAAGTGAAAAAGCAGTTGCATTACTAATGATTAAGGTATGGTGCTTAATTTTTTTTTTTTTGCTTATTTTGGGTCACACCCAGCGATGCTCAGGGGTTACTTCTGGCTATGCACTCAGGAATTACTCCTGGTGGTGCTTGGGGGACCATATGGGATGCTGGGGATTGAACCTGGGTCGGCCACTTGCAAGGCAAACGCCATACCCGCTGTATTATCATTCCACCAGCCCAATTTTTTGGTGTCAACTTTACTAAGTTATGTTTCCAGATATGGATGTGATCAAATAGTATTCTGGATGTTTCTATGAAGATATTTGTCAGATGAGTTAAGATTAAAATTGCTTTAAACAAAGTCTGTTACTATGGACCAAACATGATGGCCACTACTACCTGTATTGCAAACCACAACACCCAAAAGGAGAGAGAAAGTAAAAGGGAATGTGCCTGCCACAGAGTCGGGGTGGGGGGGGGGTTGCCAGGAGAGATACAGGGGACATTGGTGATGGAGAATGGGCACTGGTAGAGGGATGGGTATTTGACCATTGTACGACTGAAACATATGCATGAAAGTTTGTAAGTTTGTAACTGTATCTCATGGTGATTCATTAATAAATTAAAAAATAAAACTCAATTATTAATAAAGTCAGTTACTATATAGAGTCTGGCACCTTACCACTCGGCCATCTCACAGCAGGTAGGGTGTTTGCCTTGCACGCAACTGACCTAGCCAATGTGAGTTTGATTCTTCTATCCCTCTCAGAGAGCCCGGCAAGCTACCAAGAGTATCTTACCCGCACAGCACAGCCTAGGAAGCTACCCATGACATATTTGATATGCCAAACAAAGTAACAAAAAGTCTCACAGAGGAGACATTACTGGGCCCACTCGAGCAAATTGATGAACAACGGGAGGACAGTGACAGTGGACAGTGACTATATATAGTATATGGGCCTCATCAAATCAGAGGAAATTCTTCACAGAGCAAAAGACTAACTCCTTCAGGACATGGGTGTTTCCCTGAGAAGTCCTCAGACTGGGATTCTGACAGAGGCTCTTTCATGAGTTTCCAGCCTAATGTTTTCATACTTTACTTGAAGGTTTTGGATTTGTCAACACACACACACACACACACACACACACACACACACACACACACACACACCCTGAAGCTTCTGAATAAAACAACAGAAAAGTATTTTAATATGAAAATTACAAAAAAATAATTTCCAATTCCTTGTATAAAAACAATCTCCTACTCAGAGTTTTCCACATGAAATCACGAGTGATACCCTAATTGTCTCTTTATTCACTTAAGTGGTTCGAGGTCACTGCTCATTGGACTTTCCCTTTCTGGATCTCTTTCTCTTCTTATCTGTCCTTGACATTTTGGGTCAAGGAAAGTATATAAATATTTCATCTCTGTAATTCCAGTTTTCCATTCTTCCAAAGGTATCTACTGAACCAGGGGTCAAAGATCCAGCCACTCTGTGGTGCAGACATAGGAACATTAATAAATCCTAGTAGGAGTGAGGTTTATTGAACAAAAAAAATTGCATCTGGGGCATGAGAAACTCCCTGAAGACAAAAGAGATGGAGAAGATTGAGTGTGAGGGGAACAGGACTTGCTCAGGCAAGAGATTCCTGCTCAACACTTTGGGGCCATGATAAAGACGATGCAGGATGGAGGCCCTGCTAGGACATACCCCTCCCCTATATGCTCTGTAGCCACAGTCACAATTTTTTCTTAGAGTGAAGTTGATCTCATGAGACGCCACCATAAGCAACAACACCTTAAAGACTGTAGACGAAAAATGCTAGCTAACAACACTGACAAACTGCCTTCACCTTTAAATTGTTTGTGGTAATAAGAGACTGAATATGACTAACAATATGCCCGCAATAATCCTGAAGCCTAACTTTAGTAACCGAGTGTTCCGAGATCTTTTACAAGGATGGACAAGTGTTGCCTGGGCAGTGAAGAGACTTAGAGAAGCTGGAAGCTGGGTAGAGAGATGGTTAGAGTCCAGGGCCCCAAGAGAGTTGAAGAGGGAAGAAGCTGGAGCCTCAACTATCTGGAACCAAGAGGTCCCTGGGGGACTGACTCCAGGAGCTCTCAAAAGGCTGACAATGGACTGAGACTGTTTGCTTCTAAATGCACAGTCAAAGAATGTGCTCATGTGAGATTTAAACGCCCCCCCACCATGAGCCAGCCCATTGTTCCCTCTTTGAGAATTCCGGCATGAACAGTCAACCTTGAACAAAATATTGTTGGATCAATGTGTAGTGAAAACAGGAGACGTTTATGGAATAGGTGGATGGGGAATGACAAGGTTACAGGGTCAAAGACAAACCTTTTATTTTATTTCATTTCATTTCGCTTTGTTTTATGGCTAAAGAGAGGGTGAGCCACACCCAGTAGAGTTCAGGGGTCTGTGCTCAGCAGTGACCCTAATGGTGCTCAGGGACCAAGGAATGCCATGAAATGAACCAGGGTTGACTGCATTAAAGGCAGGTGCCTTATCCCCATAAGGATGTCTCTCCAGCACCAGACAAGCCTTTGAAAAATACCCAAGCTGGACGGGCCTTAAACCCCAGTTCCATTCTCTGGTCCCATGTCAGTAACCAATCTTCTTTTATTTTTTTTTATTTTATTTTCATGCACAGTCCACACTCCACAGGAGCCCCCAGCACGGTGTCAGCCCAGGGTTATTCTGGAGGGCCAGTAACGGACAGGTGCTACCCAGGGGTGCTTCTGATGCGCGAGTGCCAGGGGCCAGGGATGCCAGACACCCTGCATAGAGAGTAACTTTGGCACCAAGTGTTCGCCCAGTGGATCTCACTCAGGCCTCCTCCTGGCCCCAAGTCCCGGACCACGGGGTCAGCAGTGAGGCCCGCGCTAGCCCCCCGTGCTCTCTGCGGCCTCACTGCCAGCTCTGCCGAAGAATTTCTAGGTGCCAGGGGGCGCTACCTGGAACAACGTGCCCAGGGAGGGACCGGCAGTGGTGGGCGGTCAATGCCAGCTTATGCCACTCTTCCAGCGGCTGGTGTGGCGGTGCGGTCAGGAGCTGGGGGGGCACCCACGCCGAGAAGGCAGCAGAGCGGCTGTGCCAAGGGCGGACCCCAAGGGGCCACGCCCAGGGCCAGGACCAGAACCCTGGTCCCCGAAGTGGGTGCCGGGACAGGGGCCAGCAGGGGCGCACACGCAATGTCCCGGGCTCCTCCGCTGCCCCCTGCCACGCTGCAAGCAACACGACCCCGGCCCGGCCCTGCCTGTTGGGACCCGTGGGGGGTGGGGGCGGGGGAGGGGGGCCGTAGTGGTTTTCCCCGGGTCCCCCGGCCACGGTCAAGAGATCCCACTCGGTTCGGGAGAGGCTGTTCTGGCCCCGCCGCCTGTTGTCCCCCTTGGGCCGGCCCCCCACACAGCCCACCCCGGCGACCCCCTGGGGTCGTCCCGGGTCCCGCCCGACCGGTGTCCCCCTTAAGCCCGCCCCCCGCCCCACCCGGTCGGCGACCCCCGTGCCGACCCCTACCCAGCCCGCCCCCACCCCACCCGGTGTCCCCCTTGGGCCCGACTCCCGACCTGCCCGGCGACACCGGGCCTAACCACCCCCCCCCCACCCGCCATAACAATCAATCAATCAATGTGAACATAAGATTGTTCACATTGATTGATTACATTCAATATTCCAACACCAACCCCACCACCATTACACCTTCCCACTACCATTATTTCGAATATTCCCAACACCATTCAAGCCTGTCTGCCAGGGGCAGATGCTACATAATTTATTTTTATTGCTTGTTATGAATATCATGAGAGGTTGCATGGCCACTTTTGCAGCTCTGCGCTTCTAGAATTCTAAAATTGTAAAAGATTGGGGTCCAGAGACATCGCTGTAGGGAGCTAATCCATTTTGGGATTTATTTTGGATTCTCTGGATCAAGACCGTTGATGCGCTGAGATAGCACCCTGAGACAGATCCTGCGTGTGACAGCCAGGACCCCAAGCAGACAGGAAGAGGGGAGGGGATGACCCATCTCTGCTGCTGCCATGTGGCCTGGAGTCTTAGTCCCTGAACCCGTGTAACTGGGTTTTACTTCTGGAGGCCCGTGGCCATCCGAGGTTTCATCTGGAGGGAGCGGAGCTGGTACACACTCACTCCATCTGAGGTGCCCCAGTGGAATTGGCTTGGTACGGGGTCTGGAGAGATCTCCAGCAAGCTGTAATCTTCCAGGATTCACTGTTGTGATCAAGGCCATTGATGTGCTGAGAGAGCACCCAGAGGCAGATCCTGGGGGTGACAGCCAGGAACCAGTCTTCTTTTAAAGGCTATTTCGAATAAGATGTTTGATGTTTAAGCATCCTCCTGCCCCACAGCAGAACCTGACACCACAATGTGGTGTTAAGTGTTTTCTAAAACACCCCCAAATGCTAGTAGATGCTTGCATAGGATGAGTGTTATGAGAGAAATTATTTCCATATTACATATTAAAATCCTAACTCCCAATGCATCTTAATGTGACTAATTTGGAGATAGGGTCTTCAAAGAGGTACTTAAGTTAAATGAGGTCATTCTAAATGAGGCCCTGATTTAATGACTAAAGAGAAAACTTGGATACAGAGAAAAATGAATAGAAGAAGGTGATGTGAAGACTCAGGAAAAAGACGATGACTTACAAAACCAGGAGAGACACCTGGAGCAGATGTTTCCAGGCATCTTTTGGAAGGAACTCATCAGCCAACACCTGGATTTAGACTCCAGAATTGTGATAAAAGGGGACATCTGTGTTCAAAGCCCCCAGAAGGTGGTACTGTGTTCCAGCAGCCCAGACTGACTAATGCTGTGAGTTACTTCAGAACTGACACATGGAATTTTCTCTCTCCTACACACTAGTGTCAATAAACACTGAAAACCACTAATTATCCTCTTGCTCTTGCTCGGAGAGAGGCCTAGTGCAGGTGCCCAGGGAGGAAAGCTATTTCGCATGGGGCACAGAGATACTCTTGTAACCCAGATCACATCATTAGCTCCAAGGAGTGGAAGGTTTGGACCAAAGAAGACTTGCATACACATTCATTTACTATTAAATATTCATGAAACAACCCTCTCCAATCTCTCTCACCTGTGCTATATCAAGAAACAAAGCAAGGGAATAGAGAGAATCAAACTCTGACAAATGCTTGGCCTTGGTATACAGGACTGAGATTACCAAACAGTAAGTGGATGAATTGCCAATGAGTGGGATGAAGGAAGAGGTGGATCAGAGGTGACGCAGAAGCAGTGGTGGAGAACGTTGGCCACCTTGGTGGTAGGTGTGTGGGTTCAATAATTGCGCAACATCACAATAAACATTAACACAATTGAGAACATGTGATCTAAACTATAATTATGTTTTAAAGAAAATGATTCTCCATGTTTCCCCACCCTTAATTTTCAACTCTCTGGAAGCAACTTCACTCACCCCCAAATCATTCAACCTCAAAATAAGCTTCATGGGACCAGAGAGAGTACAGTGGGTAGTTTGCCTTGCACACATCTGACCCAGGTTCAGCCTCTGGCACCCCATGATCCTCTGATTCTCTCCCTGAGCACAGAGCAAGGAGTTCAATCCCTGTGCACCACTGGGTGTAACCCCAAAACCAAAATTAATAGGAGATAGATAGATAGATAGATAGATAGATAGATAAGCTTCATATACTTCTCTTGATAGGGGGCACCCCCCCACACACAGTGCTCAGGGCTCCTTGTAACTCTGGTCCAAGGATCTCTCCTGTAAGTGCTAGGGGAATCAACTAGAGTTACCCCATCCAAGGCAAGCACCTAAATCACTATCTCTCAACTGCTTATGGTTCTTTCATTGCCAACCCCAATGAATGATTTTTTAGCCTTTTCCTGGATCATTTCTCTATATAATCCCTTCGGCCTTTGTTGAGACTCTACATCCAGAAATGTTTTCAATTTTATGACAAAACAATTCACTGATTTTCTCCTGACCTCTCTGTTTCTCCAGTCTTGGTCTCTGTCATAGATATCGTATCTCTAGTGGCCCCTAATATATTACTCGTCCTTAAATTGGTTTCAATCTACTTCTAACAACACATATTTAGCTATCACCGAATCTCCTTGATTCAGCACTCTCCCCATCACTCTCTCAGACACCAGCTCTCTTGTTAGATGTTACTATTGCTCTACTCTGACTCCAATAGAGAAATACTTCTGCAGATCTTCTGGAAACTCCTTTGCAGCACATTTCCATATCATGAAAAGAGCATGTATTATGATGGGCTGCTGACTGTTCCAACTTCTACAATTCTGATAATTTGCTTGTAGACTCAGCAAAAGTTTCATTGATTTAAGTGTGTTGAAGTAACATTGAGTTATTAAAGTCTTTATCTTTATGTTTTAGAAATACAATGTTATCACACCATACCCACCTTCAAAGTGCCAATATCTCTCCACCACGATCCATAAAGCACTTTGCATTCACACCCCTTCTAATCGGTAAGTTGTATGGTTTCAGGGTTTGTTTCTATGGTTTCCTTTGCCACACATGAGTGAATTCATTTGATATTTGTCTTTTTCCTTCTGACTTATTTTACTTAGCACAACCCCCTCCAATTCTATCCATGATGTAGAAAAAGGCAAAATTCCATACTTTTTTCTAATAGCTGACTACTATTCCATTTTGTATGTGCACAACCATTTAGTTCTCTACCCGTGTGTTTCTGGGCACTTGGATTGTCCCAGATTTTTCTATTATAAATAACAGTGCAATGAATATAGATCTGCATATGTCTTTTTGAATTCATGCTTTTGTGTTCTTAAGATAGATATCTAGGGGTGGAATTGCCGGCTCATATGGTAGGTCTATTTTAAATTTTTTGAGAAATATTCATACTGTTTTTCATGGAGACTGAACCAGTTTACATTCCCACTGACAGCAAATGAGAGTTCTTTTTTATCTATATTCCCATCAACACTGATTGTTTCTGGGCTGTTTTAAATATAAATATATGCCATTCTCATGGCTGTGAAGTGGTGGTTTATCATAGTTTGGATTTTTCTTTTAATCAGTGATGCTGCTTTCTCCATGTGCCTCTTAGTCATCTGTATTTCTTTTGAACATGGCATGCAAAAACCCTTCATAAACTGGATCTGTTTTCTCTCTGTTCTCTACTTCATTCTCTCTTTAACTTCCAATTTAGTCATAGTGCAATCTGTTCTTTTTCAAGTATTTTCAGGTCTTCTCTCATAATTTTCATGTTTGGAGAAGCATTTCCCTCCTAGTATATTAAGATCTATTCTTCTTTCTAATATAAAACACTAACTTCTTCACTTGAGCTTCTTAAAATTGCACCTTATTCATAGGAGGGAAACTGGGGACATTGGTGCTTAGGAAATGTACATTGGTGGAGGGATGGATGTTGGAACACTGTATGACCGAAACCTAATTATGAACAGTTTTGTGATAATTTATCTCACAGTGACTCAATTAAAAAATCTAGTTAAAAATTTCACCATATGCTTATATTTCATAAACCCAACTATTATTACAGGTCACACTATGTCCTGATCTTTTGTCCGTGAGGATGCTTTCCTCATCCCCTCATTACCCTTTGTTCTGCTCTTTTGTCTGAAGCCTCCATTATTCAGGTGATAACTTATGAATGTTTCTTTCTGGGGGGTGTGGAAAGGTATGGTTTTGTGAAGAAATACAAAATAGTATCCTCTGGTGGAAACAATCTATTATGCTCCTTCTCCAGGATGTAGAACATTTAAACATTAAAATGCTGAGGAGATATCCAACGTTGGATATTACAGTCTGAAATCCCTGACTTAGAGTCATGCTGACCACAATTTCAGATCACCTCTACTTCAATTTAGCTTTGTGTCTATAAAATCTGACCTTTCACCTGTCTGAAAAGACTTTTGTTCAGTCGTAAAGCCTGTGAAATCTAATGCTTGAGGTTTGACACTGGGAGTTAGATGCTAAGATTTCAGGAGCTGTCTTGAGAGCTGGAAGCTTGGGGATGGCTCATTTATTGGGGGGATGTCTCAATGTGTATGTTGGACTCCTCCTATGTAAAGCAAAAGCTAACCCGGTGTCCTAAGGGAGAACCATGGGATGATCCCATGGAAAACTAGATTATACGATGGGGCTGAAACTGCCTTTGTTGACTCTTTATTGGAAGGTGAGGAGGAAGAGAGGAGACTGGTTCTTGGTTTGGTGTGAGTTTTAGGAAAAACTATTCCTCATTTAAGACATAGGCCAGAGAAGTAACTCACTGGGTCACTTGAGACCTGGAGTTTTATAATACATGGGTTCCCTTAAAACTGGATTTGGGGCTCTAAAGGAAAACGGATATGGCCTGACAACAGGATATGTCACCGAGCTATTTGCTTACATCTGTATGTCTCATATGCTATTTGGAGAATATCCTAAAGTTGAACTTTTCTGACATAATCTTCTCAGGAGCTACTGTGAAAAATAAGTGATTTCCAGTGGGAGAGGTGGATTTTGCTGGAATTCATCATATAAGTAAGTAAGTAAGTAAAGGCCCTCCCGTTGATCATCGATTTGCTCGAGTGGGCCCAGTAATGTCTCCATTAGAGACTTTGTTGTTACTGTGTCTGGCATATGGAATACGTCATGGGGAGCTCGCCAGGCTCTGCCGTGCGGGCGAGATACTCTCGGTAGCTTGCTGGGCTCTCCGAGAGGAGCGGAGGAATCGAACTCGGGCCAGCCACGTTGGCTGCGTGCAAGGCAAACGCCCTACCGCTGTGCTATCGCTCCAGCCCTGCATATGGTGAGAGGAAAAGCATACTTTGGTCCAGGATATCTTCGTCTTCTCTTTAGTCTATGATGGTTGGATATAGGATGGTGTGAATATAAGAAATAGTGCATCTACATCCAAAAATCATAGTTCACAACATTAAAAACCATTATTTATGTTTTCTTTGAAAACCTACAGACATTAGATAGTAGCTGACTCCATCCCTTGAGCTCCGTGGACTCCAAAGGAAGAGCTTGGTTTATATTGAAGACAAGAAGGAGACCCAGTAAATGTCCCTTTCTATGCTCTGAGTTCTTACCTTTAGACTTCACCCAAGGGGCCTGGAGTTCTCTCCATCAGTGGGAACTCCACACTAAGGTTATGGGCAGCAGAGACTCTGGAGCAGAGATAAGAAAATAAGGCTGATGAAGGTCGTGAAAGAGCTGAGAGCATACAGTCCAAAATGCACACAAACCCGAGTGGGAACGTGGGGGTTCCCACTGGTTACTTCAGGACAACAGTCTAGCCAACCACCCCGACCTGAGGCGGCAGTGAGGAGCAGGCAAACAGTTGCTGGCATCACCATGGAGGGTGGCAGTGGAAGAAGCAACAGAACAACTGGGGGGTTGGCCAGCTTTTACCGAGCCAGCGGAGCAGGATATTTGCAACTGGATCTGGCTAGTGTCCCGCTAACTGGTATGAATCTCTTGTCTCCTTATTTTTAATGTGGATCCAAGATATCTTGTACAGGATACAGATGAATTTATTTTACCAACTGGAGTGAATAGGACCAGGAGAAGATTTGAGCTGGCCGTTTTTACTATTGGAGGATGTTGTATGACAGGGGCTACATTTGGGGCAATTAATGGTCTATGGCTAGGATTGAAAGAAACCCAGAATATTGCCTGGTCCAAACCAAGAAATGTCCAGATTTTTAATATGGTGACTAGGGAAGGGGCTATTTGGGCTAATATTCTAGGCTCTCTGACTTTGCTCTATAGCGCATGTGGTGTCCTCATTGAGAAAACAAGAGTTGCAGAAGATGATCTCAACACAGTATCAGCTGGAACCGTGACAGGCATGTTATATAAATCTACTTGTAGACTTCAAGGGGTAGCACAAGGCGGTCTAGCAGTACTAACACTTACCAGCCTCTATGCACTATATAATAACTGGGAGCACATGAAAGATTCCTTGCTTCAGCAGTCTCTCTGAAGATTTTGCCAACTCATAGATGGACACTTTAGTCATTCATGTCAACTGCTAAGTCAGTCTGGAGTTACTCTTTTACCTACAATTAGTTTTTTTAAAAAATGGAAATTCTGATTTGCTACATGAAGATCATGGATAGCTGACCAGGACTGGCATTCCTTCCAGCCATTATGAGTTGAAACCAAAACACTCTGGTGGTTGAGTAATGTGCTTCTCTTCTCCTTTGGAGGAAATGTTTTACCTATTCTGTCTTCTATTCCCTGGAGCTGGAAAACCACTTACTCACCAAATTAGGTCACGCTTGTTATAGGTACTGTATCATCATGTTCGCTCATTTAATAATCAAATCTGTAATGCCCTGTATTCACAATAAAAAGTGAAAATAGAACCAAAGCCCAACCTAAAAATAAATGGTCTTTCCATTTAAAAACTGAAAAAAAAATGCACACAAATCCACCCCTGCCCATACTCAACTTTGTAGAGGGCCAGCACCTTCAGAAGGAGGTTTAAAGTCATGTTACTATGAAAATTCACAATGTGATTTCATTTTGTATCTATGGGTTGATAAGAAACCAGGTCCAAATTTTCATCTTGAATCCGTTATTTTGAATGAGTCTGGCCCAGCAATCCTTGGGGGTTAGACCCAGGGCTCCTATGAGCAAGGCATATACCAACATTTGAGTCACCTCCCTGGTCTGAAAGAATCACGTATATATTTTGTTAGGGAGTCATTCTTTCCAGTCCAAGTAGCAGAGGTCAAGTCCCGGCTGAGGGGTCACTGCCAGGAGGGCAGCGGTCACACCTTGGTTTCTTATATGCGAAACATGAACTTTACCCCTTGAGCTATCTCTGACCCCTAAAATAGTTTTGATGGATCATTTTATTGTACTTCATTGTGCTCCTTCAGGTAAGCTCCAACTGTCAAGTTGTATATGAACATGACTATCATTTCGTAGTTGAAAACTCTCCTGATTATGAAATAAATGCTCTAATCTCTCATATTTATGTATTAAAAATAAGGCTGTGTGTGTTATGTTAGAGACTGCAACCTTTTCTGCAGCTATCATATGACCAATGAAAACTTACTGCTTTAAACATGTTAAAGCCTTATGCATAGCTGACAAATATTAATGAACAAGTTGAGTGGCAGAAACACTCAGTGTTATTACCCAAAATATCTCATACTTATCAATTTGTACAGAAAGACAAGCTCCATCCAAACAACTCATTAAAATTGAGAACTGGACTTTTGGCCCATAATTATTTCGGGAAGACCAATCCTAGTTGTCACTGACTAATTGGGCTAATTGAAAGAGAAAAATTGCACAAAATGTGCCTTCAATGTATGCATTAATTTTCTTTTATTTCTCAGCTAAGGCCTTTGTATCTAATTGTATTGATTTGTAGCTTCAAACAAATAAAAAATCCAAAGGGGGAAACATTTATAAAGGGCAATTCTAAAAGAAAATAAATACAGAGAAAAAGAGGAAGGTCAGAAGTACCATAAAACCTAAAATATTATTCTTTGACAACCTGTTTTAAGATCCTGCAATCACTTAAAACTCACTAAAAATATCCACATGAACACTCAAGAACTGAAAACCGTGCGTCCCAAATAATTGTCAACATGACATAGAGCTTCTGCTTGGCTGTAAGGTTGACAAATGGGTTCTACTCAAAAAGTTCTTTTGAAGTTAATTGTTCAGAACTCAGGCCAGCTCACAAAAGCAAATTAACCCTCAATGCTCCCAGTTATTATTTCCTGAGGTTTTCATACCAAGCACCACAAACTGGGACTAAACACAGAAATTTATTATCTCTCTATTCTGGAGCCCAGATCTAATATCAAGGTCCTGGCAGGGTCGATCCATCTTGATTCTACAAGGTAGAATCTGTTCTCAGCTTCTATCCTAGTTTCTGGGAATTTTCTGGCCACCTTTGGCATTCATCCTGCCTTCATTTTCTCACAGCATTCTCCCTAGGTGCATGTTTATCTTTGCATTCTAATTTTCACTTTGTTCAAGACAGCAATTACCTGGGTTAGGGCTTCACTGTACTCCAGTATGACCCCATCATAAGTAATTATAGCTCAATGACCTTCTCTCCAATAGGGGTTCCTTACGATGAACAAGGGTTCAAAAACGCAACATAGGAATCAGCACTGAGGATAACTCAGACCTTAACCCCGTCACAAAGAGTCCTTGAACATCATCATTGAGAACACAACCTTTCCGGGAAATCAGTTGAACTCTCCGCACCAACAGTTTGAGTTCTGAATGTGCGGCAAGGCAGGGGCTGAGGCACAAGATCAGAGAAGAGTGTGCTTCCCCTTAAAGCACTTGGCTTCCAGCCATGTTCGTTCAGTGGGAAACACATTAGAATCCCTGGCATCCTACTAAAACACAGAACTTACCACTGTCCTGGAGCTGGTCGATCAGCAGGTCTGAGAAGAGCCCTCAATGTACAGTTCCAACACATTCTTGAGAGATCCCATGCCACTGAGCCTGAAAATGCTCTAAATAACAAGTGCTGCCTTGAAGAATACTCCCCTTAGGAAATTTTCTTTTGATTAAAAGAAAATATTTTACAATGAAGATTTAAAAAATTGCCTCCACAGAATATATCTCCAAAAGGGAGTGGAATTTTTCCTAAATGCAGGGCTTCTGGGAAAGTGATCTAATTTGGAAAAGGGGCCTATGAGGATATTATTCCAAAATTAAGATGGTGGTGAAGAACTATTAGTCAAAAAATTAACTCTGAGAACTTCCCTAATCTGAGTATTGAATCATAGATCCATATCCAAGAAGCTCAAGTAGTTCCAAATAAAATAAACCCAGATAGAAGAACTTAAGACCTATTTTAGAATCCTGAGAGCAGCAAGATCAATGAGGAATATAATAATATACATAAAGGAATTCCCTTAATACTTGCAGAAGATATACCAAATAAAACCCTAAAGGGCAGAAGAGAATTTCTGGGCATAACAAAAAAACTGGAGCAAATAAATACCCCGACAAGGATACTTTTCCAATTAGAAGGTTATAGGTCCAGTTATAAAGAGTGACACAAATGTTTGTGGAAAAGTGACTAAATAAAGTCGTAGTTAAATCAGTTTTTCAAGAAGTGCTAGTCTTCTTTCAAAGGCAAGACAAACTCCATAAATGTTCGTAATCTCTACAAAAATGATGGCAAAAATATTCATTCATTTAAATTATATTAATTTAAATAATCTTACTTCTTATCAATGACATGAACTGATCACAATACCCAGAGTGATTGGATGCATCAAAAAACTGAACTCATCTTCATGCTGCTCAGAAGAGACACACCAGAACAGTCAAGATAAACATAGTTTGGTAGCTCCCATTTGACTCAGAAATACCACTTCTGGAAATAAATCCCAGACATGCAAAAAACACAGTAGAAATGACATCTGCACTTGTATGTTTATTGCAGTACTGTTCACAATAGCCAGAATCTGTGAACATCCCAAGTGCCCGAGAACAGATGACTGGCTAAAGAAACTCTGGTACATTTGCACAATAAAATATTATGCAGCTGTTAGAAGAGAAATCACGAAATTAGCATATAAGTGGAAGGACATGGAGAGTTTCATGCTAAGTGAAATAAGTCAGAAAGAGAAGGACAGATATAGAATGATCTGCACTCATTTGTGGAATATAAAGTAGCATAATATGAGACTAACACTTAAGGACAGTAGAATTAAGGGCCAGGAAGATCATACCATGCTAGGGGAAAAGGAAGTTGGGATGGAGAAGGAAGTACTAAGTACTAAGTACTAAGTAAATGATGATCGCCCGGGATGGGAGATATGTGCTGGAAGTAGACCAAGGACCAAACATGATGACCTCTTAGTATTTGTATTACAAATCATAATGCCCAAAATTAGAGAGAGAGAGAGAGAGAGAGTAAGAAGGATGGTATCTGCCACAGAGGCAGGGAGTGGGATGGGGTGGGGATGGCGGGAAGGACACGGGGAACAATGGTCGTGGAAAATGTACACTAGTGAAGGAATGGGTGCTCGAGCATTGTATGACTGAAACGTAATCATGCAACTGTAACTGTATCTCACGGTGATCCAATATAAACATAGCTTGGAAAGGCTGGAAAACAATCTTAAATGCAAAAAGTTACCTAAGATCTATAGTCAGAGGCAGATACCAGAGTGGTGCTTGTACGGGACGAGAGAGACAGAGAGAAGAAAGAGGAAAACAACAGAAAGGACTGTCCCCTGGCACCCCAGGAAGAAGTGCAGCTCCTGGCACTCCCAGTTTGGACTTGGAGCCTCTTGAACCATGAGAGAATCAATTTCTGCTGTTTTCAGCTCCCAAGACTGTGGTGATTTGTTAGGGTAACTCCAGAAAACTATTACAGGAGATTCCTTGACTAAAGATTCAATCCATCTGAATCACTCTAAAGACAAGGCCATTTTCCTAATGTTCTCGGAGATCAATAAATCACAAACTAATATCACCCACCCATGCATGTACTCTTCCCCAGTCCTGGGAATTTAGTGTGCTTCAGATAAGAGCCTATGACAGTCTTCGTGTGTGGGATGCCTTTTTAAAATAATTCATTAAAATATGTTCTGCTGAGCGCGATTCGATCTTTCAAATGACTTATGCACTTAACATTTTCTCAACAAACCAGACAAGTGACAGAGGGTAACAGCAGCCTCTGTCATCAGGTGGTGGCCCAAGGAGTATGGGAGTTGACCCTGCCAGCCCCCAGTGCAGGGCTCAGGAATGGAACTGGCCCAAGGAAGGGGCAGGAGAAACAGAAGCTTCACCTGCATCATGAGTGCGTGGCCACGAGGACTCTCCCTGGAGGGAGTCCTTACCAAATCCTTGAGCATGTCCCATGCTTTTGAGACAGGACACAGTGATCTCGAGGTCCATGAAAGACTAAGACAAGCAGAACACACCATTCTGTTCTCATCAAAGGACTCATTCAAGCACTGTGAACTTGTCTCCAGGGCCTATGCCAAGCCTAAGAGCACACTGATAGACTGAAATTATCCAGCCCAGCAAGGGGACGAGACCATCCCCTCCCAAGCAGCTCAGTTGTGGGAAATTGTCCTCCTGACCATACCCCCAAGTTTGGGATAGTCTCCTGGGCACAACAGTTTAAATATAACGGTTTAAATATAACCCTTTTAGAATATAACCCAGCAAGCAAAAATGCACCCAGCGAAGGACAGAATAAAACAGTTTAGGGTTTTAGACAACCTAGGCAACCTAGGCAAAAATCGACTAAGAAACTGTCACAACCTGACTCAATCGGAGCGCCTGCTGATTGGCTATGGAATGTCCCAATCTCTGCTCGTCACATACCCACTGAGTTCTGATGTGATCTGTCCTGAATTTCTCTGTCAACTGAAACAATGGCTCATGTGTTGGGACCAAGAATTTGGCAGTAATATTGTACTGAATAAATGGCTTGTGAGCTCAATACGGGTTACCCAGGTGACCCTAAAGCTCAAACAGTCCAAATGTATTTGTCTCCTATGTGTTTATTGTCTCACTTTTTGAGACTGACCCCACTGGACAGAGGTAGAAAGTGCCAATCTGACTGGCCTTTGACACTCAGTATCCTAGGAGCTGGTCCTATCCTTTCTTAGCTCTCAGGAGACATATTGAGAAGGAAATCAGAGTTTCTGAAAAAGTCTATTAATAAGGACATGATAAATCTCTGGTCTATTTTATAACTTGGTTTATAACTTTTCAACTTCTTCATTTTTCTTTGTCTCTCTCTTTCTCTTTCTTTCTTTCTTTCTTTCTTTCTTTCTTTCTTTCTTTTGCTCTTGGAACACACCCAGCAATACTCGGGTTACTCCTCACTCTGAACTCAGGAATCATTTCTGGCAGTGCTCAAGGATGTCATATGGATTGTCATGGAAAGAACCCCAATTGGCTGCATGCAAGGCAAGCACCTTACCAACTGTACTATCTCTCCAGCCACTCTTTGCTCATTTTAAACTCTAAGTGATAACACTGTCTTGACTATGTAAAAGTCACTGGGAATAAATCTAACGGGATTTCATCACAAGAAAAAATTTTATTATGCTTGGTGATGGATGTTAATGAGACTAATTGTGGGGATAATTTATCAATATATTCAAATATCAAACCACTTTGTTGTGCACCTGAAACTAATAATATGCTGTATGCCAACTATATCTCAATTAAATATGATTAATAAACAAAAACACACTATTTTTAAATACAAGTCACTGAAAACAAGCTGAAATATTCTGCAGTTAGTAGGACCTTAAAATAGACCATTAAATAACAGCCCACTTGGCATGGAACACAGAAAGTGGTCAGCAAACTCTGAGAAAAGCCCCCCAATCTGGAGAGGACATCCTGCCCATCCATAGGGCCCTGAGCTCATTGACTGATAGGGGATGAAACTGTCCAGCATTTCCCACTGCACAGCTCAATAAAATAAATAAATCATATATATATACATATATATATTCTATGCACCGTACTATAGAAGACAAAGATGTCTTATTGATATTTCATTAAACATTGTGCATCAGTATGATTCATAACATTATCAACAGATTCCATGCTATTTAATATATGCAATATAAATATTATTGCACACATCCCGGGCTAGAGCAATAGCACAACGGGTAGGGCATTTGCCTTGCATGTGACCGACACAGCTGACCCAAGTTCAATTCCTCCGCCCCTCTCAGAGAGCCCGGCAAGCTACCGAGAGTATCTTGCTTGCACGGCAAAGCCTGGCAAGCTACCTGTGATGTATTCGATATGCCAAACACAGTAACAAGTCTCACAATGCTACTGGGCCCACTAAAGCAAATTGGATGAACAACAGGAGGACAGTGACAGTGACAGTGCACATATCCCAGCATTACATACTTCTTAATATATTATACAGACTACATGGATTACATGTCCCACTGGAATTATGTTTTGCTCTCATAAATTATATAATGCATGATTAGATAAATATTAAATATTTTCATATTTACTGTAGCACAGCGGTAGGGCATTTGCCTTGCATGCAGCCAGCATGGCCGATTCGAGTTCGATTCCTCCGCCCCTCTCGGAGAGCCCGGCAAGCTACCGAGAGTATCTCGCCCGCACGGCAGAGCCTGGCAAGCTCCCCGTGACGTATTCGATATGCCAAACACAGTAACAACAAAGTCTCCAATGGAGACGTTACTGGGCCCGCTCGAGCAAATCGATGATCAACGGGAGGGCCTTTACTTTTTTACCTTTTATGTTATATAATGTTTTAAGTGTACAACAGTCTATAATCATTAAACATTTGATCATCAAAATAATCAGACCTTGAAATTTTAAAATAACTGTTCTTGCAGATTTGAGTCCACAGCTAGCCATCTAGACCTACCTAGCAGACCCTTGAGAGCAAACCCCGCTGCATCACACCTCTCTTCGTCCTGCTTCCTGGAGTAGCCAGCTGCTGAGCTTGTCTGGCACTTGCCGGGATGATGATGCTTCCTGCAGGCTGGGAGGTGTGTAGAAGAGATAGGCTGTGCTCATGGCTTCACTGGCCCTTTCTGGGTTAGCAGCACCTCTGTCTCCTTTGGTGGGTATCCAGCCACCTTCCATCCACTCTCACTGCTTTCCAGTAGAATTTGTCCCACACTGAATGAAGCCCGATTTCCCTCTTTTGCTTCAGTTTGGCGAAGCACTGGGAGAAAATTGAGAGAGGGAATCCCCCCACGCACTGCCCTGGTAAGACTTATAGCCTTCCAGAATCTTTCCTCCAAAGCATGAACAAACAGGACAAAGGGAATCTTCAGTGAACAGTCAGGCAAATAGACTGATATATCTGCTAGTCCCTCAGCCCACATACCAAACTTGGTAAGCACCACCACTGTAGCAATTGGTTTCAATTAATCTGCAATTGAAGGGAGTGAGACCAACATAAAGACCACTCTACAAATACAAGTTACTTCTGTCTAGTTCAACGACTTAAAATATAGAAATTCCTCCCCCCGCCCCCCGCCAAAAGGATGCTTCCCTTTCCCTCTCAACAGCTGAGTTGTATTGGCTGTTTTTCATGCACATAACTTTTCCAACTAATTAAAAATGATGGCACAGTGTGTAAATGGCCTACAGTCACAGTGATAGAGAGAGTGTTTGTGCCTCTTGTTTAGCAAATGCTATCAGAGCTTCTTGGCACTGAAGAAACTCAATTTACAAAAACCAGCAGAAAGCACTTATGTGAGAAACCTACTGTACCATTTTCCTTTAGAAACATTTATAATCAACTGTATCAGGGATGGAGAGTTTCTATTAAAAATATATCAACACCCTCATAAAGGCCATTTTCCTTTTGCAATTTATTCTGGGTAATAACGAATGGCCAAACTACAAATATGTTGACAATCAATTTTTGCTTCTTCATGCAATTCAGGTGAAGAGTGTGTTTCTTTGTAACAAAATGGTCCAGACACAAAATGGCATTCAATTACCAGGTGTGAAGATACTGCAAACCCTTCCATCCTCTTGGTGGTGACAGATCAACCTCTTGCCATTAGCCTCCTCCTGAGCCTCTGTGAGGGCTTGCATTGGAACTCTTTGGAACTCCCAAGGAGATATTATCAGCTCTCAATGTAACTTATATGAACATGGGAACTCAGGCACATTGCAAAAAATATCTTCTCGGTACAAATGCAGAAAAGAGTTATTCAAATACGGATAAGGGGTTTCCAGAATATCCTGTGCAAGACATTGAGGATTAGTCCCAAAGAGCCTCTTAGCAGAGAAAAAATACCCCTAGAGTGAGCTTTCTTTTTGACCCACCTAACAAATGATAAAAAGAAAAGCCTCATTAACCATTCCAGGCAAGAGCTGGACAATCCAGAGAGGTGGTAGGAGCCTCCAGTGTTAGGGAGGAGGTGCTGGGGTGGGAGACCCCCCCAACAAAGGAGTACCCTCTGAATCTCATTGGTCATTAGAAAAAATAAAATAAGTTTTAAAACAAGCCATTCCATAACACCCAAAAGGAGAGGGAGTTCGAGGGAATGTGCCTGCCACAGAAGAAGGGGTGGGGGTGGCGGGAGGGATACTAGGAACATTGGTGATGGAGAATGGGCACTTGTGGAGGTATGGGTACTCGATTAGTGTTTGATTGAAACGTAATCACAAAAGTTTGTAAGTCTGTAACTGTATCTCATGGTAAGGTAAAGGTAAAGGTAAAGGCACTCCTGTTGATGGTTGATTTGCTCGAGCGGACCCAGTAACGTCTCCATTGGAGACTTTGTTGTTACTGTGTCTGGCATATCGAATACTCTCGGTAGCTTGCGGGGCTCTCCGAGAGGGGCGGAGGAATCGAACTCGGGTCGGCCATGTTGGCCGCGTGTAAGGCGAACGCCCTACCCGCTGTGCTATCGCTCCAGCCCGTATCTCATGGTGGTTCATTAAAATAAAAAATAAAATGAAACAAGCCGTGTCACAGCTCTGGCTCTTATAATCAGCGATTCGAAGAGCCGAGGCTGTCTGCTGCTTCTTCTCCTGTGAAACTGATGAGAATGGCATTATTCTGGTTTCTACCTGCTCATATCCTGCCCCCCATGTTCCTTCCAACCACAAAATACCTTCTGATCTTCTGGTGGTTGTGTTTAAGGACAGTCTCTTCTTATGTTAGTGGCTCAGGTTATATCCTTCTGAGAAATACAAACCCTGGCTGGAGCAGTCCCTTTGGAGACAGACACCCTCTTGAGTCAAAGGCACTTGAGTCAAAGGCACTCACCACTCCCCCAGGCCACAGAGAGGGGCTTTTTTGGAATCACTCAGAAGGAGACCCTTCATGGCTTTATCGCCAGGAAGATATAAAGCCACTGGGGGTTCTGAAGGCCAGCTCCACCCCCTCCTGGTGCCTCCCCAGGGAAGAGCAGCCCCAAGGAAGGCCGAGTCAGAAGAGAGGGTGGCTGCATCCTCACCCCACAGCCCACCCCCACTGCGTGGCACCCCTGGGGCCCATGATCCCAGAAACAAATGCTAAATTAACTTGGATCTCATCCTTTGTGGTGGAAAATATCCTAATGTCACTGAGGAAAGACCAAATGTGTAAGAGCCTATGTGTAAGCTTAGAGAAATTCTTGCTTCATGTACACACCAAAATATGGGAGCCAGAGAGAACCATGTACCTTTCATGAGGGAAGTCCCGATCCAATCCTGAGTGGCACCCCAGATACTTCCCAGAGAAACGCCCAAGCACCGAGCCAGAAGTAAACCCTGAGCACCACAAGATGAGCTGCCACCCAAAAGAGGAGTCACACTCAGCAACTCTGATACTTCCTGTGCTCGCCCGGCAGAATAAGACTCATGTGGCCCACATGGCCAGTTGGGTAAGACTCAGCCCCACCAGACTGCCTCCACTTGAGACAACAAGTCTGGACCTCAACTGGGCTTTCCCGAAGGGGTGCTTCCATGATTCCTTCCTCACATTCTAGAATGTTCTAGAACAGTTCCCATCTGAAAGATCAAGGACAAGGAAGGACAAGGAAACTTTTCTCCCCTCATACCTGCCATCCCCCAGCACCTCCCTGCTCTCACAGCCCAGAGGTTCTTTCAACCTTATGGCTTAGAATCCTGTGGCAGCTCCTTTCAGCATATTGATGAAATCATTAGCCTTTGAAAATGACCTCAGTCTTCTTCAGCACCTCTTCCCCTCCCTTGAAGGAGGTGAGGAGCTGAAAGTTCTAACGTTTTACAATAGTGAAAAAAATTAAAAAATAAGGAGTTTGCTAAGGAGATGGCATAAAGAGAGGAAGAAAACCTTGGGTCATCAGTGGAAAGATGCTAACACTGGTGGAGAATTTGGAGTTGGGTACAGTTGGAGGCGGAGTTAAGTTCTGCTATCAGCAGTTTTGCAAATCATGGTGCCTAAATATTTTTTAATGAATTTTAAAAAGAAAGAAAGTTCTTAACCCCTTCATCACAGGGTCGGTTCCCCCTGGCAAGCATGATCCTCCCCCTGAGAATCTCCTCCTTGGCATAAATTCAGGAGTGGTTAGAAGAGCTTCCTAATGAGGAACAGAAGATCCTCCTCTCAGCCCCGAAGGAGAAATTCCCAGGGTTTTAGAAGCTCTAGGCTAGGAATCAGGGATGAAGACCAAATGGGTATTTCTTATCATCTCACAGAGGCAAGTTTTTTTTTATTATATTTTTATTGAGTCACCGTGAGATGCAGTTACAAAGCTGTTCATGATCAGATTTCAGTCTCACAATGTCCCAACACCCATTTCTCTATTTTTTTTAATCCTGCACTTAGGTTGTGGGCTACATTTTAAGGCATGTAATACATGCAACAGTTGTTTTTGCCTTTTGCTTTATTTGATGTTTTAGGGATATTAAAATACACTGAGACTAGCAGAGACTGGGCATAAGCTGTTTCAGTGAAGTTCTTAAACACACATTTAAACAGCAAGGCTCCTGGCGATGATCACCAAGGACCTGTACATTTCCTGCTTCACCACGCGATGCTGATTGCTGAGGGCTGGAACCTGGGACTTCTCCGGAGCTGGGTTGGTGCAGACTCTGAGTCTGATCAACTCCTATGGTAAAAGGACAGCTCCTGACTTGTGACACTGTGTCATTGGGCATCTGATGGCTAATTTCTCACCATGTGGTTATTAATAAGATAATTGCTACATTTTCCTGTTGGGCCTGAATAATTAATGGCTGGAAAGTCCCCGTGAAATCTCAGAAGAAAGAGATCAACTCTTTCCATTTTGTTTTAAGAAAGTTGCTTTTTGATTTCTTTTTAAGGACAGGAGAAAAATGAACAGAGCGGCATCAAATGTAGAGGGATGTGTTGATTTGACAATGTGAATTCACTGCCTCCTTCAAGAAAAACATGATGTGTGGCAAGGAGAAGGGATAAAAGAATACATAAAAGTAGGTCACAGTGGGAGTCCTGAGTTGGCAGGATAGTTGGATGTGGTGGAGCGATTAGGCAAGAGAGATAAGATAAATGCCCTGAGAAAGGCAGAGAAAAGCAAAAATAAGGTAAATTGATATCTAATAGGGGGAGATGGGATTTTTCCTAAAGGCCTGTCTTCAAGCAGATTCTTGATATGCATTTAGATCAGCTCTTTCAAAGTTTGTGCTGTGGGACACGTGAACTGAGGTGCACCTGGGGGGAAGAGAGTTCTGTACTCTAACTCCGGGGAGTAATGGCTTCCATGACACCATCCTCCCACCTTAGAAATACATAAGTTGGGGGACACAGGGCCATTTCAGTTGGTGAGGGACCTATGTCAGGCATGAGACCACCCATCACCAACTCACCACTGGGTACAAACCAAGCAGCATTGCCATTTGAGACCTCAGCACCTCAGCCCTGTGTGATCTTCAGTGCACTGAATCAAGTAGATGCATACACTGTAACTGATAAGAGATGTGCTTAACCCCAAGGGAGGGCCTAAGCTGAGGGTACAGCTTCCAGTCAATAACAATGTTGAAATATGAATAATTGTTTGACTAATGCCTCTTCCTCATTACAGTTCAGCTTTGAACTGCCATAGATATCATAAGACCATCTGATAGAAAATTGGGGGATGTCTATATTTTGAAAAATCTTCATTTTTATGGCATTTGTACTATAATTATTTCTAGAATAATGCCTTTTCACAGCTATATATAATTCAGAGTAGGTTTTAGTCTATTGGTTTAACTACAGCATATCCAAAATTCAGAAGTTTTTATAGCACTCAATCTCACATAATGGTGACTGAGATCCTTAGAGAATATTCAGTTCTCATGGAAGAGAATTTTGTTCTCTTTCATTTCTTAAAAATAGACTTCATTAGCAGATCTGCTAAATAAATAGCAATTTTCAAATTTCCAACCCAATGTCTATAAAGTTGGTGTGATTACTAATCCAGAAACACTAGAGAGGGATATATAGATTATTAAATATGGCACAAGAAATCATAGAATTTAATTCTCTAAAACTGTAACTTGGCTCAGATAAAATATGTCTTATCTGCTGTAGTTTTAAATATATTGTACCATGAAATAATTACAAGAATTTCTAGAAATACAAGTGACATTAAGAAGAATCCAGTGATGCTAAGAATTGGAAGTCTTGCTTTTTATCTTAAACTAGGAAGTGAGGGGCTGGAGCAATAGCACAGTGGGTAGGGCTTTTGCCTTGCCCGCAACCGACCCAGGCTCAATTCCCAGCATTCCATATGGTCTCCTGAGAATTTCCAATAGTAATTCCTGAGTGCAGAGCCTTCAGGGTCAGGTGAATGAGACCAGTTGTAATTACTGGAATGGGAAGGAATGGGAGTGAAGATAGATGGTCGGCAACTACACCACCTCCGCTTTGCTGATGACATTGTTTTCACTTAATCACTTAACTTCCCGTTAGTCGTCGATTTGCTCCAGCGGGCGCCAGTAACGTCTCCATTTGTCCCTGTCGCGTGCTAGTGTAGCCCAATGGCGTCTGTTCGCTCCGGGAACATGAAGGGCCTCAAGCCGATTGTTCATGATCTTGACGAAGAAGTCTGACCATCTGGTAGGTGGGCGGCCACGCGGTCTTTTGACATCCCGTGGAATTCAATCAGTAACAGCTCTAGTCCAACGGTCGTCTTTAAATCTCATTACGTGACCAGCCCATCTGATTTTCAACACCTTGGCAAATGAGACAGCGTCCCTGATCCTTGATCGTCGACGGATGTCAGAACTCCGGATTCGTTCTCTCATTTGAGTGAAACGTGATATTCCAAGCATAGCTCTTTCTATTCTTCTTTGGGAGACCTGAATAGCGTAACGCCCACCTGTCCTTCGCCAACTATAAGACCAAGATGACTGCCCTCCGACGTCCTGATGGATCCATCACATCCTCCAGAACGGCAATGGAGAAGATTATCCATGACTTCTACTCAAATCTCTTCAATAGCCATGTCCACTTGCTGACATACCAAATTCCACAGGATGGATATGTCGTTCCCAACGTTCTCCCTTCCGAAATCCGACACGCCATTTCGTCGGTAAAGAAACAAACAGCACCCGGCCCAGACAAGGTCAGACCTGAACACCTGAAGAACCTGCCATCAGTACTCATCAATACACTGGCTCGGCTCTTCACTCGCTACCTGTCTGAATGCAAGGTTCCGTCCCAGTGGAAAACCAGCAGGACCGTACTACTGTTCAAGAAGGGAGACATCCATGACATTGGCAACTATCGCCCGATCTGCCTATTGTCTGTCATCTACAAGTTGTTCACTCGAGTCATCCTCAATAGGATTGGCAGAACACTAGATGAAGGACAACCATGCGAGCAAGCAGGGTTCCGCAAAGGATTCAGCACCATCGACCATATCAACACAATAACCAAGCTCATTGAGGTTCTCGGGAGTTCAAGATGTCGCTCTGTTTAACGTTCATTGATTTAAAGAAGGCCTTTGATTCTGTTGAGATGGAAACGGTCATTGAAACCCTAGCCAATCAGGGCATTCAAGCCCAATACATCAGGATCCTCCGTGAGCTGTATTGCGGATTCACTACCAGGATCTCACCATTCTACAAAGAAGTGATCGTTGATGTCAAGAGAGGGGTGCGGCAGGGTGATACCATTTCACCGAAACTCTTCAGTGCCACCCTCGAGAACATCATGCGACAACTGGAATGGGAAGGAATGGGAGTGAAGATAGATGGTCGGCAACTACACCACCTCCGCTTTGCTGATGACATTGTTTTAATAACACCAAACATCAGCCAAGCGGCACAAATGCTGGCCGACTTTGACCGTGAGTGTGGAAAGGTGGGACTACAGCTGAATCTTACGAAGACAATGTTTATGAGAAACAGCCTTGTTCCTGACGCCCCATTCGCTCTCAATGGAACGACCATCTCCAAATGCAACAGCTATGTGTACATAGGTCGAGAGGTCAACATGACAAATGACCTGGCATCCGAGCTGTGCAGGAGGAAGAGAGCGGCTTGGAACGCCTTCAAGAACATCGAAGAAATAGCTAAGAGGATGAAGAACCTCCGGCTCCAGGCACATCTCTTTGATTCCACTGTTCTTCCTGCATTAACATATGCCTCAGAGACCTGGGTCCTAGCAAACAAGATGAGAACGACATTGTTTTAATAACACCAAACATCACCCAAAAGGCAAAAATGCTGGCCGACTTTGACCGTGAGTGTGGAAAGGTAGGACTACAACTGAATCTTACGAAGACAATGTTTATGAGAAACAGCCTCGTTCCTGACGCCCCATTCGCTCTCAACGGAATGACCATCTCCGAATGCAACTGTTATGTGTACATAGGTCGAGAGGTCAACATGACAAATGACCTGGCACCCGAGCTGCGCAGGAGGAAGAGAGCAGCTTGGAACGCCTTCAAGAACGTCGAAGAAATAGCTAAGAGGATGAAGAACCTCCAGCTCCAGGCACATCTCTTTGATTCCACTGTTCTTCCTGCATTAACATATGCCTCAGAGACCTGGGCCCTACGCAAACAGGATGAGAATGCTATTCGGGTCTCCCAAAGAGGAATTGAAAGAGCTATGCTTGGAATATCACATTTCACTCAAATGAGAGAAAGAATCCGGAGTTCCGACATCCGTCGACGATCAAGAATCAGGGACGCTGTCTCGTTTGCCAAGGTGTCAAAAATCAAATGGGCTGGTCACGTAATGAGATTTAAAGACGACCGCTGGACTAGAGCTGTTACCGACTGGATTCCACGGGATGTCAAGAGACCGCGTGGCCGCCCACCTACCAGATGGTCAGACTTCTTCATCAAGATCATGAACGATCGGTTTGAGGCTCTTCATGTTCCCAGAGCGAACAGATGCCATTGGGCTACACTAGCATGCGACAGGGACAAATGGAGATGTTACTGGCGCCCGCTCGAGCAAATCAACAACTAACGGGAAGTTAAGTGATAAGTGATTAAGTGAGTGCAGAGCCAGGAGTAACCCCTGTGCATCGCCAGGTGTGACCCGAAAAGAAAAAAAAACTAGGAAGTGAGAAAAGAATTAAGTCTCCAAAACATGGCACATCAGCTACCAAGAATAGCTCCATGTGGGTTGGAGTGATAGTATAGCAAGGAGGGCATTTGCCTTGCATGCGGCCTACGTGGATTTGATCCCTGGCATCCCATATGGTCCCCTGAGCACCACCAGGAGTAATTCCTGAGTTCAGAGCCAGGACTTAACCCCTGAGTACCTCCAGGTGTGACCCATAAAGGAAAAAAAAAGAAAAGAATATCTCTATGCGGAGCAACTGTTCCAAGGAGGCCCTCCCACCTTATAGAAGGGCAATGCAAAGCCCTCAGATTTCTAAATCCCCACCTTCTTCGCTTGGACCAAGCTACAACTTCTGTTAGACTCTTTCTCATGGAGTGAGGAACAAGAAAGAGTTCTAAAGAAAGCAATTTAGAACAATCTAGATAACAGTTAGCCCAAATTTCTGTTTGGTCTAAGACAGTGAGACCTAAAGAATTAAAATGACTTGCCGGAGATCAAACAGCTAATCCATGATGGGGTTTGTTGATTTCTGGTCTGGAAAACATGAGCGTCTCTTCTGAGATGGGGGTCCCCTTATCTTGGCCTTTTGTCCTAGGCATGTTTGAACTGGCAGGGGTCACCAGAGGACCTGGCCATCATACCAGAGACAACAGGCTCCGCTCTGAATTTGCACTCAGTTGAAAAAATGATCTTTATTTTCAGGATTCCTCTAAGAAGCAAGTTCAAGTGTGTCACTTTTATTAATGTCTGTCTTGGAGCCTCTGCATACAGAACTTTATCAATAAGCATGCATTATGCATCACACCTGGTTTCTGAGCTGTGGGCAGAGGATAACCAAGGGCTGCAGCAGTCGCAGGTAACTGGAGCAGCTCTGGGTCTCCTGGGCCTTCCACATAATTTTGTCTTTCCTAGAGTGAGACAGTATTAAACAGATTGTTTTGAAGTCAATATTTTCAGGAAAACAACATAGGACATATGAAATAGATAATAGGTCTGCTTGGCCCATTAACAAAACCAAATTTCTTCTTGGGGTTAAGATGTAAGGGGTGGAAATTTCATGTTTATGTAAATTAGAATTCTGCCCAGAGCCTTGATTTATTTTAAAACCATGAAGATTCCATTTTGAGGATTTTTTTAAACTTTCTTTAAGGGAATCAATTATTTGATTTTCTAGCAAATGATGTTTTAACTCCTTCGTATGTGTTTGTGTGTGTGTGTGTGTTTGTGTGTCCTTCTGTCTCTGTATGTGTCTGTCTCCCTGAATTTGATCCAAAGAGTCTCATTTTCACTACTTGTATTTGTTTCATTGCATACTTATTCTAGGACATGTGTAAGTCAAATCCGTTTCTTTGTGGGTTGTTGTTTGGTTGGTTGGGTTGGGATTTTTTGGTTTGGGGTTTGAACCCTGGCTGTGCTCAGGGCTTGCTTTTGACTCTGTGTTCAAGGATTATTCCTTGTGGAGCTTACAGGAATGTATGTGGTGCTGTGGATCAAACCCAGGTCAGCAGCATTGCAGGCAAGTGCCCTATCCATTGAACTACTGTTCTGTCCCCATATCTTTGTTTTTAAACATGCTTTTTATTCAGAAAAAAATATTTTAATGAAGTTATTTTAAATTCTCTAGATATTGTAAAGGAGAAAGTAATTTTAAAAACATAGTTTTTGGCCTCTATTAAAATGGTGTTTGTGAAATGAACAATTTCCCACCAACTAGCAGAATGTTTTGTGATGGAGCAGTAGGGAAGTGTTTTGACTAGAAGACTTTTAAAGGCACTTTTTTCTTTCTTAAGGGGATACTGTCTCTCCTCTGCTTTTTCTCATGTTCCCGGTCAGAGGTTCTCAGAAGGAAGGACCCTGTCAATACTCTTGACAAAAACAGTGATGAGTATTAGCTGGCAGAGAGGCTGTTATTTCATACAGTTGCTAAGTAGTTGCTAAACAAATACTATAAAGAAAACAGAAGTGAGGAAAACATTCATTTAACTTCCAACCATGGAAAACAAAAATTTTATTTCTGGATATCAGGAAGGAAAGAGTAGTTATCTTCTTGTGTTTGTTTTCTAAGTAAAGAGAATCTAGTACTCATGTGGCTTTCTAAAATTGTTTTGGGAAGAGATGCCTCCAGACCGGGCACCAGGCTGAGTTTCACATCTGGGGAACCCAGGAGGGAGATGGGTAATGCCATCACATGCCCAGCAACTGAAAACCTCCACACTCTAATCGCTGCCATGTTCATGTCCAGACTCCACAGACGGGATGACGAGCCTCATCTAGGAACAAATTGTTAAAAAAAACTCAGGTATATAGGTTTTATGACAGAAATTTCCAGCTCTCATGGAGTCAGAGGTGGGTTACCTCCCCCACACACCACCCCTACCTCTACCATGTCCCTGTTCTTCTGGGAGCCTGGCAGTCATGCTCATGAATTGCCTCTGGCCCCATATAAGCTCATTAGCCAGCCATGATCCAGAGACTCATAAACAAATCTCTAAAGAGACCAACGAGCTGCAGAGATGCTTTTAGACCCCAAAGGTACCATTCAGTTTAAAATTTAACTGCATCTATATCACCCCATTCAAAATTTTAGAATTCCTGGAGCATAAGACATACCATATTCTGCACCACTGATTATACTAGGAGTAGCACACCACATTGGATGGGATGTAAAGTAGAAGGCAACCAACCTCAAAAAAGAAAATATTAACACACAAGGCCCAGAGCAATGCTCAAGGTGACTAGGGGTGCTCGAGGGACCATGCAGTGCCAGTGCTTGTGACAGTAGGCAAGCCTTAGGTCTCCATGTGCACTCCACTCCTTTGTGTGACCACCTTGGCCCACTTCACTGAACTCTTGATTTCTATATTTAATTATTTGCTGTATGTATTTGCATATCAGAAGAAACATCTAAGTTTTTTCCTGTTACCAGTCACCAGCTCAATCTTACCAATGAGTTTTTCTCTTTCTTAGTATAAGGAATTTGACCTAAGTACTGGGTAACTGGGCTGGAGAGATAGTTTAGTGGGAAGGGCATTTGCTTTCCATATGGTAGACCTGGGTTCATTTCCCAGAACCCCAGATGGTCTGCTGAATCCCTCTAGGAGTAATCCCTGAGTGCAGAGTCATGAATAATCCCTGAGCTCTTCCATATGTGGGGGGGGAGGGGGAAGATCCTGAGGGGTCAGAGTGATAATACAGCAGGTAGGGTGTTTGCCTTGCGGCCATCCCAGGTTCAAATCCCATTTGATCCCCCAAGAACACCGCCAGGAGTAATTCCTGAGTTCAGAGCCAGGAGTAAGCCCTGAGCACTACTAGGTGTGGCCCCCAAACTAACAAAAATAAAAATACTGAGTTAGGAGAAGGAGCACTGCTAAGAGGGAGGATCTAGGAGAGGAGCAGCTCTAGAGACAAAGGTGATATTCCAATTGATATATTGATATATATTTCTGAGCAGAAATAGAAAAGTACCAAACATACTGATGTTTGGTACATCAATGTTTAATCCAAATCTGTCCACTCTCCGAAGGCCACAGCTGCACCTTCTCTGGCCTTCACCCCTGCAATGGTTTCCCTTGCTCTCTCGTCTCTTACAGTCCGATCTGCATAATATAGCCATGGATCACTTCCCTTCTCCCAGAGGGATTTGCAGGAATGTTTTCTGCCAAGAAATACTTCTTCCAGATCTGCCTCTGCATGCACTTTCTCATGAATACAGTTCATCCTAACCTCCTCGTCTGAAGGCTCTAAATTATTATTTCATGCTATTCTATGTTAGCATACATTTATTATCTTTATATATCTGTAAGTCAGAGCATTTTAAAAATAAGGGTAAGGAAGTAATATGGAATAGCAAGCACACAGAACTACGGTCAGTGAGATCAATGGTAACCATCAACCCCTTTTCTTAAAGTATACCCTTTATGACATGTCATAAAGGGAATAGAAATCAGACACCTCCTCTGGTTTAGTTCTAGATAGAACTAGAGTGGTTTTAGCCTAGCCTTAACTGAACCAAGTTGTTCTACCTCCTTCCTTCCTTCCTTCCTTCCTTCCTTCTTCAGAAAATATTTGAGTGTCAGCTGCAAATACAATAAAATAGGAAGGACCAAACTGATCAATTTTTCCACAAAGAAAACAATTTTTCCATGAGAAAACACACAGATGCTCAAATTCAGGAGTTGGTGTGAGTAGAATGAGTATGAGATTCCCCTAAGTATTCACACCACTGTGTGGCTCAGAGAATCATTGGTGTGCTTCGAGGATGAATTCACTTTGGGAGGACCTTAAATCTTCTTTGTACACTAGTTTCAAGGAGCATAGAGTGGTATAATGTCAGGCTGCCACCAGAATTAAGGTCTTTGTTTCTCTATTCACTCTTTCCACAAAATCAGTGATTACAATTTCTAAATAATGCCCTTTGTTGGGGAAGATCTGATTTTAATGAAACTGTGCTTGTTCCTCGTTGAAACTGCTCCACTAAGATTATGCCTAATGAGCCCTTTATGCTGATTCCTGAATGGCTAAGCAATGAGCAGTGGCCCCTTGGCTCCTACACTCAAGGATGCAAATCGCAAGAAAACCAGATCTGTGTCTGGAAACCCTTGGAGCTGGGGAGCAACTTTTGAGGACACAGTGATTCAGAGGCATGAAGTGATTCAGAGGCTGATCCTGAAAGATAGAAAAGTTTACATGAGAAGGACTAGTCAATGTTGTTTCCGTTGTTTTGATACTTCTTAAAGCTATAATGTCAGCTTCTTAAGATTGTAGAGTGATATCCAGATCTATTGACTGCCTCAGTGTTAGAATCAACCTGGATCAACAATTCAGTACCTCCAGCTGGTCCTCACAACTACACTTAGTTAAGCAATGACCAATGGCTTCGGGACCTTCCTGTTCTGTTTCAGAAGTTGCAGAGATCAGGCAGCAGCTACTTCACTGGATGGTGCCTCAAAAAAAAATTATATATATATATATATATATATATATATATATATGGAGGCATCCTTCAAAGCAGTACTCAGGGGATCAAAAGGAACCTTCCAGTCATACTTGGATCACCTGGCAGTGCATTGCTGCCTAGGATCCATGTTCTGGGGAACTCTAAGGTCAAACCATCAGTGTGAGTGGCCACCATTGCTCTGCCAGGCTGTGCTTCAGTGGGAGGTGGGGTGGGGGAAATTCATGTAGTGGCAGGAATTGAACCCAGGGTCTGAAAATGCAAGGCATGTATTTCTTCCTTGAGTTAGCTTGATGATCCTGAAAATCCATTTCCTTTTTTTAAATTTTTATTAGTGAGACATCATGAGGTACAATTGCAGACTTAAAATTTATGTGCTTGAAATACAAAGACAGTCTACAGAATGGGAAAGGATATTCGCCCAATACACATCTGACAAGGGGTTGATATCAAGGATATACAAAGTGCCGCAGACTGGCTCGGTCGGGAACCACCAGGCTGAGGGAACGTGGGAGAAGGTTTACAGGAAAGCAGGAGATTCGGCGATGACAGACAGACACCAACACAAGTGAGGTTGAGTGCTGCTGCGATTTTACTGAGCACAGAGTTCCTCTTTTATACAGTCAAGGCAAAATCATAGAACAAAGGGCCAGAATACAATCGGACATTACATCATATCGTGGTGACATATTCCAAAAAATATCGAGGGACAAAAACACTTTCTTAATACACTTCCTGCTTTAAATTAGGACAAAACATTTACCTATGAATTCTTTACAGTGATTACACAGGATTTAATGTCTAACCATGGTTCCCCTGTTTACAGAGTTCTCTATCATTGTTTTTCTTCAGCAACTTTTGTTTTCATCTGACAGGGTCTTAACCACACATCACAATCCAGGAAGGGTCTCGGACCTTCCCATATATTGGTTTGCAACACTTTGTTTTTTTGTTAATAAACTCCAGGATGTATGTGCTTAGACCAGTTTTTGTATGGGGGGATAAAGGTTTCACAATGTCCCTCATTCTCTCATACGGTAGCTTATTGTTTCCTTTTATGTCAGGCGCCCTTGCTTGAAATTAAGGGCTGTACTGTATGCTAATAATCTAATTGTTTCAGCCACAATATTTGGCGGTTTTTCTGGCTCCTGTTATTGTTTGGTTTCACTTATGACTCCTGACCTTTGTCAAACCTAACATCTCCTTAGTTTCCTACAGATTTCACAATGATTAAAAGCAAACTATAACTACAAAGCTTCTACCTATTAATTCTAAATACCTAACTTATAAGTAAAATTGGCAGGCAACCATTATAAACTCCATCCGGGATGCAGAAGAGCCACATACCAAAGTGCCGCAGAAGCACACAAAGCAGGATAAGAAAAAGGGGGCGCCGGAGGCATAGACCCAAAGGTCGCGAACCTCCCTTTCCCGCGGGACCTGGGCCAGGCCCAGGTCACCTTAGCAGGTTGCTACGCGGGCGACACCGTTGACGGCGTGGCAACAAAGTACTGGTTGAACTCCACAAGAAGAAAACATCCAACCCCATCCAAAAATGGGGCAATGAAAAGAACAGAAATTTTCTCAAAGAAGAAATCCGAATGGCAAAAAAACACATGAGAAAATGCTCTGCATCATTAATCATCAGGGAGATGCAGATCAAAACCACAATGAGATACCATCTCACACCTCAGAGACTGGCCCACATTCAAAAGAACAAAAGCAACCGATGCTGGCGCCGATGTAGTGAGAAAGGGACACTCCTTCACTGTTGGTGGGAATGCCGACTGGTTCAACCCTTTTGGAAAACAGTATGGACGATTCTCAAAAAATTAGAAATTGAGCTCCCATTTGACCCAGCAATACCACTCCTGGGAATATATCCCAGAGAGGCAAAAATGTATAGTCGAAGTGACATCTGCACTTGTTTGTTCATTGCAGCACTCTTTACAATAGCCAGAAACTGGAAGAAACCTGAATGCCCAAGAACAGATGACTGGTTAAAGAAACTTTGGTACATCTACACAATGGAGTACTATGTAGCTGTTAGAAAAGATGCAGTCATGAAATTTACATACAAGTGGTACAACATGGAAAGTATCATGCTAAGCGAAATGAGTCAGAAAGAGAGGGACAGCCATAGAAAGATTGCATTCATATGGGGGATATAAAGTAACAAAATATGAGATTAATACCCAAGAATAGCTGAGATCAGCACCAGGAAGATTACTCCATAGCTTAGAGACCAGCCGGGCATTCTAGGGGAAAGGCCAGCTCAGATAGAGAAGGGAGCACCAAATAAAGTGTGTTTGGAGGATCCCCCCAGGAGGGGAGATGCATGTTGAAAGTAGACTATGGACTGAACATGTTTGCCACTCAAAGCCTCTTTTGCAGACCACAACACCCAAAAGGAGAGAGAGAACACAAGGGATTGCCCTTCCACAGAGGCAGGGTGGGATGGGGGAGGGAGGGATATTATCCATGGTTGTGGAAAATGGGCACTGATGGAGGGATGGGTATTTGATCATTGTATAATCGAAACCCAAGCACAAAAAATTGTAAATCTAAAAAAAAAATAATGAATGTGATCAAAATAGAGAGAAAGTTAAGTGGAAATCATCTGCCTCACAGGCATGGGGAGGGGTGGGGTGGGGGGCATATATTGGGCTTCTTGGTGGTGGAAAATATATACTGGTGAAGGGACGGGTGTTTGATCATTGTATGACTGAGACTTAAACTTGAAAGTTTTGTAACTGTTCTCACGGTGATTCAACAAATAAATTTTAAAAAAATTTATGTGCTTGGGTTTCAATTATGCAATGACCAAATACCCATCCCTCCATCAGTGCCCATTTCCCACCACCACGGATCCCAGTATCCCTCCCACCCCCCATCCCCACCCCATCCCACCCTGCCTCTGTGGCAGGGCATTCCCTTTTGTTCTCTCTCTCTCATTGGGTGTTGTGGTTTGCAAAAGAGGCAATAGGTGACAATCATGTTTGATCTATAGTCTACTTTCAGCATGCTTCTCCCATCCTGGGAGGATCCTCCCAACACCTTTATTTGGTGTTCCCTTCTTTATCTGAGCTCCCTTTTCCCCTCGCATGTGTGGTTGGCCTCCAAGCCATGGAGTAAAATTCCTGGTACTAATCTCGGCCATTCTTGGGTGTTAGTCTCCTATTTTGTTACTTTACGTTCCCCAGATGAATGCAATCTTTCTATGAAAATCCATTTCTTATCCTACAGGAACTTACCCATAGCACTGATACACAGGTCCTCTGTCAGCAAGAGAGTTGCATCTTCTCTATGGGATTTCACATAGCCTCTTCTAAAAGTCCAGTCCCAAAACAATAATCCTCTCATGAAATTCTTATGTCTTGTGTTGTTGGTAGAATTCAGAAGCATGTATAACTACCACTGTGACTCAGTGGTATAATTCTCAAATTTGAAATACCTGAGATTCCACATTGATGGCAAATCTGGGTGGAATTAGTACCTTGAAATTCACTATCAACTGTCTTTTTGCCTTTCCTGACTAGACTAACACTCTTGACTGAGGTCAATTCACTAACTGATCTTTAACACTGGATATGAAATTGATACCAACTTGAAGAAAATCCCTCCTTTTGAACATTCTGAATTCTTACCTTGAGACTCCCATGTCATCTGCTAAACTTGGAAAGAACTTGAATGTTTTCAAAGCCTCTGGATATCGGCTCTTTAGCTGACCATTCAATATTTTTTTCTCTAATGTGATCACAAGAGGCTTCTCCCTGGTATAAAAAACAGCTAGTAACTCCTAAATTCAGTCAAAATAAGAATAATTACTGGAACAAAGAAAGGTACTTGTGTGTGTGTGTGTGTGTGTGTGTGTGTGTGTGTGGACAGCGGGGGCAGGGGGGTATTTGTAGTAGCAAGATGATGCTAGAATTTTTGTGGTTGGTGCAATGAGTCTAGTACATATATAGTATATTAAGCCTTACTTCTGATATTCTCTAATACTATAAACTAATGAAAATTCCTTTAAAAAGGAAAAGTTTAAAAAAATAAAATAAAAATGAAAAGTTTATTAAATAAGCCAATACAATAACTTTCATGTGCCTCATGGTAAAGTTCTAGAATTTCATCATATTTCCCAAATCTACTGCTCAAATAGATTTGGAAGATGGAAGCCACATGCTCAACCCCATGATATTCTTACTTCAAGTGCCCAACTACCAACTCAAGCTGTTCTCTGAACATTACATTTTTTAATAATATTGGACTAGAACTTAAAAGCTGAGACTCTCGTGTTTTATACTAAGGAATTATTAGTAAGTAAACAAAGAGATAAAGAGATAAAGTTTTGTACATGAAGACGAGGCCACTGTTTCATAAAAGCCGTGGCTCAAAATATCATGTAAGTAGCTGAATGTGCTGGTGGCTCTTGAAATTTGCTGAGAATAAATTTGAAATCATATTTCCATGGAAATAATTGCCTATCCCCTAGAGTAATGGTTCCAAACTTTTTCAAAGATCCTTTTTTGAATGCAAAAATATTTTTGTGAGAATGTCCACATGATGAGAAAAATGAAGGCTCTACACAAAAGACACACACAGATCTGCATTAATTCTACTTCCCCTCGGTAGTCTTGGTTCCACAAACTGACTTCTTCTGATCCTGTGTTGTTAGAGTCATGCAATTACCCAGAAATGACTATCCCTGTGCAAACTTCCCTGCAAACTTCCCAGAACATAGTTGCTGCTTGTATCAAGACTTCAGAAATAATCTGGTCTGCACGAGACTTACCTCTATCAAAAAACAATGATCCTCCATCATTTTTAGTCTTCATAGGTAGTCTACATTTGATGTTTTACAGCCTCTAAATTTGCCATTATAGATCTCTCTAATTAAATCTAAAAACCGTTCACCTTCTCAAGCATATGTTTGAATTGTGAGAATCCAGAGACTTCATGAAGGACCTTTCTATATGCAAATAACAAACGTGATAACTTATCATTCCCACCATTGGGATGATGATCCCCATAAATCTTTGCTGTACCACTGAACACGGCATTAAACCAGGCTTCTGGCCCATTGCATTGTGGGTGATAAGACTGCAGTTTTGCATTTAACCCCACTGCACTCTCCTAGAAAATTCATACCAGAGCAGAAAGAATCTTGGAAAGAAGCCCCCGAATAATAAACCATGCCAATGGCATCTAGCTCATAGGTAAGAGAACTCTCTATGTACCATGCTGATTCCAAAGCCTATGGAGCAGAACTTTTCACATCCTCACACCTACAGACCATCACCTGTCCTGCATGCCAGTCCAAAGACCAACCTGTCTACATCTGTGGACCAGCACAGTCTCAGGAACCAATGAAGAGCACTCCCTTAGTTGTCTTGGAAATGAGTATTTTGCCGTTCCAAGATGGGAGACATGATCCCCAAACCCTCTAGTCAACAGGTAAGGACTCATGTGCTCCCTTGTTCAGTCATTCTTCTTTCCCATTCCTGAGACTTCCTCACTACATATGTATCATTTCATTTCTACTCTTTTGGTCAGATAATCAAAGACATCTGGGATGGCATGAACTCAGGGAATCATCCATAGTGAATCTGTGAACCTCATAGCTGATTGCATGAAACTAGGCATGTCCAGTCTCCATAGCAGAAGACATTCTGGGCCGACCCCATGAGGCTTGGTCTCGACAGACCCAATCTGACTCCTTCTGGGGTGGTCGCATGGACTTGAGACAGTGTAATGAAATATGCCATGGTCCCCTTATGTTTTCCAAGTGGAAACTCCATTCAGGACAATTCATCTCCCTCATAATTCCATAGTCAGAAGAATCTCACAGAGCTCAGGGTGTGCCTCACAATCCCCCAGCTATTGAAGGACTCGACTCCCAGGAAAATTCTCCTTTACATACTACACGTGGTGAACCAACAAAAATAATGAGCATTTATTGCATAACACAATCATCTTACAAAGGCGCTTTCGTAAGGGTTTTATCAATGTTGATCCTTTGCCACATGACCCTGTTAGGTAAACTTTTCTGTAAAAACAAGAAAACTGCAACCATGAGTGGCTAAGGGACTTTCACACAATGGAGGCAAGATTACAACTGGGTAGTCAGATGCTTCCTAAGCCCCTTGAGATATAATCTCTTAGTGCTTCAGTTTCCTTATTTTACAAAATAATGCTTAATAAAAAAAATTATTTGCATTTCAGGACTTGTTAGAAATTTTCTTAGCATACATATTATATTATGTAGAATAGAATACATACATACACACAAGTGCTCTGGCACACAATCACTCAAAAAGTCATTGGTATCATTTTTGCTAAGGGAAATACAGGTGATTGTGGACAAAGATGAATCAGATGGTGAAACCCAGTCTTTGGAAGTGAGAAATTCTCAGCCTTTCACCTGGCTGAGAATCTCCATCTCCTTAAATGATCAGAAAACCAGTTGTGGTAGTAAAGGGTCCCATTCTCAAATATTTACAGTGGAACCTCCAAACCAATGAGGTTGAGAACTCTGCCTTGGATCCCAGCTACCTTTCTGTTCCTGGAGAAATTACCATATTCAAATCCTTTCACCTTTCACCTTTTTAACCTTTCGCCTCCCCCACAAACCCTGCAAGCCTGCCCCAGAAATATCTCCTGGGGCATTTCAAAATTTGATTCAAGCAACCAATGTAATACCTTGCTAAAATTAGCACAAGAAGATTAAAGACAGTATGTGTCAAAGCTGAAAAATTGGACAGGTGGAAAGTGACATTTCAGTGATATTCAAGCATTTTGGATTTTTCCATAGCACACCATGAAGTCAAAGCAGTCAGAGATCTGCATTTGCTAACCGCCCCCCCCCTCCTCAAATGTCAATTCAGAGTAGACCCACACAGACCAAGGAGCCACAAGAGTAATGAGCCCACCCACCCCCCCACCCGCTAAGTCCTAACAGCAGCTCCAGGCTTGAAGTACATGTAGGACTAATGACTGTATAGCCTAATTCTGCTTCTCCTTTGGGGGAACTGTATATCCTAAACTGAGCCCCCAAACTTAGGCCTGCCACATCCCAACCAGTGTTGAGTGTGACCAAGCCAACCTCAACAAATTTTCCCTTCTGGGAATTCAGCCTTCAGAGGGATGCACCAATGATGGGTGGATGGAGTCACACCATCTCCTAAGGCAAAGGACTTGGAGCAGGCAGGGATACAATTCAGTCCATAGCAAATGAAAAATCTACTTTTCCAGGGAATATATTACGCCTTCGGAAGACGTTAAGATAGGTGCAATCTACCTTAAAACACTCACACATGGACAGTGCACTATTGTGGTGTTATGTGACGTTAGCTCAAGCATGGGCAGCAGACTCGTGGAAAGTCTCTATCAGTCTTCTCGCCAGCAAACCTGCACACCAACCCTCTTCGACCAACCAAATTTCCATCGACATTCAAGAGCTATCTTATTCACATAGAGAAGGCCAGAAAACAACTGCTGTTGATTAAATTGTTGGTATTCAAGCCATGAGTCTGAATAAGATATCTTAGAAAATCCCCACGCTTCCAAAGTAGGATAGAATACCAAGTAAATAATACCATTAATATTTGATGTGTTCTAACTTAAATGTCCAGCAACTGACTGGGGAGAAATAAGTCCTAATGCTGTCACCTCACCTCTTGTGTTGGTGATCCTTCAGTACCATCACCCACAAGTCAGGGAACAGAGTACCCAGACTTGGATAAAAAAAAAAGTTCGTTTGGGGGGTGAAATAAAGAAGGGATATGCGGGCAGGATTTGATTTGAGACTTGCTCTCCTTTAACCGGCTGAGAATTCGCATCTCCCAAAAGCAACCTGAAAGTTTCTGACGATCCACAGGCCAGATCCCAAGCAGCTTAGAATATTAATGCTTATGTGTTGCTTTTAGTAGTAATCTGTATGTGTTTGTTATTGAAAGTGTTTGGGGAATAATTTGATTTATCGATGGATTTGATTGGTGATTCCAATAAAGTGAGCAATTTATTTTAGGCTTGATATTTTTAAAAACTTTTCAGAGAAGTTGGTTAAATTGTAAACAGCATTGGAATGCTTAAGATAACTTGATATTCACCATATCTAGAGTTTAATTTATTACATGAGCTACAGAGAGGAAATCAAATGTATTATATTTGCAAATGAAGTAAAAAAAATTTTTAAGAATTCAATTAAGTAAGTTGTAAACCAGGTAGATTATTTAAGGTAGTTCCAGTCTATCCAACTGGAACACTCATAAAAACTCCCTTGAATCCACTGGAATCACTTTTTCAAAATTTTATTTTATTTTTGTAAAGTTATTCGCAATAATTGATGACATTCAATATTCGAACACCAATCCCACCACCATTATACCTTCCCACCACCATATTTTAAATGTTTCCATCCAAATCTCAAACCCTGGGGGCTGGCGCGATAGAACAGCGCGTAGGCGATCTGTACACGGCCGATCTGGGTTCGATTCCCAGCATCCCATGTGGTTCCCTGAGCACCTCCAGGAGTGATTCCTGAGTGTAGAGCCAGGAGTAACCCCTGAGCATAGCCAGGTGTGACCCAAAAAGAAAAAAATCTCAAACCCTGTTCCAAAAACAGAACAGATTTAATTTATTTTGTATTGCTTGTAATTAATAATAAGATATTTTTACTAAGGCACCTTGACTTACAAAGTTATTCATAACTGAGTTTCAGACATACAATGTTCCGACACCAATCCATCAACAGTGTCAACTTCCCTCCACCAATATTCCCAGGTTCCCTCCTATAGTCCATCCCACCTACAAATTTAAACATCTTTAAGTTTGGTAGTTGGAGTCTGGATCTCCTACTTTTGGTTTTGCTGGCCTTGAACTATTTTAAGAAAAGGGGTCAAAGCCCCTGATGGCAAAAGATCAGGCCTAGGTACAAAATTAGAACAACAACAACAAATAAAACAGTGTGTTTATTCAATAAAGCAACTGAAAAGAGTCAAATCTGGATAGTTCAGAAATCTTAGAAAACCATAATTTATTCATGACGACCATTTTTCCTTCCTAATATACACTATGTAGATTGCTCAACAAGTGGCAAAACTTCAAGTCTAACATAAAATGACTCAGTAAGTATGAAATTAAAAGATGTTAAGTTGTACCATCTCCCTTTTACTGGTGGCATTGCTTTTCTTTCCGAGTGATAAGCATGACAATGGCCAATTTTCCAAAGGACAGCATCTCAGATTTCATAAAATGTACAAGCAGTTACAAACTGCCTAACCCACGTCCTCAATCTGGTTCCTCTTGGTTTTAAATAACCAAATCAGGAGTCTAGACTCCAGAAGCAATTTCTCCATCTCTGAAAGAACTTTACAAAAGTCAACAATTAAAAACTTTAGACTCAACTTGAAGGTTCTGTGAAGGTTCTATGAAATTGCAGCAGATTCTGATGCCTGGTCGAAACTTCAACAAAACTTGTCTAGAGACAAGCTTCCCAGGACAGGTTTTGCCTTTCTTGCCCAGCACTGGGCAAACGCAGTGGCTGACTTCATTCTGACATGTGCTGTCAGAAATTAGAACTTAGAAATGAGGGTTGGAGGGTGGGAATTGGAGCTTTCACCCACCTCTGCTCTTGGGAGGAAATCCGCATCTGCAAAAAGCACCACACAGCTGGGAAGACCCTGGGACAATATGCAGCATCTTACCCCTGATTGCCCATCCCATGCTGCTTTCTCAAACTAAAGCCACACCACCAGCCACCCAGAGGGAAACTGATCCAAGAGCCATACCCAGGTCAGGAAGCCTCATAATCATGACCATCTCTCTTCTTGGCACAAATGTAAGAATAAAATGATACTGGCATCAATTCAGCTTTGGGGTAAAAAAAAATGTTTAATTTTGTCCCAGTTAATTAGTTTATTTGTTCTCTGAAAGTGACCCCAAACTTATCCATTTGGAATCTCTCAGTAACAGACCTACTGTGGTTGCTAAGCAACACCATGCATTGTTCTTTCTTCATCTAATTTAAAATTCTCCATTCACAGTAAAGGTCTTCTGAGAAAAGTTATTGTTCAGGGTGGGCCAAATACCATTTTTCACTGTAGCCCATTCAATTTAGAAAAGAAATTACAGTGTACTGTTTAATCAACATAAAATGATTTGTACAGAACATTTAACATCTTCTTGAAATGTAGCTGTCTTCTTTTACTAATCAGATCTACTTAATTTATTTTAAACTTTCTCAAGGATGTCTCCTTTTTCCTTCTACCCTTGCTCTTACTTCCGTCCCTTAAACTTCCAAACCAATTTATAGATACTTGTCCATAGGGAAGTGGGGGTGTGGCGAGAGAATATTTTGAAAACGGAAGACACACTCTTATTTTCCTATAATTAGTCACGGGAAAGTAACATTTACTAATCAAGGCTTCATTCTGATGATACACTGACCCCAGATTCCAACCTGATTAGAGAGAAGACATTTAACATACAAGTTTTCTGACATAAATGCTACAAAGTTAATCAATTGTTCTAATAATAGTCTGACTTAGCTTCAATATTTGAGGAAAAGTGCTACTGAAGTGTTCTTTCCAAAGGACACAGCCTCATGCTTTTGCATTCACACAACAAAGTTTCTTAACATTCAGATCAACTTTTTGGCAAAACTTTGTGGAAAGGAAATACATTTCACAAATGGGCCACAGTATCTCTGGCTGATGACCTCTCATTGTGTGTTCGAGTATTGAAGTATCAAGCCAATCAAAACAGATTAAAATAGACTTTCTCGTATGACAATTGCCTGGAATCTTAAATTATCTAGAATAAAAATTCACGTATTTAGGCTGATGGAAGAAAAGTACTTGTGAATAAATGGGCAAAAATAAGTAGAATTTTGTTTTGCTTCGTTTTTTTTTATCATTTTTTTATTAGTGAAACACCATGAGGTACAGTTATAGACTTATAAATTTTTGTGCTTGGGTTTCAGCTATACAATGATCAAGTACCCATCCCTCCACCAGTGCCCATCCTCCCCCACCACGGGTCCCAGCATCCCTCCCACCCCCCATCCCCCCCGTCCCACCCTGCCTCTGTGGCAGGGCATTCCCCCTTGTTCTCTCTCTCTCTTCTTTTGGGTACTGTGTTTTGCAAGAGAGGCATTGAGTGGCAATCATGTTTGGTCTATAGACTACTTTTAGCATGTCTCTCCCACCCTCACAACACACTTATTTGGTGCTCTCTTCTCTATCTGAGCTTCCTTTTCACTTAGCACATGTGGCTGGCCTTCAAGTCATGGAGCAAAATTCCTGGTACTAAACTCAGCCATTCCTGCGTGTTAGTCTCCCGTTTTGTTGCTTTATGTTCCCCAGATGAATTCAATCTTTCTGTGTCTATCCCACTCTTTCTGACTCATTTCGCTTAACATGATACTTTCCATGTAGTACCACTTGTATGTAAATTTCATAACTTCATCTTTTCTGGGCTGGAGCGATAGCACAGCGGGTAGGGCGTCCGCCTTACAAGCGGCCAACATGGCCATTCTGAGTTCGATTCCTCCGCCCCTCTCGGAGAGCCCGGCAAGCTACCGAGAGTATTCGATATGCCAGACACAGTAACAACAAAGTCTCCAATGGAGACATTACTGGGCCCTCTCGAGCAAATCGACGATCAACGGGAGGGCCTTTACCTTTACCTTACCATCTTTTCTAACAGCTTAAGTAGAATATTTTAAAGGAACTAATTTTGTAATTCTAACAATATGGAGAAAATCTGATTTTCGGAACAGTAAACTCCCTCCTGGGAAAGACTAGATTGATTTCGGTGGGTTTAAAATGTTATTAAGCCTCTTTCTTGTGTGGGGGAAGAGATACCCCAGAGAACGTATCTAAGTTAAAATAAAGTGGATGGGCAAGAAGTTACTGGGGTGGGGCCAGTTTGGTCTCAGCTCGAAGAGTTTGTTTTCAGGGTGAAGACAATTGGACAATAGAGGTGCATAGAAAAGGGCCACTGGTAACACCAGTAAAGAAATTTGGAGGTAGAGCCCAGCCCTGGAGCAGGTTTCGGGAAAGTTTGCTGTGCTCTGGGACCAACTCTCTTAGCCAGAGCTCACCAGGGCTTAGAGGATACTCATTGGAACCAACAACTCCTACACTCCCTTCTCAGCTGGGCAGTGTTTTAACTTGAGACTCTGACCGACCACATGTGCCCCTCTGGATCTAGGTGTCCCTGTTTGTAATATGGAAGAGCAACACTTCCAGAAGGTGCTATGAACACTGAAGAGCTCATACCCCATGAGGGAGCACTCCCAGCTGGTCTGTGTGGCCTCTGCCATCCCATGGGGCCCAGGCTGGTGTTAGTGCTCTAAAATGAACTCACTGGAAATTCCTAATCATTTGAAACAAGGAGCCAATTTTTGCATCTTGATCCCATTCTGGAGCAGGTCCCTAAATATCAAGCATTTAGAATAAGGCTTGGCCCATGGGTGATGCCAGCTGCTTCCCTGCCTCCCACCGCATTTTAGGAAGATTTCCAGGTCTCAGACAAGGTAGTGCATTAAGGAAAAGAGGCAAAGGTGGATTTGAAAGAGATGCTGATCAGTATGTACAGTCCTAGTGACCCCCCCCTACACACTGGCAGGATGAAGACACAGGCTTCCCAGTGGCCCAGTCATATCTGGACTCATTTACTTGCTGTTTCGATAAAACTCTATAGGCAGCTGAAGCAAGCACTGAGAGACGTCTTTAAGAATCAGTTTTGGTGTCTTGCTGGTAACACCTGTGACAAGCACATTGATTCATTACCTGCAAACAGACAGAAAGGATTTACTTAAAGACTCTTCATTTTCTAAGTATAGCAGGTTCATAAATAATATAATTGCAGGGTGTAAGAGATAATACAGAGGGCAAGACACTTGCCTTGCAAGCATCCTACTTGAGTTCAATCATTGGCCCCACAAATGGTCTCTGAAGCCCCATCAGGTGTGATCCCTGAGCACCAAGCCAAGAAAAAGTCAAGAGCACATCTGCATGTGGCCCCAAACCAAAGTAATATTCTTGCGTCTAACATCACTCTTTTTAATACTGAGAGAAAAGAAAGAATCTCACCAGCTCCACTACCTACGTAATTGGCACATTCCCATGTCTATTGATTTTTCTCAAGGTCTCTGGGTTCCTCCCATAATGGAGAGGGGTGAGGTTTATTAAGAGGTCTCCCTTGTTCCAATCCGTGTGTGTGTAATGCACTGGGTATTTGAGGGATGTCCTGTTTAATGTTGGACATGCCTTAGTTCTGAAGAGAGTCAGGACATTGAAACTCTGAATGGGAATCAAGCTGGAAAATGAATAAATGAACTCAAAGAAGTTTTATATAAAAATTGTGTGGAGTATTTGTTTAGAAGCTTGGTACTGCTTTTATGACTAGAAATATGCTGTAGGAACAACTTAGCTCTTCTTATCAAGCAGCCTAGGGCCAAATTGTTTCATTATATATTGTCTTGTTTATCATCAGTTTCCAAGAACCGATCAATGGTAAGTGAGGCCTTACTGTACTTCGAAAATGGAGCTCACCACAGTATTTCTCAGGGCCTAAGGCAATGGAAGTCCATGTGCTTTTTGTGCCTAAACATGAATGTTACTCATCAATTCAGCACACTTTTAAATAAATTATTTTCTTGTAAAATATACCTTCCAAAGATCTGTAATGCTAAAGCACAGTTCAAAATTCCTTTAATTTAGTAAAGAAGGAAAGAAATCGAGGGGGGAGATAAGAAGATGAGGACAAGAAGTAACAGGAAAGCAGGGTGAGGGCCCCGGGTACATCAGGAGTGTGGAGGAGCGCAGAGCTTATACCCAAACTACAGACTCAAGAACACTGGAAACTGAGATCCAAAGCACCACCACCAAACTTGAAACTGTGCCCATCAAGAAGTCATGCTAGTGGAGAGAAAGTGACCCTGGTGGTGAGGCTGATGCTAGAACATTCCTGTGTCTAAAACTCAACTATCAAGAACTTTTTAAATCACTCTTCCTTAGTTTAAAAAATAAAATAAAAATAAATAAGATTCCTTTCATTTGTCAAAGTTACTCCTATTCCTATGTGTTTCAGGCTGGCCTCCAATGTAAGATACAGCCACACTTCACTCCTGTAACCCATAAGCTCTTGACTAGCTGGGCCCTCGGGGACACATGACCCAGTGGGGTGACCACTATCCACAGGACAAACCTGGGGAACACCCTGCAGAGTCTGGAGCTGGGACTGAGCTATTTACTGATGTGAAGTCTCAAATACTCAAAACAAAATCCGGGAAGTAATTTGCTATACAGAGGTGCCCCTCTTCTTTCTCAGATATCTTTTCTCCTAGGAAGAAGGGAATGGCTGGAAGGGGTCCAAATCGGGACCCCCCTCAACCTAGATGGAACACTGTTCCTGGAATCTTGGCTACCCATTCAGTATGTAATCTCAAGCATCAACTTATATGAGGTAGAACTTCATCTTTCTTCCACTACACAAATCGAAATTATTGTGCAATGGTCTTCCTTACAGAGAAATGCAGATTTTCTGGAGTCAAAGTCAAATCCTCAGCTCTGATCCTGACTACCACTCTTCCATCTCCTGTCCAGCCCTCCAATTGCCACCCTCTGGCCCAGCCAGCAATCTCCCCACTTCCATCTCAGCTCTGCCCCCTCAGCTCCCGGCCCAAGCCCGAATATTTTAGAGGAACTGAGCGCTAACCCAGTCCCCAGAGGCACTTTCTCCAGGAACCGAAGGGTTAATTTGTGTTGTTATGCAACTGACCAAAATAAAAAATAACAACAACAACAATAATAATAATGGGGGAAACGTGGCCATCATAAATATGAAGGTCCCCAGAAGAGAAAAAGAGAAAGAGGTACCACCATGCCAATATAACCCAGCAGTATTCTAAATGCAGCCTTTTTTAGAACTTTTACTGGTGGTCCAGGGAGCTTTTAGAAAATCACTTTTCTCTTGCTGCCCTTTGTAGCTCACAAATATTGATTTGTATTTTTGAATAGCAGTGAAAATAATGCCTTAGATAAGCATTTACTCACACTATTTTAGAAAGTTGGGAGCCCACCAAACTTACAACTGTGGGGCTAGGGTCCCCTCTTTAGACACTTAGAAAGTAGGGTATGAAATCTTGACTTCAGTCTCTCTCCTCTGTCCTCTACCCTTCTATTTCTCCTCTCCATTCTCTCCATACAAACACTATAAAAAAAACAATAAGAGTGTTGAAGTACAAGGTTTGGGAATCTCCTAGATAATCAAGTCTATCACCCAAATTTCAAGCTTGAGTAAATGAAAAGGTGTGGGTTGGCATGTGACATGCCCAAGACCACACGAGCCCCAGAAGAAACATTCCATAGAAACCAGTGTCCATGGTGTGACTGGTCACTTCAAGGGATCCATCTAGGATTAACAGTTGATGTTTTCAGAGCTCAAACCCTTCAGGTAACCAGCATAACACCAGAAATAGTTCTCAAATAGGCGTTAATTTTATTTTTTAAAAAATGTCTGTCACTGTCACTGTCCTCCCATTGTTCATCGATTTGCTCGAGTGGGCCCAGTAACATTGTGAGACTTGTTACTGTGTTTAAAAAAAAAGGTATTTTTTTAAAAAGGTATTTCACATTAACAAGAAAATAGGTAAGGTAAGGTAAGGTAAAGGCCCTCCCGTTGATCGTCGATTTGCTCGAGCGGGCCCAGTAACGTCTCCATTGGAGACTTTGTTGTTACTGTGTCTGGCATATCGAATACTCTCGGTAGCTTGCCGGGCTCTCCGAGAGGGGCGGAGGAATCGAACTCGGGTCGGCCATGTTGGCCGCTTGTAAGGCGAACGCCCTACCCGCTGTGCTATCGCTCCAGCCCAACAAGAAAATAAATGATATAATAATGAAACACTAGGAGATGACCAAGGAGAACACATGAGAACTGAGTTCTGACCCTATTCTAGGATATTTCCATCACATTCTATAGTTAACCTTGGACAGGAATTGCTGGCAGACCTCAGTAATTCAGCTGTGATCACTTTCAGTGCATTTGAATCAGCTGAGACAAAGGCAGGTAAAATCTTCTGTTGGATTCAAGCATTATCATAAGAAAGAGACTAGAGTTGGAGTGAAGGAATATATATTTTATTGAAAAAAATGTTGACCGTCATTCATTAATGTACCATAAGCATGTGACAACTTAAAACACCTCAAGTGCAAAAGATGAGAACAAGATAATATTCCCATGATTAGTGGACTGTCAATTTTAATATGGGAAGTCAACAGACTCTATTTATATTCTTTGTTGGGTCTCAAACACAGGATTTCTAAAAATAAACTTTATTAATCAACTATGAATTTTTTAATTCATAGCAAGGCCAGTAAGACAACCAGGTATCATCTATAAAAATGCTACTTAAGAATAGTTCATAATATTTAAAACAATGAAGGTGTCTACAAGGCAGGCATCTGAGTGATGCCTTATATTAACATGAAAGGCAGGCCACAGTGTAGGATATGTCTGCAATTGGGGCTGTAGTACAGAGCCCCTTGTATCGATAACAAGGGTTCATACCCCTCTTCCTTGGAGCACTCACTCATCTGGCCTCTGCTGGAGCACTCCTGATCATCCTTAAGTCAAATTTGAGCCTCTGCCTGATGAAGCAGAAAAGCAAACACAGTGCATGGGGTTTTACAAGAAGGGAGAGGGCCCCACATCCACTGGAGTACAAGGAAGGTGGCTTCTACTACCTCAGCCTTTATAGTAGGTAAGGTAGGACTAGAAACTTCTTTTTCATGTGTGTGTGAAGTAAAAACAGATTTTATTTGTAAGTTTTGAGGAAGGGGAAGGAGAGAGAGAGAGAGAGAGAGAGAGAGAGGAGAGAGAGAGAAAGAAAGAAAAGAAAGAAAGAAAGAAAGAAAGAAAGAAAGAAAGAAAGAAAGAAAGAAAGAAAGAGAGAGATGGAATACCATATTCAAGAGAAAACACAGGCTTCTGCAGAGTGGAGAGGTGGCCCCATTATATACCCCAGCATTGGATACAAAAATATGAAAGTCCACATCTCAAGAGGGAAGATGCAGGCACCACGTGTGCTGGGCAGCAATTCATGGGCATGGGCAGCACATGGGCTCGGACAGCACATGTGCACGCTTCCTTTCTCTCAGAGCAGAGTCCAGCCTTCTCTGGGTCTGTGCTGGCGCCAGGGGAAGGTCTGATGAGACCTTAGTTCCTGTGTCCAGAATGTGGATTCTGGCAGCCTTCGGGCTAGTGGATTTAATTACTTCCCAAGAATCCATTGCTATAGGGGGTCCTTCCCTACCAGCCTGCCTGCTTCTTAGCCCTCCTCCCCCTAAAGATTTCAACACCTTAAATTTTTAGGGGGGAAATGGGTGAATGACCATCTTCTTGAGTTTCTTTATGGGGCTAGAAATTTCTATTTTTGTCTATTTCTTGAAAATCAGAAATTTCACACCACAGAGACTGACACACATAAAAAAAAAAGAACAAGAACTGCCAGTTCTGGTGTGGATATGGGGAGAAAGGGACTCTCTCATTGTTGGTGGGAATGCCAACTGGTCCGGCCTTTTTGGAAAACAATATGGACATTTCTTTAAAAAAAAACCTAGAAATTGAGCTTCCATAAAGCCCAGCAACACCACTTCTGGGAATATACACCAGAGATGCAAAAAAGTACAGTAGAAATGACATCTGCACCTGTATGTTCATTGCAGCACTGTTCACAATAGCCAGAATCTGGAAACAACATGAGTGTCCATGAATAGACGACTGGTTAAAAAAACTTTGGTATATCTACCAAAGAAATTTGGTACATCTACACAATGGAATACTATACAGCTGTTAGGAAAGATAAAGTCATAAAATTTGCTTATAAGTGGATGGTCATGGAGAGTATCATGCTAAGTGAAATGTGTCAGAAAGAGACAGATAGACATAGTATGATTGCATTCATTTGTGAAATATAAAATAACATAATATGAGACTAACACCTAAGGACAGTAGACACGGAGCCAGGAAAATTGCTCCATGGTTGAAAGCCTGCCTCATGAGCTGGGGAAGAAGGCAGCTGGCATAGAGAAGGGATGACTAAGTCAGTGATGGTTGGAGGGATCGCTCAGGATGGGAGTTGTGTGCTGAAAGTAGATAAAGCCCCAAACGTGATAGTCTCTCAGTGTCTGTATTGCAAACCATAATGCCCCAAAGTAGAGAGAGAGAGTATGGGGAAATTGTCTGCCATGAATCCAGGGAGAAGGGTGGTATTGTGGCGGGGGGGAGAGGGATACTGGGGGAAATGTACACTGGTCGAGGGATGGGTGTTCGATCATTGTATGATTGAAACTCAATCATGAAAGCTTTGTAGGTGTAGCTCACAGTAATTCAATTTTGAAAGAAAGAAAGAAAGAAAGAAAGAAAGAAAGAAAGAAAGAAAGAAAGAAAGAGATTGGGTCTCAGGATAAACAGGGTAGGATTTTAGGGTGATCAGGACACCTGACCTTCGGAATGATGATGTGTTTTTCATTCATAGCAGGTCTTACGCACTAAAGATAAAAGGTATTAGGAACAGGGGGCTAGAGCAATAGTACAGTGGGTAGGGTGTTTACCTTGCACGCGACCGACCCAGGTTCGATTCTCAGCATCCCATATGGTCCCCTGAGCACTGCCAAGAGTAATTCCTGAGTGCATGAGCCAGGAGTAACCCCTGTGCATCACCGGATGTGACCCAAAAAGAAAAAAAAGGTATTAGGAACAGAGTGAGGGTATGACTATTTTTGTCTATTCTTCTTTGCATATTCAGTTTCAATATATTTACTGCCTCTATAAACAGAACTATTATCTCTTATCTAAACCAAACTTATCATACCCAGTTAATTTCTCTCTCTAGGGCCATGTCTGGTAGCTCTGTCTCTTTGGGATTACAGTTTCACAATGTCACATCATAAAGGTCACCTTCAAGATGGCGGCCGCATGGGAGCCTTGTGGACAGCAGGTTTGAGCCGGGGGTGGGGGCGGCAGGGACCTCATGGGAAGGGGGGGCGTAATGGGCCGTCCTTCATGCCCGACCGAGGTCACCAGCTGCCCCCCACGAGCAGCTCTCCAGCATGGCCATGACTCCAGAGCACAGAAACCAATCTCTTAACTATCTAACTTTTTATAGAAATACTTCCAGGGTTAATAAGTAAAATAGCAGAAATCCAGAACCGCGTGGCTGCTATCGCGGCCGGGCGACATCATTTTATTCTTAAACCCATTTTATTCTTAAACCCAGCTGTAGAAAGCAAATCATTTCACAACGCTTTTTCAGCATGTCTGATTGGGGGGTGGGGGTCGTAAACTCTAAACAATAATGGTGTATCTTCTATCGAAACAATGTATCTAGTCAAAGTAGATAGAGTATTAACTAGAACTCATCTGCCTCACAGGAATTGGGAGGGGTGGGAGGTGGGGTTCTATTGGGGTTCACGATTAAAAATAAGTATTGGTAAAGGGAAATGTGTTTGATATTTACATGACTGAGACCTAAACCCGAAAGCTCTGTAACTTTTCCCACAGTGATTCAATAAAGAAATAAATTATAAAAAAATAAATAAATAAATAAAGGTCACCTTCTCCAGGAAGTCTACTGAGACTGCCTCCATCATCAAACCCCTCTCAAACTGAACTGTAATTCAATTTTATCATTCATTTACCTGTGTTCATTTCCTACAAGACTGTGACAGGCTCCCTTATGCCAGGGGTGATGTCTTGCTTGTGATTTATCCCCAGGATACTACAGAAGACTCTGTGGAGGAACAGGTCAAGAAACACTTATGGATGAATATACAGTAAAATGATAGTAACAATTCTGATAGCTAGAATGAAGATTACCCACCCTTCATCCTTTTCTCCTATGCATCTAAGCCAACTCATTCAAGATCTTTTAGAAAATGCTCGCTGGAAAATGACTGTGAACAGTGGATTCCTTCTCTTTCTCTCCTTCCTCTTCCCTCCCCTACATGCTCTGCTGTTCTCCCCTCTCAGCAGACAAGTGCTCTTCCAAATTATGATATGATTGAAGCTTGAACCTCACACCTCCAATTCGTTGACATGAATGTTCTGAGGTAAAACATGAAAATGCTTAAAGTCACCAACCTCACAATGTGTAACTAAGAAAGAAGAAGTTGGGTTGGGCCAAAGCTAAACATTCCCAGGACCTCCTAGCTGAGAAGAATCAGTTAAATTTTAAATTAAATCAGACAAATCTTTCAGCATGGTACTGTGAACTAAATAATGTATCCCTACCACCACCATCAAATTTCTAGGTTGTAGCAGCCTCAATAATGACGGTATTTGGAAGATGATTAGTTTTAGATGAGATTATAATGGTTGACAGCAGTATCATCCTAAGCAGAGGAAGGGTCTAGAGCTCCCTCTCTCCTCACCCAGTTAGGACACAGCAAGAAAGCAACCATGTGTAAGCCAAGGAGACCCTCAACCCATCCCAATCCGGATGGCACCCTGACCTGAGAGTTCCCTGGTTCTGAGAAGTCATTTGCTATTGTTTAAGTAACTCAGTCCAGTGCATTTTGTGATAGCGGAAGGACTAAGACCCATAGCATCTTCCTGTCATCCTGCAAATCCAGCAGCACAGGGCTCCCTCCCTCCACTCTGTCCAGATCCACTCTACAAAGAGCATCCCATGGCTCCAACACTACTCCATGTCTCCGGGGAAGAGAGGTGAAACTTCATGTTATTCTGAAGTTATTTGATCTTTCAAGTGCAAACTGGCAGCCTTACAGCCTTCCACCCCCTCCCCCCCACGTGCTCCAGCCTTGGTCAACCCCACCGCATTCTTCTTCAACCTTGCAGTCAAGAGCGAGCCCCTGGACTGTAAGTCCTTCGAGTTGTTTGCAGACAATGTTCCAAATCCAGCAGAGAATTTTCATGCTCTGAGCACTGACTTTGAAAAAGGATTTGGTTACCAGGTGTCCTGCTTCCAGAGAATCATTCCCGGATTTATGTGCCAAGGTGAGGACTTCCCCTACCACCAATAACAAGTTCATCGGTAGAGAGAAGTTTGATGGTGAGAATTTAACCCTGAAGCAGCCGGGGCCTGGCATCTTGTCCATGGGAATTGCTGGACCCAACACCAACCATTCCCAGTTTTTCATCTGCAGCACCAGGACAGAGGGATTGGATGGCGAGCATGTGGTATTGGCAAGGTGGAAGAGGGTATGAATATTGTGGGGATTATGGAGCACTTTGAGTCCAGAAAGGACAAGGCCAGCAACAAGATCACGATTTCCGACTGTGGACATGTCTAAAGACTCTGAATGTCTCAACCACCAGACCATTCCTTTCTTCTGCAGCTCAGGAGAGTTCTCTGTCTCCCACACGCTCAGAACAGCTCTGGCTCCCTGCTTTCCCTGCAGTTCTCTCTGTTCCACAGTTTCCTACCCCCCCCCCCCCCACAGTCTAGCTGAATTGCAGAGTTGTTTAAGTAAAATAGATTAAACTAGCCAGGGTCTATCCCTCTCTTTCTGACTCATTTCGATTAACATGATACTTTCCATGTAGTACCATTTGTATGTAAATTTCATGACTTCATCTTTTCTAACAGCTACATAGTACTCCATTGTGTAAATGTACCAAAGTTTCTTTAACCAAGACTTACACCCAAGAATGGCCGAGATTAGTACCAGGAATTTTGCTCCATGGCTTGGAGGCCAGCCACACAAGCTAGGGGAAAAGAGAGCTCAGATAGAAAAAGGAGCACCAAATAAAGGGTGTTGGGAGGATCCTCCTCCCAGGATGGGAGAAGCATGCTGAAAGTAGACTATAGACCAAACATGATTGCCACTCAATGCCTCTTTTGCAAACCACAACACCCAAAAGGAGAGAGAGAACAAAAGGGAATTCCCTGCCACAGAGTCAGGGTGGGATGGGGGAGATGGGGGTGGGAGGGATACTGGGATCCGTGGTGGTGGGAAATGGGCACTGGTAGAGGGATGGGTATTTGATCATTGTATAATTGAAACCCAAGCACAAAAATTTGTAGGTCTACAACTGTACCTCATGGTGTCTCACTAATTAAAAAAAATAAACTATCCAGGGTCAGAGAGATAGATAGATAGTACAGCAGGTAAGGTACTTGCCTTGCACATGGCCAATGTGGGTTCAATACCTAGCACCCCGTGTAGTCCCCCGAGTGTGCCAGTAGTGACCAGGAATAAGCCCTGAGCACAGTTGGATGTGACCCAAAACAGAAAAACAAAGAAACTAGCAATAGTGACCCAAGTTTTAATGACTAGGCACCAGGATTTCCTACCTGTATATGTTTCCAATGAGTGGGACTGAGGGAAAATTTATCTTTTGAAGGAATCACTCAGGTATCATACTGATGGTGCTGAGAATCAGATTCTTGGTTCTTCCTTATAGGTTTACAAACAAAGCCCTAAGAGCCCCTGTGTCACCTGTAAGTGTTATGAGAAAGAACTTGATTGATAACTTCTATCATGGGCTTATAATTCCTTGACACAGTCTGCACCATCAGGGTCCAGGGTCACCTGATGATTGGAATCCAGCTTAGACATAATTCAGCAGAGGATCATGACAGAAACAAAGGCTTGAACTCATTTAGTAGTATGAGTTCTGGCAAATATTTATTCATATATCCAAAATTAGGTAGTTCCCCAGGCAGGATTCTCTGGGGGAAAAACAAAACAAAAAGGTGACACTGATAGGATGCTCCATGCCCCCAGGCACAAGGGAGGTGCTGAAAGGGGCTGAACCGATCCTGACAACAGCTCTTGGTGGACATTCCTAGCCATCCCCAATACCCCATTCTCCTCTCCCTCTGGCCAGGGAAAGACAAGTATGTCTTAGACACTTGCCTTTGGGGGCTGAGAGACCTTGAGACTGGATCTGTCCAATGAGTTGACAAAGGTAACAAGAGCTTTAGTTTCTCTTCTGATTTTTGGCCACCTCGAAGTCCATGTGTTCCAGATGGACAGCCCAAACTCGGTGGGCACAGACATCAACCCACCATGTCAGATATAAACTAAGATTAGACTTCGATAGCACAGCGGGTAGGGCGTTCGCCTTACACGCGGCCAACATGGCCGACCCGAGTTCGATTCCTCCGCCCCTCTCGGAGAGCCCGGCAAGCTACCGAGAGTATTCGATATGCCAAACACAGTAACAACAAAATCTCCAATGGAGACGTTACTGGGCCCGCTCGAGCAAATCGACGATCAACGGGAGGGCCTTTAGACTTCTATCTTAAGCCATTAAGATGTTGGGTTTGGGGCTGGAGCAATAGTACAGCTGGTAGGGCGTTTGCTTTGCATGTAGCCAACCTGGGTTGGATTCCCAGCATCCCATATGGTACCCCAAGCACCGTTAGGAGTAATTCCTGAGCACAGAGCCAGGAGTAACCCCTGTGCATTGCCAGGTATGACTGGAAAAGCAATAAATTAATAAATAAATAGAAAATTTAAAAAACAAAGTTAAAAAAATTTTTTTTAAAAAAGATGTGTTTGTTTCTTGTTGCAGCCTCTCCCAATGAATCCACTCAGTTTGCTGACTAAACTTCCAGGCGACTCAACCTCAGCTATAATGCCAACACAAAAGGCTTATAGGAGGCCTTTGCTATCTAGAGCTATCTTTCAGGATGAACAGGGCTGCTGCTGCTTCCATAGTGGGGAAAATGAAGTGCCGTGAACTTTTCAGGTTATAGAAACACAATTCGTAGGGAGCTGAATGCACAAGCACACCTGAGTCCCTGAAAGCTAAATTAGCTTGGAAGAACAAGCCACAACTATTTAACCTATTCATGGCCTTGAACTTCATGAGAAACATCAACACTATCAAACCAATCGTTCGTGAAGTCCAGTAGTTTTTCACAGGTCATGACATATTTACTACCATTTTGTTGCCCCTCAAAGCCTACCCTCAAAAAAAAAAATCTTATAATTGTGATACTTAGGAGTATTACAGCAGACACAAGTTTGCAAATATAATCTGATCCATTTAGGATATTGGTCTTCCCAGTTAACGATTTTGAAATTTGAACACAACCCCGGAACCCAGAGCCTCCAACTCAGCCATGTCAAGCCTTGACCTATGTGGTGTGTTGTCTACTACTTGTCAGTGTCGCTACAAACACAAACCAGCTATCTCATCAGGTAAGTGGAAGGACTCTTTCTAATCCACACAAACATGGTAACCCAGACATTTCAGAATCCATCAATCATCTTTGTCAGTTCAGCAACTTTACTTGACCCTGGGGGTTCCCTTTATAACTCTAAATCCCCTTGTCCAGGTTCCCAGACTGGCTCACGTCTCCCTTGCTTCCCCTCGACCTCTCCTTCCTCTGCTCTTCTTGGTATTGGAAGGTCCAAGGGTTAAATCCAGCAAAGAGGAGGGGCAATCAGTAGCAGAATTCCAACTATAGGAAGGAGTTGAAGATCCCAGCATGGGCTCCAAGAACAAAGCAGGGGTCAGGTTTGGGAAGCCAAGGTAAATAAGTAATAATGGAGTATTCTGTAGCCTGGGCTACAAAACAGGGCTCTAGTCAATGAGACTGGGGTACACTTGGGAATAAGGAAAAAGGACATTACCCCGAGAATAAGGTAAAAAGACAATCATGGGAAAGGATGACAACAGCACTGGCAGCAAGACTGATGTAGAGTTATCAGAGAATTTCAGTTTTCTCTGTGGAGAGGTGCACTAAACCCCCTGACTTTCTATCAAGACTACAGTTAGAAGGCAACAGTTTGCACAAAACAAAAACTCCAGGAACCTCCCCCACCCCAAATGAGATGAGGAGATGAACAGATACTTTCCCAAAGAAGACATTCAGATGGCCAACCAGCATATGAAGAAGTGCTCACCATCACTTGTGATTGCAGAAATACAAACTAAAACAAAGAGATACCATCTCACATATCAGAAAGTTTATCAAAAGTCAGTGTGGGTGGTGTTGTGGTGATAAAGGAACCTCATCCACTATTGTGGGAATGTTGACTGATTTGACTTCTATGGGAAGCGATATGGAGATCTCTCAAAAAAAATAGAAATAGAACTCCCATACAATTCAGCAATACTGCTTCTTAGAATCTAGTACAAAAAAATTCATTCAAAAGGACATATGCACACCTGTGGTCATCACTGCATTCAGTACAACAACCAAGACATGGGAGTAACAAATAAAATGGATAAAGACATTGTGAAATATATGTATAGATAGATATAATGGGATACTAGACAGAATAAAGAATAAAATTATACAATTTGCAGCAACATAGATGAAACTTAGGCTAACTTGTTGGGTGAAGTCAGTCCAAAAGAAAGAGATAAGGGCTGGAGCAATAGCACAGCGAGTAGGGCATTTGCCTTGCACGCGGCCGACCTGGGTTCAATTCCCAGCACCCCGAGCACAGCCGGGAGTAATTTCTGAGTGTGGAGCCAGGAATAACCTCTGTGTATCGCGGGCATCGCGGGGTGTGACCCAAATAGAAGAAAGAAAGAAAGAAAGAAAGAAAGAAAGAAAGAAAGAAAGAAAGAAAGAAAGAAGAAAAATAGATACAAAGTGATGTCTCTCATGTGAGACTTAAAGATACACAGCTACACAGCAAAGGAAGCAACAAAGGGGCAAAGGCAACACAACTGGAAAACTGACCATTACAATTGAGCTGGGGTGAGGAGGCTGAAAGAAAGGGGTGTTGGGCTTTGGTGGAAAGAAAGTGGGTACACTGCTGGTAGGTGTGGTGTTGGAATTATGTATATGAAAAACCATTATTAATAGTATTGTTAATCACATAATCCTAATTTTTAAAAATGGATGAGTGGGGCTGGAGTGATAACACAGCGGGTAGGGCATTTGCCTTGCACACGGCCGACCCGAGTTCGGTTCCCAGCATCCCATATGAGCTACTGCCAGGAGTAATTTCTGAGTGCAGAGCCAGGAGTAACCCCTATGCATCACCATGTGTGACCCAAAAAGTAAAAAAAATGGATGAGTAAATCTGCACAGCATGCTAAATATCCAGGTAAATTTCCATTGCATGTATTTCTTTTACCAACAAATATGGCATACCTCCTTAAGAACGAAGGTTGGGGGGGAATAATTGTTGGGATAGAGAGGGTGCTATTATGATAATGATAGTTGCAAGGGATCACTTTGGATGGGAGATGTGTACTGAAAATGGGTAAAGGACCAAACATGGTGACCTCTCAGTATCTGTATTGCAAACCATAATGCACAAAAGGAAAGAGAGAGAGAAGAGGAAGAAGAAGAGGAGGAGAAGGAAGGGGAAGAGAAAGAAGGAGAAGGAGAGGGAGAGGGAGAAGAAGAAGAAGAAGAAGAAGAAGAAGAAGAAGAAGAAGAAGAAGAAGAAGAAGAAGAAGAAGAAGAAGAAGAGGAAGAGGAAGAGGAAGAGGAAGAGGAAGAGGAAGAGGAAGAGGAGGAGGAGGAGGAGGAGGAGGAGGAGGAGGAGGAGTGGGGGGCTGAGGAGGGGGATATTGGTGGTGGGAAATGTACATACACTGGTGGAGAGATGGGTGTAGGAGCATTGTATAATTGAAACTGGATCACAAAAGCTTTGTAACGGTATCACAATGATTCAATTAAAAGGATAATTTAAAAAATAACTAATGTGGTTGAGATCAGTATTCCTGATGATGGCAAATAATATCCTCACCCCCACCCCATGGCCCAAGGGGTTGCTCAAAGGTGGAATTATGTTCACGAGAAGCCATCATTAACAAGTATTGTAAATCACAGAATCTCAATCAATTCAAAACATTTTAGAAAAGGAATTTGTAGGAAATGACCAGGATCTCTGATTCTAGTTCTCTATAGGAAAAGGAAGAATGCTGCAGGCATGTGAAGTCAAACCCAGGTCACCAGGAAGAGGAGTTCCACTCGGGACATGGGCTCAGCCAAGATAGACACACCAGCATCCAGGGCACACCCTGGGGGTGATGAACAATGACACCACTCAGCTTCCTGCCCCCCACCCCCACCCCACCCCCATTCTGCTGAGGGTGCCTGCAGGCCACCAGCCAAAGCCACGCCTGATGCAGAAATGAAGGGCAACTTCACAGGGTGTTCTGGGACTGTGTGGCAGAGAATGTTGATAGGGATCAGAAGTGTCCTGTGGGAATTCAACTGCATTTAGGGCCTCAAGCATGTGAAGGATTTTCTTCCACTGTTCTCTATACCCACAGTCAAATAGTCCTTCCTCTTGAATGCCTAGACAACCTAGATCTGTTTGGGGATGGTTAGAAACCCCAAGTCTTGCTTCAGTATGGGCTTGCACGTGAACCTAGTCACCCCCACACTTTCTGCAATCTGAGGGAGCTGGTAGTAAGGAATGCTGGGCCTTGCAACCCCTTTCTTGTTTGCAGAAACTGAGCAAGCTTGGGGTCTGGGAAGGGTTCTCCTGCTTTGGCCCTCCCTTTCCTCTTAGAGCTGATTTGATTCCCAGGAGACCAGAGGGGCATTGCTTTAAGATGCTGAAAGCCCGGGGCCCTGGTTATAATTACTTTTAGCTTAACCATACACAGAAAATGCCTTCATCTTACTTCTCAAAAGTCAAAGCCAATGATACACTTCAGACCTCCCCTGGCTAATCATAAGGTCAACTTGCAAGAAGCTCTCCGCTCTGGGGGAGTTGGGGGATAGGGGGTAGGTGGGGGGTAGAACTCCTTGAGAGGACACAAAGAACACATTCCATTCTGCCTTACTCCGGGGAGTTATTCAAGGTGAACCCAAGGGCACCAGCCAAACAAGTCTATATTGCTCCAGGTTAATCTGAAAATGCAGGTGGTATAACCCAGATGAAATTCAAACCCTCATTTGTGTGTTAATGCCCTTTCCCACTGGGACCCCAGCATTATGAATGACGATATTATTTCCATCACAAGCAGCCCAGTTAACCAAGAGTTTCTACTTTGCAATTTAATAAACCCCTGACACAGTGACCAGTTAATGAAAACTGGAGCTTGAAGGCCCCATTCAAACACCTCCTTGCCTGCTCCCTAAGGCTAGTTATGGATTACACCCAGTTTTAACCATGAAGGCTTCAATCTCCACCAGCCTTCAAATTGCCTATGGCTGGCCATGCAAGAACTCCGGCGACACAGTGATTGAAGTCTGCTTAGAGGACAGAGCCCTGGCTAAGTCCAACACGGAAGGTATTACTGCTTCAGGAGGAAAACTGCCACACTTGGGGGTTTCCCATTAAATTATAAAAGGTGCAGGGCAAAGTGAAAAGAGATTTGAGGGCAAATCTCAGAGTTTGTGAAGAAATTCCTGCCAGTTCCGGGCAATAATGAGGAAAGAAATGAAAGAGAAGCCACATCAGGTCTCACCTGGGCATCAATCAGGAAATGAACGCACTTGATCACCATTCAACTATTTGTCATGAGGCTGGGGGACGTATACAAGTCAACAGTCAGGAAAAACATCTGGCAGAATGAAAACCCCATTTGGCGTGAACAGTAGCATATTTATCCCCCAAAGATTACTCAAAAACAGGGACACAGACAGCTGGACACTCATCCCCAGAGCAAGAGCAGGGTCCTCAGTGAAAAGCAGAGAGCTTGGTTTGGAATTCCAGCCCATACTTTCTCCAGTGATCCATGGAGATGAAACTGAATCAACTTCATTGTACACATGAGCTCCTGCCTTCCACCTCCTTCTCACCCAGGCCCTTATTTCTAATAGTCTCCTGCCTGCCCCCTTCCACTCCCATCTCCCTGCACATCTCTTTTCTCCTTCCTGCTGCTTTTTCCATCGCCCAGATGCTCATCGCGCCCTGGGTATCAGGACAGAGCCAGGTAGACAGTGAATTTAGGGGACAGGACCCAGACCTGATGAAGATATCCTCCAAACAACCCCTAACTCACATCCATGTGGAGTTGCTGGCCCCCACGGGTGATTAATGTGAGGCAAGGAGGAGAGAGAGATGGTCACTTTCTCGAGATCCACCTCTGCCACCCCAGGACCAGCTGGGAGGCTAGGATTGATAAAGTAGCCAGTCCTAGATCTTATCCAGGTCTTCGGGTCCCTTGTCCTTCCCACAGAAAAGAATTTCAGGAGGAGATAAGCAGTGAAGTAAAAAACAGGTTTTATTTGGAGGTTTTGAAAAGGGAAGGAAGGAGAAAAAGAGAGAGAAAGAAAGAGAGGGGAGGGGAGGGGAGGAGAGGGGAGGGGAGGGGAGGAGAGGAGAGGGGAGGGGAGGGGAGGGGAGGGGAGGGGAGGGAAGGAGAGGAAAGGACAGGGGAGGGGAGGAGAGGGGAGGGGAGGGGAGGGGAGAGGAGAGGAGAGGGGAGGGGAGGGGAGGAGAGGAGAGGGGAGGGGAGGGGACGGGAGGGGAAGGGAGGGGAGGGGAGGGGAGGAGAGGGCTATACTTAGAGGTTCTTCAGAGGACCAGGTGGTGGTGCTGGGGTTTGAACTTGATCTCATACCCTTATCATGGAATTTTAATTCTCTAAACTTCCTTTAATAAGTACTTTTCCTTTACTGCCTCAATGTACTAAATGCTACCCCATGAACTGAAACAGTTAATCCAGAATAAAATCACCTCCATGTCCAAGAAATCTAACTCATTTCTTAGAAACTAACCCACTAAGTACTACATTAATCACTTGTCATGTCTTCAAAACTACTATACTCTGTCAAAACACAGCCTACCATTTGATGCTAAACAATCTGAAGCATTTATAACAATATAATGTATGCCTGCTGTCAAATTGCATATTTCACCTTCCAGCAATTTCCTTTTCTTGAGAACTTAGTTTCTCCTCCATGTGCTTTAGAATTGCTTGAATTCTTTAGATAATTCTTACAGGAAATGGAATTAATATTTAAAGGCATTAACAGTGTGATTTCAACAATCTTAGTAATAGCCAGGGTCCCCATAATATATATTATCTATCCTTTTAGTTGTCTTGTTTCCTTACCAAAAATACAATCAAGGAAAGCTGGAAAAAAAGATGTTAACTATAATAAATCACCCAGAAAGACTTTGGATTGTTAAATTAAGAGACAAAGTCCACAAGTGCCAAGACACAGAGTCACTTCTAGCTGGCTTTTTTCCTTTGCTTTTAAGAAAAAGATGCAGACACCCCCAAGTCACCGCCATGTAAACAACAGTCAACTTCACAGCCGCACAGCTAATCTCCAAAGAGATGCCAAGCCAATGCCACTCATGGGCACACTGGTCTCCAGGCTGAAAACTCTGGGTCACCCTCAGGAGGACCATGGGCCAAGTTCCCACACACAATCCACAGCTACGGTCATCCAATAGTCCAACTTCACTGCTTCATGACTAATCTCTCCACAGACAGGAAGCAGACAAAATTCCCAGTTACACCGTTTTTCAGGATGAAAACTGGGCTCTTCTGAGACTCTGTGTGAGCAGCCTTCCTCCAACCTCCTTTCCTGCCACAAGCCCCAGCAGACACAGCCACAATCTACAGTCACTGACTTGAGACCAATGCCCAGCTTCACAACTTTGCAATGAATATTGGAAGAGATGTAAGCCAAGTCACTGAAAAGCACAGGTATACTGCTCCTCAGGATGAAAACTCTGGGCCCTCTCTGGAGGGGTGGGCCAAGAATTGTCCCAATTCTACAAATCCTGGAGCTCCTGGAGCATGCAGCTGCATATGAGACCTTGACACCTCCAAATTACACAAAATTTGACATCCCAGTAGGAGCACAGAAAATTAGACAGAAAGTAGTATAGAAGCCAACTAAACTCAATAAACAAACAAAAAAATCCCAGAAGGCTCAACTAGCACCAAGCAGTTCAGTGAACCTTCACTGACTTTGATAACACCATTGTGAGATACAAAAATTTCACAAATTTTCTTTTACTATTTTTTGGAAATTCCATTTGCCTTTTTGTTGTAGCAAGTAATATAAAATAAATTACCTGTGCCTGCCAAGGGGCAGGCTTAAGGGTGAAGTTGTAAAACTGGGGACATTGATGGAGGGAAGGTCACACTGGCTGTGGGATTGGTGTAGGAATATTGAATGCTTAAAATAACCGTATTATGAACAACTTGGTAAACTATGGTTTCAAATAAAAGTTTCCTTTCAAAAAAAGATGAAAATGGATGGAGCTATATGGGGCTAGATTCCAGCTCATATCACAGGTCCTGTTGCCTTAAATCTATCTTTGCGTATAGATAAGGCTCAACCTAGAGCAGCTGTTTCTCCACCTTATGACTGAGGCCTTCTTCTGCCCTTGCTTCCTCCATGCGCACCCCCCATCCTACTGTGACTGCCACAGTAGGGGGGCCATACTATAATGTCATGGGCCCCCATCATGATTTTCACCTGTGACCTCCTTGGAATCCCTAGAGGGTCCATTGGATATATGACAACTGATGTAGACATGTGGGTTTAGAAGCCACGCCTCCATTTGTGAGGCCCTGATGTTTGACTGGATTCTGAAATTCAAAAATAAATTCTTAATGACTATGTGCCTTCCCCTACTAGTTAGTAAACTGTCAGAGTAGGTCTTAAACCAATAAGCATAATACCTAACTTTTTTTAATAGAATCACAGGGAAATACACAGTTACAAAGTTGTTCATGATTGGGTTTCAGTCATACAATGTTCCAACACTGTCCTCTTCACCAGTGTACATTTTTCACCACCAATGTCCCCAATTTCCTTCCTCCCACCACCCCTAGCCTGTCTTTATAGCAGGCACTTTTCTCTCTCGTTCTCTGTCTCTGTCTCTTTCTGTGTCTCTGTGTCTCTCTCTGTCTCTGTCTCTCTCTCTCCTTTTTGGTATTATGGTTTGCAATGCAAGGTTATCATGTATATCCTCTTAGCCATTTTCAGCTCAGTTCTTGCTCACAGCGATCATTTGCAACTATTATTGCAGTGGTAGTCTCTTCTCATATCATAAGTGCCCGTCCTACCCACCACTTATGGTATGCTTCCAACTGTGGGCCAGTCCTCCTGGCCCTCCTTTCTACCATCCTTAGGGTTAATACCTAACTTTTTTAATTGCTAATTTATTTTGGATGTTTGAAATTAAAAGCAAACCATGACTTAGGCCCAGGAAAAGGCAAGATCACAAGTTTGTAACATGGTACTTTGAATGTACTTTCTTAAAGTTTCGATGTTAGGAATGTTTTCAACGACTTATTAAAGCATGATTTTAAAATAAACTACCACAGGCACTCTAGGATTGGCTTTTTCCATTTAAATCTCTATTATCAGAATTTAACCTACAATCAATAGCAGTTCATACATAAGATGACTATGATCTCTATTTTTAGTGACACGTGGAATAATAATGCTTCATACCAAGATGACTGCCTTCTGATGACATATAGAATGTGCTTTCTAGTTTTGAGTACTGACCTAAGTTAGACACCTCTATAACCCAAATTGTGGCACTTCAAGTAACAAAGAAAGACTACTGATTAAATCAAAGTGCATTAATAAAAATGAGCTTATATAATTCTAAAATAAAAGAAAGTAAAATTACTCATGTCTAAATCTGCTGAAACTTACTATAAAATGATAATTACAATAAAAGATCTAGACCTTATCAACTCTTTCAAGTAAAAAAATGCTATTTCTGAGAAGTCGACTCTCTGATTAGTATGGAAAAGCTCTCCTTTACAAAAGCAGGATGGTGCTGAGAAGAAACAATGGAATTGAAAACCAGCATCCTGCAAGCCCTTTTAAGGCCATGGACCCAGGCAGAGTTATTTAATGATGTTATACCACCAGAGTGATGGGGTTTAGATATTCATGCAATTTCAAAATAACACCAGTAGTTTGCTCAGGTCAAAGAGTAATTATTTGGCCAAGCTAACTTCATGACTAGTGACCAAACTCACCAGTTAGGTCTTAGCTACCATTTTCTCCCATACTATAAGGAACACTACCCCTCTGGGAGAGTCTTATAAAAAATGTGTGTTTGCACATTCAAAAGAACAAAAGCAACCAGTGCTGGCGTGGATGTGGGGGGGAAAGGAACACTCTTTCACTGTTGGTGGGAATGTCCACTAGTCCAGTCTTTCTGGAAAACAACATGGACAGTCCTTCAAAAACTAGAAATTGAGCTTCCATATGACCCCGCAATACCACTTCTAGGAATATATCCCAAGGATGCAAAAAAGCACAGTAGAAATGACATCTGTACCTATATACTCATAGCAGCACTGTTCACAATATCCAATATCTGGAAACAACCCAAGTGCCTGAGAACAGATGGCTGGTTAAAAAAACTTTGGTACAACTACACAATGAAATACTATGCAGCTGTCAGGAGAGATGAAGTCATGAACTTTGCTTATAAATGGATAGACATGGAGAATATCATGTTAAGTGAAATGAGTCAGAAAGAGAGGGACAGACGTAGAAAGACTGAACTTATCTGTGGAGTATAAAACAACATAACATGAGGCTGGCACCTAAGGATACACGGGACAGATAGATTGCTCCATAGCTGGAAGCCTGCCTTATGAGCAAAGAGGAGAAGACAACTGGAATAGAGAAGGGATCACTAAGAAAAAGATGTCTGGAGGAATCGATTGGGATGGGAGATATGGGCAGAAAGTAGGTAAAGGACCAAACATGATGACCTCTCAGGGTCAGTATTGCAAACCATAATGCCCAAAAGTAGAGAGAGATTATGGGGAATCATGTCTGCCTTGGAGGCAGAGGGAGGGTCGGAAAGGGGGGATATACCGGGAATATTGGTGGTTGAGAATGTGCACTGGTCGAGGGATGGGTGTTGATCATTGTGTGATTGTAACCCAAATATGAAAGCTTGTAACTATCTCACAGTGATTCAATAAAATTCTTTTAAAAAAATGTGTGCTTGGCTCCTATGTTCATTGCAGCACTATTCACAATAGCACAAATCTGGAAAAACCCAAGTGCCAAAGATCAGACAATGGGATAAAGAAGCTATGGTACGTGTGTGTGTGTGTGTGTGTGTGTGTGTGTGTGTGTAAAATGAAATACTACACAACCATAAGAGAAGATGTAAGTTGTGAAATTTTCTGATACATGGATGGATATGGAGAGTATCATACTGAATGAAATGAGTCAGAAGGAAAGAAACAATGAATGATTGCATTCATTTGTGGGATATAAAGAATCACAGTAAGAGAATAATGCACAAAGACAATAAAAACAAAGGCCAGGAGGACCAGTACTTTGTCAGAAGTTTGCCACTATCAGGAAGCAGGGTTAGAGCAGGGAAGGACCTCTATGACAATGACAATGGGAAGTGAGCACTCTACATGAGAACGGGGTGCTGAAAGGAGGTAGGGTGGTTTTCGTGATATGCTTTCCATAACAGTATTGCAAACCACAGTGATGAAAGGTAAAAATGAAAAAGGAGAAAGTTCCTACCATAGAGGTAGGCTTGGGGGTGGGAGGTATATTGTGAGTATTGGTGGTGGTGGGCCACACTGATACGGAGACTAGTGCTTGATCATTGCACTCCTCAAACTCAAGCATGAATAACTTTTTGACTTTGCGATTCGTGGTGATTCAATAAATTTTTTAAGTGTATGCTTAGGAATCATTAATCCTGTACAACTAACGTGTAGCTTACATAGAGGTGAGGCGGTCTCAAATTCAATGACTCTTTGAGAGGCCAGGTAAGAAATTCAGAAAATTAATATCTTGTAGGTCGGCTCCACGGGTCAAGGAAAACAAAGAGAAAACTGCCTGTGTGGAAGAGGCTTGGAGATTCTATACCCAGACTTGATGAGCAGTTCTGACTCGCTTGAACAAATCAGAAAAACTAGGCCATCAGAGGGCTTGATTAGGGGTTCTCCCTAATATATCCTACGTATAGATAGAGTTAAGATGCAGACACATGGAAATGTGGTTACTACTAACTTGAAAAAAGTATCTACTCCTTACATCATCATTTTGACCTTAAAAAGCACTCATTCTCTCTCCTCTCTGTCTCTGTCTCTGTCTGTCTCTCTGTCTCTGTCTCTGTGTCTCTGGGTACCTGTCTCTCCCTGTGTCTCTGTCTCTGTCTCTCTCTGTCTCTCTCTCTGTCTCTCTCTCTGTCTCTCTCTCTCTCTCTGTCTCTCTCTCTCTCTGTCTCTCTCTCTCTCTCCTTAAGGTATTAAAAGTGATCATTTCATGAGAAAGTGCCTGCCATAGAGGCAGGCTATAAGGGAGGAATGTAACAGGAGGGAAACTGGGATCATTAGGTGGTGGGAAATGTACACTGGTGGAAGGATGAGTGTTGGAGCATCTATCACTGAAACCCGATTACGAACAGCTTTGTAACTGTGTATCTCATCATGATCCATTAAAAAATAATAAATATTTTCTAAAAAAGGAAAAAAGTAAAGACTTCTCTAAAGCTAAGCAACAAAAAAATAAGAAGTCAAAGAATTAACTCTAGTGAAGATATTAAAATTTCAAGTATAGTTTAAAAATTTGAAAAAAAGAACAGATTTTTTATAAGTCATATGAGGAAAAAGGAAAGGGGAAAATGAAGAAAAATGAAAGAAAAGAATGAAAATTATTAGGTATATCTTAACAAATATGTTACATCAATGATATAAACAGACTAAATGTTCTAGTTTAAGAACAAAGATGGTTAAATTAGATTTTTGAGTGAAATTAAATTTGTTTACAACTACATAAAATGAAAAAGCACAGAATAGATTGAAGTAAAAAGACAGAAGGAAATGGGTCAAAAAGAGTGAAAAATAAAACTATTATCAATCTGCTAGATATTTCATAAATTAAATGATAGATTTATAGAAGATATTATACCTAGATAGTTAAAAGAATATTATATAAACACACGCATGTAATTCACACACATGCACATATATCTATGCAGAGATACATGGCTATAGATATATACATATGAATTATGATGACATAAACCTTAAATAAAAATTATTTCTTAACACTGTGTTAAAGCAAAATAATAGTTTAACTTAACAGCAAGATATAATTTGAAACGGATTTATACACAACCAACAAAATAGACTTTAAACAGGGGCCAGGGAGGTAACTCAGTGGTAGAGCTCATGTCTTGTATGTGTCAGTCCTGGGTTCCATCCCAAGCACCACAAACAAACAAAAACAAACTAGGCCAGGGAGACCACTCAGGAGTTGGGGGCACATCCTTGCATGAGCAAGGACCTGGCATGGCCCCACCATAACACCTCCAGGTAGAGCCCTGGTGACCCCAGCACCCCCACCCTCAGCCGAGCCCCACCTGATAAAGTTGGCCAATTGTCACCACGAGTCACTCCCAAGCTCACTGAACACTACTTCAGAGGACTTCAACCCACCTCATCAAAAATGAAGTCAAAAGACTTACAACAAACAAAGCCAAAAAACTATAAACATAGGAGAAAAATTTGCTTCACATACTCCTTTAAGCAATTTATAGGTCAAGTGGGTATGTATAATGTATTATAAGGCTATAACAGACATTGACACTATAATCAAAATCTATTTAAGATCTTTAAGATACCTATAAATAATACTGCAACCCCAAATGGGAAATAGTAATTTATCTCAAGCATGCATGAAATATTTACAAAAATCGACAGTATATTGGGCTATAAAGCTAATCTGAAAACATTAAAAGATTTGGATTGTAACAGCCACTATGCAATTGCCAGGAATCAATACAGAGATAAGAAAAATATTTTGTGTAACCATCAAAGTTCAGATTACAATAAATTCAGTTACAGCAAAAAAGTATTTCTAGGGGGTATGGTGCCGCCAGCAGGTCAATCTGTACCTGCGAGGCGAGTGCATAAGCAGCCTCATGGTGCCTTCAGACTTCTAGATACCCCAAAATTGCTGCTGTGCCTTTGGCCAGACCCCAAAACCTTGGGGCAAATTTACCAAGAAAGTAAACGGCCAAAAGTTAGGTATGTGGGAGACACACTCACAAACCACCTCCGGCTCAGCTATAAAATTGGAGGCATGGCCTCTCTGGTTCCTGATTGAACTGCTTAATGGCCATGATCCCAGAGACTCAGAAACAAATCTCAAAACCCAACGGCTTTTGGCAGAAAGGCTTCCGGTCCCTGCAGTAGACTACCGGTGCTGAACCACCCCAGATGAGAATAGGTTTTGTGCCTTGGCCTGCTCCCCCTTGGCAGCTCAGTGGCCGCCATCCACCAGAGATCATTGGACAATCAGGTTTGGGCCCGCAGTGACAAGACACGGAGGGTCTCATGAGATGGGGGTGGAGCCGGCCCTTTCCTTCCCACCCCAACGAAACCCCGAGATGCCGCCCACGAATCGCCTCTCTGGCTCCTGATCAAGCTGCTTAATGGCCATGATCCCAGAGACTGAGAAACAAATCTCGAAACCCAGCAGCTTTTGGCAGAAATGCATGTGGGCCACGCAGTAGGTTACTGTTGCCGGGCCACCCCAGGGGGGAATGGGTGCTGTCCCTCCACCTGCTCCCCCTTGGTGGCTTGGTGGCCGCCATCTTCCGGAGGCCATTGGACAGTGAGGTTTGGGCCCCCAGTGATGAGAAATGCGGGACCTCAAGGGATTGGGGTGGAGCTGGCCCTTTCCTCCCCGTCCCAACGAGACCCTGAGTCATCGCCCACAAATGGCCTCTCTGACTCCTGATCAAGCTACTTAACAGCCATGATCCCAGAGACTCAGAAACAAATCTCAAAACCCAACAGCTTTTGGCAGAAATGAGTGTGGGCCACGCAGTAGGTTACTGGCTCTGGGCCACCCCAGGTAGGAATAGGTTTTGTGCCTTGGCCTGCTCCCCCTTGGCAGCTCAGTGGCCGCCATCCGCCAGAGATCATTGGACAGTCAGGTTTGGACCCATAGTGATGAGACACATGGGGCCTCATGGAATGGGGTGGAGCCGGCCCTTTCCTCCCCATGCCAAGGAGACCCTGAGTCGCCACCCACGGATGGCCTCTCTGACTCCTGATCAAGCTGCTTAATGGCCATGATCCCAGAGACTCAGGAACAGATCTCAGAACCTAGCAGGTTTTGGCAGGAAATCTCCCCAGATTTAATTGTTAAAATTTCAGAATTTCAAAATTGCGCAGCCACTACTGCAACCGTGCGATATCATATATTATTCATGACCAGCAATAGAAAACAAATTGTCTACTGCTGCCTTTTCAGCAGATCTGAGTATTGGTGTAAAATACCAAATAATAAGGGTGGGTGTGGTGTCGAAATGTTGAATGTGATCAAAATATAGAGAGAATGATTTGGAAATCATCTGCCCCACAGGTAGGGGGAGGGTGTGGGATGGGGGTATACTGGGGGTTTTGGTGGTAGAGAATGGCACTGGTGAAGGTACGGGTGTTTCATTGTATGACCGAGACTTCAACCCGAAAGTTTTGTAACTGCTCTCACGGCGATTCAATAAATAAAATTATTTTTAAAATGGGGGGAAAAACAAGTATTTCTGGTAGAATGAGCTGGTCTTACCAAATCTTCTTTAGGATTCTAATAAACAATTATTAGTAAGTGACTACTAAGAGTTCAGTGACAAAAATACCCTTTGAATTAATGTGGGGTGAGGGGGCAGCAATTTGAATTTAATAGACTACTTTCTTTTGGGGAGCATGGGAAACCATTTTCTCCTAAACAATTCACAGTGTTTTCTGATTCATTCCTTCTGCTTTTTCTAAGCCAAAATATTCCTTTCCACAGTCCAGCAAGATAGAGTAATCAGGACAGCTGGATTGTAAAACCCCCCTTGTGGGTTGGGTGTTTATTGAGTAGAAACAGAAAAGCATTCAATGTGGATCTTCTTTTATTTTTTATAAACTCAAAATCAAATATCAAGCACTGCTACCAGACAACAAAAACTGGGCACATGGATATCACATGTCTAATCCAGGCTAAAAGAGGGAATTTATAGACTAACTCCAATCAAATTTATTGATGAAGGCTAAGGAACTGCTATGTGGTATTTTTATATTTGATGTGATATTCATTCTTTCTTTCATTTGAAAGACATTCTGGAATTGAGAAAAGATGAGGGTGAGTTTAATGAGGAAATTCTAAAGCACTGTGGGAATACAGACTTGCTTCTGGGACTCTGTGGTCAGCAGATCCCTCCCGTTGTAACTAGACTCAGGAATCATCATTCTGAATGCAAAGATTATTAAACCATTTCTCTTGGTTTTTACACACGAAAAGAAATGAATTCAGACATCTGGTCTACCTTGAATAGATTTATCCCCCGGTGAAGTGAGTGTTCCAATCTTAGGTTAGGACAATATTTCAAATATTTTATAGTAGAAGTTTGAGGAAATGTTCATCCAAGGAGAGGTGACAGTATGGAATAAAATAAATTAAAATGGAGAGGGCAGGGATTTCACTCAGTGACAGAGTCTCTGTCTCATATGTTTAAGATCCTAGATTTGATCCCAAGAAGGAAAGAGGAAGGACAGGAGAGAGAGAGAGAGAGAGAGAGAGAGAGAGAGAGAGAGAGAGAGAGAGAGGAGACAGGAAGGGAGGGTAGTGGGGATGGGAGGAAGTAGATCATGAATTTCTAAGTGATTTCAAGTATAACTATGCCCTTGTGGTTCATTACTAAAACCAGACTAACAAGTTAGTCAGTGCATAATTAAGAAAGTGAACAGAATTTTTTGGTTTCTAGTCTCAGCAGAGCTACTTAGTTCTGAGCAAAAGCAACAGAGGCACTAATTTTCTGGCAATGTTTTTTTCAACCTTTCCATATCATAGTACACAGAGAACTTCTTTTTAATTTTTTGTGTCACATCCGGTGGTGCTCAGGGCTTAATCCTAACTCTGTGCTTAAAGATCACTCCTGGGGATGCTTGGGGGACCATATAGGATACTGGGGATCAAACTCAGGATGACTGCATGCAAGGCAAAAGTATCAGCTATAGTACTCACTATACCATTGCTCTGGTCCCTGAGTAATTATTTTTGTACAGCACACTGATCCCGAGTCAGGTAAGGCCTGCCCAAGTCTTAGGAGATAAATATCAAAGCTGCACACAGACCCCAGAGCCCACATTCAATAATTGTTCCATAGACATCTCAAAGTCAAACATTTAAAACTACTTCTTCATCTTTCTCCCAAAGTCTCCTCCCTCAAATTTCCTACCTCAGAAAATGACCACTGCATTCTTCACTCTGATAAACCAGAACTCCGGCTTGAACTATGGCTCATTCTATATAACCTTCGGTTCCTCTGAATGTGATCATGTGATCTTATTGAGAAACTGGATTCCTGCAATGTAGTGTTAAGTTGAATTCACATTCACTAGAGTAGGATAGTGTTACAAAATTGTTAATTTTGTAAATTAAGGAGATTCAGACATAGAGAGGCACTCAAAGAGCATTGCATGTGAACATGAAGATCAAGACTGAAGTAAAGTTTTGGCCAAGAAACCTCCAAGAACTGAAGATTGCCAATAAACCGGAACTGGCCAGGAGAATGGCGTGAGTCAGACTCACACACATCCCTGCCAACTCTGGTCCTGAACTTCTAGCCTCTGGAAGTGCCAGACAAATCATGAATTAGGAAACCAAGTTTGTGGTACTTTGATACAGCAGCCCTAGCAGCCAAGTGCACACATCTTGTTAACTACAACTGGCAAATCCTCTGAGCACTCTCCTGGCAGTCTGATTGGCTTCCCTGACTCATTGTTCCATCCTTCTCCTGGTCTCCTTCATCCCCTGCTTGGAGAAACGTGGTAGCCTACTACCTAGTCTTCCTTCCTCACCTCCTCTCCGCTATTTCCCAATAGCTATTCTCAGCCCAGTGACCCAAGTCATTCCACTACTAACCAAATGAAGTCATATTATCCTTGCCCCCGACTGATGTCCCGTACACCCGGAGCAATGACCATCCAGTGGCTAATAAGATCTGATTCATAGTATCACTCTAAGCTCACCACCTCTACTCTCCCCAAGCATCAGGGTATCTGGATTTTGGCAGGGCAAAATAACCAGTATGTGGACCACCACTATTGGTTCAAGGCCAGGGAGGCATGGTTTCAAATATCAAAGAGTTTGATATAATGATCAAACAAGGAGGAAAAGGGGGAGGGGTTCACCTGTCAAACTTTCCACAACCATGAAAGATAAAAATAGGATCAACGACAAAAACCTGTGTGCAAAGGCGCCCACTTGGACAGAGTTGCTTCACAAAAACTCCAGGTTCATACAAAATATTTTGGAACTAACTAAAATGAAAAACTATGACAATATTTATTATAACTTTCAAAAGAAGGATGCTGTGTTTGTTATTTGTGTTCTTATTTCATTGTACCATTTTCACTGAGAGTGCAAACAAGAGGTCTGCAAAGTCCATTAACTGGCAATTCGAAACGGAAACAGTAAAAAGCCAATAAACATATAAGACAAACGTGTTTAACCTCGCAAGTCTTCAGAGAAGCATGTATCTGAACAATCACAAAACAATTTCCCATACACTGGGTAGGATTGTTTAAATGATGTCTGATAAATTTCAGATCACTATATAGGGTGTAAAACTGGTATTACCTTTCTAAGGGGAAAGTTGGCATTACATAACAAAGGATTTTTAATTTGCATTTTGTTCTAGTGTAGATAATTTACTCCAATTCACCCACTGCGGTCTTGAACCTAAAAAACACCAGGATTAGAAGCCAGGTCTATCTGCTCTGCAGATCAGGAAGCTTTTGGGTTCTGAGGGGTCTATGGAGAAGAGAAGGGGCTCCAAGGAGCTGGAAATATGAATGTTAGATGTTGCATTCAATCAGAAAATGTTGAACTGCATATGATCTTTCAGAAAAATAGGGTGGAAAATGCTCCCACTGGAAGCGGGGGAATCTTGCTCTGACCTGCAGAACTCCTGGACTAGAGGGTCCCTGGTTGAGTGAGAAGGGCAGTGAGCATTTGAAACCCCAAGCACAGGCCACTTTCCACTCCAGGAGCACATTAGCAATTCACAGCACAGTGATGTGCTTAGGAAGGTTATCTTAACAAGAAATTTCCTGACACTCGCATGAATAAATGCATGTACACATCTGAATAGATTTAAGGATGCTCACTCTAGAACTCTTGGCTGAAAAGATCTTTAACTCGAGACACAAAACACCAATTACTTTGCAAGACTCCGGCAATTTCGCCTTATTTTGAAAACTCTCATCATAAAAGCAAACAGACAAGCAAGGCCTTTGCGGGCTTCATCTTCCCCCCAGTCAGCCAACTGCAGTGGGACTTTACAAGGTTAGTTGCCATCAATGGACAAGACAACTCTGTGATGTGAGCTGCTCTCCCGGAATTAATACATTTCGAAGTCGAGAGCCAGGCAAGTGGCAGTGCTAATCAAGCAAGTGACAGCATTAATCTCCTTTGGCTCAGCTCAAAATAGGATATGCCACAGGTGACCCCTGAGTCCTTCCCTCCCCTTCTCAAGCCATTAGCTGAACATCATATTTCTTTCTGTTGCCAATGCCGGTGCCGCCAACAGCACAGTTGAAACACGGGGAAGGAATAAGGTGCGGGGGGAACACGGTTGAGGAGAGCAGCTTATTAAGCCCACCTGGAATTCTGTGCTTACCTGTGGCTGAGTCTTTAGGACTCTCTTAATTTGCCAACAGTAAGAAGATAGCACCTGCCAATTACTGAGCTCACAGTACAGCAAGAGGAAGTGGTAAAAAGCATTAGTGCTTAAATTTAAATTGTGTGTTACAATGACCAGAGAGAGAGAGAGAGAAGCTTCTGCCCATGAAAATTTGGGGAAAATATTTAAATATGAATGAGTTTTCAGGGGTGGAAAAAAAATAGGTGTCACTATTCTATTTTGCCGTATCGCAACTATGACAAGGCACCACAAACGAACTAGAACTGCAGAATGACAAGATGCCAGATCTCTAGGAACCTGGACAAGCTCTGCCCTGAAGAAATAGTTTCAAAAACAAACCAACTATGAATGCATAAAACGTTCTCCGTAAACAAAGCTTCTGCTCAAAAATCTAGCAAATGCACACCTAAGACCTGTGCGCCTCTTAAAAAAAAATGCAGAAATGCCCTCCACCCTAATTTCCATCCCGTCAAGTTCCAAATGCCCCTTAAGTGGACAGTGAAATGACAGGGAATTTCCCTTGTAAATGTTCTTTGCTGCTAGTTGCAGTTAGTCTGCATGCCCTTCTAGCCAGCCTGATGACCTGATGGTAACCCAGAATTCTTTGCTTGGGTTATGTCCCTTGAATGTCTTGTAGCAAACAGGAATCTGCTGCAGAAGAGCTCCAGCTTCTCTTCCTTTGCCAGCATACAGCTCTGGTCAGACTGGGAGCCTGAATCCTGCATCTCTACCTCCCTGGCTTGAAAGGTTTCCTTATTTCCTCTCTTTCCTGGAGCTCTTGCTCTTTGGCCCGAGGCAATGCCCTGCCCTTACTAATCACAACTGCTGGCATGAGTCTCTGAATCTCCTCCCTTCAGAGGAGGAAGTTGGGGATGAGAATGCTTCCTCTCAGACCCTGGCACCTTGAGTAACCAGGATCAGGTCTCTTGGGAAGATGCTCATGGGGCTTTCCGACTCTGCCAAAGAGGCAGCCCCTCCCATGGGAACTCCTCACAGCTTGTTGGATAAGATGTGAACATCTAACAACTTTGTAACTGTGTATGTATCTCATGTGGTTTAATTTTTAAAAATAATAAAAATAAATTTAAAAAAGAAAAAGATGTGACCATCTAACCTAAGGATAATCAGTCAGCTGCCCAGCAAGCGACTGAGACAGAATCACAACCATGAGAACATGGGAGGACGTACATTTTGGCCAGCAATGTAAACCTAGATCTAATCATTGTATAATCAAACCCAAGCACAAAAAATTGTAAATCTACAACTGTACCTCATGGTGTTTCACTAATAAAAAAAAATTAAAAAAAAAAAAGAAGAAATGTAAGCCTAGGTGAAGTAAATAAAATGCAATGTCTGGCAAGATTTGCTGGACCTGTGGAGAAGTATAAAGCTGTTGAGGTGAGATTCAAAAGCTGAAGGACACCCCCCCCCACCCAAAGAAGAAATAAGTAGAAGAAAGACATAAAAAAAAAGGCACATTTACTGTCAATGAGGGAGGGGTCTTTCCTATTGCCTATTATTGTGGGTCCCATAACAAAAACCCAAATATTTCAATACAGATGAGTCCCTGTTCTTAAGACCAGCGAGACTGAGGCTTCATTAATAGCATTTTAATGATTAGCTTGGAGTAAAACCAGTGTGCAGTTAATCCATCTATGAGCACTCTTTACACAATTATTTGTATATTAGTAATTTAAGATATTTCCCTTTAAAAAGTACTATTTTGAAGAGTTAATAATTATACTTTAAGTTATGTTGATATATGTCCCTCTAGCCTGTGCAGTTCCAAGGACAGTATTAAAATCACTGCTAAAGCTCATATACCATAGATGAATTTCTCTAGAGATTTATTTTAAATAAAAGAAAGAAAAATAACAGAACTCGGTTATATTTTAACAAAGTCCCTGACATGATGGATGTTAATGATTGTCTTTGAGAGGCTGAATGTATAAACAGATGATGAAATGATTTTTTTTCTCAGGCTCACAACTTGAGCCCTCAGGCCAGGAAACCAACCTCTTATCTCCAGAATCTCTGTCCAACTTGTAGAAAGCCAACCTCTCTCTCCTGTGACAATCCGAGAGCCAAACAACTCTGTAAGAATCAACAAAAATAGCCATAACTTGATTAATAGCTAATTTGTTACCTAATTCTGGTCCCTCTAAATTTGGAGCCAATCCTAGAAATTCAAAGTGTAGCCCCAAACCAACTTCATCAGCTGGTCCCTTCATCCTGGTCCCCCTCAGATCCCACACCAACACCCCTCCACAGAGCACCCCTAGCCTCTTTTTCAACTCTAAGGCTCATTCACGCCTCTGCCTGCCTCTGTGTCTCTCTCTGCCAATTCCCTCATTGTAGAAATAAAGAATAAGTAGCCTGGGGTTCATTTGGTTTGTCTTTAACTCTTTTATCACACGTTTGGACATTTCTACAAATTCTTATAGAAATCAGCAGGGCAAAACCAGGGACGTGGCTAGCAGTATAAATGTGCCTTGCTTATGTGAGGTCCTAAGTTCAATAGTAGACTAAAACTAAAAACAGTTAATTCATTTCATCACACAAGGTGAGTACAGGTGAGGTGACCAGTCACTAGAGCACCTGAATGTGAGCATCCTGGATCTGTCCGTGGACCCACCAAAAAATGTCAAGTCTAAGTTCATTCTACATTGGGTTTGTGTATGAGTCTCTGGGAAAATTGTTCTATACTCTTTAGATTGCATGACTGAAACAAGAGTCCTTCCTCAACATTTAAAAATTATATAGTAAGATTTATAAATGAGTTTGGCCAATACATAGTTACCAAGTCATCCCATAAATGTCTTCTGTGTTTTTATTCTTCTTATCAGATATATTTCTTTTGAAGAGTCAATTTGTTTTCATTACATTAAAGAATGGGCTGGAGCGATAGCACAGTGGGTAGGGTATTTGCCTTGCACGCAGCCAACATGGCCAACCTGAGTTTGATTCCTCCGCCCCTCTCGGAGAGCCTGGCAAGCTACCAAGAGTATCTTACCCACACAGCAAAGCCTGGCAAGCTACCCGTTACGTATTTGATATGCCAAACACAGTAACAATTGTCACAATGGAGATGTTACTGGGCCCGCTCGAGCAAATCGATGAACAATGGGAGGAAAGTGACAGTGACACTAAAAAATTATGATTTACAAAGGTATTCATAGATAGAGAGGAGACCGCTATGACAATAATAGCTGGGAATGATCATGCCGAACAAGGTCTGAGAGTTAAAAGTAGGTAAGAGACATTCTTGATAACCTTTCAGTACCAATATTGCAAACCACAATGCCTGAAAGGAGAGAGAGAGAGAGAGAGAGAGAGAGAGAGAGAGAGAGAGAGAGAGAGAGAGAGAGAAAGGAGAAAAGCACCTGCCATAGAGGCAGGCAGGGAGTGAGGGTGGGGGGTTATGAAAGGGAACCTGGGGACACTGGTGGAGGGATGGGTGTTGGAATACTGTATGACTGAAATCCAATCATGAATAGCTTTATAAAAGTCAAAATTTTTTAATTAATTGATTAATTAAAAAGAAAAAAATTGAGTGTGAGACATGGATCAAGCTTTAATTTTTTATACATAGTTATTCAGTTTCCCCAGCACCATTTGTTGAAGAGGCTGTCTTTACCTCCTTTTATGTTCTCAGTAATTTTGTCCAAAAAATATAGTTAGCCATGTATATGGGTATTTATCCTTGAATATTTGATTCTGACCCATTGTTCATAGAGACTATCCTTATTTCAATAGCATGCTGTTTTAATCACTATCGCTTTATAGTATAGTTTTAAGTTAGGTAATGAGAAACCCCACAATTTCTTACTTTTCAGTGTGACTTTGGCTATTCGGATCTTTTACAATTATGTACAAACTTTATTGCTGGTTGTTCTAAGTCCTGGAAGAATTTCGTGTGAATTGGGGTGGGAATGCACTAAATCTATATAATAGTTGTGGTAGGCTGGCATTTTGACAATATTTATCCTCCAATCCATGATAAAGGAATATTTTTCCATTTCCTAAGGTCTTCTACCTCTTTCTTAAGTGATTTCAAGTTTTCATGGAGTAGCTCTCCCACCTGTTTTGTTAAATTGATTGATATTCTTGGACACAGTTATGAGTGGGATAGACTCTTTGACCTCTTTCTTCTATGATTCATTATTTACATATAGGAACGTGGATGATTTGGAAGTATTATAGCTAGCCACTTTGCTGTGTTGGTTTATTGTTTCTTAGGAGTTTCTTTGGTAACTTCTTTAGGGTTTTCTATGTATATTTTCATGTCATCTCCAAATAGCAATTAATTGACTTCTTCTTTTCCAATTTGAAAAGAAAGAAATTTGATTTCTTTCTCTTTCCTGATTACTGTTGCTAGAGCTTCTAATATAATATTGAATCTGAGTGTAGGGAGTAGTTATCCTTGTCTTGTACATGATCTCAGAGGAAATGCTTTGGTTTTCATCATTAAGAATGCCAACAGGGCTTGTCATAGATAGCCCTTACTATCTTGAGGAAGACTCCTTCTACCTCTATTTTGTTGAGGGTTTTTATCATGAATAAATGTTGTATCTTGTCAAAAGCTTTATATACATTGATTAATATGATCCTTTCTTTTCACTGATTTGGTGTATTATAGTAATTGACTGTATATGCTGAACCATCTTTGTATCCCTTGAATGAATCCCACTTGGCCTCAATGTATGGTTTTTTGGTGTGCTATTGATTTGGTTCGCTAAGATTTTGTTGAGGAGTTTTCATCAATGTTCATTGGGGAGAATGGTCTGAAACTTTCCTTCCAGAAGTGTTTCTATCTGCTTTGAGGATTAGTATACTGTTGGCTTTGTCAAAGGTACTAGGAAGGATTTCTTTTTCTTCAATATTTTGGAAGATCTTAAGGAGTAAAGGCCATAAGTCTGCTCTGAAGTTTTGATAGAAGTCACCAGTAAACCCATCTAGAATAGGACTTTTGTTTTGGGGAGATTCTTAATTACTGTTTTGATTTCCTTACTTGAGGTTGCCCTGTTCTGATTTTCTACTTCCTCTTTTTTCAGTTTTGGAAGATTACATAATTCTAAGAATCTGTCCATTTATTCTAGGTTCTCCAGATTAAGCATAAAATTGATTTATAGTAATCTCTCATAATGTCCTGAATTTATGAAAGGATGCTGTAAATTCTCCCCTTTTGTCTCTGACATTTGGACCTTTTCTCTTTTTCCCTCATTAATCTAGAAGTTTGTCTGTCTTTTTTATTCCTTTTAAGAACCAGCTCCTGGTTTTATTGATCTTTTGTGGGGTGAGAGCAGTAGTAAGATATACAGGGTGCTTGCACTTCCCATGGCCAATCCCTGAGCACCACCTAGAGTGATGACTGAGCACAGAGCCAGGAATAAACCTTGAGCACAGCCAAGTGTGGGCTGAAAACAAAACAAAAAAATCATTGAGTCTTTGTTTTGATTTCTTGGCTTCTATATTATTGATTTCTTTTCAGTTTTTTTACTTGTACTTTCTTCTACTCTGTTTTTGTTGATTCTTCTCTAGATTTTCGAGATGTGTATTTCCTTGGTTTGGGCTTCTTAAATTTCTTAATGCAGGTCTGCGTTTCTATGAATTTCCCCTTTAGCACAGCTTCTACTGTATCCCATAGATTCTGATAACTTGTACCTTCATGCTCAATAGTTTCAAGAAATCGTATTTCTTTCTTGATTTCTTCTTTGATTCAGTTGTTATTTAGCAGTAACTTGGTCAGTTTCCAAGTGCTGGACGTGTTCTCTTCTTTTTTTTTTTTTTGATTAATTTCCATTCTGATGATATTGTTGCCCTGGAGGTACTTTTTCCATATTTGTCAATTTATGTATGTTTATATTATGCCCCAGTATGTGCTCTATGTTCCATGTACATTAGAATAGAATGCTTTACCAGCTTTCGGGTGAAGGAGGGCCCTGTAGATGTCTAATAATACAATTTCTTCTAGATCCTCATTTGAGACTGAAGAGTCCATTAAGACAAATGAAGCTAGCAGTCTGGCAAAGGGGATAAAATCAAAAGCCAGAATCCAGTTTTTGAAACTGCCCATATCTTACTGAATCTCAGCCCACATACCTCAAAGACCCTGTTGTGGAGGTTTGAAGTTCTTGGCCTAGTGGTTGCTCAGAGTGGGCAGACCACCACTAACTGCGCCCCCCCAACACACACACGCACAAAGAGAAATGGGACAAGTGTGAAATATAAATGCAATAAAGAAAACTTTCTAGAGTAACAAAGCATTATGATTGCCCCATCCCTGACCAGCAAGTATTATTGCTCATGGAGGAAACGCTTCTATGTACTTGAGTACCTAGAAATTCAAACTCAGTAATCATAGAAAATAAGGAAAGGTCCCACAGAAAGGAATGGTCTAGCTTCTTGCACACTGCAGATTTCTGTGCCTGCCAAGGAGTAACCCAGGAACACAGACAGTTCTGGGCCAAGCACAGGCTCAAGAATCATGCTGCAGATCCCTGTCTACCAAGGTCCCTGCTTCTCACAACATGTCTCAAACCTGTCAGAGATAATCACCCAGGAAGCAGGAAGGTGGCATTTTAAATTTTAGTGACACTCTAATGAACAAGGTAATATTCTTGACAGGTACAGGGAAAGAGTCGCCACATGAGCGAAGCTGGCGCCACTCGGATCAACACGCACATGGCACCAGCTGGCAGGCCCGCTGTTCAGAGTCTCCTCAGAGTCCCCTCCACACATGGCATTGCTGACAGAGGTCATGCAGGCTGATTTGGCAGATGCTACACCAACCTCTCCCATGTCGGAAGAGGTAGCCTTGGCCTTGGAGATGGGGGATAATAGAACAATAGTAATTACAACAGGGTTCTGCCATTTTGAGCAACTATGCTTCCCCAGAGCTTAGAAATCCATCCTCCAGTTTGAGATGCGATCATCTCAGAGGAGAAGCCAAAGTACAAGGCAGACCCTCCGGGAGGCGCTTTTGCAAATAGTAAGATCTCCACTGTGGCACCCTTGGTTGATCAGCGGGTCCCCCGAGTGGCTCTCTGGAAGCCCCTGAAAACCCCCCAAAGTGCCTGGTGGGCTGCAGACAATTCAAGTCGCAGCTAAGTTCAGGGTCAGCATTCCACACGGAGGGCAGTCCCCCAAATTTTAGGTTGAAGTTTTAGAGTCTCACAATGAGATCTTGTTTGGAAACAGGGTATCTCTATACAAGCAGCAAAGCAGGGCACATTCGGACAGGGTCCTAATCCATTAGAACTGGGTTCCATATGGAAAGGGGGGATTTAAACACAGATGTTCTATTGGAATAGTCCCCTGTGGCCATGAAGGCAGAGATAATACTGACTGTTATCTCTATGGGGCTTTAATAGGGTGGGGAGTACAAGTGATTCCTAGGACTAGGGAGCAGTGGGAGTACATGTAGATAAAACAGAAGAGAGCTTGGTTAGAGATCCGAGACCCAGCAGGTCTGAGGAACCTATGTCAAACGTCGCAACTGTAGTTCATAACACTATATGCTATCATTGAAATGTGTATGTAAGAAGAGAATAGACATCAAATATATGTGCAAAGGGCTGGAGAGATAGCACAGCGGTAGGGCGTTTGCCTTGCACGCAGCCAACATGGCCGACCCGAGTTCGATTCCTCCGCCCCTCTCGGAGAGCCCAGCAAGCTACCGAGAGTATCTCACCCGCACGGCAGAGCCCGGCAAGCCACCCATGATGTATTCGATATGCCAAACACAGTTACAACAAAATCTCCAATGGAGACGTTACTGGGCCCGCTCGAGCAAATCAATGAACAACGAGAGGGCCTTTATTTTATTATTTTTATATGTGCAACAAATCATCATGTAATACACCTTGCTATATCACTATTTTATGTGTGAATTATACCACAATAAAGCTGAGGGAAGTACAGAAAAGTTGAAACTAAAAAGTAAAATGAAGGCAGAGGACAGGGTGGTATGCCAATGAGTTGAGCATCAAGGATTACAAACTCATACATAAAGTTCTGGGAGGGCCCACAGATGACCTCTCACAGCCTCAGGAACCAGCCTACACCTGCTCTCAACTCTGTGGTCTCCAGAGCCGCAAGAGCACCAGTGTCTCATGGTTAACCCCCCTGGTCTGTGGGTCTTGGTTACCACAGCCCCAGGACAATCTCTCCTGGTCAGGCTTGCATAGGTTAATAGCCAGCCACTTGCCCATTGAAGCCTTTTATGGCCTGTTGTAAAAATCAAGATTTTGCATAATGTTCCAGAATGTGCTTTTCCTTTGACTTGTTCTGCCAACACTTTCTGTATTTGAAACCTCTCTAAGCCATTTTAAATTTTAAAACACTAACTTATATTTTAGCTTAGGTGCTATGGTCCATGGACTGTCCACAAATGTGGGTGACATTTTCTTATTGGAAGGCCAAAAGTTTTTTAATCCTAATTCTAATTAAGAGATCAGAGAAAGAACCAAACAGAACTGAGAAGTGAGGGAAAATGTAAGGAAATGTCAGAAGTTGATCCCTTTGTCCTCAAATTTCCATTAAAATGGAAAGGTGAGCAACCATCCCTTGACAGGGGTTCAGGTGAATTACCATCTGTTGATGGTGGTTCAAGTGAGTTACCATCTGTTGACAGTGGTTCTGGAACCCAAGATAATCATTCTTCCCATTGGGCAGCACCCATTGGGCAGCAAAGCCCAGGCAGGTCTCGTTCCATATCCATCCTATCAAAAAGAGTGAGACTCCATTTCTCTGTTGGAGCAAGTGCTAGAGTGAGAACCACACACACTCAAAGTCAGGAGGCAAGTTTGTGCCTCCTACCATGGAAATGCAATTGGGAATGAGTGCTGGAGAGCACTGTGTTAAGGAGGAGTCTGAACTTAATTCTGAGCTCCGATTTTAAGATGAAGAATCTACTGAGTAAGAAAGCAGGGCTCGAGAAACCTGTGGAAACCGGAAAATCATTCCTCAAGTCCCAGACCCCAAATAAAATTTCGACATTTATGGTAACTTACACTCAACATGCATGAGGCTCATCCAAGCATGTGAAGAGTGGTCTTAAGCATGGCTGTGGCTGGATTTCAGAGGTCTTCAACTGCCGGGGCTCTGCTCGGGGTGGAGAGGGAAACTCAACCTGCCCTCCTCCAAGGGACCCCAGTGTGGACAGCCAGGTGCAGGGCCAGGAGACTCTGTGTTGTTCTCTTCCAGGAGCTTGGTTTTATAGTCTCTGGGTCTTTGCAGTTGATGGGATTACACGGCACCAGGGCAGTTGGTGGGTATAACTCCCAGCTACTGGAAGACGGGGGGGGGGGAGGGAAGAGGGGGTCTGGGTGGAAGAGGCTCAGTCCCGATCTGAACAGGCTTGGAGATCTCAGCCCTGGGTCCTGAACACCTGAGTTCCTCTGCCAGTTCCTTTATGCATGAGGCTCGTCCAAGCATGTGGAGAGTGGTCTTCAGCATGGCTGTGGCTGGCACATGGCTGTGCTCAAATCGGGACTGGACCTCACATTCACCTCCTCACGACCTCTTATGTCTAGGTCTCGCTCTCGGAGAACCCAGCAGGCTACTGAGAGTAACCTGCCTGCACAGCAGAGTCTGACAAGCTCTCCATGGCCTATTCGATATACCAAAACCCAGTAACAGTGATGGGTCTCATTCCCCTGACCCTGAAAGAGCTTCCAGCGTGGCACTTGCTAAAATCTCAGGGCTAAGATGAATGGAGATGTTACTGGTGCCTGATCGAGGAAATCGACGAGCAACAGGATGACAGTGATACAGAGATACAGTGATACACCCCACATATTCTGTCCTTAAAAAAATTAATAAATAAATAATAGGCTCACTTTCCATTCTGAGACAAAACTCAAGATAAAATATTTGGCACTTCTGCTGCTTTATTTCAACTCTTGTGCCCACTTCCCCCGCCCCTTCTTTTAGGATGACGTAATTTTTGGTGATCAGCTAAAGGATATGAAGCTGTACTTCCCCTAATTCAGGAAAATGAGCCATGCACAAAACTTAAACATGGAAGATAATTGAATCCGATAGGTATTGTTTACACAGCCTTTGTAGGATAAAGGATTCTGTCCGTTTTTGAAAGCACTTACAAGAGTTCATTAGAAGATTGCGTTCCTCGGAGAGGGTCACATCTGATTCAATTAATTTTACAAATCACTTCCTGCTTCCTGGTGCCTTCAACCCTCAGCTCTGAAGGATCAGCTGCTGTAGCCTGGATGGAGTCTGCATGGAGCTGGGAATGATTCTGGAAAGCCTGGAGCCGTCTCTACCCTTCCTGCCCAGGAACAGCTCTTCACCCACGAGGAGACACTCATTCTTCCACTGTCCATCCTTCCATTCTTCCAACCAGCCTTCTAGGACTCTGCAAGCTCTCCTGCTGCCATGGATACCTCATCCTCCTAACCACTCCCTTCCTTTTGGCCTCTGGTCTGGCCCCTGTGCCTCCCAGCAGCCATCCCTGTCCAACACAGATAAAGAATCTCTTCGCTAAACTTCTAGTGCCTTCCAACTTCTGCCCCTACTGGCCCTACATAACCTACTTTGTCCCATGGTTCTTGCATTTACATCCTTCCTCAACCACACCCCAAGGACCCCAGGTCTGTCCTATCTGTTTCCCACAGCCTGGATGATTCGTGGCATGAGGAGATGCCCTATGGGGAGTTTGCAGCAAATCAGTCATCTCCTGGGCCTTCTTGGAGCATTGCATGCATATCACAGACTCCAAATAAAATGGCTGAATTTCTTACCTGGTAAGGTTCATCCCCAGTCTCTGGGAATTGGAATGATCTAGCTACCAGATAATCTTTTCAGAGGGTTGGAGAAATTGAATTACCACACATAGGGGCTGGAGCTATAATACAACGGGTAGGACATTTGCCTTGCATGTGACCGACCCAGGTTCGATCCCCAGCATCCCATTTGGTCCCCGGAGCACTGCCAGGAGTAATTCCTGAGTGCAGAGCCAGGAATAACCCCTGTGCATGGCCGGGTGTGACCCATAAAGAAAAAAAAAGAATTACCGCACATAGACTTGAGCACTAGCAAGTCCAGACCCGTTTCTCGATGTGGGTGGTGTGGGGAATTGTGTCTCTGACCTGTGCTTGGCACTGGAACCTCTTTTATCCATTCCTAACAGGGACTCACATGAGGATCAGCTACAATGGCTTAAGGCACCAGCCAGCCTTGGCATAATCTGAACAACCTCATTAATCCTCTGCCCTGTCTTCCTTAGATACGTCTCTGATTCTTAAATTTTCTAGTACAAATGACAGGAGGCATCTTTATCTTATTTATGGCTCTAAATAAATTGGTATAAGCACCAACCAAACATATTTATTTTATTTCTTGAGAAATATACCCCCAGAAAATGTCAAGGAAATGATCTTTGAAAAATGAACATCCAAATGCAATATAAAATATTTAAGAGATGACTGTGCTGTTGGTTTCCATTTTCTGTTACATTATCCTACAGGCTCTTGTAAAAGTCAAGCTGGTGTTTTGAAAGGCAGAAGATGGCCACAAGTTAAGATTTAGATGCCTCGGGGTTCTTCTTGATTTCACTTTTCCTTTCAGCATTTTGCCTCGAATGAAGCAACTTAGGTATTCAAAAATTCATGAATAGTACTTAGCAGAGTAAAACCCACATAAGCCAGTTGCCAGTGGTTTGACCAACCATGGCTGCAGGTAGGGTTTCCTGCTGGGGCATCTATTCATGCCATAGTCAGTGTTTCTTCCCATCCATCCACCTTCCTAAAATCTTCCACAATCAAAGGAAGATTTCCCACATTGACCTAAATGTCCAAGCAGCAAATTATGTGGTCAGCAAAAGTAACTCCACAAAAGAGGATTTTTATGTAAACCGCACCATAAATCTACGCAAAGGTGTTGCCTAAAGACCCAGTCCACATTCCCATAGGTCAGTTCACTTCAGTCTTCAATAACTCTGTGAAATTAAATCCACACTCTAAAATATAAAAATAGAAACTCAAAGCAGACAAAATGCTGGCTTACAGGCTGTTTCTCTGGGGCACCCCAAAGGGGAGCGGGTGGGACCCCTCCCCACCCCAAGAGACCCAGCCCCAGAAGCCGACAACCTCCAGAACCCAGCTGCCACCATGCTCACGGCCGCTCCTCACACGCTCAGGCCAAGCTTAACCCACGAGTGAATCTATTCCTAGACCACGGCAGCCATGAATGCTTCAAACCACACACCCTACCCATAATCCAAGATTACGGCATCAAATTTGATGGTGTTCAAAGTAGGATGCAACCAATCTTAAAGGGAAAGTATAGATTTCTTTTTTTACAGATACATATATAAAAAACACACAAGGCTCAACCTTTAACAACATGTAAGTGATCTCTTATAGAAGGGCGTAATGGCCCCTGGGTGAAATACAACAACCTCCACACTCTTTCCTCTAAGGATACTTTTTTGAAGCATTTTCAGTGGTTTTTCGTAACAGACAATACAAAATATGTTATTTCGGTTCTGCTTTGGGGCAGGGATTGGGCTTTGGGATGGAAACACCCAAAATATGGTGGTGGGAAGGTGTCATGGTGGTGGGATTGATGTTTGAATATTAAATGTAATAAAATATTGTAAACTACTTTATAAAATAAAAAAATTTTCTTTTAAATTCTGGCTTAGGTCACACAGCAAGAAGTGGCTGTGCCAGGCTGTGCCCCCTAAGTCAGAGCCTGTGCACACAAACCTTCCCCCTGCTCCTCACCCCGAATCACAGATCCCAACCCCACTAAGCATTGCTTCTTTGCAGAATGGGAGTGTACCACATTCCTGGGCTGTCCATCCCACCTGGGAGTTGGTTGGTTGGTTGGTTGGTTAGTGCCTGCTTGCTTGGTTTTTACAGTGTCAGGAGTGAAACCCTGATCCTCAAACAAGCAAAGCAGTCCTCTACCACTGAGTTATATCTCTGGCAATATGCACCCCCAGGAAGGGATAAAACCTGTTTTATTCTTTGATGCCATTCCAAGACACTGGCATATGATGAGCAATTATAAAATCCTAAAAGTCCATGTCCAAGAAAAAGATGGGTCGTGGAAACCAAGAAGAGGTAGAATGAGAACATCCTGTGAATGTGAACCCACTCAGGGTCAGCACAGAGTGAGGGGCTAGGCTGGCAGAGGACTGGGAGCCAGAGGCCACATGAGTATGCTGGGCAGGATGGAGGGTTGAAGAAGCAACTGAAGGTGGCAGAGATACAGGGACACCTGTGCTCCCTGCTCCTTGGAGCAGAGACAGAAAAGTATCACTGAGGACAACGCATGGACAATGTGGAACTCACACCTCAGACAGGAAACCAGGGACCTTCCGGAAAACTGGACTCCAGTGCCTCTCTCTTAGCCGCTGCCCACCAATCCCTGGCACCAGACCCATCCCTGCTCCTTCCCACACCTTCTTTTTTCTTTAATTTTATTTAATTTTTATAAAGTTGCTCACAATAATTTATTACATTTAATATTCCATCACCAACCCCACCACCATTACACCTTCCTTCCCACCACCAGATTTCGAATGTTTCCACCCCAATCCCCAAAGCCTGCCCTCAAAGCAGGACCTAAATAATTTATTTTGTATTGCTTCTTATGAAAAATCTGCTAAAAATGATCCAAAAAGAGTTTCCTTAGAGGAAAGTGTGTGAAGATTGTTATATGGCGCCCTGGAGCCATTAAGCCCTTGTCTTGGTACATCAGAGGTATAAAGTATGAAATGTCGCACAGCTGCAAATGTGGCCACATGCTCCAAGAATTATAAAATCTTAAATAGGTGATAAAGCTGAGGTTAAATTAATTTTTTTAACTGGATGCTGACTTTGGAGTCTGGAGGCATCTCTGCAGCGTGTTTCTCATGTTGCTCTCTTCCGAAAGATTTTATTTCATGTCTCTGGATCATGGCCGCTAATTAGCTTATATGGTGCCAGAGGTAGTTTGTGGGCGTGACTGCCAGGCTCCGGGAAGCACAGGGAGATGAGCCACACCTCCTTCTTGAACCATCCTCTATTAATTGTTAATATGCCCCTGCTTTGCCCAAAAGGCAAAAAAAGAAATTCATCAGCCAGAACTTTCCCTCCTAACTAACTGTCCTCTAGGATCCAAGTTCTGTTCAGAATCTTCAGCTCTATGGCACCCAGGTCCTGACATGACGGCGAGATTTTATCTCTTGTTTTTTTCAACTGCTAGAATATAGGTCTTAAACTTGACCTTTCCAGAAAGTTCTTTACCTCCATTTCTGATCTTGAATTTTCCTTAAGCCACTTCAAGGAAGCATTCGGCTTCCTGCTCTGCCTGCTCTGCTACAGACATCAGCTAAAGCCTTGATTCCCAGCATGAGAACATTTATCCCAACAGGTCACTGTTTGAAAAAGGTTAAAGCAATTGAAAGAAGCCTTTTACTTGATATCAAAGCCATCTACTTAGATGATTTTTTTCGGCCAAAAGAAACTCACTGTAAAAAAAAAAAGACATTTCCTAAAAAGAAAAAAAAAATGCCTGCTGCTTTTTCTTAGCCCAGAAAATTATTAGTTCACAAGGTGAATCTCCCCATGAATAAACTCAATATGGATAGGGAAATAAATCATCTGGCTGTCTACCTTTTTTTTTCTTTGTGACAGTCATCTTGTTGAAAAAGGCCATTATTTTTTGTGCTAATGGAAGTGTCTTGCTAGGAAAGACTTATACATTATCTACGATGTATAGAAAGCTTCATCTTTTCCATGCGATTTTTCCAGCTAATAATTTCCTGCAGAAGTGCCAAAAATTTTGTTCCAGATATAAATATCTGCATTTCAGGGGTGTGATATTGAAAAATCATTCTCAAGATCACCTTCAAAAGTCCTTGACATTATCAGGTAATCTCACACCTATGGACATTGGTACCAAACACATCAACAAACTCTCCTGGGATTTCTTGAGAACCTCATGTCCCAGATTCATCATCTTGCCTCTTTTTCCCCAGACTCCGTATCCAAACAAGCCATCCTACCTTTGAAGTTAGAACACCAGTCCATCAGAGCTAAAGCCAGAATGGTATCTGTCAGAATGCTTTGGGACTAGAGCAGACACAGCTCTGCCACCTGTTAAATCCTTGACCATTTCCCTGGCTACAGCCCATCTGTCACCCATTTCCATGCATCTTGCTGCTCTCTTCTCCTTGATCCCCGGGGCCTGGTTAGTGGCTCCCATCTGCTCTGCTCTGTTTGAACTCCTCTCTCAAGATCCCCAGAAACCTCACGCTTCAAAGGCAAGGATGATTTGACCTTGACCTGACCTGGAGCCACAGTGAAGGCTTGAGCTGCACACTCCTTTCTCCAAACCACTCTGATTTTTTCCAACACCCACGCTCCTTTTACTCTGCTCCCATTTTCCGGTCCCACCTCTGGGCCTTCTTACAACTGCCTCACCTTTCCTTTGTCCTTCCTTAAATGCTGCCATTTCTTAGAGCTGTTTTCTTCTAGTTTCACTTTCCACAGTCCCGCCCTCCCTGTAACTCTCAAATGATTATCTCCAGCCCTCCTCTTGCAGGCCAATTGGCACAGCTCACTGGCCTCTCTGGAAGTCAACCACTGCATATCCAAACACTCAACATCCTCCCACAGGATTATCAGATTATCCCCTACTACCAAAAGAGAGTGCACCCTCTCCTGTGCACTCTGTAAATGACACCCCAGAAACCTGTTTATCATAGTGATACCTTTCCTGATCACTCCCTCTCACTTTCCACCAAATATCCTTTTACGTACCTCCCACAGGTTCTTGATCTTGCTCCTTCAACACTGTGCATTGATCTGACCCTCTCTTTTACTCATCCTAGGACATCAGTCTTGAAGACAATAGTTTTCTGACACCATTTTACTCTCCTCCATCCATTCCTCCGCTCTTGCAACAAGAGTGAATTTATACTGAAATCACAACGCAGAACTCCATTGCTTTGGCACTGTAGTACTGAAATTATTAGCTGGAAAAATCGCATGGAAAAGATGAAGCTTTCTATACATCGTAGATAATGTATAAGTCTTTCCTAGCAAGACACTTCCATTAGCACAAAAAATAATGGCCTTTTTCAACAAGATGACTGTCACAAAGAAAAAAAAAAGGTAGACAGCCAGATGATTTATTTGGCACTGTAGCACTGTAGCACTGCCCTCCCGTTGTTCATCGATTTTCTCGAGCGGGCATCAGTAACGCCTCCATTGTGAAACTTGTTGTTACTGTTTTTGGCATATAGAAGACACCACAGGGAGCTTGCCAGGCTCTGCCGTGCGGATGGGATATTCTCAGTAGCTTGCCAGGCTCTGCTGTGCGGGCAGGATACTCTCGGTAGTTTGCCGAGCTTAGAGAGGAACAGAGGAATCGAACCCGGGTGGGCCGCTTGCAAGGCAAACTCCCTACCCGATGTGCTATCGCTCAGCCCTTTAAGATGTTTAAAAATTTAAATATCCTTCCTTGTCTCCAGGATGAAGGCTGAACTCTAAGCAGGACCCAAAGCACTCTCAGCTACATTTCATTTCTTTCTTTCCTTATCATCACATCTTTCTGTGTGCAGGTCCACTTGCAGGAGAGATAAGGCACCCCCTTCTTGCTCATTTTCATACCTTGATACAAGGTTCTCTGCCTGCCTTTAAAAACTGAAACCCAAGCACAAAAATTTGTAAGTCTATAACAGTACCTCGTGGTGTTTCACTAATAACAAATAAATAAATAATTTTTAAAAAGCACAACCCTAGGGGAAAAAATAAAATAAAATTAAAAAGAACAATTTAACTTTTCACTGGAGACAATAAAGAAATACATTGAATTTTTTTTAAAAATGCCTCCCTTGCACCCTAACTCCTGATACACACCCATTCATGTTTTTCAGGTGCTTCGTTCCTTATTGTCCCTTGGTTTGTACTTTAAAGGATTAATCCCTTTGGAAGAATTTTTCTGACTCTTGACTAAGATGAGTCTTCTGGAGGTGTTCCCCTGGCACTCTATACACGTTAGCACTGACAACCATCAGGCCTTATTTTTATGTTTTTAATACATTTCTTATGCCGTTAAATTATAAGTTCCATGCTCACAAAACTTCCTTGATAATCCCCTACTGATATCCCCAGGACAAAACCGACATAGAAGAAGACTAGGTTCTAAATAAGTATTGAGCAAATATGAGAATGAATGAATCTCAAAATTAGATTAAATCCTACTTCCTCCATAAAATCAGATATCATTGTTCCAGCCTAAAGCAAGATTTCTCCAAATTTGCACTATTGATTTTTTTATTGAAGGAATATAGTATTATAACATTATATATTTCAGGGGTTATCATTAAAAATCAACTGATCAGTTAACATACCATGTTACATTCACCTCTGAGAGCAGCTTCTGTCCTTCACCACACACTTGTTCCCTTGTCTGATTTATCACCATTCTGTTAACCGCCAACTGCTCTTGGAGCACAAAAGTTTTATTTTATTTAGTTCACCTCTTTGCTTTCTCTCTGTGGCACACACAAGTGACATTATATGGTATTTGCTTTTGCTATCGGATCAATTTCACTACCCCCTGCATTCGTCCATGTTGTTTCTAATAACGAGGTTTCATCTTTTTATTGCTGAATAACATTACGTTACACAGTGGAATACACAAAAGCACATTGCCTTTCTACATTCATCAGTCAATGAACACTTGGGTTGTTACAAGTTCTTGGTTCCAATTCCAACTCTTGCTCATAACGCTGCAATAAGCATGAAAAGCTTTGTTGATATTTTTAAGCCTGACAAATCCTTGTGATGAACGGCTTTCTTTGCACTATACAATGGTTAAAATCACTTTTCAATGCGAGTAGCACCCCCACCCACTTGTGACAGCCAGAATATTTTCAACACTGAGACATGACACATGGGAATGAGTGATCCATACTGGCATCTGCCCCATTTGCACCACTCTGCCACTTACTGTCCCTTCTCATAGCCTGATCTGCCACTTACTGTCACTTAGTTGCTCTCGGGCAGGGTACGTGAATTAGTCTTGATGCAATCAAAACTAAAATCTCCTTTTAAATAGGGTCCTGTCCTCAAATGTGCCTCCAAAGATCCTTGCCTTGATGGAACAAGTGAAATTAGAGTGTGTGTCCATCAGCAGGAGGAACTAGAAAGACAGCACTGCCACTCTCCTTGACGGGTAAGACACTGACTGTCCATCCTAACTATCCCAGCTGCCAACATCCAACCCTTGGGAACTGAACATTACCAGGAGGCCTTGGCTGAACTCCCAGCTGCACACAGCGCAAGTGATGCTTAACCATATGAGGCCACTTGATGGGGACATAGTACCCAGACATTGGGTCAAGCATTATTCTGGATGTATCTGTGATTATTACTGAATGGAATTGACTTTTGATATTTTTTGTTTTAAAAATAACTATCTTAAATATAAAATAAACATAATATGAGACTGACACCTAAGGACAGTAAGACACAAGGGCCAGGAAGATTGCTCCATTGTTGGAAGCCTGAGCTGGGGGAGAAGGCAGCTGGGATGGAAAAGGGATCACTAAGTCAATGATGTATGGAGAGATTGTTCGGGATGGTAGATGTGTGCTGAAAGTAGATAAAGGACAGAATGTGAGAACTTCTCAGTATCTATATTGCAAACCATAATGCCCAAAAGCAAAGAGAGAGTATGGGGGAAACTGTGTACCATGAAGGCAGGGGTAGGGATTAAAAAGGGGGGGGGGGTACTGGTGGTGGAGAATGTACACTGGTGGAGGGATGAGTGTTTGATCATTGTATGATTGGAACTGAAAATAAAAGCTTTTAACTATCTCACGGTTATTCAATAAAAAAATTAAAAATACCTTAAATTATTACTCAGGTAAATAAAAATTAAAACCACCAGGGGAACTGAGAAATAGTTCCGGGGTTAAGACACTTGCCTTGCACTCAGTGAATCCTGTTCAGTCCCTGAAAAATTTTATGATCCCTCAAGCATCTCCAGGAGTGATCCCTTAGCAGAGTCAGGAGTAGGCCCTGAGAACCACTGAACATGGCCCAAACAACCTCCCAAAGCACCCAAAATCAAAATGTGCCCCCAATTGCTGAAAACCTGATGATTCCAAAACTTGACAGAAGTTTGGAACGAGAGGAACTCTTCTTGGAGGTAACGATTTATATGGTTATATGTTCTAAGGATACAATTTCATTCCTCATCCAAAGAACATTCACCAAGCACCGAGTACCAATATACCACCAGCACAGTCCTCCAAACACCCTCCCCTACAATCACCTAAGGTCTGTGCTCGGAGCCCAAGGGTTTGTCTTTATTTAGTTTGGTCTGTTTGCTTGTTTTGCTTCTTGGTATCCCACAAGTGATTACAATGAGAACATCTTTCTTCTGACTCATATCACTTATATCACGTAGTCTGGCATCATTTGTTTTTCTTCTGGCTTTTATCACTGAGTATGATCCTTTCCTGCTCCATACCTGTCCTAGGAAAAGACAAGTTTTCACATTTTCTTATAGCTGTCATCTGTTGTGTTGAGAGACCAGTTTCTTTACTCACTACTCTGTGGTTGTACATTTGGTTTGCACATAAAAGTGGGTGTTTTGGTGTTCTTGGGGTAAGTACCTAGGAGTGGAATTCCTGGATGATATGACAATTCTGTTTGGAATATTTTGAGAAATGAAATTCACTTTCAAATTGGTAGAGAGACTAATGCAAGTTCCCTCCCCAATGTCTGATCTAATCTGATGAAAGCCTGAAAAGTACAAAGAGGCTGACCTCCATCCAATACAGACAGGAACTCTGCTGCCAAGCTGCCTTCTCTACGGGGTGGGCGTCTCTCCCTGCCGTTCTACTTAAAGTGAAAACATCCGCTCTCTTTGGGCCTTGAGCCCACTTCAAACTGGAACTGACACCATCGGCTCTCCCGGGTCAGCGGCTTGCTGACTGCAGGCCTTGGGACTTGTCAGCCTCCATTGCTTCTAATAAATCTCTTCTCTCTACATATCCATCCTATTAGCTCTGCTCCTCCAGAGAACCCTGACACATCCAATGCCATTCTACTTGCTCTTAAAGAGGATTTTAAAATATTACAGAGTTAATAATCTTCCTAGTGGAGTTCATTAGGCCCTCATTAGTTCTCTCCCAGCAGAGCATACCCAACAGTGTTCAGGTCTCTACATATGCTCGGGGATGAGTCCTGGCATGTTCTGGGGACCATCTGTGGTGCTGGGGATTGAACCAGGGTCAGCTGTGGCCAAGGCAAGTGCTCCACTTGCTGAACTATGGCTCCAGCCTAAGTTCTCATTATCTAAAAACTCAGCGAGGTCAGCTAGACCTGAGAAGCAGGTGACAGGTATTGGTGGTGATGCTCGTGGATTGCTACTTCTCCTAGACAACTCAGCTCCATCTCCCTCAGGCAATCCATAACATAGCCAGAGGGAAGAGAGCTGGCAGGCCCCTGACCACCCCTCATGGCGTTTGATCTCTTTCCTTTCGTTAGGTAATGCCCTGTGTGCTCACGGTAGATTCCTTCTGCTCTGTGCTCAAAGATCATTCCTGGCAATGCTTGAAGACCATGTGGGATCAAATCAGGACAGGGATCAAACCACATCAGCAACGTGCAACGCAAGTACTAGCCTCTGTACTCTCTATCCAACCTATTGGGCTAGTCTCAGATAATCCTAACTGCCCCCCCTATTCCTTAAATAATAATAATAATAATAATAATAATAATAAATTAATAGCAGCCCAAGTAAACAAAGACTAAAATTTGATGATATAAAATATCTAATAAGTATTTACAGATTAAATATGATTTAAACATTATAGAAGTTTTTCTTTCAAAGAACCCAAGCCTGCCCTTTCCTAGGATTTGAAAAGCAATATTGAATTTAGGAAAGAGAGAGGGAGAGAGAGAGAGACAGAGAGAGAGAGGAAGGGAGAGAGATGCCTGCCATAGAGGCAGGCAGTGTGGTTGAGGTTGAGAGGGGGGTGCAGGAGAGAAACTGAGGACATGGTTAAGTTTGAAATGTACCCTGGAAATGGGACAGGTGTTGGAACATTATATGACTGAACCCCAATCAGTCTATCTCACTGATTCAATTTTTACAAAAAAAAACTGGATATTCAAAAATAAAAGAAAACAATCTTAATTAATATATGTAGTATAAGAAAAGAAATGAAAAGAAAAAAGAAAACATAGTGCAAAAAAGAATTTAGGGGCTGGGCAGAGAGCTCAAGTGGTAGAGCACGTGCTTAGCATGTGTGAGGCCCTGTCCTGGATTCCCAACACCAACAGCTCTGACTCCTTTAAAAAAAAGAATATAATTCTCATTGTTTTGATTATGCTCAAGCCTACAATAAATAGATCACACGAAGCCTCTTTGAGTCCAGCCACTTGATGTGGTGGAAAGGAGAGGCCCAAAATTACAACCTCGTGCCCTAAACCTGATTCCAATAATGCTTGTCCTCAGAACTTGGAGATGTAATTTTTAAACACCCTTCTGTCCCTTTATTTACTTACCTTTAAAGGGGGAAGAAAGAAAGATTCCATTTATGGCTAATGTCCCTTCTGGAGAGGAGGTACCAGCTCTGCCCCAGGCCTTCCCTGCAGGATGCTCTTGAGCGAGGGGACCTGGGATGCTTGGGAGATTCAGAAGCTGTCATCTGAGATGAAGTTACTAAGCGGTGGGAGGAGGCTCTGAGGTGGTGGGTGTGGGAAGAGGGGGGCTGGAAGGGACAGCAGGACAGGAGGGTTTGGGGACATCACTCCCCGTGAAGGTGTAGTAACTTGGTTCTTCTAAAGCATAAATGGCAGCACTATTGTAATCATGCTACTTCACCTACAAAACAAAGATCAAATTAAACCCAAAAAGACATGAGTTATGAGTATATGCACTAATCTCACAGTGATTTTCTGCTCTTCTTTTAATTGACAAGTGACTGGAGTAAGATTGGTTAAACACACACATTTATATCAACGTGGACACAAGAAACACCTGGTTTTAGTATAAGAACAATTTCCCTATATTCAGAACTTAGCAATAAGGGATTTATATAGAATTATTCATGTAGCAAAAAAAAACAGATGAATTGGATTAAAAATAAATATGTTGACATTTGGGGGATTAAAAAGCAATAGGGAGAAAAGTTAGGGATTAGCAACAATGAAATTCAGAGGAAACAGCCCCAAGAATAGACCTCGCCTGGTCTTTGTCACTCTCTGAAGCTGTCATTTCAAATGTGTGGTACGTAGCTCCAATGTCTGTCCCCTGATAAGTTTTTTCTCTTCTCCCACTCTCCCAATGAGCAAAAGAGATGACTACAGCTGGCTTTCGCTCTCTGTAGGAGCAAAGAGTACTGAGCCCCCCGATGATCAAGTCCTCACTTCTACCATGTGAGGCTGCCAGATGGAGCAGAGACCATTTACAGGCAAAAGTGACACACTTCGGCAATGTCCAGCTATTAGCAGGGTGAAACTTAATGCAGTGAACTGAGAATTTATAAAATTGCAGAAGGTTGGAAGAGAGAGCTCGATCTCCAGCAGTTACGCCCAGAGTATGATGTCAAATGGGGAAGTCACTGTCCATACCCCAGTTAGAGACGTGGGAGTAGAAATTTCACCCCAATTATGCCTCTCAGAGGAGTCAAATGTCTTCTTGCTTCAAGATAAGGACACAGGCTGCAAGGCAGATTTCCCACCATCATAAAGAGCAATGAGCAATCAATGGTGGAGCCAGAGAGATAGTACAGTGGGTAGGTTAACTGCCTTGCATGTGGCCCACCCAGGTTCGATCCCAGGCATCCTATATAATCTCCTGAACACTGCCAGGAGTAATTTCTGAGCACAGAGTCAGGAGAAACCCCTGAGCTTAGCTCCTCTGGTGTGTCCCAAAAACCTAATTAAAAATTTAAAAAAGCAATGAGAACTATTGACCAAATACCCCTCCTGAGAAGTTCAAATAATCCCTATGAAGCCAGTATAAGCTATCATAACCCGTTTGAAGCCCAAAACACTACTGTGGCAAATCCCTATCCTTGGGGCTTGAGTGATAGCAGAGCAGGTAGGGCATTTGTCTTGCACACGGCCGACCTGGGTTTGATTACCAGCATCCATATGGTCCCCCAAGCACTACCAGGAGTAATTCTTGAGTGCAGAGCTAGGAGTAACCCCTGTGCATTGCCAGATGTGACCCAAAAAGCAAAAATGAAAAAAAAAGAAAAATCTCCATCCTTGCCATGAGCCTCTGAGACATTGTAATAGTAAAACAGAATCTGCACTTCAAATCTCATAAAATCTCACCTCTCCTGGTAGACAATTAGTCACATTCACAACCAGAGCAGCAAGGGAGTCTGTGTAATATGGCCATAGTCTTTTAGACCCTGTGATACAAGAAGGTACCTTCCAGAAACAAGCTGAAGAGTTTTGAGTGTCAATCCAACAAATCCTTGTCAATGGAAGATTCTAGTGAAACCCTCCCATAAAATCCTAAAGACATTAATGAAGCATAGTACCTAATAAACCACATCCCAATTATATAACACAACATCTCATTTAATCACAAGTTATCTAGAGTAAGACAAAATACCTTCAAGATCTAGAGTTCACAGATTTGATGTACGATAAAGTCTTATGTACTGCCTCCAACTTTTAAATTATCTTCCATAACAGGAAGTGGTAACAAAATAGGGTGAAGCCTGTAGTTTCATTCATTAAAGTCAACACCTGATGTGCCATGAAGATATCTGAAGACAAAGTAAAGATGCATTTTGATATTCGGATCATTGGGGTTAGTAAAAGCTGGCACCAGCTTCAGTGCCGGTTCTATTATATATAGTATCTACATTCCTATGGGCAAATTCTTACCTTTCCTGTGATGGAATTTACCTGCTTTTCAAAGAGAAGAACAATAATACACAATTCAAGGTTCATGAAGGCTAAATGAGTGAATACATGTATTCCCCTCAGCACGATGCTTGGTTCATTTATTAGAAATTTTCAAATAACAAACAAAATGCCTGGAGGGGTGGTTAGAACTGAGAAAAATTACCAATTCATTTGTTTGTTACAACGTAAATATATAGGGATAATTACATGATGAAAATAAAGGCATATTCTAAAGTGCAGTACCTACCATGTGGTCATAAGAAAGTGGTAATGCAGAGGTGTATTTTTTATTATGGGTAAAAGTATGGAACTAAGGTAGGCATTCAAGATAATATACAATACAATCCCTTGATGGTAAATGCTATTGTACATACACATGTATGAAAAACATACTACTTAGTTGCAAAAATATCAAGAAAACTAGGTTTCAAACTATAAGTGCCACTTACAGGAATTTTTACTAGCTAATTTTGAAAAATAAACACTTGTTATCCTTCAAATAAAATGTATTTAATGTTTATATATTGAAATGTAGAAAAAATAGATGTAGGGAGATAATAAATACAGATGTATCTAACACTGAGTCTATCTATATTTCTCTCTGTATATATGTATATATACATATGTAAACATACATGAAAAAAGAAAGAAAGAAAGAGAGAGAGAAAGAGAAAGAAAGAAAGAAAGAAAGAAAGAAAGAAAGAAAGAAAGAAAGAAAGGAGGAAAGGAAAAGGAAAAAGGAATGGAAAGAAAAGGAAAGTGGAGGAGAGGGGAGGTGAGAGTGGGGGGAAGAAGGGGAGGGGAGAGAAAGGAAAGAGAAGGAAAGGAGGAGGAAGGAAGAAAGGAAGGAAGGGAGGGAGGGAGGGAGGAAGGAAGGAAGGAAGGAAGGAAGGAAGGAAGGAAGGAAGGAAGGAAGGAAGGAAGGAAGGTTAGTTTGTGCCTATGACAATTATGGTGACTCCCAGTTCCAAAAATACCTGCAATGTTGGCTGGGTATTGAAGAGTGAGGGAAGAGTTGATGTATATTGGATCTGAAAGTCATCTAGAGGTATGACTTTCAGATTCAATATACATCTGAATTCCTTACTCCTCAGGGAAGGTCAGTCTTGCTCCTCTGGCTCCTTTCACTGATTATAGGCGGTCCGCCCAGCTGAGGGAAGATAATCTGCTTTGCTCAGAGCCTGTTGAGTTAAGCCTCAAAGGTACCTTCACAGCACCCCAGATGTAGGAGCCCTCGGGGAAAGATCAAACTAACTCCAACCACTGACCTCAGCATTCACGCCGAAGACACTGAAGGCCAACGCCACGTGGTATAAGCAGTTCCACAGAACGGACACTCAGGGTACCACAAGTGCGGAAAAGTGTGTGTGTGTGTGTGTGTGTGTGTGTGTGCGTGTGTGTGTTGGGAGAGAGGGGAGGCATTGTAAAGCAAAGATGTAAAGCGGCCTCTGAAGTAAAGGGAAGACTGCCAGGATTCGAGGCTCCTGACAGGAACGCTTTTGGACGTAGGACGTCGGAGCAACCCGAGAAGTGCGTTTCCCTCACTCACCTTGAATGAGTGGAATCCCTTCCTTTCCCCAGGACACCCCCCCACACACACCAAGTAAGTGTGTGCTGGCCAGGTGAGGGTGAGCACACGAGGCCACTCAGGCAGCAGGGAGGGTCAGTCACTGACAGGAAGGGGCAAGGTCGTGGTCAGGAAAACAGGCCAAGTGCAAAGTCCACGAGAAAGCAGAGAAGCAAAACACAAAGGGGCCCCACTGCCCCGCCAGTAAAGGAACAAACGGGATGAAGGAGCGAGGGGACAGTACAAGGAGATAGGACGGAACTCAGGCTGCAGGCGGGGAGTTTGCCACGAACCTGTAGGCCCCTGCAAGCATTTCCATCCACCCACGGTGAGTGTGCCAAGCATCCCTCCTTATCCAATGGTGTGTGTTAGTAATTACCGCACAGAAATGGATGAGCAGGTACAGGCCCCCGAAGAGTACTGGTGACTGGCCTTAGTTAGCACAACAGAACTTGGACCACAGCAGATTCCCTTCCCCCGTGCAACACGAAGGAGGCCCACAGCACAGATGTCACAGCACTGTCCCTGCTATCTGCCGGTGTCCTGTGTCCAAAGTCGCCTCTTCCCAGAGGCCTCGGCCTGCAGCACCTGAGGAAGCAGATGTCCTTGTCACTCGGCATTCCCCACCCTCACCCCGTCAGCCATCCCAATAAGGCTACAACTCACTTTTAAGTCATTTCCAAATACTTTTACATCTATTAACTTGCCCCAGGGGGGAATCTTGTATGCTCAGGAGCTTTGGTGCCCAAGCGTTGACCCAAATCCCCACAGGACTTCCCCTGCTGTGGTGATCCTAATAGATTTGGAGCAAGTGAAAATGCTGAAAGCAATGACCTGAAAATGGCACTTTGTATCTCTGTCACTGTGACAAGCAGAGATGGGAGAGGCTCAGGTGCCACCTCAAACGGGGTTCTGAGAAGGTGCTGCAGAGCCTGGAGTTGCCCCGCCAGCCTCCTGTATGTGCCATCAATTATGACCCAGGAAGAACCAGAAGTCAAAGGTCTCTTTTTTTTTTTTTTTTTTTTTTGCTTTTTGGGTCACACCCGCTGATGCACAGGGGACCATATGGGATGCTGGGAATCAAACCCGGATTTGCCATGCGCAAGGCAAATGCCCTACCCACTGTACTATCACTCCAGCCCAAGAAGCCAAAGGTCTTTGAGGAATTTTTTTTTCAAAACAAACATAAAAGACCCTGTGGTCATTAATGTTAGAAAGAGAAAAGAGAGTCAAACCTGAAAGAGAGTCTATTTTACGTAGCGCCTACATTTTCTTAAGTCTCTGTAATTTTTTTATAAGGTGGTGAGTCCTGAGCACCACTTGGGGATCCCAAAGTAATCAATAAATGAAGTCATTTCTGGCTTTCCTCTCTAAACCACCAATTATACCACCTACAATATCAAATGGAGGGATAGTTATAATCAATTGCTTAATTAAATAAATTCATGTAAAATAAATTTAGACTCAAAGGACCTAAACAACACCATTTAATTCAACCAGGAAATCAGATTTTGACAGCCAAGAATGTTTTTCTTAACCTAATCTATTTTTTAGATAAATTATTCAAGTGCTCGCTATCACCAGGCACTGAACAGAAATGTAACCAATGGCCTGCATGGGTCAGATCGTAACTTTGGGAGACATTTGACAGACGGGTGACACCTGTTTTTATCTCAGGATATATAGACTCTAAAAGAAGTCATTTTGTCTCTAAGTCTTTGGTCTGTACTTACAAAATGGGGCACTCTGGTTGGTGCGCTAATGCCCAGTCATTGCTACTCTTGTTCTGCTCACTAAAAGGTAAAGGTAAAGGCCCTCCCGTTGATCGTCGATTTGCTCGAGCGGGCCCAGTAACATCTCCATTGGAGACTTTGTTGTTACTGTGTTTGGCATATCGAATACTCTCGGTAGCTTGCCGGGCTCTCCGAGAGGGGCAGAGGAATCGAACTCGGGTCGGCCATGTTGGCCACTTGTAAGGCGAACGCCCTACCCGCTGTGCTATTGCTCCAGCCCTTTCTCACTTTCTCACTTTCTCACTAGAGCCAAGTAATTTGTTGATGTTCTCCCTTTTGGACCTAGCCTCAGCCATAAGTGACTCTGACCAACATAACGCAACAGAAATTACAGTGTACCAGGAGCCTCAAGTCAGGCTTGCATTTTCCACTTGCTCTCAGGAATGTCTGCCCTTGCTATGAGCAGGGTCTGGGCACAGCCTCTGAAGATGAGCAGAGATGTGGAGCAGAGACAAATATATCAGGCCCCCCGTTCCACGCCAACAAACACAGCTGAGGTGAACGCCCTGCCCCCAGCCAAGGCAGCTGTAAAAATTAACCATTCTGAATATATTATGACACAGCAAAAGCTACTGAGTACTGGGCAGCCCAGGTGGCATCACTGCCTCATTAGCCTCGGGAAGGGCCCCCTGAAGCCACTGGAGCCTTCACACTTCTTGGGGTGTTCAGAGTGAGTGAAGGTCCCAAACTGTGCAGCTCCTCCTTGACCATGAGAGGACTCCCTGCCCCATAACCCACTGTGCTCTCTCCCTGCCCCGTGGGCGGCGTCTCCTGGAGGACCTTCCATTCTGAGCCTCCTCCCCCCACCCCAGTGGTCTAATTCCTACCCATTGGCTTACATTCTGCTGCTGTCCACCAGCCTTTGGCTTCCCAGTACATAGTGCACTTAACTCATCACTGTAACTCACTTTTCCCCCACCCCATCCACACCTCCACCCAAAAGGAAAGCATCCTTTTTTCCTGTTTTTTTTTTTGCTACCTGGCAACACATTGGGGTTACTCCTGGCTCTGTACTCAGGAATTACTCCTGGTGGTGATTGGGGGACCATATGGGATGCTGGGAATCGAACCCAGATCTGCCAAGTGCAAGGCAAATGCCCTCCACACCGTGCTATCACTCTAGCCCAAGGAAAGCATTATTTAACAAATATCTCAGTTCATTTCCTGTATGATCTAAGGCCAAACCTACTCCTCTCCTCTGACTCACCCTGTTTGCTGAACACCCATCAGGTATTGGGAAAATTCATCCCCCTATCAAACACCGCAAGGATAGGATTTGCCCCTGCGTAAGTTTAGGTATTAAAATGCAAAGTTAGTTTAGGTATTAGAATACAAAAGGTTTGCAAAAATACACTCAGGAAAGAATAATATATCAGGAAAGAATAGACTAGATAACAAAGACCAGCTGGATGCAAATTTTTTTTAATTTTTTTTTAATTTTTATTAGTGAAACACCATGAGGTACAGTTGTAGACTTACAAATTTTTGTGCTTGGGTTTCAGTTATACAATGATCCAGTACCCATCCCTCCACCAGTGCCCATTCTCCATCATTTACATTTTTTTTAATTTTTGTTAGTGAAACACCATGAGGTACAGTTGTAGATTTACAAATTTGTGTGCTTGGGTTTCAATTGTACAACTAGTGGATGGATGCAAAAATTTTTTAGAGGCACCAGGCAAGGATAGGGTAAGATTATTTAGCGTCTTTCAGATGTACGAACAACATAGGCTGTCATAATACTGCAAACTTTTAAGATTTTTTATTTTATGGGGGCCTTCTGAGAGCTATGTAAAATACCCCAGCCTCTGTTCTGTCAATGGCTCACCTGAGAGAGGAGGTGGGAGGGAGAGAGAGAGAGAGAGAGAGAGAGAGAGAGAGAGAGAGAGAGAGAGGAAGTGAGGGAGGAAGGTAGAAAGAGAGAGTGGGAGAGGGAGAGAGAGACAGAGACATAGAGAGAAGTAGAGGCAAGCTTCAGGCCGTAGGGAGGCAGGAGGGAAACAGGGAACATTGGTGGTGGAAAATGTACATTAGTGTTGGAACATTGTATGACTGAAGTCGAATCATGAACAACTTTGTTAGCGTGACTCAATTTTTAAAAACAATAAATAAATGGACAATGGCTCACCTGTTGTGAGCCTGGGGGAGTGGAGAGGGAGTGATATAGCCAACCCGTGGACCACTGATGGCATCCCAGTGACCTAAAGCTTGTACCATCCATATGTGTGTGTCCACGTCCTCGTGTGTGTGTCTGTCTCCCTCTCTGTCACCAGCCCCTGCCGGACAGGGTCTCCCATATAATGACTTACTCTGGGAGGGGAATGCAAAATAATGGTTTATCATCATGACAAAGGATTGTGGTAATTCTAGCCTCCTCCCAGAAAAACTTTTTATCTCATTGTCACATAAAGAGCTTATTGTATGTTTGCTGGGTTGACAAGTAATATATTTTCTAAAGCTTTATAAGCTTCTTATAGCTGTGTATGGGTGAATATAATTATGACTGGAAGAAAAGGGAAGTTTCTCACAGAGAGAACTGAGAAGCATCTGGACAGTCTGTTCTCTGTGATACCCAGCTTGAACATGGGCAAGTGAAGGTCAATCACCATCACAGCACAATAGCTTTGTGCCTTTTATTTATTATTGTGTGGCACTGTGACTGTCCTCCCGTTGTTCATCGATTTGCTCGAGCAGGCCCAGTAACGTCTCCATTCTGAGACTTCTTGTTATTGTGTTTGGCATATTGAACACATCACGGGGAGCTTGCCAGACTTTGCCGTGTGGGCGAGATACTCTCGGCAGCTTGCCGGGCTCTCCGAGAGGGACGGAGGAATCGAACCCGGCTCAGCCGGGCTGGCTGCACTCAAGGCAAACACCCTATCACTGTGCTATCACTCTAGCCCTTATTATTGTGAAAATAATAAAATTTAATATTTTATTTACTTTTGTGTCACATCTAGTCAGAGTGACCTGAGATAAAATTTGGTAGTCAAGGGTATGTTCCCCAGAACAGGGGCCACCAAAACTATGGTTGGATGAGGAATGACAGAGGGGAGAACAACCATTACTGTGTTTAGTTGACCATAGCTACCCCCAGTTTCAACTGACACAGGGAAGAAGGATGCTGTCCAACCAGGACCATGGACAGCATGACTTTCTGAACTGTCCCCCATGGGACATCAGAGATAGAGCTGAGGCCAATGGACAACCTGAAAAAGAGATTCATTCTGAACGACCACATCAGGTTGCGGCAAGATTCTTGATTTCAACATTCATCTTCTGGCCACTCCAAGAGCTGCAGGCTCAGGACCAGTGGGATAGCTGTGCAAAGGCCGGGTCCCATTAGATAATGTGGAAACTAGAATTTGGTCCCTAAAACATCCTAAATGAATCAGCAGTTTATTTGAGGAGTTTATGGCTAAAGACACAGGAAAATTAGAAATTTTTTGAAGTCATGAAGGGCTTTAAATCATTAAGATAGTCTTACTGTCAGTTCAGAGGCATTTGTTGGAAGACCATTACAGAACAACTTCAAGGGGTATGAGAGATAAAAGAAAAATCAAGATGTATTATCTTTCCTCAGAGAAGTATAAAAGTGGTGGTGGTTTATAATTAATTACTAAAACATTAGAAATAATAGCTAAGAATAACACTAGATAAAATTGTTAAAATGATAGGTACCAGTTGCTCTCAAATTCCAGTATATTTCATATCTATTGGAAGCTTGTTTAAAATGGAAAAAAAAAGAGAAAAGAAAAGGACAGACATATAAGTGCTCCCCAAATATAGGAGAATCCATAGGAGAAAAGCCAGCAGTGTGGCATGCAGCTACACAGACAGTGCTGCACAGACAGTGCTCTGAGAATTCAGAGATGGGATTCCACGCATCCAAAACATCATAGAACAGCAGGTAGAGCACTCGCCTTGCACATAGCTGACCTGGGTTCAATTCCTGTATCCCATATGGTCTCCAAGCATTACCAGGAGTTCTTCCTGAGTGCAGAGCCAAGAATTACCCCTGAGAATCACCAGGTATGGCCCAGAAAAACAAAAAATAAAACAAAACAAAAGCTGAACTCCTCTTTTCACAGACTGGCCTTGACTCTGAATCTGATGTTTGTTCAATTCAACCATGACTAAACCCAAGAAATAGGTGAAACTCCTAAGATTTCGTATTAAGGCAAAGAACTACATTCCTTCATTTCCATCTATTGTCTAAGACTGATTGGTGGATTTTTTTCCAAATTTTTCTTCACCTCAAATTTCTATTTGATGCTTTCTAACATCACAGAAATATACTTCTATTTTAACGAAGTATTATCAACAATTGAGACCTGAATGAGTGATTGCATTTCTGCCATTTACAAGTTTCAGAGAAGTGCAAATTACATGAAATGAATAGGCTTCTTTCAAACAATAAACTGTACCCTGTATTTCTCAGGCTACCAAAAGACTTAAAATACCACAGACTGGGTGGTATCAACGATAGAAGTTAATTTCCCCACAGTTCTAGAGACCAAAGGTCCAAAAACAAGGCAACATCAGGATTGGAGTCTGGGGAAGCCTTTCTCGCTCTATGCTCACATGATCTCACATGGAGAGAGAGAGAGATATTTCTCTTACTAATTACAGGTTTTCTCTTCCTTTTTCTGTAAGTATTCCTTCCCTACTGGAACCTCATATAAGCTCATCTTCCCACTTGGAACCTCATATTACCTTGATAACCACCTCCAGGGGCTACCTTCTCTTTAAAATCAGATTAGAGATTAGCACTTTGACATAAGAATTTGGAGAGAAGAAAGGGGGCATTATTCAGTCCAAAACTGATCCACAAATGAACTCAAACAAGGCAAACATACAGTGGCAATTTTATGTATTCTAAAGGAGCCACATCATGCCACCACTAAAATGCAACTCTTAAAGCCTGTACTAAGCACTTCCTAAATGTCCACCTTGCCGATCACTCTGCAGGATGCTGGGTACACAGCGCTGGTAACCCACATGACCCCTTACCTCCTCAGATTGCGGGGTCTGTAGAGTGAGATCCTGTACAATGCCCAAGCCCTGGACGGGGAAGGAAGCGGGGACACTGATATGGCGAGCTGTCAGGTACATACCACTTGCCTTAACTCTTGTCATTCTGTGTTTCCTTTCCAACTGCTTAGCGGAATATCTGGCCCGACCCACACTTCATACTCCTTGGGTCCACGCTTGACATATTCTAACTTTATAGTTTTTGACAACTTGAATTATTGGGATAGAATTTGCACCTCTGTGATTGCCAATGAGATAAGAGTCCCGCTCTGTGTGCTTACTGGCATTAAACTTTCCCCTCTCTAAAGTCATTCTCTTCGCGCTTATTTCCATTACTCTATTGACTTTTTCTTATTTTCTTCTGTTCGGGTGTTCCTTAAGTACTTCAGAAACTAACCACTCAATGGCTGTGTGTTTTACAATATCTTCTCCTGGACTACTTATGCAAATGATGGTGCTGGGAGAAATACATGTTGCTCCCCAATGAAGGGAAATTCCTTCCCCACTGGTAATGGTTGGCTTCATGGTTTCCTTTGGTCAATGAAATGTGCATGAGCAGAGTTGGAAGAATCTTTTAAAGCAAAAGTGCTCCAATTTGGTACATACTAATGCCGTGCACGTTACTCTCAGAGAGGGGCTGCCCTTTGGGGTCCTACCATGGATCCCAAGAGCAGACTCACAGTCTACAGCCTTCCCAGCAAAAATAAGCCTTTGGTTCTGAAATCAATTTAGCTGTTTTATTTTGATGTTGGTTTTTATGGTAAAGGGATAGAGATACTTAAAAATGAATATCAGTCACAGCACCCAAAAGGAGAGAGAACAAAAGGGAAAGCCCTGCCACAGAGGCAGGGCGGGATGGGGGGGATGGGGGTGGGAGGAATACTGGGATCTGTGGTGGTGGAGAATGGGCACTGGTGGAGGGATGGGTACTCAATCGTTGTGTAACTGAAACCCAAGCACAAAAATTTGTAAGTCTACAACTGTACCCCATGGTGTTTCACTAATAAAAATTTTTAAAAATAAAATAAAAATGAATATCAGAAGAGATAACCACCATATTAAAACAAAATATATGCATAGATTGTCAGAGTGGCATGTGGAGAAAAATATATAGGCATGAAAAAGTTTTTCACATAGTAGTGGAGCATTTGGTGAAATTATACACTATGATAGGCTGAAAGGCAGAAGTAGAATTAATGTGCCTGTGGTTTTAGCGAGGTTGGGAAGTAGAACATTGGTAACATTGGATATATGATAATCGGTGTTTTTGACCAAGCACAACAAGAAGGGAAAAAGTGCTTAGAAGAAATAGTCATTTTGCAAGCAGACTTGAAAGGGCACTGGGAGAGGTCATAAATTCCAGAGTTCACAGGCTGGAAAATGGGGCTGTTTCTCATCTCCAGCTATTTTATTTTAATTGAATCACCGTGAGATACAGTTACAAAGCTTTCATGTTTCAGTTTCAGTCATACAATGATCAAACACCCATCCCTCCATCAGTGCACATTATCCACCACCAATGTCCCCCAAAATACCCCTCCCCATTCCAGCCCTTCCCCTGTATCCATGGCAGACAATTTCCCCCATACTCTCTCTCTGCTTTGGGGCATTATGGTCTGCAATACAGATACTGAGAGGTTATCACACTTGGTCTTTTATCTACTTTCAGCACACATCTCCCATCCAAATGATCATCATCAAAGGCCAACCACCATTGACTTAGCGATCCCTTCTCTATCCCAGCTGCCTTCTCCCCCAGCTCATAAGGCAGGCTTCCAACTGTGGAATAATCTTTCTGGCCCTTGTGTTTACTATCCTTGGGTTTCAGTCTCATATTATGGTACTTTATATTCCACAAATGAGTGCAGTCTTTCTATGTCTGTCCCTCTCTTTCTGACTCATTTCCCTTAGCATGATATTCTCCATGACCATCCACTTATAAGCAAATTTCACGACTTCATCTTTCCTAACAACTGCATAGTACTCCATTGTGTAACATCTCCAGCTATTAAAAAAATAGAAAATAATGAGGACACCTTGAGCTGCAAACCCAGTTAAAACCCATTCATTTTTTTCTTTTTCTTAATAAATTTATCTATTTATTTATTTTACTTTTTAAAATATTTTTTTTCATTTTTATTTTTTTAATTTTTATTAGTGAGACATCATGAGGTACAGTTGTAGACTTACAAATTTTTGTGCTTGGATTTCAATTATACAATGATCAAATACCCATCCCTCCACCAGTGCCCATTTCCCACCACCACGGATCCCAGTATCCCTCCCACCCCCCACACCCCCCATGCCACTCTGTCTCTGTGGCAGGGCATTCCCTTTTGTTCTCTCTCTCTTATTGGGTGTTGTTAAAACCCATTCTTGAGTCAAGATAAAATCATGTTGCCTGGTCAGCCCATTGTTCAAATGCAAATGGGGCAGAATTGGGGAGAGGAGATCAAGTGAGTGAACTCTATACTCATCAGAGAAAGAAGCTACATATGATGCTTAAAATTAATTTCATCAACAGTAGCATAAGCATATGATTCAATCACATGGAGCTATGGTTACTTTCTATTGCTCAGTAATAAACAACGCAAACATAGTTGCTAAAAACAAAGCAGATTTTCCATGGTCAGGAGTCTTCACAGGGTCAGCAAGCACTCCTGTTCAGGACCATGCAGCTAAACAATGGTGTCGAACATAGGAGGAGTTTTTTTTTATTTTTATTAGTGAAACACCATGAGGTACAGCTGTAGACGTACAAATTTTTGTGCTTGGGTTTCAATTATACAATGATCAAATACCCATCCCTCCACCAGTGCCCATTTCCCACCACCACGGGTCCCAGTATCCCTCCCACCCTCCATCCCCCTCCATCCCACCTTGTCTCTGTGGCAGGGCATTCCCTTCTGTTCTCTCTCTCCTTTTGGGTGTTGTAGTTTGCAAAAGAGGCATTGAGTGGCAATCGTGTGTGGTCTATAGTCTACATTCAGCATGCTTCTCCCATCCTGGGAGGATCCTCCCAACACCCTTCATTTGATGCTCCCTTCTCTATCTAAGCTCCCTTTTCCCCTAACATGTGTGGCTGGCCTCCAAGCCATGGAGCAAATCCATAAGAGGAGTTTTAACATGTGCCAAATAAAATGGCTCAAAGACAAATTCTGTGATTTCACTTTTATGTGGAGTGTGAAAAAAGGAAAATTATATCAAACTCATAGATACAAAGAACAGACTAGTGATTGCCAGAGGTAGATAAAAGGGGCCTAAATGTGAAGATAATAGAAGCTACCAACTTCCAGTTATAAAATAAATAAGTCCTGAGACATACTGCTCAGCATGGTGACTTTAGTTGGAAATACTCTATTGTGCATTCAAATATTGGTGATTATAGATTTGACCCAAGATTTTATGTAGCTCTGTATAGTAATGTATGTTAATGAAATATATTATGGTGATTACTTTATAATATATAGACTCATTATTTTGAACACCTGAAATAAATATAATACTATGTATGTTTATTATATTTCAGTTTGAAAAAAAATGAAAAAGAATTGTCTAAATACTTAAAGCACTGAGAATAAAGGGAAAGTTAGAAAAAATGGTAAATATCTGGGAAGATACAGGCAGGCTTTCTTTTTTTTTTTTTTTTTTTGCTATTTTTGGATCACACCCAACGATGCTCAGAGGTTACTGCTGGCTCTGCACTCAGGAGTTACTTCTATCAGTGCTCAGGGGACCCTATGGGATGCTGGGAATCGAACACAGGACGGCCACGTGCAAGGAAAATGTCCTACCCACTGTGCTATCGCTCCAGTGTTTTTAAAATAAGTTTATTTTGTGGTTGAAATTTTTTTAATATTTACTATTACCTGATGGGCTAACAATGTAAGTAAATAAAATAATGCAACTTTGATTCAAAAATAAATAAATAATGGTGTCGGTCCGGCCCACAAGCCCCTCTGGCACATGGGATCTTCCTCCAAACTCACTGGTTGCTCCCAGTTGCTTGTAGTTGTTGAACTGAGACTCTCAGACTCTCCAATTTCAGGCGGACCTATTACCAATGAAATGCTAACTATAAAAGATGACGATGTCATGATCTTGGCTGTACTGATGATTTCTACGTGTGTATACCAAAGTATTGTGTTTCACATTCACCAGAAACCAAAAATACATAAGTTTTTAAAAGAAAGAAAACAGAGACACAGCAACAAAGAAGAAAACCGGCTGGAGGGCCCCACAGCTCCCGGAGAATGCTCCGGGCCCCAAACAGAGCCGATATCACCGGGAGGTCCCAGATGGGGTAGGTGCTGTCTCCCCGCCTTCTCCAGATGGAATCCCGGTGACCATGAGCTTCTACAAGCATGGCTCTGGCATGCGGGTACCAGGACATTTTTTCCTTATATGCAAAGTGATCGATGGAAAGTAAATCTTCCAACATTTCTCCCTGAAAATCAGGCTTGAATGGTGGTGGGAAAATCTGAGCGAAAGATAATGCCCAACCGAAATGCATCTGGACTGTGTATTTAACTATGGTGCTATGCCACCCTGGGAGGGGAAGGGTATCTGTCCCTCCGCCTGTCCCCCTCTGTGGCGGCGACATGGTGTCCTGCATTTTTTAGAGCCTAATGAACAGCCAGGTATGTGACTGCATTGACAAGACACGTGGGGCTTCATGGGATGTGGGGTGGAATCGGCCCTGCTCCTTGCCATGGCAATGCTCCGGGTTGCCACTCTCCTCTGGCTTCTCAAATGCCCTCCTCCAACCCTCAAATGCCTCCTCCGACCATGAACCCAGAGGCACACATACTAATCTCAGAACCCAGGGGCTTCTGGCAGTAATCCCCCCAGGTTTTTTACTAAAATATTCACTGTCACTGTCACTGTCCTCCCGTTGTTCATCGATTTGCTCGAGCAGACCCAGTAACGTCTCCATTGGAGACTGTTGTTACTGTGTTTGGCATATCGAATACATCACGGGTGGCTTGCCAGGCTCTGCCATGCGGGCGAGATACTCTCGGTAGCTTGCCGGGCTCTCTGAGAGGGGCGGAGAAATCGAACTCGGGTCAACCATGTTGGCTGCGTGCAAGGCAAATGCCCTACCGCTGTGCTATCAATTAGAATTCCAAATTCGAGTGGCCACTATTGTGGCCACACAACATCATATGCTCTTCATAATCAACATTAGAAAAAAATTTTTCTAATGATGTCTTTGTGGCAGGTCTGAATGTTGGGGAAAATTCCAAATAACAGTGGTGGGTCTTTTGCCGTAATATTGAATGTGATCAATGGAGAGAGAGAGTGAGAAAGAGAGAGAGAGAGAGTAAAGTGGAAATCTGCCACACAGGTGGGAGGTGGATGGGAGGGGGGTTATACTGGGGTTCTTGGTGTTGGAAAATGTGCACTGGTGAGGGGACGGGTGTTTGATCATTGTATGACTGACCAAGACTTGAACTAAAAGGCTTTGTTACTGTTCTCACGGTGATTCAACAAATAAATAAAAAATATATTAAAGAAAGAAAGAAAGAAAGAAAGAAAACAGAGATGATTCAAGTATAATCAGTGGAAAGATAACTCACTGGATGGACAAAAAAGAGTTACTTGATGTTCATGAAAACCAAAATTTCCAAAGGTCATATTCATCTTAAAGCAATTGTTTAGCTTAGGATTCTGTGGACTGAGAATTCGGGCTGGACTTGTTTGGGTACTTCTGATGGTCTCAGTTGGGTTCCCTTTCTGCTTGTGCTTATCTGTTATAATCTCCAGCTGGAAGCGTGTGACTGCGGGCAAGGTCCATAGGAACAATGGGAGAGACTAAGTAATGTGTACTGCCTCATCCACCGTGTTCTCAGGGCTAGTCTGTACAACAGTCGTGAGGGGCTCCCCAGAGCAGCAGCAAAGAAAATGCCACGTGGCAAGTTTCTGTCATGCTTGTACTCATGAACGTTGATAAGTAACTTAGCATCAAAATAAGCAAAAAAAAAAAAAGCAAAAAAAAAAAAAACTAACAAGAATTTCAGAAGAAAGGAAAAACACAACTTTATTTTGAGTTTTCAATCATTAAAAAAGATAATGAAGTGGAGTTCAAATAAATTAATGAATAAGGTTAACAAATATGAATTTTTATCTTCTACTGAGAATACGTATTTTTTAAATATCTATGGAACTTTTACAAATTTGCTCATAATTTGAGGCTTAGAGGAAAAATTTTACTTTAGTAAAATCTTTTGCTCAGTAAACTTTAAGGAAAAGAAGAGAAGAGATTGCGTAGGCAATAAAATTAGAAATTAACAATTGGTACATACAGGAAAATAAAATTAGAATCAAGGTAAAAGGTAAAGGTAAAGGCCCTCCCGTTGTTCGTCGATTTGCTCGAGCGGGCCCAGTAACGTCTCCATTGGAGATTGTTACTGTGTTTGGCATATCGAATACGTCACAGGGAGATTGCCAGGCTCTACCAAGCGGGCGAGATACTTTCGGTAGCTTGCCAGGCTCTCCGAGAGGGGCAGAGGAATCGAACTCGGGTCGGCCATGTTGGCTGCGTGCAAGGCAAACGCCCTACCGCTGTGCTATCGCTCCAGCCCAGAATCAAATTTTAAAATTTTTAATGAAATTTTCATTTTATTAAAATAATAATAAAATCAAACAACATGAAATTTAAGACCCTTTCCTAAGGTAACATTTTGGGGTTGGTCTCTGATGTTATTTAGAAAATTAAAGTACTAAAATTATTTATCAAAACCTGTAAAGTGCTTTAATACTGGGGGCTCAGAAAACTTGTCCTATAAGGGGGTCAGAGTCAGTCACTATTTAGGCTTTGTTGATCTCTGTTGAAAATATTCTGTTCTTCCATGAGCATGCGAGAGCAGCCAGAAGTAAGAAATGAATGGAGTAGATATGTTCCAATAAAATGGTATTTACAAAAAGAGTCAGCAGGTGGCTTCTAAGCTCCGCTCATTCTGACTGCAGAGGAGGCTTCTGCCTGTACAGTAGACCACCAAGTCCTATTCCAGGGCAACACCCCAAGCCTATATTAGAGTGAAATGTGCAATTCTCACACACAGTCATCATAGCAGGACTAAGCAGGATTGCTGTTCAGCCTAACCCATGTCAACAAATACAGCATAAACCCTCCCAAAAAGAGGAATTCACTCCAATTGATGTATAAAACCTAAAGTCTTCAGAAAATTCTAATGCAGCAGAATTCAGCTTTAGAATTCAGAATTCAGAAGACTTCAAAATAACACTATTAATGATGTATTCTAAAATTTGGATAACAATTGATGAACAAAATCAGAACAAAAACAAGGACAGAGAAAAATATGAGAGCTCCAAACAGAAATCATAGCGCTAAGGAATGCAACAATTGATCTAAGAAATACGAGAGAAGGTCTAACAGTGTGAGTGGAGCAGATGACAAAAATACATGGTAGATGGCTTAGAGGCCAGCTGCACACCCTAGGGGTAAAGGCAGCTCAGATAGAGAAGGGAGCACCAAATAAAGGGTGCTGGAAAGGTCTGCCCAGGATGGGAGATGCCTGCTGAAAGTAGTTCATGGACCGAACATGATTGCCACCCAATGTCTCCTCTGCAGACCCCAGCACCCAAAAGGAGAGATAGAACAAAAGGGAGTGCCCTGCCATAGAGGCAGGGTGGGATGGGGGGGGTGGGGGGTGGGAGGGATACTGGGATTGGTGGGGGTGGAGAATGGGCATTGGTGGTGGGATGGGTACTCGATCATTGTATAACTGAAACCCAAACACAACACACAAGAACTTGTAAGCCTACAACTGTACCTCATGATGTTTCACAAAAAAAAAAAAAAAAAAAAAGACATGGTAGAGGAAAGCATCCAAAAATGTCAGCAGAAAATACAAAGAAATCTTGTCCACAGAGATGGCTCAACCCGTTGGGGCACATGCGCCACATTCCAGAAGTCCAAGTTCAATTTGGGCTGCCTTGCATGCAGCAGAACCAGATTTAATCCCTGATATCCAATATGGTTCCTCACATCTGCCAGGAGTGACCCGAGTGCAGGGTCAGGAGTATGACCTGAACGCCACCAGATGTAGTCAGAATTTAAATTTAATTTCCAATTACGTTTTGTTTATAATAATTTAATTTTTAAGTAAATTTTAAAACTGATTTTTTAAAATAATTTAATTTTGAAATAAATCAAAAATTTATTTTTTAAAACAAATATAAGCAGTGAAGATGAAAGCAATATGTCACATATAAGGGAACCCCATATGTTTTTCCACAGAAACCTTGTAGGCAACAGAGAACATCTTGATGTCCTAAAAGCAAAGACCTCCAACTTAGAAGACTCTTCCCAGGTAGACTATCATTCAGCCTTGAAATAGCTTTACAGGCAAAAATAAATAAATAAAGGAGTTTATCTCCACTAAGCTTACTTTTTTAAACTTTATTTAAACACCATGGTTCACAAAGTTGTTCATAATACAGTTGTTTCAGGCATTCAATGTTCTGACCCCAGTCCCACCACCCATGGGACCTTCCTTCCACTATTGTTCCCAGTTTCCCACCAACCCCCCAAAAACAAAATGGTAAGTGGAATTGTTCAAAAAAAATACTTTAATTCTACAACTGTACCTCATAGTGTTTCACTAATTAAAAAAACTTTAATAATAGAAAATTTGTGAAAATTTTTATATCTCACAATGGTGTTACTAAAGTCATTGAGGGTTTGCTGAGCTTGTTGGTGTTATTTGAGCTTTCTGGGTTATTGTTTTTACCTACTGAGCTGAGTGGGCTCCTACTTGACTTTCCCATCTAATTTGCTATGCTCCTCCTGGGCTGTCAGTACTGTGGTGTGGAACTGCTAGATCTTTGGCCCACCCCCTGGGCTCTAGCAGTTTCAGCCTGAAGACAGGTGTACCTGGCTCTTTGGTCAGCTTGCCAAAATTGTTCATGAAGCAGTGAAGCTGGACTGTTTATATGGCAGCAGCTGTGCAGTGTGATTGTAGCTGCCTGGACTTCAGCAGGGAGAGTACTTGACCTGTCCCCCTCCCGATGGTGCCCAGAGTTTTCAGCCTAAGGACCAGTGTACCTGTGAGTATCATCGGCTTGGTTCGGCATCTCTTCTGAGACTAGCGTTGATACTGAACCAGTACCATTTACCTGGTGTTTGCATGGTGGTGGCTGCTTCTACTTATTTTGTAAAACATACTAACAAGACCTCTATAGAACGAAAGAAAACCCCACATACCAGTAGTAAAATGCTGAAAACAATATTGAGAGGAGTGAAAATGGGGAGTTAAAAAGCTCAATATTAACTCCAATTTAAAATAGATTATTAGCATAGATTATTACATGTCAACTTCTTGGTAACCTCAAAAAAAAATACATGAAAGAAACAAGAAAATGGAATTCAAATACAACATAGAAGATAACTACCAAGGTTAAAAAGATAATCAAATTAAAACAAAGTAATAGAAACAAACTACAAAAGTGCCCCCAAAATGATTAGCAAAACGACAATAAACACTTATACATTTATAATTTCCATAGCTTTCATTGCCTGAACTTATCACTCAAAAGGCACATAGTGGCTGATTAGATTAAAAATAAACCCCTGGGGCTGGAGTGATAGCACAGTGTTTGATTAGATTTAAAAAATAAACCTTTGGGGCTGGAATGATAGCACAGTGGGTAGGGTATTTGCCTTGCACGCAGCTGACCCAAGTTCAATTCCCAGCATCCCATATGGTACCCCAAGCACCACCAGAAGTAATTCCTGAGTGCATGAGCCAGGAGTAACCCCTGTGCGGTGTGTGACCAAAAAAACCAAATCGGGTGTGACCAAAAAAACAAATAATAATAATAATAATAAAATAAATAAATAAATAAAACCTTTCGTATCCCACAACCACCACCACATAAGTTCATCCATCAGCACAGCTTTACAGACTCATGATTAAATATTTAAAGAGACCAACTAGCTGCAAAAATTCACTGGAGCACAGGTCTCCCAGATGAAAACTCTGGTGGGATGAGAGCAGGCCAAATTTCTGTCCTGCCAGAGCCCTGGCAACTATACTCACCCCTCAAGAGCTGTTGTCATTCATGTTTGGTCTATAGTCTACTTTCAGCATGCTTCTCCCATCCTGGGAGGATCCTCCCAACACCTTTATTTGGTGTTCCCTTCTCTATCTGAGCTCCCTTATTCCCTAGCATGTGTGGTTGGCCTCCAAGCCATGGAGTAAAATTCCTGGTGCCTCTTTTGCAAACCACAACACCCAATAAGAGAGAGAGAACAAAAGGGAATGCCCTGTCACAGAGACAGGGTGGGGTGGGGGATGGGGGGTGGCAGGGATACTGGGATCCGTGGTGGTGGGAAATAGGCACTGGTGGAGGGATGGGTATTTGATCATTGTATAATTGAAACCCCAGCACAAGGATTTGTAAGTCTACAACTGTACCTCATGATGTCTCACTAATAAAAACTTTAAAAAAAAAGAGCTGCTCTCATGCCAGCAATCTAACTCCATCCCCTCAAGACTTAGCTCAGCAGTGCCCCCAAATTGATGAAACCTCCAGGTACCTGGTCTTCAGGCTGAGAACTGCGGGGTCTTCTCAGAGTGGGGACGGGAAGACTCTCCCCTCCCATCCTGCCATACTTCCAGAAGCACTAGTAGTTACATCCATACCCCACTATCACAGCCATGTAAACTCATGGCCCAGTTCAGTATTCTGGAGTTTTCTATAGCATAAGGTCACATCTGCGGTTGCATAACACCCTCAAATTCTACAGGAGCACATCGAACTAGGTAAAGGTAAAAGGTAAAGGCCCTCCTGTTGATCGTCGATTTGCTCGAGCGGGCCCAGTAACGTCTCCATTGGAGACCTTGTTGTTACTGTGTCTGGCATATCGAATACTCTCGGTAGCTTGCCGGGCTCTCCGAGAGGGGCAGAGGAATCGAACTCGGGTCGGCTCTGTTGGCCGCTTGTAAGGCAAACGCCCTACCCGCTGTGCTATCGCTCCAGCCCCATCGAACTAGATGGGAAAGTAACAGATGCCAACTAAGCTTAATAAACAGAAATATAAACACAGAAGATTCAACTAGCAACAACAGCTTCGTAAATCCTCAGACAAGAACTTAATGGCCCCATGGTGAGATACAATAATTTTCACAAACTTTCTTTCACTGGAATATTATTTTAAGTTCCATTAGCCATTTTGTTGTAGAAAAGCAATATAAAATAAGTTATTTTGTGTCTGCTAAGGGGGCAGGCTTGGGAGTGGTTGGGAAAATGGGGACCACTGGTAGAGTGATGGTCATACTGGTAGTGAGATTGGTATTGGAATGTGTAATATTGAATGCCTGTAACAAATACATCATGAATAATTTTGTGAATCACAGTATTTAAATAAAGAGAAAAATAAAGATAAAATAAAACCCAATAATTTTCTGCTGTTTAGAGGAAACCAATCCAATCTGAACTACAAAGATAAACATAGGATCAAAGTAAAAGGTGAAAAGCGGGGCTGGAGCAATAGCATAGCGGGTAGGGTATTTGCCTTGCATGCGGCCGACCCGGGTTCGATTCCCAGCATCCCATGTGGTCTCCTGAGCACCGCCAGGGGTGGTTCCTGAGCGCAGAGCCAGGAGTGACCCCTGTGCATTGCTGGGTGTGACCCAAAAAGCAAAAAAAAAAAAGGTGAAAAGCAATCCTATAAGCAAATGTTAAATCTTTTTTTTAAAAAAAGCATATTTATAGCAAATAAAACAGATTTCTTACTAGAAAATTTCCCTCTTGGAGAGCCCGGCAAGCTACCAAGAGTATCCAGCCCACACAGCAAGCTTCCGGTGGCATGTTCGATATGCCAACAAAAGTAACAAGTCTCACAATGGAGACGTTACTGGTGCCCACTTGAGCAAATCGATGAACAACAGGACGACAGTGCTACAGTGCTACTTGAAAGTTAACAAGGACAAGGAAATACATTACATAATTATTGAGGGATCAACTAATTACAAATAAATAACACTATATTTGCAACAAATCACAATGCATCAAAATGGAGAGTAATAATTAATAGACCTAAAGAGAGATGTTGATAGTAACACATTGGCATTAGAGAATTTCAACACTCGCCTTAAGTCAAAGGGCAGATCAATCAGACAGGAATGCAACCAGTAAACAGCTGCCTTAAATGGTGAATTAGAAGGATAGGCTTCGGTAACATTTACAGGACAATACACACACACACACACACACAGACACACACACGAGTACACATTCTTCACTAGGACACATGGTAGATTCTCAAGAATAGACCACATGTTGAGACATGAAACAAGTGCTAATAAATGAATTAAAATTGACATCAATGGCATCTCACCATGCAGTCCTAGTGGCCCTTGTGCACCTAAGGTGTGGCCCAGTTAATCCCCACCACCTCCAGGCACAGACAACAATTAATTCACTGGCCTGATTAGCCAAGAATCACCAAGAGGGCCCCTGGCACTCTGAGAATTGCTAGGAGACCCTACTCCCACTTTTAAAAATTTAGCTAATATAGTTTAGATCATATGTTACAATAGCATTCACATTCATTATTTTGATGAATGAGTCACCACACCTCGCCATCACCAAAGTGTCTAAGATTTCACCAAGTTACTTCTAGTCGACCTCTTCAAAGCCCAATTCCCACCCACACCCACCCCCACCATTGCTTGGTATTTTCAGTTCTATAATGTACAGTCATGGTTCTATTTTGTACTATTGTGATCAGAGAAGATGTTAGCTATGATACTGTTTATTACCTGTCTTTTTTCTCTACATCGCACATATGAGTCATACATGTGTCCTTCATCTGACTTATTTCACTTAGCATGACAGTTCCATCCAAGTTTCAATGAACTGCAAATCAAAAAGATATTGTAATATCATCTCACACCTATGAAAGTAACATGTCAAAAATACCAGAGAAAACAAATATTGGGAAGGTGTGAAGAAAATTTAATTCGTGTACGTTGTTGGTGGGGTATCAGGTGTGTAAACACAAAAAGGGGGGCTCAGCGGCTCTATCTCTCCTGCCACCCGCGTTCGGTAGTCACAGGTCACAGGTCGTTTCCTCCCCCCTGGTAAGGTCGATGGCAAGGGGCAGGCGAAGGAAGGAACGAGGGCCAAGATGGTTGGTGTCAGTTGCAGTGTATTCCACTTTCCTCTCCATTCTCCTCTGATTCTCCTCCTGCTTCTTCCTCCCCCATGCTACTTCATTCTTCTCCCCGATCCCCCTTCATTGTCCTTCTGGCCCTGTAACCTGGATCTTGATCCCCTAGCTCACTCTTAAAGTCTAGTTAAACCCCAAATCCATGAGGGGTTGGGGCTTACACATAGGTGTGGTCACAATCAATAGGGGTAAAGTTCTTTTCCTCGGTGGATACTTCTTCTAGGACAGATACTCTCTCAGCAGGACAACCCACCCAAGAGCAGAATCCCATGGGTGTATTTCTCCTCTCCTTGTCCAACAAACATAGGAACATTCATAATATTAATCATTTTGTATGGACACAGTAAGAGATACATTAAATTTATAATTGCTCTCCTGGGACTGCATTATATAAATTTAATGTAAACTTATTTAATTTCAATCTCAGACTACAGTGCTCAGGTCACATAGTCTTTCCTATCCCTAGCAGGTCCTAGTCTCATAGTTACCTTTGGATCATGACAGCATTTGTTCATGATCAAGCTCTTAACTTATAGTTAAGAATCGTGGCACTTTGGCCCGGCCCATTTCGATGCCAGGGTAGCTCATAGCTTGCCTTGGGTCCATTCAGTCCCTCATCGGGACCTGCTTCTGGGGTGCTAGGAACTAAGGGAAACTGAGGCAGATGCTTGGGAATGAATAATATTCGAAGCCAATTAAATCCCAAGTTACAAAAGCTTAATATTAACTGTCTTCCTGTATCTATACAAAAAGAATATTGCTTTAAAGTAAACATATTCAAAAGACATAAGGAGAGGAGAAAGGCAATATTTCACTCATACATATAAAATCATAGATCTCTGAGGAATCTGACCTTACAAGTTAACAGAGTCTGTTAACTTGTTTGGGGAGGAGAACATAGGGAAGAGTTTACAGAGAAACACAATGGAATGGAAGTGCCTCAGGAGCACTGTGAGAAGCCTGAGTTCCTTGTGGCAAGGGAAACAGGACATACCAATATCGTCCTAAAATGTTTAGAGCTACATTCCAATAAACACAGAGGAATGGAGGTGCTTCAGGAGCATTGTGATAGATATCACCCTAAAAACCTAAGCTCCCTGTGGCAGAAGAGAATGGGCGTACCATTATTATCCTACGTCGGGGATGAAGCTCGGGATAGCAGCATGCAAGGCAAGCATTCTACCTGCTCTTCTATCTCTACAGCCCAGGTCTGGGTTTTTATATACATATACACATACATTTGCATAACACACACACACATACACACACACATCAAAAAAAAAGATCCTCGGTGTTCAAATACCCATTTAAAAATCATAAAAACTGAATACAATTAAACCAAAACCAAAATTTCCAGAAAGTAAAAATAAAGCAAAAAGCTTTCCATGATCACCATGCAAGAAAACTGAAAAATTTAAAAAAAAATCAAAATATCAAAAGCTTTCCATGATCACCATGCAAGAAAACTTCAAAATAAAAATAATATCGGGTCTGGAGCAATAGCACAGCGGGTAGGGTGTTTGCCTTGCACGCGGCCAACCCGGCTTCGATTCCCAGCATCCCATGTGGTTCCCCGAGCACCACCAGGAGTAATTCCTGAGTGAAGAGCCAGGAGTAATCCCTGTGCATCGCCGGGTGTGACCCCCCCCCCCAAAAAAAAAGCAAAAAAAAAAAAAAGAATATCAAAATATCAAAAATAAAATTAAAAAATCTCCACCTGGGAGGAACAAAAATTAAGTATTCCTGAATCTTGGTAGAGTCAACAGAATAGACAAGCAAAAAGATATAATGTTTGGAAAGCAGTAATAAAACAGTCACAGCTAAGACTCTGGGAGAGAGTCAAGCAAAAACTCAGCAAACAATTCTATTGATTAAAATGAAAAGAAAAACTAAAGATGAGTGGGCAGGAATGGATTAAGATTCCTACTCAAAAAAGTTCGGGAAAACAGGAAGTTGACTACAAGAAAGCTAAGTGAAGAACTGTTGCCTAAACTATAATAAAAATATTTTTTCTAAAGAAAAGAAAACAGGACACAAAAGAAATGAATAGAAGGCAGTTTGCTCTGAGAAATTGTCTTTGGGTGGAATAACCATTTTCTGTTTTTGTTTTGGAGCTACACTGTGAGGTGCTTGTTACTACTCCTGAATCAGTGCTCATTGGCACTCCCGGTGCTCCCAGTATTCCCGGTGCTTGGAAATTGAGATGCTAGTGCTCCTTCATTCAGAGAATGTGCTCCAGTCCTCTGCACCACCTCCCAGGCCCAGGCTCACTGTATAGTGCTGGCAGATTCAGTGCTTATATTGAATTAAGTGGTCACGCTAGGCACAAAGAGGAAAGAGAGTTTTGGAGACTCGACTATTTAAGCAAGCAAAGGGGAAATTCCTGCAAAAAATAAGACTTGGCCAGGGAGAGAATTGGCCTAATTTGTTCTATTTCTACAGTGGGGTCAGGGAGTTTCTGTGAGTACCCTGACATGAGGGGTGATTTTTCCAAAGAAAACAGAGAACAGGAATTGTAAGAAGTAGAGGCAGAGAGAGAGCACAGCAGGTAGAGCACTTGCTGTGCGCGTGGCTGACCCAAGTTCCAACCCAGGCACCACAGATGGTCTCCCCAGCCCCATCAGGAGTGAACACAGAGTAGGGAGTAAGACCTGAGCAGCACTGGGTGTGGCCCCAAAACAAACCACAAAAGTAGAGGCAGAGACAGAGACACATAACAGAGACAGAAAGAGAGAGAGAAAGATGGAGACAGAGGCTGACAGGTGGCTGAACCTAGAGCATGTCCTTGCATGTGACCCTGGTTTCCACCGCTGGCACTGCAACAATCACAAATGTGGGAACACAGATGGAGACAGAGTAGGAAAGAGAGAGGACAAGAGAGAGGGAGACAGACCAGCAGAAACAAGAAGCAGAGACATAGAGAAAGGAAGACAGAGACAAGAAGATAAAAACAAAGATGAAAACAAAGACATGGAGAGAGGGGCCGTAAGGAGACAGTGAGGAAGTTTGAGTTCTAGGTGGTGCCATTTATACGTCCATCACTTACACCTCCACACCTTGCTTGGTGCACCCCCTTTCGTAACTCCCGTAATGCAAGACCGTAAGCAAAAGTGTCTCCAAGTGTCCCTCTGATTTGCTAGAACTCTCTGTCCTCCAGGAGTCACTTTCCCCAGGAGTCTCAAGATGCTGCCCTATTTGTCTTCATAGCCTGCATTAAGCAGTTAAAAAGAAACCAGCAGATCAATATGTATTAAAACAGATAGCTCTCCAAGGCACCCCACTGAATGAAAACTACAAATCTCAGAGTAATTTATAAGGTGTGACATCTTTTATATCAAAACAATCTGGAAGGTGAGGTGCCCAGGGCGGGGGAGGGAGGGGGGGCCAGGAATTGTGCAATCGGTCAGGGTAGACACAGGCCCGTGGGTGTGAAGTGCACATTTTCCCATTTTTATATAAACAATTTGCTCGATGATTTCCCCTCTCCAAAAAATTACATTTTAAGAAAATAATATTCTAAAGGTCTTAAAACCCAAACTAATGCAAACCCAGAATGTGAGGCTGAAAAAAGATGGCCCAGTAAGGAGTGTGGGGACACAGCACGTCTATGCCTTGTGATTAATCTACACAGAAACCAGCCTGACTCCCCAGCAACAAAACCTCCACAGAGAGGGAAGGCGAGGACCCCCAGATTCTCTTCTCTGACCCTGATGGAGAAACCCCACTTCAGGACGACAAGCGGCAGACGGGAAATTCATTTCTCCTACGTAGCCCAGATGAACAAATAACTCTCTAGTCCTCCAGAGTTTCTAGATCAGTTGGACGCACATATTAGAGAAAACTATTCTCACAGCCTTGTAAATGGGTAGAAAACCTGGTTCAAGTTCTCTCTCTTTCGGGTAGGGAGAAAATTTTCACACCATGTCTACAGGAACACAGATGAAGCATCCCAGGCACCTTCTATACAAGGAAAGCAGAGAGGAATTCAAACACTTGTACTCAATAGAAGCATTATTCCTTATGGTCAAAAAATTGGGGAGGTTCAAAAGGAAAGAGAGAGAGAGAGAGAGAGAGAGAGAGAGAGTAAAAGGGAATGTGCCAGCCACAGAGGCAGGAGGGGATGGGGAGGGGGTGGCGGGAGGGATACTGGGGACATTGGTGGTGGAGAATGGGCACTGGTGGATGGATGGGTACTCGATCACTGTATAACTGAAGTGTAATCATGAAAGTTTGTAAGTCTGTAACTGTATCTCATGGTGATTCATGAAAAAATAATTGGGAGTGTTTTTTCTTTTCTTATATTTTGCTTCTTAGTAAATTAAACTTGTGTTAGGACTTCATGATTTACAAAGTTATTTAGTTAAGCTTTACACATACAAGGTCCCAATACCAATCCCACCAGCTTCCCTCCATAAGTTCCCCCAGGTACCTTCCTGCCTACCTCCTTGACAGGCACATTTTAAAGTTTGGGTGTCATCACTTGGATATCAGGCTTTCCGTATTGTTGGCTCTGTGGTTGAAAGAGAGAGAGAGATACAGAGAGAAAGAGGGAGAGAGAGAGGGAGAGTGTGTGTGTGTGTGCAGATAGATAGATAGATAGATAGATAGATAGATAGATAGATAGATAGATCACTTGATCATTTGATATCCCATTACTCATCGATTTGCTCAAGCGGGTGCCAGTAACGTCTCCATTCGTCCCTGTTGCGTGCTAGTGTAGCCCAATGGCATCTGCTCCTTCTAGGAACATGAAGAGCCTCAAAACGATCATTCAGGGTCTTGACAAAAAAGTCTGACCATCTCATGGGTGGGCGGCTATGCGATCTCTTGACGTCCCGTGGAATCCAGTTGGTAACGGCTCTAGTCCACAGTCTTCTCCAAATCTCATTACGTGTCCAGCCTATCTGATTTTCAACACCTTGGCAAAAAAGACAGCATCCCTGATTCTTGACCGTCAATGGAGGTCGGAACTCCGGGTTCTTTCTCTCATTTGAGTGAAGCGTGATACTCCAAGCACAGCTCTTTCGATTCCTCTTTGGGAGACCTGAATAGCGTTCTCATCCTGTTTTCATAGGGCCCAGGTCTCTGAGGCATATGTTAATGCAGGAAGAACAGTGGAATCAAAGAGATGTGCCCGGAGCCGGAGGTTCTTCGTCCTCTTAGCTATTTCTTCGACACTCTTGAAGGTGTTCCAAGCTGCCTTCAAGTAAATATATAGATATCTAGTAAATAGAGAGATAGATAGGCAGATAGAGAGATAGATGATAGATGATAGATAGATAGATAGATGACAGATCACTGTATCACTGTATCACTGTCATCTCATTGATCATCGAATTACTCGAGCGGGCCCAGTAACATCTCTATTCCTCCCAGCCCTGAGATTTTAGCAGCCTCTAGGCAGGCAGATAGAGAGGCAACACCTCTATACCAAGGCCCCTGGCCCTGTCATGTTTCCTTCCACTCACCTCTTTTTACCTCCCCTCAGCCCCATGCCTTTACTTCCCCATCATTCTCACTTCTACACTCTAGGGTCAAAGGTTATCTAGTATCCCCCTTTGAACGTGGCATTCCCTCATCCCATTATTCTAATATACCACAGATGAGTGAGATCATCCAGTATTTGTCCTTCTGACCTTACTTATTCTTCTGACTTACTTCACTTAACATGATATACTCCAGTGCCATCTAAGTTGTTGCAAATTGCATGACTTCATCATTCCTGGCAGTTGCATGGTCTTCCATTGACTAATTCACCACACCTTCATTATCGACCCATCTGTGGTTATGCACCCAGGTTGGTTCCATACCTTGACTATCGTGCTAAGTGCAGCAATGATTAATAATGTGCATTTCTCCATTTGGATGAGCTTTTTATATCCCAGGGTTAGATACCTAAAGTGGAACTGCTGGGTCATATGGCAGCTCTATCTTACTTCTCTGAGAAGTCGTCACATTGTTAAACTCAGAAGTTGAAGCAGACAACGTTCCAACCAGCAGTGGATGAGAGTTCCTTTTTCACCACGTTCCCACCAACACAGCTGTTCCCAATTCTATGACACATATGCCCTTTTCACTGATGTAAGATGATATCTCTGTTGTCTTGATCTGGATTTCCCTGATAATAAGTGATGGTGATCAGTTTTTCATCTGCCTACAGGCCATTGTCCGTCTTCTTCAAAGAAGTGTTTGTTCATTTCCTCTGCTCACTTTATACGGGGTATTTTGGATATTTTGTTGTTGATCTTTGTGTTTTATATATCTTGAATATTATACTTTCATTTGACTGTTGACTGCAAACATTTTTTCCCAATCAATTGAATATCTATAAGTTTTAAGTCATGTTTCTGTTGCCATGAAGAAACTCTTTAATTTGATGTAGTCCCAATTGTTTAATTTTTATTTTGTTGTCCTTGTCAGTGGCATCATATCACCAAAAATACCTTTGAGTTCCAAATCTTGGAGTGTTCTGAATATATTTTCTTCAATGTACAGAAAAACAAAATTCAGTAAACCAAGTGCCCTTCAACTGGCAAATGGATAAACAAAATCTGACAATCTATACAATGGTGTGTTATTCAATCATAAAATAGAATGAATGGAGAGATGCTACAAGGATAAACTTCTGAAACTTTATGCTAAGAGGCTAGGAAGGCAGCTCCGTGGCAGAGCACATGCCTTGCTGTGAGTCCTTCGGTTCAGTTCCCAGCACAACTGAAAACAAAAAGTTGAACACAAAAACATTATGCTACATAGAAGAATGTAGTTACACACACTCATGTTGCATAGTTTTGTATATACAAAATGTCTAGAATAGAAAAATCTATAAATATAAAGTAGGTCTGGGCCAACTGTGGGGAAAAAGAGAATAGGAGTGATTGTTAAGGGCAAGAGTTTACTCTGTAGCTGGAGGCAAGAAGATTAAAAGATTTTCAATTTTACTGATAATGTATCCACAATTCCCTAAATACATTTAAAAAACTACATTTTCTGTTTTTAATGAGTGGATTGTATATGTGAATGGTCTGTCAATAAAGTTATTCTTCAAAAATGAAAACAAAACAAAAAATAGGAGACTAACACCCAAGAATAGTTGAGATAAGTTCTAGGAGGTTTACCCCATAGCTTGGAGGTCAGCTGCACATGCTAGGGGAAAAGGCAGCTCAGATACAAAAGGGAGCACCAAGTAAAGGGTGTTGGGAAGATTCTTCCAGGATGGGAGATGCATGCTGAAAGTAGACTAGAGATCGAACATGATTGCCACTCGATGCCTCTTTTGCAAACCACAGCACCCAAAAGGAGAGAGAGAACAAAAGGGAATGCCCTGCCACAGAGGCGGGGTGGGATGGGGGGAATGAGGGTATGGGAGGGATACTGAGATCATTGGTGGTGGAGAATGGGCACTGGTGGAGGGATGGGTACTCAATCATTGTATAACTGAAACCCAAGCACAAAAATTTGTAAGTCTACAACCGGTGTTTCACTAATAAAAATTTTTAAAAATAAAAAAAGAAAACAAAACAAAAAAGTCTGAACAGAAATGTCCTCCCAGCACAACCTTGATATGTTCGCAATTCTGTTCTCACACTCACCAACCCTTTTGTCACTTTGATAAGTGGGGATGTGTTTGGTTGGCAATCTCTAAGAAAGCAAAATTGAGAACTGGTATCAGAATGTTTAAGGTAAAAGGCAAAACAGATAGAAAAACATCTGGGTGAGTCTGTGCTTGTTGTTCCTCCATGCAAAAGAGTTGTAACATACGGCTTCTGCAAAGCTACTCCAGCAAAACCCAATTTCCCAATGCCAGGGAGCCCTGCTCCTTTAAGACCACAGTTTCAGGAAAAGTCAGTTTCAAACCTGGTGGACATACCATTACATTGCAGGATAGTTTTGGAATTACTTTTGTAACTCTCCATGAGACTGACTTCAGACACATCTCCAATGATTCAATGCCATTGCCAAAGCAAACAGAAGCAAAAATAAACAAATGGAACTGCACTAAACTAAAAAGTTTCTGTATTGCAAGAGAAAACAGTTAAAATTAGGGGAAAATTAAGAAGTACCTGACTGCATGGGATAAAATAATTCATACATCAAAGAGCTATTATCCAAAATATATAAATCACTCATGAAGTTAAAAAAAATCAAAACATGGAGACAGAAACTAAACAGATGTTTCCCCAAAGAAGACAAACAAGAATGTCAATAAGCGTATGGAAAAGTGTGTGCTCTCACTGATTATCAGGGAAACACAAATCAAAACAACAAAACATTGGTGTCAGCTATCATCTTATATCAATGAGAATGGCCTATTTCCAAAAAATGGGGGCTAGGGCAGAGCATTTGTCTTGCATGTGAGATGTCAGGCCCTAGGTCTAATCCGAGGCACCACCCAAAAGAGAAAACTGGAAAGAAGTCTGACAGGGATGTGATAAGAAGGAACCTTTTATTCACTGCTGGTAGGAATGTTGGTCGGTTCAACATCCCCCTTTGGAAACACAGTGTGAAGACTTTTCAAAATATTAAAAACAGAACTTCCGCATGACCCTTCATTCGACTCCTTCACATCTATCCCCAGAATGCTAAAACTTGACTTCAAAAAGATATTTGCACACCTAAGCTCTGCCAGTGCTATATGTAATTGCCAAGATCTGTAAACAAACCCAAATATCCAATAGATTAGTACATAAAGAAATTATGGGGCTCACAAATGAATCTCAGAAGAGAGCAACCCAATGCAGAGATGTCTCCCCACCCCGTGCCAGGCTGATTTCATCTGGGCACCTAGGACCCAATTGCCAATGACCTTCCCAAGCTTGCCCCAAACCCCCCACACATGAAACTGAATTCACTGAAAAACCCAAGTATGCAGGACTTGTGACTGAAATCTGCAGGCTCTTCCAGAGTCGGGATTGGGACCCTCTTCCCATCTCCCTGTGCTTCCGGTTTCCTGGCAGTTACACCCACAAACTGCCTCTGAAACCACTTAAGGGCATTACGGCCTTGATCCAGACGCTCACAAATCTCAGAAGGGAATAACATGCTGCCGAGATGCCTCCGGACCCCAAAACCACATCCAACATGTTAGTGGTCTCTAATACTGGGGCTTAATGGCTCCAAGATGAGATACAATTGCCACACACTTTGCTCTAAGGAAACCTTTTTGAATCATTTTTAGTCAATCATAACAAGCAATACAAAATAAATATTTAGCATCTGCCTTTGGAGAAGGCTTGGGTGGTGTGGGAAAATTTAAAATAATGGTGGTGGGAAGGTGTGATGGAGGTGGGATTGGTGTTGAAATATTGAATGTAATAAATTCCTGTGAACAACTCTATGAAAATAAATTTTTTTAAAGAAAAGAAATTGTGAATGTAATCAATTACTGTGAACAACATTGAAAATTAGATTTCTTTTAAAAAAATTGTGGGGCTGGAACAGCAGGTAAGGCATTTGCCTTGCACGCGGCCAACCTGGATTCGATTCCCAGCATCCCATATGGTCCCCTGAGCATCGCCAGGAATGGTTCCTGAGTGCAGAACCAGGAGTAACCTCTGTGCAATGCCGGTGTGACCCAAAAAGTAAAAAAAAAAAGAAAAAGAAAAAAGAAAAAAGAAACTGTGGTATAAAATATACAGTGGAATACTACTCAGCTAATAAAGATGAGATTTTGCATTTCACTGTAACTTGGATGGAACTGGAGAGGGCCAGGAAGTGAGTCAATGACCAGTATTAGTCGTCTCACTTATTTCAAAGGTCAGGAAAACAAGGGCAATGGAAAGACCCCGTGAGACACTCTACTGCTTACAGAACTGAGTCTGACAAGCTGAGGGCAGAGGACAGAGAGAGAGAAGGGAACTAGGAGCAATAGTGAAAGGATATTGGCACTCGGGTGCTGAGTATGGTGCAACAATGCTGTATGTCTAAAACATTAAAATTATTACTCTGGAGCCGGGGGCTGGAGCGATAGCACAGCGGTAGGGCGTTCGCCTTACAAGTGGCCAACATGGCCGACCCCAGTTCGATTCCTCCGCCCCTCTCGGAGAGCCCGGCAAGCTACCGAGAGTATTCGATATGCCAGACACAGTAACAAAAAAGTCTCCAATGGAGACGTTACTGGGCCCGCTCGAGCAAATCGACGATCAACGGGAGGGCCTTTACCTTTACCTTTACCTGGAGCCGGAGCGATAGTACAGCGGGTAGGGCGTTTGCCTTGCACAATCCTTGTTCAATCCCCAGCAACCCATATGGTCCCTTGAGCACTGTCAGGAGTAATTTCTGAGTGCAAAGCCAGGAATAATCCCTAATCATTGCTGTGTGTGATCCAAAAAGAAAAAAAAATTATTACTCTTAAATCATGATTCTGCAATTACCCTGCTGACTCTGTTTTGAATCCCTTAAATCCCCCGTGCCACATAGAGCCCACCAAGCAGTGCCAGGGGTCACTCCTGAGCATAGAGCCAGGAATAATCCCTGAGCACCTCTGGATAAGTGCCTCCCCCCCAAAAAAAAAAACTACAAAAGATAAAAACTCAAATACTCTTGTCTTCGACACTCTCTTTTTCTCAGTTCTTAGTTTTTAAAACATCTCCCATTTCTGCTTTGCCCTTAGGTCTGCCACTGCCTAGATTTTTACCCTTTCCATTTCGGAGCAGGTGTTTTTCCATGGTCTGAACCAGGAGAGGAGAGAAATGCTCAGGACCACTCACCTGGCAGAGCCCCACCTTGTTCTAAGCAGTCTTCTCAACTCTGGGACACCAGGAAATAAGGGCAAGAATTTTTTTTGGTTTTTTTATACTTTTCCTTTTTAAATTTTGAGGTGGTTTTTTTTTCAGTTGGGGGCCATACCCAAGTTACTTCCGGAGGTGTGCAAGAACCATGGGGGATGCTGGGTATTGAACCCAGGTCAGCACATGCAAAGCAAGTGCCTACCCACTGTACTATATCTCCAATCCCTATTTTTTAAATTTTTCTTGTGCTCTATTTCAGACTGCGTGGTCTTCTCCCCAAATCTTTGCAGCTGATTATTTACTCCATCCATTCTAGAATGCCCCTAATTCCAAGACTAGCCACTTGTTCTTATTGCTCTGGAATGATTAGTAGTTTTCACATGTTCTGTGTGACCTCTCAATCATTGTCTCCCCAACACACACACACACACACACACACACACACACATACACACACATACACATACACACACACTCCTAATAAGCTACTTTTACCCAAGACTTAGAAATCCCAAAGCTTGATCCATTCTGTAATGGAAACATATTTCACTTTGTACAAGTGGGGATTCAGAGCTGGCACAGGGTTCTTGATCTCCCCACCAGCACCCACTAAAATCAAAAGGAAATGTTTGGATTTATTGTGCACTTTCCTACTCAATTTTCCACGGCCCAAGACAACAGTCTTGGGAACACCCTAAAACCTTTCCCATTTAGTTCAGATTTATTAGACAGATGCCAGCTTCCCTGATCCCTTGCTTCCAGGGAACCTCTGCCGTGCTCTGGATCTATAAGCCAATTGATAGATACTGCTTCTAACCGCAAGAACCATCTTCCCACCTGCAGGAAGTGTCCTGTGGGCCACAACCTTCATTACTGAGCCACTGAGATGCAGTAAATGGCTGGAAGGAGAAGCTCCTCCCTGTGGGTTAAATTTTGCTTCAATGAGCTTCCCTCGGTAGAAATTAAGGTCATGGGTTTTTGTGTGTGGAGCCAGGACAAATCTGAAAAAAATCCATGTGAATGTTGTATGCAATCGTTACATTGATTTGAGTCATGGGTCATCATTTTTTTTATTTCTGACTGCTTGGAAGGCTGCCTTATTAATAAATAGTATTTGATACAGAGTGTAGTTTTTCTTAACACAAATAATGATTTTGAACCTGAAACAGACCTCAAGAAGACCGCTTCCCAGGTGGTGTGTCTGGCAATGGGTAAGTGGTGAGGTTTGATGTTCTCATCCCACACCATCTGGAGCCCAGGCCCCTCGCCATCTTCTCCACCACATCACGTCTGAAAAGTTCTATCATTCCCTGCATATCCCTTGATGTGATCTACAACCTTTGGGAAGTGTTACCACTTAACTTAAGCCTAGGAAATCACTGTGACAATTAACTAGAAGAAAGAACTATTCAGCAGACTGGGCACTCCCAGTGTGCAACCAGTTTTCCTGTTTTCTCCCTTGCAAAGAAAAATATTCTCCTGCCTCAGGTGATCAAGGGTCTAGAGCTAGAGTGAAAAACCGCCCCTCAGTCACTTTCAGAAAGATCCTCTTCCCTACAGCCCATCTGTGTCCTCTGACTCTAGAAAATGCTTTCTCCTCCCTCCAGCCAACTGTCTACAGACCCATCTCCTACCATGCTGCTGGTATACAGTGGACACCATACCAAGAAGTGCCAATCCAGATATGAAGTGATAGTTCAGCGGGTATGGCATTTGCCTTGCACACAGCTAACCTGGGTTTGATCCCTGGTACCACATATGGTTACCCAAGCTTATGTCTCCAGAAATGATTTGTGTGCACAAAGCCAGAGAGCAAATCCTTAGCACATCCAGGTGTCTGTCCAAAATACAAAAGAAGATGGAGGAGGAGAAGGAGGAGGAGGAGGAGGAGGAGGAGGAGGAGGAGGAGAAGGAGGAGGAGGAAGAGAAGGAGAAGGAGGAGGAGGAAAAGGAGAAGGAAAAAGAGGAGGAGGAGGAGGAAGAAAAAAGAATGAATCGGAGGAGGAGGAGGAAGAAAGAAATACAGAAGTGCCAAGCCAATACCCTTGTGACCAATTCCAGCATGGTCTTGGGGGTCGGGGCTAGGGAGTGTGGAAGAAAGGGAGCAACACATGAAGTGGGGGTTGGGGGAAGCTGAAGCTTCCAGAAGGGGCACCCCTGACCGTGCTCGTGTGAGAGGTGGATCCAGCCTATGTCCCCACGGGACAGGCACTAGCAACACTGAGGTGTAGGTGCCCAAGAACACACCCACCTTTACAGGAGCATATGCACACGATTTTGTTTTCTTTTGTTTGAGAGCCACACCCAACAGTGCTCAGAGTTTGATCCTGGCTCTGCAGACAGGAATCACTCCTGGCAGTGCTCAGGGGACCATATGGATGCTGGGGATTAAACCAGGGTTAGCCGTAGGTAAGGCAAGTTCCCTTACTTGCTGGACTACTTCTCTGGCCTGTCCACAGGTTTATATAGATGATAGTGAACCGTGCACACCCATGTCCTTTCCTTTACTAACTTAGTAGTTTATCTTATAGGTCAGTGGTCCCAGCCACTGGTCCACAGATATAGCAGGGATGAAAACCACTGATCTACAACATCGATCTATCGGCTAGTCCATGGACCCATATGCAAAACAGGTGCTGGTCTGCGGGTGTAGAAAGGTTGAAGAACACAGCTGTAGATGGTTCTGTGTGAACTAAAGTGCTTCCTCCACATTGTTGCTAGACTTTTCCCCACCAGCTGAATGTAATATAATTGTGCTTCACCTGTGACAGATTAAGGAATGTACTGTGAGGAGAATTTCACATGAATGTTTAAAATAAGAATGAAGACAAGAACTGTAAATGCGCCAAAACTAAACAAATCAATCAGAGGATGCTGATCACCCTGACCTCAGCAGCCTGCAGTCCCCACGTCTCACATCTACCTCCTCCACACACATCCCTGGAGCTCCCTAGGTGGCAGAAGTTTGGCAGACTCTAGTGGCTGGAGAAACTCCCATCTCAATAGCACACACTGCCCTTCTCACCACCTCCTAGGGGCTAACAGACACAGCACAATCATGCTGCGAGAAAGAGGGAGAAGGAACGGGGAGAAGAACACTTGGGTTAAACCCGATGGTGCCCTCATGTTTAACCAAAGTGAAACCCGTTTGCTTCTCCTGATTCTCAAGCACCAGGAGGGAGATTCAGCAGCTTAGCAGCTGTGGGTCCAGACTCACATCCTCTCGGGCACCATTGCTTTCCATTTCGAGATCATTTGTAAAACCAGCGACGTGACTTTGGCAACTGGGTCCATTACTGGGCAATTTACCCTTCTGGGGTAGAAAACAAAGGTACAGAAAGGCCAGTCTGATCTGGTGAGGCTACAATCAAGAGTTCAACTCTGAGTCCATAGGAGCCCAGCAGGGAGGCCTCGGGAATGTGGTAAGGACTGTCCGTGGATGATTTTCCTGACACCCGTGTCACCTGTGATCCTTGCCATGTGGTTGATATGTTCAGAAGCCCTGAGACTTCACCCAGTGTTTTGCTTCCTTCTGGCTTCCATCATTCCAGAATGGGCAGAAAATTCACATCACACACAACTCGACCACTTGAAAGTGGTCATCTTGAAAGGAGGGGGGCAGCATCACCTTCCGACTGTGAGTTTCCAGAAAGACACAAAGAACTGATCAGATAAGTTCAATGTCTAGACCTTGGTTTCCAGGCTGACAAGAGCCTCCATGTCAGGGCATCCCCTGACCCCCACTAAGTGCCCTCTCGGCCTTGGCTGTGTCCCCCTTCTGCTTCTGCTGTCCACAGATGAGTGGTGGCCTTTGGTCTCTGGCTTTGTCCTCATTCTGAAGAGGTGCCTCAGGCCCCGCCCCCCTCATCTAAATGCTCAGTTCATAGCGATGAAAATGAAATCAGATTCCAACTACTTCATTCCATTCCAATGACTTCATGGACTTCATGCTACTGGGATTTTTTGATCTGAACGAAAATGTGTTGGTACAGCAATGTCCGCGGGACAGCTGTACGCATGGAAAGATCCTCAGTGTGTTCCCGAAGCCGAGGACCCAGAGTCACCATAGGGTCACCACTAAAATGCCACTATTGTACCGGAGGGAGAGAAAGTGAGGTGAACAGGTCTGAACCAAAATGTGAGTCTGGGAGGGAAGGCCCCAAAGGGAAGAGGCTGACCCGCAGGTGCATGAAGCCCGCATACACAGCCAGGCTCTCAGCCAGGTACTTGGCCCCGTGGAGAGAGAACCAAGGCCGCTGGGTGGGTTTGAGTCAGAACACAGCTCCCTGCTGTGAAGCCAGTGCACTGCTCCTTTATTTTCCTTAACTGGATGTGTCCTGGCTTCCTTCATTCCAGGCACTTTCCCGAGCACACGTCGCTGACAGTGCAGGGACATGTCCCCGCATGGTGCTATTCTCACACACACCCCTGCAATCGCCTCTGTGCCCGGTGCTGTCCTGAGGCTGACCCTTCCTGCCTCTGCAGAGCGTGGCTTTCATGGGCACTCAGAGAAAGGGGGTTGAGACACGCCAGAGCCAGGCTGCCAGACCCCACGCCAGGCCCCTTCCTGGCTCAACAGAGCCCTGGCAGCCAAAAACCTCCAGAACTCAACCACTGCCATGCTCACGGCCACCATCCACATGCTCAGACAAGCCTCACCCATGAGTGAATTAATTCCTGGACATCTCATACATTTTTTTTTCTTTTTATTGAATCACTGAGATACAGTTACAAGTTTTCATGTTTGAGTTACAATCAGACCATGATCAAACACCCATTCCTCCACCAGTGCACATTCTCCACCACCAATGTCCCCAGTATACCCTCCCCCTTTCCCACCCTCCCCCTGCCTCCATGGCAGACAATTTCCCCCATACTCTCTACTTTGGGTCCTTATGGTTTGCAATACAAATACTAAGAGGCTATAACGTTTGGCCCTTTATCTACTTTCAGCACACATCTCCCATCCCTAATGATCCCTCCAACCATCATTGTCTTAGTGATCCCTTCTCTATCCCTTCTCCCAAGTCTAAGACAGACTTCCAATCATGGGGCAATCTTCCTGGCCCTTGTCTCTACTGTCCTTGGATGTCAGTCTCACATTATGATATTTTATATTCCACAAATGAGTGCAATCATTCTATGTCTGTCCCTCTATTTCTGACTCATTTCACTTAACAGGACATCTCATACTTTACACCACTGATTTACCAAGAGTAGCAGACCACATATGATGGGGTTTAAAGTACAAGGCAACCAATCTTAAGGGGAAATATATTTATACAGATATACATATATATCACTGTCACTGTTCTCCCGTTGTTCATCAATTTGCTCAAGTGGGCCCAGTAACATTGTGAGACTTGTTACTGTGTTTGGCGTATCGAATACATCACAGGTAGCTTGCCAAGCTTTGCATGCAGGCGAGAAACTCTCGGTAGCTTGCCGGGCTCTCTGAGAGAGGTGGAGGAATTGAACTCAGGTTAGCTGTGTGCAAGGCAAACGCCCTACCTGTTGGGCTATCGCTCCAGCCTACACACACACACACACACACACACACACACACACACACACACACACAGCTCAACCTTTAACAACATGTAGCTAATCTCTTGTAGGAGGTCTTAATGACTCCTGGGTGACATACAAAAATCTTCACTCACTTTCCTCTAAAAAACCTTTTCTGTCTCATTTTTAGCGGATTCATAACAAGCAACACAAAATAAATTACTTCAGTTCTGCTTTAGGGGCAGGGTTTGGGGTTTGGGATAAAATACGGTGGTGGAAAGGTGTAATGGCAGTGGGATTGGTGCTGGAATATTAAATGTAATCAAATATTGTGAACCACTTTATAAAAATAAAAATTTTTTAAAAGGGTGGACTGAACGCTTTCTTGGACAGGAGCCAAGGCTCAGCATGCATCGCAGCCACAGACAATAGCAAAGGGGAGTGTGGGGCAGCAGACAGGGGTGCTGAGCTCAACAGCAAACGTGGCCTTAAGACCCAGCCTCCCCCCATGCGTCTCACTTGGGCAACCAGCTGTGTCAGCTCTTTCTCCTCCTGCAGCACCTCTTGGCCAAGGGCAACGAGCAGAAGTGGACACCTGCTAAGATCCAAGCAGGGTGGCCCACGTGGGCAGAGCCAGATGAAAAAGAAACTGGTGTAAGAAAGCCAAGATGAGCCACGTCGACAGTGTGTGGAAGAGCTCCAGAGGAGAGCCCCGCAGTGATGGGGCAGATGGGGCAACTGGGTCATCTCCGTCTCCGACATATAAATTGGAGTCCTAACTCCCATACTGCAGAATGCGGCCTGATGAATGTGGGTCCTTGACAGAGGTGCTCAAGTAAGATCTTCAGGGCAAAACCCTACTTCTGTAAGATGGGTGTCTTCAAATAACCTATGGCTATTGTTTAATAATATTTAAAAAATAAATAAAATAAATAAATAAATAAATAAAACCACACTAGCAAAAAAAATGGGGCTGGAGTGATAGCACAGCGGGTAGGGCGTTTGCCTTGCACGCGGCCGACCCAGGTTCGATTCCCAGCATCCCATATGGTCCCCTGAGCACCACTAGGAGTAATTCCTGAGTGCAGAGCCAGGAGTAACCCCTGTGCATCGCCAGGTGTGATCCAAAAAGAAAAAAAAACACACTTATAAAAATAAATATTATTCCGCCTTTTCCCCCCTGGCAGCTTGGTGGCCACCACCTCAGAGCTCATTGGAAAGCCAGGTATGAGCCGGTGGTGACAGGGCAACTTCAGCCTCATGGTATGGGGGGGCAGAACCGGCTCGTCTTTCACACCCTACCGAGGCTACAAGTTGCCCCCCACAAGCAGCTCTCTGGCACAGCCATGGCACCAGACACACAGAAACCAATATCATAATTATCCGGCTCTTTGCAGAAATCCCTCCAGACTTAATTAGTAAAATATCAGAAATCCAAAATCGCGCAGCCACTATTGCAGCCACACGACATCATATGGTTTTCATAATCAGCAATAGAAAACAAATTATTTCACAATGCCTTTCCAGCAGTTCTGATTGTTGGTGGGAAATTCCAAACAATAATGGTGCATCTCTTGTTGAAATAATGAATGTAATCAAAGTAGAGAAAGAGTTAAGTAGAAATCATCTGCCTCACAGGCATTGGGAGGGTGGAAGGGGGGCGTATATTGGGGTTCTTGGTGGTGAAAAATAAGTACTGGTAAAGGGAAGGGTGTTTGATCATTGTATTGATGTAGGCAGATAGATAGGGAAAGGCTCTCTGCAATGAAACAAAGTCTCATAGAAGAAGAATTCTAGGACCGACCCACCCTATGGACACAGAGAATAAAGACTTGATAAGACCATCCCCAGACCCTGAAGATATGGGCCTCCTCCCCATGAAATTCCTCCTTTCCGAAAACCCCCCTTTCAATCCGGTTAACTCCAGCGACCCAGCCCCAAGGAGATTCCAGAACATTCTGAGTCAGAAGGATCTATGAGAGCCAGCTCGAGAGCCCACTTGGCGCTCTCTCCACCCTCGGAGAAGCCCGCGTTCCCTCTGAACGCGTTACTCTCTCTCTCTCTTACTATCTGCTTATCCCTTTCTCTCCCTCTCCAAAAGCCTCCAAATAAAACCTGTGACTTCACTGCTCGTCTACTCCTGAAATTCTTTTCTGCGAGCGAGACAAGAACCCCAGAAACCTCAGGTAAGGCTTGGACGGGTCTCTCCTTTCCTGCGAAGAGCAAATTCTCGCCCCAGCTTGAGTCCGTGGCTCCCCGAGCAATCGGGTGGCGGGGATTAACTCCCGTGCGGAGAAGATCAAGCTGACTTCAGGTGTGGCTTGACGGCCACCTTGTGGGGCTGGTGGGGCTTAGGCCCATGCCGAGCAGGTGCTCACTGCAGACTTTACCGGTCCTAGCCTACCCAGGGTCCCAGGTGGCAGAGGCGGGTGGGGAGAAAGTGACTGTCTTTCTCCTCCCCACTTCACATAAGTCACTCGTGGGGCCCACCGACATCAGTATGACTGAGACTTAAACCTGGAAGCTTTGTAACTTTTCTCACGGTGATTCAATAAATAAATTTAACAAAAAAAAAAAATTTTTTAAGATTAGGGGCTGGAGAGATAGCACAGCGGATAGGGCGTTTGCCTTGCACACGGCCAACCCAGGTTCAATTCCCAGCATCCCATATGCTCCCCTGAGCACCACCAGGAGTAACTCCTGAGTTCAGAGCCAGGAGTAACCCCTGTGCATCGCCAGGCGTGACCCAAAAAAGAAAAAAAAATATTATATAAATTTGCTGTAACATAATAGTTTTTTAGTGAATGAATAAATAAATTGGAATAAAATGTCCAATTTCTAATAAAAGCATTGAAGATCTTAAAAAAAAAAGATGGGTGTCTCATTGGGGCAGGGCAGAGGTCATGTCAGTAGGGGATATAATATAGTTTATCTCTTTCTGCTTGTGTTGGAGTCACAGGCAGCAGAGATTGGAGCTGCTCCCAGCTCTGTGCTCAGGCATGGCTCCCAGCAGTGCTCAGGGGACCCTGCAGTGCTTAGTCTCCTGTTGGAGTACACGGAGCTTAGGTTTATCAGGTTGCACCCATCACAGTGCTCCCGAGTCACTCCCATTACTTTGTCTGTCTGTAACCACTTCTATGCTCTCTTCCCCAACCAATTTGTAAGGTCTCATCCTGCTTAGACACTGAAGCTGTACTCTAAGTTAATATCGCCTTTCTCCCCTCCTTATGTCTTTTGAGCAGTTTACTTTAATGTAATGTCCTTTTGTATAGATACAGGAAGACAATTAATTAATTAATATGCTTTGTAACTTAGGAATTGATTGGCTTTGAATATTATTCACTCCTGGGCATCTGCTTTCTCAACTTAAGCCTCAGTTGCCCTCACTTCCTAGCACCCCAAGGGCAGGGTCCCGACGTGGGACTGGATGGAACCAGGGCAAGCCGGTAAGTTATGTGCTACCCTGGCATCGCGATGGGCCAGGCCATGGTGCCACAATTCTTAACTATAAGTTAAGAGTTTGATCATAGGCAAATGCTGTCATGATCCAAAAGTAACAAGACTAGGACCCTGCTGCTAGGAATAGGAAAGGTATCTGGCCTGAGCACTGCAGTCTGAGATCGAGATGGCCCTGGGAGAGCAATTCTATATGCTCAAAGTATTTCTTACTGTATCCATACAAAATGATTTATATAATGTATGCTTATATGTTGGCCGGACAAGGAGAGGAGAAACACATCCAGGGAAATCTGTTCTAGGGTGAGTTGATCTGCTAAGTGAGAATCTGCCCTAGAAGCAGTTTTCCTTTGTGTCCTGACTAGCTTGGATGAGACTGAACTTTCTCCCCTTCAAACTGCTTCAGTAAATGATTTCAGTATATTGAGGCAGTTTCTCTTATCTCACAGGAACCTAGCTGGCCTTAGGTATGCAGATCCCAGGTGCTAAGCCAGGACTGATCTTTGGGATGTAGATGCCTGGCTCCAAGCTGGCTGATTTTGGAGATGTAGATTCCAAGCTCTAGCAGACTTGTCTTTGTTGTGCTAATCCAAGTGCTTATAGCTTGTAAAAGGATAACTGGCCTGCGGATGTAAAGAAGCAATTTATGTTTTGCCTCAATGTTCTTTCTGTAACTCCTTTTTGTGACATCACTATATTGCGCCCTTTAGAGGTACTATGATCTATATAAGGGAGATTTCAGGGCTCTCTGGGGGGACACATGCATCAGAAACCTGGGAAGATGGGGCTGAGGACAGAAGCTGAGAGAACAAAGGCACATGTGCTTGAGAGATCCTTGGGCCTCCATGACATACATCTCTTCCATGTAATAAACTGTTGCTAAGACCAACCAGCCTGGCCCCCGTTTCCTTCCTCCGCCTGACCATCGCCATCCACCTCCCTGGAGTGGGGAAACGGCCTGACCGCCGGCCTTTTTATTTTTTGTGTGTTTACACAGTCTCCCGCACACAAAGCATGTGTATGCTGTAGCCCTTTGAGCTTTCTCCCTGGCCATGATACATCCAGCGATGCACACCCTAAGCTTAACTATGATACAGCAATAACACTTCGATAACAAAAATGTTGCTAAAAAATAATAAATGGGGACAATTTGGACCTTGTCTCACAGAGAGGGAAGGTGATGTGAAGACATACATGGAGAAGATGGCCATTGCCAAGGGCCCATCTCTGCTGCTCCTCCAAGATGTTTCTGTTCCTGAGATTCCAGCCCTATTTATGTGGGACCGAGGCCACATAAGGGAACACTGAAAAGGAAGTTTTCCCAAAGCATCTTCGAGCAGCCTTGGGGTCATGGGGTGGGGAGCAGGGCACTGTGTTGTCTGTCACCAACAGGAAAGCTAATCTCAGCTAAAGTTGAGAGACAGAGAAGCAAAGGTAGCGCCATGACAGGCTCATAAAGAAGCCAGAAAAGTGAGGCTTTAGGTTTCAGTTCCAGAACTCCTAGAATGGAGCACAGATACCTGCAACTGAGTCATGATTTCCCCAAAGAGAGATGACCATGGTGAGGTCAACTAAGGATTACCAATCAGGTGCAGGTAGGGAAGCCCCCCTATATAACCCGTATGTAACCCCTACATAACTCCAACTTATAACCAATCAGCTAAGTACAAGTAGTGGAGAACCCCTCAGACTGCAGTCAAAAGGGTGGTCCATGGAAAGTCCCTGTTACATATGCTATGGTATAAAAGCCCCTCACTTTTGAGAGTCTGGGGTCACTCGTTCTGAGAAGGCTGCCACTGTGTTGGTGAGCTGAACGAGGGCCCTAGCTTGAGCCAGCCAATAAAGACCCTTTGCTTGTTGCATCGCAACTTGTCTTCATGTGATTCCTCTAGGGAGATCTCGGCCCTGTTTAACACATTCACTCTTAGAGAGATGGTGCAACAGAAATTTGCCTGGATATTGAGAACTCTGGGGTCTCATCAGAGGGAGCCAGGTAAACTGTCCCCATCCCACCCCCACACCTCTAGAAGCTCCAGCATCCATTCCCACATTCTACCACTTCCACCAGGTAAGCTCACCCATCAGTCCAGCTTGACGAACCTACATTGAATCTCAGAAGAGACCAGCTAGCCACAGAAACTCACAGGTACACTTATGTTCAGGCTGAAAACTCTGGCGCACCCTCAGGAGAGCTGTGGGCTGATCCCCACCCTGCCAAAGCCCCCACAGCTGTACTCACACCCCCACAACTTCCACCACGCCAATGACCAAGTCCACTGCCCCACAGCTAAGGTCCGCAAAAATGCCAAACTGTCAAAAATTCCATGTACACCTGTGCTAAGCTGAGAAGTCTGGGTCTTCTCAGAGAGGTGGAAGACATCTGCTGCCCAGCCTTCTATACTTCCAGAACACACACTTCCAGCTAACACACCCACATGCCACAACCACAACCATGGCCATGTAAACTCATGGCCCAGTTAAATACTTTGGAGTTTCTGGAGCACACCGCCATGAGCTGTGCAATACTGCCAAATTCTACAATACAAACATCCTCGTAGAAGCACACCAAATCAGATGGGAAAGTGACACGGAAACCAAGGCAGCTCAATAAACAGAAACACTAACACAGAAGGCTCAACTAGCAACAACAGCTTAGTAAACCCTCAGACAAGGACATAATAACCCCATGGTGAAATAGAACAATTTTCACAAAGTTTCTTTTACTGAAGTATTTTTTGACAATTCCATTAGCCATTTAGTTTTAATAAGCATTATAAAATCAATTATTTTGTACCTGCTAAGGGGGAAGTCTGGGGGGGGTGGCTGAGGAAATAGGGAACAATGGTGGAGGGAAGGACCCTTTAGTGGTGGGATTGGTGTTGGAATATGAAATGCCTACAACAAATGCACCATGAAGAATTTTGTAATCCATGGTGTTTAAATAAGGGGAGAAATTAATTTTAAAATATGTCAAATATACACAGCAATGAACCAGGTTTTCTAATTCATATAAAGTCTTTAAAACACTAGTTACCTAATTGTTTAAAACTAGCTCATTAATGCGTTTATTTGTGCAGTAACATTATAGACTACAAATTGTGTTTTCTTTTCAACTGCAACAAATGTAATGCAAATGAACAGTGGAATGATATCTTAAAGACACAATGAAGGCAAATAAGACTTAATAATAAAATAAAATAAGCGAGTTTTAAAACATAAAAATGAAATTTGCCTGGGTATTTGGCAATGTCAAGGAGGTTTTTTTATTGATTGCTTTTCACTGAGGTTCTGTGGTCTAAAATACTGTAGAGGGAATCAGGGGCCACTCCCAGCAATACTTGAACAACAGGCAGGAGCCCTGTTGCCCACCCACCCTCCCATCCCCACCCATGCCTGCCCTCTACCTTGTCAGCTTTCAGCACTCTACACAAATCTTGGTACTCACCTACACGTACCTGTGCAGCAAAGGATGGCACTGCACCCGCGCAAACTCAGGAATCTGGCCCATCAAGACCCTCTGGTATACCAGCAGCCAGGATGTGTTGTTACACTCAGTAACAAGTAACTGCTCCTACACTGCCCACCAAGAAGCACCACCATACCTGTAGGTCTCTCGAGATTGGACTATTACCATCTTGGCTTTTGTGAATTCCCCACTATACAGCCACCAGGTTCCTAGACAAAGTGGCAGAAGTGGGGGCCAGAGCCTTAGTATTGCAGGAAGGGTGTTTGCCTTGCACACTGCCAACCCAGGTTTGATCCCCGGCATCCCATATGGTTCCCTGATCACCACCAGGAGTGATTTCTGAGAATAGACCCAGGAGTAACGCCTGAGCATCACCAATTGTGAACCAAAAAGCAAAAGAGAAAAGAAAAGTGGCAGAAGTATGAGGTATTTCCCTGGCCCCGGAAGTCATAAAGTGTCTCTTCCATTCTACTCCGTTTACTGAAGCAACTGCAGAGGCCCAGCCAGGATCCGGAGAAGTCATCAACAGCACGAGTGATAGAAGAGCCTGTGGCATGGCAGAGGTGACTGGGACCCACCTTTGGGGCCCGCCTTTTTCAACAGAATTGGCCGGAAGACCACTTTATGTCTCTCCTCTCCTCTCCTCTCCTCCATCCTCTCAAAACCCTCAAGCTCCCTCTTCCTTGACTGTACAAAGCAGTTTATTTCTCCCTTGCGCTCTCCTGAGCATTCCCAGAAAACCTCCCTTCAAGTCAGTGTTTTCCAACGGACTCAGCATGTTTAATAGTGCGCAGGTGTGCTCGAATCTAATATTATCAGGAGATACCCAGGCGCAAGAGTAGCTTCCCTAAGATTGATGCTGCACTGCTCAGACAGAGAGAAATTGCTCCCCCATAATTCATGGAAACCACATCTGCAAAGCTGTATTAATACTTTATCCATAGGAAAGGGGCAAAAATATTTAGTGAGTGAATGGATAAATAAATGAATGAATCAAATATGGACTATCAGCCACGACATGAAAATAACCTCATTACTTGGAATGGGGTATTTTAATGTTATTCATTAAAATAGATTCTGTCTGTATTTGTGATATATGTGTGCTTAAAATTCATGGAGAAAATGAGCATTTTAATTACAAAATGCTGAAATCATTAATAATTTAAAGACGATCCTTCAGCTTCCTTTTCTCAGAAACCAGGTCTGTTAAGCCTTCATAGCCAGATCAGACCGAGAGAGCAAGGGCACAGTCAGAGGGCAAATACAGAGAGAGGAAGGGGCAGGACCGATCCATTACTCGTGGGCATGCAGGAGGCTGTTATTGCCAGTGGATGATGCCCAGGGAGGCATGAGAGCAGACAAAATGCTGCATAGCATGGGGACGAAGTCCCCCAGGGTCATCCTCACCTCTGCTGTCAAAGCAGAGCCCACCTACATTGCCCTAACCCCTAATCAAGACCAACCTCTGAAGCCCCCAATCAAACATTCTCCCCAGCTGCAAGTTTTGGCTTCCCTCTCTGCAAACCCTAATCGAGACACTCCCTCCCTCTACTACCCTGAATCCAGACAGCTTCCCCCCTTGCCTTGGCAATCTGTCCCAGCCTGCACACTCCATCTTGATTCCTTCACGGGAGGACCAGGAAGGCCCCCATCCCAATCCCGAGCCCCTGAATCCACCCAGCCCTTTGGGCCCAGCCAACTGCCTCATCCTCCAAAGAGAGAGACGCTGGACTGGTCCTCTGTACTTCCTTACTCCCTGGACTCACATGCAGACGTGCTTACCTAATGCCAAGTCCCTTCGTGGTTCCGTCTCATCCCCTCAGTCGCCCCTGGGACCCGGAGACCATGTTTTCCTCACCCTACAGAGCTGAGGCCTGGCAGCAAGGGACCTACTCGGGGCCACTCACTCCAGCTCTACATTACCAAAGAGCAAACATCCAGGTTTGATCCTGTGAGGACCAACCACCTGGAGGCAGGAGGCTGGTAGGTGGCAGGGTGGCCTCACAGGGAGGCCACAATGGGGCCCCGTGTCTGAGTGATGATGGGGTCAGGATTGGCTGCATCTGCCTCTGCCCGGTTTGGGGAAGTAGAGATTTTGTGCTTTTAAAGAACAGTGGGTTAGGAAGGACCATGAATTCCCTTTGCTATCTATGAGGCTTATTGGCCAAGGCAACGCACTAGAAACAGCCGTCAAATATTTAGAGGTGACACTTAACTTATACCAAAATAAGGAAATAAATGCAGAAAGACAAGATTTTCCAAAATGGCCCGTTTATCTTTTTTGAAGGACATCGAGTCAGTATTCAGCTATCACAGAATTCTGCCCATCATCTGCCGCTTTGGAGTTAAAGCTGGATTTTAACGAGTCTGGGACAGCCCAGCCCAGAGCTTCTAAGTGAAAATACAGGAAACACTTTCCTCACTGCCCACCCGAGACAACCACAACATCTATTAAACTTTCCTACCTGCTTGCTTAAAAGCAGAATTTCCTTCTCTGTTTAAAAGGATTCCAAGGGGATATTTTCCATGGAATTTGACACCTTATGTTTAGAATTGTGCAATGGATACGTGACATTTTTAAATGAGTTTCATTAGAAATGTGAACTCAGTGGGGGGGGAGACAAGGTGGTTAGTATCAAGTGAGAATCTTTAACAAACTTATCTATTAACATCTTAAATGTGACTTTATGTGATTAAACGATAGAAAAATATTTTCTTCCTCTATAGATAAACATGGACACACAACAAAGGCATTGTGTATTGAACATATATATGTCAAGACCAAATATGGGGGAAAGTCATTGACAAATGTATTGAAGTGCAGGCTTAAAATCAGAAATATTGGGCCCAGGGAGAGAATATAGGGCTTGAGGTACTTGCCTTGCATTCAGCTAACTCGTCTTCAATCCTCAGGACCACATATGGTCCCCCAAGCACCACTAGGAGTGACCTCTGAGCACAGAGACAGGGTAAGCCATGAGGACCACTGGGTATGACCCAAAGACCAAAAGTAATAATAAATATGAGAAATACTGGGACTGAATACATAGCACAGGAATCAAGCCACTTGCCTTGCATGTTTGCCTCCCATACTGTGATCTTCAGTTCTACCAGTTCCCCTGAGCACCTTCTAGAGTGACTCCCGAGCACAGAACCAGGAGTAGCCTTTGAGTAATGTCGGAAGTGGCCCAACCACCCCCAGAATAAAAAACTGGAGGTGGTTGGGCCCAGGGATGTGGGTTAGTGGTGGTGTCGGCTGAGATCTCCAGACCCAGGACCATGCAGAGTGTAACCCTGGATCTCCACACCCAGGTGTGAGAGCAACACAGCCACAGAGAGCACGTCCCACCGATCATGTTGAACAACGTGTGGTCCCCATAACAACATGAGGGAAAGACAGTGGAGGAGAGAACAAATGTTTTAATGCTCATATCTTCCATGGTAAAAAAAAAATCATGGTTTATATATTAGTCTTTTCTAGAAAAATATTTGTAACATTTTAAAGGAACTTCTATTTTTTCACCGTAGTTTGTTTTATTTTCCATTTATTAAAAAGTACCATTATTGTGGAGTTCATGCCCAATTCAATCAGCCTAATCAGTGGCTGAATAAATAGGAGTACTCCTACATAAAAAATAAAAGTACTTTGTATTGCAAACCAGAATATCCAAAAGGAAGGAGAGGAAGTGAGGGGGGAGATAGAGATATAGACAGACAGATAGAGAGAGAGAGAGAGAGAGAGAGAGAGAGAGAGAGAGAAGAAAACTGCTTGCCATAGAAGAAGGCTGGGTAGGGTATGGGGATTGGGAGGGAAACTGGGGACATTGGTGGTGGAAAATATACACTAGTGTTGGAACATTGTATTTTTTTGTAACTGTGAATTTCACTGTGATTTAATAAAAAATTAAAAATTAATTAATTAATTAATTAATTAAAAGTACTGGTCAGTGCCACAGTGCAAGAATGCACGTCAGAGCCCTGCCATGTACACTTGGTAATGTAATAATAAATATGAGAAATATTGGGACTGAATAGATAGCACAGGAATCAAGCCACTTGCCTTGAATGTTTGCCTCCCATACTGTGATCTTCAGTTCTACCAGTTCTATCATGGCATCCTGTTTGGTACCCTTTCCGGACACTGAACAACAGAATACACCCTATTCATGGGAAGATGCTTCAAGAGCTTCACAGGTTTTGCCATCCGGGATCGTATACCTGTGGGCTGGACAGTGTGCATCGAGCTTGCGTCATCCTACTCCGAGGAGATGGGGATCCTCCAGGCTGCCCTATCAGGTCAATTTTCCCGCCGCTTCTTGAACCCGGGACTTGGATTTCACCGTGCAAGCCCCGAGGCGTCCCCCGGACACAGGGAGACAAAGCAGATCTGAGCCTCTCTGCCTCTCCCTTTCTGCCGCCCAAGCCGAGCTGGTCTCTTCTCCCCACCCAGTCTTTACTCCCCGGACACACACCAGTTATCCGTGGGGGTGTGGCCACTTTAGAAGTGGACATAGCTTTTAAAAAGTGGGCATGGCTTAATTTGGGGCCGCAAGTAGTTTACTGAAACCAAGAAATCTAACCCCTACACCTACATAACAATATGAAGAAACAACGCAAATCCCCGCCACAGCGAGACGACGAGGAAACAAGTCCAGAAGCCTCAGTAGGTGCTAGCCACCTCAGGGACCTCTCTGACAAAGAATTCAGATATGAAGTCATTAAGATGTTCAATCAACTCAATGAAACAGACAGATATCCACTAAATTGAAAGAGGACATGAAAGAAACAATCGATCGCACAATCAACAAAATACAGCAAGAAATGAGAGCGGAACTTGGAAAGCTTCGCACAGAAATGGCACGGATCAGAGATTCCATAGATGAAATCAAAAACTCAGTCTGTGCCCTCAAAAATAGAATGACCACAGATGAGGAAAGAATCAGTGAGCTGGAAGATCAGCTGCACCAAGCCAACACGCAACAACAAACAGTGGCAAAGGACCTCAAAATAGCTCTACAGAGAATCAGAGTCCTAGGAGATGATTCCGAAAGAAACAACATTAGAATCATTGGACTACCAGAAGCTCAGGGTAACAATCCCAATGAAAAAACCATGCATAAACAAATCATCGCCGAGAAATTCCCAGAGCTCCAAAATACAGCCATTCAGATTCAAGAAGTACGAAGGGTGCCAGCTAAAAGAGACCCGAACAGAAACACTCCAAGACATTTTATAGTTAGAATGATCGATGCTGCCGATAGAGACACAATAATGCAAGCAGCAAGGGCAAAAAAGGAAATCACATACATACAAAGGAGCACCCCTTAGATTCACAGCAGACCTATCAGAGGAAACCCTCCGAGCCCGAAGGCAGTGGAGAGATATAGTGAAAAAACTCACTGATATGAATGCTTCACCAAGAATACTCTATCCAGCTAAACTCTCACTCAAAATTGAAGGAACAATACACTATTTTCTAGATAAACAGCAGCTCAGGAACTTCATAGACTCAAAACCAAACCTAAAACAAGGCCTAAGGGGGCTACTATAAGACAAGACAAACCCTACAACCACAACACATCCTTACAGAAAGATGACACAAAACCCCAAAACCATACTCTCTCTCAATGTCAGTGGTCTAAATTCACCATTTAAGAGACACAGAGTGGCAAAATGGATACAGAGACAGAACCCAACATTCTACTGCCTACAAGAAACTCATCTCAACACTCAGAGCAAACACAGACTCAAAGTCAAAGGATGGAAAACAATCCTGCAAGCAAACAGCTCCTGCAAAAAAGCTGAGGTGGCCATACTAGTATCCAACAACATTAATTTCATCTTGAAAAAGACTAGAAGGGACAGTGAAGGCTATTTTCTCTTCATCAAGGGATACGTACAACAGGAAGAAATCACACTCTTAAATGTATACGCACCTAATGAGGGAACAGCTAAATATTTAAAACAACTGCTAACAGATTTTAAGGAGGACGTTGCAAGCAACACAATAGTACTTGGAGACTTCAACATCGCCCTATCACCTCTGGACAGATCAACAAGAACAAAACCCAGCAAGGAATCATTGGCTTTGAAAGAAGAAATAGAAGAGAGAGGGCTTATAGACCTATACAGGGCTTTACACCCCAAAAAGAAAGAATGCACATTCTTCTCCAGTGCACACGGAACATTTTCCAAAATAGACCATGTGCTAGGACACAAAACATACCTCAACAGAATCAGGAAGATAGAAATAGTATCAGCCATCTTTTCAGACCATGATGCACTGAGGATAGAAGTGAATCACACACAGACACGGAGAACCAAATCAAACACCTGGAAATTAAACAACTCAATGCTGAACAACGAATGGGTCAGGAAAGAAGTCAAGGACAAAATCAAAAGATACCTGGAAACAAATGAGAATGAAGACATGAGCTACCAGAACCTATGGGATGCAGTGAAAGCCGTATTAAGGAGAAAATTTATAGCTCTGCAAGCATATCTTAGGTCTATAGAAAGGATGCACATAAACAACTTGACCTCACAACTCAAGACCTTAGAAAAGGATCAACAGAAAGAGCCTAAATCAGGCAGAAGGAAAGAGATCATAAAACTTAGAGCAGAAATCAATGACATGGAAACCAAAGAAACAATCCGAAAGATCAATGAAACCAAGAGCTGGTTCTTCGACAAAATAAACAAGATAGATAAACCACTAGCAACACTCACAAAGAAACAGAGAGAGAGAACCCTAATAAACCGAATCAGAAATGAGAAGGGGGATATCACAACAGAAACCAAAGAAATCCAAAAGATCAGAGACTACTTTGAAAGTCTGTATTCCATGTAACAAGAGAACCTAGAAGAAATGGACAAATTCCTGGACTCCTATAATCTCCCATAGCTGAATCAAGAAGATCTGGAGTATCTGAATAGACCTATTAACATCAACAAAATAGAAACTGTAATCAAAAGTCTTCCCTAAAACAAAAGCCCAGGTCCAGATGGATTCACTAGCAAATTTTTCCAAACATTTAAAGAGGACCTACTGCCAGTCCTTCTCAAGCTTTTCCAGGAAATTGAAAAAATGGAAACTCTCCCAAACAGTTTCTATGAAGCCCATATCTCTCTAATACCAAAAGTAAACAAAGACACCACAAGAAAAAAAAACTAAAGGCCGATATCCCTGATGAACACGGATGTGAAGATTCTCAACAAAATACTAGCAAATAGAATTCAACTACTCATCAAAAAGATCATACACCATGACCAAGTAGGATTCATCCCGGAGATGCAAGGCTGGTTTAACACTCGAAATCAATCAACATAATCCACCATATCAACAAAAGAAAAGATAAAAATCATATGATCATATCAATAGATGCAGAGAAAGTATTTGACAAGATCCACCACCCATTTATGATGAAAACCCTAGCCAAAGAAACAGCCCCGAGACAGCCGGTTTTCAACCCCTGAGCCGCGTGGGACGGGCACAGAGGCCCAGCTCTGGGCAACAAAGCTGAACGGCTCCAATTCCAACAGGTACAGCCCGCCCCCAAGGGCCTGGGTTCCTCTCTGGGCACGCGCAGCTAGAAACAGCCCCGAGACAGCCGGTTTTCAACCCCTGAGCCGCGTGGGACGGGCACAGAGGCCCAGCTCTGGGCAACAAAGCTGAACGGCTCCAATTCCAACAGGTACAGCCCGCCCCCAAGGGCCTGGGTTCCTCTCTGGGCACGCGCAGCTAGAAACAGCCCCGAGACAGCCGGTTTTCAACCCCTGAGCCGCGTGGGACGGGCACAGAGGCCCAGCTCTGGGCAACAAAGCTGAACGGCTCCAATTCCAACAGGTACAGCCCGCCCCCAAGGGCCTGGGTTCCTCTCTGGGCACGCGCAGCTAGAAACAGCCCCGAGACAGCCGGTTTTCAACCCCTGAGCCGCGTGGGACGGGCACAGAGGCCCAGCTCTGGGCAACAAAGCTGAACGGCTCCAATTCCAACAGGTACAGCCCGCCCCCAAGGGCCTGGGTTCCTCTCTGGGCACGCGCAGCTAGAAACAGCCCCGAGACAGCCGGTTTTCAACCCCTGAGCCGCGTGGGACGGGCACAGAGGCCCAGCTCTGGGCAACAAAGCTGAACGGCTCCAATTCCAACAGGTACAGCCCGCCCCCAAGGGCCTGGGTTCCTCTCTGGGCACGCGCAGCTAGAAACAGCCCCGAGACAGCCGGTTTTCAACCCCTGAGCCGCGTGGGACGGGCACAGAGGCCCAGCTCTGGGCAACAAAGCTGAACGGCTCCAATTCCAACAGGTACAGCCCGCCCCCAAGGGCCTGGGTTCCTCTCTGGGCACGCGCAGCTAGAAACAGCCCCGAGACAGCCGGTTTTCAACCCCTGAGCCGCGTGGGACGGGCACAGAGGCCCAGCTCTGGGCAACAAAGCTGAACGGCTCCAATTCCAAACAGGAGACATTCCCAACTCCTCGCCCAGTGCCAGGGACTCTTTCCGGAGCCGCGGCCGCTAATGCGGCCGCGAAAGATTTTCCCACTACATATGCCATAGGAACCATAAGCTAACTTCTTAGGTGGAAACTTCTCTATTTTAGCTCAGCCACTAGAAATACAGTTGCCAATAACTCATAAGCCTATCTTAACTCACACTGCATATCAAGCAGAATAGTAACACTGAACGTGAAGGACTAAACCACACCTCTCACAATGGTAAAGCAACGCAAAAGCCCACCAAACATTCATATTGAAGAGTCTAGCCCAGATGACACCAACAGTACTGTAGTGTTAGACAACCTCTCTGACAAGGAATTCAGAAGGGAGCTACTTAGGATGCTTAGGGAATTAAAAGAAACAATGGAAACCAATGCCAATAGAAGACAAGAGGATCTGAAGGCAGAAATGAGGAAAATGCAATCAGAAATGTCAGACCTGAAAAATCTCGTAGGCGAATTGAAAAGCTCAGTGGAAGGCCTCAGCAGCAGAGTAACAGCGGCTGAGAACAGAATCAGTGAGCTCGAAGATGAAGTTCAGAGACTCTCCCGAAAAGAGCAGAAAATGGAAAAGAGACTCACAATTCGGGAACAGATGGCAAGAGAAGATCGTGATGAAGCCAAGAGGGGTAACATAAGAATTATTGGAGTCCCAGAGGGACAGGAAGAAAACCTCGATGAAGAAGAAACTGTCAAAGACATCATTGCTACAACATTTCCAGAGCTGAAGAAAACTTGTGACCACATTCAGGAGGCCCGAAGGGTACCAGCTAGAAGAAATCCGAATAAAAATACCCCAAGACACATTCTGATCAAAATGACCAAAACCTTAGACAGAGACAAAATTCTGAAAGCAGCAAGATCGAAGAAAGAAATCTCTTACAAAGGAGCATCCTTAAAATTCACAGCTGATTTTTCTGATGAAACCCTCATGGCCCGAAAACAGTGGTGGGACATAGTAAAAAAACTCAATGAAATAAATGCCTCCCCCAAAATACTTTTCCCAGCAAGACTCTCATTCATAATAGAAGGAACAACACACAGTTTCACAGACAAACAACAGCTAAGGAACTTCATAGACTCAAAACCATGGTTACAAGAACAACTAAATGGGCTACTTTAAGGCAAGAAAGGCCCCTCAAATACACCCAATTTTAACAGAACAATGGGACAAAATCCCATAACAATAATCTCTCTCAATGTCAATGGGCTAAACGCACCAATTAAAAGACATAGAGTGGCAGGATGGATTAGAAAATTGAACCCAACATTCTGCTGCCTGCAAGAAACGCATCTCAATAGTCAAAGCAAACACAGACTCAGAGTCAAAGGCTGGAAAACAATCCTACAGGCAAACAGCTCCCATAAAAAAGCTGGGGTAGCCATCCTTATATCAGACCACATTGATTTCAGAGTGAGGAAGGTCATAAGAGACAGTGAAGGCCATTACTTATTGATCAGAGGATCTGTACAACAGGAAGAACTTACAATAATAAATGTATATGCACCTAATGAGAGACCAGCAAAGTACTTAAAACAACTACTCATAGATTTGGAAAAAGACATCAATAGCAACACAATACTAGTGGGAGACTTCAACACTGCTTTGTCACCTCTTGATAGATCAACCAGACTCAAGCTTAGCAAGGACATACTTCAGTTGAGGGAAACAATGGAAGAAAGGGACTTAGTAGATATATACAGGACACTTCATCCACAAAAAGCTGAATACACATTCTTCTCAAGCGTACATGGAACATTCTCCAAGATAGACCACATGCTGAGCCACAAAACATACCTCCATAAAATTAAGAAGGTAGAGATTGTATCAACAATCTTCTCAGACCATAATGCGCTGAAATTAGAAGTAAATCACACACAAAAACAGAAAACTAAATCAAACACCTGGAAATTAAACAGTGCACTATTGAACAACAAGTGGATTAGACAGGAAATCAAAGAGGAAATCAAAAGATTCCTAGAAACGAATGAAAATGAGAACACGAGTTACCAAAACTTATGGGACACAGCAAAGGCTGTGTTAAGAGGAAAGTTTATAGCTCTACAAGCATTCCTCAGGAAGGAGGAGCGAGCACACATAAGTAACCTAACCTCACAGCTTAAGAGCTTGGAGAAGGACCAAAAAAAGGAGCACAACCCGAACAGGAGAAAGGAAATAATAAAACTCAGAGCAGAGATTAACGAGATGGAAACCCAAAAAACAATACGAAAGATCAATGAAACCAAGAGCTGGTTCTTTGAGAAAATTAACAAGATCGATAAGCCTCTAGCAAAACTCACAAAGAAAGGGAGAGAGAAAACCCTAATAAACCGAATCAGAAATGAAAAGGGGGTCATTACAACAGAAACCACAGAAATTCAGAGGATCCTCAGGGAGTACTTTGAGAAGCTTTATGCCACGGAACATCAAAACCTCGAGGAAATGGATAAATTCCTAGACTCCTACAGACTCCCAAGGCTGAACCAAGAAGACCTGGAATACCTGAACAGACCTATCACCATCAAGGAAATTGAAATGGTAATAAAAAGTCTCCCCAAGCACAAAAGTCCTGGCCCGGATGGATTCACTAGTGAATTCTTCCAAATCTTTAAAGAGGACTTACTCCCAATACTCTTTAAGCTTTTCCACGAAATTGAAATATCAAAAACACTTCCAAACAGTTTCTACGAAGCAAATATCACACTGATACCAAAAGCAGACAGAGATACCACAAAGAAAGAGAATTACAGGCCGATATCCCTGATGAACACAGATGCAAAGATCCTCAACAAACTACTAGCAAATAGAATCCAACTACTCATCAAAAAGATCATACACCATGACCAAGTAGGATTCATCCCAGGGATGCAAGGATGGTTCAACATTCGGAAATCAATCAACATAATCCACCATATCAACAAAAGAAAAGATAAAAAGCATATGATCATATCAATAGATGCAGAGAAAGCATTTGATAAGATCCAGCACCCCTTTATGATGAAAACCCTAGCCAAAATGGGTATAGAGGGGACCTTCCTCAACATAATTAAAGCCATCTACCACAAGCCTACAGCAAGCATCATCCTCAATGGGGAAAAACTGAGAGCCTTCCCTCTAAGATCAGGGACGAGACAGGGATGCCCACTCTCTCCACTGCTGTTCAATATAGTACTGGAAGTACTTGCAATAGCAATTAGGCAGGAAAAAGATATTAAGGGCATTCAGGTAGGAAAGGAAGAAATCAAGCTCTCACTATTCGCAGATGATATGATACTCTACTTAGAGAACCCAATAACTTCCACCAAAAAACTCTTAGAAACAATAGACTCGTACAGTAAAGTTGCAGGTTATAAAATCAATACCCAAAAGTCCATGGCTTTCCTATACGCAAACAGTGAGAGAGAAGAAAGCAACATGAAAAAAACAATCCCATTCACAATTGTGCCCCAGAAAATCAAGTACCTAGGAATCAGCTTAACTAAGGAAGTAAAGGACCTGTACAAAGAAAACTACAAAACGCTACTTCAGGAAATAAAAGAGGACATGAGGAAATGGAAAGATATCCCCTGCTCATGGGTCGGGAGACTTAACATTGTCAAAATGGCAATACTACCGAAAGCATTGTATAAATTCAATGCAATCCCTATAAGGATACCCATGACATTCTTCAAAGAAATGGAGCAAACACTCTTGAAATTTATATGGAACAATAAGCCCCCACGAATAGCTAAAGCAATTCTTGGGAAAAAGAAAATGGGAGGAATCAACCTCCCGAACTTCAAATTGTACTACAAAGCAGTAATAATTAAAACAGCATGGTACTGGAACAAAGGCAGAACTGCAGACCAATGGAACAGGGTTGAATACACTGACATCTCTCCTCAATCATATGCTCATCTAATCTTTGATAAAGGTGCAAGTAATGTGAAGTGGAGTAAGGAAAGCCTCTTTAATAAATTGTGTTGGCATCACTGGACGGCTACATGCAAAAAAATAGGCTCAGAACTCTGCCTAACACCATGTACAAAAGTAAGATCAAAATGGATTAAAGACCTCAACATCAGACCAGAAACCATAAGGTACATTGAAGATAAAGTTGGCAAAACCCTCCATGACATTGAAGCTAATGGTATCTTCAAAGATGCCACGCCACTGGCCGAGCAAGTGAAAACAGAGATAGATAAATGGGACTATCTTAAACTAAGAAGCTTCTGCACCTCCAAAGAAACAGTGACCAAAATACAAAGACAGTCTACAGAATGGGAAAGGATATTCACCGAATACACATCTGACAAGGGGTTGATATCCAGGATATACAAAATACTGGTTAAACTCCACAAGAAGAAAACATCCAACCCCATCCAAAAATGGGGCAATGAAATGAACAGAAACTTTCTCAAAGAAGAAATCCGAATGGCAAAAAAGCACATGAGAAAATGCTCTACATCATTAATCATCAGGGAGATGCAGATCAAAACCACAATGAGATACCATCTCACACCTCAGAGACTGGCCCACATTCAAAAGAACAAAAGCAACCGATGCTGGCGTGGATGTGGCGAGAAGGGGACACTCCTTCACTGTTGGTGGGAATGTCCACTGGTTCAGCCCTTCTGGAAAACAGTATGGACGATTCTCAAAAAATTAGAAATTGAGCTCCCATTTGACCCAGCAATACCACTCCTGGGAATATATCCCAGAGAGGCAAAAATGTATAGTCGAAGTGACATCTGCACTTGTTTGTTCATTGCAGCCCTCTTTACAATAGCCAGGAACTGGAAGAAACCTGAATGCCCAAGAACAGATGACTGGTTAAAGAAACTTTGGTACATCTACACAATGGAGTACTATGTAGCTCTTAGAAAAGATGAAGTCATGAAATTTACATACAAGTGGTACAATATGGAAAGTATCATGCTAAGCGAAATGAGTCAGAAAGAGAGGGATAGACATAGAAAGATTGCATTCATCTGGGGGATATAAAGTAACGAAGTATGAGATTAATACCCAAGAATAGCTGAGATCAGCACCAGGAGGATTACTCCATAACTTAGAGGCCAGCCGGGTATCCTAGAGGAAAGGGCTATTCAGATAGAGAAGGGAGCACCAAATAAAGGATGTTTGGAGGATCCTCCCAGGAGGGGAGATGCATGTCGAAAGTAGACTATGGACTGAACATGTTTGCCACTCAATGCCTCTTTTGCAGACCACAACACCCAAAAGGAGAGAGAGAACACAGGGGATTGCCCTGCCACAGAGACGGGGGGATGGGGGGATGGGGGTGGGAGGGATATTATCCATGGTGGTGGAAAATGGGCACTGGTGGAGGGATGGGTATCTGATCATTGTATAATTGAAACCAAAGCACAAAAAATTGTAAATCTACAACTTTAAAAAAAATAAAATAAAATAAAGGGGGAAAAAAAAAATAAAAAAAAAAAAAAAAAAAAAAATAAACATTTTCTTTCAAACTATCTTCAAAAAAAAAAAAAAAAAAAAAAAAAAAAAAGAAAACCCTAGCCAAAATGGGGATAGAAGGGACTTTCCTCAATATAGTTAAAGCCATCTACCACAAGCCTACAGCAAGCATCGTCCTCAATGGCGAAAAACTGAGAGCCTTCCCTCTAAGATCAGGGACGAGACAAGGATGTCCATTCTCTCCACTGCTATTCAATATAGTACTGGAAGTACTTGCAATAGCGATTAGGCAAGAAAAAGATATTAGGGGCATCCAGATAGGAAAGGAAGAAATCAAGCTCTCACTATTCGCAGATGATATGATACTATACTTAGAGAATCCTAAAACCTCTACCAAGAAACTACTAGAAACAATAGGCTTGTATAGTAAAGTTGCAGGCTATAAAATCAATACCCAAAAGTCCATGGCTTTCCTATATGCAAATAGTGAAAGAGAAGAAAGTGACATGAAGAAAACAATCCCGTTTACAATTGTGCCCCAGAAAATCAAGTACCTAGGAATCACCTTAATTAAGGAAGTAAAGGACATGTACAAAGAAAACTACAAAACGCTACTTCAGGAAATAAAAAAAGGATACGAGGAAATGGAAAAATATCCCCTGTTCATGGATCAAAGAATTAACATTGTCAAAATGGCAATACTTCCCAAAGCACTGTATAAATTCAACGCAATCCCTATTAGGATACCCATGACATTCTTCAAAGAAGTGGAGCAAACACTCCTGAAATTTATATGGAACAATAAGCCCCCACGAATAGCTAAAGCAATTCTTGGGAAAAAGAAAATGGGAAGAATCAACCTCCCTAACTTCAAACTCTACTACAAGGCAGTAATAATTAAAACAACATGGTACTGGAACAAAGGCAGAGCTGTAGACCAATGGAACAGGGTTGAATATACTGACATCTCCCCCCAAGCATACGAGCATCTAATCTTTGATAAGGGGTCAAGAAAAGTGAAGTGGAGCAAGGAAAGCCTCTTTAACAAATTGTGCTGGCAAAACTGGACGGCTACATGCAAAAAAATGGGCTCAGATCTCTGCCTAACTCCATGTACAAAAGTAAGATCTAAGTGGATTAAAGACCTCAACATCAGACCGGAATCCATAAGGTACATTGAGGAAAAAGTTGGCAAAATCCTCTATGACATAGAAGCTAATGGTGTCTTCAAAGATGCCACACCGCTGGCCAAGCAAGTGAAAAACAGAGATAGACAAATGGGACTATCTGAAACTAAGAAGCTTCTGCACCTCAAAAGAAACAGTGACCAAAATACAAAGACAGTCTACAGAATAGGAAAGGATATTCGCCAAATACACATCCAATAAGGGGTTAATGTCAAGGATATACAAAGTACTGGTTGAACTCCACAAAAAGAAAACATTCAACCCCATCAAAAAATGGGGAGATGAAATGAATAGAAACTTTCACAAAGAAGAAATCCGAATGGCTAAAAGGCACATGAGAAAATGCTCCACATCATTAATCATCAGGGAGATGCAGATCAAAACCACAATGAGATATCACTTCACACCACAGAGACTGGCCCATATCCACAAGAACAAAAGCAACCAGTACTGGCGCGAATGTGGTGAGAAAGGGACACTCCTTCACTGTTGGTGGGAATGCCGACTGGTTCAGCCCTTTTGGAAAACAGTATGGACGATTCTCAAAAAATTAGAAATTGAGCTCCCATTTGATCCAGCGATACCACTCCTGGGAATATATCCCAGAGAGGCAAAAAAAGTATAGCTGAAGTGACATCTGCAATTGTCTGTTCATTGCAGCACTCTTTACAATAGCCAGAATCTGGAAAAAACCTGGGTGCCCGAGAACAGATAACTGGTTAAAGAACTCTGGTACATTTACACAATGGAGTACTATGTAGCTGTTAGAAAAGATGAAGTCACGAAATTTACATACAAGTGGTACTACATGGAAAGTATCATATTAAGCGAAATGAGTCAGAGAGAGGGATAGACATAGAAAGATTGCATTCATTTGGGGAACATAAAGTAAAGTAAAGGACCCTCCCGTTGATCATCGATTTGCTGGAGCGGGCCCAGTAACATCTCCATTGGAGACTTTGTTGTTACTGTGTCTGGCATATCGAATACGTCACGGGGAGCTTGCCAGGCTCTGCCGTGCGGGCGAGATACTCTCGGTAGCTTGCTGGGCTCTCCGAGAGGGGCGGAGGAATCGAACTCGGGTCGGCCATGTGGACTGCATGCAAGGCAAACGCCCTACCGAGATTAGTACCAGGAATTTTACTCCATGGCTTGGAGGCCAACCACACATACTAGTGGAAAAGGGAGCTCAGATAAAGAGGGGAACACCAAATAAAGGTGTTGGGAGGATCCACCCAGGATGGGAGAAGCATGCTGAAAGTAGACTATGGACCAAACATGATTGCCACCCATTGCCTCTTTTGCAAACCACAACACCCAATAAGAGAGAGAGAACAAAAGGGAATGCCCTGCCACAGAGGCAGGGTGGGATGGGGGGAATGGGGGGTGGGAGGGATACTGGGATTCGTGGTGGTGGGAAATGGGCACTGGTGGAGGTATGGGTATTTGATCATTGTATAATTGGAACCCAAGCACAAAAATGTGTAAGTCTGAAACTGTATCTCATGATGTCTCACTATTAAAAATTTTTTAAAAACAAATAAAATTAAAAAATAAAATTTAGCAGAGCTAAATAAATAAATAAATAAAAGTACCATTATTTGTGAGAAGGGGTAACAGTGTTGGGATTTGGTGTTGGAATATTGAGTGTAATAAATTATTGTGGGGCTGGAGCAATAGCACAGTGGGTAGGGCGTTTGGCTCACACGTGGTCGAGCCGGGATCAATTCCCAGCATCCCATATGGTCCCCTGAGCACTGCCTGGAGTGATTCCTGAGTGCAAAGCCAGGAGTAACCCCTGAGCATCGCCAGATGTGACCCAAAAAGCAAAAATATAAAAATAAAAAATTTTAAAATAAATTATTGTGAACAACTTCATAACATTTTTAAAGTACCATCATGGTTATATGATGAATTATGTAACCATAATTATATGTTTATAAGTTGAATAAAATAAAATTTCCAATGTCCTAAAAATAATGAGTTTCCTGGATTGCCAAGCATAGTTCTCTGCACTCACATCTATTTGTAACTTTCACTCTCAGCCATGACAACATGAACGTCCATGTCAGCATAAGCTGAACTTAGAATAAAGCCTTCAGATCACTATGCAAGAGATAAATAAGAGTTTGTTTTGTTTTTGTTTTGGGACCACATCCAGCAATGCTCAGAGTTACTCCTAGTTCTGTACTCAAGAAACTCTCCTGGCAGTGCTCAGGAAACCATATGGGATGTTGAGGATTGAATCAGGGAATCAATGGAATTTAAACACCTTAACCACAATACTACGTCTCTGGCCCTAAGACAAATAAGATTCCAATAAAGCAAATATCATCCCATTTTTATTATTAAAATTTATAAATATATTTTAGTCACAGAAAGAAAAGGTATAACAAGATATCAATACTGTCATTAAATAGACACCCTATCTTTAAAATATAACATACTTTCTTGTGCTCATTTTAAATTTCTGTATCAGTGTATCACTGACATCCTGTTGTTCATCGATTTCCTTGAACAGGCACCAGTAACTTCTCCTTCGTCCTAGCCCTGAGATTTTAGAAAGTGCCACATTTGAGGCTCTTTCAGAGTCAGGAGAATGAGACCCATCATTGTTACTGGTTTTTGGCATACTGAATACACCACGGGGAGTTTGCCAGACTCTGCCGTGTGGGCAGGACACTTTTGGTAGCCTGCCAGGTTCCAATAAATTTAAATTTCTATCTTATGTTTTTGGGTGCTGATGCAGTAGCACAGCGGTAGGGCGTTTGCCTTGCACGCAGCCAGCCCGGCAGAGCCCGGTTCGATTCCTCCGCCTCTCTCAGAGAGCTCGGCAAGCTACCAAGAGTATCTCGCCCGCACGGCAAAGCCTGGCAAGCTACCCATGATACATTCAATATGCCAAACACAGTAACAACAAGTCTCAAAAATGGAGACATTACTGGGCCCGCTCGAGCAAATCGATGAACAATGGGAGGACGGACGACATGTTTTTGGGTAGAGGGGATACATCCAGTAATGCTTAGATGATAGTCCCAGCTCTATGTTCCAGCGCTGATACAGGCAGTGTTCAGGAGAGCTCATGGTGCCAGGGATTGAACCCAGGCTTCCTGTGTGCAAAGCATGCACCCATTCCATCGAGCTCTCTCTCCAGCCCATTGTCATATAACTTAGTGCATGCATATTGCCAACACCTACCTTTCTGCCAAAGAAACACCAATAACACACTTGAAGTTGAACAAAACAAGCTCATTTCTCATGCCGATGAGGGTGAACACACACACACATGCACACGCACATGCACACACCAGGGGGACTTGGGAGGTATCTCAGAAAAAGTTAGAGAACAGAACAAATCTTTTATGAGATTTAGACTTTGGGGTTTTAGGTAAGATCCTCACTGTCACTGTCACTGTTCTCCCATTATTCATCGATTTGCTTGAGCGGGCCCAGTAACATTGTGAGACTTGTTACTGTATTTGGCATATTGAATACATCACGGGTAGCTTCCCAGGCTTTGCCGTGCAGGCGAGATACTCTCAGTAGCTTGCCAGGCTCTCTGAGAGGGGCGGAGGAATCGAACTGGGGTTGGCCATGTTGGCTGCGTGCAAGGCAAATGCCCTGCCTGCTGTGCTATCGCTCCAGCCCAGGGAAGATCCTCAAGGAGGCATTTATGCTAGACTGGACGCTGCCAGGTGCAACAGTCCTATGGTGGGCACTCAATGCATCTTATCTGAAGGGAAAGGAGGAGGGGAGAGAAAGGAAAGCCCCCAAGCATGAGAAGGAAGCATCACTAGCTCTGGCCGAGAGTTTGGTAACAGGAGTTCTGTGGGTGCCAGGGACTTTGGTTTTGCTTGTGCTTCAGAAAAATCATGAGGCCACTTGTGCAGTCTCATTTATCGCATTCTCCCCGGAACTTTGCCTGAGGTTGGCGTTCTCTGAGATTGTTCATGTCCTGCCTCTGAGTGCCCGGCCAGCCTCCAGGTGTCAGGCGCTGTTCATTTTGCTTCCCTGACCTATCACAAAGCTATGCTATGTAGTCACATTTATTATTATAAAATATATGTGCATCGACTGGAGGTATAGGCTCAAATATTTTTATTCCTGGGGCACTTGATCTAAAAAGTTGGGAGACCGGGTTTTTTTTTAATGTGTTCTAGAAAATTCATTTCTTGTTCTTTCCTGACACCCCTCTTACAATACAAGGCATGTAGTAGATGGTGAGCCAAGTTAAGGTAAGTTTAATTGAATTGGCCCATTAAAAGCTGAAGGTCGTAAAAGCCATCCTCAGATCAAAGAAAGAGACTGTGAGACAGAACGAGGGAGGGAAGGAAGGAAAACAAGAAGTTTTTAATGTTGTATGAGAACATCTCTTCAGCACTAAATTTACTTGAGAAAATGTCCATTTCTTGATGATCAATAAGATTCTTTGAACCTTTACTACATCCAAGACTTGTCTGATTTTATTTTATTAAACAGCTCTTTAAAGAAAAAACTAACATACCATCAAGTTTATTATTCCACATGTGCAAGCCCATGGCACTGAATGTGCAGAGTTGTTCTGAGGCTTCTCGGAATGAGGGGTGGTCAGGTTCTCCTTTCTTCCTGAAGGTCCCACAGCACACAGCCATGCCTGACCCCTCTAAGTTAGAAACAGACCAACTTCATATATAACCTATTAAAAAAAAAAAAGGAAAGAAGGGGCTGGAGCAATAGCACAGCGGGTAGGGCATTTGCCTTGCACAAAGCTGACCAGGTTCGATTCCCAGCATCCCATATGGTCCCCCGAGCACCACCAGGAACAATTCCTGAATTCAGATTCAGGAATAACCCCTGAGCATCGCCAGGTGTGACCCAAAAAGAAAAAAAATATTGAAAAAGAAATGAAGAGCAGCTGAATCTTTTCGGGGCCAGTCTACAGGCTACGAACTCTGGGCTGTTCTTGGAATGTGGGGGAGGACAGGTCCCCCTTTCTGCCTGAAGCACATAAGCTGAAGTCCCACCCATAGTGACCCAGATCCACAACTGGAGCTCATCAAGCTGCCAAGCCACCAAATAGTTCCAGATCTACAGCATTGTGCCCGGACCACACAGCCACAACATAACAAAATTGCATAGTAGTGGGGCCAGAGTGATAGTACAGCAGGTAGGGCATTTGCTACCTGGGGCCAACCTGAGTTCAATCCCCAGCATCCTATATGATCTCCTGAGCACAGTCAGGAGTTATTTCTGAGTGCACAGCTAAGAGGAACCCCTGAGCATCTCCAGGTGTCAACCCCCAAAAAGCCAAAAACAAAAAAATAACCTGAAAATGTCATAATACTGTCATCCCAGTAGGATCACAGCAAATCTGATGGGAAGATTGCCGAGAAGCCCACCAAGCTTGAGCCCAAGCCACACAAAGGGATCAACTAACTAGCACCAGCCAGCACAGCAGATCCTCGGACAACCTCTGTAACACCATTGTAAGACATAACAATTGCCACAAATTGACCCTTATTGATCTAAGGTTTGAAAATTCCATTTGCCTTTGTGTTGCAAAAAATAAATTGAAGTAAAATTGATTGTGCCTGCAAGGGGCTAGGCTGGGGTGGTGGGTGGGAAACTGAGGACACTGGTGAAAGCAAGGGCACACTGGTAGTGGGATTGGTGTTGGAACATTTAATGCCTGAAACAACTACATTATGAACAACTTGGTAAATCACGAGGTTATAACATTTTTTTAAATATGCAGAATTGTACACCATCAACATGGCCAAATTTATGCTTTATCATCCAAAATCATTTCTAGTCATGGCATCTAACTTGTTGCTAGAACATTATTCTATATGTTTATAAGGTGTTTTTTTTTTATTTCTAAATTTATTTTAATGTTGACAAAGGTCAAATTGCTGATACAATTCTAGAGTTGAGATTGATTAGCTAACAAAGCTCTCATGTTAAAATCATAAGTATTAAAAAATTCTATTTTTTAATGAAAATTGTTATGACTTATCCTGGGGTCGTTGGGTCCTTGTCTGAGCATTTACTGAGCGGTTTGTTGCTGGTGGAGCCTTCTGTGTTACTGTTTTTGTTTGTTGAGTTTAGTCAGCTTCCATGTTATTTTCCCATCTAAGCCGGTATGCTCCTACTGGGTTATCAGCATTGAGGAATTAGGAGCTGCTAACTGGTCAAAAGGTTAAGAGACTTCAGGATCGATCAATAAACTAGGCCAACAGTGAAGTGGCAGAGCTGAGCCCTTGGCGTTGCTGTAGCTGTGAGGTGTGGGTGCAGCTGCCAGGACTTCAGCAGGGCAGGCGCTCTGCCCAACTGCCTTCTGAGGGCACCCTGGAGTTTTCAGGCACAGGGGCTGGTGTCTCCATGGTACTTAGCTGTGTGGTGTGCATCTCCTGGGATTAGTTGGAAATCTGTAGAACAGGCTGTTGGGGCCACGGCAGCTGCTGGGGGAGGTGTGTGGAGGTATTTTTAGAGATAATTAACATTTTTTTATTTATTTTCTTAAAACACAGTGATTTACAAAGTTGTTCACAACACAGTTGTTTCAGGCATTTAGTGTTCCAGCACCACGCGTGTGAATTTCCCATCCACCATTCCCTCCAAAGCCCAATCTGCCCCCTTAGTCACATAATAAATTTACTTTATATTGCTTGCTCCAACAAAACTTAAAGAAATGGCAAATAGAATGATCAGAAAATGAATCAGTAAGAGCCAATTTGTGATTGCCATGATTTTAACCCATGTAAATAAGAAAATTAAAACTACTTAATACATATAATGACTATTCTCACATAAGTAAATTTTCACTCTGTAATCTAAAGTACATTACATTAATTTGATTTTGCACTTGGATCTCATGATAATAATCATAATTTACCTATCACTAATAAAAAAAATTTTAATCTTGTGCTAATATATCTTGGCATTTACATAAAAAAGGTAAGGCTCACATACGTAAATTTTCTCCCTACACTTTTTAAACACTGTGGTTTACAAAGTTGTTCATGATGACTTGTTACAGGCATTCAATATTCCAATACCAATCCCACCACCATCGTCACCTTCCCTCCACCACTAACTCCATTCTTCCAACCACCCCTCAATTCTGCTCCCTTAGTAGCCCACAACAATCTATTTTACGTTGCTTGTTACCAACAAACTGCTAACGGCATGATCAAAACTATTTCCTTAGAAGAAAATTAGTGTAAATTGTTGTATTTCATCATGGAGACATTAAGTCCTCATATGAGGGATTACTAAGATGTTGTTATAAGTTAAGCATTGTGTTTTAATGTTTTGTTAGTCACCTTCTATGTTACATCCCCTCCAATCTGGAGTGCTACTACTGGATTATCAGTGTTATAGCACTTGGAGCCCAGAACTTTCAACTGGGTGGTACAGCTGCAGTTAAATTTTTAACTGAACTGCAGTTTTGGGATGTGGATATGACTGCTGGGCCTTCCAGAGGTACAGGGAGGCGGGGGAGGTAGCCCATCCTGACTTCCAGAAAGCCTGGCGATCTCAGTCACAGAGACCCGCATAACTGAATTCAGGCAGGTTAGTTTCTTGGTGAGGCTCGGTCCCGAGACAATGGAGTCTGACCAGAAGCATGGGAGAAGCTTTGTAGTGTGAGTGTGAGTGGCTACTGGGGCTCTGTTTGGGGGGGCACTGGCCTACCCTCTCCAAGGTGCCCCATATACCTCAGCCATGAGCCCCAAGAAAAGATTTTCAGGGCTAGTTGATCTCTTTCAAGATTTGTTTCTGAGTCTCTGGAGCAAGGCCAGTAGATGAGCTTACAAGGATCCAGAGATGGTTCATCGAGGTGATTAACATTTCAGTGAGTGCACTGTGCGTAACACCAATGACTGTCCATCACAAGTGAGGGACTCACCCAACCAGCTGAAGTCCCTCAAAGCAAAGCCTGAGCTCTCTGGAAAGAACTTGTCCCTGCAGACTCCTTTTGGACTCTAACCGAAATGTTCCCTTAGTCTCCGTACATTGGGTCTACCCCATCAACGTTAATTAGGACCTTCCAGTAGCTGTGAATGAGATTGAAAAGTACACTCTTGTGCACTGGTGGAGGGATGGGTGTTTGATCACTGTATGATTGAAACTCAAACATGAAACCTTGCAACTATATCTCACGGTGATTCAATAAAAAATTAATTAAATTTAATTTAATTTAAAAAAAAATACATTCTCTAATTCCAGACCTAACTCTGAGCTCACTACTGGGGCATGTTTCCCAGACCTCCAGCCCACCAGATGCACACTGGGTCCACCCAACGCAGTCATTGCAAATCTAAGGAAGAGTTTGTAACCCGAGAATCCCTACTGTTGTGGGTTAAGGTATTTCCCAGGCCAGACGTACTCGAACCCTAAGCCTGATTTCTGTCAGCCCAGCCCAGTTTGACAGAGGGCTTTGTATTTGCAGGTAACCATGCTGGATCAGGTCATTTGGATGGACTCTACCCGAGGATGATTGTCCTTATCTGAGGGGGTAGGTGGACACCTCCCTGAGAGAATGTGGTAAAAGCCAGGTGAGGACAGAGGTGTAGACTTGCTGGATATTGCTGTAAGCCCAAGAGCTCCAAGGATTGTTTGCACCCCAGAAATAAGAAGTTTCTGCCAGACTCTCCGAGGGACCCAACCGCTGGCCCCTGGAGTTTGGGGACAGAATAGAGACATCTCAGAGAAGCTGGTCCACCTCCCACCAGGTAGGAAGTGCTGCTGGCCTCAACCTGATTAAGGAACTGTGGCCATTTTATTGAATGTGCAGCCATTTGTGGGAAATAAGCGGTGGGCAGGAGCCTGTAAGAGAAAGTTAGAATGCAGAGAAAGGAGAATTATCTTGGGAGGCGGGAGGGATGCACGGTCGCCCCCTGGTTGTCTGGAGTGGTGTCTGTTATGAATTGTTACGAATGGGTGGTTGTGGGACCAGCACATACCCAAGAGGACGTTGCAACCCCAATCACAAGTGTGACTCTGTGTGCAGAGAGACCTCTACGGCAGTAACAGGCATTAAGTGGGGCACAGGGGCAGCCCTCTGAGACCAAGAAAGTGGCCATCTGCAAGCCAGGAGGAGCTTCCCAAGAAGCAAGCAAACTGGCACTCTCTGAGTCCACTATTGCACTGATTTCTCCTCTTTCAGGGTTGTGGGCACACCCAACAGTGCTCAAGGCTATTCCTGACTCTGCTGTGGAGTGAGCCCTGATGTGCTGGATGTCAGGGGCGTGTACCAGGGCCACAGACCATTGTGGCCACAGGCCAGGCAAGTGCCTTCCCTCCTGTACCAACTCTCCAGCCTGGATTTCTGCTTGTATCTAGACTCTTTCCTTCCTCCAGCTTTCTTTGTATTTGTCTGTTATTCTTCTCTTAAATAGTTGCTTATGTTGAAAGCTTAGCTAATTTCTGCTCGGTCTTTCTTATTCTGTAATAAATGCACTTCTGGCTCTAAATTCTCTCACGAGTACCACTTTGGCTTTATCTCACAATGTAGAGCTTTGACAGTCATTGGGTTTTAAGTACTGTAACTTCCATTTTGATTTTCTCTGTAGTGCATGGATTATTTAGAAAGTATTTTTTATTTTCCCAGTGTCCACAGGGGGATGTCCCTTTGTTGGAGAGGCTACTATTTTTATGGGCCCCAAAGAGTAAGGGCTCAAGACAGCCCCCTGGAGTCAGAGTAAGGCAGCACACAGAGTTCATCTCTGAACCGGCTCTATGTATTTAAGAAGAACGCGTGTGCTCAGTTGGATAATGCGTTCATGGCATTCTTCAGATCATTTATACTCTTGTTAATTATTCTTCTACTTAGTCTGTCTGTTGTATTGAGAATTATTTGTTTCCTGCAGTTACTGCGACTAACGTTCACAAATAGAGTGACTTAAAACCACAGAAAATTAGTTCTCTCACAGGCCTGGAGGCTGGAAGTCCAAACCAACAAGACAGCAGGGTGCAGTGTCCTCTCTCCAAGACCCTGGGGAAAGTTCTTCCTCTGTGTCTCCCGGTCCCTGAGGGCTGCCCACTGGGGTTAGATTGAGGTCACATCCCTTCATCCCCTCCACTGTTTCCACATCACCGTCTCCTCTGCCGAAACCCCCTCTGCTCCTCTTTCAATGGACCTGTGGTGGCTTGTAGGGCCCTCTGGGAAATCTGGATAACCCTGAGATTCTGGGATTCACTATATCTGGAAAGACACATTTCTGGAAAAGGTCATATTTAAAGATGCCAGAAATTCAGATATAAACATAATTTCCAGGACACCATACAGCCTCGTCATAAGAGTAGCACTGTAGCACTGTCCACCCGTTGTTCATCGATTTGCTGGAGCTGGCACCAGTAATGTCTCCATTGTGAGACTTGTTGTTACTGTTTTTGGCATATCAAATATGCCACAGGGAGCTTTCCAGGTTCTGACGTACGGGCAGGATACTCTCAGTAGCTTGCCGGGCTCTCCGACAGGGACGGAGTAATTGAACCCAGTTCACCCACGTGCAAGGCAAACGCCCTACCCGCTGTGCTATCACTCCAGCCCACCAATTCTATTGGGCTGGAGCGATAGCACCAATGCTACATTGATAATTTAAAATTTAAACTCTTTAAATTTCCTATACTTTCTAGTTATGATATACGCTACCTGGCAAATAAAGAGTGGTAAAAATTTGGCTATTTAGTCTTTATTAAGAGCTAAAGGTAAAAATGTTCTCAAATAGAAGGCCTCCTCCAAATGTTCCAGTTTTCATAAGAATTTTCTTTTATTTTTTGTTTTTGGGGACACTGCCAGCAGTGTTCAGGGGCTCACAAGTAATACGTTAAAATCTCCTTAATTCTATCTTGGTTCGTTTCTCTCTATCATTCTAAGGAACTGCCTAAGATGTAAGTGCCTAAGATGTGACCCCGGGTGTTACAATGTTAAAGCTATTGGATCTTTTTGGTATATTTTAACTTTCATTAGTAGGAAATATTTATATTTGTCCTAACACTTCTCATCACAAACTCTAAGTTGTCTATATAAATATTGCAGCAGCATCTTTTAAATTAATGCTAAGGCTTTCAGAGGCATTTGCCTTGGTCTCATTTTATTCAGTTGTTACTTTCTCACAACGATCCATCTGCACTTCCCCTGCCTTTACAAAAACTTGTGCTATCCACTTAAATTCCCTGCATCCTCTCTTCCTCCTTTTGAACTTCTTGTTGCTCCTCTACACACTCCAACAGGAGTCTCTGGAGCTTTACGATAGTCAGGATAGGTTCAGCTTCGTCGAAGGACGCCAGGAACCTCCCTGCTGGGCTCCCTGCCTCCTCTCCCACACCTTTCTGAGTATCAGGACCAGTTATGTTTCCATTTTGTCAGAACCACCATTGTTGCCAGAACCCCAGAAATGAAATATTGTAACTGAACTCATCACAATTACATGGGGGAGAGGGAAGATGGGGGGGGGGTGTCTCAAAGGGCTGGTGGGCCATACTTGACATGCCCAGAGCCTGTGTTTGATCCCTGGCATCGCATGGCCTCCCAAGCATGGCGGGGCATAGCCCAACCCAGGTACACTAGGAGAAGGAGGAAGAAAAGGATAGAGAGAAAAAGAAGGAGGTGGAGGGAGAGGAGGGGGAGGGAGAAGGAATAGAAGGAGGAGGAGAGGGGCCAGAGCGATAGCACAGCAGGTAGGGCGTTTGCCTTGCACGTGGCCAACCCGGGTTCGATCCCTGGCATCCCATATGGTCCCCCAAGCACCGCCAGGAGTAATTCCTGAGTGCAGAGCCAGGAGTGACCCAAAAGGCAAACAAAAAAAAGAAGGAGGAGGAGGAGAAATGAATAATGAAAGGTAAGATTGAGCTAAAATCTTTCGCTAGAGGGAAAAAATAGTGGTTACAACAGAAAAGCTGCCCAGTGTTTAAATAACCAGGGAAGAGAGGAGGAGGGGAAATGGGGAGAAAGAGGCTAATTGTGAAAGAAGGGAAATGGGCTTTGCTATTGGACATGATGTAGTAAACACAGATGATTGACTCTTGATACTGGACGCTTGAACGATACCATGTTACAGCCTCTGACTTCACTTGGAGAAAGGCATCTGTGCACACTGCCCTTTTGTTAAAACTCCTACTTCTACTACTAATGTTTCTAAGTAAGCCGATGACGCACAGCCACTAGATACCCCCCAGAAGAACCAGGGGAAGGACTCGGCTTTTAGGGCTGAGAATCAAAGCTGACAAATCCTGTCATTTGAGTTGTTTCTCCAGCCACTGGATTTGTTTTCCTAAGCCAGGCTGTAGCATTACCAAAGGGATCTGTGTCCCACGGGCGGCCCAGCAGAGGGTGGCGTGGGGTGGGGGAGGAGGGGAGAGCAACTTCCCAGCCCTGCAGTATTTCTTCGCATCCAGAGCCCGGATTCTTGGCTCGATTCAGCTGCAGCTGCTGAGCTAGTAAAATCCGAGGAAAGAAAGAAGGAACACAGTGAATAAAGAAGACAGAAATGAAAGAAGAGAGCGCGGCCAAGAGAAGGTGCAGAGAAGCCGAGCATTGGAGGGAGCTGGAGATTTATGACCTGGAGAATCCGCTCAGCTGGGCTCTTCTGCCTTTCCACTCTCCGAGTTCAGGCGGACTCACATGAAAGGATGCTCTGTCGAGGCCATTAGTCGTCTTCCCTTTAAAGGCACAGGCTCCCCAGCCGGACCCATCTCTAGGGAACTGCACCATTGATTTCCTAGAGCCTGCTTGGTTTGCAGGCACACAGGCCAGCGGGGACAGCTGCCCCGAGCTCCCACAGAGACCCCGTCTGCTTCCACCTCTCTGGGACCTTGAAGCAGACTCCATGGGACCCCATGCAGGGCTGCTCAGAAAACTCTCAGGCTAGTCAAGGGCTCCAGTTAAGGGCTAAAGCAATGGCACAGCAGGTAGAGTATTTGCCTTGCATGTGGCCAACCCAGGTTCGATTCCTCCATCCCTCTCAGAGAGCCCAGCAAGCTACTGAGAGTATCCCGCCCGCATCGCAGAACCTGGCGAGCTCCCTGTGGCATATTCAATATGTCAGAAACAGTAACAACAAGTCTCACAGTGGAGATGTTACTGGTGCCGCCCAAGCAAATTGATGAACGATGGGAGGACAGTGCTACAGTGCTACAGTCAAGGGCATGGGCTCCACATCTGGGGGCTGCACACTCCTAACCTGGCCAGAGACCCTCCTTGCCTCCCACTTTCTCAAACACAGTCTCAGGTCTGGGGAAATCTCTCTTGGTCCTGATTCCACTGCTCCTACCCCGACTTCCAGAAAGGCACGTCAGTGCTGGTGGGAAGGGCAGAGCCCACCCTGGACACAGGGATAGTCCAGCTCTGCAGGGGGGAGGAGGGCAGGCGGCACTGGGGAAGTACAGCAGGTTCTGGTCCTCACTGACCCCCACCCCCACCACGTCCAGGGCATAAGCTCCTTACCAGACCCCCACCTGGGAAACCCAGGGGCACCCGCCTTATCACTAAGCAGGATGCTGAGAAGAAGCTTGTTGAATGAATGTCCTCAGACCCCAGGAACCCTCTGGGGGCACAGAAGCCCAGGGAGGCACTGCTAGCAGGAAAGACCGTGTCAGTCCTTCCAGAACATTCTCCCAATGCCTACTACAGGGCCAAGGCTTCCCTGGCATCTTCCATCCTGCCCGTATGTCTGTACCCACTTCCTGCCTGATCTCTCTAGGACCCAGGGGGATGAGCAGGGGGTGCTACACTCCTGCCCTCTGGCTCAGCCTGGCTGGGGAAGCCAGCCCTCACCACCCAGCACCTCCCAGGGTCCCTGGATGGACGTTTGCTGTGTGATCCAGCCCAGTGTCCCTCCCCTTGCCAGCAGAACGAGAAGTCTCATAAGCGTCTCCTCTGGAAACAATGATGGTGGGAAATGTACACTGGTGGAGGGATGAATGTTGGAATATTGAATGACTGAAACCCAACCGTGAACAGCTTAGTAACTGTGTACCTCACAGTGATCCAATTTTTAAAAAAGAAAGAAAAGAAATCACGGTACATCTACACAATGGCATACTTCGCAGCCACCAGAAAAAATTGAAGTTACAAAATTTGCTTATACATAAATAGACATGAAGAGTATCATGCTGAGTGAAATGAGTCAGAGAGAGACAGAGACAGATACAGAATGGTTGCACTCATTTGTGAGATATAAAAGGACATAATATGAGACTAATATCCAAGGACAGTAGAAACAAGGAAGAGCAGGACTGTTCCATGGTTGGGAGCTTGCCACAAGTTTGGAAGGGGGCAGGTAGGACAGAGAAGGGACCATTATGACAATGATAATTGGAAATGATTACTCCAGACAAGAACTGAGTGCTGGAAGGAGGGAAGGTGATAGTCATGATAACCTTTTCATTTCTGTATTGCAAACCATAATTCCAAAAGGAGAGAGAGAGAGAGAGAGAGAGAGAGAGAGAGAGAGAGAAGACAGTCCCTGCCATAGAGGCAGGTTGGCGCAGGGCATGGCAGGAGGCAAACTGGGGGCATTGGAAATAGAAGCTGGTGAAGGGACAGGTGCTGGAACATTGTATGACTGAAACCCAAACATGAACAACTTCATAACTGAGTATCTCACAATGATTCCATTTTTAAAAAGTAATTAATTATTTAGAGAGAGAGAGAGAAAGAGAGAATGAGAAGATGGCCCCAAGGACAGGGCAGGAGGAGTGGGTGCCTGCAGAGAAGGAAGTGTCTCCCACACAATCTCGGCTGACCAGTGTTCTCGGTCCTCATGGGCAGACCAACACACCTCAACTGAGCCAGATTTTACAACACACACATACCCATCAAAGAGTTAAGAGGGGAGTTATTTTTTTGGTGGGCAGGGCAAGCAGAGGGTCTCTGGAGGGCACCTTCGGCGCTGCTCTGAAGAAGCTGAGCTCCAGGGGGAAGTCATGTAGCTAGACTAGACAAACCTGGGTCCCCACACACATATACATGCCACAGAGGTCACAGAACAGGACCTGACTTCCTGAGAGGCATTCTAGAACGTTCCATGGTAATATTGCAAGCCAGGGTGAGCTCTGTCACCACGGAAGGTGCCTACACCCACTGGCCCAGCGAGTCTGCTCCCAGGAAAAGCTCCTGCAGTTGCCCCCATGCCACAGGCTAAATCTTCATAACCGCATCATTCTTAAGCGCAGAAACCTAAAATGCCCTAGATGCCTGCCAAGGACCAAGGAGTTGAATAAAACATATGCAAGAGAATAAAGTGAAAGTGAATGAATTAAGGGGCTGTGGGAGCAAAGGATGAATCATGGCAAAAGAATATGGAGCTGAACTTTTTTTAACCTCATCATATGGAAAGTAAGAAAAATTATTAGGAAAAAAAGAAGGTAGGAACCCCCACGACAGACTATTTGCTAAGGATCTTGCACAACTTACGAGGAGCCCCAGAAGTACTGCTTGATAGGAATGAAGAAATGAATGGACTCTAATAGCGGAGCTGGGAGCAGACAAGCCTGAGAAAGGACGATGAGGGTGAAATAATAGGAATGGAATAGAATAGTAAAAAGTAGAGAATTGATGAAATGCCTTGCTTTAAGAAGATCTTTGTTGCTGGAGAGGGAGTTCAGCAGGTAGGGCACTTGTCTTGCATGTGACTGACCCGGGTTCAATTCCCTGGTATCCGGGTTCGGTCCCCCGAGCCCCGTCAGGAGTGATCTCCGAGCACCGAGCCAGGAATAAGCCCTGAGCACAGCTGGGTATGGTCCAAAAGCAAAATAAAAAAGCAAAACAAATAAATTTGTAAAACAGAATAGCTATGCTGTCTCTATGCCTTATACTATAGACAGAAGAAAAGAAATTCTGCTTCTATACCTTGTCAGAAAATAAATATATTGAGATTTAGAAAGTATAACCGTGACTGGGATATTTTCTTTTCCAATAAAATACAACTAACCTAGCCAACATGCCCAGTAGAGACATTAATATAGGTTTAAACAAGTGTATCTCCTAGGCAGATCCTTAAATTCCTTTAATTTTACATTAGGATATAAAATCACTCATTCTAATGGGTTAGTAAATGCATAGGCCTTCAGAAGCCCTATTGATGAAAACACAACATAGGCAGAAGAAAATATACTGTTATTTCTGTTTGGCTATATCTCCATTTCCTAATAACAATAATGAACTTGAAGCATCACATTTGCATACAGATAGGTCTAGATTCCTGCCTTGCTGTGGCTGTACAGTTAAGCGTGTCACTGATGTGTACTTCCCAGCCTCAAAACACAATTTAAAGACCACTTTATGGGAGAGTCGAATTACAGCAATGTGCTCAAGCATTAGGGCTCTGACTTTTCCAGAAATTGTTGGCAACAGGGCTAAGTTGGAGAGTATAGAGAACCAATCGCAAAGTTCTGAGCTGTTCATGCTCAAGAAGTGTAGTTGGTCTTTAAATTTCCTATCCAGTGCGAAATGTAAATGGCCTCATCCACGGTATCCTGCCACCCGTAACTGCCATGCTTGAATCGTCCCTCCTTCCTTCCTCCTTCCTTCTTCCTTCCTTCTTCCTGCCTTCCTGGCACACATGTTAACCAATGACAGTTGAGCCCATGCACAAACCTGAGCACCACTGCAAACACAGCAATGCACTGCCCTCCACAACTCGGGTCTAGTTATTCAACTAGAAAACAAACAAGTACAGAACCATGTGAGTCGTATCTACAAAGGAAAACATAAAGAGGAAATGTTTTGCTTCCTATTAGAACCCGGCTTTTATGAGCCAGCGTTCAAAAAACATGCAAAAGGATGGGGTAAGAAATGGCTCTCTTGAGGAGAATTGAAAGCACAGGAACATGCTAGAAAACAAATGAGCAGGGTCAGGGCCCGGGGTTAAGGCACTTACCTTGCATATGGCAAACCTCAGTTCAATCTCCAGCACAACATGATCCCAAGCACTGCCAGGAGCACAAACCAGGAGTAGATCCTAAGCACCACCAGGTGTATTCACACACACGTGCACACACACACATACACACACACACACACACACACACACACGAGTCTCAGGAAACAGCCAGGGTGGCATGTGGGTAGCTAAACTGAAAGACAGAGCAACAGACTGAAAAATGAAAACCAGTGACAAGAATTCTTGACAATAATGGCAGCTGTCACTCCTTCAGCATCAGTTCAGCCCTGCCTGTCAAGGGGCTTGGGCTAGTCACTTGGGCTAGTGGCTGCTGTGCTGTTGTCATTTCTTTGCACAAATAATAGTGGCTGGGGTTGGAGTGATAGCACCGCCAGTAGGGCATTTGCCTTGCACGCAGATGACCCGGGTTTGATTCACAGCATCCCATATGACCATACGACCTGAGCACCACCAGGAGTAACTACTGAGTACAGAGCCAGGAGTAACCCCTGTGCATCACCAGGTATGACCCCCCCAAAAAAATAGTGGTTTCTTTTCTAGAACAGCAGTGCAGAGGCAAATCATGATGAAGTAGAAAAGGGGGTGAACAGAGGCAAGTGGCCCAGGCAAAAGCTGACTGCTAAACTAGGCACAAAGCTCTGAGTGAATAGTAATCATGTTTGGTCGATAGTCTACTTTCAGCATGCTTCTCCCATCCTGGGAGGATCCTCCCAACACCCTTTATTTGGTGCTCCCTTCTCTATCTGAGCTCCCTTTTCCCCTAGCATGTGTGGCTGGCCTCCAAGCCATGGAGCAAACCTCCTGGTACTAATTTCAGCCAGTCTTGGGTGTTAGTCTTCTATTTTATCACTTTGTGTTCCCCAGATGAATGCAGTCTTTCTATGTCTATCCCTCTCTCTCCGACTCATTTCTCTTAATATGATACTTCCCATGTGGTACCACTTGTATGTAAATTTCATGACTTCATCTTTTCTAACAGCTACATAGTACTCCATTGTGTAGATGTACCAAAGTTTCTTTAACCAGTCATCTGTTCTTGGGCGTTCAGGTTTTTTCCAGATTCTGGCTATTGTAAAGAGGGCTGCAATGAACAAACAATTGCAAATGTCACTTCGACTTACCTTTTTGCCTCTCTGGGATATATTCCCAGGAGTGCTATAGCTGGGTCAAATGGGAGATCAAATTCTAATTTTTTGAGAATGGTCCATACTGTTTTCCAAAAGGGTTGGGCCAGCCGGCATTCCCACCAGCAGTGAAGGAGTGTCCCTTTCTCGCCACATCCACGCCAACACAGGTTGCTTTTGTTCTTTTGGATGTAATTGCCACTCAATGCCTCTTTTGCAAACCACAACACCCAAAAGATAGAGAGAACAAAAGGGAATGCCCTGCCACAGAGGCAGAGTGGGATGTGGGGGATGGGGGGTGGGAGGGATACTGGGACTCGTGGTGGTGGAAAATGGGCACTGGTGGAGGGATGGGTATTTGATCATTGTATAATTAAAACCCAAGCACAAAAATTTGTAAGTCTATAACCGTACCTCATAGTGTTTCACTAATAAAAAATTTTTTTAAATAAAATAAAAGCTCTGAGTGAAGACAGTGGCCGAGAAGACAATGATTGCTGCCAGCGACACTTAAGAAAAGGCTGGGGCCTCCAGCTTCTGCTTAAGTTCCCTGACAGCCATGATCCAGAGACCCACAAAAGAATCTCTGAACCAGGCAGCTCGTTGCAGATTTCTCCAGGCCCCAATTATCTGGAATTTTGGAGTTCTAGGAGCACGGTCACTCTCATGGCCATGTGACATCTTATGCTATTCATAACAAGCAATACAAAAGAGAGTATGGGGGAGATTGTCTGCCATAGAGACAGGGGGAAGGGTAGATAGGGAGATACTGGGGTTCTTGGTGGTGGAAGATGTGCACTGGTGGAGGGTTGGGTGATGGATCATTGTATGGCTGAAACTCAAACAGGAAAGTTTTGTAACTCTATCTCACGGTGATTAAAAAGTAATAATAATGAATTAACATTCTGAATTTTAAAAAAAAGGTAATATGGAGTTCATGCCCAATTCAATCAGTTTAATCAACGGTTGAATAAATAGTAGTACTCCTACATTTTAAGAAAAGGGGAGAGTCGTTGGAGGGGGGCTTGAGGAATTGCCGCAGCGGATCTGACTAACTTCAGGCTCTTGGGAAACAGCACACCAACCACCAGATGTCTCTGCCCAATGCCTCAGGAGTCTAGCAGCGTAAGTGCATTTTATAGGCAGAGGCAGTGCCCACAACCACTACCCCAGCCACTTCAGTACACATGGCATCAGCTTTATGTGTGTATCACTGTGTCCCCACCCCTAAGTGGTTTCCATCCTCTGATTGGTCATGACCTATGTAAATAACGGTTTTTGGGGGACCCATGCTATTGGATTATTTATGTATATGTAAATGAGGGCTTGTGGGACCAACCAATCAGATCATATATGTAAATGAGGGACCACCTGGAGGTCCTGATTATCTAGTCCCTTACTTTCTGATTAACAGAATCAAGACACTCACTGGCAGCCGAAAACTTCCCAGTAGCTCTGAAAACCTTTCATCCCAGCCCTGGTCCAGGAGTCCACCCTCTTCAAATTCTACCACATGTAAGTTCCTTCCCAAGGACCTGATAAAGTATGCACTAAAGAATGTGCATACAAGAGTACATACAATATCATAAAATTATACTATGAAAAAATAATGGATTCAAATTGATAAATCCAGGCCCAAATACTTGTTTATTTTAAAAACCAAGTAAGTTTCTTGGTGTTAACATGAGATCTTTAATGGGGCTAGAGTGATAGTACAGTGGGTTGGCCATTTACCTCACTCATGGTCAACTGTGTTAGATCCCTGGCATCCCATATGGTCCCCTGAGTACTGCAGGATGTGATTCCTGAGTGCAGAGCCAGGAGTAATCCCTGAGCATCACAAGGTGTGGCCCCCAAAACAAGAACAGAAAGCATGAGAGCTTTCAGATGGTTTGCATGATTTTAAAGGCCCTCTTTAGTCTATGCCATGCACATCTTCTAAGAGGTGTGAGATTGCATTACTATTCACATATGCTGCCGTTCCAACTGCTAGTCCCCATATCCCCAGAGAAGTATGAATTGATGAGGTTTAGTTCGGAATTTTACATCTCCAACTGCCATGTCATATTGTGTAACGGTGAAGTATCTCAACTCCAGAGCTTGCTTTTTTGATAATACCCCCACAAAAAGGTCAGGGGCTCTTGGGCAAGTTCATTAATATCCCTGACCCACATTTCTTCATCAGCTGAATAGGGGCACCCATCATGGCCCATTTAGCTGCACTGGTGAAGTATTCAGACAGCCTGGGTCTGGGATGGCGCCATTAATACCTCAGGATGGCCCTGCAGATATTGTTACTTTCATGTGCGTTTTTAAATGGGATGTGGTGCAGGGTTGTGACTCAGTAGCAGAGTGTCGGCCTTGCATGCATCAGGCTGCAAATCCGGTCTCAGACACCATCCCACTCACCAAGTGCAGTCACCAGTGCTGTAGCAGTGACCCAAGTGCCACACCTGAGCAAGCCTGGAGAGCATCACAACCACATGAGCAAGACCCAGAACCACATGAGCACCACCGCCACCATGTCAACAGAAGGAAGAGAAAACAAACAAAGTGAATAAGAAGAAATGAGACATTAGGCTGTCTTTGCTCAATTCAACTGGAGAAACACTTGAAGATGAAAAAAAAAGTCAGAAATAAATAAAGCAATTACAAAACAAGCAAACAAGGAAATCAAGTGAAAATATGCATGCTTTGTCCAGATGGTCAGTACTTTGGCTGTGTCCTTTGTGGCTCTCGGGGAAGGAGGGACTCATTGGGCATCTGGACTGTAACCAGCACCACTGGCGCGAGGCTAAGAGAGATGAGGGCGCAGGACTCCACGTTCTGCATCTCTACAACAGCCCGGCTGGTTCCCTAGCACTGCACCAATACCATGAAATACCTTTGAATTAATAAAAATAGAGTTGACAGCAGAGGGCAATTATTCATACATTATCCCAAAACCATAAAGTAAAATATACCTTTCGTCCCACTTTCATGATTATATGTATTACAGGTGAGCATTTATTTTTAGCTGGCTCCCCCCAAGCCCCCTTTTCTCTTTGTGCTCCAGTTGTGAGTTTCTGCGGGTCAGAGAGAGTTCAGTTGTACAAAGAAAGTACTAACTGCTGAACGGCCCTGTCAGGCTCCTGTATTTAAGGAGACAGAACTGCATATTACAAGAAAATGATTGTTCAGCTACCTTTTCATTAACAATTTGTCTAAAAGGAGACAGACTTAACTGCTTCTATTGAAGTTGGGAAGCAACAAATTGAATGTGTTCCATAAGGATTATGTCATACTTCAAACATATGGGGAGCTCCAAACACCAAGATCACATTTGAAAACAGTGGTGGGCGCAGGGCTCTGTGCAGGCTGTTTAATTGGATCACTATAAATACTACTAGAAGAATGGGAACGGAGCTCAGTCGTTATCTGCACAATCTCAAGTGAAACACTGCGATGATTTTATATACATATATATTATATATAGATATATTCTGACACATTAAGGAAAAATTTCTTTGGGGGACCTTACTGAAGGTTATTAAGAAAACTTCAACTCCAAAATGCTTCCCAGGTGGTCTCCTTTGGAATGAGTTTCCATGTTAGAGCACCAAGAAGACATTTCGAATGGAGAGGAACATTTCTGAATGAACCCAGAATTGAGGCACAAGGTCTTCCTGCCACACCTGCAGGTGGGGTCCAGAAGTGAATTGGGGCTATGTGTATGTCTGCCTCTATCTAGGCAACAGAAGGTTCAGTCATTGGGGCTGGAGCGGTAGCACAGCGGGTAGGGCGTTTGCCTTGCATGCAGCCGACCGGGGTTCGATTCCCAGCATCCCATATGGTCCCCTGAGTACTGCCAGGGGTGATTCCTGAGTGCAGAGCCAGGAGTAACCCCTGAGCATCACCAAGTGTGACCCAAAAAGCAAAAAAAAAAAAAACAGAAGGTCCAGTCACATCCTGTAACCCAAATGATAATGTGAAGGCACTTTCAGAAGACACTGGGTTAGTATTGATTGTCACAACTTGAATGGCCAACAACTCCAGTATGGACAAAACTCCAGAACCCCACTTGGATCTGAAGGGAACCATATTAATTTTCTTGGGTCACTGAGACAGAGTACACTGTGACTCACACACTTTCTCCGTGATGAAATCAAATTATTCATTCATGCTCATTATATATAAAGTTGACATGCTCAACACAGCTCTGCTTCCCAGTGTAACAGAGGGAGAGTGAGAGAGAGAAAAAGAGAAAACCCTAACGACTGCAGAGAGAAATTCCACACACAGCAAAGAAAAACAGAGACACTGTTAGCAGAGGCACTGTAGCCCCGAGCGCCAGCTACAACGGGACAGACTAAGCATGTCCAGAGAGGAAGAAGGGGAGGTATTTCTTAGCAAATGTTTGATGAGAGAATAGTGCCATGACTGTGGTTGAAACTATAAGAAAGACAGTGGAATAATTGTTCTAAACCCCTTAGATAACAAATATTTTTAAACTTCCCCTGGACTGTCTTAAAATAGAATTTATATGTGATAAAAAAAATCTGGGCTGGAGCAATAGCACAGCGGGTAGGGCGTCTGCCTTGCACGCAGCCAACATGGGTGACCCGAGTTCGATTCCTCCGCCCCTCTCGGAGAGCCCGGCAAGCTACCGAGAGTATTCGATATGCCAGACACAGTAACAACAAAGTCTCCAATGGAGACGTTACTGGGCCCGCTCGAGCAAATCGACGATCAACGGGAGGGCCTTTACCTTTACCTTTAAAAAAAATCTAAAACTTTAAAAAAAGAAAATCAGAACATAGTGATTGTTGGTGAAGATGTGGAAGAACTGGAATCCAAGTACACTAATGAAAGAAAGGTAAAGTGGCCCAGCCACTGTACAGTATGGAGTAGCCTCAAAAAAACCAAGCACTGAGAGGCTAGAGCAATAATAGTTCAGAGGGTAGGGCGTTTGCCTTGCACGCAGCTGAACCTGGGTTTGATTCCCAGCATCCCATATGGTCCTCTGAGCACCGCCAGGAGTAACCCCTGAGCTTTGCTGGGTGTGACCCAAAAAGCAAAAAATAAATAAAAAAATAAAGCAGAGAACTGTTCTCTGATCCAGCAACTTTGTGAACATGTGCAAAAGGAATCAAGAGCAGGGCCTCAAACAGACATTGGCCCACTTACACTCATAGCTACATTCTTCACAACAGCCTCACTCCATGGATAAGCAAAGCGTGGAAAAACAAGGCGTGGCCTAGTCATCCTCGAAATATAATTCAGGTTCAAAGAGGTCAACAGTGGTTGCCAAGGATTTGCGGGTAGAAGGAATGGGGAATGATTATTGAGTGGCCACTGAGTTTCCATTCTATGAAACAGAGAGCCTGAAGATCTGTTTCACAGTGATGTGAATATGTGTGACACTTCTGAACTGGACACTTTCAAATGGCGAGGATGTCGGGCCGAGAGATGTCACCTTGTGTCTCTCAGACGTTTGCCCTGCACACAGCCAACTGAATTCCATTCCCAGCACCACATATGGTCCCCTGAGCACCACCAGTACTGATTCCTGAGCACAGAGCCAGGAGTAAGTCTTGAGCACTTCTAGATGTGTCCAAAAAGATTAAGTAAAATGAAATAGCATGCTAAAACACACATACATACATATGGTCATGCATACACACACACACACACACACACACAACCTCACTCAAGCATCATTCTTTAAGCCATTGTATCAATATACAATGAATGCACTAACTATAATAAGAGGGGAATCATGAGCTGATGATAAAAATGTACATATATTAGGACACCGAGGCATTTAACAAACACAACCCTAGAAGGTGTGATGCAAGGGTCAGGCACTTGCTACTGTCCACTGAATCTTCAAGAACATGAAAGTCACAGAGGCATGTGGACAAAGGCGGGCTGCCCCAGCAGCTTGTCAACCACCACAAGAGACTTTGCAACTCCCAGGAAAGTGTCAGCAACAATTTCCTGTGATTTACACAGTGCTGGCTCTCCTGAAACCTGCCATCCCTCAGTGCAGATGGAAGCAGAGTGGGACTATTCACCCAAAGACTGTCTCAAGGCACACTTGGTAGGACCCAGGACCATTCTTCCCATGATTGTGGGACCGATGCTTCCCAGCATCATTGCAGGGTACCAAGTATCCCTAGGTCTTGCTCACGGAACATAAACATAAAGAGACCCAATCACATCACTGCCATAACCAAAATACCCCCCAGATTAAACCTCTCCAAAAAAAAGCAGTGAAAATTACCTTACAGAAACATGAGATCCAGGACCCAGAATGATAGTTCGGCAGGTAAGGCACGTGACTTAGATGCAGTCAACCCAGGTTTTATCCCAGCAACCCATATGGTTCACCAAGCACCAGCAGGAGTAAATCCTGAGCACAGGGCCAGGAATAACCTTTGAGCTTCAGCATGAACCAAGACCAGAGAGAGAGGGAGGGAGGGAGGGAGGGAGAACCAAAGGGTTAGGACTTCATATTTGAGGTTCTGTTCCCTTCAACCAAAGAACTCAGACCCCACTCCAAATTCCTGCCTGAAGAGAGTGCCACAGTTCCTTGAAGGCCTGGAAAGGGTCCCTTGGCAAAGTCATCACAGACAAAGTTCAGATTTGGGTCTTCATGCCTCATTGTTTGCATGTCCTCCCCGACACCTGTGTCAAGGAGCTTTACTTTCCTGAAGGCCCATCTCAAAGGAATGCAGCACTCGTGGTGAAAACAGGCTGGAGGGTAGCAGGGGACTGCCTGGCATCCCTGATGATCCCCCATATCACCGACCTGGAGCATCGCCCCCTCTGCCAATAACTAGCATCTATTCTTGAGGGAAGGCCAAGGGCCGAGCATTTTCACTTTGCATTTGGCATCTGCCCCTCGACTCTCTGAATCCTGCCCACAGCTGCCTGGGGGCAAACACAACCAGGCGTCCAGGGGTACAGCAGCACAAGCAGCTGCTCCTACTCAGGGGAGAAAGGCCAGGGAGCCAATGAGGAGTCGTGTCCGAGAGACAACAAGACTCTGCATAAGAACCCGAAGTCACCTGGGGCTCTCCACCCTTCCTCGGCCATCGCTGAGGTGGGGACAGCCAAAGAAATGAAGTTCAGTCCTTTTGCGGCTGCCGACCAGAGCAAGAATCAGAAAAGGCTTTTCAAGGCACCTTCCCACCTTCACGGGAAGATTCTGGCCTCTCCTTTATCCAAAGAGCCGAGGCAAAAGCACAAGGTGCCACCCATGCCCGACCCAAAGGACCATGAGATTCAGCTCATGAGAGGCCACGGCAAAGGTCAGCATATTGGTGAGGTCGTCCAGGCTTACAGGAAGAAATATGTCCAATAAGTCAACACGGAACAAGTCTGGGGAGGAAGCAAAGGGTCCAACAGTCTGTGTGGGCGTTCACCCCAGTTTGCTGATCACCAGGCGAAAACTGGCCAAAGGCTGCAGAAAAATCCTTGAACACAAGGACAAGTTTCATCAAGTAGGAAAGGAAAAAGGGTGAAGGAAGGAACGATTATCTTACATCTGATTAGAAAGTAAAATGAGAGTCAGAAAGAGAGCGACAGACCTAGAAAGACGGCACTCATTTGTGGAATATAAAATAACATAACATGAGACTGACACCCAAGGACAGTAGACACAAGGGCCAGGAATATTGCTCCATAGTTGGAAGCCTGTCTCATGAGCTGGGGAAGAAGGCAGCTGGGATAGAGAAGGGATCACTAAGACAACGATGGTTGGAGGGATTGCTCAGGATGGGAGATGTGTGCTGAAAGTAGATAAAGGACCAAACGTGATGGCCTCTCAGTATCTGTATTGCAAATTATGATGCCCAAAAGTAGAGAGAGAGTATGGGGGGAATTGTCTGCCATGGAGGCAGGGGGAGGGTTGGGAAGTGGGGCGGGGGATGGTACTGAGGACATTGGTGATGGGGAATGTGCACTGGTGGAGGGATGGGTGTTCAATCATTGTAAATTCAATTCAAATTTTTCTAAAAAAGTAAAATATAAAGAAACAGACTCAAAACACCTACTGGACTCAGGTTCGGACTTGAGCCCAGCCCTACTCATTCGGTAAGAGGAACCGGCTGGTCTTCAGAATCAAGACCACCGAGAGGGGCCTCTCTAGGCACTTACCCGGCAGGCCTCCCTCCATTCAGGCATTCCCCATGAATATATGGAGCACTAACTGGTTGCTGCGGCTAATACTTCAAACTGACTGCAAAGAAGAACCCAGACACCCACATAGTTCCAGCTCAGGGTGCTGAGCATAGCAAAGGTGAGTCTCCTGGGGGCCGGAGTTACAGAGGCCAGTGGAAAGATTCCCCAAATAAAATGCTGGACATTCAGAAATGTATTGGAGCAGATGGGTTTTGTATGCCTGAATGACCCAGAACATTAAAAACTAAGCAAGTTTTGTGTCTAGACAGGGCTGGGGCTAGGAACCGTTATTTGATATGCAATTTTCTACTTAGCAGAGCAGGTTTACAGAATTCAATTTGGGAGTGATCTGTATTCTATTCAGTTCCCACATTGGCACTCAAATGGAGGCAGGACCGGGGGATTTATCTTCCTGCAGATTTGCTCCCCAGGGGTCCTCTGGCAGGAGTGAGGTGGGCAGAACAGACCTCAGCAGGAAAGCACACCGACAGACCCCGCTCCTGTGATGTCACTCCAAGCTCTGTCAGCAGAGGGGAACCGGGCACAGAGCACACACCTGCCACCCCGGCAGCTAGGCCTGCTCGGGCCTGGAGCAGAAGAGCGTTGCTTCTCTTCTCTTTCTTTGAGCCAAAACATTTGCTCCTTTCATGCACTTTTCTCATTTCTAAAATGGGAACTGTGCTTGCTGTCAAGGTGCACATTTTTAAGGGGTGGACTGGTTCTCACACACACACTCACGCACACAAATACCATCATTAAATGGTTTATGTGTTTCAGGATGACCTCACTTATCTGCGGTACATGGAATAGTGGATGAGGAGATAAAAGAGGGAGGTCTAGGTTCCCCCCTCCCGTCAGTGTTCAGAGAGTGGAAGGACAGAAGGGAACAAAATCAAGGAGAGGAGAAGTAATGGGTGAGCAAGCACCAGCGCTTCAGTTATCCCTGTGATGTGGTGAGCGGCAGAGCCGTGTGTCCAAAACATACGCAACACAACTGAAAGCACGAGGCCTAAGCTGCAACCACCGAGACTTTGTGATGTGCCTGTCAAGCTGACGGGTGAGGATGCGGTGCCGGGTGGGGTAGGAGGGAGTGAATGGGAACACTGGTGGTGGGATTGATGTTGAAATAGTCCACGCCTAAAATTCAACTATCAATAACTTTGTAAATCACAGTTGTTTAATTTTTAAAAAATCTATCGGTAGCTTGCCGGGCTCTCCGAGAGGGGCGGAGGAATCGAACTCGGGACGGCCGTGTTGGCCGCTTGTAAGGCGAACGCCCTACCCGCTGTGCTATCGCTCCAGCCCAGAAAATAAAATAATATTTAAAAAATAAATGGTTTATGTGTTTGACAATCAGAGCTATCTTAAAACCTAAGAAATTTGAAAATGAGTCTGACCTGAAAGGTGTGCAGAGGCCCAGTACGGACACAAAGCTGGGATGAAAGGGTGAACACAGCTTTACACGGACACACACACACCCACACACACACACACACACAATCAAACACTCTGACATACACACCCACACACACTGACACATACACCTTCACACACTCATACAGTGACATATACACACACAAACACACACAATCATACACACGGACATACACACCCACACACACTCACACAAATACACAATCAAACACTCTGACATACACACCCACACACACTGACACATACACCTTCACACACTCATACAGTGACATATACACACACACAAACACACACAATCATACACACGGACATACACACCCACACACACTGACATATACACCTTCACACACACTCATAAAGTGACATACACATCCACACACATAATCATACACACTGACATACACACCCACACACACACATAATCACTCACACACTGACATACACACCCACTCATACACATACACACAAACACACTAAGACACACACAACCACTCCCACACTAACACAACAACACATTTCAGAAACAGTCACACAACACACAGACAGACACACACTGGGTTTCCTTTCGGAGTGTGCAGGGGCTAAGCCCTGCCCTTGGCGGCTCAGCCTGTCCTTCTGACTGGGGTCCAATCTCCCGCAGGCCAGAGCAACTGGCCTCCCCTTCATCCAGGGCTCACTCAGACAGTGAGTTGAGACCTAGGTGTTGAGACCACCCCCAACTTGGCCCCTGATTCCAATCCCGACTTTCAGAAAGGTCCAACCCCATCCCCCGCACCCACTGGCCAGCCGAGGGTTGAGACATCTGCAGGAGGCTGGGCCTGGGGGCCTGCCAGGGTCCCACAGAGCAGCCCCGTGTCCTCACTCCTCCTCAGGGGTCCCAGGGAAATGCTGCTCTCTAGCCCCCTCTTCTCTGGGGGGGGGGGGGGGGTGAACCACCTGGAGCCCGGACACACCCCGGCCACTCAGCAGTGAGAGGCTGACCTGAGAGGAGCAACTCACTGTAGATAAGGCCCAGATTCATACAGACAGGGTCCGCCCGGAGCCTCAGTGCATGCCCCTCACAGCCTCCATGGGTGCTGACACGACCCCCTGCCAACAGACAGAGCCAGGTGACCGGCTCCTCTCTGCCCTGGCCTCCGCTCCTTATCTAACTCCACTAGCCACACCTGCGCCACCGAGAGCAAGGCCCACCCATATTCCGGGCCAGCTGTGATAAACCACACAGACAGCGGGACCAAGGACAGCTCTTGGACACAGCCACAGAGAGGAAGGGCCAGCACTATGTGCCAGGAAGCAGTGGAATATCCCAGGGGACTGTCCATTTGCACAGTGCAGTGACTCGGGGCTGGGCCCGGGACCACCTCCTTTCTGTGTGCCTGGCCTCTGCTATGGTGGCTCACAGAGGCTGTGAAGTGACATTCTTGGCCTCTGGAAGGTTGAGGCCCCCTTTGAGAACAGGATGGAAGATGTGGCCCCACCTCCCCTCCCCAGGACACACATAACCTTTGCCCCCAGCCTTGCACGGCAGAGCCTGCCTGTGGGCCCCCAGGAACTCCTTGGGCCCTCGGCTAGGACCCCCGTCCCAGTGAATGATGGGGGGCAGAGTTAGGGCCTGCATGCACGAGGCAACACTCTTCAGGTAGGGGAACACGTGAGGTCTTGCTTTCTGATTCAACATGAACCGGGTCACGCTCAGCGAAATAAGTCAGGAGACAAATGATGGATGGTCTCTCGCTCTAGGGTGGAAGACAAAAAAGAAAAGCAAAGCAGAGTCCAGAGAAAACCAGCTATTAGATTCTGCCCACAGACTAAGGGTCTCTAAGCACAGGAGGGGAGCTGGAGGAGCTGGAGCGATAGTACAGCGGGTAGGGCGTTTGCCTTGCACGCGGCCGACCCTGGTTCGATTCCCAGCATCCCATATGGTTCCCTGAGCACCGCCAGGAGTGATTCCTGAGTGCAAAGCCAGGAGTAACCCCTGTGCATCACCGGGTGTGACCCAAAAAGCACAAAAAAAGGGGAGCTGGAGGAAAAGTTCTAAAACTTGGAGTGGGAATGTGAGCATCTTTCTTTGTGGGCACAGTGTGGAACCCCTGACCCACATAAACATTTACACTCTTGTAAACTAATTCTACCTCAGTAAATTAATAGTCTTTCTTTTTTAAAGAACACCTGTCCTTTGGTAATGCAGAGAGAACATAGCTCTACCCTACCCTACTCTATCCTTGTCATGAGAAGATACTGGAAGGAGAGGGACGAAGAGAAGAAACAACTCTTGGGAAGTTTCTTTTAATTTTTCTACCTCAAGTCATTTATCTGGAAATTTGTGCCTATTCATTTCCAGTCAGCGTAAGGAAGAAGTTTCCACTTCATAATTTTAGGTGTTTGAAAATTTGCTCCAACTGTACTTAGCTAGACTATTCTTCAGTTGAATCTTCTCTACAGCCATAAATCTCAAGAAAAAAAATTAAAGTACAATGATGCAATATATCACTTCTGATTCTAATACTATTCTGGGTTTAACATATGACTTTTATGCCTTTGTTAACATTTTTATCTAGCTTTGTGCAAGTAGATGGAAAAATATCTAACGTGATACAAAATATAACTGTAAAAAAAAAGCTCTAGGTAAAGCCATAAGCAGGGATAATCAGCTACCAAAATGCATCTCAAGTTGAATAAAATGCTTCAAGTTTTAGTTGAACTCTCCATTTTGACTACAATTTCAGCCCAGTAGTTAGCACATCATTCAGAAATGGATATTTTAGTGTTCTCCTCTTCAGATCACAATGTGGAACTTTCAGCAATAAAGGGCAGTTTGAAGAAGTGAAAGTCGTAAAATGGGAAATGGAACACATCTAGCACCAGCAAGGCAAGACTTGCTTGTGGAGAGCCTTAAACGAGGCTGGCGTCCTGTGAGTCAGGAGAGCAGGTCCCCCGTGCAACCCCAAGAGCGGGTGCTCAGGGGTGGGCTGAAACAAGTGCTTTCAAATAAATGTTGGGGAGGAAAACATAAACAACCTAGGCTAAAATTAAAATCCCTGTTACTAAACGGGAACGATCTCTACCGAGTTCTTAAGACAATAGCTACAGTGCCAATATCATGTAACAGTGATTACGTTCTGAGGTTCATTAAAGTGATTGTTTCCTGACATGTGGTGACGCTTCTGTGGCGATGGCATGCCCTCAATTCCAAATCAAAGAAGACAAAGCTGAGCTCAGCACTTCTTCACCACAACACAGGGAGGCAGACTTCAAAGCACCGAGAACACAGAGAAGCCTGATAAACAAAGCCCCCCGGGCTCTGAGCAAAGCCAACACCTGCCAGAAAGGGACGCCACCTCTACCCACTCACCAACAAACACCCTTCATAGTTCAGTGGCCACCTTTGAAGGACATCCAGGTGATGCTCCAATAACACCACTCCAATAAGGATAGAGGGACATGGAAACTCTGGACGAGAACTGGGTGCTGAAAGGAGGCATAGTGATATGCATGATACTCCAGGGTAGGAAGGAAACCGGGGACCTTAGTGGAGGGAGCAGACACCGGTGCAGGGCTTCTGGGTTTAACATATGACTTTTATGCACCCACATTTAATCTCCAACATCGTATGCCCGAATCTCAATCATCGATAACTTTGTGACTCGCAGTGAGTCAAAAATAATAGCACAGCGGTAGGGCGTTTGCCTTGCACGCAGCCAACATGGCCAACCCGAGTTCGATTCCTCCGCCCCTCTCGGAGAGCCCGGCAAGCTACCGAGAGTATCTCGCCCGCGCGGCAGAGCCTGGCAAGCTCCCCATGACGTATTCGATATGCCAAACACAGCAACAACAAAGTCTCCAATGGAGACGTTACTGGGCCCGCTCGAGCAAATAAATAAATAAATAAATAAATAAATAAAACAATGGAATAACATCATTGAAGTAAGTGAAAGAGAGTAACAGCCTATGGGACCTGAGACATAGTACAGAGAGTAAGCCTTGCCTGTGGCTGACCCACATTTAATCTCAGCACCACATATGGTCCCACCAGGAGTGATTCCTGTGCACAATCAGAGCAAGCCCTGAGCAGCTGAGTATGACCCATCCCACCCCCAAAATATAAATAAAGGGGAAAAAGATAACAGCCTGAGATTTTTTTCCTCTCAAAGGGGGCAAAACAAAAATATTTTTAGAAAAACGTGAAATCATTATGATGAACCATCCAGATTCTGGGATACAACTGTGAAGCAACTAAAACTGATTAGCATTTATTTTGTCCCACTTTGCCCTTTAAAACTGCCATGAACAAATTCTTTTTCCGGGTTAAAAATTAAGTTCCGGGTCAGAGAGACAGTACAGCAGGTAGGGCACTTGCCTTGCATGCAGTGAACCCTGGTTCAAACCCCAGCACCCTATATGGTCCCTTGAGCCCCACCAGGAGTGATTCCTGAGTTCAGAGCCAGGATTAGAGCAATCCCTGAGCATTTCCAGGTGTGGCTCAAAAAAATACAAACAAACAAAAAAATGATTCAGTTCCATCAGTTTTGGTGGTTCTGCTGGATTAACAAACTTTAGAAACCTAAATCTCAAAATAAAATATCAATTCCACAACTAAATACAGGAATAAACTTAACCAAGGATGCAATTATAGAAGGTGAAGACATGTATACTGATAACTATAAGACTTTGATGGATGATACCAAGGTAAAAATAAGTGGAGAGATATCCTGTGCTCATGAGTGGGAAGGAATGTTTAAATTTCCATGCCAACCAATGTGATCCACAGATTGATTGCAATCCCTATCAAAATTCCAATGGCATTCTTACAGAAATAGAGAGAAATAATCTTAAAATATTTCTAGAACCATCAAAGATTCTAAATAGCCAAAGTAAACTTTAGAAAGAATAAAGATAAAGAAATAAAATTCCTGGTTTTAACTTTAGTACAAAGCAATAGCAATCACAAGTACCATAATAAAAATATACACAATACCAAAAGAAAATAATCAAGAGCTAGAACTAAACCTACATGTACGTAGCCAACTAACACTTGACAAGGATCTAGGAGTACTTAATGGGGAAAGGAGTCTCTTAGATAAATTGTATTGGGAAAACTAGATAGTCCCATACAAAGACTAAAATCACAGCTATGTCTTATACCACTCATAAACATTAGCTCAAAAATTATTAAATATTTAAACATAAAAACTATTATTTTTTATTTTTTGATATTAGTTTTTATTCTTATTAGTGAAACACCATGAGGTACAGTTGTAGACTTACAAATTTTTGTGCTTGGGTTTCAGTTATACAATGATCAAGTACCCATCCCTCCACCAGTGCCCATTCTTCACCACCACTGATCCCAGTATCCCACCTGCCTCTGTGGCAGGGCATTCCCTTTTGTTCTCTCACTCCTTTTGGGTGCTGTGGTTTGCAAAAGAGGCATTGAGTGGCAATCATGTTTAGTCTATAGTCTATAGTCTACTTTCAGCATGCATCTCCCATCCTGGGAGAATCCTCCCAACACCCTTTATTTGGCGCTCCCTTCTATATCTGAGCTGTCTTTTCACCCTTGCATGTGCGGCTGGCCTCCAAGTCAAAACATAAAAACTGTTAAAACCTTCAAAATTCTAGAAGAAAAGGAAAATTTCTTTGGCCTTGGCTATGATTTTTGGATATGACACAAGCATATGTGTCGAAAAACAAAAATAAAGGGCTGGTATGGTATTGGGCTGGAGCGTTAGCACAGCAGTAGGGCATTTGCCTTGCACGCAACCAGCCCGGCCAAGCCGGGTTCGATTCCTCTGCCCCTCTCAGAGAGTCCGGCAAGCTACCAAGAGCATCTCGCCCACACAGCAAAGCCTGGCAAGCTACCCGTGACTTATTCAATATGCCAAACACAGTAACAAGTCTCATGATGGATTCGTTACTGGGCCTGCTCGAGCAAATTGATGAACAACGGGAGGACCGTGACCATGATGGTATTGGAATAAAAACACACCCACAGATAAATGGAAGAAAGTTGAATATCCTCTCATTCATTGTTGGTGGGAATGCTTACTGGTTCAGCCTTTTTGGAAGACAATATGGGCATTCTTCAAAAAACTACAAATTGAGCTCCTCCCATTTGATCCAGCAATTCCACTTCTGGGAATATACCCTGAGGGCCCAAAAACACACAGCAGAAACACCATCTGCACTTCCATGCTCCTCAAAGCACTATTCACAACAGCCAGAATCTGCAAACAACCCAAGTGCTTGAGAACAGACAAATGTATAAAGAATTTATGGTACACCTACACAGTGGAATTCTATGCAGTTACCAGGAAAAATAAAGTCATGAAATTTGCTTACAAATGGATCGACATTGAGAGTATCATGCTGAGTGAAATGAGTCAGAAGGAGAGAAATACAGAATGACTGAACTCATTTGTGGGATATAAAAAAAAAATAGTATGAGACTAATATTCAAGGGCAGTAAAAACAGGAGTCAGGAGGACTGGTCAATGGTTGGAAGCTTGCCACAAAGGGGGGGGGGGGGGGAAGGGGGGGCAAAGAGGATTTAGAATAGAGAAGGGACCAGTATGACAATAATAGAAATGATCACTCTGACAAGAACTGAGTGGTAAAAGTAGGTAAGGGGATATACATGATAACCTTTCAGTATCTACACTAAACTATCATGCCCAAAAAGAGACAGGGCAGAGAGAGAAGCTGGGACATTGAAGGTGGGAAATGTACACTGGTGAAGGGAAGGGTATTGGAACATTATGTAACTGAAACCCAATCATGAATAACCTTGTAACTGTGTATCTCACTGTGATTTAATTTTTAAAAATTTAAGGGAATGGTATCCCGGAAAGGCAAAAAGTACAGTCGAAGTGACATCTGCACTTGTATGTTCATTGCTGCACTGTTTACAATAGCCAAAATCTGGGAAAAACCCAAGTGCCTGAGAACAGATGACTGGTTAAAGAAACTTTGGTACATCTACACAGTGAAATACTACGCAGATGTTAGAAAAATTGAAGTCATGAAATTTACATACAAGTGGTTCTACATGGTATCATGCTAAGTGAAATGATTCAGAAAGAGAGGGACAGACATAGAAAGATTGCACTCATCTGTGGAATATAAAGAACAGAATGAGATACGAACACCCAAGGATAGTTGAGATAAGTACCAGGTTTGCCCCACAGCTTGGAAGCCAGCAGCACGTGCTTGGGGGAAAAGCAGCTCTGACAGAGAAGGGAACACCAAGTAAATGGTATTTGGAGGACTCGCTCAGGATCTGAGACATATGCTGAAAGTAGACTATAGACCAAACAGGATGGCCACTCAATACCTCTATTGCCACACAACACTCTAAAGGAAAGAGAGGGCAAAAGGGAATGCCCTTCCACAGAGGGGGGTGGGGATGAGGTGGGGGAGGGTTACTGGGATCATTGGTAGTGGAGAATGGGCACTGGGTTCTCGATCATTGTATAACTGAAACCCAAGCACAAAAGTTTGTAAGTCTACAACTGTACCTCATGGTGTTTCACTAATAAAAATTAAATTTTAAAAAAATTCAAGGGGCTGGAGAGTATCAAGCAGGATGCTTACCTTGCATGCAGCCAACCCAGGTTCAATTTCCAGCATCCCAAATGGTACCCTGAGCCCTAGAAGTGGTGATCTCAAAGTGCATTGCAAAATGGAAGCCCTGAGCACCACCAGGTATGGCACAAAATTCAAAATAAATAATAACAAAAATTTTTAAAGCAAAAATAAATATGGCCACATCAGACTGAAAACTTTTTCACAACTAAAAAAAAACTCAACAAACATAAAAGCCAATCTATGAGATGGGGGTAGAGAATTTTCAACTTTTTTGCAAATTTTTTGCAAATTGGAAAGTATTTGCAATTTATTCATCATTTTTTAAATTGGATTGTTGAGTTGTATGAGTTTGGGGTTGAAAAATAAATAAGGGGATTAACACGCAAAGCTCATAAAACTCAACAATCCAATTTTTAAAATGACCTTGAACAAAAATCTTTCAATAAAAGAAATACAAGTCGCCAAAAAGCACAAGGAAAGATACTTAATATTACTACTCATCAAGAAAATGTAACTCAAAACCACCATAAAGCATTACCTCATATCAGTTAGAAAGTTATTGTCAAAAATACAAGAGAGCCAGAGAGAGGGTATGAGAGTTAAGGCATGGGCTTTGTATGTTCCCAAATCCAGTCAATCCTCAAAACCTGGGGTATGATGTTGGAGGCCCAGAGCTCTTCTGGGTGGGCCCGGAAATTCCTGGAACTACAGGGCCCAAGCACAGAACATCCTTGTTCCCTTGCATTGACGTCCCAACCAGATTTGTGGAGAATCACCACAAGGGACCAAAGGTCTCCTTGACACAGCTTGGGAGCCCACCTAAAAAAAAAAAAAAGTTGTTGAATGAATGGAGGAAAATGGAACCTGTGCACTGCTGGTGGGAGGTGTAAATTAGCATATCCAATGTGCAAAGAGTAAATAGACTCCTTGAAAATAGAATTACCACGTGACCCAGACCACATCTGGGAATCCAGTCAAAGAAAACAATGCCAGTATCTTAACTGTCTACCCCACTATGCTTGTTTTTGTATTTTTGTATTTTTTTATTTTTATCTTTGATTGAATCACCATGAGATACAGTTACAAGCTTTCATGTTTGAGTTTCAATCATACAATGATCAAACACCCATCCCTCCACCAGTGCACATTCTCCGCCACAAATGTTCCCAGTATGTCCCCCTTTCCCATCCTTCCCCTGCCTCCCTGGCAGACAATTTCCCCCATACTCTCTACTTCTGGGCATTATGGTTTGCAAAACAGATACTGGGAGGTTATCGCGTTTGGTCCTTTATCTACTTTTTATCTACCCACGTTTCCCATCCCAAGCGATTCCCTCCAACCATCATTGTCTTAGTGATCCCTTCTCCCTCCCAGCTGCCTTCTCCCCCAGCTCATGACCACCATGCTTGTTATGAGTTATAGTATGACTCACAGTAGCTAAGATTTGGAAACAGCTTAAGTATCTCTCTGTGGGTGGCGGATTTTAAAGATGTGAGACAGGCAGATAAAGCTAGATCAATGATAACCGTATGGATTCAATTATATCTACATATATATTCTCTTTTGGGTCCTATTTCTCTAGCGAGCCCTGACAAACCCAGCAGAGAAAACCTTTCTCAAGCCTTCGATAACCTCACGTCTTCTACCTTCCACTGGCAAAGCAAATCACCGCTGGTGCTTTCAAGCAGGCAGAGACTGAAAAATTGAAGACTTGTCACATTGTAGACTTGTTCCTGTAATCCGCTAACTTCCCTGCCCTGCTTACAGATGTTGCAAATGAAGCGAGACAATCACAAGACTAAAAAAGTAGAAAATGAAGGACTGTATATCTATAACTGAAGGGTTGACGATGATGGACATCTATGCTGAAATCCCCACCGGACTCAGACAGTCTATTCTCTCAATTTCCTTTGTTCAGCTGAACAAAGCCTTTGAACTACTCTATTATCTTGCCGTGCTTTTTATCTTGGAGAATTTTTCACTCTTTCGGTGATTTTTATAACTGCTGTGAGCTGGCATGGATTTGAGTAAGCTAAGGCTCGGACAGACACCTGGAGGACCCTACCTGGATGTAAAGCAGAAGTTTCCCTGACTTGCCTGTTCTCTATAGTCCCCGAGAGGTTGAGGGGAGGTAGAACAGAGCTCTGCAGCCAAGGCGTCATGACTCAAGCGAGCACAGGTTCGGTTATGTTTTATTTCCTAGACTTCTGCAATGGAGTTCCTCTGGGCCACGATGAAAACCGGTGTGCTCAGGAAATACTGTCTTTGAAGGAAGAAATGGAAGAGAGGGGGCTAGCAGATATATACAGGACGTTTCATCCCAAAAAAGCAGAATACACATTCTTCTCCAGGGCACATGGGACATTCTCCAAGACAGATCACATGCTGGGCCCCAGAACATACCTCCATAAAATCAAGAGGATGGAAATTGTAGTAACTATCTTTTCAGACCAGAATGTACTAAAAACAGAAGTTAATCACACACTGGAGAATCAAATCAAACACCTAGAAATTAAACAGCTCACTATTGAACAAGCTGTGGGCTAGAGAGGAAATCAAAAGAATCCTGGAAACAAATCAGAATGTGGGCAAGTGCTTTCGGAACTTGAGAGACACAGAAAAAGCAATGGTAAGAGGAAAGTTTTATAGCTCTGCAAGCATACTTCAGAGCTTACAATCTTAGAAAATGACCAACAAAAGAAGCCAAAACCAGGTAGGAGGAAGGAAATAATAAAACTTTGAGCAGAAATTAACAAGCTAGAATCTCAAAACACAATCCAAAATATCAATGAAACCAAAAGCTAGTTCTCTGAAAAAAAAAGATTGATAAACAAAGCAAGACTCACAGAGAGAGAGAGAGAGAGAGAGAGAGAGAGAGAGAGAGAGAGAGAGAGAGAACCCTAATAAACCAAATAAAAAATGAAAAGGGGGACTTCACAACAGAAAACACAGGATCGTCAGAGATTACTTTGAGAACCTATATGTTATGAAACAAGAGAACCTAAAAGAAATCAACAAATTCCTGGATTCCTATAACCTTCCAAGATTGAACCAATAAGATCCGGGATACCTTGAACAGACCTATCACATTGAGGAAATTGAAACGGTAATCAAAAGTCTTTCCAAAATCAAAGCCCTGGCCCAGATGGATTCACAAGTGAATTCAACCAAACCTTAAAAGAGGACTTATTGCCAATCCTTTTCAAGCTTTCCCAGGAAATTGAAGAAACAGAAACACTCCCAAACAGTTTTCATGAGGCAAATATCACCCTAATGCCAAAAGTAGACAGAGGCACCACAAAAAATAATAATAATAATAATAGTTACAAACCAATATCCCTGATGTACACTGATGCAAAGATCCTCAACAAAATACTAGCAAATAGAATCCAACAACTCATCAAAAGATCATACACCACGACCAAGTAGGATTCATCCCAGGGGTGCAAGAGTGGTTTTAACGTTCACAGCATAATACACCACGTCAATAAAAGAAATAATAAAAAACCATGTAATCATATCAATAGATGCAGAAGAAAAAGCATTTGACAATATCCAACACCCATTCATGATAAAAAAAAAAAACTCAACGAAAAGGGAGTCGAAGAAACTTTCCTCAATTATAGTCAAAGCCATTTACCACAAACCCACAAGCAAGTTTTATCCTCAATGGGGAAAAAAATAAAATTTTCAGTTGATATCATACCACAAACCCTCAAATATATAATCACATATTTCTTTGATAAGTGAACAAGAAAAGCCTCTTCAACAAGTGGTGCTGGGAAAACTGGGCAGCTACATACAAAAACTGAACGCAAACTTCTCTCTAAAGCCATGCACAAAAGTCAGATCAAAATGGATTAAAGACCTCAATATCAAACCTTAATCCACAAGGTTCATGGAGGAAAACATAAGCAAGACCTTCCATGACACTGAAGCCAAAGGCATCTTCAGAGATGAAACACCACTGACCCAGCAAGTGAAGCAAATATAAACAAATGGAACCACATTAAATTAAGAAGCTTCTGTACCTCAAGAGAAACGGTGACCAAGAATCAAAGGCAGCCCACAGAACGGAAAAAGTTATTGACCAAATACCCATCTGATAAGTGGTTAATATCAAAGATAGATGTTACTGGTAGAACTTTTCAAGAAAAAAATCTAGAAACTGAGCTCCATTTGATCAAGCAATCCCACTTCTGGGAATATATCCTGGGGGACCAAAAACACACGTCAGGAAAGTCATCTGCAGTTCCATGTTCATTGCAGCACTGTTCACAATAGTCAGAATCTGGAAACAACCTGAGTGCTCAAGAACAGACAATTGAATAAAGAAACTATGGTACATCTGTATCACTGTCACCCCATTGTTCATCTATTTACTCAAGCGGGCACTAGTAATGTCTCATTTGTCCCAGCCCTGAGATTTTAGCAGCCTCTCCTTGCTCGTCCTTCCCAACGCTGCTGTATTAGAGGCTCTTTCAGGGCCGGGAGAATGAGGCCCATCATTGTTATTGTTTTTGGCATATCGAATACACCATAGGTAGATTGCCAGGCTGTGCTGTGCTCCCGAGTGAAAACAGTAATGTGGAACTTTGTGACCTTGGACTCTGGGCTCAACGGGACTCAGGAGCACAGATCCTCTGCCTGCTTCCCTGGTCTCCAGTGACCCAGGGGTCATACCCATAAGCCACCTCTTGCTGGCGCCAGATAATCTCATCAGCCACTCTCCAGAATTCACAGGTGCTTCTCCTGGAAGGAAGCATAAAATGAGGTCCCCATAGCCATGCCACCAGACTCCATGTCATGCTGTTTTCACTCGGGGTGCCCCAGAGGGGCGCAGGTGAGAGCCCTCCCAGCCCCAAGGGTCCAGCCCTGGCAGCCGACCTCCACTACCCAAAAAGCCACCGTGCTCCAGGTCACTTTCCATATGCTTTGGCCAAGCCTCACATACGAGTAAACATATTCCTGGACACATCATAAGACACTTCCTACCCATTTTCCATAATTACCACACCACATTTGATGGGGTTCAGACAGTAGGCAACAAATCATAGGGGGAAATATATATGTGTGTGTGTGTGTGTGTGTGTGTGTGTGTGTGTGTGTGTGTGTGTATCGGAGAGTCCTGCAAGTATCCCATCCACATGGCAGAGCCTGACAAGCTACCCCTGACATATTCGATATGCCAAAAACTGTAACAATAATGGGCCTAATTCCCCTGACCCAGAAAGAGCCTCCAATCCAGCAGCATTGGGAAAGACAAGTAAGGAGAGGCTGCTAAAATCTCAGGGCTGGGACGAATGGAGACGTCACTGGTGTCCGCTTGAGTAAATCAATGAACAATGGGATGATAGTGATGCAGTGATACAGTCATGGCTTCAGTCTGGCTTTCACGTACCTAACAGGCTCACAAAGGAGAACTAGTTAAGAGACAACTCCAGCGACCGCTGCTGTGTGCAGGGAGGCAGCAGAGAAGGACAGCAGCAGCAGGGACCGGTCAGTCATGAGCTGTCCCCTCTTCTGGCCCCTGAACAAGCCCCCTGAGGCCCACCCGAGTGAGGGGCACCTGAGTGCCTAAGCAGGCTCTCCACCAAGAGCTCGGCATGCAACACCCTCCTGGCCCCCAGGCTCCTGCACGGCAGCTCCTGGCTCTTCCCGAACAGACCCCAGGGACGAAGCTCTGCTGCCGGGTACCAGGACATTTAGGGAGGGGGAACTGTTTGGGGTTCTGGAAGTTCTCAGGAGACCACAGGCTGTGCCAGGGACTGAACCAGGGCCAGAAGCAGGAAAGATAGATGCCTTCACCCCTGTCCTGTCGCTCAGCCCTACCCTAAACGCAGGGGTCCATGAGCCATTTCATGTGGCCATGACCTCTTTCGGTCCAACTCTGCCATCCTTTGGAGAGTCCACCTCTCTTTTTTTTAATTTTTATTAGTGAAACACCATGAGGTACAGTTGTAGAACTTACAAATTTTTGTGCTTGGGTTTCAGTTATACAATGATCAAATACCGATCCCTCCACCAGTGCCCATTTTCCACTACCACAGGTCCCAGTATCCCTCCCACCCCCCATCTCCCCCATCCCACCCTGCCTCTGTGGCAGGGCATTCCCTTTTGTCCTTTCTCTCCTTTTGGGTGTCATGGTTTGCAAAAGAGGCATTGAGTGGCAATCATGTTTGGTCTATAGTCTGCTTTCAGCATGCTTCTCCCATCCTGGGAGGATCCTCCCAACACCCTATATTTGGTGCTCCCTTCTCTGTCTGAGCTCCCTTTTCCCCTAGCATGTGTATCCCAGAGAGGCAAAAAAGTATAGCCGAAGTGACATCTGCACTTGTTTGTTCATTGCAGCACTCTTTTCAATAGCCAGAATCTGGAAAAAACCTGAGTGCCTGAGAACAGATGACTGGTTAAAGAAACTTTGGTACATCTACACAATGGAGTACTATGTAGCTGTTAGAAAAGATGAAGTCATGAAATTTACATTCAAGTGGTACCACATGGAAAGTATCATGCTAAGCGAAATGAGTCAGAGAGAGAGGGATAGACATAGAAAGACTGCATTCATCTGGGGAACATAAAGTAACAAAATAGGAGACTAACACCCAAGACTGGCCGAGATTAGCACCAGGAATTTTGCTCCATGGCTTGGAGGCCAGCCACACATGGAGAGTCCACCTCTTACAATTTAGTCTCTTAGCTACTTGATTCCAGAAACGTCCATCTCTCACTGGTCACACCCACATTTACCTTCAAGATCATTCAGGTCTTTTCTCCGGAAGCCCTGAGTGTCGGCAGAGCTTTTATCAGTGATGAGGTAACCAAGGAAATAGATCCGAGTTCAATGGTTTTTAGCGGTAGGCCAAGGGGGTTATGCCCTTATTGCAAGATTCAGATTTGCCAATCAGTAACCTAGATTGTCATATTTCCAGACAGGATAATACTTTCTTCACTGTCTACGGTCTACAACTCGTCTCCCAATGACAAATTAGCACACCACTTTCGGAACAATTTTGGTATCCATCAGGAAAAAAGCTAAATTATTCTGCCATCAGAAACAACTCCGGTAGTACCACTTGTATGTAAATTTCATGACTTCATCCTTTCTGACAGCTACATAGTATTCCATTGTGTAGATGTACCAAAGTTTCTTTAACCAGTCATCTGTTCTCGGGCACTCAGGTTTTTTCTAGCTATTGTAAACAGTGCGGCAATGAACAGACAACTGCAGATGTCGCTTCAACTATACTTTTTTGCCTCTCCGGGGTATATTTCCAGGAGACGTATTGCTGGGTCAAACGGGGGAAGGATACTGGGATTAGTGGTGGTGGAGAATGGGCACTGGTGGAGGGATGGGTACTCAATCATTGCACAACGGAAACCCAAGCACAAAAATTTGTAAGTCTACAACTGTACCTCATGGTGTCTCACTAATAAGAATTTAAAAAAAAATAAAGACTCCGCAACTTCCACTGATAGTGAACAGGAATAACTTTTTCTCCCTCCTGGCCTATGTCAATTTTGCGAGCGGGAGGTGGTCTGAGAAGGACTCCCTGAACTGCTGAGGCAAGAAGCCGGGACTGTGGAATTGATACACTGTATCTTAGGCTCCCCCAACATCGATTGCCTAAATTCAACAGCCACGCCTAACTTCCAAGGGTGGGGGAGGCCTGTCCTGCCCTGTGTCTGGGAAAGGGAGTACCAGAGTGTGAGTCAATGGTGCTCAGGAGCCTCACGGTCCTTCCTTTAGATGGAGATGCTAAGAAATGCTCCAACAAACTTCCCAAAAGACTAGACCCCAGAAGAAAACCCCAATAATCATCTGCATTTCAATCTATAGGCAAGAAAATACCTTAAGCCATTTTCTAGATTGATCTTCAAAAGGGAATTTCTGTTAGACGTTAAGAGATGCTAAACTGGAAAAAAAAAAAAAAAGGAATTGTGTGTTCCAATTAAGTTGGAAGAAGATGAACAAAAAGTTCAAGAGATTTCTTCTCTAAAGAACTTCTCTCGGGGGCTGGAGTGATAGCACAGCGGATAGGGTGTTTGCCTTGCACACAGTCGACCTGGGTTCAATTCTCAGCATCCCATATGGTCCCCTGAGCACCACTGGAGTAATTCCTGAGTGCAGAGCCAGGAGTAACCCCTGTGAATTGCCAGGTATGACCCAAAAAGCAAAAAAAAAAAAACAAACAAAAACAAGAACGTCTCAGAGCATCTCATGGAACTAGTGGATCTTGAAAAGTTCTTTGGTTTTGATTTCTAAAAATGTGTAACTATAACTGTCCAAGAGCAGAACTAGGAGGGGCCTCTGGGTCCTCTGTGGAGGGGAGTGGAATGGTGGGTGCAGTGCTAGAATGATGCGCACATAAAACCATCATTAACAGTAAATCACAGTACCTTCTAATAAGGGCTGGAGCGATAGCACAGCGGTAGGGCGTTCGCCTTACACGCGGCCAACATGGCCGACCCGAGTTCGATTCCTCCGCCCCTCTCGGAGAGCCCGGCAAGCTACCGAGAGTATTCGATATGCCAGACACAGTAACAACAAAGTCTCCAATGGAGACGTTACTGGGCCCGCTCGAGCAAATCGATGACCAACGGGAGGGCCTTTACTTTACTTACTTTACCTTCTAATGAATATTTTTAAATAATAAAGATAATTTCTTTTAGTGTAGGATCATACTTGGCAGTGTTCAGGGCTTACTCCTGGTTCTATACTCAGAGATAATACCAGGAGTTTCTCAGGGACCAGATGGGGTGCTGAGACCAACAAGGCAAGTTTCCTGGCTCCTGTACAATAATTCCAGCCCCAATAATAATAATAATGTTCAAATAATATATAAGTTGTTCTTCTCTATCTCTGCCTGCCTACTAATGAGATATAAATAATTTATACAGTTATTACATATATAATAGCAATATATAATTATATGTTGTATATATAATTATACATTTTATATAGAATTATAGAATTAAAAGTACATGTTTTATATATTATATGTAATTATATATTATGTATCTCATTGGTAGGCAATCAGAGATTGAGAAGAACAATTTATGTATTATTACATATATATAATTAAATGAATTGATCTTCATTTGGTTAGGGTTTTTTTTCCCCAGGTGAAAAAAATCACTCTAGGCTTACCTATTTTCCAGAATATGAACTCTGGAGCTCAAAAAACTACCTGTATCTAGAAAGGGAACCATCTGGCACACAGGAGTCACATCCTGCATGTGGATGACATAGAGAGCTTGGTGCCCGGAGCTACCATGGAAATATCTAGTTTCGCAAGGAGAAAATCTCCTCTCCCAGATGCCCTCTGCTCTGCTTCTGACCAGGATTCAAGCAGAGGGATGGGGTTGGGGGTTCTTTTCCACACAACTCTCAGGTGACCCTTTACAGAACACCTTTCCGATAGACTGTCACTGTCACTGTCACTGTCCTCCCATTGTTCATCGATTTGCTCGAGTGGGCCCAGTAACATTGTGAGACTTATTACTGTGTTTGGCATATCGAATACGTCATGGGTGGCTTGCCAGGCTTTGCCCTGCGGGCGAGATACTCTTGGTAGCTTGCCGGGCTCTCTGAGAGGGGCAGAGGAATCGAACTCGGGTCAGTCACGCTGGCCGCATGCAAGGCAAACGCCTTACCCACTGTGCTATCGCTTCAGCCCCCGATAAAAACTACCTTGTCATCTGTATGATGCAATTTTACTCATGTAACAGTGGAGGAAAGAGGGGCTAGTACAGAGGTAGGGCACTTGTCCCCCATATGGTCAAACCAGGTTCAATCTCCGACACCATATATGACCATTAAGCCTTCCCAGGAGTAGTATCTGAGCACGGAGCCACGAGTAATTCCTGAGCTCAGCTGGGTGTGCCTACCTCCAAAAAAGGAAGAAAGCTACACCTAGATTCAATAACCTCCTTGACACCAACCATTTCCACGTACCCTACCCTCACGGGAGCCTGGCTGGGGCCAGATGCTGTCTTCTCCGGTTTTCTGAGTACAAGATTGTACACCCATCTCTATCAGGTTACAGTTGCGCTTGTGATTAGAAATACAAGGCTGTTACCTCCTGCTACTCAACTGCACTTTGAATCACTTAACGTTCGCTGCACTCTCCAGAATGAGTTTCCTCTCTTCCTGCTCTCCTGCCTTATTTACTCCAAGAAGCACGCTGGGAGCCTCCTCGGAAGGATAATGCTCTGTGGTTATGTCTTCTCTGGGAGTTGCAAACAAGACTCCATCAGCCTGCCAAGCATATGCACGGGTATTCCGATGTGGAGCAGAAGCTTCACTGATCAGTGAACAGAACAAACCACAGCTGCTCGTTGAGCTCTGGCTCCAATCAGAAGTTGTGACTTATGCCATCTCTGAGGGCTGGTTAAAGCTCTGATTCATGCATGAACTACCCAGCCCATATGGGGTAGGCAGCTCAGCTGGAGTTGGAACTTTCTCTCCAAGTCGTATGGCATTCAGAAAACAGGGCTTCTGATGAAATCCATGGTCATTTCTGATGATTAGTTGGAATAGCATCATTTAAAGTCACATACAAGTTTTAATCCCTGAAAATACCATCTGACTTGTTTGGGGACAAAGCTTGTGAAGAGCAACTACAACTTATGGTCCCAACCAGACTGCACGTGCCATCTCTTTAAATGGAGGCGTGAACCTCTGGCAATGCCCCTGATGGATCCACCCTCAGGAATAGCTTAATAAGTCTCTGCTTCTCCAACTTCCCCACCAAAGTCCCCCTAACCAACACACAGCAAAGGAGCCAGAACGAAATGCAGAAGGCATCTGTAAGAAATTCCTTTCTCTGGGGGTATGGTGCCGCCAGCAGGTCAATCTGTACCTGTGAGGCTAGTGCATCAGCAGCCTGATGGCGCCTTCAGACTCCCAGATACCCCAAAATTGCTGCTTTGCCTTTGGCCAGACCCTAAAACTTGGGGCAAAGTTTACCAAGAAAGTAAACAGCCAAAAGTTAGGTATGTGGGAAACACACCCACAAACCACCTCCGGCTCAGCTATATAATCGGAGGCATGGCCTCTCTGGTTCCATTGAACTGCTTAATGGCCATGATCCCAGAGACTCAGAAACAAATCTCAAAACCCAGTGGCTTTTGGCAGAAATGCATCCGGTCCCTGCAGTAGTTTACCGGTGCTGGGCCAACCCAGGTGGGAATAGGTTTTGTGCTCTGGCCTATTCCCCCTGGCAGCCCAGTGGCTGCCATCCTTCAGAGGCCACTGGACAGTCAGGTTTGGGCCCCCAGTGACGAGACACACAGGGCCTCATGGGATGGTGGTGGAGCCAGTGTTGTCCTCCCCACCCCAACAAGACCCCAAGTCATCGCCCACGAATGGCCCCTCTGGCTCCTGATCAAGCTGCTTAATGACCATGATCCCAGAGACTCAGAAACAAATCTTGAAACCCAGCGGCTTTTGGCAGAAATGCATCCGGACCCCGCAGTAGGTTACTGTAGCCAGGCCACCCCAGGTGGGGAAGGGTGTTGTCCCTCCGCCTGCTCCCCCTTGGCGGCTCAGTGGCCATCATCCTCCAGAGGCTATTGGACAGTCAGGTATGGGCCTGCAGTGATGAAACTTGTTGGGTCTCACAGGATGGGGGTGGAGCCGGTCCTGGTCTTCCTGTCCCAACGAGACCCCAAGTCATCGCCCACAAACGCCCTCTCTGGCTCCTGATCAAGCTGCTCAATGGCCATGATCCCAGAGACTCAGGAGCAAATCTTGAAACCCAGGGGCTTTTGGCAGAAATCTCACCAGATTTTTAAGTGTTAAAATTTCGGAATTTCAAAATCACATGGCCCTACTGCAGCCACACGGCATCATATGTTATTCATAACCAACAATAGAACACAAATTGTCTACTGTTGCCTTTTCAGCAGATCTGGGTGTTGGGGTAAAATCTCAAATAATAATGGTGGGTCTGGTGTCGAAATATTGAATGTGATCAAAGTAGAGAGAGAATAATGTGGAAATCATCTGCCCCACAGGTAGGAGAAGGGTGTGGGATGGGGGTATACTGGGGTTGTTGGGGGTGGAGAATGGGCACTGGTGAAGGCACGGGTGTTTTATTGTATGACCGAGACTTAGACCCTAAAGCCTTGTAACTGCTCTCACGGTGATTCAATAAATAAAATTATAAAAAAAAAATTTTAATTCCTTTTTTAAATTCCTTTCTGGGGCCAGAGCGATAGCACAGCGGGTAGGGCATTTGCCTTGCATGTGGCCAACCTGGGTTCGATCCCCAGCATCCCATAGGGTCCCCCGAGCACCACCAGGAGTAATTCCTGAGTGCAGAGCCAGGAGGAACCCCTGAGCATTGCCAGGTGTGACACAAAAAGAAAAAAAAAATCCTTCCCAGGGTCTGGAGCAATAGTACAGTGGGTAGGGCATTTGCCTTGCACATGCCCAAACCAGGTTGGATCCCTGGTACTTCATATGGTCCCCTGAGCTCAACCATAAGTGATTCCTAAATTCAGAGCCAGCAGCAACCTCTGAGCACTGCTGGGTGTGGCCCAAAAACAAACCAAAAAAATTCTTTCAGAGAGAGAGAGAAGAAAATGCATGCCATAGAGGCAGGTGGTGGGACAGGGAGGGGCAGGGTGTGCACGAGAGGGAAACTGGGACCGTTGATGGTGGGAAAACCACACTGGTGAAGGAATGGGAGTTGGAACATTACATCACTAAAACCCAATCAAGAACAACTTTGTAAATGTGTAAAAATAAAATCCTTTGCGAAAGACCCTCTTTTACTCTCTAAATGCAAAATGTGTGTCCCATCCTGTATATATTCATGGTTTCTTAATAGAATACAGATTGAAATACTTATAAAAGTCAGGATCTGGTCAGCAAACAGAAAGCAGACCCAGATCAGTGGGCTGAGGGCTCCCGTGAAATACTCAGGAGACCCCTGGGACGTTCCCGGCTATCCCAGTCAGGCCCTTGTGTCAGTGTTGGAAGGGAGGTGTCAGGGTTTGCCTGGAGCACCCTCAGATGCTCGGGACTCTAGGGCCACGGGGCACTGTGGTGCCAGGGATCAAGCGGGTTGTACTGCCTCCTTACCCAATTATTTTATTTTATTTTATTTTATTTTTATAAAGTAGTTCACAATATTTTATTACACTTAAAATTCAAACATCAATCCCATCACCATTACACCTTCCACCACCATATTTTGGATGTTTCAATCCTGAACCCTAACTCAAAGCAGAACCAAAATAATTTATTTCGTATTGTTTGTTATAAATAAACCGCTAAAAATGCTCCAAAAAACTTCCCTTAGGAGAGAGTGTGTGAAGATTGTTGTATTTCACCCAGGGGCCATTAAGCCCTTCTGTAAGAGATGACTAATGTTGTTAAATTAAACCCCATCTAATGTGGTATGCTACTCTTGGAACTAAGTGGTTTGAAGTATGAGATATCACACGGCCCAAGATTTTGGCTGCCGGGTTGGGTCCCTTGGGGCAGAGAGGGGCCTCACCTGCCCCCTTCTGGGATACCCCAAATGAAACAGCCTGGCATGGGGTCCGGCAGCATGGCTATGGCGTCTCATTTTATACTCTCTTCCGAGAAAGAAAATGAGCAAAGTCTCTGGATCGTGCCCGTTGATGAGATTATCTGGCACCAGTCAGAGGTGGCTTGTGGGTGTGACTGCGGAGTTGCCAGAAACACGGGGAGACATGGGCGGAAGTCGCCCATCCCTGGTTCTGTTGAACTCGGAGTTTTCAGTCACCTACCCAATTTCTTTAAGAGAGAGGGTTACATGAAAAGAGATGCAGAGCGGGGACACAGAGGTTCACAGAAAGCTGGAAGCCAAGAGGGTGAGATAATGAAGCTCAGAAACTGAGCAAAAGGGCCCCAGGGGCACCCTGACAGCCAGTGTGGGTGTTCCTGAGGCCAGTGAGGTTGGTTTGGGATGCGTGTGGGAAAGGGAAACTGAGAGCGACCACCACTACGGGGTGGTCTGAAACTGCACAGCCAGAAGCTGCCCCCGGGGCTGCCAAGAGAACACAACAGGCTGAGCACAAGTCTTGCAACCTGGAAGCCGGGGTCCATGCCTGGCACTGCATGGTCCCCTGAGCACCAACAGAACCTGGCCTCTGGGATGTCATCACTGAACAGGGCTGGACAGGAAGCAAACAGGAAAGAGAAGGTCCTTCCTCCCTCCCTCCTCTTCCTCCAGCCTTGCAGCCACCCCCCAACAACCCCCCCTTGGAAACTGTTCACTGGGTTGAGACTAACCCGAATCAGCTACTGGCACATCATTGCACCTTCTCAGTGACAGTTTCACTGAGTTGATGCTACAGGGTCCATATCTTATTGGACCCTCCAACAGCTTTCTGCATCCCTTTTTTAAAAAACTTTTTTAATGACTCACTGTCAGATAGGTAAAGGCCCTCCCGTTGATCGTCGATTTGCTCGAGCGGGCCCAGTAACATCTCCATTGGAGACCTTGTTGTTACTGTGTCTGGCATATCGAATACTCTCGGTAGCTTGCCGGGCTCTCCGAGAGGGGCGGAGGAATCGAACTCGGGTCGGCCATGTTGGCTGCTTGTAAGGCGAACGCCCTACCCGCTGTGCTATCGCTCCAGCCCACCCTTACAAAGTTGTTCATGGTTGGATTTCAGTCATACAGTGTTCCCACACCCATCCCTCCACCAGTGTGCATTTCCCAGCACCAGCGTCCCCAGCTTCCCTCCCATCACCCCACCCCCTCCCACTCCCTGCCTGCCTCTATGGCAGGCGCTTTTCCTCTCCCTCCACCTCTCTCCCCTTCTCCCTCCCTCTCCTCTTCTCTCTCCGTTTCTCTCTTTCTCTCTCTCTCCTTTTGGGCACTGTGGTTTGCAATATTAATACTGAAAGGTTATCAAGAATATCCCTTCACCTACTTTTAACACTCAGATCTTATCCAGGGTGACCATTCCCTGCTACTATTGTCATACTGGTCTCTATCTTATCTACCCTCAGGCTCACACACCCTTTTGGTTACTTCCAACCACTGACCGGTCCTCCTAGCCCCTTTTCTCCCTGGCCATGAATATTAGTCTTCGACTATATACTACTTCTGTATACCGCAAATGAATGTTCTGCATCCCTTTAAGGTGACTCTGCTAAGCAAAATAAGTCAGAAAGAGAAAGCCAAACATCCCTATAATTTCACTCGCATGTGCAATATTTTAAAAAAAAGGAAGACGTGGATCAAACCCTTAAACACTGACAATAAAATCATGGCTACCAGGGAAGGGAAATGTGTGGGAGCAACAGATAGAGGATTGGTGGAAGGAGATAGAAGAAAACAAACAAAAGGCGCTGGAGGAGCGGGTTAGACACTTGTAGAGGTGGGAAGAGATACTCCTAAACCATATCCATTATCATAACACAACGGCACCTTAACTTTTGAAAATAACACCCCAGAGCCATGACAGTACTTCAGTAATGGCTATTAGTCTGCCTAATTCGAACTAACCTCACCAGTATTTAGCAAGATACAGGAGCATGGTGTTCCCGCCCCATCCAGATACTATTCGTGCAACCTGGAGCATCCGGTCCTCAGTTACAGCTCATCAAATTTTACTGCATTGGATTAAACTCTTAATACCCCTTCTAAAATTTCCATTATTGCGGGAAAGTTCACCTTTTAAAAGCACACTCTTTATGGAGAAGAGAGTCCACAATGGTGAGATTCCAACGAGCAACCAGAGATGGCCTCAGGGTGATAAAGGTTGAGAGAGAAGGAATCCAGGCAGAGATGGAATGGGCTGAAGAACAACCTGTCAGGGCCAGTACAATGGGGCCAAGTCTGTAGAGCACCTGGCATTGTATGATTCTGATAACCTGAGTTTTCCTGGGTGTACATCTCGTGATTTCTGGTGGTTTTAAAAATGTACATTTTACAGTAGACACAAGGGCCAGGAATATTGCTCCATAGTTGGCAGCCTGCCTCATGAGCGGGGGGAGAAGGCAGCTGGGATAGAGAAGGGATCACTAAGACAGTGATGGTTGAAGGGATAGTTTGGGATGGGAGATGTGTGCTGAAAGTAGATAAAGGACCAAACGTGATAACCTCTCAGTATCTGTATTGCAAACCATAATGCCCAAAAGTAGAGAGAGAATATGGGGAAATTGTCTCCCATGGAGTCTGGGGGAGGGTTGAAAAGCTGGGTGTTGGGGGATACTTGGAACATTGGTGGTGAAGAATGTGCACTGGTGGAGGGATGGGTGTTTAATCAATGTATGATTGAAACTCAAACATGAGAGGTTGTAACTGTATCTCATGGTGATTCAATAAAAAAAAAAAGAAAGAAAACGTAAGTTTTGTGTGCTCCACAAAATGTTTTGTATGGCGTGTAGAAACAAGACCAAATGGGCAGAGAGTAACTCCAGGCATACTTGAGTCCAAAGTTGAGCACTAAATCCTCTTCTTCCTTCGAGACTGCAATGATAGAGGACAGAGACGTGCGTCTGTGACCATCTGCCACAAAGTACTCCGTGTCACCAGATTTCCTTCATACCGATGCAGTATTTTGTGCTTTTTGGTCGAGTGGTGTTATGTTATTTCAGTACAACGTACATATGACTCACTGTCTCAGAGAGGAAAGAATTGCTTCCAACCTCATTATCAGAAAGGCCAATCAGGACCAAAGGGCACACAATGTCCGTGACCAGACTTTCCATGTGGCATTTCCATGTCAAAATGCTTTCCCATACCCCCTCTGAGTCTCCCATAAACTTGATTACAAATCATGAGGTAATTAAATATCCTTCTCAAGATCTCATGGCTGACTTAATGAGGGCCAACTCCATCACAACAGATTGTTAATCTGAGCTGGTGGGGGTTTCTTCCCCTCGATTTCATTTTCAAAGAGTTTTATTATGGTAAGTTATTTGGTAATAGTCTTTATTAGGCTGATAAGTTTTGAATTGCTTTTCGCTTTATTATCACATTAGTTCCTTCTTAATGATTTTACTGGAACACAGGAGTCTCCTGAGTTTTAATAACCTCCCTTTTTTCAGTACTTAGAGTCGTGGAATTAATTGTATAAAATCATGAGCCTTTACTGAATGTGTCACTGGGCCAAGAGAAGGAAATTCAATAGGCAGAATTAGACCTTGAAGAGTGACTGACAATTCATCTCACTGCAGATTGTTCACTTTGAGACTTCCGTTTGCTTTGCCATAGTCCAATTTCCTTTCTTCTCACCTCTAAGAATATCCTTTAGAATAAGGAATGCTTTGGAGTTTTCTGAACTAGGAGTTATTAAAATTAAGCCTTTTAAACATCACTAGACTTTTTAAAGGGTAAAAAAGGACATGTCTTTCTTCACCAAAGAATCCTCAATAGCTGGTTTTGTTTAAAGGAGCAAGTTTTCTTGGGTCTGATTTCCATGTTCGCCTTTCTTGATCTAAGGTGGTCGCCAGTCTCTTAGAAACAACTGTCTGGAGATCATCACTGTTATTAGATCACAATGAATTATTTAAAGAACAAAATGTTACTTACATGAGACAGATGCTGAAATATTAATATTTGAAAACACGTTTTCAAAAACTGAGATTACATAGAAATTAGTAATCAGCTTTTTAAAAAAGCAATTTAAAAATACCCAATAGCAAGAGTAGGGTTGGGCAAGTTAAAAATTCTAGCTAAAAATATATTCTTAAATGAACAATCGTTTTGGAAGATCAAAAACTGCCCCTCTCACTACTGTATGCCAATTAGCTGCATCATTCTATCATCTGTTCAGCAGCAACATGACACTTCAGAATATCATCCTCATGTCAAAACTTATTTTCTAAATCTAACATATAATCATGCTCAACAAAAGTGTTCCAAAAGAAGTTTGTTCAATTAATGACTTTAATCAGTTAAGAAGGAATTGAGGCCATCAAATATAACTCCTTATTCTTAATAAGATGTAAATTTTGCAGTTCATGAATTACTGATGCTTCTGAATTCTTAATTCCTCTGGGGAGATGAGTTAGTTCTAAAGATACTTAAATAAACAACTATTAATAACATACAATACAAACCATAAATATGTTGGTCCTTCATGTATGTAAAACTAAAAACAAATTCTATTCTTTTCAAAAATGCCAGGTAACTCAGTGGCTTCACTGGGGAACCATACCCAATATTTAAAAGTAGATTTAGAGTCGGAAAGATAGTACAGCAGTTTAATCACTTGCCTTGAAGATGGCTGACCTAGGTTTAATCCTCAGGACCCCATTTGGTCCCCTAAACTGTGGAGCAGGGTGACAGACTCTGGTGCAGATAAGCCCCGACCTTGCAAAGCAGCTCAGAAGTAAAGCCTCGCAAGAGGGAGTGTCTGGGCAAAGTTGGCAAGAACAGGGTGTCAGCCAGTACCGGGTGTTCAGCCTTGAGCCTCACTCGACCTCCTGGTCACATGAGCCCTAGATACAGACACTGTTACTTACGCTTAGCAAGTTATCCTAACTGCAGCATCCAGCACTGACTGGGATTGGACCGGGGCATAGCAGGGAAGGAGTGGCGATAGGCCAATAACACTGAACTTCATGTGATTGGACTTTCTTGTAAGCCGAGATACTCTATAAAATATGTGTGTATTTGGCAATAAGGTGAACAGCCATCAGCTACTCCCGGAGGGTGTTTCTCCATGCACCCATTCTCCTTCGCTCCTCGTCTGCCCGGACCCGGTGCACAACGTGTCCGGGTACCACTGGGGGGAAAACTGTTCCCCAACACTAAACCTCACCAAGTGTAAATCCCAAGCACAGCCAGGGGTGGCCCAGAATCAAAAAATAAATAAATAATAACTAATTTAAAATTAAAGTAGAAAGAATATCCATCCTTCACAAATTCTACCCAAAAGTTGAGGAAAGAACATTTTCCCAAATGTTTCCCAAATCAGCCTCTCTTCAGTATTATTCTGAAGCCAAGACCAGGAAAAGACAAGCCAAAATCAAGGAAAGGCATCACAGGAACGGAAAACTACCCTAGAAAGACCAGGTGCCCTTACGATAGGTATAAAAATCATCAGCAAAATTCTGACAGCCTGCACCCAATAACCCATTTTTAATTAGTCACTATAATCAAAGGGAATTTATTCCAGGAACCCAGAGCTTGGTCACTATATGGAAACCAAACCATGTAACAGACCATAATAATAGAATTAGAAACAAAGATCAGGTGATCATCTCAAAATAAGCAAAGATATCTGACAAAATATATCTTTTCATCATAATGGCATTCAATAAACTACAACCAGAAGAAATCTTTCACATACTGATGAAAGATATCTACTCCATGCCCCCAAAACAGCACAGATACATATTATTTAGTGCTGAACTACTGAAAGCTTTTTTGCTAAATCTACCTTTCATGAAAGATGTCCATTCTCATTACTTCAATCTGGTACTGAAAGTTATAACCAAGGCAAAAAGTAAAAAGTAAAACAAAATTACCCATATTATGTTCTTGCACATAAAAAAGGTCCTAAGGGATCAAAAAAGATACTATTAGAGCTAGACGTCAAGTTTAGAAAGGTTGCAGGTATGAGATCCTAATACAAGAATCAAATGCATTTCTGCAGAGGAGCAATGAGTAATCTGAAATGTAAATTAAGAGAACAGTTCTATTTACAATAACAGAGTAAAGAGCCAACTTCTTAGAATTCATTTAACAAAAGCAGTGCAAAATTTGAATGTCAAAAACTACAAAGCATTGTTGAAGGAGATTAGAAATCTTAAAATGGAATGAGATGCCATTCTCATTCAAAAGAAGACTTAATATCATTTTAATTATTTTGGCCCACACCCCAATATTCTACAATCTGGCCTCCAGAATCAATCCAAACTATCTAAATCTCAGGGGACTTTATTCCCAGAAAAAGGAGGAACCAGTCCTCAATTCACATGGACATTCATTAGCAAAACAGTCTAGAAAATAAAAAGTTCAAAGACTTACAACTCCATTTCAAAACACTACAAAGTAATGCAATTGAAATTTGAAATTATGTGGCATAGAATGGTCTTAATGATCAATGGGATAAGACTGAGAATCCAGAAAGGAAACCGTACATTTGTCATCAGTTGAACGTTAACAAGAATGTCACAGCAATTCAATAAGCAGTCTTTTTTGGTTTGGTCTGGTCTCGTCTGGTTTGGTTTGGTTTGGTTTGTTTGGTTTGGTTTTGGGTCCACACATGGAAATGCTCAGGGGTTACTCCTGGCTCTGTACTCAGGGACCACTCCTGGCGGTGCTCAGGGGACTATATGGTATCCTGGGGATTGAACCTGGATTGGCCACCTGCAAGGCAAGTGCCCTCCCCACTGGATATATCATTTCAGTCCCAAGAAAGAGTCTTTCAATGGTGTTGGAACAACTGAATATCACATACGAAAGAATGAAATTGCAATTTACCTTGCACAAGGCCAACCTGAGTTCAATCCCCAGCACCCTAAATGGTTCCCTGAGCCCCACCTGGAGTGATCCCTGAGCACAGAGCCAGGAGTAAGCCCCAAGCACCAATAGGTGTGGCCCAGAAACAAAACAAAAAGCCCAAATCAAAGAGCTAAAATCATTAAACTCTTAGAAGTACGGGTGTAAATATTCATGATAATGGGTGATTTTTTTTGTAATCTAAAACGCTAAAAGCATGAGCAAAGAGTGAAGCTTAGGAAAACCAAAAACTTAGGTGCTTCAGAGAATACTGTCAAGGGCCAGGAAGGGAGGTTCCAGGCTGGAGCATTGCCTGGCTCGCGTGATGCCCCAACTCCAATCCTCAGTACTGCAAGGTCCCCTTGAGCCATTGATTCTCAAGCACCAATGACCCAGGCGGTGCCACATTGCCAAGTATTGAGCCGTCCATCTCCAGGCAGCTGACTGTCATTCAGAGAGGCGCTTGGGCTCCCTGAGCCCTTCTTGGAAAATTCCCCCTGACATGCTCCACCCCCCAAAAAAAGACAGTTAAGAAAATGAAAATACGGGCTGCAGATATTCTGTAGCGCACACACACACACACACACACACACACACACACATATATATAAAACATAAATATGTTATGCAGGAACTGGAGCAATAGCACAGTGGGTGGGGCGTATGCCTTGCAAGTTAAAACCCAGGTTCGATTCCCAGCATCCCATATGGTCCTTTAAGCACCAGCAGGAGTAATTCCTGAGTGCAGAGCCAGGAATAACCCCTGTGCATTGCCAGGTGTGACCCAAAAGGAAAAAAATATATATGTTATGCATATTTGAGATCAGCACTGGACACACCCTCTCCCCAGCACCAGGAAGCTTGGCCCTGCTGGCCTCCAGCACTGCCGGGGGCGGTGGGGGCCACAAAAAAAAGTTTTTTGAAAGTTCAAAGAAAATCCAAAAAATGGGGGGGTAATAAAAATCACACAGCAGATATAGTTTAGTTTCCAAAATATTTCCAAAATGTTTCCAGTTTCCAAAATGTTTCCAGTATAGTTTCCAAAATGATTTTTAAAAATTCTCAAAAGTCACCAATAAAAGATAAATAACTGATTTATTCAAGAGATAAAGACATTTTCACAAAGAATATATATATATACATATATAAAAATACACATACCTACAAGGGACCAAAAAGTAGCTAAAAAGATGTTCAAAAATGGAGGCTGGAGTGATAGCACAGTAGGTAGGCATTTGTCTTGTATATAGCCACCCCAGGGTCGAGTTCCAGCATCCCATATGGTCCCCTGAGTACAGCCAGGAATAATTCCTGAGTGCAGAGCCAGGAGTAACCCCTGAGCATCGCTGGGTGTGACCCAAAATGCAAAAATAAAATAAAATAATAATAATAAAAAGATGTTCAACATCACTTATTAGAGAAATGCAAATCAAAACTATGATGAGACATCTCCATCTAAGATGTAGACTTTGCACATCTCTGGGGTGCAGAGAAGGCGACTTTGAAGTCTGCATATGCAGTTCCTTGGCCGCTGCCCTGCCCCAGGCATTTCCCTGTCCCAGAACCCCTGGAACCCACAACAAAGGACCACCTACCCGACGTTGGTGCTAGCTAACCGACCCCTGCCCCGGCCTCCTTTCTTTCAGTATAAACTCCCCTAAAACACAGGCTGGCACCTTCCTCATTAGCCGAGGTCTCTAGGGGCTTGTGAGATCCGCCTGGAGCCCTCTTTCCAATTAAGCCCCATTTCAGCCTGGTTCTCCTCCTGGACTCTTTCTGCAACTCCGTTCCAGACTCCTTCAGGTCCCCGTAATCAAGTGTTGGAGAGGCTACAGAGAGAATGAAGCCTCATTGAAAGTGTCTGAGCACGGAAAAGGGTGCAGACACTCTGGAATATAGTGTGGGATGCAGATCCCAAAAAAAAATTGAGGAGAGAATCACCATATGACCCAACAAGAGGATTAACAAATGTCCTCACAGGAACATGTACAAGCGTCCACAGCAGCACACTTCATAGCTGCCAAAACGTGGTAACAGACCAAATGTCCATCTATAGATATTTTTATTAGGAATGGGCAAACAGTAGAATATTATACAGCCAGGAAAAATACTGTTCAGGGAAGCGACACTGCTGCAAGCATGGATGAATATTAAACATAGGTGAGTGGGGCCAGAGTGATAGTACAGCAGGGAAGGCGCTTGCCTTGCATGTGGCCCTAACAGATTCCATCCCCAGCCCCCATCTGGGCCCCAGTCCTACCAGTGTGATCCCCAGCACTGCTGGGTGTGGTCTCACAAAAAGGAAACACTAAGGAATGAATAAATAAATAAAAGCATGTGACTGGGGGCCAGAGAGACAGTACAGCAGATAGGGCGTTTGCCTTGCACACGGCTGACTCGGGTTCGATCCCCAGCATCCCACGTGGTCCCCAAAGCACCACCAGGAGTAATTCCTGAGTGCAGAGCCAGGAGTAACTCCTTAGCATCACTGGGTGTGGCCCAGAAAGCAAAAAAAATGAGAATAATAAAAAATAAAAATAATAAAAGCACATGAGTGGAGGAACCAAACATGAACGGCCACCTATTACATGATTTGATTTAGGTGAAATTTCCAGAATCAACAATCTCACAGAGACAGAAAATGCATTCATGATTTCAAAGTTGGGGGTTGGAGGACAAGAGTTTCTGCTGGAGGATACAGATGTACGGGGGAGAGGGGCATATAAGACGTGTTCTTAGATAGTGAAGAAGAATTACAGCAAAAGATTACTGAATTGTCACTGATTACTGAAAGCCCAGTAAAGGGGGTGGAGGGGGGAGAGATTCTCAAGAGAGCACTTGGGATTTCCCCACGTGGAAGAGAGCCAGGACACAGCCCAGCGTTAGACACAAAGGGATGAGAGTCCCTATCTCCAGTGGGGAGATGCAGGCAGCACAAGCTGGGGCAGTTTATGCCCAAGGTTTCAAATGCGCTGAAATATATTAAATTGGCACCACCGCCCTTGTGGCCTGAAGGTCCCCGGTTGGGTTGCTTTGCTGAAACTCACCCCAGCCGTACCACAGGGAAGGAGCCAGGGGCAGGGCCAGCCGTGGTGTGGAGGGCACTTGCACACAGCCCTGACTCGTGAGAAGTGGCTAAGCTGGGAGACTGTTCTTGCTCCCCACCAAGGTTCTTTAATGGAACTGCTTTACTGTCACTTTGCTTTGTATGTTGCTCTTAGAAATCTAATGTCAGCCTAATTTCCTTACAAGAAATATTATCTTTTTTACCTGAAGACCCTGGGGAATTTTTTTTTACTATGTCTTTACATTCTAATCATTTTACCAAAATGTTATTGGTGCCCAAGTTGATCATTCTAGTCTATCACCCCAGGCATACTCTGGATGGCTCCAATATTTAAATTTAAGTTTGTTCTTATGCAAAAAAAAAAGAAACAAAGACAAAAAAGAAAGACATGAAAGAAAGAAAGAAAGAAAGAAAGAAAGAAAGAAAGAGAGAGAAAGGGAGGGAGGGAGGGAGGAAGGGAGGGAGGAAGGGAGGGAGGGAGGAAGGAAGGAAGGAAGGAAGGAAGGAAGGAAGGAAGGAAGGAAGGAAGGAAGGGAGAAAGGAAGGAAGGAAGGAAGGAAGGAAGGAAGGAAGGAAGGGAGAAAGGAAGGAAGGAAGGAAGGAAGGAAGGAAGGAAGGAAGGAAGGAAGGAAGGGAGAAAGGAAGGAAGGAAGGAAGGAAGGAAGGAAGGAAGGAAGGAAGGAAGGGAGGGAGGGAGGGAGGGAGAAAGGAAGGAAGGAAGGAAGGAAGGAAGGAAGGAAGGGAGGAAGGAAGGAAGGAAGGAAGGAAGGAAGGAAGGAAGGAAGGGAGAAAGGAAGGAAGGAAGGAAGGAAGGAAGGAAGGGAGGAAGGAAGGAAGGAAGGAAGGAAGGAAGGAAGGGAGAAAGGAAGGAAGGAAGGAAGGAAGGAAGGAAGGAAGGAAGGAAGGGAGAAAGGAAGGAAGGAAGGAAGGAAGGAAGGAAGGGAGGGAGGGAGGGAGGGAGGGAGGAAGGAAGGAAGGAAAAAAGCAAGCAAGCTTGCTTTCAATTTTAAGTACTGGTTGGGGAGAAGTGAGGAGCAAGGTTATACCGGTGGTGCTAGGGATCATTTATGACTCGGTGCTCAGGGATCACTCCAGTGGTGGTGCTAGGGATCGCTCATGGCTCTGTGCTCAGGGATCACTCCTGGTGGCTCAAGGGGGACCATATGAGGTACAAGGAATCAAGTCGTGTCAGCATGAACAAAGCAAAGGCTTTATCCCCTGTACTCCCTCAAAGGCCCTTAAGTGTTGGTTCCACTTCACTGTCTTTCTTATTCTCGGATCATCACCTCACGTATTCGATCTTGAGAGCCAGTCATAATAGAAGAGCTGACGCGGGGGGCAGGCAATGGTCTCCCTCGTCCCAAAGGTCTTCCACTTCCCTCTAAGCTCTTCCTCCTCCTCCTCCTCACCCTCAGGCTCCTCTGGAGTCACGTTTCAACTACTTGGCCTCTCCTGTAACTGAACTACATATATATATATATATTATATATATATATTATATATATAATATATATATATATTGTTTGTTTGTTGAATCACTGTGAGAACAGTCACAAAGCCTTTCAGTTCAAGGCTCAGTCAGTCATACAATGATCAAACACCCATCCCTTCACCAGTGCACATTTTCCACCACCAAGAATCCCAGTATACCCCCCTCCCACCCACCTCCCACCCGTGTGGCAGATTTCCACTTTACTCTCTCTCTCTCTCTCTCTCTCTCTCTCTCTCGCTGTCGCTCTCACTCTCGCTCTCTACATTGATCACATTCAATATTACGACAAAAGACCCACCACTGTTATTTGGAATTTTCCCCAACATTCAGACCTGCCACAAAGACATCATTGGGAAATTTGTTTTCTAATATTGATTATGAAGAGCATATGATGTTGTGTGGCCACAATAGCGGCCACGCGAATTTAGAATTCTAATATTTTAGTAAAAAACCTAGAGGGATTACTGCCAGAAGCCCCTAGGTTCTGAGATTAGTATGTGTGCCTCTGGGTTCATGGTCGGTCAGAGGCCAGAGGAGGCATTTGAGGGTGGCAACCCGGAGCATTGCCATGGCGAGGAGCAGGGCCGATTCCACCCCCCATCCCATGAAGCCCCACGTGTCTTGTCAATGCAGTCACATACCTGGCTGTTCATTAGGCTCTAAAAAATGCAGGACACCATGTCGCCGCCACAGAGGGGGACAGGCGGAGGGACAGATACCCTTCCCCTCCCAGGGTGGCATAGCACCATAGTTAAATACACAGTCCAGATGCATTTCGGTTGGGCATTATCTTTTGCTCAGATTTTCCCACTACCATTCAAGCCTGGTTTTCAGGGAGAAATGTTGGATGATTTACTTTCCGTTGATCACTTTGCATATAAGGAATTGTTGCACGGCCACATAAGTGGATGCGCTGAACCACTTTCTATCTGATTCTTTTTACCCTGTCTTTGCCTCATTTTCATATTCTTAATTGCTTTGTGCCTGTTTCCAATACTCGTATTAAATTCCCCAAGTGCAAATAGCTTCACTGGTGAATTCTAAGAATCATTCAAGGAAAGAATGCCAATGTCATTGGTATATTAAGTTCTACACAACTCAAAAATATAAAGATGGCAAAGGAACACTTCCAAATTTTATTTCATACCAAAACAAAACAAAGACACTAGAAGGAAAGAAACTACAGATCAAGATGCCTTAGGAATATGGGATCTAGATGTCACCTTGAAATATATTCATAAATTGAATAAAGTAACATCAAAGAATGATTAGCACAGCGGTAGGGCGTTTGCCTTGCACGCAGCCAACATGGCCGACCTGAGTTCAATTCCTCTGCCCCTCTCGGAGAGCCCGGCAAGCTACCGAGAGTATCTCGCCTGCACGGCAGAGCCTGGCAAGCTACCCATGACGTATTGCCAAACACAGTAACAACAAAGTCTCCAATGGAGACGTTACTGGGCCCGCTCGAGCAAATCGATGAACAACAGGAGGGCCTTTACCTTACCTTTACCTTACCAAAGAATTATTATACATTGTGGCCACATGCCATTGAGCCCAAGAATAGAAATCTAATCCAACATTCAAACAGAACTAACAACCTTCAGTACAGCAACAAACCAAAGAAGTAAACAGCTGACGATCACTCAGCACAAGCCGACTAGGCAATGACCAATTCTATGCCAACTCATTACTTTAAAAATCTCAGCAAGGGCCAGAGAAACAGCGCCTGGACTGAGTGAAGGCTTAGCACACAGGAGACCTAGGTACAATCTGGTGAGACTCTGAGCACTGCCAAGTGTGGCCACAAAACAATAAAAATCTCAGCAATGTGGGAACCTACAAGAATTTACTCAAGTCACTGAAGCTCACACTTTAAAGGTTTACAGCAGATGGGGCTAAAGAAATAGGACTGCAGGCTGACCCGGGTCAAATTCCTAGAATCCCATATGGTCCCCTGAGCCCAACACAAGTGATCCCTGAGTACAGAGCCAGGGATAAGACTTGAGCCTCACCAGGTGTGGCCAAATGAAAATGTCTACAGCTGACATGATGTTGACCGGTAGTCTAAATGTGGAATGCTGAAGACCAAATGTTTTATCCTTAATACAGAAAAGAACCTGGGTTCCGTGAGACTTCACTCATGCGTGAAGCTTGGCCCAAGTGTGTGGAAAGAGGCCTGGAGCATGGCGGCGGTTGGGTAGTGGAGGTTGGATGCCGGGACTGGGTCCCTTGGGGTGGGCAGGGGGGAAATTATATATATATGTATATATATATACATTTATATTTATATACATTTGTATTTATATATATACATATATATATGCCTCTCAGAGAGCCCAGGAAGCTACTGAGAGTATCCCTCCCACACGGCAGAGCCTGGCAACCTACCCGTGGCGTATTCAACATGCCAAAACAGTAACAACGGTCTCATTCCCCTGACCCTGAAAGAGCCCCCAATACAGCAGCGTTGGGAAAGATGAGTAAGCAGAGGTTGCTAAAATCTCAGGGCTGGGACGAATGGAGACTTTACTGGCACCTGCTCAAGTAAATTGATGAACAATGGGATGACAGTGATACAGTGATAGATAAAAGAACAATATTGTCTTCTGTCAGCAGTTCTATTGAACACCAGAGCGAAAGGCTCAGCCACAATCATGCAAAAAAAAATTTTTTATCACACAGGGGGGAAAAGCAACAATTTTCAAACAACAAGATTGTACAGATTAAAATTTCCAAAAGACTGGGCCAGGGAGGCGATTCAGAGGACTGGGGCATTTGTTTTGCAGGCAGGAGCCCCAGGATGGATCTCAAGTACAGACAGCATAGCTCCCCAAGCACCATCAGGGACACCCCAACTCCACCAGCAAAAGAAAAAAATTATTCCGAGGACTCTACAAAGGAGCAACTAGAACTAACCAGAGAGTCGGCAAGGTCATGGTCAAAATATAAAAGACTGTTATTCTTCTATATATTAGTAATAAAAAATAGAGAACTTGACGTTTTAAAATACCATTTACAATAGTACTCCAAATCATGAAATACTTAGGTGTAAACCCTACAAAACACGAGTCATAGCTGGATGTTGAGAACTATAAAATAGTATAAAATCATTAAAATGACAAGTAAGTGTGAGATAAACTGTTCACAGTTTGAAAAACTCAACAATGTTAACATATCAATTGTCCCAATTTAATCCAGAGATTTAAGGCACCCCTCTCAAAGTCTCAGTGTATTTTTTGTAAAAATGACAAGGTGATTCTAAAATTTATGTGGAAAGGCAAAGGGCCTGCAATAGCCAAAACAATTTGTAGAAAGAACAACTTGGAGAACCTGCCGTCAATTCTGAGACTTACCATCCACTGAAGTACTTAAGACTATATGGTATTGAAGAAAGAGTAGACTCATAGATCAATGGAACAAGATATAAAGTCCAAACAGACTCACATATATTCTCTCGATTGATTTTCAACACAAATATGAAGGCAATTCGATGGGCAAAGAATTGTCTTTTCAACAAATGTCAGTGAAACAACTGGGCCGAAATGCTGCTGGACAAGCAAAAGAATGAACCTTAATCCATACCTGTCCTGGGGAATTTCACCCCAAACCGAACTGAACTGAAGGCAAAGCCTAAAGCCACAACATGTGTCAGGGTAAACAGAGGAGAAACCCTTGATGACCTTGGCCAAGATTTTCTTAGCCCAAAGCACAATTCATGGGCGATTAACTAATGGACTTGATCAAAAATAAAACCCCCTTGGCAAGAGAAACTCTAAAATGTATGTGAACTCAGCAGTTTTTCATAACAAACAAAACAAAATATATTACTTAGGTTCTGCTTTGGGGTAGGGATTGGGGTTCGGGATGGAAACCTCCAAAATATGGTGGTGGGAAGGTGTAGCGGTGGTGGGATTGGTGTTTGAACATAAAATGTAATCAAATATGGTGAACTACTTTATAAAATTTTAAAAACTTAATTAAAATAAAAATATATGCTGAATAAAAGAACTGGGGGACAATATTGGCCAAATGTGTGTATTATAAGGGATTTGCTCCCAACAGTATAAAAAAGGACTGAAACTCAACAATGAAGACACAAATGACAAATTTTTCCAATAGTCAATGAAAGACCCAGGAACGGTTGTGGAGAGGAAGAGAGTCCAGGAGGAGAATCAGCTGGATGGGGGTCACTGGCAAGAGCATCTGGGCACATCTCACAGGCCTCAGAGATGCTAATGAAGATGGTGCCCGCCTGCGTTTTAGGGTGGGCTTCTATGGAAGGGAAGGAGGCCTGGGGAGGGGGTGGTTAGCTAGCCAAGTCACGTAGGCAGTCTTTTGCTGTGGCTTCTAGAAATTCCAAAGATGAAAAGTCCCCAGGAGCCTGATGAACTGCATAAGCAGGTTTCCAAGCGGCCAACCCAACAGTCAAGAGACTGGAACAGACATGTTGCCACCATAGGCACACAAGTCACAAATATGTTAGGGAAAGAAGCTCCAGGAGCCAGAGAGGACACCGTGTTGGGAACCAGAGAGAAACCATGAGCAGGGAGCAACGTCCTAACAGGGATGTGAGGCCACTGGAATGCGTGGTCTGCCAAGAAAGTGCCAGGACATAGGGCAAAGGCCAGGGGTCATCCTGATGTAGACAGATGCATCAGGGAAAGCCCAACGGCATGGGACTCCTCGGGAACAGTAAGACCACCTAGCTGTCAGGCTGTCAGAACCCACCTGTAGCTGCAGCAACTGCCACATGATAGGACCTTTATCTGGAGCCAGCCCAGACCAGAGAAGGCTGGACCCACCCGAAAGAAGCTCCAGCAGGAATGAAAGCAAGAGAAGGAGTTTCCAGGAGGACCCTCCAAACTCTGCCGCCCCCTCCCCACCCCCGGCACCCTAGCAACAAACTCACCAAGTAGAAGCCCACGTGGGACAGCTTGGGGGAAATGCCTATAAAAGCCAACTTGAACAAAGGAAGCGCACGTATATGCTGCCTGAGCCCATGTGCTGATTGTGCCCACATGGCTGAGCATATGGGTCATCCGCATCTCCCCTCTTGAGATGTGTAATGGTGCTCTCTCCATCCCTGGAGAAGTCCAGGTTTCTCTCTCTCTTTCTCTCTCACTCTCTCTCTTTCTCTCTCCCTCTGTCTCTCTGTCTCTGTCTCTCTCTCTTCGTTTCTTTCCCTCTCTCTCGCTCTGTCTTTCCCCTTGCTAAAAGCCTTCAAATAAAATCTGTTTTTACTTCACTGTGCGTCTACTCCAATTCCACAATGAAATTGACCACATCACATTCAATCAACGGTTTTGCCTGACTGGCGTCGCTGCTGTCCCAAAATTCCAAACGGGATGGGACCACCGTCTCCTTCGTGCAAAATTCTACTTCACAGAGTGGGGATAAAGAGCTGCAAAGAAGAGAACTCCCAGAACGACCACCAACTGGGAGCTCTTTGGCACTATTGCTGCAACATGGGAAGACACCGTCGTTGACAACATTGACGAGGAATACGATCGACTGATTCAGCACCTCCATGATTGTGTGAGAGATAGCCACAAAAAAAACACCTGTCTTCTAAAACTCTTGAGCTTATTCACCAACGTGGTTTGGCGCATGCCTCAGGCAACCGCAAGCAAATGTCCGAGCTCACAAAACAGTGCAGAGATAGGATAAAGGAAGACCTCAAAGAGAAAAGAGCAGAAGTGCTGGTAGATGCGGCAGAAGTCGGGAAAAGCATTCTCAACGCCTGCCTGTCCTTCGCCAACTACAAGACCAAGATGACTGCCCTCCAATGTCCTGATGGGCGTCACATCTTCCAGAAGGGCAATGGAGAAGATTATCCATGACTTCTACTCAGATATCTTTGATAGCCACGTCCACCAGCCCACATACCAAATTCCGCAGGATGGATATGTCGTTCCAAACATATCCATCCTGCCGAAATTCAACACGCCATTTCGTCAGTAAAGAAATGAACAGCACCTGGCCCAGACAAGGTCAGACCTGAACACCTGAAGAACCTGCCTTCAGTACTCATCAATATGTTGGCTCGGCTCTTCACATGCTACCTGTCTGAATGCAAGGTTCCATCCCAATGGAAAACCAGCAGGACTGTACTACTGTCTACAAGAAGGGCAACGACATTGGCAACTATCGCCTGATCTGCCTGTTGTCTGTTGTCTAAAAGCTGTTCACTCGAGTCATCCTGAATAGGATTGGCTGAACACTAGATGAAGGACAACCATGCAAGCAAGCTGGGTTCCACAAAAGATTCAGTACAATTGACCATATCCACCTGATAACCAAGCTCATTGAGGTTTCTCGGGAGTTCAAGATGCCGCTCTGTCTAACGTTCATTGATTTAAAGAAGGCCTTTGATTCTGTTGAGATGGAAGTGGTCATTGAAGCCCTAGCCAATCAGGGCAGTCAAACTCAATACATCAGGATCCTCCATGAGCTGTATTACGGATTCACTGCCAGGATCTCACCATTCTACAAAGAAGTGATCATCCATGTCAAGAGAGGGGTTCAGCAGGTTGATACCATTTCACCAAAACTCTTCAGTGCCACCCTCAAGAACGTCATGTGACGATTGGAATGGGAAGGAATGGGAGTGAAGATAGACGGTCGGCAACTTTACCACCTTTGCTTTGCTGATGACATCATTCTAATAACACCAAACATTAGCCAAGCAGCACAAATGCTGGCCGACGTCGACCGTGAGTGTGGAAAGGTCGGACTACAGCTGAATCTCACAAAGACAATGTTTATGAGAAACGATCTCGTTCCTGACATTCCATTCACTCTCAACTGGATGAACATCTCCGAATGCAACAGTTATGTGTACCTAGGTCGAGAAGTCAACATGACAAATGATCTGGCACCTGAGTTGCACAGGAGGAAGAGAGCGGCTTGGAATGCCTTCAATAGTGTCGAAGAAACAGCTAAGAGGATGAAGAACCTCCGGCTCCGGGGACATCTCTTTGATTCCACTGTTCTTCCTGCATTAACATATGCCTCAGAGACCTGGGCCCTATGCAAACAGGATGAGAACGCTATTCGCTATTCGGGTCTCCCAAAGAGGAATCGAAAGACCTATGCTTGGAGTATCACGTTTCACTCAAATGAGAGAAAGAATCCGGAGTTCCGACCTCCGTCAACGATCAAGAATCAGGGACGCTGTCTCGTTTGCCAAGGTGTCAAAAATCAGAAGGGCTGGACATGTAATGAGATTTAGAGACGACCGCTGGACTAGAGCCATTACCAACTGGATTCCACAGGATGTCAAAAGACCGTGTGGCTGCCCACCTACCAGATGGACAGATTTCTTCATCAAGACTCTGAACAATCGGTTTGAGGCTCTTCGTGTTCTTAGAACGAACAGACGCCATTGGGCTACACTAGCATGCGACAGGGACAAATTGAGACGTTATTGGCGCCCGCTCAAGCAAATCGATGATTAACGGGAAATCAAGTGATCAAGTGAAGTGCATCTACTCCTAAAATTCTTTTCTGTGAGAAGCAGTCCCGGTCTCCCTGGGACTGGCTTCCTTGTCCTTAAAAGAGCGAGTCCTCACTCCAGCCTGAGTCTACAGAGAAATCAGGTGGTGGGATTAACTCACGCAGAGAAGACCGAGCGACTCAGGTGTGGCTTGACAGCGACCTCGTGGAGCCGGCAGGACTTGAGGTCCGTGCCATCGCAAACCTTTTCAGCCTTCACCTTCCCAGAGGGTCCCAGGGTGGCAGAGGCAGATGGGGAAGCGGCCATCTCTCTCCTCACTGCCTCACATGAGCCACCCGTGAGGGACCCACCAACTTCATTTCTGGAGTTTGCAGAAAGCCAATGGGTGCACTGACATCAGTCTTCACCCTCTTCGGCAAGTATCCACACTGACCAAAGAAAGTCTGGATGCAACCATGTGCCATTCAGAGTCATCAAGCCCTGGGGCTGGAGCAATAGTCCAGCGGATACAACACTTGCCTGGCACACAACTCACCTGGGTCCGATTTCCAGCTTCCACTAGGGTCCCCAAGGACTGCCAGGACTCGTTCCTGAGCGCAGAGCCAGCAGTACACCCTGAGCATCACTGGGTGTGCCACCCACCCCCCATAGAATCATCAAGCCCTGGAGAAAGAAAAATGCCCCTCTACACAAGCTCCTCCACGCCTATTGGCAAAGTCAGAGGCAGCCTTGCAGGGACCTGAGCCCTGAAGCACCAGGTCACAAACACCCAGAGGCAGGCAGGAAGTGACAGGCACGACCACGCCCAGGGCAGGGTCAGACACAGGTTTTTGCCTTCAAGAGTCCATTTGTGTATTCTGGAAGCTTCTACCTGTAAGAGTTCATCTGTGTGACGTTCTGAAGGTTCTACCTGTGAGTGCCCGTCTGTGTGACGTTCTGGAAAAGGCAAAGGGAGACCGAGAAGTACCCTCTGGTGCTTGCCAGGGCCTGGGCTGGGGAGAGGAGCTGACCACAAAGGGGGACAGGAGACCTGGGGGAAAGGAGGGGCAGGGGACAGGATGGAGTTGGTGTCGAAGCTGTGATCTTCCTATTTGTCAAAACCAACCACCCAGTAGGCTCAAAAGGGTGAATTTCTCTGCATGTAAAATACAACTCAACTGATCCTTCCCAGGATGGGAGAAGCATGCTGAAAGTAGACTATAGACCAAACACGATTGCCACTCAATGCCTCTTTTGCAAACCACAGGACCCAAAAGGAGAGAGAGAACAGAGGGGAATGCCCTGCCATGGAGGCAGGGTGGGATGGGAGGGATGGGGGGTGGCAGGGATACTGGGATCCGTGGTGGTGGGAAATGGGCACTGGTGGAGGGATGGGTATTTGGATCATTGTATAATTGAAACCCAAGCACAAAATATGTAAGTCTACAACTGTACCTCATGGTGTCTAATAAAAATTTTTTTAAAAAAATACACCTCAACTATGAGGATGATTACAAACAATGACTACTATGAGGTCCATGACGACGATGATGGGGGAAAGAATAGAAATTGCTGGGGAGAAAGGAGGAGAAATTACCACGCCGTAAGGGGAGAGATCGAACCACACTGGGGAGGAGAAATAAACTATCTACAAACCAAATATGAACTTTTTTTTTTATTTAGTTTTGCTTATTGGATCACGCTCCTGCTGCTGCACTCATGAATTACTCCTGAGTGTTCCGGAGACCATACGGGATGCTGAGGACAAAAACCGGGTCAGTGGCATGCAAGGCAAATGCCCTACTCACTGAACTATCACTCCGGCCCCTCAACTTATTCTGAAGTCTTTACACACTAAGATTCAATACCTCAAATGTTGGATGGAAACATTTCTCCCTGGCACTTACACCTCATCACTATGTAATGACATATGGCATAACATACATTACATAGGTTGTCACCTGGACTTCTGGAAGATCTTCCTATTGGCTTAAGCCAAAATATTCACTTCTCCGAACAGAAGGCTGAAAACTGAAAGATAAACATCAAACTCTCCCTGCTGAGGTGGAGAGGGAAATCTGGACCTGGCAAGGCTCTTTCCTTAAATCTCCCTCTTCGTATGGACTGAGCTATGGAATCCTGCCTCTTGTTTTAATTCCAGCAGTAGTTCATTTGCTTTGGGGAAAGAATTCATCATAATCGGTCTGAATTATTTTCATGCTTGCTAGCAGTTGGCAGGATTTGACCAATAGTCATATGGATAATTTGAAATATTTGTTTGTTGTTATCAGCCTAAACAAAATCCATTGTGTTCTGCAGCAAAATAATTCTTTGTGCCTGGGGGGGAAAAATCTGAACCTTCTGTTTTCATGGAAACTCTCTTTACAGAGGATCAAAATGTAAGTCTTAAAAAAAGCACCGAGTAACAACCTAAACACCTAAACACGTAATCACGAAACTATCGAAGATACGAAATGTCAACATGTGGCCCAAAGCATGGAGGCGAGAGAATGCACATCCATCACGGACTTATCTCTTCCTGAGGAACTGCTGAGCACTCAAGCACCTCTCCTTCCTATCCTAACTGCTGAGTGGGGGGAGATGTTTTCCTGGGCTGGAGCGATAGCATAGCGGTAGGGCGTCTGCCTTGCACGCAGCCAACATGGCCGACCCGAGTTCGATTCCTCCGCCCCTCTCGGAGAGCCCGGCAAGCTACCGAGAGTATTCGATATGCCAGACACAGTAACAACAAAGTCTCCAAAGGAGACGTTACTGGGCCCGCTCGAGCAAATCGATGATCAACGGGAGGGCCTTTACTTTACTTTTACTTTACTGGAAACAAAAGTGGTGCTGTATCAGCAGATAGACCACAAAATAAAAAAGACAAAGAAAAAAAAAACTGATGCCTCTGTATTCGAAAAAATGTAAATGTGGAAGGAAAAGACCCCAGCAAAGGCAGAAAGAGCCAGAGGGTTCTGAAGAGATAACAGGAAACAGAAATAAACATACAAGGGTAATGAGGGGGGGGGGGGGGAGAGGGGGAAACCAGGCTATCAAAAGAAAAATAATTTGTAAATAAAAGAAGAAACATGTGGCAAATGTGAAATTTATTGTTTTATATTTGAAGCCACCTGCCATACCCCAACTATTTAAATTACAAATGTCATATTATAAATGAAAAGTTGATCGTGGAGAGAAATGAATGATTAGGCAAAGAGAAAACCTTTTCATTTAAAAATGCCTCATTGGCTCAGAAAGGGAAAAAAAAAACAGCTCTGTGAGAATGTCTTAGTCACAAAAAGCAAAAGGGTTGGAGAGATGGGGCAGTGGGTAGGATGCTTATCTCGCACACAGCTGACCTGGGTTCGATTCTCGGCATCCCATATGGTCTCCAGAGCCTGCCAGGAGCAATCTCAGGGTACAGAGCCATGAGTAACTCCTGAGCACTGCTGGAAACATCAAAAAACATCAAAAAAAAATTAAAACACTCTGGGCCCAGAGAGATAGTACAGCAGATAGGGCGTGTGCCTTGCATGCGGCCAACCCTGGTTCAATTCCCAGCATCCCATAGGGTCCCCCGAGCACCGCCAGGAGTAACCCCGGTGCATCAGTGGGTGTGGCCCAAAAAGAAAAAAAATAATAAAATGAAATAAAATAATCAAAAGCAAAAGCCTTTTTGAAAGAGAAAGACAGTGACATGCAGTCCCCTCCTGACTGTGACCCATGGGGGCAATCGTATGGGTGGACAGTGCTCAGTGAGTCGAGCCTTTGGAGGACAAAACACTCTCCGGAGGAGTGACAGGAGCTGAGCGGGGAGGCGACTCAGTGGCTCACAGCTCCTGCCTTGCCAGCAGGAGATGGAGGACTCGGTCCCCAGTGCCACACGGGCACCTAGCTCCATGCCAATGGCTCTGCAGTTTGTGCCAGCAGCTGCCCCGATTGTGACACCCCAGCGCTGGCTGCAGTTTCCAGCTGCGCCACAGCCAGGCGTGTCTGGGTACTGCCCATAAAGCCCGCACTCCCGGGAGGGCCGCTGCCCAGTGGGCAAACCCCAGCCCGTGTCCACAAGGCCCGCACCCCAGGGAGGGACGCCACCCAGTGGGCAAACCCCAGCCCAGTGTGTCTGAGCAGCAGCAGAGGGGGCAGGGGGCAGAGGGCGAGTGCCCAGACGTCCTGGCCACAGAAGCTAAGAATGCTGCTGTCCACGGGGCGGCAGAGACCAGTACCCAGCAGGTGGGAACTGGCCTGGCACGCAGCAGACCAGGGTGCGATGCCTGGCACCCGATATGTGCCCCCCAAGCCCTGCCAGGAGGGAGCCCTAAACAGTGTGAGCCCTGAGCACAAGGATGGCCAAAAAAAAAAAAAATGAAAGAACCCAAAATTTTTGTTTAAAAGAAACTGAGGCCAGGACGAAGTGCAGAATGCTTCCACGGTAAGCGAGGCCCTGGTCCAACCCCCAGCACCTCGACAGAGGGCTGAGATGTGGTGTCAGTGAGATGGGCGAAGTCCGGGAGTCCTGGCAAGCCAGTGGGAAACCGGAGGAGCGGAGATCTCTGGCCTCGTACAGACACGTATGCAGGTCTAGAGGACGCGCGAGGGCCAACTCCAGGAACGAGTCCAAGGCAGCATCTCAAGCTTGGACCCTACGGCCCTCCCTGGGCTCCCAGAATATCCCCCGGGGGCAGGGGGGAGTGGTCACAGGTATCACAGGTGTCACCCGGTCCCCGTGGCCGGGACGCTCCGGAAACCAACGCTCACGGACACCCGGGCCAGGCGACAGCAGCTGCTGAAGCAGAACGTGAGAGACCACCTCAGCCCACAGCCGCCCTGACCCAGGGCCTCCTCCAGGCGGCCTCCACACTGCTGCCAGAATGATGTGAGACACCAAGGGTGGGGGGTGGACTGCCAACCCCGCTAAATGTCTGTATACACACACCTGCACATGCACACACATATACACATGCGCACACACATAACACGCACACACGCGCAGACTCCCGCCCTCAGTCTCTGCTGGGCCCCCGCTGGCCCTGAGGGTCAGGGCAGAGGGTCCGAGCCCAGCGGCAGGCACGCCCATCCCACCCCCTCACACCGCATCCCTGACACCCCGGCACGGAGGCCCCATGCATCCAGCCGTCACCACGAAGCCGTCAGCACTGCGGCACCAAAGGCTCGTGGGACTCTTTCCCGCAGCGGCTGGGTGACTGTGGTGCCCTGGAGCTGGACAGACCATGGCTGGGCGAGCCCAGCACGTCCTGGGAGACAGCCAACACCAGCGAGGATGCACTGATCCGGACGCCGCATCCTCGCGGGTAGCCGGGGTCACCTCCAGTCACCTTCTGTCACATGTCACAAGCCGCCAAGTCGTTCCCACTCCTCTGTCTGGATGTGTGGGAGCCCCGGGAAGGGCCCGTCATCCCCCGCGGTGATCGAGAGCGGCACCAGCTCCCCACATGCCCCCCAGGCCCGCCGGGCAGCCGGCAGAGAGCACGGCACTTGGGCAGGGGACACGGGCTCAGGGGCGCCTGCGGGCCGGGCGGAAAGAGCTGGCATCATAGACCCACACCGTGTCCACGCCCTCCCCGGCCACCTGGTCCGGCCGCCAGCCCGGGAAGGGGAAGCGGCAGGCAACGACGCGTGCGTCCTCCTCGAGCTCCTGCTCCAGCTTCTGGGCCAGCTGCGGCATCTGCGGGCGAGGACGGGCAGGTCAGTGTGGGCCTGGAGACACCCCACCACACCTGCGAGCAACCCCCCAGGCCGCCTCCCCGTGCCCGTGAGGCCGGCAGCCCCGGTGGCTGACGGGCACGGGGTTCCCACGCTTGGACCGGTACCTGGGGACGCGATTCAGCAGGGAAGGGAGGAGAGGCTGGCGTGAGTCAGTCCCCGGCACCCCACAGGGACCCCCCGGAGCCCCCAAGAGTGACCCCCAAGAGTACAGAGCCAGGCCTGAGCCCTGAGCACCACTGGATATGTATACATATGAAATGTCACCGGTGGAATTATTTCTCTCCTTAAACGCTCCAACCCACTCCGACTCACTGACTGACGTCCCATTTTTAGCCTCTCTGAATCTGACAATTGATAATCTTACAATTATAATTGGTGCTATTTTTTTTCTTCCTTGATTGCAAGGGTACATCTTAAAGTCAATAACATCTACACTCAAAAAAAATAAATGCTGTAACTGGACTATGAAAAATCATCCGCATTCGGATTCACACCTGCTAGGGGCTGGACAGATGGCACGGCCGTGCCCGAGGGGTTCAGCCCCCAGCACCCCCAGGGCGGCCGTGGAGCCCAGGCCTGCTGCCACCCTGCGGGAGGAGGCCCCAAGGATGGCCAACAACCACCTGGGTAACCGGCATTCACACCTTCTTTAAAAATGTTTCCTTGGGGTTGGAGCGATGGTACAGCAGGGAGAACGTTTGCCTTGCACACAGCTGACCCGGGTTCGATCCCCAGCATCCCATATGGTCCCCCAAGCACCATCAGGAGTAATTCCTGAGCACAGAGCCAGGAGGAACCCCTGAGCATCGCCAGGTGTGACCCAAAAAGAAAAAAAAGTGAAAAATAAAAGTGTTTCCAGCACATGCTGGTTATTCATTTCTTGATAGACTCGATGACCTATGGAAAGTAAAACCCTCTTATTTATCACCTAGGTATCATTTTATTACCAATCAATCTATCTGGAGCAGAAAGCTTTATCATTTGCTAGAAGTATTGACATTGTGATTTCATCAGCAAATGAACAGACACAAAAAGAATCTCTCCAGGTTCGCAAAATATATTACCACCTTCACCTCCCAGAAACATTCTCCCATTTTCTTCTGCTGCGGTGGGGGCAGGGACCCCCAGCCGTGCTCAGGGCTCCCGCCTGGCTCTGCCCTCAGAGTTGCTCCTGCCAGGCGGGGCTGGGCCTGCTGAGATGCTAAAGCCCTGGCCCTGACTACAGAGACGGTCTGGACCCCGCCAGGACACTGCAAAAGGGAAGCGACAACGGTCTTGCTGCGCCACCCGGGCCGGCTGCAGAAGCCAGAGGTGCAAGTACCCAGCCAGTCAGACCCCTGCATGCCCCTCCCCTGAGAGATGCAGGCCCCCCATCCTGCTCCTTGCCAGAAGCAGGGCTTGGAGAGAGACCAAGGGGCCGACAGAGCAGTGTGAGGAGGCTGTGGGTGGGAGCCCCAGCACCTCACAATGCCCTGACCCCCAAACCACAGCACCATGGGGGAGGGGAGAGGGGAAGGGAGAGGGAGGGGAGGGGAGGGGCTGGCAGCCCTGGCCTGAGCAGTGCCAGGGGCGGGCCCATTTCAGAAAAATAAAAGGGGGCTCGAGCAACAGTACAGTGGGTAGGTGTTTGCCTTGCACGCAGCTGACCCAGGTTCAATCCCCAGATTCCCACAGGGTCCCCCAGCTCCTCCAGGAGTAACCCCTGAGCATCACTGAGGTGTGACCAAAAAAAGCAAAATAAATTTTTTTAAAAAGGGGGGAATGGGCCCCAGAGCAAGAGTACAGCGGGAAGGCACCATCCCCCACATCCAATATGGTCCCCAGAACTGCCAGGAGTAACCCCTAAGCACAGCTGGCATGGTCCAAGAATCAAAACAATAATAATAATAATAAAGGAAAATACTCCCTGATGTGATTATGGCTTAAGTGAACCAAAATTCTAATTTTTCACAAAAATCCATACCCAGGTAGCAAAGAATAAATTTTACTAAGAATAAAAAACTTCTATTCTTTTTCAGTCCATAATAGGTTCCTTTGACCAAAAAAAAAAAAAAAGTTTTGTTCTCTGAAGGGAAACGATAAAAAGAGTTTTGTTCCCTGCCTGAAAGGAAAATTAAACCTGCAAAGAAGGAGACAATGTGTTTCTCCAAAATACCGGAGTTTTCTTATGGTGATTCTGTTCCTGAAAAGGCTCATCTCCAACATTTTCCATCTATTACTCGTCTCTTTTTTTCCAGTGGACGGTCAGTGAGAGGAGCCTCTGGCCCCTGAGCACTAGCCGAGTCACAGCCCAGACAGGCCAGGTCTCAGAGAGAGAAGCGCGAGGCGTCGCCTCTGCAGCCCGGAGGAGACAGGGCGCCACCCCCCCCCAGCACCAAGGCCCCCCTTGCCTTCATGGGCCCAAGAGCGGCCGCAGCTGCCCGGCCACCCTCTCCCCCGGCGCCCTCCCCAGCCGCCACTCTCAGGGCTCCCCTGACTTCTCGGCTGCCCCCCGCCCCACAGGCTCACCCCCTCTCAGGCATCCACGCCCCTCCCGCCCATCACCACACTCCCCACACAGTGCCTCCTCTCTGCAGAACTGGGCCTGGGCCGACACACAGTGGACATGGGGAGGGGGGAGGAAGGGAGGGAGGGAGAGAGGAAGGGAAGGGAAGGGGAGGGGAAGGGGAGGGAAGGGGAGGGGAGGGAAGGAAAGGGAAGGGGGAAGGAAGGAAGGAAGGAAGGAAGGAAGGAAGGAAGGGAGGGAGGGAGGGAGGGAGGGTGATAAAAGGAAGGAAGGAGGGAAGGAAGGAAGGAAGGAAGGGAGGGAGGGGAAGAGAGAGGAAGGAGGGAGGGAGGAGAGAGGAAGGAAGGGACAAGGGGGAGGGAGGACCGGCTGTCAGCACACCAGAGCCTGCCGAGGTCTCTGAGTCCTCCACTGCCGTGTCTGAAGCGCCGGGGTCGGCCTGAGCCCCTTCACCGACTCAGGGTGCAGCCCTGTGGGGTGTGTTCATGCAGGGAAGCAGGAAGGAAGCCGGGCCCGGCCTCGCTTGGGGGCCGCAGAGCCCCCGACCCCTGCTGCCGACGCCCTGCCCGGGGAGGTGAGGGCTCCACACCGCCAGGCCCCCGGGAGCCTCTCTCATCCTGTTGGGGCTGACCAGCTGCTGCACCAGGTCGGACTCGCCAGCTAGTGCTCACCGAGAGCATCCGGCCAGGGCCTAGGGTTCCCCTTTCCCGTGTGAGAGGGCACGGGCCCCCTGTGGCGGTGCCCCTGGACCCTCTGGCGCCCTGGGTGGGGGCGGGGGCGGGGAGACACCAGCATCCAAGCAGCCTCGGCCCCTACTCAGCGCTCCCCACAACAGGAGAGCTGGGACCCTTCTCCCGCCCGCCCCGCTGGCCCTCCCCCGCGCCTCTGCACCTGCCACCCAGCCTGGGCTGTGACACGGGCTGGCCCTGCCTTAAGGGCTGTGCAGGGCGGACACTCGTCAGAGCAGCAGGATCCCGTCCGGTCAGCGGCTCCACAGACACCGGGCGCCCGGCGAAGGCCACTGCTGCCCCCTGCTGTCCGGCCGCTCCCCAGAGCCCGCCCGCCACAGGGAGACCCAGTCACTGCGGGTCAAAGGAGCATTTCCAGTCAAAGCTCTTAGCCCCCCAGATAAAAGTTAACTGCTACAAAGCAGGAAGGCTGAAGGCCGAAGGAGTGAACCGCCCCCGACCCCACTGGTATGGAATCTGACTGAGAGGCCTGAGCCATCTTGGTTCGGTTTTTAGGCCATACCAGGCAGCACTTGGGATCCCCCTGGAGGGTGTGGCAGGTTTGGTGGATCCACGGCGTGGCCAGGGATCGAACCAGCATGTGAAGGCAGTGGCCTTAACCGTGACCTTAACCCCGGCCTCCACAGCCCCACAGCCTCCCAACCTCCACAGCCTCCACAGCCTCATGGCCTCCACAACCCCATGGCCTCCACAGCCCCACAGCCTCACAGCCTCGATAGCCTCCCGTACCTTAAATGACCAGAGATCATGCCTTTCCCCATCTTTTTATTTTTGTAGACACCCAACTTCCTCCTAATTTCAGATTACTGAAAATTTTAAAAAAGATCCGGAGCAATAATACACAGGAAGGGCTCTTGCCTTGCCTTTGATCAAGGGTCCCCAAGAGCCACCAGGAGCGATCCTGAGTGCAGAACCAGGAGAAAGTCCTGAGCACTGCTGGGTGTGGCCAAAAAAGCAAAAAAAAAAAAAGAATTCTGTCATTTTCGGGAGTATCAAGCAACTCAGAGGGGAAAAAGAAAATTTTTTTAAAGACAGTGCTCTGAAGGTTCAAATAAGAATAAACGTCTCTGGGCCAGAGAGATCGCACCGGAGGTCAAGCGGTTCCCTGGCACGTGGCCGACGTGGGTTTGGTCCCTGTCATCTCACCTGGTCCCCCAGGCCAGCAGGAGTGGTTCCGGCCTGCAGGGTCTGGAGTGACCCCTGAGCATCACAGCCCAGACTCCCCCGCACCCCAGCCCCCAAAATAGAAAAGGGAAAAGAACGTTTAACAGTTGAAACAGCTTATTCAGAAAGCGAGGTATAAATAAGGGAAAAACCAACAAAATGATCCCTCCCCCCCTTCCCTTAATTAAAGCTCGTAACAGTTCTACAGTGGTATTTCCGCAAACAGCCAATTTTGCTGGGCTCCTAATGGCTCCGCTACAGACAGAGGCATGGGGGGATTCGTCTCCCGCAACAGTGCCCACAGCAGAGGCAGAGCGCGGCCAGGGCAGGGCGGGACCCCGGGGCTTGGCTCCCCGACACGGCCACCCTCGGCACGGCTCCCTATAGCCGGGCGCCCACCAGGCACTTCTGAGACTCAGATCTGGATGTCTGAGGCAAAGGCCACAAGCGTGCCCGGGTCACGGGGATGTCCAGTGTGCGGGCAGAGGGGACTCACCATCTGAGGGACCCCGAAGATCACCACATTCGAGTACGGCGAGAAGCTCACCTGGAAGGGAGAAACCCACGGTCAGGCCGGTCAGGCCGTGTGAGTGTGTGTGTGTGTGTGTGTGTGTGGGTGTGTGTGTGTGGTCCTCCCCCCCACCGTTGCCCAGTGAGTGGGCACGTCCCGCCTGGCCCCAGGGGCTCTCAGGGAATTCATACTCCCCTCCCACACCTCACCTCCTCCTGAGGACGCCCTTGGGGGGCCACGCCCTCGGCCACTTGTCATGGAAGCTGGGGGGACAGGTGCAGTACCCCGGCCCAGCTGGTCCGGGTCACCGTGGCCCTACCCCCCCACACACACACACCTGCCGACTCTCCCCACTGTCTCCCACCAGGTCAGCAGGAAGCCGGGGACGTCAGGGCTGCCCACCTTCTGGGCTCTGGCCCTTGCTCTCCTGATGCCTTTCCTGCAGTGGGTGGGTGAAGCAGGCGGAGGGGCGGCGGGGGACGTTGAGGTCGACCCGCGGTGGTCCTCCATCTCCAGCTCCATCCCCACCACGCCCAAGGTCTTGCTCTTGCAGCCGCCCACCTGGCAGCCCCATCTCCCAGGTGCGTCTCCCCACCACGGGCTTCCTTCCCGGCCTAATGCTGAGACCCTCCAGGCCCTCCTTGACCTTCTGCTTCCCCTCCTCTTCCCAAAAAGTCTTTTTTTTTTAAGATGCGCTGAAATAGTCTTTAGTTGGAAAAAAAATGGAGGAAAAGTGCTTCACCAGTCAAAATTCTTATCACCCCATAAAAGTCTTATTTACTCTGTAGAGAGATCGTTCGCAAACATTTGATAGTCTTTAAAAAACCAACACCGCAAAGAAAACTCAAGTGGGCCGTCGCTGATGCCACTGACAGTGAGATTACACGGGGAAACTCTTACTTAAGGAGGAGCGGTTTATGGAGCGTTCCTGGAGCCAGCTGAGCCGGCGCCTGGCGGAACGCAGGCTGGCCTTGCTCTGTGGTGCCTCGCGGGCTCTGGGCTCTCATGGATTGAAGGCCCATGAAAGGGCCACCTCACGCAAGGCTGCGAGGGCGTCTTCCCGGCTGCTCAATGACGCTAGGGACCTCCGATGATTTTTTTTTTTTTGGCATCACACTCAGCGATGTTCAGGGGGTTCCTCCTGGCTCTGCACTCAGGAACTACTCCTGACGGTGCTCGGGGGACCATATGGGATGCTGGGAATCGAACCCAGGTCGGCTGCATGCGAGGCAAACGCCCTTCCCACTGTGCTATCTATCGCCCTAGCCCCATCTCTGACGACCTTTAAGGAAGACGCTTTCCCGTCTGGACTGAACGACTGAACGTCCGTGCACTTAGCACACTGGAGCAGAGGGCGAGACTCTATCAGCACGGGAAGCCTGACAGTCCTGGGTTCACATGCCGACCCGGCACCTTCCAGGGGCACCCACAGGTACAGACAGATGGACCTGGAAGAGTCTCCGGCACCAGAAAGGTGCTGGGGGGGGGGGGGGGGCAACGGTCATGACCTCTCTGCCTCCTGCATCCTTCTCAGACTCTCCAAACTCACAAGGGTGTGCAAGTGTGAGCCCACCCCCTACACACACACACACACACACACACACACACACACACACAGAGTCTCCTACTTACCAAGAATGAGAGGTCATAAGCCAATGCCCAAATTACAAATAAAGATTCCCAAATAACAGTATTATTTTTTTCTTCTCTAAAGCTCATCATTGTGTAAGAAATCAGAATGAGAAGTTTGTTCACTGAACAAAGAATCGCTCTGATGGGGCTGCAGTGAGCACAGCGGGGAGGGTGTTAGCCCTGCATGCAGCTGACCCAGGTTCGCCCCGAGCACCATCAGGAGAGACCCCTGAGCACAAAGCCCGGAGTAAGCCCTGAGCATCGCTGGGTGAGGCAAAAAAAAAAAAATGATAATAATCTGGCTGTGCCCCATTGATCTCCAGGGCTCAGGAGGCCGATCTGAGGGGCTGGGTGGGGGTACTTACCTCCCCGTCCCTTCCTTGTGTGCTCTGGACTCCATGGCAGAGGCCAGCCTTCCCTTGGGAGGACCGCGGTGAAGGGTATCCAGTACCTGTGCCCCCGTGCTGGACCCCCCAAGCCTGTGCCTGCCGTGGTGCAAGGTCACGTCTGTCCTGGAAAGGAGGGTCGCCTGGGAGCCCGACAAAGACCCGTCATTCCCTCGCCGCGATCAGCAAACCGCAAGGTCCCGCTCTGGCCTCACGTACCTTCCAGAGATCGGCCACGTGGAAGGTGGCGGAGTCCTGCACGCCCTCCCGCCAGGCGCGGTACCGGGAGTACCACACCAGCCAGGGGTTCAGCTCGTAGCCCACGGCCGCAAACCCTTCCTTGGCCGCAGCTATCACCTGTGGGAAGAGGAGGCAGCAACTCAGACTTAGCGGAGGGGCCGGCTCGTGGGCAGGGATGAGGAGCGCTCGCCGACTCACGGCCCAGAGTGGCTGGCACCGGCCCCCAACCCTCTTTCCCTGGGAGAAGGCACCGCCCAGGCTGAGAATACACAGGGAACCAGCTGCGGGTGACGTGAAAACCACCTGTCCTCAGGGCTAGAGAGAGATAGCCGTGGGCAGGGCACCGGTCTTGCAAGTGGCACACCCAGCCTCAGTCTCCAGCACCACATGTGGCCCCCTGGTCCCGGCCAGGACTGAGCTCCGAGCATAGAGGCGGGAGTGACCCTGAGCACAGAGTCGGGAGTGAGTCCTGAGCACAGAACCGGGAGTGATCCTGAGCACAGAGCCGGTCGCATGCAAGGCAAAACACCCTCCCGACATTTTCTTTTAAGAAACCAGGGCTAGACGAAAGCTTTGTAACTGCTCTCACTGTGATTCAATAAATAAAATCATAAAATATGGAAAAAAAAAAGTAAGGTGGAGTTCATGCCCAATTCAATCAGCTAATCAGTGGCTGAATAAATAGCAGTACTCCTACATAAATAAAAAAAAGAAAGAAAGAAAGAAGAAAAGAAAAGAATACAGGGCTAGAGCTATAGTACAGCAAGGAGGCGTTTGCCTTGCATGTGGCCAACCCAGGTTCAATCCCTGGCATCCCATAAGGCGCCCCGAGCACTACCAGGAGTAATTCCTGAGTGCCGAGCTCAGGAGTAACCCCTGAGCATCGCTGGGTGTGGCCCAAAAAGGAAAAAAAAAATTGGAGGACAAAATAAATTCCAAATTCATGCTGGAAGTGGGTGACAGTCTGACCAAACAAATACAAAATTAAACCCCTTTAAGAAGCTGTCAGACTTGGGAAATGTCCACATAAGCCTCCTAAGAAGGGGAGACAACGTCAGGGGTTCCTGAGACAGCGCTGGGGGGGGCTGACCCGGGGAGAGGCGTGGAACACAGAGGCCAGAGACCTTACTCTCCTCGGCATCGTCAATCACGGTGCCTTAAAAAAGTAAATAAAGTGAAGAAGTCTACAGGGACAGCCTGTGTTTGCTGTGGGCCACACCAGTGGGGCTCACTCCTTGCTCTGCACTCGGGCATCGCTCCTGGGCTCGAGGGACCTTATGGGATACTGGGGATCGAACCCGGGTCGGCCACATGCAAGGCCAGCGCCCTCCCGGCTGCTGGATCTCCCTGACCCCGGGGGAAATCTTTTTCAAGGCGAGACAGATTTGAAGGATCCTAGCATGCCGAAGCAGCGTTCACTCACAATGCGGCCATCGCCGCTGCCCACGTCCACCAGGGGCCCGCGCCCACGCCGGACCATCCTCAGCACGTTCTCCACCTGCCTCGGGGTGGCGGGCACGAAGGGTAGGCAGATCTTCCGCAGGGCCGGCGTGATGAACGGGGTGGCCACGGCGTACAGGGCCACCAGCGTGCCCCCCAGCACCCCGGGCAGGAGGAGGCCCCAGCGGGGCTTCTGCTCAGAGCTGGCTGGGAGGCGGCCCTTGGTACCTGGGTCACCGCCCACGTCTGCGTCTGAGCCTACAACGGGAAGGGGTAGAACATAGCGTTAGTTGGGCCGGAACAACAGCACAAGGGGGAGGGCGTTTGCCTTGCAGCGGCCAATCCAGGTTTGATGCCCAGCATCCCGCATGGTCCCCTGAGCACCACCAGGAGTAATTCCTGAGTGCAGAGCCAGGAGTCATCCCTGAGCATCGCTGGGTGTGACACAAGAAGCAAAAAGAAAAAAAAGAACACAGTGTCAGTTTCCCAACCGCTCTCACTGAGCACAAACTCACGTGCGGGAGCAATTTAGCTGAAGAGTCTGCAGAGTACTATTTGGGATTCCACGGTGAATTCTGAATTCCATCGACCAAATGAGGGGGTCTGGGAGAAAATTATTTGATGCTAATGGCAGAAAGGTCTTTTCTTTCCAATGTATTGATTTAAAAAAAAAATTGCGATGAGCCATCTTTACAGCACAACGTATTCGAGCCTGCTTGGTATTCTGAGTTCAATGTCCGTTAACACAAACACTAATCAGGATCTCCATATTTTTATGGTTCAGAACTGAGCCTCATCAATAAGCAGGAAAAGGTCTAATCCAATTTCAGACATAGCAATGTAGCCCACATCCAAACTGTCAGGCGCCTGTCATCCGGTTTCGCCAAGACAATTCCTCAGCTATGGAGGGGACATGGTTAAGGGCTGGCTGTCAAAGCAAGAACCTGACGCGAGCACTGTAAGACAAGAGATTCCTTAAGCGCGTCCACTTAGAACAGAAAACATGGTGAGCATCTCGATGTGGCCCAGGTAGGACTAACGCCAACCAAGCCTCCTTTCTGGGCAGGCAGCAGCCCTGGTTTGACCCCTCCACCACAGAGTCACCAAGAAACCCAGGGGTCACTCCTGAGCCTCACAGCGAGGCCCGAATCCCCCCTCCACCAAGAAGGCCTCCGGGATTCTCTCCGACCAGGCCCAGCTCTTCTCTGGCCCTTCACACACACCCCCACCAGCCGCATCCCTGATCCCCCTGCCAGACCGTTGCCCATCTAGACCCAGAGAGCCGGGGTGCGGTGGGACGCGGGGAAGGCCCCCCAAGCTCCTATGTAGGGTTCACACACGCATCCACCCCTGGGGGAAAGGGAGAGACCGGCCCCGTTCTGAGGCAGGCGTCCCACCCCCCACCCTGTGTCCTCTGTCCCCCTGCTGTGCCCACTCCTCCGTGCTTTCCTTCAGAGGCCCGGGAAGGGCGGCAGGCGCGTGTCCCCTTCACCACGCTGGCCAAGGGCCCGCACCACCCCCAGACATGGAACCACAGTCTCTGGGCTCAGGAGCCCCTCGACACTCAGGCGACCCCCACCGGGACTCAGACTCTGCTCCAAGCCAGCGACTGACCACCAGCCACCCCTGCGTTGGGCCACTTTCTTGATCCCAGCGACCCTCCCGCGATGCCAGAGGAAACCAGCCCACGACTTGACTGCCTGACTGACAGGTGCCCCCGACCCCGCCCATCCCTCTGCTCCGCCGGCCGCGGAACAGCCTAGCCACAAGCCCTGCTGGACACTCCCCAATGCCCACGTGCAGTCCAGCTGCACATCCCGAGTCTCGGAACCCACGAGCAGCCGGGCGCTGGGATACTTTATGCTAAAGCTAGGAATGGGGGGTTGGTTGGTTGGTTTTGTTCTATTCTCAGGCCACACCAGTGATGCCCAAGGATTACTCTGGCTCTGCACGCAGGAACTGCTCCTGGTGGTGCTCGGGGGACCATACAGGATGCTGGGAATAGAACCTGGGCTGGCCTCATGCAAGGGAAATGCCCTCCCCACAGGGCTGGGTTTTACCTGCACGGTTCAGACGTAGGGCCTGGGAGGTCCAGAGCTCTCAGGACTGGGGCACAGGATCTGCGTGCAGCATGCCACCAAGTGGGCCCCGAGCACCTCCGGGGAGGGCCCGCAAAACAAACCCGAACCCGCCCTTAACACAGGCCTCAGCTGTGTCTCACTTGCAAGTCTTTCAAAAGCAGAAAGATTTGTACAAGCTTTTGTTTGTTTGTTTTTTGAGGGGGTTGCTCTTGGTTTTTGTTTGGGACCAGACCCAGCAGTGCTCAGGGCTTACTCTTGGCTCTGTGCTGAGGGATCTCTCCTGGCAGGCTCAGGAGATCATACGTGGTGCTGGGGATTGAACTTGGGTCAATCTTCATGCAAAGCAAGAGCGTTATCTGCTGCACCATTGTCTCCAGGGCCCCTGCAGGAGTTTCTGAAGAAGCACCAATGTAAACCCAATACATGAGTATCTTGTGACATCCTTCCAATAAAGTTTTTTTATCAGCAAAAATCAGGCCCTGGATGTTCAAAACTAAAATGAAGACTGTTTCTGACTTCCTGTGTGTGCTCAGAGTTCAGACTCCTCTCCCCTGGTGTGGGCAGGTGACGGAAGCATTGAGTGCTCTTAGCAGCATGGGACCACAGCACGGAAGGGTTAACCACAAGCGCCCTCTGTGGGGCCTGGGGGCTTGAACCAATCCCAGAAGAACCCCCAGTCCAGCGACAAAAAGATCCAGGTGGCTCAGCCTTGCTTCAGTCCTGGCCTCTGACCATGGTCGAAAAATGTGTTCAGGAACACATCTGTGCCAGCTCAGGCTACTGAGGGTACTCAAGGGACATGGGACCTTACCCAAGCTCAAGTCAAAGGAAAAACATGGGGGGGGTGGAGGGGAGAACGGTGAGGCCTGACTAGAGCCATGACCGTGCTCAGTGTGGGGCATTTATTTGAACGACACAATACTGAAGGGCCTTTCCCTGGGTTCTGTGTGCATGGGGGTGGGGGAGAGGGGCTTAGATCTTAGCAACCCCCCTGGCTTCCCACCCGTTTTAAGGCCAGTAGGAGAGTTGGACACACCCTTATGAGCCCCTAACACTGCTTTGGCCACCTAAGAAGTCCGTGTTACGCTACTTTAAGTCACTTCCGCACCACTGATACAAAACAAGCCACGCTAGGAGAAACCTTTTCCCTCCCTGTGTTTGAGCAGGATTAACAACAGCCGCGGTCACGGACTGGACCCATCCCCCACTACATAACAAACGGGATGCGACACATGTGTGGCCAGGTTCGGGTTTGACGAAGGAAGTTCCTGCCGAGCCAGTTGGCACTGAGAGCCAGCTCCCGGTGGCCAGTGCTGGACACCTGTCCCAGCCCAGTGAGCAGGTCTGGGGAGCCAGAGCGAGAGCACAGTGGGAGGGTGTCTGCCTAGTACAAGGCCTGCCTGGGTTCGATCCTGGCATCCCATGGTCCCCTGAGTATGACCAGGAATAACTGCTGAGTACAGAGCCAGGAGTATTGGCCAGGAGTAGCTCACCCCCCCAAAAAAAACTTTTTAATTATTTTTGTTTGGGTTTTCTGGGGGGGTGGTCACACCCAGCAATGCTTAGGGCTGACTCCTGGCTCTGCACTCAGGCATTACTCCTGCGGGGCTCAGGGGACTCTATGAGATGCTGGGGATTGAACCCCAGTCGCCCGCCCTACCCAGTAAAGAATTAACAGGTCGGGAATGAGGTCGAATCATCTCCGCCCAGCACGTCTCGGCCTAGGTCTGCAGCAAGGTGGGAATCACAAGAGGCAGGGGGAGCGCAGGAACACAAGTCAGAGGCCAGTGCTCTGCGGGACAGCAGGGGTCAGCCCGGACCGGCCTGGGCAGGGCTGGGCACCGGGAGGTCCTCGCTGGCTACAGCCCACGGGGTCATTAGGGGGCCCGTGTGCGGCGGGGGACTAGGGGGCCGCCCCGGGGGTCAGCGCTGGAGGGCACGTAATCAGCAGAGGACAGCCCCCTGGGTCAGCATTGGGGGACACGTGTGCAGCAGGGGGAGATCCCGGGGGTCAGCTCGGGCATAAAGGTCCTCGCTGGCCGTTTGGGGGCATGTGTGCATCAGGGGGCAGCCCCAGGGATCAGTGTTGGGGGTCACGTGTGCAGCAGCGGTTACCCCCAGGGATCAGCCTTTGGGTGCATGGGTGCAGCAGGGGTACGTGTGCAGCAGAGGACAGCCCGGGGGTCAGCGTTGGGAGTCACGTGTGCAGCAGGGGTTACCCCCAGGGATCAGCCTTTGGGTACACACGTGCAGCAGGGGGCACGAGTGCTGCTGGGGGCAGCCCAGGAAGCAGCGTTGGGAGTCACGTGTGCAGCAGGGACGCGGCACCCCCAGGGATCCGCCTTTGGGTGCACATGTGCAGCAGGGGACAGCCTGGGGGTCAGCGTTGGGGGCACGTGTGCAGCAGGGATACGGTACCCCAGGGATCTGCCTTTGGGTGCATGTGTGCAGCAGAGGACAGCCCGGGGGGTTAGTGTTGGGAGTCATGTGTGCAGCAGGGGTTACCCCCAGGGATCAGCCTTTGGGTGCATGTGTGCAGCAGGGGTGCGTGTGCAGCAGAGGACAGCCCGGGGGTCAGCGTTGGGAGTCACGTGTGCAGCCGGGGTTACCCCCAGGGATCAGCCTTTGGGTACACACGTGCAGCAGGGGGCACGAGTGCTGCTGGGGGCAGCCCAGGAAGCAGCGTTGGGAGTCACGTGTGCAGCAGGGACGCGGCACCCCCAGGGATCCGCCTTTGGGTGCACATGTGCAGCAGGGGACAGCCCGGGGGTCAGCGTTGAGGGGGCACGTGTGCAGCAGGGGGCGACCCCAGGGTCAGCCCGGAGAGGAAGCTCCTCGCTGGCCGCTGGGGGGCGGGCCGGGGAGCCCAGGTCCGGCGCCGCTACGGTCCCCCCGTGGCCGCCGCTGAGTGACCCCGCCCCACCGGCGCCAACCCACGCTCAGGGGCAGCGGGCGGGCCCGAAGGCGCGCGGCGACGCGAGCCCGAGGCACGCGAGCAACGGCCAACGCCGCCGCACGCCGCGACCCGGCGCCCCCACGGCCCGGCACGCTCACCTCCGCCTCCAGCCATCGCGAGACTTCCGGCCGCTACCCGGAAGCGGAAGTGGGCCGTACCACCGCCCCGGAGCCGGAGGGGGAGGGGAGGGATGCTCGGGGTCGCTGGCTCCCTCGTGGGGACCCCCTGCCCGGAACTGCCCCTTGCGTCGCCTCCAGAAATCAGACTGAACCCCCCTCCCTCCGCTCGGCCGGCAGGGGGTCCAGCGGCCCGCCGGGGGGGCGGGTCTGGAATCTTCCCCACCCCCGCGCTTCCGGCGCGGTTGGGCGTTTCCGGAGGCGACGGCGGGTTCCAGAAGCTCCGGCCGGCGCTAAACGCGGCCCCGCCGCGCCACAGCGGTCGCGCGGGCGGGCAGTGCGCAGGCGCGGGAGGTCGCGGCGTCTCGCGAGAGGCAGGCGGGCGGCGGCGGGCCGGGTCCGAGCGGCAGCAGCATGGCGTCCGTGGGCACCCTCGCCTTCGACGAGTATGGGCGCCCCTTCCTCATCATCAAGGACCAGGACCGCAAGTCCCGGCTCATGGGGCTGGAGGCGCTCAAGGTGCCGCGCGGGGCCGGCCGGGCGGGCGGCCACGTGCTCCGGGCGGGCGGGGCGGGGTCGGGCCCGAGGGGGACACCGGCGGGGCGGGTGGGGGGGTGGTCGGGCCCTGGGGTCGCCGGCGGAGGTTGGGGGGGGTCGGGCCCGAGGGGGACACCGGCGGGGCGGGGGGGGGTGTCGGGCCCTGGGGTCGCCGGCTGGGCGGCTTGGGGGGGGGTCGGGCCGAAGGGGGCGCCCTGCGGGGACACCGGGCGGGCGGGCCCCGGGACGACCCCAGGGGGTCGCCGGGGTGGGCTGTGTGGGGGGCCGGCCCAAGGGGGACAGCAGGCGGCGGGGCCAGAACAGCCTCTCCCGAACCGGGTGGGATCTCTTGACCGTGGCCGGGGGACCCGGGGAAAACCACTAAAGCCCCCCTCCCCCACCCCCACCCCCCACGGGTCCCAACAGGCAGGGCCGGGCCGGGGTCGTGTTGCTTGCAGCGTGGCAGGGGGCAGCGGAGGAGCCCGGGACATTGCGTGTGCGCCGCTGCTGGCCCCTGTCCCGGCACCCACTTCGGGGACCAGGGTTCTGGTCCTGGCCCTGGGCGTGGCCCCTTGGGGTCCGCCCTTGGCACACCCGCTCTGCTGCCTTCTCGGCGTGGGTGCCCCCCCCCCCCCAGCTCCTGACCGCACGGCCACAGCAGCCGCTGGAAGAGTGGCATAAGCTGGCATTGACCGCCCACCACTGCCGGCCCCTCCCTGGGCACGTTGTTCCAGGTGGCGCCCCCTGGCACCCAGAAATTCTTCGGCAGAGCTGGCAGTGAGGCCGCAGAGAGCACAGCACGGGAGGCTAGCGCGGGCCTCACTGCTGACCCCGTGGTCCGGGACTTGGGGCCAGGAGGAGGCCTGAGTGAGATCCACTGGGCGGGCACTTGGTGCCAAAGTTACTCTCTATGCAGGGTGTCTGGCATCCCTGGCCCCTGGCACTCGCGCATCAGAAGCACCCCTGGGTAGCACCTGCCCGTTACTGGCCCTCCAGAATAACCCTGGGCTGACACCCTGCTCGGGGCTCCTGTGGAGTGTGGACTGGCCTTGGCTCCTGGCATGGGCGTGCGTCTGAGCTGCCTCTGTGCATGGCAGAGACCTCCCTGGAGGGGTGCTGTGTGGGCAGTGAAGGAGCCCAGAAGCCCTGGGGGCTGAGGCACGGGCTAGGGGTGTGAGAGGCTCATAGGGAGTGGGGCCTGCCGCGTGGAGGACCAGCCTGAGGGATGCAGCCAGGGGCCGTGGGGGCTTTAGGAGGGATGGAGAGCGGAGGACAGGCCCTGCCAGGTGTGGAGGCGGGCTGGGTGTTCTGCTCCCTGCAGTCACTGGGCAGAGCATCAGGTGTGGTATTGGGGTGCTGTGGGCCCTGGAAGTGGCTCTGTGAGTGTTCTGAGCGTGGGGGTGCCGGGATGAGAGCTCTGAACCCCTCGTGAATGGGAACTGCCCTCCCTGGCCGGAGAGCTAGTGCGGCGCAGGGGGGCCCTTCCCAGCACACGCCAGTCTGGGTCCCCGAGCACTGCTGGGGATGGGCCCAAAACCAAAAAGAACTGCCCGCCCAGCCATGGGCCCTGAGCGTTTGGCACACCTTGGTTGACACCGCTTGTCGCCCCTAGGGAATTGCCGCTTCCAGGGACGGGGAGGTCTGTCGGCGAGAGGGTTTCAGGGCTGGCTGGCAGCTTTAGTGACTCTGTCGTCTGCTTCTCTTTCAGTCCCACATAATGGCAGCCAAGGCGGTCGCGAACACCATGCGGACCTCACTCGGCCCCAACGGTGAGCGTCTCGTTCTGTGTTTATAATGGAGTCTGAATCACACAAATCGTCAGTACAGCTTCTCTGAGGACGGTCGGGGGAGGGGGTTTCCTCTTCCCCACATAGGACCCCAACGCTCCGGGGATTCTGCCTCCTGTGCTGTGCAAGTCTAGGTCCACTTTTCTGCTACTTAGCATTTTACTCTTTCAAATCACAGTTTTCGCTTGGACTTAATGAACATTTAGTGATGCTCCATAATTTTTTCTTCCATTTTTACAGTTTACACCATTTGAGGTTGCTTCCATCGTCTTGCTTTGTTAGCTGGTGTCAAAATGTCTTCACACAGACGGTCTCTGTGTTCAGCTCTTTTATTTATCATAAAGTTTCATAGCACGGTTCTGGGCTAAGAAGTTCTGGCTTTGGCTCTGGTTAGTTGGTAGTGGTCGCCACTGTTTTGGAAGAGCCCATCCTGAATATCGCCCTGTGTCTAGGACTTGATAAAATGATGGTGGACAAGGACGGTGACGTGACCGTGACCAATGACGGGGCCACCATCCTGAGCATGATGGACGTTGATCATCAGATCGCCAAGCTCATGGTCGAGCTGTCCAAGTCCCAAGATGATGAGATTGGAGACGGGACCACGGGAGTTGTCGGTAAGCAGAGGCTGAAGGTCGCCAGACACCTCAAAACTGGGGAACGAAGGAGGGGTCGGGTCAGCACCTGTTGTAGGAGAAAGAAGCTGAGAGGACTCAGCGCCCGCGGGAGCCAGAGCAGTCACCTAGTGGTCAAGTGTCGGCCATGCGGGGGCTGGCCTGAAATGCATCCCCGAGCACCACCAGGTATGGCCCAAAAACTGCATCCCGTGTAAAATATAAACTAGGAGGGTGTGCAGAGATCACTCCTGGCTGGATTCGGGGCTGGGCCAGTTCGTCACGTCACCGTGGAAGGGGGCAGACACCCATCCTGTCTCTAGCCCTGCGAGCAGAAGGCTGTTGGGGACAGACGTGGGTGTGGTTGGGTGTAGCAGGTCCCCTCGCAGGCTTTGGTGTCTGGGCGGGCATGTCTGCACCGAGGGGCTGCACGTTGGGGTTCTTGACTGATTCCCAGACTGGCTGTGCGCAGGTACAGAAAACAAGTGGCGTGGGGGCTGGAGTGATGGCTCCGTGGGTAGGGTGTTTGCCTTGCCCGCGGCCAACCCAGGTTCGATTCCCAGCATCCCATATGGTTTCCTGAGCACCACCAGGGTAATTCCTGAGTGCAGAGTCAGGAGTGACCCCTGTGCATCACCGGGTGTGACCCAGAAAGCCAAAGAAAGCAAGCGGCGTGATGTGTCCTTCTAAGGACACTACTAAGTTAGTGTTCGTGGCACTTTTCCTCCATGTTTACTAACACTTTGAAATATTTTCCAAGTGGGGGAAGATTAATAAAAAGTCTGGTGCTCCCTTTCCTGCAGATGTGACTTGAGTTCTTTTGTTCAAGATTTTCTCAGGCAGGCGCCAGGCCCTGGGTGTCCAGCTGCCTGTGGAGCAGGAGGGGTCTGTGAGGGTCCCGGGGGCGTGTCTGTTCCAGGCGAACACTCGACCTTGGGTTTGGCTGAGCCTTGCCCGCCTCCCTGAGAGTCCCCGCCCTGTCGCCCTGTCTCTGCAGTGTTGGCGGGGGCGCTGCTGGAGGAGGCTGAGCAGCTGCTGGACCGCGGCATCCACCCCATCCGCATCGCCGACGGTTACGAGCAGGCCGCCCGCATCGCCATCGAGCACCTGGACCAGATCAGCGACAGCGTGGTGGTGAACGTGAAGGACACGGAGCCCCTGATCCAGACAGCCAAGACCACGCTCGGCTCCAAAGTGTACGCGCACAGCCTGCGGCGGGGAGGGCAGCTGCCCTTCTGGGTGGACCTTTGTGTGGGGAGCAGACCGGAAGTTGGCCTGCACGGGGTATCTTCAGGTCCGAATGAAGCCTCTTGGTTGCCCAGCGTGCCCCCAGCCAGTGGGCGCACTTTGAGCAGCCAGAGCAGAAGCTGAACACCTGACATGGGGTGGAGCAACAGAAGGGAGAAGGCACTTGCCTTATATGTGGCCAGCCAGGGTTCGATCCTTGGCATCCCCTTTGGTCCGGGTGTGACTCTTGAGTGCAGAGCAGAACTAACCCCTGAGCATCACCAGGTATAAATGCACAGGGGTTACTCGTTACTCCTGGCTCTGCACTCGGGAATTACTCCTGGCGGTGCTCCGGGGACCAAATGGGATGCTGGGAAACAAACCCGGGCCGGCCGCGCGCAAGGAAAACACCCACTGTGCTATCGCTCCAGCCCCTACGTTCTGCTTTATAAGTTATTTCCGTGTGGAACGTTTTAGCTTAGATTTTGTGGTGGGTTTTAACAAGAAAATGCATGTGTCTAAAGCAAGGAAGATGCATTTGAAGGAGTGTGTGTCCCCTCTGCCCTGTCAGAGGGAACCTGGGGCCCTGGCCCTGGTTAGAGTCCCTGGGCCAGAGCCCCTGGAGGGCCACCTCTGACCCTCACGATGCCCAGGTTCTCCCAACGGCACAAACTTGGGAATCACTCCTCTGTACCAGACAAACACCCAGGAGCGTTCGGCCTTCACTGTAGAGAGAAGGCTCACGTGGGTAGAAGCCGTGACTCCCTCAGAGCCCTCAGTTTCCTGTGGAGCCACCTAGAGTTGCATGGGAGTGAACGGTGTGTCCAGGGGTCCCCTCATCCCCTCCCCGGGGCCAGGCCTCTTGGTTTCTTTCCCTTCTGGTGCATGCCCAGTTGGGTGAGGCTGGCGTTGCCGGGCTGCAGGGCGGGACCCTGTCTGGACTGGTGCTGTAATGACGGTGTGGTTCAAGTGCCATGTGCATGGGGGGGTCCCGAGGCTCAGTCTGGAGGCAGAGATGGGGCTGTCCTCCCTGGCTGAACTGCGTGGTTCCGATGGTCACCGTGCGCGGGCGACCCACTTCTGTCTTGCCAGGGTCAACAGCTGCCACCGGCAGATGGCAGAGATCGCCGTGAATGCTGTCCTCACCGTGGCGGACATGCAGCGGCGAGACGTCGACTTTGAGCTCATCAAGGTGGAGGGCAAGGTTGGAGGGCGGCTGGAGGACACCAAGCTGATCAAGGGCGTGATCGTGGACAAGGACTTCAGCCACCCGCAGATGCCCAAGGTAAGCCCGGGCTGTCCCCGCAGCGGCTGCTCGGCGGCCGGAGCCCCGGCTCAGCTGTGGTTCCCCCTAGAAAGTGGAGAACGCCAAGATCGCCATCCTCACCTGCCCCTTCGAGCCGCCCAAGCCCAAGACCAAGCACAAGCTGGACGTGACATCCGTGGAGGACTACAAGGCCCTGCAGAAGTACGAGAAGGACAAGTTCCAGGAGATGATTCAGCAGGTGGGTGCCAGCGCAGGGCCGTGCAGAGGGCAGGACACGGGCTTCCTAGGTGCGGAGCGTCCCTCCTTGGCTTGAACTGCACTCGGACCATATGGGGTGCCAGGGATTGAACCCAGGGCCAAGTGTGTCCAAGACAAATGCACTACCCACTGTACTGTCTGATCTCTGGATTCCTAATCTTTTAAGCAGGTTGTTTGGTGTTGGGGGGGGGGGGTTACACCTGGCGATGCTCAGGAGTCACTTCTGGCTCTGCACTCAGGAATTACTCCTTGGGAACCATATGGGATGCTGGGAATCGAACCCGGGTCGGCCGTGTGCAAGGCAGACGCCCTCCCTGCTCCCTCCCTGCTGTGCTATCGCTCCAGCCCTCGGATTCCTAAGCTTTTAAGCAGGTTTTTTTGCAAGGGTCACTCCTGGCTCTGCATTCAGGAATTACTCCTGGTGGTGCTTGGGGGTTCCAATCTGGCTCTGCCCCATGGAAGGCAAACGTCCTCTCTGCTGTCGTATTACTTGGCTCTTTAGCCATCTTTAAAGTGAGGGCGTCTGTCCGCATAGCTGAAGATTTCAAGGCCTTGTGGTTGGGCTGGAGCAATAACACAGCGGTAGGGCGTTTTCCTTGCACGCAGCCAACCCAGGATCGATTCCCAGCATCCCATGTGGTCCCCTGAGTGCAGAGCCAGGAGTAATCCCTGAGCATCGCCGGGTGTGACCCAAAATCAAGGCCTTGTGGTGACCTGAAGCAAGTTTTTTTTTCTGTGTTGCTTGTTGGGGGTTTGAGGGTCCTCCTGAGCTCTGGGGACATACATGCTGGCCAGCAGAGGTCAGGGCGGCCCAGTCCTCAGCAGGCGTTGTAGCGTGGCCACCTCCCGCCATCAGCTCTGCATGCATCGCCCCGGACAGCCACACGCAGTGTGTGCTTCTCGTTAACGTGATGGTGGCATTCTGTCTTCCCAGATTAAAGACACGGGCGCCAACCTGGCCATCTGCCAGTGGGGCTTTGATGACGAAGCGAATCACTTGCTTCTGCAGAACGAGCTGCCCGCCGTCCGCTGGGTGGGAGGCCCCGAGATCGAGGTAGGCCATGTGTGCAGGTGCTGGGGTCCCGCTCGCCTTTGCGGACCACGTGCCGAGCCCAGGGAGGCCTCTACTGCGTAACGTGGGGGGGTGGGGGGGACAGGCTGCGGTATTCGGCTGAGTGATGGTGGGCCATGCATTTCGGGGGGGCAGCAGTGGCACTTGGAAACGCTCTCCCACATGTCCTCACCTGCTCGTGGCCACTAGGCAAAGGCAGGAAGATCCTGTGCCGGCTAGTCGCCCGCCAGACTTCTTGGTCACTGTGTGACTCAGTAGTATACCCTTGGGCCCGGGAAGGGCCAGGTTCAGTCTGCAGAGGGGGAAATGCGGGCGGAGTCTGGGCCAGACCTGCCCGCCCCCTGCTGAGATAGCAGCCTTGCCCCTGGCACCCGGCTCAGATGCTCCAGGCTCCAGGCGAGCGGGTGCAGACAGCCTGTACCCTGGCCTCCTGCCAGGCAGCTGAGCGGGTCTGATCCAGACATCCCGCCTGTCCTCCCTGCCCTCCCGCAGCTGATCGCCATCGCCACCGGGGGGCGCATCGTCCCTCGCTTCTCAGAGCTGACGCCGGAGAAGCTGGGCTTCGCGGGGCTGGTGAAGGAGATCTCTTTTGGGACCACCAAGGACAAGATGCTGGTCATCGAGCGCTGCAAGAACTCCAGGGCCGTGACCATATTCATCAGGGGCGGCAACAAGATGGTGAGGGCACGGCCGCCGTCCCTCCATCCCTCCCTGTCCCGGGCTGGTCCTCCTGGGCGGATGGTTGGTGTTTCCGCCCTGGACGTTTCTCAGCTTTGTTCTGTGGCTCTCCCTGGCGCCTTGCGCTGACAGAGGCACTGGATAAAAATAAGTGCTGGTCTCGTTCGCGCCAGCCGGGATGACCGTGGGTGCAGGGCTGGGTGGTGACCCTGTGTGCTGAGGCAGTGCCCTTTTCTCTCCTCTGCAGATCATCGAGGAGGCCAAGCGGTCCCTCCACGACGCGCTGTGCGTCATCCGGAACCTCATCCGCGACAACCGCGTGGTGTACGGCGGGGGCGCCGCCGAGATCTCCTGCGCCCTGGCGGTCAGCCAGGCGGCCGATAAGGTGGGTCAGGGGGCCGTGCCTCTCATCATGGGGGCTGCTGCTCAGCGCTGCCTGCAAGCCCCACCTCGCCCTGTCCCCACAGTGCCCCACGCTGGAGCAGTACGCCATGCGTGCCTTCGCCGACGCTCTGGAGGTTATCCCAATGGCTCTCTCGGAGAACAGTGGCATGAACCCCATCCAGACCATGACTGAGGTCCGCGCGCGGCAGGTGAAGGAGATGAACCCCGCCCTGGGCATCGACTGTCTGCACAAGGGCACCAACGGTGAGGTTCACAGGGCCCAGCGCAAGGAGAACGTAAACTCTACTTTGGTGCCGGGGTCCTCGGTTCTGGCATGTGGGGTCACCTTAGACCAGTGCTTCTCGGCCCGTGCCAGAAAGCCACTGAATTAGGCTTTAGCTTCCAGCATGGTAAGAGTGTGGGCGCATGCAGACAGCTGCTGGGTCTGAGCAGCCTGTTCCGTCTTCTCACTCGGTGCTGGTCAGAGCCGGGTCCTATGGGCACAGCACGTCATGGCGGGGTGGCGTGAACCCCATGCCCCGCAGCCTGCTGTGTGGGCCGGCCGCTGAACAGGCAGCGCAGCTTTGGCTGTTGAAGTACCGTGTGGGTCTGCCTGGAAGTGACGCCTCCCCCTTCCCGAGCGTGCCCGGGGTTTCACCCGCAGCCCTGGCGGCGGACACATCCTCTGTTTAAAGCACGGCACCTGATCGGCTCTGAGTCAGCATCGGCGGTTCTTTCTGACCCTCGCACACTTCGGGACGCGCAGGGTCCAGTGTGCTAGAAGCCCCAGCATCAGAGAGTGTGGCCGGCCTGTCCCCGTGCACCGAGCCTTGTCAGGCCTGCAAGCTGGGCTCAGGTTCCAGAACGCTCCCGCAAGTCGGCCCCCCATGCTCTCACCTACGCCTGCTCTCACGCAAAACCCACTTTGTCTTTTCCAGATATGAAGCAGCAGCATGTCATAGAAACCTTGATTGGCAAAAAGCAGCAGATCTCCCTCGCCACGCAGATGGTCCGGATGATCCTGAAGATCGACGACATCCGTAAGCCTGGCGAGTCTGAAGAGTGACGCAGGGTCTTGAGTCCGCGGTAGTTGTAGGGGCTGCCGCTGTGACTGAATAGAGGGGCGTGTCGTGGTGCGGCTGTCCTGGTGATCACGTCCCTGGCTGTCCCCTGGCTGTCTGCGGGGGGTCGTGCCTCCCACTTGCTATTGTATTTGTTACAGTCAAGGGCGCTCTAGAGGCCCTTGGTCTTCTCCTTGGGTTTAAATAAATAGGTAACAATTAAATGCTTCGTTGAAGGAGTGACTTCACTTTTTAAGTAGCTGTGGGAACCGTTACCTTTAGCGGAGTTTGTTCTGGAGATGTATTTGATCAGAGTCTGGGCTTGGTTCTACAGAAGGTGAGTTTAATAAGGGGGCCGGCAGATGGCTGTGCGGGGCACGCAGACGCGGCCCCTGAAACTGGCTCTAAACACTGCACCTTCACTTCATGTCTGCAGCACAGAAGGACGAGGCGCTTTCCATGCATCGACCCTCTGGGGAGGGGGCACTTCTTAACCAGGACCCCCAGATATCCCATAGGGGCCCCGGGTGGGGGCTGCACTAATGGGGAGGGGTCACGGTACAAGATTCGGGCCCCCAGGAGGTGTGCACTGTGAGCTGGGAGCCAAGGTGAGAGAGTCATGACCCCCCAGGGACACAGCCGGACTCAGGGCTGCAGTGCTGCCCGCAGACCGAGGGGGAAGCCAGGGGTGGGTGCCAGGGCCAGCTAGAGGCAGACGCGGGCAGAGCCTGAGCTCAAATCAGAGCCACACTTGAACACTGTCGGAACCACATTTAGGGCAGTGTTGGAGCCAGGCGGTGAGCAGGGTGCATTGGGAGGAGCAGCCAGCATCCCCCCCGCCCCAGGCCTGTGCCCAGCACTGGCCCTCGATGTCCCTTTGTCACACGGTTCTTCTGTTCTCTGACTGTGAGCTTGGGATCCATGTGCTCGGCATTGGACTACCCGGAATCAAGCCCAGGTCCTCGCATGCAGGGCAAGTGCCCTGCTGAGCTCGGCCTCGGCCTGTCCACTGAGGTGTGGGGCAGACCAGCGCCTGGCGGTCAGCACGGAGCGAGACCTGGCTGGTTGTGGGTCCTGGGGTTTCCTCAAACCTTTCATGTCAAGTCAACATGGGAAGGTTCATCTCAGGGCCAGCAGGGGGAGCGGCCTGGGTCGCAGACCCACCAAGTTCCTAGGGTCTGAGAACAGCCGTTATTTTCTTCTTTTCCTTTGGTTTATATTTCGTGCCCTGCAGTGCTCAGGGCTGAGTCCAGGCCCTGTAGAAGAATCACTGCTAGAAGGGCTGGAGGGGCCATATGGGGTGCCAGGGATAGAACCCGGGTTGGCTGCATGCAAGGCTAATAGAATCGTGCTGAACAATTGCTCTGGCCCTAAAGTTCTGGAACTTTGGGTCCCAGGAAGCCTGTTTGAGACTTGGGGTCAGACTGGCCCTCACTAGCCCTGATGTCCTTCCAGCCAGTCAGGTTGGGAATGACCCCGCCGCCCTGTTGCTCTCACCTTGCTCCTTCCCTTTTCAGAAGGGCCCTTGGCTCTGGGGCCAGCTCGGGCAGCGCTGCTCTGAGACTCCGAAGGTCCTTCTTGCCCGCCTCCTTCAGAGGGTTTCCCCATGCGGCCTCCAGACAGACCGGAAAAGGCCACTCACTGGCAAAAGACAGCACCCCCAGCACCTACACAAACTCGTGGGGACTGCCAAGCAGAGCCGCCACCGGGCTCAGGCTGAGGAAGGCCCGTCTGGAAGGAGAAAGCCCAGTCCTTTGAGAACAGGTGCAGGGCTGTGAGTGCGATCTGCCCGGGGTGCAGTGCGGTGTTGGAAGGCCGCCGCTCCCGCCAGATAGCACAGGGGGCTTTGCTCCGGCTCGGGGCTGATCGGGCTTGGCTGCACCGGGTGCTTGCATGGACACACTCAGCGTGGCAGGAAGGCCACGGGGATTCCACTGCCAGCCCTGAGAGTCCCCAGGCTCTTGGGCCCGAGTCCTAACACAGCCAGGAAAGCGCTTGCCTTGCAAGCTGCCGACCCGGGTTCAACCCTCAGCACCCCATATGGCCCTGTGAACCCCCAGGTGTGATTTTTGAGTGCAGAGCCTTGAGTCAGCCTTGAGCATCGCAGGCAGTGACCCAAACCAAACCAAGATGTTCTCTTACCTCAAGTCCCTGTGGGCCAGAGACCGTGCAGGAACTACACGCTTGCCTTGCATGCGGTCAGCCCCAGTTGGCTCCCTGGCACCCATCCACCCAACACCCCCTGCAAATATTTAATGACGCTCATGTGAAAAAAGCAAAGTATCGGGTGAAAGAGTGGGTTTCAGAATTTCTCGGTTTATCTTGTACAAAGTGAGAATTAAACCAAATGACAGTGTTTCAGGCCACACGTCTGGGCAGAGTCTGCACTCAGACGTACTTGCTGAGCCACTCGAGCAAGTTCCTCCTGGCCTCGTCGATGTAGGGCTTGTCCTCGGGCAAGCAGTCTTCTCTCTTCCTGTGCACGAACCCGTGAGTCTGCCCAGAAAACGTCTTGATCTGGTAATCCACTCTGCAGTGTTCTTTCAGTTTCTGGGTCAGCACCGAGACCTGAGAGGCAGCGGTGGGATGGCGCCAGTTACCCCAAGCCCCTCCACGCCCTCCAGCCGACCTGGGCACTGCACAGGTAGCGGCATCTCAAATTTAAGTGCCATGACATTCACAAACACTTCATTTCTGATTCTCATCGCTAACAATTCAGAGCAATACAAAAATGGTACATGAATTATCAGGAAAAAATTTTTGTTCTGTTTCTGAGCCAACCTAGCAGTGCTCAAAGCTCACTCCTGGCTCTGTGCTCAGGGGTCACTCCTGGTGGGGCTCAGAGGTCTGGGGCATCATGTAGTGACGTGGATCAGACCTGGGTCAGCGCCTGCCAACACCTTATCCACTGTACTATCCAGTTCACTAAAATGTTTTGTATACTATTATACAAATTATTGTTCAGTATAATCTTTTTTAGTTATTTGAGGAGGGCACCAGAGAGAGGGTACAGCGGGTCGGACGCTTGCCTGCCTATAGCTGTCCTGGGTTCAATCCTCAGCACCCCAAGCACCGGTCAGAATTTCTGACCACAGAACCAAGCGGAACCCCTGAGTTTTGTGGCCCGAAATAATGTGCTGCTGGGGGGCTTACACCCATCTGTGCTCAGACCCCAAGACCACTTCTCTGCTCAGCAGAACTTGGGGTGCCAGGAATCAACCCCAGAGCCCGTTCACGCCAGCCCAGTGTCAGTCCTTTTCACTGTGATGGAAGAATGCACTGATCTTTGAGAGAAATAGCGCCCTCCCAGGGAACTGGACTTCCACCCCTTGCCCTACACTGGGTTGCATCGCCCAGTCTTTGGGGGACAGGCCTCTGGTGATTCCTGGTCCCACGGGGACACAGGCAGGGTCTGCTTCTATGCCCAGTAGCCAGCCAAGCGGTTTGGGAGGTGACAGATCCACTCTCAACCCTCAGTAATGTGCCCTCGGAAACCGTCACCTTGTGGACCAGGGCTGTCTCCGCGGCAGAGCACCTAACTTGCAGGTGTGAGGCCCCGTGTTCTCTCCTGACCACAGAATAAGGGACTGGGGCCAGGCCTTGCGTGCACATCCCCAGGTTTGATCCCCAGCATCGCATGGTCCCCCAAGCCACACCCAAGCCCCGACAGCATCGAGTGTGGCCCCCAAACAAACACGGGGCCTTTGGGTCAGGGACGCCGTTCACTGGCGCAGCGCCGGATTCCCGCGAGTCAAACCACACAACAGCAGCAAAACTCGGCGCCGGGAACTTGGCGGTAAGGGAAGGGCCCTCTGGGCTCTCCCCCAAGACCAGGCGAGAGAAGAGCCGCTCACCTGCTCCAGCGGGATCACAGTATCATTCTCAGCAAACAGGAACAGCGTGGGGTTCTTCAGGGCGTACACGTCCCCTGGCTCCCTGATGATTCCTATGAGGAGGGGCGGATGCTGGGGGCCGCCACACAGCGCACAGGCCGTGGGTCGGCCAGACCCCGTACCCGGGGGCTCAGGTTTCCGTTGGTTGATTCGGGTCAACCCTGACGGTTCCTGGGCTGTTCCTGACTCTGCTCAGGGACCACTCCTGGTGGTGCGGGGATTGCTCGCCAGCACCAGTGCCTTCACTCCTGCACTCTCTCTCCAGCCCCATTTTCCCTGCAGCTGTTCGAGACAGCCGGCCGGTTTCCTGTTCTGGCAGCTCCTGAGCCCCTTCACTGGGCGCCTGCACCTGGAACGATGGTATCAGACGCACCGCCTGCACGGCCCGTAAATGGGAGCATGATAAAAATGTTCCCGCTTGGACTGTTCTAGAACCTTCTGTTCTACACCAGCGCCTTAGCCTCTGACTTGAGGTGCTGGCAGGGCAGCAAGAAACCTAAGTTTTCGTGGGTTTTTTTTTTCTTTTTGCTTTTTGGGTCACACCCGGCGATGCTCAGGGGTTCCTCCTGGCTCTGCACTCAGGAATTACTCCTGGCGGTGCTCGGGTGACCCTATGGGATGCCGGGGATTGAACCCCGGTTGGGCCATGTGCAAGGCAAACGCCCTCTCCGCTGTGCAATCGCTCCTGTCCCAGGAAACCGAATTTTCAGCGTCTACTTGGGAATCTTAGAGATCCTTGTGCCTGACACCCGCTCTCCTGCCTGGGGCATTCAGATGATGAGGGCCGTGTCCACACAGCAGGAAAACACACAAGCTCGGCCACACGTGGGGATCGGAAGGTAAATGCCTTGTGAAAGACACGGTCATCTGGCTGCTTTGGGGGGCAGGGACTACAGAAGGGGTTAGCCCCACGGGACCTTGGCCCCTGTCCCCTGCCTTCAGCCGCTCGCCCCAGCCAGCCCGGCCACCTGTCAGAGAAGCCTGTATTCCTGAGCTACCTCCGGGGGCCTGCAGGGCGCAGTGGGACTGGGCAAACCCTGAACACACACACCAGGGGTTTCAGGCTCTGGTGCAGGCGGGGACAAAACCAGTGAGTAGCCAAGGCAAAGGGGCAGTGGGCGAGGCTGAAGACTGAAGGGTGCCCTGATCTCTACATGGAGGTGCTCTCACCAGGTCGCCCCACGGGCCAGGGCAGAACCAGGCTGACTCACAGCAGAGCCTCAAGAGTCCAGCTGGGAGCCAGGAGGGCCGGAGGGCTGGAGTTCTGTGCCAACCCAGCACCCCTCAAGGAGATCAAGGTGCAGAGCCCAGCCACCCCCAGGGGGCGCTAGGGAGCCATCGCCCGGGACGTGGCTCACAAAGGCTGTATTGTGGGTGCGGGGGTCATGTGAGTTCATTTCCTTTAAGCAAGCAAAACATACAAAGGTCTGCCGTGGTTTTGTAATCGCTGAAAGTGAGAATTCCAGCGAGGACCCACCACGCCCGGTGGGGATCACTAGCGTAGCTTTATGAAATACTAAAGAAGTCAAAGGTCCTGGCGTTTTCTCTTTTTTAAGCCCATTAATGATCCGGGTGCTGAACCCTGACAGCTGTTCCGACAGCAGCCCTGAAGGTGCCACACCACCTTCCCTTCCCTTCCCCGGAGATGTTTCTGTCGCTGTGTCCACGTGAACCGGCATTCATTCCTGTTCTGGCCCACAGCTGTGTTCCCACTTGTGTATGCATGCATGCACACGCGCACACAGTTGAAACTAATCTGCATGTTGAAAACGTTTTCACAAGGCTGAAGCCATCGCACAGCGGGTAGGGTGTGTTTCGCAGAGGCCAACCTGAGCTGGACCCCCAGCCCTTCAAAGAGCTCCCCAAGCACTGCCAGGAGTAACCCCTGAGCATCACCGGGTGTGGCCCCCAAACAAAACTGTAAAACAAAAAGGAGAAAATACTTTCATAGCTTCGCTGGGATGCCTCTCAGTACTAGCCACCAACACAGAAAACCGTCCTTGGGACCGGAGCGACAGGAGGTAGGGCGTTTGCCTTGCACGAGGCCGACCTGGGTTCAATTCCCAGCATCCTATATGGTCCCCCAAGCACCGCCAGAAGTAATTCCTGAGTGCAGATCCAGGAGTAACCCCTGAGCATCGCTGAGTGTGACCCAAAAAGGAAAAAAAGGACTGCCGTTCCTGGAGCGGGAGCCATAGCACAGCGGGTAGATCATTGGCCTTGCACGCAGCCAACCGGGTTCAATCCTCAGCATCCCATATGGTCCCCCGAGCACCACCAGGAGTGTTTCCTGCAAGCAGAGCCAGGAGTAACCCCTGAGCATCGCTGGGTGTGATCCAAAAAGGGAAAAAAAAAATTTTTCTGGGGCAGAGCATCAGAGCATGCGAGAGTCCCTGGCTTCAGTTCCCTGCACCAGAAAGTGAAAAGAGGAGAAAAAGTTCTGCCATCCTGCTGACCGTGGCGGTGGCAAAGGGAGGGACGCTGGGGCACCCGACCGGCTTCTGATGTTGTCCCCCGTGGGAGCTGGCACGGGGTGACTGACCTGCTCTGCACGCAGCCTGCTGACCCAGTTCCATCCCTGGCACCACCAGGAGGGGCCCCCTGGGCCCAGAACCACGAGGAGCCCAGTTGGGGCGCGTCCAGACCCCAACCCAGCAGCCAAGCCCCCGGCCTCACCCCCCACCTGCAGCTCAGCGCCCACCTCCCTGGGAAGGGCTTGGGCTGTGCGCAGGGGCCTGAGCTGGGCACTGCCCCTGCCCTGCATGCCGGGACGTGGGGCCCCGCTTACCGTAGATGGACACCCCGGCCCGGAAATCGGGGTAGGTGGTCATGACGTGGTGCACAGCCACGCCGCCCCAGCAGAAGCCCACCACGCCAATGGCGCGCGCGCCGCACTGCTGCCTCAGGAACTGCAGGACGGCATCCACCTCTCTGCAACACGGGGCAGGGCGGGGCTGGCCGGGGGCGGGGTCCAGCCGGTCTCCCCGCCCCGCCTCCAGCCCTGCCTCCCCTCCAGCCCCCACCTCCCTCTTTCCACCCCCCACCCCACCCCCCATCACTTCCCTTTGGATTTGGTTCCGTTGGGGCTAGAGGGGTGCCCACACCGTGCAGGGCTGTGGGTCTGATTCTGGCTCCGGGCAGGGGAGGGGGTCCTCCCCTTTGTGCATGGATAGGAGGACCCCTCCTGACACCCCTTGCCTGGGGCTTGGCCTGCGCTCAGCCCCTGGCGTCCTCCCCAGCCCCACATGCACTTATTCTGAAGACCAAAACTAGGCTCCCAGGTGCCAGAACGATAATACAGCCGGGAGGGCGTTTTTGCCTTGCATGCAGTCAACCCGGGTTTGATCCCCGGCATTCTATAGGGTCTCCCGAGCACCTCCAGGAGGAAGTCCTGAGTGCCCAGCCAGGAGGAACCCCTGAGCATCTCCGGGTGTGACCCAAAAAGTCAAAAACACAAAACAAAACAAAAAAGCCCTAGGCCCACCACCCATGGCCACAGAGCACAGAGGGCCATGGCTGGGAGTGCCCTGGGCACTTCCATCCGTACCCATGATGCCCAGGCCCAAGGGGGGCCTTTCACTTCACAGAGCTGGGACTTGCCCCCAGCACCAAAGTGTGTGGCCCCACCCAGAGCCATTCGCGAGGCCCATCGGACTGGGGGTATGTCTGAACTGTGGAGCTTGCCGGCAGTGGCCAGAATGCACCAGGGTCTGTGCTCCAGCCTGGCCAGCCCCATGCCCGGCGAAACCGGCCCTCGCTCCTTCCAGGCACTGTCCTTGCCTCAGCACAGGTGTCAGGAGGGCATCTCCGGCCAGAAGCCTCAGGGTCTACCCCACCCACTCCTGTTGCCTGTCCCCCGGGGCGAAGCACGAGGCCCGTGGGGGGAGGGTGAGAATGTGAGGGATCTCTGCGGCCCCCAGGACCAGGGGTGCCCCATGGCCTCCCCCTCTGAGAACTCACTTATTGATCTTCCTGGCATTTTTGGTTTTCAGCCATTCCGGGAAGGTGGACCAGTCCGAGGAGGGGTCCCAGGGCTCCTGCCCCACGAAGAAGTCTGGGAGGATGGTTCTGGGAACGAGAGCAGACAGGAAGTGCAACTGCAGTGTCTGGAGCACTTCGCACTGCCTGCCCTTCTGGCCAGGGAGGCCGAGAGCTCCTGGGCTCAAGGAAGTTCATGCCAAGTCCAGCTCCACCCAGAGCTCCCTGTGGGCCCCAAGCATCATGGGTACAGATGCAGATAACCAAGCACCCCTGGCTGTGGCCTCGAGTCCCTCCTCCCTGGGTGACACCCCCGCACCCCCCACCCCCCGCTTCATGCTGTATGCCCAGCACAGCTCGCTGAGTGATGCTTGGGAGGTCAGAAATACACTCCTTCAGGGCCGGAGCAATAGCACAGTGGGTAGGGCGTTGCCTTGTACGCGGCCCGCTAGGTTCGATTCCCAGCATCTCATATGGTTCTCCAAGAACCACCAGGAGTAATTCCTGAGTGCATGAGCCAGGAGTAACTCCTGTGCATCTCTGGGTGTGACCCAAAAAGCAAAATATATATATAAATAAATATATATAAATATAAATATATATATCCTCTTTCATGTTCAAAGAGAAAGAAGGGGCCAGAGCGATAGTACAATGGGGAGGGTGTTTGCCTTGCATGTGGCTGACCCGGGTTCAATCCCTGGCATCCTGTCTGGTCCTCCAGACCCCACCGAGAATGATTCCTTAGTGCAGACTCAGCAGTCAGCCCTGAGCACTGCCAGGTGTGGCCCCCAAACAAAAAGATAAGTCGATTTTTAAACAGTAAAATAAAAACAGAAAGAAGGAGGCACCAGAGTCCAGCATCAGAGCACATGCTCCGTCCCCGAGAGGCCAGGTTTGATCTGGGCCCCAGCGGTCATCCCTGAGCACAGAGCCAGGAGCAATTGCTGAGCACTGTCAGGGTGGCCCAAAAACCAAAAACAAATAAATGTTAAAAGAAAACATCCGCACTCGCCTGCTGCAGCCCTTCAGGGGGTTGGGGATGTGGGTCATGTGAGTCAGAAGCTAGTTTAGGCGGGGGTGGAGCAATCGTACTGTGGGCACGCGGCTCAGCCCGATTCCGTCCCTGACATCCCTTACGGTCCCCAGAACCCACGAGGAATAGTTTCCTAAGCACAGAGCCAGAAGCACTCCATCGCACCAACAACGAACACAGTTTACTTTCCCCCAGAAGGAACAAGCCAGGAGGAAGGCAAGGGGGACGCTGAGCGTGTGGGGGGCGGGCGCAGACTCACGTGTATCCGTTCCTGGCGATCATGTCGGCCATGTATCTGGTGTTGGGCAGCTGCCAGCCGAAGATATCCTGAATGACCAGCACGGCCTTGCCGGTGTCCACGGGCGCCCGGGTGACGTACGCCCTGATGTGCCCCACGGTCACCTCCTTTCCCATGCCGCCATACTCCATCCGGTGGCCGATGTCACACGGGCAGGGCTGCGCTTCGTTGGCCATGGCAGAGGCTGGCGCAGGACTACAGAGAGGGACACGGACATCAGAGGCGTCAGGGAGGGGCACCAGGCGACAGAAAACGCGGACCTTCTCCCACACCGTACTCTGAAAGGATGCAAGGGGAGCAGCAAGCACGGGGGCGTCTCCCAGGGACACAGCAGGTGGGAAATCTGTTCTGCCAACAAACGGACATGAAGATGGTAGGGCCCAGGGTGGCAGATGGGGCCCAGAGGGAGGGGGGTGTGCCTGCACGGGAAAGGCCTCGGATTTGACCCCAGCATAGCACAGCCGCCGAGCACTGCTTGGTGTAGCCCTGGTGTAGCACCACTGGGTAGACACCACACACACACACACACGTATACACACACGCGCGCACACACACGCATGCATGTATGCGCACAGACATGTACACACACACACGCACACACATACACATACACACATGCACACACACATACACACGCATGCACACACATGCACAGACACGTATACACACTCACACGCACACACATACACACACGCATGCATACACATGCATGCATGCGCACACTCATACACACATATGCACACACATACACAACATACATGCATGCACACACACATACACACGTGCACACACACATGCACGCATGCACACACACTCACACATACACACACGGCAGAGCTCATGGGAAAAATCCTCTGGCCAGATCAGAAATTGCCAGAAGGAAAGGAGGCCAGGCTAGGTCCCGAGAGCACTGGCAAAGCAGGCGGAGCCGGGCCGGGCCCAAGAACAAGCCCACGTGCAGCCCGGGGATCGGGGTCTGCCCATTCAGGCCTCGGAACCCCCAAAAACAGGAGCGGTCGCTGAGGTGCATCCTCGGGGCTCAGTTGGGGAGAAGGAAAACAAAAGCGACCAATAACCAGGGGAGACAGAAAGGGCTCTTTTGGGCAGTGAGGAAGGACGGGGCGGAAGCTGGGCAGGGACAGGAGAGCCCTTCTCTCCACACGCCCCCATCCACTCGGGAGAGAAATCCAGGCCAGGACCGCAGTCCCAATAACCCAGACAGACCTCAATGCTGAGGCTGGCGGGTCGGGGGAGAAGAGGCCCAAAGGGCTTCAGAGAAGCAGAAGGAAAGAACGAGAACACTGACACCTATGAAGGATACAAGAAACCAAAGGGCCAGAGAGTAGGGTGGGGAGGGCAGTGGGGAGGGCACTTGCCCTGCACACAGACCCCACCTGGGTTTGTTTCCTGATGTCCCACATGGTCCCCCAGCCCCGCCAGGAGTGCTCCCTGAGCACAGAGTTAGAAGCAATCCCTGAACACTGGCGGGTGAACCCCCAACTCCAAATCACAATAACAACGCGTACAAGTAAGAATCACAATGTCGGTATGTCGCCTGTGAGCGCCGGAGCCCCAAGGGCATCACGGCTGTGGAGGCAGGAGGCTGGGGGTGATCCCCAGCACCACATGAATCCCCGACCACCATCAAGCACCCCTGAGCACTATGCCAGGAGCAGGCCCAGGGCACTCCTGGGTGTGGCTTCCAAACGAAAGAAGAAAAGAGAAAACAACAGAATCAGTACGGAGGAGTTTCTACTAACAAAGTCAGAAACAAATCCCCAAGTTAAAACCTGCAGGATGCAAGGACGGGGGACGCTGCCCAAGTCTCCTCGCTTCAAAAGTGGCCGTAAGAACAAAGAGAAGGCAGATGAAAGGAACAGAGCAAGAGCCAAGTGAATCTCAACCACGTCCTGGCTGAAGATCAGGGCGAGGTACGGGGTGCCCGGGGAGCACTGAGTGGGCGGAAGCTGAGCCGGCGAGCCATGTCCTTTGAATGAACAGAGAGCGTCTGTCTGCCTGCGTCACTGCGGCTGTTGTCGCCGTCACTGTCTTACCCATGGTGGTGATGTCACAGACGCTTATTGGCTGTGTGCTGGCTGGGCCACGCACTGTGGCCCAGGGACCACGACAGCAGTGTCAGGGACCACTTTGTGGTGTCACGCATGACACACAGCGCTCAGCCCCTGAGACCACACCCCTTCTTTTTCTCACACATATGAACACAGACGGCAGCAGCGAGACACACCTATGAGACAGAGAACACCGACTTCCAGAGCTGCTGAGTCAGGGTGAATAGTGCCGACTGCCTCTCACTGTTTGTTTTGGTTTGGGGCCACACACGGTGATCCTGGGGGCTGCTCTCAGCTCAGGGCTTGGAAGTTGCTCCCAGCTCAGTGCTCGGAAGTCGCATCCAGCTGTGCTTGAAGAGCTGTGTGGCGCCTGGGCTCGAACCCACGGCGGCAGCATGTTCTCAGCCCTCTGCGCCACACCGTGCCGGCCTGCTCTCCTGCCTGAAGGGCTAGCAGCCCCGTGTGCTGGGAGACGAGGCAGAGGAGGCATCGTGCAGGCATCGGCTTTTCCTTGAGATGTGGAAGTCGCCGGAGGCGCCATGGAGGGCTGTCCCCCAACGGGACTTGGCCAGACATGGCACCGAGGGCGGAAGCTCAGGCTTTGCCAGCAGAAGCTCTGGGCTCCCTCCCCGGCCCTCTGGTCCTGAGCACCCTGGGGAGAGACTGAGCAGGATTCCAGGAGCAGCACCGAGTGGGCCCACAACTAAGGGGGAAAAGAGGGGGAAAAGGAGGAAGAAAAAGGAAGGAGGAGGAGGAGGATAAGGAGGATAAGATAAAGGAGAAGCAGGAGGAGGAAAAGGAGAAGGGCAAGAGGAGGAAGAGGGAAAGAAAAAGGAGAAGGGGAGGAGAAAGAGGAGGAGGGGGCAGGCCATCAGGTGGGCAGGGAAGAGTCTGGGGTGACCATAGGAGGTGAGTGACGGCAACGAGGCTAAGAAGCGGGGGACCGTCAGGCGGCAGTGCCCGGCAGCTCCGGGGGACAGGACGCTCACTGTGGAAGATTCGAGAGGGTGTGGGCAGACAGGACAGACCCCGCCTTGGGCACCTTCCTCCTGCTAGTGCTGGTCCTGCCCACTCCGGCGGGTGGGCATGTGTGCAGGGAGGACCACATCGCTGCCACCTGGGACCCCCATGGTCACCGAGCCCCATCTCTGCAGCTGTGCATGGTGACATCACGGTGGTGGCTTCAGAAGGGGCCCAGGGCTTCCATGGCAGCCCCCCAGGGTTCCTGAGAGGAAGGTCCACTCAGGGGGAACCTTTCAGAGAAAACCAGTCGGGGCATTTGGCTTGGACACAGGCTCAATGTCGATGGGCAAACAAGGCATGCAGAGTGGGAAACCCACCCAGCTGCGGAAGGAACTAGAGGAGCACTGGCCTGTGAGCCCAGGAGGAGGGCAGGGACTTCTTCACTCAGGTCCAAAGGAGCACAGGAGGTGGGGGGTTTCAGGGGGAGGGCAGGTAGAAGGTGGCACTTTGGGAGTGGATTGCTGCTTTTGTTTGTCTGGTTTCTCTTTGGGGGCCATGCCTGATTGTGCTCAGGACTTACTCTTGGCTCTGTGCTCAGGGAGGACTCCCAGTAGAGCTTGTGGGGGGGAAGGGGTGGACAGACGGGGTGTCGAGGATGGAAGCCCAGCGCCCTCCCACTGTACTGTGGCCCCCACCCCAGCTCTCCCGGTTTCTAGGGCAAAGGCCTGCCTGTGGCATTCCCAGCGGACTCTGGACTCCTGAATCAGGCAGGAGCCATTTCCCTGGGGTAAGCCCGGAGTCGCGGGCATGCCGCTCAAGAGTGCTGAGAAACAAACACATCCCTGGGTCCCACGAAGACGCAGAGGCACAGGACACGCTTCAGATGCAGTGTCTGGGGTCCACGCCCTGCTCCCAAGCAGGTTCCCAAGCAGGAACCTGGAGGGAGCCCCGGGCACCACCTGGCATGCCCCAAACCACTCCCCCAGAAAAAGAAAGAAAAAATTCTATCCCTAAGCAAACATTGTAGCAAGCCCAGAAAACATTGTAGCAAGCCCAGAAAACATTGTAGCAAGCCCAGAATATGGTCCAAGAGGTAAAACAGGGCATGGGGGACCCTGGGCTGCTCCTGCCCCAACACAGGAGGGTGGAATCAGTGACTGATGGGCTAGGGCTTCAGGCGGGAGCTTTTCAATCCTAAAACAACACCACAACGAAGGCACGCTGCACCCGTAAGCCCCCGGTGGGAAAGAGGGCAGGCCGGAGTTGTAAAACATGCCACCGCCAGACCACGGCCACGGCAGCAAACAAACAGGAAATTTCTTTCTGAAGAAGTACAAAGAACAAAACATTCGTGCAACGTGTCAAAAAAAATCTGGGTCAAGTAGATAGCAGTGGCTGTCAAAGGACTTCCTGTCCTTTCAGAATATTCTAGATATGCAGAATTAGAACTAAAATGTTTGTTTTTGTTTGGGGGTCACCCACGATGGTGCTCAGGGGCAACTTCTGGCTCTGTGCTCAGAGATGGCAGAGGTTGGGGGGCCATCTGGGGTGTTGGGGAGCCAACCTGGGTCTGCTGCGTGCATGGCGAGACGCCTTACCTGCTGCACTGTTTCCAAGTCCCCTAAAATAACTAACTTTTAAGGACACCGTAGAGCCAGCCAGCTGGAGATCAGGTTTGCCTGGTGGGGGTTGCTTGCCAAGAACCCACTCTAGGGTCCAGGTTAGAACAGTCAGAACCAGGCGATGGTCCAGGGACGTGGAGTGGAGGGGGATGGCGCTTGCCTTGCATATGGCTGACCAGGGTTGATCCCCTGAACCCCCCAGGAATGATCCCTGAGCTCGAAGGGGTGTAACACAACCCTTCCTCCTTCATCTCCCAAAAGAGAGCAGGGGTCCACGCCCGGCTCAGTCACATTTCTGTCCCACCAAACACCCTATCTCGGAAGCACCTGGGCATCTCTTGAACAAAGAAAGAAGAAAGTTATCACATATTGGCATTTGGCTTGGGAGGAATCACTTCGTATCTCTGAACTCGACCTTCCCCAGTTTAAGAGGCCGATTCTTCCCCAACTCAAGCCGGGGGGAAATGGGGAAATGTATCCCCAATTGCCTTCACTCTGCTTGCAGCCCTCATCCTTTAGATAACATGAGAGTCAGACTTTCTCAAGAGAGAAAATGGACCAAAGAGACCAACAGAAAGAAAACGGGGCCTGAGAGAGACAGTACGGGGGTCAGGGGCCCGCCTCGCACCTGGCAGGTCCGGGGCCTCTCCCCTGTACCACCTGCTCCCCAAGTCTCCAGGGGTGAGCCCTGGAAGCTGGGGGCGTGGGTCCCCCCCTCCACAACCTCAGGGCAAAGCACCACCACAGGGAGGACCCCCCAAAATAGAAAAGAATAAAATAGATTTTGACTCATGAAGAGGATTGGCACAGATGTGAGTGCTGCAAGCAGGAAGTCTGGGAAGAAATTACTAGAAGCATTTCAGAGACTCAGACCTGGAGGCGGTGAGCAGGTGACACCAGGACTGGGGACAGCCCCCCCACCCCCAAGCGGGGAAAGTGCAGAAAGGAGGCAGCCCGGAGGGCATGGGGGGAGCTTCCCGCTCAGCAAAAACCATCCCAGGGATCTGCCAGAAACTGACCTTCACTGGGGGGGCCCTCCTCTTATCCCTGGGTGGTTCTAGAACCGTCTGGCTGCCAAGCAGCGCCCTCTCGACAGTTGCTGCCCTTTGCAGAGGGCGCGGCCTGCAGAGTAAACCCCGGGAAGGCTGGGCTGAGCACACACTGGCCTGCAAACATGCCCATCACGTGGCCGCGCCTGGCCACTGCGGGCCCGGCGCTGGGGGCTGGCTAGTGTTTCCCCTGATACCCAGCAGGCTCGCCCTGTCCACCTTATTTTACATGGGCGTTGAAAACAACAGGTGGCCTTCCACGGGAGCGAGTGGGGGTGGCGGGTCCTCGGCATCCCTGCTGGATGGATACGCACGGGGCGCGCTCCTCCCGCGCACCTCCTGCGCCCCGCGCCCCTCCGCGTTCCGGTGCCGCGCGGGGAGCCGGGCTGGGGAGCCGGGGGCGTCTCTCGGGGAGCACCGTGCACACGCTGCAGGCTGCAGGGGGGACGCACGTGCCCCGGGCACCCGGCCAGACCCCGCGCACGCAGCCCCGCGCCCCTACCTGTCCCGCCGCGCGCAGCCCCGCGTCCCTACCTGTCCCGCCTAGCGTGCAGCTCCGCGGGGAGTGACCAAGGGCGGGCCGGTGGCCGGCCCGGAGTCCCCGCGCTGGGCCTGGAGGGAGGGAGCGGGCGAGAGGAGGAGGAGGCGGCGGCGGGCAAAGGGAGGAGGGAGGAGGGCGAAGGGCGGAGGGCGGGTGAGCCCGCCCGGGCCTTGGCAGGCGCCTGCGGTCAGGTGCCGCCGGCCCTGGGTCCCGAGCGCGTGTCCCGCATGCGGATCTCAGCTCGGAGCGCCAGCCCCGTGCACCGGGCACCCCCGGGCACCCCCGGACAGCCCAGAGGCATCGCCAGCGCTGGGCCTCAATGGTTTTCCTTGATTTCCTTGCTTAACTTCCTTACTTTCCTCTCCCTTTCTCTCCTTTTTGCCTTCCCTCCTTCCCTGTTTCTGTCTTTCCTTCTTTTTATTTATTTTTTATTTCTTGCTTTTTGGGTCACACCCCGCGATGCATAGGGGTTACTCCTGGCTCTGCACTCAGGAATTACTCCTGGCGGTGCTCGGAGCACCATATGGGATGCTGGGAATTGAGCTCGGGTGTGCCCGGTGCAAGGCAAACGCCCTTCTCGCTGTACTATCGCTCCTGCCCCTGTCTTTCCAGCTTTTCCCTCCCTTTCCTTTCCATGCCTCGCAGTACCCAGGGAGCAGAGCATGGCCCTGGTAGGGCTCCTACCCAGCTTCCCCTTGCCCTCCCCTAAACGCATCACAAACCCAGGTCCCCCAAACTCGCAACCTCCTGTAAATAAAAACTGGGCTATTTCATTTCACCCACTACCTTATCTTTTGCTGCAGGGATGGAACCCAAGACCTCAGACCTGTGAAGCGAAGCGCGTGCTCTCCCTCTAAGTCTCATCTTCACCAGAGCCTGACTATCTTTAAAAGTCAATAATTCGGAGAGCCCGGCAAGCTACCGAGAGTATCTCGCCCTCACGGCAGAGCCTGGCAAGCTCCCGTGACGTATTGGATATGCCAGACACAGTAACAACAAAGTCTCCAATGGAGACGTTACTGGGCCCGCTCAAGCAAATCGACGATCAACGGGAGGGCCTTTACCTTTACCTTTTAATTAGGAGACCGGGAATGTGACTCAGAAGCAAAGCACATGCGCACCTAAGACCCACATGTGTGGGTCTTAGATTCAATGCCTGGCACTGCAAAATACGTGAGTACATGTCTATCACTGTTTCCCACTCCCCTTCCATATTTTGCCCACTCGTCAGACTAAGGTTGTTTCAGCCAGCTCAGCAGGCACAAATGTGATTGGAAAATAAGGGAAGGTCTGGGGAGAGCTCAGGCTGAGGCACCTGGCCAGCAGGTGGTCCCTGTAACCAGAGCCAGATGTGGCCCACCACTTAAAAAAAATGGCAATGGGGGGAGGGGACGGGGAATTAGAAGCATCCTGGAGCCACAGATTTGGGGTTGGTTATACCCCGTGACACTTGGGCCTTCCTCCTGGCTCTGTGCCCAGGGATCATTCTGGCAGTGCTCAGAGGATCATTTCCGGTGCTGGGGAATGACCCTGAGTTGCAGGAGATTGCAAGGCAGATTTTTTTTTTTTGCTTTTTGGGTCACACCCGGCGATGCTCAGGAGTTACTCCTGGCTCATGCACTCAGGAATCGCTCCTGGCGGTGCTCGGGGGACCATATGGGATGCTGGGAATCGAACCTGTATCGGCCTTGTTGGCTGCGTGCAAGGCAAACGCCCTACCCGCTGTGCTATCGCTCCAGCCCCGCAAGGCAGATTTTAAACAACAAAGCAGTAGTGGCGTGACCTGATCATAGGAACTTATTTATGTAGATTCTTCTAGTTGAAACATGTGTGAATCCAGGGCCAGCACCACAGGACAGTGGGGAGGGCATTTGCCTCGCTCAGGGCCAGCTCCAGTTCATCCCTCGCATTCGATGATCCCCAACCACACCAGGAGTAATGCCTGGGGTCACCAGGTCTGACTCAAAAACAAAACAAAAAGAGAAAATTCAGACTTCAGGTGGGAAATGATCTTTTCCTTCAAAGAGGTTTTCTCTTAAAATAGGAGGCAAAGCAATCCTATAGACACAGGTGTGGGGGGCAGTTATTATCACAAACTCATCTGCTCAGGAGCAATTTCAGAGGAATATAAAATCATGATACTCACACAGATTAAAATGATGTGTGGACCAAGATATTTTGCAAACCATTAATTAATGAAGAAAGCAGGCAGATCTTAAAAGCCAACTCAAAAGAAAATGCAAAAAAGGAAAAGATTAGGGCCAGAAAGATAGTTCAATGGACAAGAACATGCTTGCCTGAAGTAGAAAAGATTCAATCCCAGGTGCCATATGGTTTCGGGAGCACTGCTGGGAGGAATCCCTGCCCAGAACTTGGGGTGGCCAAAGGCCCATTCCTCAGAAAAAGCAAGTATTAAGGGGTCAGAGCAATAGAACAGTGGGCAGGGCATGGGCCTTGCATGTGGTCAGTGCAGGTTCAATCCTCAGAACCCAGTATGGTCCCTCAGCTCTGCAAAGAGTACTCCCTGAGCACAGAACCAGGAGTAAGCCCTCAGCACCAGAGGGTGTGGAAAGAAAGAAAGAAAGAAAGAAAGAAAGAAAGTGAAAGAGAGAGAAGGAAGGAAGATAAAGAGAAAGAAAGAAAGAAAGAAGAAAGGAAAAAAGAGAGAAAGAAAGAAAGGAAGGAAGGAAAGAAGAAGAAAGAAAGAAAGAAAGAAAGAAAGAAGGAAGAAAGGAAAAAAGAGAGAGAAAGATAAAGGAAGGAAAGAAGAAAGAAAGAAAGAAGAAAGGAAAAAAGAGAGAGAAAGAAAAAGAAAGGAAGGAAGGAAAGAAGAAAGAAAGAAAGAAGGAAAAAAGAGAAAGAAAAAGAAAGGAAGGAAAGAAGAAAGAAAGAAAGAAAGAAAGAAGAAAGGAAAAAAGAGAGAGAAAGAAAAAGAAAGGAAGGAAGGAAAGAAGAAAGAAAGAAAGAAAGAAAGAAAGAAAGAAAGAAAGAAGGAAAAAAGAGAAAGAAAAAGAAAGGAAGGAAAGAAGAAAGAAAGAAAGAAAGAAAGAAAGAAAGAAAGAAAGAAAGAAGAAAGGAAAAAAGAGAGAGAAAGAAAAAGAAAGGAAGGAAGGAAAGAAGAAAGAAAGAAAGAAAGAAAGAAAGAAGGAAAAGAGAGAAAGAAAAAGAAAGGAAGGAAAGAAGAAAGAAAGAAAGAAAGAAAGAAGAGAAAGAAAAGAAATGAAGGAAAGAAGAAAGAAAGAAAGAAGGAAAAAAGAGAAAGAAAAAGAAAGGAAGGAAAGAAGAAAGAAAGAAAGAAAGAAAGAAAGAAAGAAAGAAAGAAAGAAGAAAGGAAAAAAGAGAGAGAAAGAAAAAGAAAGGAAGGAAGGAAAGAAGAAAGAAAGAAAGAAAGAAAGAAAGAAAGAAAGAGAGAGAGAGAAAGAGAGGAAGGAATAAAGAAAGAGGGGAAAATCAAGGGATGGAGAGGGAAAAAAGAAAGAGGGAGGGAGGGAGAAAAAAGAAAGAGAAGAGAGAAATAGGAAGGAAGGGAAGAAGAAGGAGGGAAGGAAGGAAGGAGCCGGAGAGAGAAAACAGTGAGTAAGCACTTGCTTGCTTGCGGCTGAACAGATCCTGGCATCCCTGAGCACCACGAAAATGATTTCTGAGCACAGAGCCAAGAGTAACCCCTGAGCAGCATACAGTGGAGCCCCAAAACAAAGACAAAACAAGAGAGAGAAATAAAGAGGGGGAGAGAGAGAGAGAGAGAGAGAGAAAGAGAGAGAGAGAGAGAGGAGAGAGAGAGTAAAAGGGAAATGAACGGGAGGCAGGCTGGCGTTTTCCTCCAGAGTGGGCAGGGAGATGAACTAAGCCTGTCTCAAGCAGGACAGAACTTGCTGCGCGTCATTCACCTACAACTTACCAAATCATAAACAGTTCCAGGCATTGGAAGACAAAACTCAGATAACTTGAGGGTGTCCCCTCGCGAACCATCCCTTTCCATCAAAACACAAATGTGCAGTCGTCTGTTTTAAGCCTTTCCAGCATCTTGGAAGAACCATTTGCGTGGAAGATTGCATCTGAGTAACAACACAACGTTTTCTTCTCTTGGCTAAATTTAGATCCCCCAGCACCGTTACCAACAGATTTAGTAACACTATTATTAACACGCAGAGTTTCACATTTGCAGAACTCCGTGCCTGGGGACGATCTGCCCTCCCCCATATTAAACTTAAGACCTCACTTCACGTGGCACAGTGCTTCCTTAGGAACTGACTCTAAGGCACAGACGTGCTGCATAGGGAAATGAACTCCGGAAATAACATCCTCCTGTGGCTTCACAGGGGTTTTCTTTAGTTATCAATATAATAAGGAACCAACAGTATTTGAGAACTTTCTGCTTGTTGGTAGTTCCACCTGACTGATCTCAATGGACAAAGTTGATTGAAATCTCTGCTATGGATTTCAATGTTCAACAATAGCTGTATAGTATGAAATGCCACTGTGTGTGTGTGTGTGTGTGTGTGTGTGTGTTTGTGTGTGTGTGTGTGTTTAAGAGAGACAGACAGAAACAGACTGAGAGAGGGAAAGAGAAATGGAGACTCAGCTGTGCTGGGTGCTGGGGTTGGAGCCCGGCTCCCACCCGCTGACCCTCCGTTTCTAGGAGGCCCGCATCACCCCCATTCTTCCCAGCTGGCACCTTGTACTTGAGCGGAGCAGGAATCTTCCCCGCCCAGGCCCTCCTTCCTGGGCACCCGCCAGTTGGGAGAGGGCCACCTTTTTGTACCCAGTATGCAAATCCTCCCCAGCTCTTGGAAAGCCTCCTGGAGCTCTCCAAAGCAGTAAATCTCTGGCTCTTCCCTCATCTGCATTCCTAAAAACAACTCCTTTGGCATTTAGTCTTGCAAACTGGGTCACTGGATCATGTATCATCCACTCGCTGAAAGCCTTGTTTCAACAAATGTACTGACCTGAGGCTTCCCAAGACAGGGGCCAGGAGGATCCAGCCCCTGCAAACACCTACGCTCAAGAGCCGGGTCCACCTCTGAGTCTCTCTTACCCTTAAATCAAAGACTGTGAGGCCAGAAAGATAGTGCAGAGGGTCAGCTACTTGCCTTGCACAAGGCTGGTCCCTATTCAGTCCCCAGCACTGCACTGGGTGCCCCCAGCCCCACCAGGGGTGACCCCCACGCACAGAGTCAGGAATAAGCCCTGAGCACAACTGGATGGGACCTGAAAAAGTACAACAAATAAATACAAATCAAGGACTATGTCTTCCCTTTAGAGTCAGGTTGCAGTACTTGAAATGAGGCCCAAGGGGCCAGAGAGATGGCGCAGTGGTTAGGGCAGCACTTACCTTGGTGACCCTGGAAAGCAATACTCTGGTCGCAGAGCTCAAAGCATCACCAGAATTTTTTTAAATGAAAAATTGATAAAATATTGGATGAGATTAGATCTGGTTTTTGACCTTTAACAGGGTCGGAGGCCAGAGTGATAGTAAAGTGGGTAGGGCACTCGTTTTGTACTGGGCCAACCCAGGTTCGATCCCTGACACCCCATAAGGTCTCCGGGGGGCTGTCACCAGTGACTTCTTGGTGTAGAGATGGGAGTAAGCTGTCAGCATCACCTGGTATGGCTCAAACACACACACACACACACACACACACACACACACACACACTCACACACATACCCCAAAAAGTAAAACAATGACTTCAGAATCCTCTGGAAGGCTTGTTAAGGCACAGAGCGCAGACCTAGAGACTCTGGCTTACGGGGTACAGGATGGACCCTAGGAATTTGCATGGCAGCAACACTGGGTGACGATGCCGATACTCTAAGAACCACACTTTGGGAACCACTGGGCCAGAACCACAGTCACCAGCAACCTGCGGCTGCCCATTTGAACCACCAAGAACTTAGAAAAAGCCGAGTTCTTGGGGTCTGGCTCACTGAACCAGACTCTTGGTGCACGGCATGGGGGGGCGGGGGGTAAATTTTCACAAAGAAACTCCCCAAATGACTTTGGATGGCCCAAGGTCGGGATTCCATTGAACAAGACCTTGTCCTTGCGGCCAGAATGATAGGACAGTGGGCAGGGCTCTTGCGGACTGGGGTTCCATCCCAGCACCCCATTGGGCCCCCCGGGCCCATTAGGGGTGATCCCTGAGCACAGAGGCAGGAGTCATGCCTGAGCACTGCCAGATGTGGCCCCAAACCCAAACGGAGACTGTGTCTAGGCCATGCTGACAAGACCCTCCATGGCTTTATTTTCTCTTCTGCCCCTTCATCCATGAACACAGCTGTGGCCATGACTGGGGGTGGCCGCCCGTGGTTGAAGTGCTCCCCTCCCTCCTCTCTGGGCTTCACTTGCCTCTAGCTGTGGAAGAGAGCGGTGCTCAGCTGCAGTGCTCATGGAGGGCTGTAGTCATGATAGCCATGATCAGGTGCCACATGCCGGACAGCCTCTCCCGGCCATGCCCCCAGACTTCTTTAATAATGGTGCTCATCACAGAATTATTCAGAATAGAATGTTTGAATTTACATGCCTGTAAACAAAGATGTTTTGGAGCTGGAGTGATAGCACAGTGGGTAGGGCATTTGCCTTGAACGTGACCGACCCAGGTTCGATTCCCAGCATCCCATATGGTCCCCCGAGCACCCCCAGGAGTAATTCCTGAGTGCAGAGCCAGGAGTAACCCCTGAGCATCACCGGGTGTGACCCAAAAAGGGAAAAAAGTGATAATAAAAATAAAAAATAAAAAAATTTTTTCTTTTAATTTTTTTTCAATTTCCCCCTTAGCCATTATATAAGAACCATGGTTTACAAAGCTGTTCCTGACTAGTTGTTCCAGGCATTCAATATTTCAACACCCATCCCACCACCACTGTCACCTTCCCTCCACCATTGTCTCCACTTTTCCCAGACAAAGATAAGATTTTTGAAGCAAAATCATTTTACTTGACTATTTACCACTACTTTTCTATTCTGTGGGACTCCAGGAGTTTAGTTCCTTCAGTTCTATGTGTGTAGGCATCACACCACCTCCACAACGAATATATACATATATATGTATATCCCAAATATGAGACAAAAAAGAAACATAGTGAAGAAACACAATGTCCAAAGTCACCAGAACTAAAGATTTTGTTTCTAGAATTGAGCTCCCGTTGGTGGGGGGTACTTGGACACTGGTGGACAGTGCTGAAATAATGTATGCATTGTAAATTCCAGTATCTCAATCGCTGGAGCGACAGCACAGCGGGTAGGGCGTTCACCTTACACGCGGCCAACATGGCCGACCCGAGTTCGATTCCTCCGCCCCTCTCGGAGAGCCCAGCAAGCTACCGAGAGTATTCGATATGCCAGACACAGTAACAACAAAGTCTCCAATGGAGACGTTACTGGGCCCGCTCGAGCAAATCGACGATCAACGGGAGGGCCTTTACCTTTACCAATAAAAATAATTTGGTGGGTTTGGGTTTTTTTTTTTCTCATTTGTTTTTGGGCCACACTGGCAATGCTCCGGAATTACTCCTGGCTCTGTACTCAAGAATGACACCTTGAATGGGCACTGGTGGAGGGATGGGTACTCGATCATTGTGTAACTGAAACCCAAGCACAAAAATTTGTAAGTCTACAACTGTACTTCATGGTGTTTCACTAATAAAAATTTTTAAAAAAAATTTTTTTAAAGATCACTCCTTGGGGTCGGGTAGTCTGGCAGGTAGGACCTTTGCCTCGAATGCAGTTGCCTTGGTTCCAATCCCTGACATCCCATATGGTCCCTTGAGTACCACTGATCACAGAGCCAGGAGTGACCCCTGAGCATCACCAAGTGTGCACGCCCCCCCCCCCCAAAAAAAGAATCACTCCTGGCAGTGCTTGGGGAACCCTATGGATGCCAGGGATAGACCCTGGGTCGGCCACGTGGAAGACAATTGCCCCTTCCTGCCTTCCTATCACCCACACCCTTTTTGGCCCCCTTTTTTTTTTTTTTGCCCGTGCCCTTTTCCGTACCGCTGTGTGCTATTTTGGTTTGAGGCCTCCGTGTGGGGGAAAACCACGTGTGGCACCAAGAATCTCGCACAGCTGCTGACAGGTTCAGAGAGCCAAGCTACTGACATCTGCTTCTGTTTTAATTTTTGGGGCCACACGCAGTGGTACACAGGGCTTCCTCCTGGCTCTGCACCCAGGATCCTTGCAAGTGGTGCCTGGGGGACTTTGCACAGGGCTGAGGATGGAACCCAGGCCGGCCCCGTGCAAGGAAAGGACCCTCCTCCTCTCTGTGCTCACTCTCTTCCACTCTGCAGAGGACCCTGCCCAGCACCCATCACGGCTCAGGGCCTCCCACGGGCGGGCGAGGCGGGCACTTCAGCTGGGAGCCGACGCCCGCGGGATGACATTCGCCATACTTCTGTTTTAGGTCCTGAGCAGAGGCCTGGCTGGAGGAGGCCAGGGGCCACTCTCAAGACAGAAGATCCTGTGGCTCGCACTGGCTGTGAGCAGACCAGCGAAGGATGCTGGGCCAAGAGCTCAGCGAGGTGGAGGGGCATTGGCAGAAGAGCCGGGCTACCAGCATGCTCAAGGCTTGTGGCTCTCCTCACGGCAGCTTCCCACTTCCCCACGTCTAGTCGCAAACTTGGAAAGATGCATCTCAGTTAATATTGAACCTGGATTCTGAAAAAAAAAAAAAAAGAAAAGAAAAGAAAAAAAATCACAGAAGTTCGGTTCTTGCAGAAACTTGGTGTAAGAGAGCCCGGGAAGGGGACTCAGGGCGCTCCACCGGCGCTCGCCCCTCCAAGGTTGTTTCATTTTTGTTCAAAAGGACACGCGTGCCAGACGCTGCTGGGCCGAGCTGAGGTAAGGAACCGGCCCCGGCCAAGGCAGGATGCGCTGTTGAGTCTGCGGGACCGTGATTGATGCCCAGGCCGAGGAGCCCGTGCAACTTGGCTCCCACGAGGAGCATTTGGAAGAGCTCCGGAGAAGGGCGGGCTTGAGTGAGAAGCTCTCGGACTCATACCTGAGCGGGGCACGTCCCGAGCATCTGTTCCCACTTACGGGACGTGCTGCTGACTCAGAGGCCGCCTGGGACGCAGCAGCTGCCCCAGCGGGGGCCGGGCGCAGGCCAGAACGAGGGGGACAGGCCCAGCAGCGAGCTCCTCCAAGGTCCCTGAGCCACGAAGCCACCCCACCCCCACCCCCAGTGAAACCCTAAACTCACCTTTTATTTATTTATTTTTTATTTGAAAGTGTTTTGTTGGGCTGGAGCAATAGCACAGCGGGTAAGGCGTTTGCCTTGCACGGGGCCAACCCGGGTTCGATTCCCAGCATCCCATATGACCATATGACCTGAGCACCGCCAGGAGTAATTCCTGAGCTCAGGGTCAGGAGTAACCTCTATGCATCGCCAGGTGTGACCCAAAACGCAAACTAAATAATAAAATTGTTTTGTTTGGGGGGGGGCCACACTTGGCGGTGCTCAGGGATTGATCCCTCCTGGGGCAGTGGGGGGCTTGGGAGGCCCCGAGAGGGCTGGGGAATGAACCTGGATTCGCTGTGTGTGAGGCGAACACCTACCCCCTGGTGTATCTCTGAGCCTTTGAATGGCCTTCCTGATATTTTCGGGGGAAGAGCACTTGCGGCCAAGCTAAGGTACTCCCAGCTCAGAGTCCTTGGGGGTGCTCGGGGATGCAGTGCAAGGGATCTCTCTCTCTCTCTCTCTCTCTCTCTCTCTCTCTCTCTCTCTCTCTCTCTCTCTCTCTCTATCCCCCTTTCCGGGGGAAGCTACTGTGTTGTGAATAAGCCACACCCTGGAGAGGCCCATGTGCAAAGAAATGTGCTGACCTTGAGCCACATGCCCTGGCCGCCTTGGACGTGGATCCTTCGTCCTGGGAGGTTCCGGATGGCCCCGTGCCACAGAGAAACTGCCCAGGCAGGCAGCCCAGCCCCTGCCCAGCACCTGCCCCTCGGGACTGTGGGAGACGATGCCTTCCTGTAAGGCGCGACTCGGGGGCTGAAATGATGACCTCGACACAGTCAGTCAGTTTGCGTTTTGGTCCCTGGGAAGGGGTGCTGCTAAGACAAACACCTGAACCCTCACCATGGGCTCTATTGGGCATGAAGCTGACAGGAGCGGCCGGAGCGTAGCAGAGCGGGCAGGCTCTTGCCTTGCGAGCAGCCAGCCTGGGCCTGATCACAGGCATCCCTGAGCGCAGAGCCAGGAGTAACTAACCCCTGAGCACTGCCAGGTGTGGCCCAAAAACCGAAAAGGGAAAAGAAGCTGATAAGAAAAGAGACAAATTCTTGTGGTGGGGGCAGGGTGTACCACACGCGGCGCTGCTCGGGTGGTCCCTGAGGATGGCTGGGGCCTCGGGTATGTGGTCGCAAGGGTTGTCCTCGGAGGGGGCGGGATGGAACGGGAAGGTCGTCACCGGCTGGGTTACACCCACAGCCGCTCAGCTTCATCCCTTCAGTGCTTGTTGGGGGGAACAGAAGGTGGAGGGAATCGAACCCAGGTCTCCTGGTCGTGAGTCATGTTTCGAGGGCCCAGGTGCAGGCCTCGAAGGTTGCAGGGGCTGAGGTTGGAGGAGGGGGGCCCCAGGCTCTCCCGCTGGACACTGGACAGAGGACACCAGGCCGATGGTTTCCTGATGGAGGAGCGTCCTCTGCCTGACTGGCTGTCCAGCAAGGGGGCGCTGGCCCACAAGAGCTGCCAGTTCTTCCTAGTCAGTTGTAGCCAGGAGGGGGGCGAAGGGGTCAGAGAGGGGAAGGCCGTGACTGCAGAAGGAGCCAAGGCCCGCTGGCCGGTTTCGAAATTCCTCAGCCTTTCCAGATGGCAGGTCATGCATGCTGGAATTAAGAAAGGCTTCCTGGGGAGATCAAAGGCAGAGGCTTCCCTGAGAAACTGAGGTCCCACCAGGTCAGGGAGAGTGCCCCGAAGCTCTCAGGCAGCCCCAGTGAGACAAAGCGGGATGAAGGGGGTGGAGCTGGGCTCCACTCAGGAGCGTTTGCTCCCCTGCACCCCTCTACCTGGCTTGGATGCTGATACTCCCCAGGAGCACTGTTTCAGGAGCAGAGCCCTCAGGGGGAGCTGAGACCCCCAAACTTGGAGCTCGCCCTTGAGTGCCCCTAGCTTTGCCCTAGAAGCTCGTCTGTCTGCAGCACCTCTGCCGTCACCACCTGGGGATGCAGCTGGAAGCCAGCCGGCTGGAGGCAGGCCCAGCACCAGGCCGCAAGGGGAACCCTGTCCCGACTTCCAGCCTGCAGAAGAGGGAAATGAATGGACGTGTCTCTCTAACCGCCCTGTCTAAAGGAAAACAACCCAATAACCGGTGAGCTCGGGCTCGGCCAGAAGCTCACGGTCCAACTTCCTGCAGCTCTTGAAAAGATGTGGAGCACTTGAAGTGAATCCATAAGCTGAAATACTGTGAGTAGAACCTTTCACCTAACACGGTTTGGGGCCCGAGAGAACTTAATGTAGTGGAGAGGGCACTTTCCCTGCACGTGCCCAAACCGGTTCCATCCCTGGCATCCCATATGGTCCCCCAAGCACTGCCAGAAATAATTCCTGAGCTCAGAGCCAGGAGTAACCCCTGAGAATCATTGAGTGTGACCCAAACGCAAAACAAAACAAAAAAAGGAAAGAAAGAAAGGAAGAGAGAGAGAGAAAGAAAGAAAGGGAAAGAAAGAAAGAAAGAAAGGGAAAGAGAGAGAGAAAGAAAGAAAGAAAGAAAGAAAGGGAAAGAAAGACAGAGAAAGGAAAGGAAGGAGAGGAAAGAAAAAAAGGAAGGAGAGAAAAGAAAGAACGAAAAGGAAGAAAAAAGAAATGGAGGGAGGGAAGGAGAGAGGGAGGGAAGGAGGGAGGGAGGAAGAAAGAAAGAAAGGAAGGGAGGAAGGGAGAAAGGAATAAAGTACCTCGGCCTTGGGTTCAAAGGGACAGAGGCATCACCAAAGCGGAAGGAGGACCCTCGAGGCATCCCTGTAGCAGCCCCTCGGGCCAGGAAGGAACCACCTGAGCCAACACTACAGGAAGCACCGGACCAAACGACAAGCTTAAAAACGTGCCTGTTTGGGCCAGAAATAGTACGTGGGGGGGGGGGGGGGGGGCAGAGCGCTTCCCTTGCACACAGCAGACCAGGATTCGGGCCCCAGCACCCCATTCGGTTCCCCAAGCACCAACAAGAGTGATCCCTGAGCACCGTCAGGAGCGAGCCTGAGTACAGCCAGGTGTGGCCCCACACAACAATAAGGCAGGTGGGGGAGGGGTGGGAAGGAGCCTGAGACGCGGACACTGTGGTGCAACTGAAGCTCTACTGCCAGCATTCTTGTCAACCATGGTGCCTAGATTTAAAAAAAAAAAAGGAAGGAAGAAAGAGGACCCTCAAATCGCAGTCAGGAGGAGGTCGGGAAGACGAGACGATGACTCAGTGGCCAACTCATGACTCCTTTCTTTTCTTTTTTTAAATTTGTATTTATTTATTTATTGGTTTTTGAGTCACACCTGGCAATGCACAGGGGTCACTCCTGGCTCATGCACTCAGGATTACCCCTGGCGTTGCTCAGGGGACCATATGGGATGCTGGGAATCGAACCTAGGTCAGCTGCTTGCAAGGCAAACGCCCTACCCACTGTGCTATCACTCCAGCCCCTCTTCTTTAAAAAAAAAAAATTGAATCACTGTGAGATACAGTCACAAGCTTTCATGTTTAAGTTCCAGTCATACAATGGTCGAACCCCCATCCCTCCACCAGCGCACATTCCCCACCACCAATGTCCCCAGTATCCTCCCAATCTCCAACCCTCCCCCTGCCTCCATGGCAGACAGTTTCCCCCATACTCTCTCTCTACTTTGGGGCATTATGGTTTGCAACACAGATATCAAGAGGCCATCACGTTTGGTCCTTTATCTACTTTCAGCACACACCTCCCATCCCGAGCGATCCCTGCAACCATCATTGACTTAGTGATCCCTTCTCTATCCCAGCTCATGAGGCAGGCTTCCAACAATGGGGCTATCCTCCTGGCCCTTGTGTCTACTGTCTTTGGGTGTCAATCGGTTATTTTTTATTCCACAAACGTGTGCAGTCATTCTAAGTCTGTCCCTCTCTTTCTCACTCATTTCACGTAGGATGATACTCTCCATGGCCATCCACTTAGAAGCAAATTTCACAGGACTCTTCTAGCATAGAGACTCACTGGGAATGTGCCCAGGGGGTGGGGTCTAGATCGGGGTGAGGTCCAGAACCCGGGTTCAGGGGCCAGAGCCACGGGAGGGGACCAGGGCCTTGCAGCCGCATCTTAGGCAGCCGTTATTCATTCAGGGCAAGAGGAGTGTTACCGACTGATAACTGTGTACCCAAGATTCCTTTCCACTCACAGAGCAGGGGTATACTTTATTTTATTTATTTTTTTTGTTTTAAAAATATTTTATTTCTTCTTTTACAAAGTTTTTCATGTTTGGGTTTCAGTCATATAATATTCCAACACTCGTGCCTTCACCTGTGCACATTTCCCACCACCAATGCCCCCAGTTTTTCTCCCCCTCCCCCCAGCATAATTTATCAGTCACCAGCGAGAGAGTTGAACTCCTCCAGAACGTCACAGACCAGGGGGAGGGACCCGGGGGAGGGTGAAGCCTGCGCAGATCTGCACCTGGAGAGAGGAACGCTCTGACGACCGCGTTCAGCCCTGGGCCAGCAGAGGGTGGGGTGGGGGTGGCGGGGGGCGGGGACTGGCCGAGAGGAACTGCACAGAGGACAGAGCCCAAACACTGCAAGGCGTGGGGAGCAGCTTTGCACAGGGTGACCCCGTTTGTTTGAGTTTTGTTTGCTTGCTTGTAAGGTCACACCCGGCCATGCCCACGGGTTCCTCCTGGCTCTGCACTCGGGAATTACTCCTGGCTGCGCTTGAGGTGGGGGTGGGGTGGGGGAACCGCTAGGGATTGAACAAGTGCCCCCGGTTTGGTCCCAGCACTACATGGTCCTCTGAGCACCGGTGGCTCCCAAGTGCTACCAGGCTGACCCAGGTTTCCTTCCTGCCCTGTCAGCGCCCAAGCAGCGCCCCAACCACAGGCTTCACAGGAAACTGCAGGCCCAGGGCACTAAGGGTCACTGGGAGGGGCTCTTGGAAACATCAGACCCTCAAAACCAAACAAACAGTGATTCGGGTAGTGTGTTCTGCAGCACCGATAACCAACACACTTAAGCTTGTATATGTTTCCCTGCGTACCACAGCACCATCATGATACCTGGCACATTTTAAATTAGTCCCTATTAGTTACACCATCTTTGCTGTTATTGATCTTTCTGGTCCTGCTAAGAGGTCACTCCTAGCTCTGCACTCAGGAATCACTCCTGGTGGGGGCTTAGGGGACCCTGTGGGATGCCAGGGATCAAACCCGGGTCAGCCATGAGCAAGGTAAGCACACAACCCACTGTATTATCTCTCTGACTCTAAATGGTCCTTTAAATATCCCTCATCTTGGAGGCTGGAGCGACAGCACAGCAAGTAGGGCGTTTGCCTGGCACACAGCCAACCCGGGTTCGATTCCCAGCATCCCATATGGTCCCCCGAGCACCGCCAGGAGTAATTCCTGAGTGAAGAGTCAGGAGTAACCCCTGAGTATCGCCAGGTGTGACCCAAAAAGAAAAAAAAAATCCCTCATCTTCCTAAAAACGCCTTCACACTTGGTTTACTGGAGAGCAGAATCTATTTAAGATCCACATACTGCAACCGAAGTTAAGTTTTTCAAGTGTCCTTTCGTGGTAGAGCTTTCAAAATTTATGGAGTTAAAGCACAGCAGGTAGGGTATTTGCCTTGCACCTGGCTGACCTGGGTTCTATCCCTGGCACCCCAGAGGGTCCCCTGAGCCCCCAGGAATGCAGAGCCAGGGATAAGCGTTGAGCTTTGCCAGGTGTGCCCCCCTCCAAATGTAACTAGGTGTTAAATAGCTAAGTAACTCGTTACTAAGAGCAGGAGAAACAGCAAGATGGTAGAAGCTGACTGCAATTTGAGAGAATGAGCACTGAAAAATGAGGCTAAACTGGTTAACAATCTCCAAGGCAATAGGCATATAACTAAACAAGTTTGCTTGTGGCAAGCGAAGGAAAATTGTTTGCATCTCTGTCAGATAAAACTGTGTCAGGGGCTGGGCAGACAGCAGAGGGGAAGGTGCTTGTCCTGCATGCAGGCAAACCGGATTCGATCCTCGGCTCTGCAGATTGTCCCCCGGAGCACAGAGTCAAAAGTCATCCCTGAGTACAGCTGGGTGTGTCCCCCAAACTGAAAAACAAACCAGCCTCAGTTGCTCAGGTAAGGATGCACTGCAGGGCCAGGGAGATATTTCGTCAGACTGATATGCTTTGCATGGGCTGCTCCAGATTCCGTCCTGCTCTGCGTGGTCCCCTGAGCACTGTGATGGGAGCACCACCAGTGTGGTACCCCAAAAGTGAATGATTCGTATCATTATCATCCCCCCCCGCCCCTCCCAGAATTATTTTTTAAACAGTCTGGAAGGAAGGAAGGAAGGAAACAAGGGGGGGAGAAATAAAGGCCCTTTGTCATCCTTTTCTGTTCCCAGGCGCTGAGATTTTCTGCTCTTTAAGCTCCTTGGCTCTGGACATCCCTGCAGGCTCTCATTCCCCTCCCCCTCTGCTTCCTTCCAGCATACTTTAGTGCAACTTAATATTTAAATCAACATCCAGCTGTTAAAAATAATGGCCCATGTCATTAGCTAGATAAGGCGGCCTCGTGTGCTTTGATAAGGAGCTATTGAATGACTGCAGAATGTTTCATAAACATCTTCCTCTCATCACAAGCCTCAGCTTAAGAACTTAAGTCCCTGGGTCAGGTGAGGGGGCGTGGGCAGGATTCCGGGCTCCCAGCGTCACTGCTGGATGAGACACGCTTCTCCCTCCTCTTCCAAGAGCCCTTCAGGGACCCCGGGAGATAGTCTAGTGCTAAGGAACTGGCCCAGCCCGTGGCTGACCTGGGTCCGATCCCTGGCACCACATATGGTTCCCAAGTCCAGCCCTGGTGATCCCTAAGGGCAGAGCCAGGAGCAAGCTGCCAGGTGTGGGTAGAAACCCAAAACCAAACTGGGGGCGGAGCAATGCTGTGCCCTGTAGGGTTTGCCTCGCCTGTGGCCGCAGGGCTAATTCCGGAGTACAGAGGCACCAGTAAGCCCTGAGCATTGCCAGGTGTGGCCCCAACACAAAAACAAAATCAAAAACAAAACCCTGGCAGCCCTGGCAGCCGATGGGCCTGAGTTCCGGATGGTTTTCTTTGGAATCTTGACATTTGAGGGTTTCTCCTCCACCCCTGCAGCTCACCAGCTCACTCCTCTTCCTTCACCAATGCTCACAGAAGATTCTGGATCTCTGGATCTCTCTCTCTCTCTCTCTCTCTCTTTTTTTTTAGTGAACCCAAACAGTTTTCATGGAAAGAAATTGAGAAAAGGGGCTGGAGCAATAGCACAACAGAGCCCAGCAGGTAGGGCGTTTGCCTTGCACGCAGCCAACCAGGTTGGCCCGATAGAACCTGATTCCCCGGCATCCCATGTGGTCCCCCGAGCACCATCAGGAGTAATTCCTGAGTACAGAGCCAGGAGTGACCCCTGTGCATCGTTGGGTATGACCCAAAAACAAAAAAAAAAAGAAAGAAATTGAGAAAAGCGTGAGAGGAAAGAGATAGACGTTTTGAGAAGCCTTTTGTTTTTATTTACTCTAAATTGTTTTTTGTTTTTTTTTTTCGGGGGGACACATCTGATAATGCTCGGGGGATGCTCCTGGCTCTCCGCTCAGGGATCACTTCCTGCAGTGCTCGTGGACCATATGGGATGCCAGGGATGGAATCAGGTTGGATGTGTGCAATGCCAGTGTCCCACTCCCGCAGTGTTGCCCTGGCCCCTCTACATTTCCCAGGTGTTGGGCATCACCTGGCTGTGCCCAGGGTCCTTCTGTGCCACTGGGGACAGAACCTGCTTAGCCATGAGCAAGGCAAGTGCCTCCCCTCAGACTCCTTCCCGCCCAGCCTCTGCTAGGTGGCAGGTGACTTTCCTTCTCTGCGGGAGAGGTCGGGAGTTTGACCCCTGGCACCACCTCACGTGACGTGTGTTGGGTGCCTCCTGGGCACTGAGGGATCCCCAGTCCTCCACGAGGCGTCAGGTCTCAGGGCACCGAGGCCGAGCACCTGTGACTGCAGGCAGTCACCGCAGCGACGAGACAAGGGGAAGAGGGTCACAAAGTGGACAGATACTTGGGGCTCCCTTCTGTCCCCCACACCTGCTTCTGAGAAGTCCCATTGCTCCCCGGGGCCTGAATGTGGCAACTGGCATCACTCCCTGTGCTGGCAGAGGGCGCACTGCCCGGCACGGACTTCTGTTTTGTTTGCGGTTGGCTGGATCCCCGGCTGGGGCTGCTCCAAGCCCTCTGGGCAACGCGCCCTGTGGGTGGCACACCCGGGGGTGCTCCTAGAGGCGGGAGAGCTCAGGAGACACTGCCTCAGAAGCTAAGGGCAGTGCGGAAGGGGCGCCGGAACCCCGTAATTTATGACATTGCTCCTCTGTCACGAGTGGTTCGGCTTGGCTCGGGTCTCCTTCTCTGACTTGGAGGTGATGCTAACTGAGCTCCCGGCCACCCCCGTCTCACCACTGCAGTGCTCCAGGGTTCAGGATCCGCAGGGAGACTCACAGTTCCCGGGGCCTGTGTTAAACTCCTTTGGGCTACACTTCCCTGCGTTGGTCCCCAGTCTATCCCCGCCCCCCCTCCCCCCAGCGACTGCTCTCCCTGCATTTGGTCTGTGGAATTGGGAATAAAGGTTGTTGGTTATTGTCTGGTGATGCGTCTGCAACCCATTCCTCACCCATCACCGGGGAATGAATGTCTAACGCCCGGAACGCACCAGGGACCCCATGACCACGGGACGAAGACTCTCACTCAGACAAGGGACCACACCGGTCAGCGCAGGGCTGTCCTGGCCCTAGGCTCAGGGTTCGCTCCTAGGGAAATCAGGCGCCCGCTGCAGGGCCAGGGAGTGAAGAGCGAGAGCCTTGAAGCACAGGCGGCAGAGTATCTGACTCTAAATCCTGCCCATATCTTAGTCTGCTTTTTATCGGAGGAATAGCACTGGAGCACCGTCCTCCCGTTCATTGATTTGCTCAAGCGAGCACCAGTAACGTCTCCCTTGGTTCAAGGCGATTTTCAGAGGGTTTCCCCAAGCTGCCTCACTGGCAAGGTAAGAGCGTGTTGCCAGGTTGTCTCCAAGGGGGTGAGTTGGGAGGGGTCTTCTTGGAAACTCCTTTTCTTGACTTTCGCTTCTGCGGGATCTTCCCTCCGAGAGTGGGTCCAGCCTCCTCTGGTCTGGGCTAGCTGAGGGTTAATCAGAGTAAGGGAAGGAGTTGAGGGTTCTCCAGTAATTCCCTTCAGGCCCTCTCTGTAGAGAGGGGTCAGTCTACTCAGGGTCGGCTGCTGGGGAAGGTCTTATTAGGTCTTGCTTCCAATATCCACAAGGTGGTCAGGCCCTGACCTGGTGTCTTTATTGCTTCCTGGGAATTTCACTGCCACAATGGGGGGGGTGAGGGGGGTCTTCCCGAATCTATCTGCCTACATCATTGTGAACACTGTTTCTTTTTCATTTTTTTTTTCTTTTTGGGTCACACCCGGCAATGCACAGGGGTTACTCCTGGCTCTGCACTCAGGAGTTACTCCTGGCAGTGCTCAGGGGACCATATGAGATGCTGTGAATCAAACCCGGGTCGGCCGCGTGCAAGGCAAACGCCCTACCCGCTGTGCTATCTCTCCAGCCCCTTAATTATTTTTAATTAGAAAAAAAAAATTTTTTTTTAAATCACAGGGGGGATACACAAAGTTGTGCATGGCTGGGTTTGAGTCCTGTATGTTTCAACCCCCGTGCCTTTGTCAGTGAACTCTTGGGAGCATTTGGAAAGCATGAGAAAGGGCCAGGTGCATTCGATGGCGCATGCACCCCGCTCCAGAGGGCCCGGGGTGTCCCTCCTTCTCTGCTGTTTTGTCTTACTCTGCGTTGGGGCCCAATCCCTAGCCCTGGCCTTGGGGGTCCCTCTCGGGGTGCTCAGGGGGCCCTGTGAACCTTGAGTCACCTCCCCGGCCCTGGAAGCTCAGTCCTTGGCCCCGTTATGTCTGTGTCTTCTTGCTGAGTTGGCTGAAGACCCAGGGCTGCTTCTGCTCAGGGTTTCACCTGCGTCTCTAAGCGTCAGCTTCCCCATGCCCTGCCTCATGTTTCTGTCCCTCACCGGCTCTTCCTGGGAATGGGAAAACACCTCAGTTGTCATGTACCTATCTTGGTTTGGGGGCCACGTCCAGCGTTGTTTGGGGCTACTCCAAGCTCCGTGCTCGGGGGCCGCTGCCAGCCGTGGAATCAGGCCTGCATAGCCCATGCTCAGGGCCTTGAACGCTTCCCGCCCAACCCCCCCACCCCGCAGTTATTTTTCAATGGGTGACATTTTCTCTTTCGGCGTTCTCTCATCAAACTGAACTCACAGACTTCCTGGAACCTCTGTTTCCTTTCTTCCGAAGGTGAAAGCGCTTGCCGCTGTGGAAGGTGTGGAAGCGTCTCGTGTTCCAGGATGGATCTGTCTACGGTCTATATTTATAGAGCAGGACTCCCTGCTCTCAGCAGTATCCGTTAGCTACTCGTCTGTTCTCTCCTGTGGCATCACAGACATCGTTAAAGTTGGGCTCAGAGAGCCAGCCGGCAGGGGGGCACCTGCCTCAAGTCTGGCTGACTTGGCTGTGGCTGACCCCAGCATCGCATAAGGCACCCCAAGCACCACCAGGAGTGATTCCTGAGCACAGAGCCAGGGGTAAGCCCTGAGCATTGCCAGGTGTAGACTGAAAATAAAACAACAACAACAACAAAAAAAAACAAATAAACAAACTTCTCTCAAGTCTCAGGGCTGGGAGCAATAGTAGATATATATTTTTTAATTTAATTATTTTTTTTTATCGAATCACTATGAGACATAGTTACAAAGTTTTCGTGTTTGAGCTTTGGTCATACAATGATCAAACATCCATCCCTTCACCGGTGTACATTTTCCACCACCAAAGTTCCCAATATCCCCCCACCCCCATCCCAACCCTTCCCCTGCCTGTGCGGTAGACAATTTCCACAATATTCTCTCTGTCTACTTTGATTACATTCAATATTTCGATACCAGTCCCACCATTATTTGTTTTTTTTTTTATTTTAATGAATCATCGTGAGATACATTTACAGACTTACAGACTTTCATGATTTTGTTTCAGTCAAAAAATGTTCAAGTACCCACCCCTCCACCAGTGCTCATTCCCCAACCCCAATGTTCCCAGTATCCCTCCCCCCACCCCATCCCTTCCCACCTCCGCCTCTGTGGCGGGCACAGTTCCTCTTACTCTCTCCTTTTGGGTGTTACCCACCATTATTATTTGGAATTTTCCCGACACCACTCAAACCTGCCAAAAAGGCAATTTATTTTGTATTGCTTTCTATGAATAGCATAGAATGTCATGCAGCCATAATTGCTGCCACCGCTCCTGAAGTTCTGAAATTTTATTAATTAGGGTGTGGAGAGATCTCTGCAGCGAGCTGCTCGTTTCCGAGATTCTTTTGTGTGTCTCTGGATCATGGCCATTAAAGGGCTTAAGTAGTAGCTGGAAGCAGTTGGTGGGCATCATCTCAGAGTCCCATGGGGCAGGGGGAGGAGCGGGACTGACCCATCCCCCATCTCGTGAGGTCTGGCGTTTGCCGTTAGTGCTCCCACATCCCTGGGCTTCTCATTGGGTTCTGGAAGATGGCAGCTACCGGGATCCCTAGGGGGCAGGCGGAGGGACAGCACCTGTTCCCATCGCAACAGTATACTCTAATCTCAAATTCTCACCACTCTGCCAAAATCCTGCAGCGGGGAAAGTGCTCTGGCCTGAGGGGGGAGCAAGCACATTTCTGGGGTCACTGTCAGACTGGCCCCCTCTCTGCAGTGTCTGGTGCCCCAGAGGGTGAAACTGAACTCTCCATTTTTTGAGAGGTCTGCCCCCAAGGTGGTGCCATGTCAGGTGGGCTGGTGTAGGGAGAAGCGGCCAGCCACCTTTCAAAGGACACCGACCACGCTCTGTGGGCAAGAGGGATGAGGGCCACCAGCACCGGCCTCACTATTGTCACAATGGCCTTTGTTTACTGTGCTTAAGGGTTGCCTAAGGCCATGACACTGGTGGGGGGCGGGGGTGAAGCAGACGGCCCACCTGAACTATAACTATTAGTGATATTGCACTTTTGTTTGTTTGGTTTGGGTTTTTAGGGCACACCTGGCGGTGCTCAGGGCTTACTCCCGCTCTGCACTCAGGGATCAGTCCTGGCACCGTTCATGGGGCCAGACAGGGTGCCGGAGATTGAATCGGGCAGTCGCATGCAAGGTCAGTGCCCTACCTGATGGACATTCACTCTGGCCCCACAAGGAACGGTATTGCAACTCAGTGCCTAGATTAAGAAAAATAAAATCAAAAAGGAAAAACAGTCATTTAAGGCTCAGACAAACTTTCTCATTCAATGAGACACTGGTTCTTAACCTAAATGGGCTAAAATAAGGCTCCAAGTACATGTTGGACCAGACATTTCAATTCAGTCTCTGTTGTGGATCATTTTTGTTTTAAAATGATCTGAAGCCACTTATGGATGAGTCAGAGAAATCTGACCCTGCGGTTTTGATGGGGATTTTAACCAGCAGCTAAGAGAAGAGAACGAGCTCCATCAGCTATTTTTAAACGCGCTATAATTATCTAATTGTGTGTCAACTCCCGGAGGGTTCCTGGTGTCTAAACATTCACAGCGTTGTAGAATTATGAATGGAAGCCGCTCCCCGGGTACCAGGGGCAGACCTGCACGGGTCCTGAGTTGCTGTGCAAGACCGGGATGACCCGTGAGTGTCTCTCAGCCTTGCCCTGCATCCTCACCCACTGCGAAATGGTCACTGTGTCTCAGGAGTGATGCTCAGGGCCAAGCAGCTCTCTGACCAGCTCTGCACAATAAACTCACATGCCCTGGGGAGAAAGTGCCCCGCCAAAGGGTCAATTGCCACACGCCGGTGAGTCACCCTCACCCTTGCCACCTGCCCTTTCTCTGCTTCAAATCTTCACACTGGTCATCTTCCCTGACCTTGGACTTGCCCCCCAGGGACCCACCACTCGAGGTGTTGGGTGTTGAGTAGTAATGTGGTCCGCATGAAACAATACTTTTTATTTTCTTTTTGGGTCACACCCGACAATGCACAGAAGCTACTCCTGGTTCTGCTCCTGGCAGTGCTCAGGGGACCATATGGGATGTTGGGAATCGAACCCAGGTTGGCTGCGTGCAAGGCAAACGCCCTACCCACAGTGCTATCTCTCCAGCCCCATGAAACAACACTATTAACAATATCATCCATCACAGTGCTTATTTTTTTTTGAGTATTCATATTTTTTTAATTAATTAATTTATTTATTGAATCACCATGGGAAAGGTTACAAAGCTTTCAGGTTTAGGTCTCAGTCATGCAAATATCAAGCACATTTCCCTTTACCAAAACTTATTTTTTCCCATGAAGAACCCCAATAAAACCCCACCCCCCACCCCTCCCAGTCCCTGTGGGGCAGATGAATTCTAGTTAACACTCTATCTGCTTTGATTAGATTCATCGTTTCAATAAAAGATTCACCACTATTATTTAGAGTTTACCCCCCCCCACCCCACCCCCCCCGAATCAGACATGCTGACAAAGCATTGTGAAGTGACTTGCTTTCTACAGCTGGGTTCAAGAATTAAATGTTGGTTTTGGATTTCTGCTATTTTACTTATTGACCCTGGAAGTATTTCTACTGAAAGTCAGATAGTTAAGAAATTGGTTTCTGTGCTCTGGAGTCGTGGCTGTGCTGGAGAGCCGCTCGCGGGGGGCAACCGGTGGCCTCGGTAGGGCGTGAAGGGCGGACCGAAACGCCCCCCTTCCCATGAGGTTTTAGTCGCCCCCACATACCCGGCTCATACCTGCTGTCCACAAGGCTCCCATGCGGTCGCCATCTTTCTTTCCAGAGAGGAGAAGGCGACTGGGGCAACACCCTTTCCCCTCTGGACAGACCTGATGGCCTGGATTAACGCATAGTCCGTTCACTTTTCTGCTCCAAGCTGCCGGGTTCTGCATTAAGTCCTTGTGCTTCTGGGGCCGTGGCCGTGCTGGAGAGCCGCTCGCGGGGGGCAACTGGTGACCTCGGTAGGGCGTGAAGGACGGACCGGAACGCCCCCCTTCCCATGAGGTTTTAGTTTCCCCCACACCCCCGGCTCATACCTGCTGTCCACAAGGCTCCCATGCGGTCGCCATCTTTCTTTCCAGAGAGGAGAAGGCGACTGGGGCAACACCCTTTCCCCTCCGGACAGACCTGATGGCCTGGATTAACGCATAGTCCTTTCACTTTTCTGCTCCAAGCTGCTGGGTTCTGCATTAAGTCCTTGTGCTTCTGGGGCCCTGGCCGTGCTGGAGAGCCGCTCGCGGGGGGCAACTGACCTCGGTAGGGCGTGAAGGACGGAAGTGCTTATTTTTTTTTAATAGGAGGAAAAAAATGTCACCTGAAGCTCAGGAAAACTATTTGCATGAGGATATGGGCACGTAAAATCTGGCGACCCCACGCTACCCCCGCATGTGTTCAAACTCAGCCCTCCGATCACATGGTTTTTTCTTCCGGAAGGGAGCAATATGATGCCCACCTTAGCCATGACCATGACCGGATTCCGAGCCAGGCTGTTTCACTCGGGGTGCCCAGAGGGGGGCGGGTGAGAGCCCTCCCGGTTCCAAGGGACCCAGCCCCAAAGCAGAAAAACTCCAGAACCCAACCTCTGCCACACTCAGGGCGGGTCCCCACGCGCTCAGACCTACCCTCACGTATAAGTGGTGGGTCCCTGGGGGGTAAGTCCAAGGTCAGGGAAGATGACCAGTGTGAAGATTTGAAGCAGAGAAAGGGCAGGTGGCAATGACACGTAGTCGCGATGACACATCATAAGACACTCCCTACCCATCTTTCTCAAGTACCACACCACATTTGATAGGGTTCAAATAGTAAGCAACCAATCATAGAGGGAAATATATATATATATGCATATATACATATTTTCAGATATATATACAAAAAATCACATCACTCAACCTTTCTTTTTTCTTTTTGGGTCACACCCGGCGATGCTCAGGGGTTACTCCTGGCTCATGCACTCAGGAATTGCTCCTGGCGGTGCTCAGGGGACCATATGGGGTGCTGGGAATCAAACCTGTGTTGGCCATGTTGGCTGCATGCAAGGCAAACGCCCTACCCACGGTGCTATCGCTCCAGCCCCACACCTCTCAACCTTTAACAACATGTTAGTGATATCCTAATGAATGTTTTAATGGCCCCTGCCAAAATAGAACAATCTTCACACTGTTTCCTCTAGGGATACTTTTTTGTAACATTTTCAGAGTTTTTTTTATAAAAGACAATACAAGATATATTACTTTGGTTGTGTTTTGGGACAGGGATTGGGGCTTGGAATAGAAAATCCCAAATTTGGTGGCGAGAAGTTGTAATGGTGGTGGGATTGGTGTGTGAATATTAAATGTAATCAAATATTATGAACTGGCTGGAGCGATAGCATAACGGGTAGGGCATTTGTTTGCCTTGCACATGGCCGACCCGGGTTCAATTCCTCCGTCCCTCTCAGAGAGCCTGACAAGCTCCCTGTGGTGTATTCAATATGTCAAAAACAGTAACAAGTCTCACAATGGAGAAGTTACTGGTGCCTGCTCCAGCAAATCGATGAACAACAGGAGGACAGTGCTAGTGTTTTTTAATTTAAAAAAATTAAAAAATTAAAAAAAAAAACACCTCAGTCCTCGGCCCAAGTTTTCTGCTTCTTCCTGGTTTGGGGACTGTTTCCGGCTCTGGTCCGTGGGTCAGGGCAGTTCAGACCCCACCTAAGACAGAAAGCAGAGTATTGGTGCTAGAGAAGGGCTTGGTACACCTGGGGAGTGAAGCCGGCAGAGAGGCAGGCAGTTCTGGAAAGCTCCAGGTTCTTCCAGAACAGGGGAAGAGGGGGAGACAGAGGCAGGGGGAGAGAAGGAAGTGGGAGGGCGGGGCCTGGAGGTGAGAGAGTGACCCCCTGCAGCTCCATTGAAGGGCCTCAACTATCAGCCTGAGAAGGCCGGGCGCCTTGTGCAGGGTTTGGATGAATGGATAGGAGTGCGGAGTGACCACTGAAGAGGTCTGCTTCCAGAATAGGCAGCCCACCAGGGCAGCACACACAGAACAGAGGCTCCATCCCAGACCCCAAAACACACCTCTAGGAGCCCTGGGATTCCCGCTGGTGTCACCTTCTCACTGGGGCTTGTCCCGGGCGTCAGCCCAGGTGGGCGCTGGGTGTTGTATAGGTCACTGCTGCTCCTCTCCCTCCCTGGAGAAAATGACCAACACACCAGGGCAGGGGCTGGCGGGGCGCGGCTCCCTCTCTCTGTATCTCCCACCTTCTCCGGTGGAAACCCCTCCGCCCCCTCCTCCCTCTGCACCAGGGCCCACTCCTGTGCCCCTGCTCCATCCTGATGCTGGACTCCGGGGGTCCGGGCATGAACTGACCACCCTGCACAGCCCCAAGTCCCGGCACAGTGTCAGGACTCAAATTCAGGCTCCCTAGCATGGCTCTGAAGCTAGGCCTCAGTTTACCCTTCTAAGCCCCTCTCTCCCTGCCTCCCCTCTCTTCTCTGCAGCACTCACTCACCCGCCTTGCTCTGCTCTTCCTTCTGCCAAGTCTCGGGGAGGTGCAGGCAAATATTGTTTCAGCTGCGCTGACCCGCGTCTCGCTGACCCCCGTCCCGCCGGCGGATTCCTGCGAGAGTTGCTACAGCCGGCTGAGTTGTCAGGGGTAAGAGCTGGAGCAGGAATGTCAATGTCGGTCTCCTCTGTCACCAGAGGGGAGTCTCCTGAGACTAGTCCCCCCCCCCCCCCCAATATCAGGACCTTTCCGGGCTATTCTTTCAGCTCCGAAGGCTCAGCCAGCCCTGCCAGGCCTTTCATGCTCCTCAATGCCTTCGCTTTGTTTTCCTTGCTTGCTTTGGGGGTGCAGCCAGAGTAAATGCAGGACTTACTCCTGGGGTGCTCGGAGGACCAGCTGCAGAGGCCAAGATCAAACCAGAGCTTGTGATGTGCAAGGCAAGCACTCAACCCTACCTCTCAGCCCCTCCATTGATTTTTGAACTGCCTCCCCTCTTCTGAAGGGGAAAAAAAAGCTATCCTTGGTTATGTGAAGGTTCCTTGCAGTATTTCCTTGCACTCTGCACCACACAGCAACCAGTTCTGCTTGCGGGAACAGAGCCAAGAGAACTAGAGCCACAGGCCGGGACAGAAATGGGCACGCGTGAAGATTCATAGGGTGCGATAGCCCCCCAGGGCTGACACCCCAGCGTCCACCTGGGGATAGCAGGAACCAGGAAGGGAGCCGGCACGGCACCAGGGAAGGCAGTGGGTAGTCCCCAGGAGTGAAGGAAAGAGAGGATGGAGGATGGTCACCCGTCCACGCCGCGCTCCTGGGGACGCACCATCAGAGCTTCCGGCCGAAGATCATGTCTTGCTTTTGTTCGTGTGTCCTTTGCTTTGAGCTACTCCAGAGGTTTCCAGGGCTGCTCCCTCGCGTGGTGTTCAGGGTCACTCCCGGCACGCAGAGCAGGCACACCGACCCTCTTGTCCTCTGGCCCAGCAGATCACGGCCGACGGGGCTCCCCTGACCCGAATTGCCCAGACAGTCCCATGGGCAGAAAGGACCTTCCGTCCCGGGTTGTGGGGGCTGAGGGGGGCAGGTGGTGACAGGGACGGGACAGAGTGGCTTTGAGGGAGAGTACAGGGCTGTGAGATGGACCGTGGTGGAGGCAGTGGCCTCCCTGGGAATGTCCAAGTCCACAGAGAGTCAGCTAAGGTGTGTGTGTTGGGGGGGGGGGTGAGTTCCACTTAGGAAGGGGGACCCGAGGGGGCCACAGCCCCAGATGCCTGCAACAAGGACGCTGCCACCAGGACGCTGCCGCCCTGACCCACGCCCACACATGCCCAGAGCACTTCTGGTCTGAGGGTCAGAAAAGCACCTTGGAAGCAGCTTTGGGCCCCTGTCACCCAACTGGGCTTGGGGCTGACCCCCAGCTCTGTGCTCAGGGCTTGCTCCCGGCTCTGTGCTCAGGGCTCGCTCCCAGCTCTGTGCTCAGGTCTTGCTCCTGGCTCTGTGCTCAGGGTCACTCCCAGTTCTGTCCTCGGAGTTCACTCCAGGCTCTGTGCTCGAGGTTCATTCTCGGCTCTGTGCTCAGAGCTCACTCCCGGCTCCGTCCTTGGGACTCACTCCTGGCTCTGTGCTCAGGGCTCGCTCCCAGCTCTGTGCTCAGGTCTTGCTCCTGGCTCTGTGCTCAGGGTCACTCCCAGTTCTGTCCTCGGAGCTCACTCCAGGCTGTGTGCTCGAGGCTCATTCCTGGCTCTGTACTCAGAGCTCACTCCCGGCTCCGTCCTTGGGACTCACTTCCGGCTCTGTGCTCAGGGCTCGCTCTAGGCTCTGCTCAGGGATCAGTCTTGGATCTGTGCTCAGGACTAACTCCTGGCTCTGGGTTCAGGCTCACTTTTAGCTCTTTGCTCCGGGCTCCCTCCTGGTGGTGCTGGGTTGGGGTTGGGGGCCCACATGTGGTGTCGGGATAAAACTGAGTAGGGCCAGCACCCGCCCAGTGTGCCATCTCTCCAGCCCTTTCCCGTTCCCTTTTCTGAAGCCTCCGTTTCCCCGTTTCCTTTGCCCCATGTCCGGGTGGCCAGGAGGGAGGGCAAGCGGGCGCAAGTGAGCTGGGGATCCTGGGATCCGTTGCTGCCCAGGGCAGGGGTCGGGGTGTCCCAACACTGACCCTAGTGGTGTCTGCCCTGGGAGCATCCTCAATCTCCCGCACCTGGAGGTTGCTCCGTTCCCCTCCTGGGTCTGGTCCCTCGCAGGGAGCCGGGTGCCCGCCCAGCGCCATGGGGACCCAGAGGAGTGGGTGGACCCCAAGAGCTGCGAGCTCCAGGTGCCAAGGGAGGGGATGCCAGCACAGGGTGCCCACTCAACTGGGTTTGTCCTGACTTGTCAGCAAACCAAGGGGTGCGGTCCCCCAGGGTTGGCAGAAGCTTGCACTGAGCCAGGGCCCAGAGCCGACAGACGACAGGGCAGAGAGGAGGCAGGACCCCAAAAAGCACTGGGCTCCCGGGGCTGACCATGGAGGGGACACAGGGGTCTTATGGGAGGGCAGCAGTGAGATAGAGTCCGTCTCGGTAGAGCCAGAAGTGTGTGGAGAGACCCGGAAGCGTGTGGAGAGACCCGGAAGGCTGCAGTCTCTCTGCTTGGACAACACCGTGTCCCCAGCACCCGCCAGCTGGGCAGGGAAGGGGCATAGTTCTGCTGGGACCCTGGAGCCCTGCCTTTGGGGGTCTCCAGGGGTCACTCAGGCCTTGCTCCCTGTGGAGGGAGCTTCTGGGGCGGGTCAGAGAGGGACTCAGTCCTCTGAGTTTCTGATGACGGAAAAACTGGGCGCTGGCATTTATTAGTGCTGTAACAATATTGGGACAAACAGATACTGGTCACAGAATGCCCCTCCAAAGCCACCACCACCAATCCCCAGGCAAAAGTGAAATTAGGGGGAAAAAAACCCCCAAAAAATAAGCCACCATCCAGATTGCATGTCCTTCTCTTCCGGAAGGGAGCATAACATGACACTGGCCTTAGCCATGTCACTGGACCCCACACCAGGCTGTTTCACTCGGGGCGGGCGGTGAGGCACCTTCCTGCCACAAGGGCCCCAGCCCTGGCAGCTGGAAACCTCCAGAACTCAAACGCCGCCACGCTCACACCTGCTCTACACATGCTCGGGCTGAGCATCATCCCCCACAAGTGAATCTACCTCTGGACTCTTCATACCACACACCTTACTCCAAGAGTACTGCATCACACTTGATGGGGTTCAAAGTAGGAGGCAACCAACCTTCGAGGGAAATATTGTATTATTTCAGTTCTGCTATGGGGCAGGGATTGGGGTACAGGATGGAAACACCCGAAATACGGTGGTGGGAAGGTGTAACGGTGGTGGGGTTGGTGTTTGAATATTAAATGTGATCAAATATTGTGAACCACTTTATAAAATAAAAAAATTTTAAAAAAAGAAAAATACAAAAGTGTACCCTTGAGGCCCTCCCGTTGATCGTCCATTTGCTCGAGCAGGCCCAGTAACGTCTCCATTGGAGACTTTGTTGTTACTGTGTCTGGCATATCGAATACTCTCGGTAGCTTGCCCGGCTCTCCGAGAGGGGCGGAGGAATCGAACTCGGGTTGACCATGTTGGCCGCTTGTAAGGCAAACGCCCTACCACTGTGCTATCGCTCCAGCCCTTGAGGAAGGCAGCTAGGTGGAGGGAGGCTTTGGCTGGCAGCAACGCACCCTGGGGTCTCCTAGGGGCCACCAGCTGGGCGTCTGGGTGGGGCCCCCAAACCAACACCAATTGCAAATGAATGAGTGAATTGGGGATTGTGGGAGGAGGGGAGTCTCAGAAAGGGACCCCCGACCTGGTCTGCTAGCCAGGCTGCCCCTCCTAGAGGGACTGTCCCCACAGCCAAGTGTGGGACAGGACACAGCTCTGGCCTGCACACGAGGTCACAGCTAAGGCCTCCATGTGATGTGGCGATTTGGGGAGATGCTCACCTTGCATCCATCCAGGGCAAAGCCTCGGAGGTGAGACTCCCGTTCACTAAAACTGCTGCCCAAGGGGTAGGCAGGTGGGGGCCCAGCGCTGTCCCGTAGCCGGTACCATCCCCCCAGGGTGCGCCCCAACTTCCAGCCACGCACACAGTTACCTGGACATAGGAACATGGGAAATCGTTGCTGCCATCCGTGTCCCCCAGTTGAACATGCCAAGCCAGAGCCGGACTTGTATGTTTGGGGCCACATCAAGCAGGGAGGAGGACAAAAGAAACAGCTCCAAGGGCCCCCCTACACAAAATGTGGGGTGATTTGAATTATAACTTCTTGTTGTATCCTAAGCATAATCTAAAGTAGGATTCCAGGGGCTGGAGTTGATAGCACAGCGGGTAGAGCGTTTGCCTTGCACGTGGCCAGCCTGGGTTCGATCCGCAGCATCCCATATGGTTCCCCAAGCACCACCAAGAGTAATTCCTCAGTGCAGAACCAGGAGTAACCTCTGTGCATCGCCGGGTGTGACCCAAGAAGCAAAATAAATGAATAAATAAATAAATAAATAAAGTAGGATTCCAGGGGTTTGTACTCAAATTACGGAACTGAGAAAGTAAATCAATGGGGGGGCGGGGGGTGGGGGGGGAGGAAAAGCTCTTTCCCGTGGAAGATTATCAAGGGAATGAACAAACGCTGCTTGGAAGCCCGTAGTAGTCCCCCGTAGGTCTGGGGAAACTGTTGGTGATGCTAAGGCAGTGAGTGACGGCCGGGGAAGAGGCGCAGGGATAGGGCACGTGTCTTCCACATGTCAGACTCTGGATTTGGTCCCAAGCTCCTCTGACGCTTCCTGGAAGGGTCCCTGTGGTACAACCAGCACCCCTCCCCCCCCCCCCCACACACACCACAAAGATGGTGAGTTTGGAAAAAAAAAAACAGGAGGTGTCTGCTGTATCCATCTCTCTCCCCAAGGATGCTGAGAAGAGGGAAATAGTGACTTCACAGTGGAGAAAACCAGCAACTTTGTAACCCAGCTAGTATCAGGAACAGGCTGGGGTATGGGGCAGTGGGAGGCTGCGATGTTTTGTGACTATGAGCCCCAAGTTCAGTCCCCAGCACCAAAAGCAAACAAGACGTTCCCAGCTAAGTTTCTCAGACGGGCCCTATCTCTGACGGAGCTGAGAGAAGGCTCAGAGTCACTTCCACACGGCTCCTGCCCAAACATTTAAACTGACTCTTCAGTTGTAATAAATAATTGCTCCTTAAGAAGAGGAAGACGGAGAGGGATAGATATAGAAAGATTGCATTCATCTGGGGAACATAAAGTAACAAAATAGGAGACTAACACCCAAGAATGGCCAAGATAAGTACCAGGAGGTTTACTCCATGGCTTGGAGGCCAGCCACACATGCTAGGGGAAAAGGCAGCTCAGATAGAGAAGGGAGCACCAAATAAAGGGTATTGGGAGGATCCTCCCAGGATGGGAGAAGCATGCTGAAAGTAGACTATAGACCGAATATGATTGCCACTCAATGCCTCTTTTGCAAACCACAACACCCAAAAGGAGAGAGAGAACAAAAGGGTATGCCCTGCCACAGAGGCAGAGTGGGATGGGGGGTGGGGTGGGGGTGGGAGAGGGATACTGGGATCCGTGGTGGTGGGAAATGGGCACTGGTGAAGGGATGGGTACTTAATCATTGTATAATTGAAACCCAAGCACAAAATTTGTAAGTCTACAACTGTACCTCTTGGTTTGTCACTAATAAAAATTTAAAAAAAAAAACAAAGAAGAGGATGACGGGGCCTGGAGTGAGAGCACAGCGGGCAGGGTGGGCATTTGCCTTGAATGCGGCCAACCTGGGTTTGATTCCCTGCATTCCATGCTAGGGTCCCCCGAGCATCACCAGGAATAATTCCTGAGTGTATGAGCCAGAATAACTGCTGTGCAACGCTGGATGTGACCCAAAAGGAAAGGGAAGGGGAGGGGAGGGGAGTGTAGGAAAGGGAAAGGGGAAGGAAAGGGAGAAAGAGAGAAAGAGAGAGAGAGAGAAAGAAAGAAAGAAAGAAAGAAAGAAAGAAAGAAAGAAAGGGAGAAAGGGAGAGAAAAAAGAAGGTAGGAAAGAAAGAAAGGGAGAGAGAGGGGGAGGGAGGGAGGGAGGGAAGGAAAGAAAGAAAGAAAGAAAGAAAGAAAGAAAGAAAGAAAGAAAGAAAGAAAGAAGCAGGAGCGATAGCACAGTGGGTAGGGTGTCTGCCTTGCACACGGCCAACCTGGGTTCGATTCCCAGCATCCCATATGGTCCTCTGAGCACTGCCAGGAGTAATTCCTGAGTGCAGAGCTAGGAGTAACCCCTGTGCATCGCCGGGTGTAACCCAAAAAGCAAAAAAAAAAAAAAAAGATGACAGACACCTGACAACTGACTGCAGTGAGCGTGGACTGTGATGGATCAAGGTCCATGTGCTCCTTCACCATGAGGGACCTTAGTCACACTGTAACACGGCAGGACCTCGTGGGCATGATTTGAATGGAAAAAAAGGGGCCTCAGAAGGAGAGGTATTATGGGATTCACTTTGTTTCATTTTGTTTGGGTCACACGCAGAGGTGCTCAGGGCTTTCTCCTGGTTCTGCTCTCAGGAATTCCTGGTGGGGATGGGGGGACCATGTGAGGTGCCGAGGATCAACCCTGGGTTGACTGTGTGCCAGGCACTGTCCTTCCTGCTGTGCTACCACTCAGGCCCCTCTGATTTGTTTTTTGAGGAACCTATAAGGAGCAAACTCAGAAAGAGAAAGTATACAACAGCTTCAGGAACTGTGCGCGGGCAGGAGGAGTCATGATGACGGCTGCATCTGTGTCTGGTGCAGAGAGAGAGTGCAAAGCTCAGGCAGCTTACTCACCTGGGTTTGCTCTGAGCCCCAGCACTTTTTGGCTCCCCTAACCATGGAGCACCAAGCACTGAGCACCATGGGGGACTGGGCGCTCAAGCACAGAACTGCCAGAAGTGACCCCAAACCAAAACTAAGAAATGAAGACCAAGAAAACAATCTGAGGTGATAAAAATGTGCTGGAAATGGAGAGTGGCTACTATAGGCAAAATATTCGTGCGTCGACCCTCACCCCCAAATTCATCTGTTGAAATGTAATCCCCAGCATGATGGCATTGAGAGGTATTGGGAGGTGACTCGGTCTGGGGTGAAGCTCTTATTCATGGGGGGCATAGAAGCCCCTTAATGAAAAGATACCCCCATATATCTAGGCATAACTTTGTGCCCCTGAAATATATAATTAAGGTAAGGTAAGGTAAAAGCCCTCCCGTTGCTCGTCGATTTGCTCGAGCGGGCCCAGTAACGTCTCCATTGGAGACTTTGTTGTTACTGTGTCTGGCATATCCAATACTCTCGGTAGCTTGCCGGGCTCTCCGAGAGGGGCGGAGGAATCGAACTCGGGTCGGCCATGTTGGCCGCTTGTAAGGCGAACGCCCTACCCGCTGTGCTATCGCTCCATATATATATATATATATATATATGTATATATATATATATATATATATATGTGTGTGTGTAAAGGCCCTCCCGTTGATCATCAATTTGCTTGAGCGGGCCCAGTAACGTCTCCATTGGAGACTTTGTTGTTACTGTGTCTGACATATCCAGTACGTCACGGGGAGCTTGCCAGGCTCTGCCGTGCAGGCGAGATACTCTTGGTAGCTTGCCGGGCTCTCCGAGAGGGGCGGAGGAATCGAACTCGGGCCGGTCATGTTGGCCGCTTGTAAGGCGAACGCCCTACCACTGTGCTATCGCTCCAGCCCACCCAGGGACGGAGGTGCATATAAAGTAAAGCAGAAGTAAATCAGCAACATTTTAAGGAAAGAGAAAATAATGGTGTATCTAATAGAAAAAAAATTAGTGAAGCCAGGTAGTTTTCACTGAGTAAAAAGTTGCTTGGTCACATGCTTGCTGAGATCCTGGTCGAGGTAAACTAGCAAATAAACCGTGCGTTGGGCCAGGCCCAAAAAAAAAAAAAAGTTGCTTGGGGGAAAATATGTGTTGGAGAGAGAACACAGACAACTCCAGAGTGGAAATAAGCGAACAAGGTAACAGAGACAAGCGAGATCTGTGTTCAAAGGAGAACACGGGCCTTGGGAACAAGCCCTAACTAGGAAAGTTGAATATATTAAGCATCACAGAATCTCATAATGCTGCCTCACCCTTCTGCCTTGGGAGGGTGCATCAAGAATTCAGTTGTCCACCAGCCAGGAGGGGACCAGGCCAGGCACTGCCCCTGCAGGCTCCCTGAATTCAGACTTTGAGCCATGGCACCTGTGAGACTGCTTTTCTGTTAGAGGGCTCCCAAGGTCTTTTTGTTTTAGCAACCCAGGTGCCCCAAGACAGCAGTTTGGGTTACAAGGCATTGTCAACGGCTCATAAGCTTAAAAATGGTCAGCATGGGAGAGGCCAGAGTGATAGTATAATGGGTCGGGCATTTGCCTCACACTCGGCTGACCCCGGTTCAATCCCCGGCATTCCATGTGGTCCCCCAAGCACCACCAGGAGTGATTCGTGATTCCTGAGAGAGAGCCAGGAGGAATCCCTGAGTATCATCACTGGGTGTGACCCAAGAAAGCAAAAAAAAAAAAAAAAGGGTGAGCACAGGGGCCAGAGAGATAGTACAGTGGGTAGGGTGCTTGTGGACACTCATGTTTCCGTCCTGCATGCTAAGCACAGAGCCAAGAATAAGCCTTGAGCACCGCCAGGTGTGGCCCAAACTGCCCCCTCCATGTCCAAAATGATCAATCTAATGTAAACACATTGTACCACAAAAAAAAAAAATTGTTAACTTTGTATCCCAGTACCAAAGTGGTAAATGATCAACAACATTTGCATATGATCTGTGTTGGTGTGACCAAGTTCATTTCTTCATTTTGATGTGTGCACTGTGGCTATGTGACATAAGGAAGGTCTCATATTGTGAGTGTGTGTCCTTTCATTGTTTGTTTTTGGCTAGGGTTTTTTTTTTGGTTTGTGTGTTTTGGGGCCACACCCGGCGAGACTCAGGGGTTACTCTTGGCTCAGCACTCAGGAATTATTCTCAGCAGTGTTTGGGGGGGCCATACGGATGTCAGAGAGTACCCACTGTACTATCTCTCCAGCGTGTATGTTCTTTTTTTAAAAACAAGAAACATGAACCGGAGACAGAGTACAGGCATCACTTACCTCGCACATTTTCAGCCCGGGTTCCATCCCTAGCACCACGTACAGTACCTGAGTACCAAGCCAAGAATAAGCCCTGAGCACCACGGGATGTGCTCCAAAATCTAATGATGAGGATATGATGCTGATAAATACATATACAGAAAAGCGTTTAGGGGCAAAGAGGCATCATGTCTGCAGTGTATTCTCAGCCTAGGAAGATTTGTTAACTCAGGCAAGCCAGGAAGAACGGCAAAGGTCAGGCGAGAAGCCAGGAAGCAGATGACATTCAAAGTTCTGACCGTTCTGTTGCTGAGGTGGGAGGGGGCGGTGTGTGCCAGCCGCATCGCCTGCAGTGACCGCACAGGAAATGAATGAAACAAGTCCAAAGCAAGGGGTAGCGCTGTCAGATCCCATTCAAAGGCAGACTAAAGGGAGGGGATGAAAGTCCCACCCATGTCCCTGGGCAGGTGGCATTATTGATCAACTCGGAAGGTTAGCAGGGAATTCCCTGCGCTTCTGGAAATAGTTCTGGACCTGGATGCTAGTTACAATGATCAAGATGTACACCTGACCTTTGTGCCCTTTTGCTGTACATAGTGTTTCGGAAGATTCCCACCGCCCTCCAGCCCCCAGCGCTGGCTTCCTCTAGAGCTGTGAGATCCTGTCTTGGTAAACAAGATATTCAGGCAGTCAATGGAGATGCGATTTACGTCTCTGTTTCGTTGCTAAGCAGCACAACCTAAAACGAACATTCCAGTGACTGGCGCTGAGCCAAGGAGTCTGGGTACAGGGACAGTCCTTAGCCCAGTCCCTTCCTTTATTTCTCCCCGGGGAGGAGAGGTGTTGCGGGTTGGAGGGTGTGGGCGGGAGAAGGTGGGGTGGGCGCTGCGCTGCTCCATCCTGGCGTGGGCCGGCTGCTGCATCCGTTGCCATGGTAACCGCTTCTCAGTCCTGTGGGTGCCCGCGGAGAGAGTGGGGGCTCACCTGCGGATGAGTCACTGTAGAAAAAAAGGTTGAGGCTTGTCGCCCTGGGTCATCGCTGCGGAGATGGGGCAGATTTGACGCTGGATCGGGCCACCTTCTAATAGTAAGGCGGGGTTCGATGGGGCGGGGCGCCACCGGCAAGACCTAGACGGGCCAGTTATAACTGAAGCCTTTTTCCTTCTTTTTAATTTGATTTTTTTTTTTCACTTTAGAGGCCACATCCGTCGATGCTCAGGGCTTACTCCTGGCTCTGCACGACCCTCTGGGACGCGGGGACTGGACTCCGGTCGGCCGTGAGCGCGGCCAACACCCTCCCCGCTGCATTGTCGCTCGGACCCCGGTCACTGTGGCTGTTAAAGGGATTCCTTTTCCTTGCACGAGGCTGTGGGGACCACGGGCACCAAGCCGGAGCCCCCAAGCGAGCCGCGCCCCCTGCGCGCTCACCAACAAAAGGCGCCGCGCGCCCGGGTGATGGGCGACAGTGCAGAGTTGGCTGTGCCCGGTTGGTCGGGAATTGGGACTGACTGCGGCCGCGGGCGTGGCTTGGCTCTCGGCTCCCAGCCCGCGGCTACTGGGTCAGAGTTCTGTCCTCAGTCTGGCCTTGGTCCCGTCGCAGACGCAATTCTCTGCCTGGCACGCGGCGCACACCCAGAAGCTGGTGCGTGGGGACTGTGGTGTGCGTGTGGGCTCAGGCGGAGGTGGGGGCCCCGCCCGGTGCAGGCAGCTAGGTGAAAGGGCTGCGGTGCATGCGGACGCCCCTGGCGCCATCCCTAGACCCTCACAGCCCCCCAGCAACTGCTGGGCCAACTCAGCACTGGCCACATATCGCCTAAAAACGTCTTAGCCACACACACACACACACACACACACACACACACACACACACACTTGCAGTGAAGTAGCTGATACCCAGAAGTTTATTTCCTGGAGATGGACCCAGGGTTGACCATGGGCGGGAGCCTCTATCTACCTCATTGGATGAGTGATTGGAAAATGGAGGTCGCATTTATACCCTAAAACTACATTCCACAGTGTCAAGATCATGCAAGGTTAACTCCAGTTTTACTTCTGTTTACGACGAGGTATGGTTTACAGACATACATCAGGAAGGCTTAACTTTATCTCCAGCCGGACCTCAGACAGGAGCCAGTTGTCTCTTTCTGTCACTCAGGATCAGGGCATGCTTTCTGCAGTAAGGGACCCTGCGTTGTAGATCTCAGGGTGTGTGAGGGATTCCCCCAGGGTATGTTAGGGATTTACCCACCAGCACGGATGATTATTCTTATAGGGCCCGACTCTTACTAAGGCTTTAACCCTTCCTGGGACCAAGAGGATGTGGATGATGTTTTCTTTTCTTTTTCTTTTTTTTTTTTCTTCTTGGGTGGTCACACCTGATGATGCACAGGGGTTACTCTTGTCTCTTGTCTCTGCACTCAGGAATTACTCCTGGTGATACACAGGTGACCATATGGGATGCTGGGAATCGAACTCGGGTCGGCCACATGCAAGGCAAACAAACACCCTACCTTGCTGTGCTATCGCTTCTGCCCCAGATGATGTTTTCTTAAACTACATAGTATAATAGCAGATTGTAACAAATAACTTACATAACAGTGGGAATGTGGCACTCAGAAATAGGGGGTACAGGGCTTCCTGAGCACCACACAGAGACATCTGTCAGCCGGGATGTCCTGGTTACTACCTGCAACCCATAGACTCTCCAGGGTTGTTGAAAGTTTTGATTAGAGCTTCTGAAAGACTGATCAAACTTTTAAATAAAACCTATTGTTTACAGGGGCTGGAGAGATTGTCCAGCTGGTAGGGCTCTTGCTTTGCATGAAACCAACAGGCTATGACCCCAGCACTCTGGACGGTCCCCTGAGCCTGCAAGGAATGATCCCTGAGTGCAGAGTCAGAAGCCCTGAGCACTTCCAGATGTGGCCCCCAAACAAAACAAAACAAAAAATTATTTGGATCAGGGTCAATATTTGGTTGATGTACATAAGTGTTGGAAATCTGGACGCAGCATCCTCGGCTAAGGGCAGCGAGCAAACGGCATCGAACAAGAGCAGAAACAGCACAAACAAGCACCCACATAGCTTTTTGATCCATCCTCAGCACCTCGGGGCGGAGATGAGGATGGGCCATACTGGGAGGTGGAGGTCCTCTGCAGATTCTGTACCCTGCGTGAGAAAAGAGCGGTCCCCAGAAAGAAATGGGGGATCTGGCTCCAGGAGATGTGGGCTGGAGAATTTTCTCAACAAAAATAGTATTTGGGGCTGTGGTGATGGCTCAAAGGGCAGGTGCACATGCTTTGTATGCCAGAGTCCTAGGTTCAAAACCGGGCACTGCATTGATTCCCCACTCCCAAACCCAAGGGGTGTCCCCCCCCCCCCCCAGCACCACCAATGGCACAGGGCCCGCAAACAAGACAAATGTAACAAGTGTATGCTCATACACTTTAATGTCGGTGGTCCAAAGGAAGATTTTTTTTCTTGTGCCCCGCCTCCCTCAAAATAAAGATTTAAAGCTTAGACATCCAAGTTAGAGTTCAAAGTGAGAGCTAAGCAGTTAGAGCGGTAATCATCACCCCAGGAGCTTGTAAAACAAAGATCCCTTCCTTGTAAAACTAGGCTCTAACCCTGATTCCAGGCAACCTGCTTTGAGGACAGAACTAGGTCTCAGACCAGTCCAACCTGCTTATCGCGAGGGTGTAACAGCGTAATCCTCGGGATAGGAACGCCATCGTGTTAGAGAACAGAAGGAGAGAAATCCTGTCTCAGATGCACTGAGACAGGATATTTTTTATGGCATATTTTTTATTCCAAAAATAAAGGAGGGGGAGATGTCAGACAATCCCAACAGGGCCCTTTGGGTTCTGTGTGTCTAAAACAAAGTCTCTGAGGATGAGAATCCCTTTAGAGTAGCAGGACAATGCCAGGCTAGAAAAAAGAGCAGGTGGAAATTCTTATTTCCAGACCCCAGCCCCAGGAAGCTTTCCCTGTGCAGCACGGGGGATTTGTTGAGGTCACAGCCGAAGTCTCTGGGTCTAGTAAATCTCGCTTGTGCCCCAAGCAGTGGACAGTGGGTCTGTGTGAGTTTCCTTTAGCTGCTTAACAGAAAATGGTGTACTGCAGACATAACCTGATGGGTATGGCTTTGTGAGCAGTCTAAGACGAAGAGCAGACAGAACTATGAGGCTGGGGTAGTGACGCAGCAGGTGGGCACTTAGCTGGAACACAGCTGACCTAGAACCCCCTAATACCTTCCTCCGAGCCTGCCAGGAGCAATACATGATCCCTGAGTGCAGAGCCAGGAGTAAGCTCTAAGTACTGCTGGGTGTGGCCCCCTCCAAACAAGGTAAAGGTAAAAGGTAAAGGCCCTCCCGTTGATCGTCGATTTGCTCGAGCGGGTCCAGTAACGTCTCCATTGGAGACTTTGTTGTTACTGTGTCTGGCATATCGAATACTCTCGGTAGCTTGCCGGGCTCTCCGAGAGGGGCGGAGGAATCGAACTCGGGTCGGCCATGTTGGCCGCTTGTAAGGCGAATGCCCTACCTGCTGTGCTATCGCTCCAGCCCAAAAATCAAACAAAAAAGACTAGACAGGGCTAGATTTCCAACGTCCTGGGAGACTCCAGCTTCTGCTAGACCATGACTGTTGGCTGCTGGTAGACCATGACCATTGGTTCCATGGCTCCGGTCTCTGTTTCTGGTTTGTGTGGCCTCCTCCGTGGGTCTCAAATATTCTTCTGCCTCTCCTTCCTTCCTTCCTTCCTTCCTTCCTTCCTTCCTTCTTTCTCTCTCTCTCTCTCTTTCTTTCTTTCTTTCTTTCTTGTCATAGGCTGGATTAATAGCACACTGGGTAGGGCATTTGCCTTGCATGCGGCCAACCCGGGTTTGATTCTTCCATCCCTCTCGGAGAGCCCGACAAGCTATCGAGAGTATCCTGCCTGCACGGCAGAGCCTGGCAAGCTCCCCGTGGCATATTTGATAAGCCAAAAACAGTAACAACAAGTCTCACAATGGAGACGTTACTGGTACCCGCTTGAGCAAATCGATGAACAACGGAAAGACAGTGCAGTGCAGTGCAGATTTTTGGTCACACCCAGTGGTGCTCAGGGGTGGCTCCTGGCTCTGCACCAGGAATTACTCCTGGTGATGCACTGGTGGACCATATGGGATGCCGGGGGTTGAACCCAAGTTGGCTGTGTGTAAGGCAAATGCCCCACCCATTGTACTATCACTCCGGCCCCTCTGCCTCTCCTTCAGAAGGATCTCTGTCACTGGATTTACAGTATTTTTGCTAGTTTGGGAGCTATGTCTGGTGGTGCCAGACTTACTCCTGATTCTGCTCAGGGATCGCTCTTGGGTTTGCTTGGGTACCATATGGGATGCCGGGAATCAAAGCCACTGTCCTATGTTGGGACGGTGCTGGGGATTAAACAGAGGTTGGTCTCAGGACAGAGACTTAACCCCTGCACCTTCTCCCAGTCCTTCCACTTCACAATTCTTAACATAATTGTATTTGTAAAGGCCATTGTTCCAACCAGGAGACAGCCACAGGCTCTGGGTATAAGGAGACACACAGGGGCTGGAGCGATAGCACAATGGGTACACCATTTGCCTTGCACATGGCTGATCCGGATTCGATTCCCAGCATCTCATACGGTCCCCCAAGCACCACCAGGAGTAATTCTTGAGTGCAGAGCCAGGAGCAACCCCGGTGCATTGCCAGGTGTGACCCCAAAAGAAAAAGAAACAAGAACACACACAAATCGTGCACTCTTGAGACAAACTCATCCACCTTCCAAACAAGAGCATCGAGGACTTCCCTGTTCATTTCTGAAAAGGTGGATCAATGACCACAGAGTTGGTCTGGACCCGAACCTGGAGCTCACCTGGGCCAGCCTCATGTCTGTCCTCAGAGATGCCTGATCTGAGGGATGCAGCCTGGGGAACCCCAGAGAGCGGCAGGGAACCCTGGCCAGAGGACCTTCTGGAGACTGCAGGTTCCCCAGCTGACCTCAGAGCTTGCCAACTCTCCAGGTGACTTGCTAGTCCCAGGGCTTGGCTCAGGAGCTGGTATGGCATGGAATTTTGCAGATTGGTTGAGGGACCAGGAGCGGGAGAGAGAGCCTCTTGGAGAAGGACATGTGGACCTCACTGGATCAAATAACCTTGATTTCTTTTTTTCTGGTTTTGGTGCCATGAAAGCCAGGATCTATTCCTGGCTTCGCACTCACGAGTCCCTTCTGACTTCTGGCACTGCTCAGGGGTTCATCGGAGATGCCGGGGATGGATCAGTCAGGGGGAAACCAAGTGCCCCCCACACTGTACTATCTTCCTCTTATAGGTACTCCAGGCATCTGAGATTTTTTTTCTGGGTCACACCCGGCGATGCACAGGGGTTACTCCTGGCTCTGCACTCAGGAACTACTCCTGGTGGTGCTCAGGGACCATATGGGATGCTGGGAATCGAACCTGGGTCGACCACGTGCAAGGCAAACACCCTACCCACTGTGCTACAGCTCTAGTCCCTCTCCAGGCATTTGAATAGACGAAAAGCATCCCGAGATCCTGCCTGCTGTGCTCTACAGCTCCCAGGGCACCAGGCCTCACTTGGGAAAGCTAGCCTGCTGGAAAGGAGCGCTGGCGGGCACGCGTTGCCCCAGGCTCCCCAGGTTGGCAGGAAGAGTGAGTGTCAGATAGGGCCCTGGGTCTGACTTTATTTGCACTCCCACAGGGGGTGCCACTGGGTGCCAGGCCTGGGCACCTGGCGCTGCAGGGCATCTGCTTCCAGCCTCTGCTCTTCCTTCAACTCAGAAGCCAAGTGACCTTCACCACGGGACTATTTGACTTGCGAAACCGGCAGCAGAGAACACTGAGTTCTCCCCAGGCCCGCAGCAGGGAGCTCGACTCGCTCCCACAGGTACGTGTCTGCCCTGTGAGCCCCTGGAGAAAGGGAAGATTTAACAAGAATGTTTAGGTGGTGGCAAACGATGAATCAGGGAGTTTTGAAATTTGGAGACCTGACGTTGAACATATCTAGCTTTAAATCTGGTTCCTCTTTTACATGCAATGTCAAAGCTGGCTATCAGCTGTGAGTCAGCATCTCCGTCTGTGAAATGGGTATACTATTAACTTCCCAGGATTGCTCTGAGGCTCGCTGGAAATAAAAGGGAGTCTGGTTAACTATTATTATTGTTATTGTTTAAATATGAGACATGCATTCTCTCACATATCCTTTAACTCACTTTATTGCCTCTGGAAACCTAATATTACCTCAGCATTCTCACGGCATAGTGGACACACACATACACACACACATGTGCACACACATGCAACGTATGTATGGTCTCATGTTTCTTCAGATTAGTGGAATCTCTTTTTTTCTAGAGATAAATTCTGTACCAATTTTAACATTAGTTTGTTTCCTCGATTAAAAGTGTGGCATAGAGTTTCCGCGCACCTCTCTGGCAGCTGGTCACATGGTGAGGGTGGGGGCAAGGGGGGCCTCTCTAGCCTGCGGCCTGTGTGTCTATGGTCAGGCCCGCAGAGTCCAGCTGCCTCGGACACTGCCTGAGTATATGACATAGCGGCAACCTGGTCCTGGGCACTGATAACGGGAAGCCCCCGCAGCTCCAGACTCCGGGTGGGGATTTCTTCTGATCTGGGGATGGTTACCTCTCGATATGAACCAGTGGCTGAGATTGGTGTCGGTGCCTATGGGATGTATAAGGCCTGGGGTCCCCACAGTGGCCACTTTGTGGCTCTTAAAAGTGTGAGAGTACCCCACGGGATGGGGGTGGAGCCTGCTCTTTCCTTCCCATCCCAATGAGACTCCAAGTCGCCGCCCACGAATGACCTCTCTGGCTCCTGATCAAGCTGCTTAACGGCCATGATCCCAGAGACTCAGAAACAAATCTCGAAACCCAGTGGCTTTTGGCAGAAATGCATTCAGACCCCGCAGTATTACTGTCGCTGGGCCACCCAAGGGGGGAAAAGGGTGTTGTTTCTCTGCCTGCTCCCCCTACACGGCTTGGTGGCTGCCATCCTCCAGAGACCACTGGGCAGTCAGGTTTGGGCTCTCAGTGACGAGACACGCGGGGCCTCATGGGATGTGGTTGGTTCCTCCCTGTCCCAACCACACCCTGAGTTGCCACCCATGAACGGCCTTTCTGGCTCCTGATCAAGCTGCTTAACGGCCATGATCCCAGAGACTCAGGAACATATCTCGGAATCCAGCAGGTTTTGGCAGAAATCCCTCCAGATTTAATTGTTAGAATTTTGGAATTTCAAAATCACGCAGCCACTACTGCAGCCACGTAACACCATGTTATTCATAACCAGCATTAGAAAACAAATTGTCTAGTGTTGCCATTTCAGCAGATCTGAGTGTTGAGGTAAAATCCCAAATAATAATGGTGGGTCTGGTGTCAAAATATTGAATGTGATCAAAGTAGAGAGAAAGAGTAATGTGGAAATCATCTGCCCCACAGGTAGGGGGAGGGTGTGGGATTGGGGTATACTGGAGTTTTTGGTGGTGGAGAATGGGCACTGGTGAAGGTAGGGGTGTTTCATTGTATGACCGAGACTTAGACCCAAAAGCTTTGTAACTGCTCTCACAGTGACTCAATAAATAAAATTATAAAAAATGAAAAAAAAAAAGTAAGGTGGAGTTCCTGCCCAATTCAATCAGCTAAGCTAGTGGCTGAATAAATAGCAGTACTCCTACATTAAAAAAAAAAGTGTGAGGGTCCCCAATGGAGAAGGTGCTGGAGGGGGCCTGCCCATCAGCACCATCCGGGTGGTGGCACTGCTGAGGCGGCTGGAGGCTTTTGAGCATCCCAATGTTGTCCGGTGATGATGGATGTCTGTGCCACTGCCCGGACTGACCGGGAGACCAAAGTGACCCTGGTATTTGAGCATGTGGACCAAGACCAGAGAACTTATCTGGATAAGGCTCCCCGCCACCACCAGGTTTGCCAATGGAGACCATCAAGGATCTGATGTGCCAGTTTCTGAGAGGCCTGGATTTTCTTCATGCCAACTGCACCGTTCATCGAGACCTGAAGTCAGAGAACATTCTGGTGACAAGTAAAGGAACAGTCAAGCTGGCTGACTTTGGCCTGGCGAGAATCTGTCGCAACCGGACGGCATTCACTCCTGTGGTCGTTACACTCTGGTACCACACTCCAGAAGTTCTTCTGCAGTCTGCGTATGCAACACCCGTGGACATGTGGAGTGCTGGCTGTATCTTCGCCGAGATGTTTCGTCGATAGCCTCTCTTCTATGGCAACTCTGAAGCTGGCCAGTTAGGCAAAATCTTTGACCTGATAGCGCTGCCCCCAGAAGAAGACTGCCTCGAGATGTGTCTCTATCCCAAGGAGCCTTTTCTCCCAGAGGGCCCTGCCCAGTGCAGTCGGTGGTACCTGAGATGGAAGGTCTGGAGCACAGCTGCTGCTGGGATGCTTTTAACCCACACAAGCGGATCTCTGCCTTCCGAGCCCTGCAGCACTCTTACCTACAAAATGGAGACGGTAACCTAGAGTGAGCAGAGGAGAGACAGGACCAGAAGCTGTCATTCCCCTTCCTTTGGATCTGAGAGGAGAACCTCTCACTGCGGCCATCTGCCTAAGCTGAGGCTGTGGAATTCCATCACCAACTTTTTCACCAGCTTTTTTTACAGAGAATATTTTGCTGCCTTAATGACATTTCCCACCACTCTTCTTTTAGAGGTGTATCCTTCTGCCCTCTCTTTCCTTTAGATCAGGGGTTGTGCCTTGTTTTCCCTTTTCCTACCTGATATTGGGGTCCTGGGTCATTGGTTAAAAAAATAAAATAAAAAAAAATAAAAAAAGTATTGCATAGGTGGGGCTGGAGCAATAGCACAGCGGGGAGGGTGTTTGCCTTGTTCGCGGCCAATCCGGGTTCGATTCCCAGCATCCCGTATGGTCCCCTGAGCACCGCCAGGAGTAATTCCTGAGTGCATGAGCCAGAAGTAACCCCTGTGCACCGCCGGGTGTGACCCAAGAAGAAAAAAAAAAGTGACAAATTACTGGGCTGAGTGCAGGTGGGAAGAGTGGGTCCAATCCCCAGCACTACGTGTTCCACCAAGCACCATCAGGTGTGGTACTCAAGCAAAAAAGTGTGGCGAATGAAAATATTTCTGTGTGATACTGGTATCCATTCAGAAGTACCAGAAAATAATGGTAATTCTCATTGTAAAGGGCTTGCATCGCTTTGTGGAAATATTTTGTGGAGATGCTGACTTTTAACGCACACAAGCGAATTGTCACTTCACATGGAATTGTCCTCGTTCTTTCAGATTCTAGCTTTTTTTTTTTTTTGATACAATCATTTGAGTCAGGAACTGGTTAACTGGGAATTTTCACTTGAGACTGGAGATCAGCCTAACAGAATGCCAGAATGCCTAACAGAATGCCAGCATGCGTGGGAAGGTGTGACCTTGAGCACTATGGCACCTCACCTACAGGCAAGAGAGGAAGCTGCTCTGACAGCCTGAGGCCCATGCATAGAGAGGAGAGAGCTGAGGGTGGAGGCAGAGCGGGGACTTCAGTCTAGCAGTTCCCCAGGCTCGCGGCTCCATTAACAGCACGTACCTTGCTTTCCAACCAATTGGTTTCCTAAGCAGGGCCACTGAGAGGTCTGACTTAGGTCTCAAAAGAACAATGTGAAGATCATTCACGTTTCAGGGACTCAATAAAAGTTGGTTTATTACATCCAACTTCCAAAGGTAGAAAGAAAAAGGTTGGGGCAGTTCTAGAAGTCCCCTTAGAGCATCGAAAAGGTAGAAAGAAGCAGAAGGAACAAAGAGAGCCTGTGTCTGGTGCTGCTGAGAGGGGCTTGGGGGTGGGCTGGGGGAGCGGCAGCTCTTTTTTTTTTCCAATAAAAGATGCACCATTATTACTTAGAGTTTACCCCCCACCCTCAAATCAGACCTGCTGAAAAAGCATTGTGAAATGATTTGCTTTCAGTGGCAGCTCTTGGGGGGGGGGGGCAGGAAGGGGATGGAGAATGAACCTCCTTCAAATTCAATTTCTTGGGAGAGTATAACATCAACCTAATTAAGGGGTGGGCTAAATAAAGGCCATTCTCAAGGCCGGCCCTTGAAGTCAGCCAGTCTCCGGCCCAAGGATTTCAATTCTTTCAAGCCTTGGGTAACACTGACCAAACCTTACCTCCTGTGGCATCAGTCAAATCAGTGAGGTTTAGGCTCCTCGGCCACTTTCCTCGGGGGGCGTTTCATTCTCAGTTTTGATTGGTGAGGCTTTGGGGAGGGGTCTACCCCTAAGGTTCACCAACCCATTTTGGCAAGACTTTTACACGGGGACTTAAAAAAAAAATCCTTTTAATGGGATCAGAGCCATCTTGGCTGTTATTCAAGCACTTATTTCTAAGGTGCTGGGCATTCTAAAGTACAGAGAGCCAAGCCAAGGGTTATGTTGAGGACAGGCAGTGTCCAGAAGGGAAGAGCCGGCCAGTCCCCACGCTTAAGCAATTCAGCAACAAATTACAATGTGTCCATCACCTTCCAACGTGCCTTCTGACATGTCTCCGCTTGCTCTGGGTTTGTTTTGTTTTCTTGGTTGTAAGCAACACAGAATTATGACTCGGTTTATCAGGCGCATCTGAATCGACTTCCTTCGGGAGGAAGTTCCAACCCCCACCCCGGGCGTTTGGTGGAAGCGATCCGCAGTGCTCCCTTCCACCGCACTGTCGCCCCGGAGGAATCCTGGTGACGCGGTTGGTGTGCCTTGTGTCATTCGTTCAGCGCATCATTTTTTCCCCCCAATCCTTTCTCTGGATACCTGCGTGAGAACTGTCCGGAGAGGCGTCCAGAAGGCGCACTCCCGGGCGCAATCCGCGCTCCCACCCCATCCAGCCAATTTGCAGTTTCCAGCTCGCATCCGACGCCCGGAATACGAGGGCGGGGTCTGAGCGTGGCGGTCGGTCGGTCCCTCGGGGTCCCAGGAGGCGCAGCAGGACGAAGCCGAAGGGGGTCCCCGGGTGCCGCCCCCCTGCGCCCTCCCGCGGGGCGCAGCCCGCACGTCGTCCCCGCCGCGCTCCCGCTCCCCTGCGCGCGCTCGTTCCCAGCCGCGCTCCCGCCGCGCGCACCCGCTCCCCGCGCGCGCTCCCGTCCCGCCGCCGCTCGCGCTCGCCGCTCCCGCGCGCGCGCTCCCGCTCCCCGCCCCGCGGCCCCTCGCGCACGCCGCCGCCGCCGCGGCCCCGCCGGAAGTGCCGCCCTGTCGCCGCGGCCCCGCCCCTTCCGGCGCGCGCCCCGCCCAGGCCCCTCCCCCGCCGCCGCTCTGTCAGCCGCTCCCGCTCCCCGCCGCCGCCCGCCGCCCGCCCGCCCGCCCGCACCTGAGCTCACGCACCTGCCGCGGCCGCCGCCCGCCGCGCCCCCCCCCGGCCCGGCCCGCAGGCCCCGGCCCGGCCGCGGCCCCTCGCGGCTGCGTCACCGCCGCCCCCCCCAACATGGACACCGCCGAGGAAGGTGAGCGGCGCCCGCGCCCGGCCCGCGGCCTCGGCCCCTGCCCGCCGCCCGCCCGGGCCGCCGGCCGTTGGCCCCCGCGGGCCCGGCGCCGAAGGTCACCCGCCGCGCCCCCGCCCTGCCCGCCGTGCCCGCCGCGCGCGCCCGGAGCGGGGGCCGGGCGCGGGGTGCGGGGCGCGGGGTCCGGGTTCCGGGGAGCGGGGCCCAGGCGCGGGGCGCAGGGAGCGGGGCCTGGGGCCCACGGCTGGGCCCGGGCTGCGGGAGCAGGCCCCGGGGTGCGGGGCGCGGGGGTCCAGCTGCCTGCCCGCCCCCCATCCCCCCGCGCACCCCCGCGCCTCCCCCACCTCCCGCCCAAACTGCTTTCCCGACTTCAGGGCTTGGGCGGCGAGGGGACCTACGCGGGCGGCGGCGGCGGCCGGCCCGGTCCCCCCTCCCGGGCCCGGGCGGGAAGAGGGTCGCGCGACGCGGCCGCGGGGGACGGGGCGCTGGCGCCTTCTTTTGTTTGGGTGGCGGGCGGCGGCGTGTGGGGGCGCGCGCCCGCCTTTGGGGCTTCCCCCCGCCGCGCGGTGGGCCGGCGGTGTCTGCCGGGACCCCCGGGAAGGTGGCAGGTGGGCCGCGTGGTCTGGGTCCGGCGTCGGCCCTGGCAGGTCCCCGGGGAGGGGGTGGCGCGGGGTGGGCCCCCGCGGGGAGCACTTTGCTGCGGGGCCCGCCGAAGGGGCTCCACCTGCACCTTCGTGGACTCCATCCCGGCCTCTTTGGAGGAGGGGGCGGGCACCACCGGGGTTCTCGGGGGAACTCAGGTCTCTAACTCCCCCGAGCTGGGCCAAACCTGGCCCGGGGTCTCGGGAGCTGCAGAGGGCCGGGCAGCGCCCCCCTTGGAGTCCCGGGGGCTCGAGGAGGGGGTGGGGTGCTGTCGGAGCGGTTCCCAGGGATCCACACCCTGGTGGCAGCTTGGGCTGCGGGCGCCGTGGACCCGAGGCCCGCACCCCGCAGGCCCGTGCGCCCTGATTCCAGCCCACGCGGTGGTTTAGGGGAGCGTGCTGGTCGCGGCCTGTGGGGGACTGGGGCGCTGCCTGGCCCCGCCGAGCTGGACCCGGGAGAAACGTTCCCCGGTCTTCCAGCGCGTAACCCTTCTCCCTCGCAAAGTTACCGTCGGGGATAAAGGAAACATAGTTGCCAGTGCGAGCGGCCCCTGCTCCCGCGAGTAACGCGCACCCGGGGCTGGCGCGTGGCGGGGTCTGGCCCGGCAGCGCACCTGGCGCGTTCTAGGCGCGGCGTGCTGGAAGGGGCATCACTGCCCGCAGTCACGAGAAGCAGATGCTTCCCTGACCACAGGGCCCAGCCGCAGCAGGCAGCGAGGCACGGTTCGCCGAGGTCTGGCGGGCTCCGTGATGAGTGTAGATGGTTTACAGTAGACACCCAGTAGCCCTCGCTGAAGCAACTTAGCCCTGTCATGTCTTTTACTGGGTAATGATTGATTTGCCGAGACTTTGTTTTGCATCAGGTGTTTATGAAATGATTAGTCAGGAAATGAAAGTGAATTTTTAAGGCTTCTCATACTTTTTTTTTTTTGGTAAAATTCAGCGTTAGAAGTGGTCTGAAGTTTTCAAGATTGTCTTGGGAAAATCCTGGAAGGAAAGAGGTTTTCCTATAGAATGAAGATGCCAGAATTTTGGGGAACGTTTATGTACTCAGTTACTAACTGTATTTTGGAGCTACACCAGGCTGTGCTCAGGGATCACTCCTGGTTCTGTGCTCAGGGATCCCAGGAATGAGCCCTGCTTGGCCGAGCAAGCCCAAGATCCTCCCGGCTGCACTATGGCTGAGAGACCTCTTACTAAGACAGTTATTAAAGGCCCCACTCCCTTTCTCTCCCCTTCTTTCTTCCTCTCCCAGCTCATTGCTCGGGACTTGCTCTGAGGATCAAACCTGGAGTTTCTCCTTGCAAAGAATGTGCTCCAGGGGTTTGAGCTGCCTCCTGAGCCCCAAGTGCTGATTTATTGGGAAAAAAATGCGATTGGTGTTTCATCTGATTGCGAAAGAGATAGTTTTTATGTAGGATGCATGGAAAATATGGCTAAACAAAATTAAAACCAAACTTTAGTCATGTACTGTTGTTAAAAGCACAGTGATGGTTACTTTCCTATTTTTAAAAATATTTATCTGAATAGATTAAGAATGTCACTAAAATACCATCAGGCAAACTGAGTGTGTTTTAAAATAGCATGTTGCTATAAAGTACCTCTATTTTAAAAATAGCATCTTGCTTTTCTCTAATGGTACCATATATGATTTTTTAATACAGTTTTCAGTATTTTTAATTGATAGTAAACAGTACAGTAAACAGTTGCTGGAAAATTGCTTATCTGCCAGATGGATGTTGGCTTTTCATATTGTTTCTTATATTGTAAAGCTTTATGGGGTGGGGAGGAGTGATGGGGAAGGGACCTCTGTGAGAGAGCCCTCGTCACTGGAGGCGGATGAGCTGAGAGGCGGTAGAGGTACTGTGATGCGTATGGGTGACAGTATGGTAAACCACTGTGCCTGTCAGTGACGGTTTAGTAAACCACTGTGCTTCATAGGAAAAAGAAAAAAAGAAAAACCTGCCTGCTGTAGTGGTAGGCTGCCGGGGCAGAGACTGGGAACACTGGTGGGAGAAGTGGACATTGGTGAAGGGATCGGCGTCGGAACATTGAACACCTGAAACTCAGTCATGAATAGCTATGATTTATGGTGATCCAATTTTTTTTTTTAAATAAAGCTCTAAATTACTCAGTGCATTAACTGTGTGTGTATGTGTGTGTGTGTGTGTGTGTGTGTGTGTGTGTGTGTGTGTGTGAAATTAACAGATGTATAATCCATCCTCAATACAGAGGATGGATGAGTAATTTTGGTGAGGGGAGGGTCCACACTCAGCATTGCTTAGGAACTGCTGCCTTGCTCAGGGACTGTGTGGTGCCAGGGATTGCCCCCGCGGCCCCCACCTGCAGGGCACATGCTCCATCCCGAGAATCATTCTTTCTGGTTTTTTGTTTGTTTGGTGGTTTGTGTGGGTGCGCGTAAGTTTTATAAGCTGTGGGCCATCAGATTTTTAAACTCCAAAACTAGAGGAGACCTTAGATGTGCAGCGTCTTCATTTTAGAGTTTTGGAGTCTGCTCCTGCAGTGCAGTGTTCAGTTTCAGGAAGAAGAGTATTCCCTGCGCGAGGATATTATATGACATTAAAAAGGAAAGGCACTGCACTGTTGGGGCAGATGTGCAGACAAATATTGATGCAGGGAAGATGGATCATCAGGACACGGAACGCTCGCACAGTGCAGGGCCTTCAGGCCGCTGACGAGAGCTGGGCTTTCTCCTTTTCCCAGCTGACTCAGTGGCTGCTCAGACTAGCAGAGCCTAATGCAAAACCTTATTAGTTCTTTTTATGTAATGCTAAAGCAATTGTTCTTGATCTGAATATGAAACATTCGTTGAGAAAATATGACATTGAAGTATATTGCAATTGTTCATGGCAGAAACCCAAGGTGACATGAATTTGTCAGAACAAAACTCGTCCCTGTTTTTATAGACTCACATGGTCTTTCATCTGTGCTCCCAGACATGTCTGGCTCATTCTTCCTCAGATCAGCTTTCAGCGCTGGCAGCTCCTGGCCGGGCATCCATGCACTTACTTGACAAATGTTTATTGAGCACCTGTTACAAGCCAGATGCTATTTTATGCACTTGGGTGAGGCAGGACTAAAAAAGTAGACAAAAATCCTTTTCTTAGCGCTTACATTTTTTGTTTTTGGCTTGTGGAAAAGGGAGGGCAGAGAATAAACGTGGTGCATAAGTGTCACGCAGAAGTAGTAAATCAGGAGGGAATAAGGAGTGCCGGAGCCTGAGGACAGGGTGGGAGTTTTAAACGTGGCCGATAGGAGGCCTCCAGGGAAGGAGCGGGGCAGTGGGCTGGACTTGCAGGGCCCTGTGGGCAGAGGCAGGGCCAGTGCGGAGTCTCCTAAGAAGGCAGTATGCCAGGAAAGCTGAAGAAATTACCAGGAGGGTCGGGAAACGGTACAGCGGGTAAGGCACTTGCCTCCCCTGCGGCTGGCCGGGGTCGCTCCCTGGCATCCCACATGGACCCCTGAGTGCAGAGCCAGGACTAAATCCCGAGCCCCACTAGATGTGACCCCGAAAGAAAAAGCCAGAAATCCAGTAGGCCATTGATGCGACAGTAGAGCGGATGGGCTAGGCGAGGAGCAGGGACCGTGAGACAGACACGATCCTTTGGGCAGTCGGGAGTGTGGAGGCGCGTAGGTGTGGGGGCCTCGCTCTTGGGACCTGACTGGGACGAGGCTTTGGCAGAGTGCCATCAACAGTATTTTCTTGCCATGCTTTCGCCAGCTCACTCACGGAATATCTCTTTCCTGATCTAAAATTCAGCATTCTGGAAGCTGGAATCTGACAGCCCACCAGCCATTATCTGCTGGTGATCTAGGTCGGGTATCTGGGCAGGGGTAGGGACAATAGCGAGCGAATAAAGATGGCAAGGCTGGGGAGACAGCACCGAGGGCTGAAGCGTAGGCTCGGCCTGCACAGCCTCTGAGCTTGCTTCTCAGCCCTGCTGGGCGCCAGGAAGCCCGGCAGCACTGCAGGAGGGCTGGCGCACCCAGCCAGCAGCCCCCCAGGAGGGGCCCGGAATCCTTAAGCACTGTGACAGACGATCGTGCCAGAGGTACACAATTTGTGGTTACAAAACAGAACTAAGACCTGGGCTTGTAGCGTAGCGCGTACGGTTGAATGACATCGTATCATTCATTTGGGAGTGCTAAGATCTTTGACGTTCTCACCACAAGAATAAAAGTTGTGAACGGGAGAGATAATGTAGTCTTGGTGGTTTTATTTTGGGGCCACACCCAGTGGTGCCAAGGGGTTGCTGAGGTTAGTCGAGGCTCTGCTCTTAGGAATCACTCCTGGCCATTCTCAGGGGCTGGAAGTGGAACCTGGGTGGGCCGGGTGCAGGGCAGGCGGGAGATGGTACGATCTTAGGTGCCGGTCTTGTATGTGGGTCAGCCCAGTCTCGGTCCCCGGCATCGCTCAAGGTCCCTGAGCACTGCCAGGGATGACTCCTAGACACTCCCCCTCCCTCCACTCCCGGAAGAGATTGTAACTGTGTGGTGATGGGTTTCATCTGATTCACTGTGATCATTTCACTACGTACATAAATTGGTAGTAAATCATGGTAACTAGACTTGAGACTAATGTTACCTGTCAGTGTTTCCTTTAAAAGCGGCATGGCCGGCCTGTCCATGCATAGTGTCTGCTGTCTTGCCTGAGAGTCTGCCTGTAGGGGACACTGCCGGTGGGTGATGCTGTTTGAGTTCTACTCACTCAGTAATACTTGCAGTGTATTCCATGTAGGATGGAGAGAACATATCCTTCACATATAAAATGTATGTTGTATGTGCGGGGGCACAGACCCCTCCCTCTCCTGGCTGTTCTTGGCCTGGTCTGGTCCCTGAGCACTGCCAGGGAGCACTCCTGAGCTTGTGCCCAGTGGTACTCAGGCTGCCAGGTGCTTGTGGCGGGCCATGCCAGGGATTGACTCAGAGTCTCCCACATACACCATGCGTGCTCTCTCTTGAACTATTTCCCTGGTGCCTGGGAAGACCCCCAAGGAACAGCCTCACTCTGATAGTCCAGAATGTTGTTGCAGTGGGCTGGGCGGGATGTGTATATCGGAGTGGAAAATAGCGCGTGGGGATGGAAAGACCGAGGAAGAAGAAACAGGTCAGGGTCAGCTACTTAGTGACCAGGCAGGATGGGAAGCAAAGCTTCAGGATCTCTGTTGGTGTCTCATCAACAGTGAATGGGGGAAGATGAATTCAGTTTGGTACTCCTTGAGAGAGCACTGCAGACTGGGAGCTTAAGCAACAAAGCAGATGTTCTGTCAGGCCTCTGAGACCACGGTGTGGGCAGGACGTATTTCTGGGAGGTTCGCCTTCTCAGCCTGCGGGTTGTTGTTGTCTTGTCTTCACTTGCCGTTTTTCTCTGCGTGTCTGTGAGCGGATTGCCATGCTGAACCAGATTCCCACAGTCACCTCATTTTTAACTCAGTGACCTGTTTATTATTTGTTTTTTTGGGACATACCTGGCTGTGCTCAGGACTTATTCCTGGCCCTGTGTTTGGGAATCACTCCTGTAGGGCCCCGGGATCATACCTGGTGCCAGGTGGGCCCCCCGTGCAAGGCGAGTGCTTCCGTTCTCTGGCTCGTGTAGTTTGGCTACACCTGACATTGCTCAGGGCTTATTCCTGGCTTGGTGCTTGAGGGTTCCTGGGGGGAGAACCATGTGGTGCTGGGGATTGAACCCCAGTCCCTGCACACAAAGCATGTGTTCCAGTCCTTTGAGCATTCTCTCCATGAGCTTTGAAAAAATCTTATCTCCAAAGACCATGTTGTCATTTTGAGAACTTTAACGTTCGGGTTTGGGTGTGGCCAGAGTCCCTGAGTTCCATCTCTGTCACTGCATACCTCTCCTCACCTCACTCTGCCAAGTGTGGCCCCGGGGACCCCAGTATTCTCGGCCCCACAGCCTCCAGCAGCCCCCAGCAGTGGGGCTGGGCTGAGCATGAATCGCCAGCCCCGTATCAGTTTCTGGTATTTCAGGGCGGGCCCAGCCTCCCTCCTGCAGCTGCTGGGACTCCAGGGAGAGGCCCCAGCTACTGCTAGCGCTTCTAGACGTGGCTGCAAATAAAAATAGAAAAATAAACGTTAAGGACCAAAGTGACTTTTGTTATGTGTTTACTGTATTAAAAGTGAAAACAGCTTTAAACTCAGTACGTGGTAATAAAAATAATTTTATGACAAGTGTATTTTGGAAGACAAACTACGAAGAGTATTTCTGGGCATTTAGAAATTGAAGACTCATCTCTGCCTCAGTAGTTATTGTTTCCCTGTGTTTTGGTTAGAGTATATGAATATGGGCCTCCCAAAGTTTCAAAAGGGACTTGTCTTTTCCAAGAATTTTGTAGTTCTTTTTGTGCTTTTCCGAGAATTTTATCGTTCTTTTTGTTTGTTTTCGGGGGGTTGGCACAGCCAGATGTTCTCAGGACTGATTCTTGGCTCTGCGCTCAGGGATCACTCTGAGCATGGCTTGGCTGACCGTCTGGGGTGCTGGCATCGAATTTGGGCTGGCCACCTGCTGTACTGTTTTGGTCCCTACCCTTTTTAAGTATTTAAAATAGAAACCCATGTGGCCTCTGAACATATTCTTTCATTTATTTGGGACTGGGGGCCACATCTAGCGGTGCTCAGGGCTGTTCCTGGGTTTGTGCTCGAGTCACTCCTGGGGGTGCTGAGGGGACCACTAGTGGTCCTGGAGACTGAAGTGGGACCCGCTAGGAGCAGGCACTTTGCTCCCCCATATTTCTCTCGCTGTGATCTTCGCCCTTTCATCCATTAGGGTTCTTCAACAGAACTTACTATGCATGGCAAAAAGGCTTTTTGGGAAGAGGGGTACACCTAGATGCTCAGGGGTTACTCCTAGCTCTGTGCTCAGGAGTAGAATCCCATTTGGTCCCCTGGCAATTCTCTGGGACCCTGTGGGATGCTCAGGAATCACGCGTGGCAGTCCTCTGCGGACGAGATGGGAATGCCAGGGATCAGGCCTGGGTCGGCAGTGTGCAAGGCATATGCTTTGCCCGCTTGCTATATCTGCAGCCCCCGTGGTAAAAAAAAAGTTTTATATCACAAAACGCATCAATCTTTGCATATGTTTTGAAGTTCTATTTTATAAAATTTCAAGTATTCATAAACAAGAACAATATAGTCAACCAGAGTATGAATTCAGTAGGTAGAAGTGTGTGGCCAGTAACTCTTTTTTTCCATTGCTACCTTTGTTGTCTTGTTGCTTGACTCATATTTTCAGAGGGAACCTCTAAAAATACAACCACAGTGTGACTATCGTAGTATGTATTGGCTTTGTTCTCTGGTTTTTATAATGGCTGTCAGTAACTCTGCCTGTGAGTTTGATGATTTGCTCTTCGGTGTTTCTTTGTAGTTCCTTCTGCTTTAGGATATCGCCTACTAGATGTGTGATTATGTTAACCGTCTTAAAGTCCCTGAAACATTTCTGTGGCTATGCTTTATTAATAGGTTTGAGAGGTTTTTTTGATTTACAGGTTGCCTGTTTTCCACTTTGATACAGTTTTTGTTTTGTTTTATTCTTGTGCCAGATCACTGGTGCTCAGGACTTACTCCTGACTCTGCACAGGGATCATGGCTGGCAGTGCCTGGGGGACCCTACGGGGTGCGGGGGTGTTGAGCCTGCAGTGTGCAAGGCAAGTGCAGTCCCCAGAGTGTGCTGTCGCTTTGGCTCCATTTAAGTGCGACTTTAATAACCACGTAGGAAGGTTTCTTGGCAGGGGCGAGGACGCTGGCTCAGTGGTAGAGGCCTGGCATGACTGAAACCTGGAACCCCAAAACCAAAACCAACCCCCCCCCCCAGACAACAAGGGCTGGGGGCAGAGAGACTGTGCAGGTGGGTAAGGTACTTGCCTGGAGTGTGGCTCAGTCCTGGTTCCACCCCTGCTACTGCAGATGGTCTCCTGAGCACTGTCGGGATGACCTCTGAGCACGGAGGGTGTGACCCAGAGTCGCAGCGAGCAAACCAGAAATGGTGCAGGAAAGGTTTCCATGGTCTGCAAGGGATGAGAAGAGAGAAGTCTCTGCCAGTGGCAGGTCTGCAGGTGCAGGGAGCCACCGACCGCCCACTGTGCTGGGCCTGTGTGCAGGGCGGGCACCGTCTGCAGGCGTGGGAGGGCCGGACGGAGGACACTGCGTTCCCGAAGGAGTTGAATGTTCTTTTCCCATCGTCTTTTTTCTTTTTGTCTTTTGATGGGGGCAGGCGTGGGGCCTAGAGATTAGCAGTACGGACGCTGCAGGTGGCTCGCCCCAGGCCTCAGCACCCTCTCTGCTCACAGAGGAGCTGTGGGCGCCAGTGCAGTGACCTTCATCTCTTGTGGTCCTCCCTGGTCGGGCTTCAGGCACATTGTTCCCACACCAGCCTCACCACCAGGCCTTTTTCTTTTTGCATTGGACACACAGAGCGCGCGCGCACACACACGCACATCACACCACACACACACACACACGCACATTTTTTTTCCTGCCAGAAAGGTCAAGGTCAAGTATGCAGTCCTATGCGTGCTCTCTCTGTCTCTCCCTCTCTCTCTCTTTATACGTATAGATAGATAGATAAATAGATGTAGATATATGGGTTTCTTTGGGGGTGTTTTTTCTCTTGCTTTTTTGTCAGACCTGGTGGTAGTCAGGGCTCATTTGTGGCTCTGCATTCATGGATCTCTGCTGGCAGGCTTAGGGGGGACCATATGGCGTGTTGAAGATCGAACCTAGGTTGGCGACGTGCAAAGCAAACACCCTACCCTGTGCTATCACTCTGGCCCTAAGTGCTAAATTTTTTAAAATAAAAATCCCAAGCAACCAAAGGAGTTGCTCCTTTTGGAAGAAGGTTTGGCAGCAGTATCATACCATCCTACTGAAGATCTTATTTTAAAATACACATTATTGGAGAGAAACTGGAGACACTGGTGCTGGGAAGTGTACATTGGTGGAGGGATGGGTGTTGGGACACTGTCTGGTTGAAACTTAATCATGAACAGCTTTGTAAGGCTCTACCTCACAGTGATTCAATAATTCCACTGCCCACTGTCCTCCCATTGTTCATCGATTTGCTCGAGTGGACCCAGTAACGTCTCCATCGTGAGACTTGTTACTGTGTTTGGCATATCGAATACGTCATGGGTAGCTTGCCAGGCTTTGCCGTGCAGACGAGATAGTCTTGGAAGCTTGCTGGGTTCTCCGAGAGGGGCGGAGGAATTGAACCTGGCTCAGTCGGGTTGGCCGTGTGCAAGGCAGACACCCTACCGCTGTGCTATCGAAAATCTTAAAAAGTTCATAAAAATAGATTGTTTTAAAATAGTAGATGCTCTTGGGAGCCATGTGGACAGCAGGTATGAGCCGGGAGTGTGGGGGCGACTAAAACCTCATGGGAAGGGGGGCGTTCCGGTCCGTCCTTCACGCCCTACCGAGGTCACCAATTGCCCCCCATGAGCGGCTCTCCAGCACGGCCACAGCCCCAGAAGCACAAGGGCTTAATGCAGAACCCAGCAGCTTAGAGCAGAAAAGTGAAAGGACTATGCGTTAATCCAGGCAATCATTTCTGCCCAGAGGGGAAAGGGTGTTGCTCCCTTCCGCCCTCCTCCCTCTGGAAAGAAAGATGGCGGCCACATGGGAGCCTTGTGGACAGCAGGTATGAGCCGGGGGTGTGGGGGCGACTAAAACCTCATGGGAAGGGGGGCGTTCTGGTCCGTCCTTCACGCCCTACCGAGGTCACCAGTTGCCCCCCGCGAGCGGCTCTCCAGCACGGCCACGGCCCCAGAAGCACAAGGACTTAATGCAGAACCCAGCAGCTTGGAGCAGAAAAGTGAACGGACTATGCATTGATCCAGGCCATCAAGTCTGCCGGAGGGGAAAGGGTGTTGCCCCATTCGCCCTCTCCTCTCTGGAAAGAAAGATGGCGGCCACATGGGAGCCTTGTGGACAGCAGGTATGAGCCGGGAGTGTGGGGGCGACTAAAACCTCATGGGAAGGGGGGCGTTTCGGTCCGCCCTTCACGCCCTACCGAGGCCACCGGTTGCCCCCCGCGAGCGGCTCTCCAGCACGGCCAGGACTCCAGAACACAGAAACCAATTTCTTAACTATCTGACTTTCAGTAGAAATACTTCCAGGGTCAATAGGTAAAATAGCAGAAATCCAAAACCAACATTTAATTCTTGAACCCAGCCGTAGAAAGCAAATCACTTCACAATGCTTTTTCAGCATGTCTGATTGGGGGGGGGGGGGTAAACTCTAAATAATAGTGGTGAATCTTTTATTGAAACAATGAATCTAATCAAAGCAGATAGAGTGTTAACTAGAATTCATCTGCCTCACAGGGACGGGGAGGGGTGGGGGTGGGGTTTTATTGGGGTTCTTCATGGTAAAAAATAAGTATTGGTAAAGGGAAATGTGTTTGATATTTGCATGACTGAGACATAAACCTGAAAGCTTTGTAACCTTTCCCACAGTGATTCAATAAATAAATTAAAAAAAAAATAGTAGATGCTCTGTGAGAACTAAACACCTATAACTTATAGTTTAATAATAATTTAAAAAAGTTGGAAATTGATAGCATTCAGCTAAATGTTTATAGCACCCGTTTCCCTAGATTAGGAGAATTCCAGAAATTATGGTGTGTATGCGTTCTGCCTCCAAGGAAGGATTTTTTTTTCCTATCAGCGCTCATCATTTTTAAAAATTGCTTTTCACTATTTTTTTTAATTAAGGTGCCATGAGTTTAAAAGTTACTCTTAGTTGAGTTTTGGGTATTTTGCGTTCCAGCATCAGTCCCGCCACCAGTGTCACCTTTCCCCACCGAAGATGCTGTTTTAAACTTCTCCCTACTCAGTCTCAGAGCAGGGACTTCTTTTACATAATTTTTTTTGGGGTCCCACCTGGGCTGACACCTGGCTGTGCACAGGGATCACTCCTGGCGGGGCTCAGGGGACCATCAGCGCCCTGCTCTGTTTGTGTGCGCTTTGCTCGTGCCTTCTGTGGAGAGGGGTGCCCTTCCCGTTCCTCCACCAGCCTCCAGACCATCTGATGCCCGTGGAGAGAGATGGGAAGAAGTGATGCGGGGGGGGGGGGGGGGGGGGAGGGGGCGGCGGGAGGGGGGAGGTGCCCTCCAGCTAGTCACAGCTGCATCCAGACCCGGGTCCCGACCATTGTGCGTGCCTGGGTAACTTACCCAGTTGGTCCCCTGCCGCAGGCTGGCAATGTGTGCCCCCAGGCTCCCCTGCACCATGCGCCATCGCACCATCTTGGCGATGCAGTAATGTCCGTGGTATGGCCCCAGAGAGCAGCATCCTGCAGGTGACCGTTTCCTGGATGCAGCCCCCTGCTGTGTCCACGCATAGTCACTGCCACATAGACCCCCTCCCTGGGTGCGCCCATCGGTCCTTAAGGTCCTTAAGGCGCTTCCACCCTGGCTCCCACCAACCCGGGAAGCCCCACAGGGCGCTTCCCTCCTCACCCCCAGAACAGACGTCCCTAGGAGCCTGTGGACATCACAGCCGATGAGAGCCCCCGCCTGGCCCGGTCTCTGCCTGGGGTGTGTTTCTGGCTCTGTTGAGTGTCTCTGGGCTGGTGTGTGCGGTCAGAGAAAGTTGAGACTCACACCGGGCAGACGCTGCCAGGATACTGCTGCTGGGAGTCACGGAATGGAATCAGGGTTCTGTTTTGTTTGATCTGGAACTTTGCAGAGAGGTGATTAGACGGGTGGAGGGCGGGCCTGAACTCACCAGCTCTAGCTTTGCCAAGGATGTTTTCGTTCATCAAGGCTGAAGGTGAGGGCGGGTCTGAATTGGCCTACGAACCTGAGTTCATCCATCCAGATCACGCTGGAAGAGATTCAGTGTGTCTGTGACTGACCCTGGCGATGCTGCCCACAGTAACTTTCCCGGCCAGTGGCTGGCGAGGCTGGCCCTGTGCACAGCTGAGGATCTGCTGTGCTGTCGTGTCGTCCGCTCCCCCCGCCCCGCGCACAGGGTGGCACGTGGAGAGCTTGGCCGTGGGTGGATCGCTGTCGGTCCGCCCAGAGCCGGGGGACACCAGCAGTGTGTGCCGTCTGCCTGAGTGCAGGCTGTGTGCTCACTTTGCAGAGCTGGCCGCAGGCTGTTAGGCCCGGGGGGTGGCAGGGCCCAGTGGCGCTCGTTTCCCCATCAGGGGGCTCACAGAGGGAGCAGAAGCCCGGGTGAGGCCCTGCCCGTGTGCTGTGTGCTGCAGAGAAGCCGCCTCTCCAGGCTCCCTGGGGCAGGGCAGCCTTAGAGAAGGGCCAAGCGGGGAAGGAGCGCAGGAGTGGCCCCCACAGAGGCAGATCAGGGCCATGCCTGGTGGGAAGTGTGCGCCGCCGGAGGGACTGGTGATGGACATCGTGTGTCCAAACCCGGTCGGGAACAGCTTTGTATTGATTCCTAACTGCTAGCTCAGTGGTTTGATTTAAAAGGACAGAAAGGAACGCGTGATGGCTCGTTGTCATTCCTCTTGTTTGGTTGGTCCCTGGGCCGCGCCAGGGGCAGTGTCCAACCCCGCCTGGCCATGCTCTGGGCACGCTGCTGCCCCCTGGTGGCGGACCTCAGCGTGCTGGGCCCGGTCCTGCTGCTGCCGCTGGTCCTGGGGCCTGGGCTCTCTGCACCGCTGGCTCCTTCCTCTGGGCCCTCAGGGGTGTCTGTGCCCGCCCACTGTTACCTGCCCACCATTCCCGTGCTTGTCTCTACTTAGCATTTGTTACGGGAGAGCAGTTCTCAAGGACCGTTTCAGCTTTATTCACAGATCTCTCTATGGAGAACAATTGATCTCTTTTTTATATCAGCATTTAAAATTTTCAGATGTCAGTTCTCTGCCTTTTGGAGGTTTGGGCCATGCCATCGAGCTGCTCCCAGGCCCCACCCGCACCGCAGGCTTTGGGCTCCCCGGCCTCCTTCCAGCCCTCATGGTAGACTTCATTTATTTATTCATTTATACAGTTTTTCTTTTTGGGTCACAGCTGGCGACGCTCAGGGGTTACTCCTGCCTCTGCATTCACTCCTGGTGGTGCTCGGGGCACTGTATGGGACGCCGGGGATCGAACCTGGGTCAGCCACATGCAAGGCAAACACTCTCCCCGCTGTTCTATGGCCCCGGTATCTTCCAATAGATTTTAGCATCATCCAGATCATTTGTTTTAGTTCTCGGCCTTAATATTTATCAACGACATATTCTAATGTAACGTAGTATTTTACTTTTTGCTGGTCTGTATTTTTAAAAACAATCAAAAATAATTCCATTTATCTCTTGTTCACAGATATATGTAGGGTATGTCGGTCAGAAGGAACCCCCGAGAAACCTCTCTACCATCCATGTGTATGTACTGGCAGTATTAAGTTCATTCATCAAGAATGGTGAGTCACCTTTTAGAAGTTCTGTCTGCTTGGGGGCCATACCCCGGGGTGCTTGGGGTTTTGCTCCTGGCTCTGACCCAGGGATCACTGCTGGGGGAACAGGGGGACCACATGTGGTGCTGGGGATTGAACCTGGGTGGGCTGCGTGCGAGGCAGGAGAACCGCGTGCTGTATTATTGCTCTGACCCCCCCCCCCCCCCCCCCCCCCCGGTTATGTTTGGGCTTCAGTTCCACCATGTTATTGGAAAGGAGATTATGCCAACGAACTTTTTTCACAGTTTCTGCAAGTCTTTAATTGTAAAAATTTGGAAATTAAATTCCTCGTATCTGTCATTTGTCATGTTTGTGTGTTGTCTTCAGGGTGTGTGTCTGCACCCCATCCCAGGTGTTACTGTCATCAGGGAGGGCGTGTTCTGGTCATCCAGAGTGCTAGGCTTTCCCAGATTTGTCAATTTAGTTTCCGTAATGCTTTGTGCCGGGTACTGCTCGGGTCTTTTACTCATCTTTTGTGTATCTTTATTTTGGTGCTGCACCCACTGATGCCAGGGCTCACTTCTGTCAGTCAGTGTTGGGCACCAGATGGGGTGGTCAGGGCAAAGCCACACTCGGGCACATACCCTGCCTGCTGGGCTGGCCCTGGCCCCTGCTGTGTCCATCTTAACACACTTAGTCCTTGCTCCCTAACTGCGAGGTGGGTGCTGCTGCTGAGGGCCCGAAGCATAGGAAGGTCCAGTGACGTGTCCTAGGTGACCCAGCGGCCACTCTGACAGAGACAGCATTGAGACCTCGCCGCCACCTGGTAGGAATCTCAGACAAATAGTAGGAACTCTGCTGGTGTTTGGGAATTCTTTCAGATTGGAAAAGTTACAATTTATGTTAGATCTTTTTTTTTTATTTCTGCTTTTTGGGTCACACCCGGCGATGCACGGGAGTTACTCCTGGTTCATGCACTCAGGAATCACTCCTGGCGGTGCTTGGGGGACCATGTGGGATGCTGGGAATCGAACCTGGGTCCGCTGCATACAAGGCAAACGCCCTACCCGCTGTGCTATGGCTCCAGCCCTATGTTGGATCTTTTTATTTTTTTTTTTTTTATTTATTTTTTTTTTATAATTTATTTATTTATTGAATCACTGTGGGAAAAGTTACAGAGCTTTCGGGTTTAGGTCTCAGTCATGTAGATACCGAACACATTTCCCTTTACCAATACTCATTTTTAACCCCGAACCCCAATAGACCCCCACCTCCCACCCCTCCCAATTCTTATGAGGCAGATGAGTTCTAGTTAATACTCTATCTACTTTGACTAGATAGATTATTTCGATAGAAGATGCACAATTATTGTTTAGAGTTTACGACCCCCCCCCCCCAATCAGACATGCTGAAACAGCGTTGTGAAATGATTTGCTTTCTACAACTTGGTTTAAGAATAAAATGATGTCGCGCGGCCGCGACAGCGGCCGCGCGGTTTTGAATTTCTGCTATTTTACTTATTGACCCTGGAAGAATTTCTATTAAAAGTTAGCTAGTTAAGAGATTGATTTCTGTGCCCTGGAGTCGTGGCCGTGCCGGAGAGCCGCTCGTGGGGGGCAGCTGGCGACCTCGGTGGGGCGTGGGGGACGGCCCACAAAGCCCCCCTTCCCATGAGGTCCCCGCCGCTTCCCCGAGCCCGGCTCAAACCCGCTTTCCACAAGGCTCCCGTGCGGCCGCCATCTTTCTTTCCAGAGAGGAGCGGGCGGGCCGGTCAACGCCCTTCCCCCTCTGGGCAGGCTTGGTGGCGCGGATCAACACAAGTCCATTTGCTTTTCTGCTCCAAGCGGCTGGTTCTCTGTGCTAAGTCCTTGTGCCTCCGGGGCCGTGGCCGTGCCGGAGAGCCGCTCGTGGGGGGCAGCTGGCGACCTCGGTGGGGCGTGGGGGACGGCCCACAAAGCCCCCCTTCCCATGAGGTCCCCGCCGCTTCCCCGAGCCCGGCTCAAACCCGCTTTCCACAAGGCTCCCGTGCGGCCGCCATCTTTCTTTCCAGAGAGGAGCGGGCTGGATCTTTTTAATGGTAGATACATATTGTTTTTATTTTTATCTGTACGACAGATGAAGGAATCGGCTGTAAGAAAGTAAGAAGTTGAAATTGTTAAAATTGTGAATGCCCTATGACATAGATGGGCTTCATAAGAGCATTTGATGTTAGTGAAGCCTTACGGTTTTTTGTCATAAACAGTGTGTTTATTAATGTGTTTGTAATTGCAGCTTAGTTCAATGGCTGAAACATAGTCGAAAAGAATACTGTGAATTATGCAAGCACAGATTCGCTTTCACACCAAGTAAGTTCTTCAGAAGCCTTTTAGATTCTACTTTTGAATTCTAGCTGGTTGCATAAATTGCTTTAAAATAGCTATTTTCAACGTGATTTGACTTGGATGATAATAGAAAATACTGTCAAAACATTGAGAACATATTTGGGGAGTGGGGCTGCCATGCTGTGCTCAGGAAGTCCCGCCCCCTACCAGCCCCCAACCCCAGCCCTCAGTAGGTGATGTGCTGTTGGGTCATCGCTCCAGCCCGTGGTACCGGAGATGCTGGGACACCCGGGTGCTGGTGGCAGCCCCAGGAGTCGGCCTGCTGACTGGGGGTCAGCATGCCGCAGACAGGACCCTGTCCTTGGCACTCTCCCCGGGTCCTGCGAAACTTTTTTTTTTAACTGCACAGGTCAGCGTACCTGCATGTGTGCTCCAGAGGGGGAAAAAGCAATTTATGAGTTCCTTTTTTTTTTTTTGGTGTCACACCCTGTGGTGCTTGGGGACTTCTCTGACTTTCTGCCGAGGAGTCCCTGCAGGGGTGCCTGGGGTTCCCGGTGTATAAATAATAAACATTGGCCACGTTTGAGGCCGGGGCTTTCCCGAGGCGTGCGCTCCCCAGCCTGTGTTCCCGAGAGCCGGCCTCCCTGGGGAGGCCGCATTCTCCCTGCGCGCAGCTCCGTGGTGCTCACTTGGTTCACTTCAAAGGGAATAAACATGGTTTAAAATAGTATGGTCACAGCCCTTTTTGTTCACGTGTTTATGTATTTTTTAATTGAATCGCTGAGATAGCCCCCCCCAAAGCCGTTCATGGTCGGCCTTCAGTCACAGTGTCCCCGACCGGCCTTCCTTCTGAGTACTGGTCTCAGCACCAGGGTCACAACCCTTTTGAAAAGTTTATTGAACCATTACCTCTTGTAGAGGGATGGCGGTCTAGATTGGTTTTATGCTAAAATGACCAGAAGCGGGACAGCTGTTGAGCGTCAGGGCTGCCTGCTCCCTTCCGGAATGCTCTGCTGCAGGTGTCTGCCTTCCGAGTGCCACGGGAGATGCGTGTTTTGGGGAGATCAGTTCCCCGTAGCGTGCCGTCAGCCTCCCCTGGCGCTTCACCTGGTCCTTTCTATTAGGGGAATCAGAAAGTCAAGAGTAGTTCTCCATGAAATTCGTGGCTCTGAGTGAAGGGTGAATCTATTGAATCTAATGAGGATTGAAGCTTTTTCTGTTTAAAAGTCCTTTTTCTGGGTTGTCCACCTTTCATATGTGATTTGCTCTCAGATACTTTTGGGTAAACTGGACTCGGGTAAGGGATTTGTCCTCTTATAAGGAGAGTGTATTTTACGAACAGCACAAACATCGAAAATGAAGCTAGCAGTAAATGCCAATTTCTTATTCATGAACTAAGATAACGAAGAGTCTTAGGAAATGATCTGCACTTCTGTTTCTCTCCTAGTTTATTCCCCAGATATGCCTTCACGGCTTCCAATCCAAGACATATTTGCTGGACTGGTCACAAGTATTGGCACTGCCATCCGGTATTGGTTCCATTACACGCTTGTGGCCTTTGCGTGGTTGGGAGTTGTTCCTCTTACAGCATGTGAGTATCCTGTGTTCAGAGTCACACATTGCATGGTCACTCGGGCATACGGGTGGTGCTGCCTTAAAAATACCATCCCTGTTTTATTTGAACGATAATAGTTCATTATTTACTGGGGGTTGAACCTGTAAGTAAGCCCCATTTGTGCCTGTGTGGTACCACCGAGCCACACGCCCTGTCTTTGGGGCATTTAATCATCTGGGGCCGTACGGGATGTAGCGGGTGACAGCCTTGCTGAGAGAATCCACGTGAAGTCAGAACTTGTTTTCTTCTGGGGCCACACCTGGCAGTGAGTGCGGGGATCACACCTGGTGGGGCCCTGGGGGACGTTTATGGGCTTGGGGTCCTGCCTGGGCTGGCGACGTGTCAGGCGGTGCCCTGCCTGCCGCCCTCCCCCTCTGGCCCTTACGAGTTATTTTGAACAGTTTGAATGCGAGTGCAGGGGAAAAACAGTTCACAGAGGCTGCCAGTGAAAGTGGTGAAAAAATTGAAAAAGCAAAATCAAGCCGTAATTGGATGAAACTTTGATCTCATTTTGTTCGCTCTGTTAGAGCTGTCGGGGATTGCAGAAGACATACTCACTTGCTGGTGTAACTTCCCATCTTTCAGCTACCCTTGAAGAGAAGCGTGAAATGACTGGGGGGCGGGGCGGGGGAGGGGGGCTTTGGGCTTTAGAAGACACTCCGGCTCAATGACTTTTCCGTCAATCCTTGTGGGGGTGGGGGGGGGGGGCTTTGTTGTTACAGACATGGCCCGAGTAGGTAGTGCCAGAGTATACAGCTGGGATTTGGGGTTTTGTTTTTGTTTTGGTTTTAAGGTGGTAGATGGGAGTTGTCTTTTGGATCACACCTGGCAGTGCTTAGGGGCTATTCCCGGCACAGTGCTCCCAGCCGCCCTTGGTAGCACTTAGGCACCATGTGGTGCTGGGGATTAAACCTGCGGTTCCAGCCTGTAAACGTGCGTGTCAGCCTTTGGCGCGCTCTCCCTGGCCGAGGAGGATTTTTGTGTTCTCTTGGCGCATCTGGTGGTGCTGACTGCAGAGTGCTCGGGGATCACTCCTTTTGGTGCTCAGGGAACCGTCGGTGCTGCCGATGGTTGAATCTGGCGTTGGCCATGTGCAGGGCAAGCCTGGTGCCCGCTGTGCCCTCTTTCTGGTCCTCACACCCAGAGTTTGTCTCCTTAAAATGGAGTGAGGGCAGATGGGGCGACAGCCCACAGGCCTGACGCCTGTTTCCGTCCCGCCCTGTCATTGCCGCCTGCCATGGAGGGCCTTGGACCAAGCAGACGGAAAGAAAAATAGAACTCGATCTTTCATGATGATGACTGATTGAGAAGCGGCACATCACCGTGGAAGAGCTGTTGGAGAGGGAATCCCTCGAGCTAGAAGCTGGAACAGGGGATTCTCTCAGGGCACGGCTGAAGGGGTGGAGTGCAGGGCTGAGGGCTCAGGCAGGGGGAGGGGAGGAAGGACAGAGAGCGCTGGAGACCCTGCCCGGGTCCAGTCCCGGGTTCAGTCCCGGCACTTTAAGAAAACAAAGAGGAGAGAGAACGAGAATCAAGACTTAACTCTCCATTAACACTTAGCACTCTAGTTTTCCAGAGCTTAGTAGGCTGGTATATGGTTGTTAAAACTCCAGGTTCTAAAGAGATGAAAATCAGATTGGCATTAGACTGAAATCAGCCGTATTTTGAATGCTAGAAAAGATCAGAAATGTCAATATTGAACAGAATTTTTTGACTTTTACCAATATAAAACTTAATTTTCTATGATGTACAAAACTTTTCCTACATTGGGCAGGAGTGATAGTATAGCAGGTAGAGAGGGTGCTTGCCTGGCCCACGGCCAACCTGAGTTTAATCCCCAGCATCCCAGATGGTCCTCTTGGGACCACCAGATGTGACTCCAAAACGAAACCGAGAAAAAAAAATACTCGTGAACTAAATTCAGCAGTGTATTCAAGGAATCCTACATGCCCAAGTGGAACTTACATCAGATACTAATTGATACGAAAATCAGTTAACGAAATACACCACACCGACAAAAAAAAGGAAGCGTGAAAGATAAATGGGTCGATGTAGAGAAACCATTTGGTAAGATTGAACAGCCACTTACGATAAATGCAGTCATGCAATCAAGAAAACAGGGATAGAAGGAAATACCTCAGCCTGATAAGGGTTGTAGTACAAACTTACAGCTAATAAAATCAGTGGTGAAAATGGAAAGCTTTTCCTTTAAGGATTGGAAGAGACACAAAATGGATTTGAAGTGAATCATAAACCTTACTGTAAGCATTAAAGCAAAAAACTTCTAAAAGAAAATTTAGAGTAGCCATCCAGTACTGGTATCTTGAACTTAATTAAAATTAAGAACTTTGGTTCATTTTCAGATATCTATTTTTTTAATCAAAACTTTGTTTTTGTTACGACATGGAGTAACAAGGAAGGATTTTACCACCTTTTAAAAAAGTATACAGGAGCCACCCTCGGGTGGTGGCGGGGCCGTGCAGGGCTGGGCCTGGACTCTGGGCACCGCACCTTCAAGGCCCAGATTCTTGAGTTGCGTCTGGCACAGACTTGGCTTTTTGAAGGAGAAGCACCCGGGCACCACAGAGACAGGAGTGTGTGACTGCATCTGACAAGTGAAATTTCAGTTGTTCTGTGCTAGTCCAGACCAGCCAGCGGATTCCCTTCGTCAGAGATAAGAGCTGGAATGAGATTTGAGGGAGCTTTCCTGGGGGCTGGCAGTGTCGGTGTGTGTGACCGTTTGTATGTGTGTAATACACACGAAAGTTTCTCCCTGACAGTGAGGCTGGAGAGAGCATAACGTGTGGGGCCAGGCATGATTCCCAGCCTGCTCCCCCCCCCCCCCCCACCCCCTACTGCACCGAGGAACCCAGAGCGCAGAGCAGGAGGAAGCCCTGAGCACAGACAGGTGGGGCCCAAGAAAAGAGAAAAAGAATTTCAAAGCATGCAGTGAAACAGAATTGAAAAGTAACTGCTACGAGGACAGACAGAGAAAGGTCAGTTTCCCCCCTGCGGAATTGTAGTGGGAAGTAGCACGTGAAATTCAGAATGTCAAGAGAGGAAGAAAGAAAGGAAGGGAGGAGCGAGAGGAGAAAAGGAGAGGAAGGAATAAGAGGTCAGCGAGCGTCGGTGGCCTTAAGAGTTACGGTTTCTTGGTCAATGGGGCTGAGCTCTAGCACAGTGGGGAGGGCGCTGGCTGGCCTGGCACCCCATAGGGTCCCCTGAGCCCCCCAGGAGTGGTCCCTGAGCACAGACTAGGAGTACATTCAGACCACTACTGGGGTGGCCCAGGAAAACAACAAAAAATAAAAGAGATTTCTCACTTACCGGATATTCAGAGTTGTGTGTGTGTGAAAATGCTCACTGCGGAGAGATGGGCAGAGTTGCCCAGGTCACTGCTGGAGGGAAATACCAACAAAATTCAGGAATAGTGTATCAGCCAGATGGCGTTCTCGTGGAAAACTTGGAAGGGCGGAAAGCAGCATGCTTCACACCAGGAAAGGGCCAGGTCTACTAAGAAAGTAAAGCTTGTGAATTTCTGCTTTATAGAAAACAGCTTTTAATTTGTTGGTGTTGCTTTGGGGCGTTACCTGGCCATGCTCAGGTATTGCTTTTGGCTCTGCGTTCAGGAATCATTCCTAGTAGCGTCGGGGGCATCTGGGATGCCAGGGATAGAACCCGGGTTGGCTGCTGCAAGGCAAACTGTCTGTCCACTGTATCGTCACTCTAGCCCCAGGAATATGTAAAGCGTGCATTCCAGTCAAAGGGGAAGACTGTCTAACTCTATTTTTTCTGAAGTCAAATAATATAAAAAAAACTAAGGGCTTGAAGGATCTAACAATTGATAAGTTTGAGTATTTTTTCTAAATTGTTTATACATGCAATTGTAATCTAAATATCACACATTACATATTCTGTAACTTTCATTGTTATCAGTGTCCGGCTGACTTTCCATGTAGTATGTATTGTTTCCTTGTTTTTTTTTTTTTAATGGGTGTATGCATAGCATCCTGCAGTCAGGGCGTCTGTGACATGTGAATTCATTTTCATACTTACAGATGACTTGGATTGTGGTCAGTTTTTACTGTTACACATAACTTTTACAAGTATATGTACTTTAAATATTTTTTGCATACATGCAAGAAATTGGTACAGAAAGTGTTTTCACTTTTTGAAAATTAGCTATTGAAGTGACTGACAATTTTTAGTATAAGGTTACAGGAAATTCTCGAACTAATGAAATGCTAGTTTGAAAGAAAATCTCAGTTAATTTCTTCAGTGACCTCATTTCTGAATCACTGTATCACTGTCATCCTGTTGTTCATCGATTTCCTCAAGCAGGCGCCAGTAATGTCTCCTTCGTCCTAGCCCTGAGATTTTAGAAAGGGCCACATTCGAGGCTCATTCAGGGTCAGGGGAATGAGACCCATCATTGTTACTGAGGTTTGGCATATTGAATTCGTTTCTAAATCTACAGCTGTAATTTATATTCTTGCCTTTTCTCTTTTTTTTTGTTCTTTTTTTTTTTCTGGATTTTGGGCCAAACCTGGCAGTGCTAGAGGTTACTTCTGCTCTGTGCTCGGGGATCGCTCCTGGTGGGACTTGGGGGACAGTGTGGGCGCCAGGGATCAGATGGGATTGTGGCAGGCACGGCGAGCGGTAGCTCTCCAGCTCCAGGGCTGCTTATTTTATGCTTAAACTCACTCCATTTAAAAGCAGATACATCTGGAGAGAATCTGCACTTGAAACATTGTATACCTTTCATAGTTCTGTGCTTGGTCATTTCTCCATGTGGGAGTGTGTCTGGACACTGCACATTTGCAGCATGTCTGGGGGACTCACAGACTTCCTGGTGCGTGTCTGTACGCTGCACATTCACGGGGTGTCTGGGGACTCACAGGCTTCCCAGTGCGTGTTTGTACACTGCGCACTCAGGGCGTGCCTGGGGACGCCTGGCTTCCCAGAACCCGTGCTTGCCCGCAGTGCTTCCCTGGCAAGAGCTGACACCCTCCTGCTTCTCTCCACAGGCCGCATCTACAAGTGCTTGTTTACTGGCTCCGTGAGCTCACTCCTGACACTGCCTCTTGACATGCTGTCCACGTGAGTACTGGGCCCGGACTCGGACGCTCTGCTGTGCCTGGTCGTTTCAGGACAGTGACGACTGATGTGGTGAACCATGTTCTCAGGCCTCTCACCAAGCACTCTGGCTGGTGATGCAGCTCCCACAAGGTCCTACGCTTGGTGGTTCTAGTACTGAGTGTTTCGACACACGTGGCTTTGTTTGGGGGCCACACTGCGGGGCTCAGGGCGTGCTCCTGGCTCTGTGCTCAGAGTTCATTCCTGACCTGGGGATTGAACCCAGGTCAGCTGTGTGCAGAGCAAGCGCCCTGCTGGCTGTGCTGTCTCTCCAGTCCCCTGTGTTTAAGCATACTCCGGGACAGCATTGCATTTGAGTTAAAAATGTTATTTTTTATTTTTACTGTTTTTGGAGTTTGGGACCGTGTTGAGCAGGGGCTACTCCATACACCTTGCTGAGGCGACTCTGGCAGTGTGTGGGGGCTGAGTTTGGACCCAGGCGTGCAGAGCAGCATACTGGCCCCTGGAGACAGCTCCCCGACCCCAGATTTATTTTGTAGGTAAAGGTAAAGGCCCTCCCGTTGATCGTCGATTTGCTCGAGCGGGCCCAGTAACGTCTCCATTGGAGACTTTGTTGTTACTGTGTCTGGCATATCGAATACTCTCGGTAGCTTGCCGGGCTCTCCGAGAGGGGCGGAGGAATCGAACTCGGGTCGGCCGTGTTGGCCGCTTGTAAGGCGAACGCCCTACCCGTTGTGCTATCGCTCCAGCCCTATTTTGTAGATAATACTAAATTTTCTTGTGATTTTCTTGTGATTGTTTTGTAGATAATACTAAATTTTCTTGTGATTGTTTCTTGTGATTTTTTTTTTTTTAGAATATGCTGTCCCTGGAGTTAAGCTGCATCTTACTGTGACATTTAGCTTTGCAATTTAATTTCCTTGAGAAAGATAGGCATTTTATATTTTGCTGTCTTAATTAGAAAGGCTGTAAATGACGGGCATGTCAATCTAATGTGTTTACTAAGTGTGCAAAAAGTCACTTTTTTTTTACCCAGCTGATTATAGGTTTTATTGATTTACTTTTTGACTCCACCTGTCTGTGTTCAGGGCGTACTCCTGGCTCTGTGCTCAGGAATCACTCAGCAGGGCTCGGGGACCGTATGGGGGTGCTGGGAATTAGATCCAAGTCGAGGATTAAATGTGGTCTGGCCCCATGAGAGGCAAGCTCCCTGCCCACTGCACTATCTCTCTGGCCCCGTTACTTCTTTTTCAGTGGTTTGTTTTAAGTGGCTAAATACGTTAATGTTTGCTATAAAACTTTGGAAGACTTTGGATACGTGAACAGCAAGTGTTCACGGAAGCTCCGCCAATGGAAATTACAGGTAAAGGTGGTTGGTTGTGCTCCTTAAGTATCCGCCCACCACCTGTACTTGTTGTCGGTTTACCACAAAAACCGTTGACTCCTGGTTTAGGGCAAGTGTGATTACCTGGTTAACGCAGTGAGGTGACTGGTTCTAACATCAGGAACCTAGCTCATAATCAAGCTCCTGCTCAGGGCTCTCTCACTGCTCTGTGCTCAGGGAGTGCCCAGGGAGTGCCCAGTGCGTGGGGACCACATGTGGCGCTGGGAATCAACGCAGGCCGGCTGCTTGCAAGGCAGGTGCCTCAGCCACTGGACTCTCCCTCTGGCCGCAGCATCAGCGTTACTCTGTCTACTTGCTCCTTATTACTTGTTATGCTTATTATCATGTTCACTTTTCAGAGACAGATCTCTGCAGTGTATTGCAAGCTTGGCTGAAAGGCTCGGCCTCCCTGCTTTCCTGGGTCACGTGCCTTCATAGAGGGCTTTGGGGGCCTTTCTCGAGGGCGTTCCCCACCGTAGTCATGTGTGTGGATTCAGGAGTCAGCTAACTGGATTTGTCAAGTTGTGTGATGCAAAGAAATTCTTTGTAAGCGTTGGATGGACTTGTTTATCCTTTGTAAAATCCATTCCCTTAATATCGGGCATTTGACATGTGTTTGGCTGCTGGTGACGATTCGCTTCCTGCCTTCCCCTTTCGTAGCCCTGTCCACAGGGAGGCCGTAGATGGCCCGTTCCTGTGCACTCCCGATGGGTCGCTCTGCCTGCTCTCGTACACCTTTACAAAGAAATGCGTCCACATACTCGGTCAGCTTAGTTTGCCATGCCCAGTTAGTACTTTTCAGAGAACTGAAAACGATGACCTGCTCTTCCAGATAATGAGGTACTGCATTGGGTTTCTTAGTTTTAGGTATTCCGTGGAGTCATTCCGTGTTTTGCTTCTGTCGTCAACAGGGACAATTTACTGGCGGACTGTCTGCAGGGCTGCTTTGTGGTGACGTGCACTCTGTGTGCCTTCATCAGCCTGGTGTGGCTGCGGGAACAGATTGTGCACGGGGGCGCCCCCATCTGGTTGGAGCACGCCGCCCCGCCCTTCAACGCCGCCGGCCACCACCACAATGAGGTGATTGGTGCTCTCTGCCCACCCCCCCTTCCCCTCCCCCCTCCCATGGTACTCGCTGCAGAGGTGGCCAGCGAGAGACCTCAGAGAAGATGGAGGGCGAAAGATCCACAGAATGACCCTGACCGTTTTCTCCCTCCCAGGAAGGGGGAGGGACAAGGGCCCCGGGGCCGGAGTGCTCTCACGGAAGTTCACATGCAGACTCTGCCTGTGCCTCTGGCTGTGTTTGAGCGCCCTGGGGGCTCCCGACTCTCTTTGCCCCTCAGTTTTTCCTCCTTGAAGTACTGCCAAACAGAGGAAAGTTGGAACTTTGTTGCTGATACTCAGGGCAGTTTTGTCTCTCTGTGAGATATATACTTAGGTGCAAGAGGGTATGCTGGAAGCATTACGGAGAGGACCTGACTGTTAGTGTCTCGTTTCTCAACAAACGCTGGGGCTGAAAACTTGACAAATTTAGCTTCTTTTCAAAATAAGCCCGACGGAGGAGGGTAGGTATGGATGATCTCACACCTCTGTGACAGAAGAAAGAAAAGGAGGATAGAGACATTGTCAGTTGATTACAGTTGATTACAAACCCTGCACTCACCCGTCACCCCTGAGTGCAGAACCTGAGTGAGTCCTGAGCACAGCCAGCTGTGGCCCAAACAGACACATCAGGAAAGTGGAACCCGGAACACCGGTTAGGGGGTGTTGATGAGGTGGCTGGAGGGGACGGGCATTGATGAGGGGTCTTTGGCAGTCGTGAATTGAGGTGACTGTACCATAAATGTCAACACTGTCATGCGCACGTCACATTTGGTGAGGTCATCTTCATACATCAGACCTAAAGCGTTAGGACTGTTGCAACCTCAACTATTATAATAACAATGCAGAAATTTAAAAATTAGGCCGCTTTTATATAAAATGATCTGTACTTCACTGAATTTTATTATGAAACGTTGAAATACTCAAAACAGTCTTTCCATAACTTAATGTTTCCATCATGGACCTTCTGGTTTTGTCCATGTGTTGATTGAGTCCAAGCCTCACGCTCTTCTCTACGGGATTCAACTTGGGAGTGCTCCCTTGAGAAGGACGTACATCGAGAGCACTATGGAGGACTCTGGTCTTACCTAGTGTTAAATCTCATCACTGTACCTGCTTCGTGGAACATTTACTTGAGTTTTTCCTGTTAAAATTTTCATTAATTCATGACAGTTGAGTGCTCTAATGAATACAGCCAGGTCTCTGCAGCTGTAGGAAGCACATCTCAGGAAGAGACAGAGGGTGATACTTTGGGACACGCCCCTGACGGGGCCTGGTGTAGAACCTTTTTCTCAGATCCCCAGTTATTGAATGAAGGTATGAGTTTGTATGTAGGCAAACACACATCATCTGTACATGGGTGGCGCCTTGCAACGAAGGCGTGCAGAATGGTGGTGCTCTTAGCTCATTTTCTCTTTGTTTCTTTCCCTTTTTTTTTTTTTTGGCTTTTTGGGTCACACCTGGTGACACTCAGGGGACCATTTGGATGCCGGGGATCGAACCTGGGTCAGCTATGTGCAAGGCATATGCCCTCCCCGCTGTACTATTGCTCTAGCCCCTGTTAGTTCATTTTCTAGAACAGTTTGTGAATTTTGTTTTGGTTTGGGTTTTGGGTCAATTCACTGATGCTTAGGACTTACTCCTGGTTCTGTGCTCAGGGATCTCGCCTGCCTGGGCTTGGAGAGCCGTATGGGAACCAGTCACTCGGCCGTGTGCAACCCAGGAGCCCTCCCCGCTGTCCCACCGCCCCAGCCCCAATGAGTGTGTGTTCCTTTATACCCAACTGACCCAGAGTGGGACACATTTGTAAAAGATGCCTGGACGAGGTGTATTTTGGAATCGTAATAGAGCTATGTCTGTTTCATTTCTTTAGAAGGAAGAGTACGATTTGGAAATAGAGCCAAAAATAAAAAAAACCTGAACCCAAGCTCAGTTTCTGGGCTCTTGTGTAATTTTAGGCCCCAGCAGGAGGAAATGGTGCTGAGAACGTTGGCCCTGACCAGCCCGGAAACCCTCCAGCGGATAATGCAGTCGTGGGCGAAAACCCTGATGCCCAGGATGACCAGGGGGACGAGGATGAGGAGGACAATGAGGATGAAGACGATGCGGGCGGGGACGATGCCGCAGACGCCAACAACGGGGCGCAGGGTAACGGCCTTTTGTCTCTTCCCTCCCCTCGCTTTCTGCGGGACCGGGATCCCGCCTTGGGACCTGAGCTATGGCACGGGTGGGGAGGCATGTGTGGGGGTCTCTGTTTAAGACCAGGAGACCGCCAGGCAGGGCTGGAGAGAGAGGACGCGAGTGAAGGCACTTAGCTCAGTTCTAATCCCCAGAGCAGAATTTGGCCTTGTGAGCACTGCGTGGGGGGCCCCCTGAGCACTGGGCCAGGAGTAGCCCCAGAACACGGTCGAATATGGCCCACAACTCAGAGGCAGCAGCGACAGTGACAAAAACCTAAAGAGACTGTCCTTAAAGTTGACCCCAACCTGTACAACTCCGACAGGGAAGGAGAATTCCATGGGCTTGACCTGATCCTGCTATCTTATTTTGGCAAACTTGTGTTTTTTGATGCACTGTGTTTTTCCCCATGCAGCGGGGTGCATTTTGTGTTTGATGCTGGTTATCAAACGAAGTGAAGTGTGTACTCTACCACCGAGCGACATTTCCCAGCCCACCCCACATCTGATGTTTCAAATACCCTTTTTACTCGGGGCTTTCCTTCCTTTCAGGTGGAGGGGCTTACTCCTGGTGGCCAGGGCTCACTCCTTGGTGCTCGGAAGACTATCTGCAGCGCTGGGCTTTGAATCAGGGTCAGCAGGACACAGTGTAAAGGTCTTATTAACCCTGCGCTCTCTCGCTAAGGTCCCTTTAAGGGACCTTAAGAGATGAAAAGGAACTATTTGTAACTTGTTATATGTCGGGGTCCTGGCCAGTCGACCCCAACACATTGGAGTATAATCCCCCTAGTCACCGGACTTACTCCATATAGGAGAGGGAGTGGGAAGGGGGAAAGCTGGTGGTCAAGCAGCAGTCCGTTTCTTATCTCACCGGGGTTTTCATGCATCCACTTCAGGGGCAATCCACGTGTATCGCGTTTACCTTGGCAGGCTCAATATAGATGCTGATTTACATCTCCCGTTTTCGGGACCAGGTGTATTCGCTTAGGCAGGTGGTAGCTGTTACATCCCTCATCTTCAGCCGGAGTGCCTACGTGTGTGGAGTGGTGGAGCGAGCCCCTCGGCCCCTGTAAACAGGGCCAGCTCTTTCTTTCAGGGGCAGGGATTTAGTCAAAGTCTCAGGCTGGCTACTGAGACCCCAACAGATAGATCCTAATCTTGGTTGTAATGAATTTGAAAATTCATTGTACTTACTCCTTTGCCATTTTATTATCAGTGCATCTTAAAATTTCGAAGAAACATTCTTGATGTGTGGCCTGTACAAATCCTTGAAGGTTCGGTGCCATGGAAAGAAATTAAGTTCTCGTGGTGTAGTGGTTCAGCTCCAGAATCTCAAAGCAAGACCCGAGACAGCGCCATAGTCAGCTGACAGTGGGAGCCCGCCCCCCCCCCACCCTCCCTCGCCTCCAGAGTGCTCTTCAGGGCTGCACGGATCCTGGGTGAGCGGTTTCTGTTGTTGATGCCTGAGTGTCCCGTGTGTTTCGGCACTCAGGACACCAGGCCTCTGCATTCCTGGAGTTTCGGTCTAGTGCAGCAAGCAGATCACCCAGGAAGACAGACCTGTCGTTCAGCTTTGTGATGGAGGTTGTGCAGGTTGTTCCAAGGATGCTACTGGGGGGAAACCCATTTTAAGTCAGATTCCCCGGTAGCTTCGAGTAAGTGAGATGGAGCCGAGACCTGAAGGACGAGAAGCAGCGAGTGGCAGGACAGGCCCTAGGGCCCGTGCAGGCCTTGTGAGCGTCGGTAGGAGGCGCTGAGGAGGCTGCCTCCCCGGATGCCGTGGCCCCTCGCTGCCTGCCCTTCCCACCCCTGCGTCCTTCCTGCACAAGCATCCATGATGCTCGCGTGCCTTCCAGGCCTTTCTGTGGCTTTCCCCGTTTCAGTGAAGGACAAAGAAATTGCCTGTTTCTCTTGTATGGTCTTACCCAGCCTGTCTTTCTATACAGCGTTGTCTGCTGCCTTTCCTCCCCCGTGAGTCCTTGTTCTCGATGGCCTTTCCTCAGACGTGCAGTTCTTTCCAGTCTCGGAGCCCTGGAGCTCTTTCTCACGCAACCTACTACATTTCCTTCCTCGTGTACCACAGCCTAGAAACACCTCGCTCTTCACCCCAGATGTTGTAATTATTTATATGTATCCTTCCTTACTGCCTTACAAGGAAATATTCAGTATGGAGAAAATTCAGATGTGCTGTAGCTTCTCGACCACAGCTCACGGAACACCAGATTAAAGGAGTCTTGTCTTTATTATTTGTTTGTAGTTCAGATTCTGTTAGCGATACTTAAACTGTAATTCTATTTCTAGACGATATGAACTGGAATGCTTTAGAATGGGATCGAGCTGCAGAAGAACTTACGTGGGAGAGAGTGAGTAAGAATTCTACTAAGAACCCTGGTTTTTGTTTTTTATTCGTTTTTTTAAATTTTTTTTTAATTGCATGCAGCCAAACTGGGTTCGATTCCTCTGTCCCTCTCGGAGAGCCTGGCAAGCTACCAATACGGTGGTGATTGGTACTTAGTATCCCGCCTGCACGGCAGAGCCTGGCAAGCTCCCTGTGGTGTAGTCGATATGCCAAAAACAGTAGCAACAAGTCTCACAATGGAGACGTTACTGGTGCCCGCTCGAGCAAATCGATGAACAACGGGAGGACAGTGCTACAGTTCTAATTAGTGAAACACCATGCGGTACAGTTTAGACTTACAAATTTTTGTGCTTGGATTTCAGTTATACAATGATCAAGTACCCATCCCTTCACCAGCGCCCATCCTCCACCACCACAGGTCCCGGCATCCTCCCCCCCCCCATCCCCATCCCCCCCCCCCCCCCCCGCCTCTGTGGCAGGGCATTCGTTCCCTTTTGTTCTCTCTCTCTTCTTTTGGGTCCTGTGGTTTGCAAGAGAGGCATTGAGTGGCAATCATGTTTGGTGTATAGTCTTACTTTCAGCATGCTTCTCTCACCCTGGAAGGATCCTCCCCACACCCTTTATTTGGTGCTCCCTTCTCTGAGCTGCCTTTTCCCCTAGCACGTGTGGCTGGCCTCCAAGCCATGGAGCAAAATTCCTGGTACTAATCTGGGGCACTCCTGGGGTTTTAATCCTCACAGCTATTTATTTTTGGTGGTGATTGGGGGTTATTCCTGGCTCTGTGCTTAGGGGTCCCTCCCAGTGGTTCTCCGGGACCCTTTGGGGTGCTGGGAATGAACCCGGGTGCAGGGCAAGCTCCCTACCTATTGTGCTGTCTCAGTTTGCTCTGGAGTCTCACCCAACGGTGTTCAGGACTCACTCCCGGGTTTGCACTCTGGGATCACGCCTGGGGGATCGGGGACTCTGGGGGATGTCAGGGATGGGACCAGGGTTGGCTCCGCCCCAGGCAAGAGCCCCACGTGCAGTTTTCTCGCACTAGCCCCCTCATATACTATAAAGTTGATTTTGTATTTAGATGTATATACTTGCTTTGTTTTTATATTTTAAAACAGTTACCAGAACTTGTAGAGAAAGTAGTTATTATTTTATTGTATTTATTGTTTTTGGTGAAATACAACAGATCCATTGTTGATGCCTTTTGCCATAGATTTTGGTACAGACCGTATTCCTGGGAATGTTTAGCTTGAGATTATAGACTTTGAAAAATTGAAGTAATAATTTAAGTGTTGTTGTGATACTTCAGTTGACAGGATTATGCAATTCTAGCGTGAAATCTTGACTGACTTTTTACCTTATATGTAAGAATTATATCCATGATAGAAATTTTGTGTCTGTAATTGTATGATTCAGAATAAGAGAAGACCCAAAATAAGGGTAATATTTAAGATAATGAAATGAAAAATGAACCTTTGCAATGAATAGAGATTTTCTTCTATTTATTCCAGTTGTATATTGAATTAATGCATATTGTTATTTATTTTAGATGCTAGGACTTGATGGATCCCTAGTTTTTCTGGTAAGCATAGCTATTCTTTTATTTAATTTTGGTTTTCGGGTCCCACCCAGTGGTGCTCAGGGTTCTCTGTGTTCAGGGATCTTTCTTGGTAGGGCTCAGGAGACATACGCGATGCCGGGGATTGAACCAGGGTCAGCCGTGTGCAAGGCAAGCGCCCTTGTACATCCACTTTGGGCCCAACCTATTATTTTTTAACAGTAGAAGTGTGATTTAGTTATTTAGGTGATTGGAATAAGTTTCCTTTTTCATTGTGTGTTTGGGGAGTCATTTGCAAGGGTGCTCAGGGCTGTGCGGTGCTGGGGTTTAAACCAGGATCCCCCTGGCAAAGTATGTGATCTAGTCCTTTGGGTCATTTCCCTGGACCTGATGCAGTCGTTTCAAATTTGCAATATATGCTGACTTTTTATTCCTGAAGTTTAAAATGCCTGATGATTTTTTATTTACCTGTTCATTGGAGAAAATCTCTTTTGTGTATTGTTAGTGTTGGCAAAGCATAAAGGTAATAATATCTAAAGAGAAAATAGTAACTGATTTTTTTTTAAAAAAAAGCAAAATATACTATAGGGTTAACTGTGGCTAAGAAGAACTTGCTTCTCCCTTCCACCCTGCAGTGGCCTGTCCCTGAGCCTGTGCGGGTGGGGCCCCTCTATGGTGTGGGGTCAGCCCGGCTCTCGGAGGTCTCAGCCCGCCAAGCCCCCTGGAGCTTTACCTTGCAATGTAGCCTCAACAGAGAGCAGTTCTTGAAAAGCCTTGTTCTGTACAGGAGAATTGCCCTTTTTGGGATTCTGTAATGAAGATCACTTGCTGTTTGAGAATCTTTTTTTTCTTGTTTTGTTTTGCTTTTTGGGTCTCACCCGGCGATGCACAGGGGCTATTCCTGGCTCAGCACTTAGTAATTATCCATTGTGGTGCTCAGGGGACCATATGGAATGCTGGGAATCGAACCTGGGTTGGCCGCGTGCAAGGCAGACACCCTACCCGCTATGCTATTACTCCAGCCCTGCTGTTTGAGAATTTTTAAATAGTTTTGAGTATCAAGATGACTTTGGCTACAGGTATGAGAACTTTGTTGACAGAAGACATAACTGCACAGGAAGTGCGAAGAAAGATGGGCTGAAAGGGGTGTTTGATCCGGAAGCACCCAGATAGTTTCTGTCTACCTCTTGTGGGCCCTCAGTCGTGGTTCCTTAGCAGGTCGGCGCCCTATGGAGCTGGTTTAGGAAACTGGAGTGAAGTGTTAAGATTTTGAGGAACATACTATGGTAATTCGCAGGTTAGTGAGAATGAGATTATTATTGAGCCCCTGTTCTCAGCTAGATCACCGTGATTGTGGACGGGGGATACAGAGGGCTAGGTACTCATTTCTCTCAAGTTCTTGAAGCCTTGGGGATGACTCAAGCCTATTCTGTCAGAAGGAATCAAAATCAGGGTGACTTCGTTCCTTCAGTAAAGAAAATTTTAATATTTGTCATGTCAGTTGTTGTGATAGTTACAGGGAGATTGAGCTGAGTGAAATAGTGACCTGTTCTGAGATACGTTTTCTAGTTTAGCTGAGAGAAGTGAACATGTAAATAGAAACTTCCGAGGCACAGTGTGTTGAAAACTCGGTGACAACTGGTGTGCACTGGACACAAAGTACTGAATAGGGGCCGAGGGGAAGGGGTGTGGAGTTTGTCAGTGGGCAGGCGTCAGAAGACCGGCCGGGGGTTCAGGCGCCAGAAATCCTGGGGTGAGGACAGCTTGTAAGCAGAAGCTGAGACCGCTGAATGTGACTCGGAATGTAACAGTCCTCTTGAGACAGATGCACTGTGCGGATTTGTGGCGGATTAGAAAACCTTGATCAGAATGTTCTTTGGTCAAGAAAATCTAACCCGTGTGGGCCCCATTGGGGAGTTGTTTCACTCATGCTGGGCAGCAGGGGCACCCGAGCCAGCGGGCTTTGCAGCTCATGGTACCTGGAGCGTCCCTGAGACCCAGTGGGGCTGGGGGGGGGTGGGGTGGCGGTGGACGGATTCGTCAGACAGTGCTTCTGTCAGCTCCCTACGCACTCCAGGTGCAGCACGCTTTCCCTGGGGGCAGATACCCTGGTTTCGAAGGGGGTCTTCCCAGGGCGACTTCCCCGTTCATTGCTCTCTGGAGGTGCTCATCACTGCAATTTCCCCAAGTCTGAGGAGCTTGACTGTAATCTTTGGGGAGGGGGAACCGCGTTCCTGCTCCCCCTGAGAGTATGGGGGATGATGGTAGCAGTTTCCTTGGAGGGGATGAGATGAACATAATAGCTCTGTGGCCCTTGTCTCCATGACTTTGTCTACCATGAATTTTTCAGATTTATTTCTATGCACTGGCTACGGGAAAAAGAAAGGGAGGTTAAAATTGTGGAACAAAATAGCAAGACTAGATAAAATTGCAGTCAACTAAATAACTAGTCCAAATAAGTGTTATCAACTAGGAATGAAGTTGTTTGACTAACGCTGTTTTTCCTTTAGGAACATGTCTTCTGGGTGGTGTCTTTAAACACATTGTTCATTCTTGTTTTTGGTAAGTGATGCTTACGCTTTATTTAGGGTGCCATGGTATGGTTTAGTTTACCGGGGACCTTGCTGCAGGTTTTGTGTTTGTTCTGACATAGAGATCTATGAGGCAGCATTAGATTAGTGATTGTGTAGATTCCTCAGGCCTTGTCACAGCGCGCGTACACACACACACACACACACACACACACACTTTGTTTCCTCAACCACATTGATGCAGTCACTGCCATCACTGCTTCTGAGGGACTTTCCTGTCTCTGTAGAAGGTCTCACAGCGACTTGCAAGCATACACTGTCCCATCTCAGGAATCCGTTCTGTGCTGAGTGTCTGTGTGCTGTTTTCTGTGGCAGGAGAGCTTATTTCCGTCTGTCAAAAACTCCCCACCCAGACCTTGGCCAAGATGGGTTCCGGGCTTAGGGCTTTGACTGCAGGCGAGTGACTGTAGGCTTGAGGGAGGAAAAGGAAAGTTCCTCCAGTGCTAGTTCCCCTTGGAACCAGCCCAGTCGGTGCAGTCGCCTCAGACTGAGGCAGCAGGCAGGCAGAAGGAAACGCCGTGGTCGGGCTTCTCTGCTTTGGGGAAGTCGAGAGACATGAGTCAAGTGTCCGTACACCTGTTCTTCTGCCAGGGGAAGGTCGAGTCTGCCACCGTCGGGCTCTCATTGGCTGTGCCGGGCTGTGTCTCCTGACAGTGGGCTGGAGGGACAGGCATGCTCATAGTCGTCTGGCTGCCTGGGACCCCTCTGTCCCGAGGGAGCAGGAACACTTTCCCCAAGGCATGAATGACCGGCTGTGTGGGGCCCACACTCAGCAGGGGCTGCAGTGATCACACGGCACTAACACGCACACTGGGCGGGAAACGAAAAGTGAATTTCCTTTTTTTTTTTTCTTTTTGGGCCACACCCGGCGATTCTCAGGGGTTACTCCTGGCTCTTCTCTCAGGAATTACTCCTGGCGGTGCTTAGGGGGACCATATGGGGTGCCAGGGATCGAACCTGGATCAGCCAAGTGCAAGGCAAATGCCCTACCCACTCTCGCTCCGGCCCTGAAAAGTGAATTTCTGAATCTTGTTTGTGAAAGTGAAAGGAATTGTCAGGTCTCTTGTTGAATGTTTAGAAGAAAAGTGACTATTAAAATATGAATCATATTAAAAAACATGGAATTATAGAAGAACTCTCTATATATATGAACCAAATTTCACCTATGTAAACTTTTTTCTAACAACCTTGTAAGCTTATACCTTTTAACACATTTTGTCTTAGTAAGTGTACTTAAACTTATAATCTTTTGAAATATGTGAATGAGTTTTCTTCTGAGGGAAAGACTTTCCCTTTCCAGTGGGCAGTCAGTTGGGATTAAGCCACTTGATACTCGGACTCACATGGTCCTGTACCTGGCAGAAATACCTCCCGTAGTGCTCCCAGCAGAAGGGGCTGATCCTGACTTTAGTAACTTCTAGAAGTAGGTTTGTAATGGGATAGATGGGTGTTACAGTTGCTGTTTCGGTTACTGTTTACATTTGTAAGAGTGGGGAGTTGCCTCTGCAGGGACCCACACGCCATGGGTGTGACAGCAGAGCAGGAAGCAGTCTGCATCCCTTTTTTCTTACCCTTTACAAATTGCTTGTGTTTTACAATACTGTGGATTAGTTAAAAATGCATGCCCATAGCATGAAGATACTCAGGTGTACTGGGAACTTCTTTTCCAAAGCTTGTCTGCCCTGGGATGGTTGCCCAAGAGGTTCGGGTGCGTTCACTGCCGTTTCTCCTCAAGGACCGGCCCTTTCTCCTCCTTCCCTCATTGGCTGTACCGTTTGCCATTGCCAGGAAAGCTTGGGAAGGATTATGAAGTTATTATTTTGCTTTCCGGGCCACGCCTGGCTGTGCAGGGAGACTGCTCGATGCTCCAGGCTCACTCTTGATGGTGCTCAGGGGACTGTTCTGGGGCGCGGGCCCCCACCTCCACAGGCGTCCCCTCTTCCAGTAACCCCCGGCCCCTAAACGCTTCACATGAAAGATCCAGGTATTTTAAAAGAACCCTAATGTTACACGCTTCACAGAAGTCCCAGAGTGTATTATTTCTGATAGTCCATCATGATAAAAATTTCTGTGTTGTCTCAAATACAGTCCAGTGAATGCTGATCCACAGTTCGGTCTTCAGTTCCTTCAGCTCTAGGACGTTCTCCTGTTCCCTGTCTCTGCCCCAAGCAGAGGTGTCTGACGCACCGAGAGTCTGGGCAAGCTGTCCCGCAGTGCCCCGTGTCCTGCTGGTTGAACCTGGCAGGCGCCACTCCTTGCTTCTTGGTCCCCCTTAGAGCTGGAGGTTAGCTGGGAGGGCCGGATCCCCTCAGGACAGACCCCTCCCTGGCCGCGCTCTGTCGCTGTCTGAGGAAATGCTGTATTGTGCTTGGGTTTTCGCCCTCACCGTGGTTCGGGGGAGAACACCTCACTTGGCAAGTCAGGCCTCGTTTCCCGTAGCCTTCAGAAGGTGATCCGGGAGCAGGGCCTGGGCGCTGTGCAAGACTGGGAGTCAGGCTCAGTTTGGGCTCTCTCTGGCCCGAGAAGAACGTCTGTTTGTCTGTCTGTCTGTTTTTGAGCCGCACCTGGACTCTGCTCGGGCCTGATTCCTGGCTCGGTGCTCAGGGTCGCTCCTGGCGGCTGGGGGACCATCTGGGGTGCTGGGCCTCAGGTCGGCCTGGCCGTGGCGTGGCCGTGCCCTCCCCGCCAGACCCCAGCTCCCTTAGCCGACAGACGCAGGCGGGCGGCTCTCACCCGCCCGTTCCCGCAGGCTCCTGAGGGCCTGGCGCCCGTGTCTCCCGCGGCGCTGCTCGTTCTCCTTTGCCGGTTTTGGTTTTGGCCTTCTGTGGGAGTGTTTCGAGTGTCTGGGTTTTCTGTATTCGGTGTGTCACCATCAGTTTTGTGTTCTTTTCTCTGTTGTCACCAAGAATCTATTAGTCTGTAACCACCCCGCGTGCTCCCCGCTTCCTTCGCAGGTGTCTCCTCCTTGTTGTTCTCTGTGGTGCTTCTCCCATCTTCTCGTCCACCCACGAGACCCTTGTCACGACAGTGTTTGTGTCCATTTGCCGCGAGTTTGTGCTCGAGACCCCGCTCTCTGTGACACGCACCTTATCGACGCGATATGCAGGCAGTTTGGTTTAGACCCGAGACCTGGAGTCTCTCGTTTCTCTTAAGAAGCCCTAGGTCCTTGTGATGGGGGTTGGTGTTCGGAGTGTTCATTGCTTTGATTTCATTTCATTTCATTGAAATCAATGAAGTTTTCATTGAGTTTTTTTCCCTCCTTTTTAGCATTTTGCCCATACCACATTGGTCATTTCTCCCTTGTTGGTTTGGGATTTGAAGAACATGTGAGTATACACTTTTCAAACTTGCTTACCTTACCTTCAAGCTTGCTATTTGTCGAGTACGTGGTGATGTTGTGAAAAGTGCTTCATTCCTCAGTATCTCTTGTGCACGTGATCGCTGATTAGCCAGTATAGTCTCTTTCTGTAAAGCTGATAATGGCTCAAGACTCAGCAGGTCTTGTTGCCAGCTAAGAGACATGCATTCTGAGAAGTCCTCTGACACATGCTTGCTCGCTTAAGACCGACAGCCAACCTGTTCCATGAACTTACAAGCCCCTTTCCTCTTTATTCCAGGTGGCCCGTAACTATTTAGAAATGTCACAATGTATTTTTTGTTTTAATTGAATCACTGTGAAATACACATTTACAGAGTTGTTCATGATTGGGTTTCAGTCCTAGAATGTTCCATTCTACGACTGACACTTTTTCTCTCTTTTATATAATGTATTTATTTCTCTCTCTCGTAAAATGTATAATTTTTGAAAATGGTTACGTTTTCTTGGGATGGTGGACTGAAGTATTTTCTAAAATTTGCTCTATTTTTGACATTTATCACTTTTTTAGTGATTAGTATGTGGTATGTGGTAGATGACTATCATAGGAATAGAAATATTTAGTGGATTTTTTTTGTTTGGGTTCCCCCCCCCCTTTTTTGGGTAACACCCGGAGATGCACAGGGGTTACTCCTGGTTCACGCACTCAGGTATTACTCTTGGCGGGAGACCATATGGGATGCTGGGAATCGAACCTGGGTTGGCCACGTGCAAGGCAAACACCCTTCCTGCTGTGCTATCACTCCTTGTTTGTTTGTTTTTGTTTGTTTTATTTTGTTTTGGGGCCAAACCCATTGGTGCTCAGGGCTTACTCCTGGTTGGCACTCAGGGTCACTCTTGGCAGTACCCAGGGAACCATAGAAAATGCTGGGGTCAAGCCCAGGTTGGCTGCGTGCAAGGCCAGCTCTCTATCCACTGTGCGCTCTTACTGGCCCCAGAAATATTTAAGGAATAACTGATTTTCTGCAGTATTCTCTTCAGTATGTCTGTGATTTTTGAGAGATCACATTCTGAAGTGCTCCGAAGGGGCAGAGATAATCTTCCAGCATTTGTGGTCACTCTGAATTCTGACTAGCCAAAAACAGCTTGAAAGAGCAGAGCAATTATTTTTTTGTGTGTTTTGTTTTTTGGTTGTTTTTTTTTTTTCTTTTTGGGTCACACCCAGTGATGCTCAGGGGCAAGTTACTCCTGTCTCTGCACTCAGGAATTACTCCTGGTGGTGCTCGGGGGACCATATGGGGTGCTGGGAATCGAACCCCGGTCAGCCTTGTGCAAGGCAAATGCCCGACCTGCTGTGCTGTTGCTCCAGCTTCAGTTGTTTGAGTTTTGGGTTTTTGTTTTTGTTTTTAGTGGGCCACACCTGGCAGTTCTCAGGGGTTACTCCTGGCGGTGCTTGGGGGATTGAACCTGGGCCAGCCATGTGCCAGGCAAGCGCCCTGCCTACCGTCCTATCATCTCCCTAGCTCCCAATTCTTTGGTGATTCTGACTTCTCAGTTTCGCATGTCTTGCTGCATAAAGATCAGGAGCCGAAGGCGGGACACTCTCGAAACCCTTTTGGCACTCTCCAGACCCTTCTGTGCCTGGCTGGAGACTGGAGTGGCTGCCGAGAGCCAGGCTCACCTCAGTGGGCGCTGGAGTAGTGGGCATCGTGCTGCTGCCCCGCCAGGGTGCCCACACTTGGGGCGGGGCTTTTGGCTGAATCTGGTCGAGATTGTCTTGACTCTCGTCGGAGTAAAGCGATGGTTAATTTTTCTCGTTCTTTGGCAATGCGGAGCCTGTCACTGAGGAGGAAGCCCATCGCGGGGAGACCGTCTGGGCTCTGCCTCTCGCTGTGAGTCGCCCACGTGGAGACTCGAGACCTTGTGAAACTGGGCTGTAGGCATGTCTGCGATTAACTTTCTTTCCTTGTTTCTAGGTGCAAGCATCTCATTTTGAAGGCTTAATCACAACCATAGTTGGGTATATACTTCTAGCAATAACGCTGATCATCTGTCACGTATCCTTTAATGGTACTCGCTTGGGTTCAGTGACGTGACTCAGAGCCAGGAGGAGTCGTGCTGTTCATGACAAAAGTATTTCTCTCTGCGTTGTCCTTTGAGTGAAGAAGTTAACGCTGTTTATGGAAGGCGAAGCCTGACAAGCTTTGAATAAATTCGTTGTCAGGGAATATTAATGGTTGCCTAAATAGTTCGAGCTCCATCGTTCTTTCAGTGCCCTGTCTTCCTTAACTAGATGCTCTAGGGCCTGGCAACTCTAGTTAAGTTTCATCGGTCTCGTCGCTTGCTGGGAGTCTGCTATATAGTTGTTAAGGTAATTCCAGTTATCAGTCAACATTGGACCAGCGGGCTGGGATGTAGCTTGGAGCTAAATTGCTTGCCTTGCATGTGTAAGGCCCTGGGTTCGATCCTGTAGGGCTCAAAAACAAACTGATGAAAACCTTGGAAATGATTTCTCTCTATTTGGGTGATGCTGATGACATTTATTTTCACTCGAAGGTCTCTTTGTTAGTGGTAGTAGAAATTGGAGTCTTCCCTCTGATTTGTGGATGGTGGCTGGACATCTGTTCTCTGGTGAGTTTCGTATTTATTATCCTGTAATCCAAAAACTTTAGGAACTCAGGAAAGCAGTCCTCAGAGTGGATTATTTAAAAAGATTTGATATTTGGTAGTTTTCTCTCTCTCTCTCTCTTTTTTTTCTGAGAACATGTCATCATTGTTAATTTTTAAAAGCCTGTTTTGTTTTTCAGGCTTTGTGCAAATTTTTAATGTTAGGATATTTTGACTGAGATTTTCTTACTAACCAAGAGAATATTCCTATTTTGCTCTTATAAATTTTACGATAATGCCTGTACTATCTGCATAGAATTCAACTGATAACACTCTTTGTAGTAATATACCCCGCCCTCACAAGTAAGTCAAGTAATATGCTTTTAGGCTATAATTTCGTGGCTGTCAGTTACTAGCTGTTTCGATTTTTCTATATTTTATAGAGAGAAGTTGCCTTTTGTTCTGAGATAGCATTTTTCTCTCATCTCTTAAAGTGTGAATGAATGCAGAACTTTAACCAAGATAAGGAGGTATTATGGTAACCCAAATCATGTCTTTTACAGTATAGTAGGATTCATAAAGTTTTTGACCGGTTGTTTAGTGTCAGACACTTACAAACAATCCTCTCCAGTCTCTGGTTTCTGTTCCCGTGGCTCCACACCTGACCCCGAGCACACGCTCGCCTGAGCGCTCCCGTCACCCACGCGCACGCGGCCCATTCCCTCCCGGCGGCGGGAGACACGGGCTGCTCCTCTCTGACCTGTCCTGTTTGACCCAGGAAATGTTCGATGCCACCCTGAAGGACCGAGAGCTGAGCTTCCAGTCGGCGCCGGGCACGACCATGTTCCTGCACTGGCTGGTGGGGATGGTCTACGTGTTCTACTTCGCCTCCTTCATCCTGCTCCTCAGAGAGGTCAGTGCGGCCGCCCGTGCTGGGGGTGGCGTGCCAGGCTCAGGGGCGGGGGTGATTTCTTAACTAGACCGTTTTCTCTGTGGGTCTCTCTTGGGGGCACTCGGGGGACGCTATGGGATGCTGGGAATCGAACCGGGGCCGGCTGCGTGCAAGGCAAACGCCTTACCTGCTGTGCTGTCACTCCAGCCCCTAGACCGTTTCCTCTGTTATCATTTCGTAGCTGTTTGTTTCTGGTCCCACCTGGCGGTGCTCAGGGCTTACCCCTGGCTCTGTCCTCCGCGTAGCTCCCAGGAGGGCACGGGGACCGTGTGGGGTGCTCAGGATGGAGCCTGGCTTGGCTGCGGGCAGGACGAGCCTCCATCCCGCTGTGCTCTCATGCCAGTCCTTTGTAGCATTTTAACTGGTGATTGAGTTTGACTTAATCTGTCTCAAATTTCTGAGCATTGATGTTTCCTATTTCTGTCTCTGACCAGTTAAGTGTTTGAAAGAGGAGTAGACAGGGAAGAAACTCAACCCAAGCGCTGGTTTTGCCTAATTATGTTGTGGCCGTTTTCCTGTACAGAGCCCTGGTTCTGTGCACGAGACTGCTTGGCCTACGGTAAGGGCTGTGTAGTGCTGGGAGCACCTGGAGCGTGTGGCTGCGTGGCTCAGGTCTGCAACACGAACAGACACCTGAGCTCAGGGTCAGCGTCCCTTGGGGGTCCAGTTTGTTTCCGGGGAACCTTCACTAGTCCTGTTTTCAGGTACGGTTCTTAATGACCTGAAGACAGTGAAGGATCGGCACTTGCCGCGAGCACGTCTCATACTCCCTGGGCCGGGCATGGTGAGGAGGAGAAGCTGGCAGAGGCTGTGGTCTGTCTGCTGGCAGCCCGAGTGAGCGGAGCTACCAGGGCCGTGATTCAGTGGCTAATTTAAGGCGCTGGCCTGGGAAGGGCAGGGTTGTGAGTCGGAAACCTGGTGCTGCCCCCGCATGCTGAGGGTGTCCCGGCAACCCTGCAGGTGGGGACCCCAGGGGAGAAGGACCAGGTGGAGGCCTGGGGCGGGGAAGACACAAGGACAAGCGTGAGCGTCAGGCGCGTTCCCAGTGCTGTGCAAGTGCTGAGACGGGCCTCACCCCCACGTGGTCGAGGGTACCTAGGGGAGGCCAGGTACTTGTTTGTGGTGCGCGCTTGTGGTGACCTTGTTCAGTGCCAGGGATTGACCCAGGGCTGGTCACGTGCACGGCAAGTGTCGGGACCCTCATGCAACCTCTTGAGCCCCTGAGACGGCCCTGGGCCAGTCAGTTTGCTCCTGTGTAGAGTGGCGATGGAGATGGAAAGGTCTGGAAGGGTCAGGGTGGCTAATGCAAAGTGGATGGAGCGAAAACCGACAAAGGCTTCAAGTTTTCCTTTGCTTTTGAGAGATTTGAGTTATTGAGAGCCATAGAGTTTACGTTCAGTATATTTTATTTGCAAATAAAGTCTTGTATTTTTCCTTGAATACAAGTGATTGGGGGGCTGGAGCAATAGCACAGCAGGTAGGGCATTTACCTTGCACACGGCCAACCCGGGTTCGATTCCCAGCATCCCATATGGTCCCCTGAGCACCGCCAGGGGTAATTCCTGAGCACAGAGCCAGGAGTAACCATTGCCGGGTGTGACCCCCAAAAAAGCAAAAAAAAAAAAAAAAAGAACAAGTGATTGGAACACAAGCAGATGTGTTTGTAAAAGGTTTAATAGGGGTCGAGAGGTGAGTGGCCTTACCTGAGAGGTAAGGGAAGAAGGCAGTGGCCGAGGCACTTGCCTTCCGTGTGTCTCTCCTCGGTTTGATCCCTGCCACTCCCTCTGGGTCTCCTTGCCTTGTCAAAAGTGATCCATGAGCATCTCTGAGTGTGGCCCTTTTCCAAAATACTAATAATTATATAAAGGTAAAGGTAAAGGCCCTCCCGTTGATCGTCGATTTGCTCGAGCGGGCCCAGTAACGTCTCCATTGGAGACTTTGTTGTTACTGTGTCTGGCATATCGAATACTCTCGGTAGCTTGCCGGGCTCTCGAGAGGGGCGGAGGAATCGAACTCGGGTCGGCCATGTTGGCCGCTTGTAAGGCGAACGCCCTACCCGCTGTGCTATCGCTCCAAGGTCTCTAAATTATATTTTTAAGTGATAGGAGTGTTTAACATCAGATAGTTTATCCACATGATGTATCCTTGTATTTTGGACTTAGACTTTGATACTAGCTGTTGTGTAGTATTCAGTATATTGTGTGGTATAAAATAACCCTTTTTAGAGAGATCCTTGGGTGGTCCCCGGGTGCCTGGTACCTGAGATCAGGTACCTAATCAGGCTGGTACCCAGCATGAGCCCTGCTTTATTGCTTCTCAGGCTAGGGTTGTTTTCTTAAGAGTGTCTTTCCTAGCCACTGCTTTTCTGGGACCTATTTTATAAGATACCAAAATAATCTAGGCTTTTTTTTTTCTCCTCTCTTTTTGGGTCAGACCCGGTGATGTGCAGGGGTTGCTCCTAGGTCTGCACTCAGGAATTACTCCTGGCAGTGCTCAGGGGACCATATGGGATGCTGGGAATCGAACCTGGATCGGCCGTGTGCAAGATGAACGCCCTCCCCTCGGTGCTGCCGCTCCAGCCCTGGGTTTATTGTTTTTATAAATGTTTTAAGTTATATACAAGTCATGAAGATACTGGTGCATCTTTATAGTCTTCAAAATATATTTGCAGGTACTTCGGCCTGGTGTATTATGGTTTTTAAGGAATTTGAATGATCCAGATTTTAATCCAGTACAAGAAATGATCCACTTGCCCATTTATAGGCATCTTCGAAGATTTATTTTGTCAGTGGTAAGCGTTATTTTTGCGGGGGAGGGTGGTGTTTGGGCCCACACCTGGTGGAGCTCAGGGCTCAGTCCTGCCTCTGTGCTCAGGGAGCCATCTGGGGTGTTGGTATTGAGCCCAAGTCGGCCATGTGCGAGGCCAGTGCCTTCTCTCTGTCCCATCTCTCTGGCCCCCAGTATGCTTTTTAATGTTTGTGTCAGCGAGAGAGAAGACCACCCTTGTGGGATGCCTGCTTTATAGAGTGTCCCGAGTGTAATGTGTCGAGTGAAGCCCCCAGGGCCCATGGTGGGTGGCCTTGGTAGTGGCGGGCCGGAGTCTGCGCTGAGGCCCTCCTATCTCGAAGGGGGAGTCACCGTCTCGGCCTTTCTTCTTCCTGCAGATTGTTTTTGGCTCAATTGTCCTCCTGATGCTGTGGCTTCCTATTCGTATAATTAAGACCCTGCTGCCTCATTTTCTACCGTACAATGTCATGCTCTATAGGTGAGTTTTAAATTTGGAGTGTTATGAATTTACCTTTTTTTTTTAGGGATCTGATCTTCAGAAGACATACTTGATGGTTTCTTTAGATACTAGGGAGCACCTGACAGTTAAACGTTGTCATGGGCAGGATTTCCTTCCCACTCCCCGCCATTTTTCAGGTTCTAGAAGTTTCCCATGAATCCCTAACTCTTGTGTGTCTGGTATAACCTTCACTATGTTTGTCTGCAAACTTCTGCGGTATATCTGCAAAATCTACATTGAGATTTTAATTGTAAGAACTTCAGTAAATCACCACTCTTTCCTTCATGTATCTGTGCTTGTAATGATAACTGGGAGTTCTAAGTTTTGGCTTATATATCGTTGAGTGAGACCCATTTGGTTGCCTGTTTGTGATATAGCAAAAAGTTTAACAAAGATTTTGTGCTAGATAGTAATATTTAAGACCATTCTTATCAAAATTGGGGGTTGTTCGAACATTTTAAAGAACTACCAGGAGTCGAATGCGGTTTGGCCGGTGCGGCGGCATAGCAGGTGGGGCGCCTGCCTTGCATGCAGCCGAGCCAGGTTCGATTCCCTGAGTCCCCTGGGGTCCCCCAGCCCGCCAAGAGCGACCCATGAGCATTGGGTCAGGAGTAGGCCCCTTACACCGCTGGGTGTGGCCCCAGACCAGAGTCCCTGAAAGCCGGGACGGAGTCAGTCAGGCTCCCTGAGACGCCGCAGCTCAGCGTGGCAGCGTGCGTGCGGGCGGGTCAGCTCGGCTCTCTGCGACTGTTTCAGTGACGCGCCGGTCAGCGAGCTGTCCCTGGAGCTGCTCCTGCTGCAGGTCGTCTTGCCGGCGTTGCTGGAGCAGGGCCACACGCGGCAGTGGCTGAAGGGCCTGGTGCGGGCGTGGACGGTCACCGCTGGATACCTGCTGTGAGTGGGCGGCCTGCCGGTGACGCGCGATCTGTGTCTCAGAGTCTCTGCTCTGGCTCGGTTTATAAGGGTTCCTGTTGATTTCCTGGGCCTGTGTTAAGAATTGTACTTTGGGGGGCTGGAGCGATAGCAAAGCAGGTAAGGCGTTTGCCTTGCATGCGGCTGACCCGGGTTCGACTTCCAGCATCCCTTATGGTCCCCTGAGTACCACCAGGAGTGATTCCTGAGTGCAGAGCCAAGAGTAACCCCCTGTGCGTTGCTGGGTGTGACCCAAAAAGCTAAAAAAAAAAAAAAGACGTGTACTTTTTAGAATTAAAAACCTTCATAGCTGTTTGCTGCTCAGCCAGGTTCATTTCACATGGTAAAATATTAGTTTTTTAAAAAAGTTTACCCACTTCTAGAAGCCCTAAACTGATAAATGAGCTCTTAGATTTTGTCTTCTTGTATGCAGCATAGTAAGTCCTCACTGAACATCATCCGTCGGTTCCTAGGAACTTTAAGCAAGAAGGATGTGTAATGAAATCAGCTCTCCAAATAATTGGATGTGTAGTTTGGCCGGGATGGTTTCTCGATTAGCAGTTCACAGTAAGATAGCAGCCAGTAGAAGGACCTTATTTGAGGACCTTCTGTAGTTAAAAGTTGAACATTTGTTACATAAATTTTTCTACATTTAAAGAAATTTATCAGTATGAATGAAGGAGGGAGGGTGAGAGAGAGAGAAGAGAGGAGAGAGGGAGAGAGACTTTTAAAAGCGGTTGTACTTGGTCAGACATTCCTCTTTCTCTGGCCACCTGCACGATTTGCCCAGTTGCCTCCCGCCCCTCCCAAGGTCACTTCTCCCGACTCCTGGGTACAGCGCCGTGGGCGATTCTGGAGAAAAGTTCCCCCTAAGCGTTTCTCATGGAGTATCATATATCCTACTTTTTTAATGGTGGAGAAAACAAATTTTGTTTTTTTCTTAATCCGGGCAGCATAGCTTATAGTAGGGTACGGTCGTTACCTCACCCGCCCCCACCCCCAGTGGGTCCAGACCCCGCTGCCTTCCCTCATGGCTCGGCTCCTCGCCCTCCCCAGCCTGTTTCTAATTCTGTCCATTATGTCCCAGGATTTGTTTCCATGGGAGGTTGTTTTACATACAGTTTTTTTTTTCAGTTGCTCATTTCTTAGGTAACCGAGGAAAGCATAGGTAGACTGAATTTAACGCCGTTTTCTGCAGCTTGTGTAACATAAAATCGGTAGCGCGGAAGCCAGCGCTTAGGCTGGAGTGAGTGTTTGGTGCCGTGTACAGGCTCCGCGAGGAAGGAGAAGCGAGCCTTGTGTCTGCGGTCGCCGTCCTCGTCCGAGCCGAGAATTTCTCTTGGAATTTTTCCCCAGGGATCTTCATTCCTACTTGCTGGGAGACCAGGAGGAGAACGAGAACAGTGCCAACCAGCAGGCCAACAACAACCAGCACGCGCGGAACAACAACGCTGCCCCCGCGGTGGGCGAGGGCCTCCACGCAGCCCACCAAGCCATCCTCCAGCAGGGGGGCCCCGTCGGCTTCCAGCCTTACCGCCGGCCTTTAAACTTCCCACTCAGGGTAGGTACCTGCCAGAGTCCCCCAGAAGCTGGGGGTCTTCAAGGTTCCCTTGAGAAATGTCGGTGCTGCCGGCAGATGGGCCGCAGCGTCGGTGTGACTTACGGTGCCTGCACGGGGTCTGTGTTTCAGCCCCTCACGGTGCTTCAGAACGTGTGTCGGAAATAAACGTAGACTGGGCTGGGTCCCACTGCTGGTTCTGGGAAGGAACAAGACTAGCAAGGAAGTGGAACCATTGGTGCTCTCCAGCTGGGACGGGCTGGGATGGGCCCCGAACGCCCCTTGTGCCCCCGTCCTCATCCAGATGCTGCTGAGTCTGAGCTTGGGCTCGTGTGCCTGTCTGCGGAAACCCAAGTCCGCCTTGTCAACGCAGGGGCTTCTCCCCAGGCCCCCCCCAAACAGCTCTTGTCAGGGTGGCCTGTCCCCTTTGTATGTCAGTTATCACAGTCTGGTCTTTTTTTCTGTTTTTTTTTTTTTGTGGGGGGGGTCACACCCGGCAATGCATAGGTGTCACTCCTGGCTCTGCACTCAGGAATTACTCCTGGTGGTGCTTGGGGGACCCTGTGGGATGCTGGGAATTGAACCCGGGTCAGTCGCGTGCAAGGCAAACGCCTTACCCACTGTGCTATCACTCCGGCCCCCAGCGGTCCGGTCTTGGCACTCGGCTCAGCGCTACATTGGTAGACTGGGTACCTGATTGGCCACTTTTCCCCCCGTAAAACATATTTTGGGGAGATGTTGGGGAATCTTTGTAAAGGAGGTGACACTGGGACTAAGGCTTAAAAGGTAAGAGACCGAGTAGAGAATAAGGGCGGATGTTGCTGACTCGGGTCAGGCCAGGCGGCAGGTCCCACGGGAGGGTTGGAACCGCAGGGGCCTAAGCGTGGGGGCGGGGACAGATGGGGTGCTTATGAGGTGGAGGAGGGGAGGGGGTCGCTGAAAGTCCATCCTGGAGAAAGAGTGCCCCTCCTGTTTCTCGGCAGTAAGCTGTGGCCTCAGGCCTCCGTGGTGCCCTCCAGGCTGCCAGCACTCGGCCTCTGACGGGGAAGCCTGGCCAGTGGCAGGCTTGCCGCTCTTGGCTGCCCTTCCCTCAGTGGGCGGTGACTCCTCAGTCCAGGTGTCACACACAGCGTCTGTGGAAGCCCCGTTCGGTGTGTATCTGTCAATGCATATGTGACGAATGGAGTGTGTCCACGCTGGGACTCTCCTAGTGCGCACGTGTGTGTGTGTGTGTGTGTGTGTGTGTGTGTGTGTGTGTGTGAGAGAGAGAGAGAGAGAGAGAGAGAGAGAGAGAGAGAGAGAGCGCGCATTACGTTGTGTGTAGTGAGGTGTACAACATTTCTCGGCTGTCCCTCAGGAAAGCTGGATGAAGACGTGAGAGCACATGCACACACAAGATACACTGTGAAGTTCCATGGGCCCTCTACAGCCCATGGGCCCGGGGCTTAGGGCCCAGCATGCCAGAAGCCCTGGGTGGGCAGGGAGCCACGGTGCTTCCGCCCAAGTAGCGCTGTCCAAGCGGCCTTGCCTTTTGTGAAAAGATTGTGCATTTTTTTTTTGAAGAGTGTTGCTTAGTGTGTGAAAAGAAACTTAATTCCTGATTATGTTTTTGTGCTTGCTGATTAAAAATTCCATTAATTTCTTATTTGTTGATGGACCCGGTGGTATGAGAACGGACATGGGCCGGGGGGTTACGGGGTGGTACTGAAATATAGTCATCTTTTATCTAAAATAGAAATTTCTTCCTCTGGTTGTAATGGAGGGAAGCCCGGAACTGGAAGCACAGTCGGCTTCTTTTTTACTGGGAGATTGTGTTACTTCTTTGAGATCTTAAAATACGCCAGACGCATGTGAGCCATTGACACAGCCGTGCTGCTCTTGCCTTGCAGATATTTCTGTTGATCGTCTTCATGTGTATCACCTTACTGATCGCCAGCCTCATCTGCCTTACTTTGCCAGGTATGCGCCCATCCTCGCCCCTGCCCCTGGCATCGGGAAAGAAATAGGTTATTTCATAGGCAGTTTTGCAGAGATGTGATCTTCCACCAGCTAGTAATTTGAGGTAGTTCTTTCTCTTTGAATTTGGGAGCTTTGATATTATTGACTCATTTGTATTGAAACAGGGGGCAAAGTCAGGATGTAATTTCTGGGTCCTTCCTTCTTTTCCTCCCTCCCTCCCTCCCTTCCCTTCTTCCCTTTCTCCTTTTCTCCCTCCTGATAATGCATCGATATTCATGAACTGTTTCTGTATGAATCATCATTTTTTGAAAGTTTTTTATGTGACTGCGTTTGCCCTATGTAATTTTCTCCCTGCCTTTTTTTTTCTGTTGGGGGTAGTGTGGTTTTGGGGCCACACCCGGCAGTACTCAGAGGTTACTCCTAGCTCCTTTGCTACTTGTTCTTCGGGCAGGAATCACTCCCGGTGGGGCTTGCAACCTAATTGGGTGTGGGAGTTCAAACCCGGGTTGGCCTGATGTAAGGCACACACCCTACCCACTTGACTAGCTCTCCAGCCCTGACCCTCATGTGATTTTTCTTTCCAGTTCACTGCATGAAATTGTTGCGACCTTTAGCAAGCCAGTTTCCCTGGCTTGGTATTACTTGGTATCCACACACATTAAACTTCCGATTTCAGCTAAGTGATTCCTTGTCTGACAAGAAGCTGTGCATGAGGGTGTAGTCTCTCATCCCACACACTCCAGGGGTCGCTGATTGGCTCAGATATGTTCATAGCTGGGGGGTGGAGGGAATGCTAAATCCTATTCAGATGTCAGCCACTTTAGTAATCATTAAATGGGACATAATTTTTATCGCTCACGCTAGTTACAGCACTAACAGTATATCAAGTTTCCTCAGGAGGGTTGAGATTTTGTCGCTCCAAACTAAAAACTGACCCTTTTTTGCCAACCCCTGTTTGTCTATAAGAATGTAAAGTGTGGGATCAGAAAGTGACCAATAGATTTTGAAGACTTCCACACAGTCCTCGAGGAGAAATATGTATATAAACACACATCATTTTTACAGAATTATCAATGATGATTTTTTAATCTTCAAATGACACAGTTTATTTCTGTATCACTTACATGCATTTGTCATTTAAGATGAGATATCTTTACACACAGGCTATGTTGTGAAGTAACAAAGAAGTCTGATGATCTGCATTTTAGTTTGATGGGGGTCACCGTTGTCACCAGGTAGTAGGATAAACTTTGACAGGTGGACAAAAGTTCAGATTTAGCGTCCACCTTGTGTGACCTTGATTGGGTGTAATTCTGTTGTGTAGACTTGGTTTCTTGGTATTTCATTTCTTAAAGATAGTGCTGATCGCTGTCTTGGGATATCGTGGGGAGAATTAATGGGCTAATAATTGAGAAGTGCTTAGCTAGTCACTGTCATTTTAGGTACTTAAAAATAATATATAACTACTAGTTAAGAGAAATCATTCCATGGGAAAGTATACTGTAACTTTGGGTCTTTCTAGTTTTATTAAGGGGAACTCAAAGAAGTGACTAAATGATTTTGCCTGGGAGATTTTAGGTAGTACATTGTGTGATATATTTGCACAGCTCTCTGTGTAAAGCAGTCCCATAGACAACTCAAGTCTGTTTCCTGTGTTTCAGTGTATTTAGATCTTAAACTGTTTCCTAAGGAAGTTCCCTGGGGCGGGTGTGGTCCAGTAGGTACGGCCCTCGCTCTCCTGCAGCCCCTCAGACAGCCCTGGCCCACTCCCCAGCACTGCACATGAGTCCCTGGGGAGGGGGCGCCCACCCCGCTCTATCAGGATAAGCTTCCCCCCCCCCCCCACCCGGCGGATGAGGAGGTCCCTGCAAGGAAGTCGCTCTGAATCATGCGCCGTGTTCCAAAACAGTAAAGGTGTGAGGTCAGTGACCGTAGTTGACCCTCCAGTACAGGAAGAAAAAGTGTCCATATCCCAGGTAATAGGAGATGAATTTTCCTGCTCTTGTCCTGTTAGATGCATCCTGATTCCACTCAGTGATTTTCCAACGATGAGAACAGGAACCCCCTCAGGCAGTTTTAGTCCCAGCACAATGACGACACTGACAGTGACCGTGCGGTCACAGGAGAGCACGTCCCGGTGACCTCCACCACTGAGACTGTTGTTGACAGCGTTGCATTCTTTGGTGTTTGTGGGTTGAAAACAAAACAAGCAGGCACTCATCCCGGCAGGCGCACCTTCCTGCTGAGGGGAGCGGGAGTGTCAGCAGCCTGACGGTTCTCCCCGAACCTCGTGGCTCATCCATTGGCGTTTCTGCTTTCAGTGTTTGCCGGCCGTTGGCTCATGTCGTTCTGGACAGGGACTGCCAAAATCCACGAACTCTACACGGCTGCATGTGGTCTCTACGTTTGCTGGCTGACCATCAGGGCGGTGACTGTGCTGGTGGCCTGGATGCCTCAGGGACGCAGAGTGATCCTGCAGAAGGTCAAGGAGTGGTCTCTCATGGTAGGTGCCGACGCCTGACCCCACACATGTCCCTGAGCACCCCTGGGCGAGCTCTCAGTCCCAAAGGCTCATCTGGGGCTGGGGAGACAGCGCAGGGGCTAAGGCACGGGCCTTGCATCCCAATGACCCTGGGTTTGATTCTTTTTTTTTGGGGGGGGGGTCACACCCGGTGATGCTCAGGGGTTACTCCTGGCTCATGCACTCAGGAATTGCTCCTGGCGGTGCTCAGGGGACCATATGGGATGCTGGGAATCGAACCTGTGTCGGCCATGTTGGCTGCATGCAAGGCAAACGCCCTACCCACTGTGCTTTTGCTCCAGCCCCGTGGGTTCGATTCTTGACACTGCGTAGGGTCCCCTGAGCTCTGCCCAGAGTCACTCCCGAGCACAGATCCAGGACCTGACCTAGGGCTGCTGGGGATGGCCCCACCCCCTACAAACAAAAACCACTGCCCTCTGGTGGTCGTCAGTTCCAGGGACATTGTCAGTGAATTCTTTCAGTCTTCCCACTTCATCACAGTGATGGGTCACAAGAATCGACTTATTTCCAGCAGGAGGATTATTCCATTCCGATAACCCCTCTCTGGGTTCTTGTGAGGTTATTTGGTATGAAAACAGTAAAGTGAGGTTTGTTGAGGGTTAGAAGAAAGTTCCACGTGAAGTAGTAAGGCTCTTGGTAATACAGGAAGACAATTTAGTTTGGAGACTGTGCTTTTAGTGAAGGAGCTACTCTGGGATTTCAGGCCTGCCAGGCTGGAGCCCCTGGGTGTGAGCCGGCACTACGCCAGCAGCGTGCTTTGAGCATTGGAGGTTGGGGCAGTGCAAAAGCGAGATCCACTTGGTGCAGTTTCCCCTTAATGAGTTTCTTCATTTCGTGTTGGGGGGCTTGTCGGCAGGGGAGCAGGGCGTGGGCGATGGGGCGTGGGCCGACAGGTGTGCAGCGCTTGCTCTCGCCCCGTGCAGGCTCGCACCTGGGGTCCAAGTGGCTCGAGGAGGGGAGAGATTGTGTTCCTCAGTTATCTGGGTGTTTTCATTTGTTGACTTTTCTTCTGGGCTGTGACAGCGTGTTTAGGGCAGTGCGTATGCCTCTTTATTTGTATAATCTGCTCTGTCTCGGTTTTTTTATCTGAGAGTGTTTTGAATCGAAAATTTACTATCCATTTCATATTGGTGAAAAATGTAAGATTCATCGTATTTTACTAGTGATAAGGTATAATTGCTATTTAGTCCGTAACATGAGGCATTTGACTATTTAAAAAACACAGAAGCCAGCACTGGAAAAATTATTCAGTGGGCCTAGTGCAAGCTTTGTGTTAACGTCAGAGGAAGGGTTTGAGCCCCCAGTCCCGCACGGTCCTCCAAGCACTGCCAGGAGTGACCCCTGAGCACAGAGCTGGGAGTAGCAAAAAAAGGAAAGGAAAAAAAAAGCAAGAACCAAGGCAGAATTACACCTCAGAAGCCAGATAATTCCCAATTTCACTTGCTGTTCTTCCATAGAAGCATGAATTTCCATATAGAGAAGCAGTTGTACAGCATCTTCACACGCTTGTTGAGACAAACAGACTCTCCCGAGGGTGCCTTCAGGCAAAAGGTGGAGGGTAGGTGAGCTTCTTAGGGAAGATTTCTTTCAGGATTCTCCAACGGCCTTTTCTGACCTGCTGTCAGTTTTTCTTGTCGCTTTATTTCCATCTTGCCACTTTGTGTAGCATGTAGAGCTGGCTTCTTAAAGTGCGGGGTGTGACCCTGAATGGGCGTGTGGCTTAAATTTTTGTTTTGTTATTTGGGATTTGGGACCATACCCTGTGGGGCTCAGTGCTCGCTCCTGACACTGTTCAGGGGTCACTTCTGCGGTGCTCAGGGACCGTATGTGGTGCCAGGGGTCAAGCCTGTGTGGCCACATGCAAGGAAGTGCCTCACCCTGAACTAGCGCTCCAGCTCCTAAACTTTTTATTTCAATATAAATTCATGATTTATTGTCATTGTTGTTTGCTTGCTTATTTTTTGCTTTATGGGTCACACCCGGCGATACTAAGGGGTTCCTCCTGGCCCTGTACTCAGGAATTACTCCGGCGGTGCTCAGGGGACTCTGTGGGGTGCCGGGGATCGAACCCGGGTTGGCTTCATGCCAGACTATCGCTCTGGCTCTGAATATTTGTTTTGTAGTATACCTGGAGTCATGTAAAAATCTCATCGGAGAAAGTTGTCACAAGTAGAAAAAGTCGGAGAAGCCCCGATTGAGAGCAACGTTGATAACCCATGATGGACACCGTATGTAGAGAGCATTTTTGTAGCCATCTATGTTCTGTTGTACACACTCTTCTAGGAGGTGCCAATACTGTCAGTTTATTTACCGCCCCCCCCCCATTGTTATATTTACTGCTGGGACAGGCAGCAGGAGGAAGCACTGGTGACTTATTACTATAACCAGGCAGCTTACTGAGCCTGGGGTCATGGGGCGGCCTCCTTCCATTAGGAGCCTGACCGAGTCGTTTTTTGTGGGCAGACCAGAGCCCACTCCTGAGAATGAGGGAGAGAGTAGCGTTGCCACCTGTTAGTGCTGTGTGCAGTAGAGGGAATTCTCTCAGTGTCCTGACTGTCGTTTCAGGGTCTCATAGTTTGCGCTCTTAGGGTCCCACCTTCAATAGTCTCATGCCAACATAGATTGCAAAGTGCGTGTAACTCCTTTAAGGTAACAAGTTTACCCTGTCAGACATCATGTCAAAGAAGAAAAAGAAACTTCCCGTGGAATGGAGAGTTTTGCCCGAAGCCAGGAGAGTTACCTTCGTGACCCAGTTGACCTCTCTTTCCCTAACAGATCATGAAGACTTTGATAGTTGCGGTGTTGCTGGCTGGGGTTGTCCCTCTTCTTCTGGGTCTCCTGTTTGAGCTGGTTATTGTTGCTCCTCTGAGGGTGCCCTTGGACCAGACACCCCTTTTTTACCCATGGCAGGTAGGTGCATCTCTTTTGTTCATGATTATTTCATTACGGGTTTGGAATCAGAACAATCCTTAATGTTAGCATTGATTTTTAAGCAAATTATTTGCAAAGATAGCCTCAACTTTTTGAGTTGCAGACCCTTGTCAAAATGACTAAATGCTGTACCTTGGGTTGGAGAAGATAGTACAGTGGGTGGGTGCTTGCCAGGCTGCTGCCTGCGCTCCCTTGAGCATTGCAAGGCTAGGGACCAACGGAACCAAACAAAAGCCCGTAGATGGTGTTCTTTCATCTTTTTCTCTCAGAATACCCTGGTGCTATAGCTCCCTTTTAAAAGACCTCACTCTCGGGATCGTCACTCGAGAGCACGGGGTAAGGTACACACTGACAGGCACCAGCTGACCCCTGAGCACCGTAGGTGCAGCCCTCAAGGGCCCCTGGCACCTCTCGAGAGCCTTGGTGGGGTTGGGTCTCAAGCTCCCTGGCTGCGCAGAGGTGGGGGGCGGGGCGGGCCCGAGGCACGGTAGGGGCTGTGCCAATGACACATCACGGGCACACTGAGACTTTAAGCCCTGTTGGCTCCACGGCTTTGTTCTAACGTAATTCGCTCAGCCAAGATCAGTCGGCTCAGCGGACAGAGGGCACAGTGACGGAATGAAACCACAGCACGATGCTGCTGGCATGTCGAGAGCCCCTTGATGTCCTCTTGGGAAAAATTGTGAAAAGTTTTGAATACACAAGGGTGATCTTTTGAAAAATAAAAACAGAACTTGCACTGAATGGGGAAAAAACGTAAGCAAAATGATAGAGCTTCTAGGCTGGTGTACTGCTGAAAACAAGCAGGGACTCAGCGGGGGTTTGGTTATCCTCCTCTAGGACTGGGCGCTCGGAGTCCTGCACGCCAAGATCATCGCAGCTATCACCCTGATGGGGCCGCAGTGGTGGCTGAAGACCGTCATCGAGCAGGTGGGCGAGACGCCTCAGGGACCAGCCGCAGTGGCCGCTGTGTGCAGCTCCCGGGCACTTGGGTTCCCTGCTGTGCTGCCTTTCCTTTCACAGCGACATGTGGGAAATGTATTACTGCTTTCCTCTGTTTCCCTCGCTGGACCCCGGGCCTGCAGGGCTGTCCGAATTGTCTGGGTGCCTGGAGGACCACCGGGGTTTGAGCCTCGGCCTCCTGCTCCCCCAGCAAGTGCTTCAAGCTTCTGGGCCATGTTTGTGCCCAGGCAGTCGCTGTTGCGGTTCTGTGCTCAGGGATCATTCCTGGCGGGCTCAAGGTTCTGCGTAGGATGCCAGGGATCAAACCCGGCCTGGCCTTATGTAACAGTAACAGTACTCCTCTCTGCTTATTCTGCCCCAGTACCTGCGTCATTTTTCAGGATGGGAATTTTTTTTTCTTTTTTTTTTTTTTTTTGTTTTCTTTTTGAGTCACACCCGGCGGTCCACAGGGTTTACTCCTGGCTCTGCACTCAGGAATCATTCCTGGTAGTGCTCAGGGGACCATATGGGATGCTGGGGATTGAACCCGGGTCGGCCGCATGCAAAGCAAATGCCCTACCCGCGGTGCTATCGCTCCAGTCCCAGGACAGGAATTCTGATGAAAGCCCCACATTTAGATTTATAAATATGTGTATGGAAATACTAGTATTCAAGGAAATAGATAAATATCGGCAAAAAGATTTTTTAATTTATTTTTAAAATTTTTATTAGTGAGACACCATGAGGTACAGTTGTAGACTTACAAATTTTTGTGCTTGGGTTTCAGTTATACAGTGATCCAGTACTCGCCCCTCCACCAGTGCCCATTTCCCAACACCATGGATCCCAGTATCCCTCCCACCCCCCATACCCCCCATCCCACCCTGCCTCTGTGGCAGGGCATTCCCCTCTGTTCTCTCTTTCCTTTTAGGGTACTGTGTTTTGCAAAAGAGGCATTGAGTGGCAATCATGTTTGGTCTATAGTCTACTTTCAGCATGCTTCTCCCATCCTGGGAGGATCTTCCCAACACCCTTTATTTGGTGCTCCCTTCTCGATCTGAGCTGCCTTTTCCTCTAGCATGTGTGGCTGGCCTCCAAGCCATGGAGCAAAATTCCTGGTACTAATCTCGGCCAAAAAGAATAGATTTTAAAAAGCAGAGTTGTTTGTGAAGTTTTTTTAGATGTTTGTGAATTTTATAGATTTTTTCCCCCCTAAGACTAATATTGAATTGTGGAACCACCAGATAATATGCTTAATATACTGATAACCTTGGAAAAAAGATGTTTTAAATTCTGACAACATGGGCTGGAGCAGTAGCACAGCGGTAGGGCATTTGCCTTGCACGCAGCCAACATGGCCGACCCGAGTTCGATTCCTCCGCCCCTCTCGGAGAGCCCGGCAAGCTACCGAGAGTATTCGATATGCCAGACACAGTAACAACAAAGTCTCCAATGGAGACGTTACTGGGCCCGCTCGAGCAAATCGACGATCAGCGGGAGGGCCTTTACCTTACCTTTACCTAAATTCTGACAACATGGCGAGGACACATAACAATTCATGTTGGGAAAACAAAAGAATCCACAGAACAGATTTTGGTGCTCTAAAATTTCACTAAATTCAAAAGTGCTCGGCCAGCGTGCTTCTGGTCAGTACTAGTCCCCTTTGGTCAGCACCGAGAGGGTGGCCGGGTAGTGTTGCAGTGGAGGAACACCGCGGCTTCAGTCCCAGGTAGAACCTTCGGAGCGTGAGGTGGGCTGCGGGGCGCCCGGGGAGGTGGGTGAGACGGCCGGAGCGCCAGCCGGTACTGCTCTGCCTTTGCCGGCCAGAGCCGTGGGGAGGAGGCAGCATCACGGCAGGAGCCTGTGAACTCCTTTCGTATGTGCTCTCATTTGCTTTTCTTTGGTTCCGCCTTTTCGCATAGGCCTGAGTCCTGTAAGGCGGCGGGCTTGCTTGAGAAGCTCTGGGTGCCCGGCTTCGGTGATCTGAGTCCTCTGGGTTGGTCGGCCTCTGGGGGCTCAGAGGGGAGGCCCCACTGTTGCTTGTTACACTGGGTGCCCTGGGCTCTCCTGGGCAAACGTGGACAGCGCTTCTGCGTGGTCTGTTTCGGCCTCGGACTTCATTTTTCACAGTTTTCCAGGTTTTCCCATTCCTGTTTGATTGAGAGCTTTAGCGTCATCCAGTAAAACATTCTGGATGAAACTGTTCTAGGCCCTAAGTCTTTCACATAAGGTGCATTACCTTTTACTTGGGGCTGGCAAGCGCACAGAGGGTAATGCGCTTGCCTTGCAGGTGGCCAACCCGGGGTCATTCCCCAGCATCCCCTAGAGTCCCCTGAGCCCTGCTAGAGGGATTCCTGAGTGCAGAGCCAGGAGTAAGTCCTGAGCACCACTGGGTGTGGGCCAAACCATCCCCCAGATCCTTCTTAGCTATAATTTTATTTGCACAAGCTGTTCAGAAAACATAATTAAATTAATTAAAGGCCCTCCCGTTGATCATCGATTTGCTCGAGCGGGCCCAGTAACGTCTCCATTGGAGACTGTTGTTACTGTGTTTGGCATATCAAATACGTCAGAAAACATGTTTCGTACATATGTTGCTTTGTAGTATTCAGGCAAAATTCGTGCTATCTTGATCAGTCATTTTTCCGTGGCTGTGTGTGTGATTACTTCGAGTTCTTCAGCCGGGGTATGAGGCTGGTGCTGTTGGATGCCACGTGGTGTAGTGTGAGGCTGCTGTGATTCTCGTTCCACAGGAATGTCTCCTTCCGGCCCTCAGCAGAGCTTACGTGTTTAAGCGGTGAATGGGCTTCCCTAATAGGGCGCACCATGCTGATGTTTTCGCTCGGAGTTTACTCTCAAAAAACACAAATAAACAGAATCCTTTCAGACTCTAGAGTTCAGGGAAGACCGTTCTGTTCTTCTGCAGGGGTTTGCCTCGTTCCTTCTCTGATTCTCCCCCTCATCTCAGGTCTATGCAAACGGCATCCGGAACATCGACCTCCACTACATCATTCGCAGGCTGGCGGCCCCGGTCATCTCCGTGCTCCTGCTCTCCCTGTGTGTGCCCTACGTCATGGCGTCCGGCATCGTCCCCTTGCTGGGTAGGTCCCGCGCTCGGGGCCTTCCTCAGTGTCACTGCTCAAGGCCAGGCTCAGGGACTCAGCTTGAGGCAGCCACGAAACTCTCGACGTTTACATCTTCTTCCTACAGATGGGCAGGACCGCCTTCTCCTCGGTTGTCTGCTCCTGACCAGAAGGGCGATGTCCCATCAGCCAAGGAGTGTTGCTGTATATGATTGAAAGGAGAATTTGGGGCGAGGGAGATAGAGTCAGAGGCGCGTGCCTCGTGTAAGGGCATGTGTAAACCCTGAGCACTATTCAGAAACGAAAACAGCAGCAATCAGGGAAATCAGATTTCCTCGTGTAAAGGGGAATATGCTACTGACTAGCGACATGCCCGCAGCAGCAGGACTTTGGCAGATGGGTCCTGAAGCACCCACACAGAACCTCCGCCCAGCATGGGTTCGAGACTCTGGTTGTTTGGGGCTCCACCCGGCAGTGCTCAGGGTTTAACTTGTGGCTCTGTGTTCAGGGATCGCTCTGTCAGGGCTCGGGGGCCATGTGGGATTCCAGGGATGGAATTTGGGGTGGGCCACGTGCCAGGCCAGACCCCACCTGTTCGTTCGAGAGCTCCAAGGCCCTGGAACTCTCCAGTATCATTTTCTCCTCTTCGTCACTTTCTCCTGAGTTCTCTCTGTGGGTAACTCATGCTACCAGCCAATATGCCGCATGGGTCAGAATCTCGAGGGTTCTCCTTGTCTCCTGAAGGGCTCTGCTCTTCGTTCCGGTGTTGTCTGAGGCCGCCGCCCGAGAGCAGAGAGCTGGCCCGGCCCGGCGGCTCTCTGAGGCCTTTGCCAGCTGCTGAAGCCTCTGACTCCGATCAATATCCCGCTACGATAAATGCCCTTAGTACACAGCTCGCAAGCCACGCCTCTCCAGCTCACTGGCCAGGCACCCTTGGTTCCAGTCCAGCGACCGACTCTTGAGGCAGGGTTAGGTTCTCATTCCACAGTCTTCCCATTGCGCTCATCAGACTTTTCCTTTCTCGGCTTTTATGGTGCAGGCGTCACTGCAGAGATGCAAAACTTGGTCCACCGGCGGATTTACCCTTTCCTGCTGATGGTTGTGGTCCTGATGGCGATCCTGTCCTTCCAGGTCCGCCAGTTTAAGCGCCTTTATGAACATATCAAAAATGACAAGTAAGTCTGGGCTCCCACTCGGCCTGCTGCTTCTTGCTTCTCGCGTGGTCGGCTGTGGTCGGGGAGAGAGCTCCGATCCTGGGGTGGAAAGGGCGGGACCAGCCTCAGCCGGGCACAGGACCGAGAGCTGGGGTGGGCGGGTGGAGGCACGTACAGCGGAGGAGCATGGCTTCTGCCCTGCAGCCTGGCCCCGCCTCGGGCCGAGCCAGGGGCCTGTGGAAACGCAGCAGTGCCCACCATGGCCACTCTCTCAGCCGATCGGGGCTGGGCGGGAGGCACAGCTCAGCTGCTGCGCCATGTCGCTTGGGTGGGCCCAGGCCCCACTTGGGTTGAGGGGTCCTGCTTTGGGGACACTGTGCGGGTCAGGGCTAGCCGGTGGCCAGGAGGCAGGGCCTGGGCTTGACCCGAAGGGCCCGCACGATGGCTGCGGCCACCTTCCCATTATCTGCAGCACCATGGCCTGCCAGGGCACGAACTGCTGAGCAGCAGTGAAGGAAGTGGAATGTAGGGGCTGGAGGCCAGCCAAGGGGCCGGTGCCTCGTCTCGCACGGCCCACCTGCTGTGGGTTCCTCGCACCCCACCTGGTCCCCTGCGCCCTGAGTGCGGAGCCGGGAGGGAGCCCCGAGAGGCACTGGGCACGGCCCCCAAACAACAGAACAGAAACATTTTGTTGGTCAGAGAGTTCTCGGGAGCTTTTGCCGGCAGTAAATAGTGCAGGCCCCTTACCCAGAGTCCTGGGGGCACAGTCCACCCTCCAGAGTCGCTGGTGTTCCCAGCACTGTCCAGGCCCTCTCCCTGCCCTTCCCGGGCCCCCGTGTGCCTCGGGTCAGCTCCCGTATTGCTTTCCGCCCTGCCCCAGCCTCCTGCAGACGTGAGCAGCCCTCAGTGCAGACCCAAGGGGCGCCTGGTGTCGGCCGGTCCTGCTCTCTGCGGCCTTGGGCCTGGGTGTGTGGAGGCTGGTCTGGGGGCCAGCAGCAGGGGAGGGACCTGGGGGCTTCCTGCGCCTAAGGGGTCACTCTGCTGTCAACCTTTCCCTGCCTTTTTATTGCCCTATAGCTGACTCGGCTTAATTTGGGGGGGGGGGGGGAGGGAGGGAGATGATGGGGTGTTGTTTTGACGTGGGGCCTGGGGTACTCCGGGAGCGCTGGGGCCCACGGCCAGGTCAGGGGAATGCCCAGCAGGTGCCTCGCGCACTGTCCTGTCCCTGCCCCACGCCTTGTCTCAGGATTGCGTTAGGTAGCATTATGCGTCCATTGCTTAAGTGTCTTGTTCGAAACATTTCTCAAGAAGTCCCTGGCCTGGCTCCTCTCTCAGCCTGGAGCTGTGCCGCGCGAGCCACTCAGGACGCCCACCCGTGGTTTCCGAGCCTCCCTGAGTTCCCTGCGGCCCCACGGGCCTGTCTGCTGCTCCCGCCCTTGTCCACAGGGGGCCCCGGGACTCTGCCGCCTCCCTCGGCCCTGAGGGCTGGGAAGTGGTACGCGGGCTGGGGCTGGCGTTGCAGGTGGGTGCTGGGTCACTGGGTGTTCTGCTGGGCCGCGGCCGAGACAGTGACACCTGCAGTGACCCCTGCCCCGCTTGCATCCCCCAGGTACCTGGTGGGCCAGCGCCTCGTCAACTACGAGCGGAAGTCGGGAAAGCCGGGCGCATCTCCGCCGCCTCCGCCGTCGTCCCAGGAATAAAGCGGTTGTCTCAGCCACCGTGACCTCCCTTGCCTTTCCGTGTCCTTCGTGCGGACTCCTCTCTCCGGAGACCTTCCCGGCGATCTCGGCGCTGCCCTAAGTTCCACCGACCTGACTCGTGTTCTCGGCGTCTCGGGCGTTGCGGCCCTCCCCGCCCCCAACATCACCGCGGCCTGAGACCTGTACATGTGTAAATAGAAGCTCCCGGATACCCTGAACCTTGGATTAAACAATGTGCATTGTACATCTTTAAACAAATGTATATTAATTTATTAAATCTAGTTGTCACTTTATTGTGGACCTGCTGTGATCTTGACAGGAACGTGCCACCGAGCCGCAGTGCCCAGGCGAAACTTGCCGTCGGCTCCCGCGGGGTCTGGCCATGCTCGCTGAGCAGACCGGACGCCGTTCCTGAGCCAGTGGGAGCCGGCAGTGGACAGCCAGTGGTGAGGAACAGGAACTCGGGGCCTCACCGTCGGCACTGGGGGGTGTTGTCTGGTATAACACCAAAGCTGTTGTACTTTTTCTACTGCCTGATCACTTCCCCCGTGAGTCTGTGTTTGTAATATTGTATAGTAGCGTCTTGTGGTAGGAGAAGAAATCGTTTTTAATTTTGATAATTTAACATTTCTATTGCTTAGCACTGGGAGTCGGGTTTTGTGCTTGTCGGGGGCATGTTAGACTGAAAGGGGTCGAAGTCCCGAAAGGAGATTGTTATCAGCCCCCACCCCCTTGCCATTCTGACAGAGTGCGCGTGCTCTCTCCTCTCTCTCGCTCCCCCCCATAACTGCCGCCCCCCGCGCGCCTGGTTGGGCAACAGTGGCCAAAGGTCATGTAAGATCATAAATCAACTAGAATAACATCCCAGCATTACTGCACCGAGAGAAATTAGGACGGTCTGAGCTGTTTTAGGTGTGGCTGTGGCTTGTGGTCTCGGGCGACGGCGTGATAGAAGACTGGGTGTCTGCCGCTGCTTGGCGGATCTTCAGGGGAGTAGGGAACACGTTTCTCCTGGTTTTCCCCATGAGTGAATCCAAAAATTTCCGATTTTTTTTTGTTTACATACTTTAAACTACAGAAGAAAATATATATTTTTTTTCAGAAGAAAATATTTTTATTCTCTTTGTCCAGGAGGGAGCCAGCTTTTTAAGTTAGATGCAGAATGTACCTCATTGGAAACATGCTCTGAGGAACAGAGCGCCGAACAAGCGTCTTTTTCCTGTAGAAAAAAGGCTTCACGTTAGGGTCTTAGCGAGTCCTGAGGAAAGTTCGGCCCGTGGGCCGCATGTTTGATGGTGACGGCATGCTGTAAGGGTATTGTTTGGTTCTGTGGGAAAATTTCACACGTGCTCAGAAAAAATGGACTGCATAGGCCTTAAGAAACTACGGAAGAATATTCAAATGGTATTAAGATCCACTGGCTGAGGATTTGTAAAATATGAAAGTTACGCCCTGGGCAGCTCAGTGCTGGATTTCATGTTGCATATACACAGTGCTGGGTGTGCTCCCCCGCACAGCCACGGGAAAAGCCCACCAAGCCACCAGAATCCGACACAGCAGGCTTCTGTTTCACCGGCTTTTCCTGAAGTGTGGTAAGTGATTACTTTATTCTAAAATACATTTTGAAAATATCAGTATCGGAACGAAAGCTTGCCATAGGAACAGTGTTAGACTTGGTGGGACCTGGAGCCACCCTTCTCTTTGGACTTGAAGTGGGGTCTCTGCTTGCCCCGCCCTCCCTTGGGAATACAGTCCTGTAAAACATTATTTAAAAAAAAAAAATGCAATGCCGCCTGTCCTGGGGTATGTCTATAAAGTGTTTTCTTTGGGAGAAAAATGCTATTAAATTGGTCCTATAACTTGATTGCATGAACTTTGTTTTTTTTTTAGTATTTTGGACAATTTGTAGAGTTTGATTATTAAGTCACTAGAATGCAGTTACCCATTTGACCAGTATGAGAGCAAGGTACAGAAAAAGAGGAAAATTGTTACTCTACGAAGTTTTAAGTGAGCCTTCTCAGGTACTTTGTAAAAACCAAAAAGGTGAATTTATGGCTAGAAAGTCGCCCTCCGCCCCACCAGGCAGGTCACTTTATGCCTCAGTTACCAAAGGCTCGCACAGTGCTCCAGCAGCTCCTTCTTGCCGTTACCATTGCGGTGCGTATTTTCATAAGGAAAGTACTTGCTGGCACAATAACGACTTGGCAACCAAAGTTTTCATTGACACAGTAGTCTTGAAGATATTTAAAAGCACAGCTGGAGTGAGCAGAAGCGTCCGGACGATTGTGTTGTGTGCGGCCAGCCCCAGTTCCATCCCTGGCACTGAATCGGGTTCCCTGAGCACCGCCAGGGGTGCCCCAAACCGCGCACGCGCGCACACACGCACACACGCACACACGCACAGCTTCAAATTCAAAAAGTGTTAATGTTGCTGTCTGTCTTTAGGAAGAATTTTTTTTTTTATACTTCCAGTGTAGTTTTGCTTCATTTCACATCGGGCTACAACAGTGGTAAGGGGATTTTATTAGGAAAGAAGATTTTTTCCCTTTGTTTTTCTAAGTTGAAGACAAATCAACATATTTGTTTTACATCACCAGTTATCAAATATCCGTAGTATAAACTATGTAGTTCATTATTGGCAGATTAATCACTAAGTACTAATATTTGACATTAAAACAGAAGAAAAAGCCCAGTGTGAAGTTTGTGTATGGCTAGCCTTAAAAAAAAAAATTGGTGTGTTTTTAGCTGATTTATACTGTTTTCTGGAGAAATGGTAAAGGCTGGATATCTTAGTTCCGGATGGAAACAAAAAATTTTTATTTCAGCATTTAATATAATTGCAATTATGGATTTTTGTCTTGTATTTTTTCAAGTAAAAGAGAACAACGTTTTCTCAGATGATTCCATCTTAAATATTTCTGTCATGGCAAAAATGCTATTATTAAAGTGTAATTCTTCAATTTAGAGGAATTGATGCCTTTTAAACAAAACAAAAACAGCATTTCTGGCTTATGTTGTCTTTGAAAACAAACGCAAACCACATCTGAGTCCACGAGTAGCGCCCGTGGACACAGATCTGATTTGTTTTTATAGCACGTAAGCTAATTACCCATATTTTCACATTATTTTAAGCTTTCTACTTGCAATAAATTTTTCACACCATGAAATTAAATGGTTGTTTAAACTGCTTTAGAGTATTACCCAGACACTTGCCAGCAAGGAAAGACAGAATCAAGGTGACTCGCCCTCGTGTCTCTGGCCCCCGGGCCCTTGTCTGAGCTCCCTGCATCGCCGTACTTAGGTTTTGGCCCTAGCCCTGATACTTCCTTCCAGCACGGTCCTGTGTCGTTTTAAAAACAGCTCCTGTGAGTCAGGGCATCTGAATAATCCCCAGCTCTGATTCCGACATTGATAGCGTAGAGGAGACATGTTTTGATCCCCACCTGTTTTGTATGAGCGACTCGTTTTATAGTCCTGACAGTTATACAGAGTCTAAAATGAAGTGACATTAAAGCCTAGAAATGACTGTTGTGGAGGCAACTTGTACATTTTGTTTTTTTTGTACCTAGACCAATTTTATGTGTCGATAACCTGAAATGCTCCCCCCCCCCTTTTTTTTTGTGGTCGAGGCCAGAGTGATACGACAGCCAGCGGGGGTCGGGCATTTTACCTTGCATGGGGCCAACGGGGTTGAATCCCCGGCATCCCATGTGGTCCCCCGGGCACAGCAAGGAGTAGTTCCTGAAGTAACCCCTGAGTATCACCAGGTGTGACCCAAAAGGCAGAAATAAATAAATACCTTTTAAACAAAAGGTATATATTAAAGGTATATATTAAAATACATAAATGTGGTCATTTTGTTTCCTCCTGCGAATGAAATTGAATAAAGTGATATTTGAGGCCTACTTTTTTTGATCTGTTGTAAGAGGACTTCAAAATTGACAAAAACGTGCATTTGTCAGGTCGATAATCTGGGTATTTTAAGTAATTCTGTAAGAGAAGGGATTAACTGGGATAGGACCTTATATTTTAGAGGCGGGGTTGGGGGGGTGATCATACTAGCAGTGCTCAGGGGTTACTCCTGGCTCCACACTCAGGAATCGCTCCGGGCAGCGAGTGCTTGAGGGACATAGGGTTGCTGGGGACCAAGCCCGGGTCTGGTGCGTGCCAGGCAAGCCCCCTACCCAGTGCTATACTAGCTCCCCAGCCCCTCCTTTCGGTTTTAAGACACGTGTCTCCCTAAACCATCCTCAGGGAAGAGAGGAAGTTTCTCCACTTACATCTCCTACCCCTGCCCCGCAAGGGCAGCCCGTCCTAGCTTCAGTGACTGTGTCTTAGCTGAACCCTCAGGTGGAGAAAACTGGTCAGGCCCCACCTAATGGTAGGGTCAGCTCCCCCCAAATGACCCGTAGGACTGGAACAAACCACCATTGCCCGGAGCCTGTCCTCACTGCTGTGTGAGAAGCTCCTCTTTCTGTTTCTTTGTTTCTAGGTTCACAACTTGATAATTTCCCCCTTCGAGTATTTTTATCTTATTTACTTTATTTTTTGCTTTTAGGGTCACACCCAGCGATGCTCAGGGGTTACTCCTGGCTCTGCACTCGGGAATTACTCCTGGCGGTGTTGGGGGGACCACATGGGATGCTAGGGATCAAACCCAGGTCGGCCGCGTGCAAGGCAGGGCTAATGCCCTCCCCGCTGTACTATCACTCCGGCCCCGGATTTTTATTTTAGATACCATAACGGTGGTGACACAGCATTGGAATCTCAGAACATCTTCACCCGTGAGGAGGGAAACTAACCGGGGTGAATCTGGGGGAAGGTCCTGGCTTGGCTCCCCGGCCCATACTCGGTAGCTCCTCACTGAAACCAGAAGAGTGATCTTGCTAGATACGGGGGCTGTGTGTCGAAGCCCCACCAACGCTGAGTCTTGGTACTTTGTCTTGGTCCCAGTGTTGTCGAATGAGGTGTGGGATAGTTTGAAGGAAAAAGAACCGAAAACTGAGCAAAAGAGACGGTCTCCTGTAGGGAGGATTTAAGCTGTGAGGAAGCCGGACACAAGGGTCTGGAGGGTTGGTGAGGTGGCCCGGTCAGCGCAGACGGCCCGTGCCCTGCCCTTACAGGCTGTCCAGGCTCTGAGCTTCGGGACGCCTCTGCCCCGGTCACAGTTTCCTTTCCATGCTGCTTTGCCTCAGGGACTTGCTGGACCATCTTTTAAAAGTCCTTCATTACAACACAGCAGCAGCCGATAATGGCATGGCAAGTATGTCTTTGAGAAAGACCATGCATTCAGGATGTATGTAGCGGTCTCGAAGTGTGATTGTGTGTGCTCGTTTATAAAAGCAGGTAAGATGTTTGCCAGGACACTTTCCTAGAGAGGATAAACACAGGATGTCCAACACCTCATTCCTTCCTTGGATTTCCAACTGATCATTAGGAAAATGCAAATTAAAACCACTCACACGGATACACTGTTACATACGCATGGGCTGTAGCACTCTCCTCCCATTGTTCATCAATGTGCTCGAGTAGGCACCAGTAACGTCTCCATTGTGAGACTTGTTACTGTTTTTGGCATTCAAATATGCCACAGGGCCTTGCCAGGCTTTGCCATGGGGTGGGGGGGGATACTCGGTAACCACTTGCTGGGCTCTCGAAGAGGGATGATGAAATCGAATCCAGGTCAGCCGCATGCAAGGCAAATGCCCTGCCCGCTTGCTGTTGCTTCAGCCCACGCACTAGAATAGCTAAAATAAACACCATAGCATGTCTTCTGACTGCGTGAACGTGACATGCTAGAGCTGCTGTAAAAAATGTTCTCGTGGTCTCCAGGTAAAGCACAGTGCAGTGTTCATCAGTGCTCACAGCTCACTGAAAGCAAGAGCAATCCACGTGTCCATCTGTTGGTTGGTTACCCGTGCAATGAAGTGTACAAACTGGTTGTTGATATAACGCAGTGCTTCTCAGAAATAAAGGGGGCTGTGCGTGTAAGCTGCACAAAGCGGTCTCAGAATAACTCTGGAATGAAAAGAGGCGAAACGTACTGGATGCTCTCCTTATGGTCCAGTTCTTGGAAGTTCAAAATCACCCCCAGAAAAGCCATCTGTAGGGGGGTGAGGTTAGTCAGGAGACTCACACTCAAAGGAACACGAAGGAAGCACCGTTTTGGAGGGGCTCAGGCTTGGTCTGGCTGCAAACGTGTGCCCAGACTTTCAGGTCGTATGCTTCAACCTCATGCCAATGACTGCCTGTCGCCTCCCCCATGGTTTAAGAGAGACAAGCTCTGTTCTTCCTCTTCCACCGGGCCCCGCCTTTCTCTCTGCCTCTGCAAGTGTGGGAGTGATGGTAGCTGAACTCCTTCCCAGCTTTCTCTTTCTTGCACCAGCGCCAACGTGCCCTGGAGCTCTCGTGGCCTGGCAGAAGGGCCCCGGCCCTGCCACTCACATGCTCTGTGCCCCCTGCCCCAGCCCACTCTGCCTCCTGGCACCTCCTGAACACTAGGGTTTGCCACCAGCATTCGGCCATTGCTGGTGTGTTTTCCACCGCCAACGCCCAGACCCCACTTTCTCCTTCATTGTTCTCTTTCACTTTCCTTTTCAACAAATGCCTGCAGAGAACTGCCTGTGCCACTGTCCCCCAGGGTCCCCATGTCCCTCCCCTTTCCTCGCCCAGCTCCACTCAGCTCTGCTCCTGTCGCTGATGAGCATCGCAAGGTTCTGAGTTTCGCTCTCCGCCCTCCCCCCAGCACACAGATACACTCGCACAGGGAAAGCCCTGCCTGTGGCCGCCAGCCCTTGTTCCCTCCTCTGGACTCCTGCAGAGACTCCTGGGCTCCTAGCTGGTCCCGTGTCCTGGACTCCTTCGGGACCTCTGTCCTCCCGTGTTGGGTAAACTCAAGGCTTCTCTGAAGCCCATCCAGCTGTTGAGCCCCCAAGTCCAGATTCTCAGACCTACGCTGCCTCTGGGGGACGGGGGTGTCTCAGATACTCCCACGCCAGGTCCCAAAGACCTGCTGTCCCCTCGCCCTGATTCTATCTTCAATTGGTTCGGAATTGGCTGGCTTAAGGGTCGCTTCTGGTGGTGCCAGGGGTCTCACAGGGCTGGTCACATGCAGTAGGACAAGCTCCTGAACGCCTACATGTGAGTCTTTGGGAAGACCGTCGACACTTCTTTCCCCGACGCCGCATCCGGTCTGACAGCAAGGCTCATCCTGAAAAGGAACCAGGTATTCTGGTGCGCTGATGCCTCTCCTCTCACCTGCTCTCCTGCGAGCACTGCCTGCCTGGACCTCGCTGCCCTTCTCCCTTCTACTTATCCTGATGGACCAGGGCACTCCTCGGCTCAGAACTCTCCAGCGCTACCCACTGTGGAGTCATGCACTGTGACCTCAGCAGCCCCCTGCCCCCCACCCCTCCATGCTGAGTCTGCCCCAGGCACCTGTCCTGGACTGTCCCCCCGGGAACTCTGAGCTGGGCACTCCTCGCCCAGAGCAGGTCAGATCTCAGGGTCTTGCCCCTAGCTGTTGGACTTGCCTCAGTGTCCTTCACACCAACCTCTTGACTTACGCTGAAGTGGCACGTTGGTGATGTGGCTCAGAACTGTGGCCCCCCGAGGGTCCCCTGCTCTCTCCATCATATTCACAAGAGAGGCTCCGCCCACGGCTTATTCTCATGATTCCTGCGCTTGAGTGTCGGCCTAGTGACTCAGCTGTGCTCAGTCCTTCCCAGAGAGTGACTGGGACGTAGGGGCCCCTGTCTATGGAAGCAGTGACGCAGAACCAAATAATGGACTTACGGTGGAAGGATAACCTGGGTGCCCGGTGCTGTTCTCAGGGGCCACCAGTGTGAGTAGTTGATGGTCTGCTCCATGTCAGCGTGCATTGGCACGAGACACTTGACATCCCACAAGCAACTTTCCCTAGTTGGTCATGGGGCCCAGCAGAGCTTTGTGCCCGGGAGCGAGCCCTGGACCTGCTCTCCACTTCAGCCCCAGCCCCATCACGAAGGCCCTTTGGAGTGTCCCGGTTTAAAAATTCTGGCTGTGTTGTGTTTCATTGTGTCGAGGAGACCGAATGAAATGGAAACGAAAGGAGCGAGCACTTTTGTCCCTATTCCTAAACAGACACAGACCAGCATTTCTGGAGCCTAAGTTGCTAGCAGTAAGGCTGCAAAGACAGTATCCGAAGTGCCAGGTTGCCCCCATCAGACGTCCTAATTAACGGTCCTCTCTGATTGTCAGCGGTTTCAAGTAGTGTCTTCATTGTCTGCTAATGCTATTTGTTTAGTTTTAATTTTTTTAAACTCTATTTTTGGTTTGGGGGCCACACCCGGCAATGCTCAGGAGTTACTCCTAGCATTTAGGAATCACTCCTGGTGGTGCTCGGGGAACCATATGTGATGCCTGGGATTGAACCCTGGTCAGCTCTGTGCACGGGTGTGTGAATGCAAGCATTTCACTTTATTCGCTGTGCTCTCTCCCCGCTCTCTTATGCTATTGGTTTAGAGTGTGTGTGTGTGTGTGTGTGTGTGTGTGTGTGTGTGTGTGTGACCCCCCAGGTGTACATTCTGCACGCTCCCGTCCTCAGCAGCTTCCGAGAGCGTTTCTCCCGCCCCCGCCCTTCTAACCCAAAGCTGTACTGGGGGCTGGGGGCTCGAAAGAGGTTTCTTTACCCTCCTAGATTCAGTCAGGTTGGCTCAACTGCCTTGTCCTCAGGAGGACAAATTAAGAGCCTCTTCCCTTAGCTGGACGCAGCCCAGCGTCTGAACTCTGACTTTCCAGCAGCCGGAGGGCCCGTGGGGGTCCCGGGACCAGCTCGTGCGCGGGCCTGGAGGCTCGGGGGCAGCCAGCCTGAGCAGCACGGGGGAGGCCCCGGGGATCCCACCAACCGCTTCTTCCTTGGAGCCCCCCAAGGCGCCTGTAACCTGGTTTCCCGTGGCGGGCGCAGAGGGCATTGGGGCAGCGCCTTGGGGAAGTAGCAAAGGGAAATCGATCGCAAGGAAATCGATCGCAGCTTTCTAAATGAAACGCTGGGCTCGTGCCAGCTGCAAGCAACCAGCGAGCCGGGGAAGAGACCCCGGGCCAGACTATGCGGAGGGGACCAGAGACACCAGTTGCACAGCCTGGGAGCAAGGGAGTGCGCATGCGCGGAGTCAGTCTGTGGGCGGGGCCCGGGGTGGTGGGCGGGGCCTGGCACGTGGGGCCCAGGCAGGTGTGGGCGGGATGTGGTGTGGTGGGCGGGGCCTGATGGTGGGCGGAGACTGGCAGGTGGTACCCGATGGGTGTGGGCGGGGCCCGGCGGGTGTGGGCGGGGCCCGGCGGGTTTGAGCGGGGCCTGGAGGGCGAGCAGAGGCCCTGGCAGGTGGGGACCCGGCGGAGACGAGCGGGGCCTGGCGGTGTGGGGGTGGGCTTGCGGGTGAGCAGGTCGGGGGCCCGCTGGTGTGGGCGGGGTTCGGGTGTGGGCGGGGCCTGGCGTGGGCGGGGCCTGGCGTGGGCGGGGCCTGGCGTGGGCGGGGCCCGCGGCGTCCCGGTTGCCTGGAGACCGCCCGCAGCAGTCCGGGCGGTTGCTGGAAGGGGCGGTTGGCTCTCGTTTCCAGGCGCTCCCGGAGGAGCGGGGAAGGGGCCGGGCCCCGCGAAACCGGCCTCGGCCCGCCTGCGCCCACGAGACCCCAGCTCCGACCCGGATCGGGACCTCGGCCCCGCTGGGACCTGCCCCTCCGCCCGGGCTGGGCGGCCCCCGCGCCCTGCGCGCCGACGCCGACCGGCCCGCCCCGCCCGCCCCGCCCGCGCCCCGCCGCGCAGCCGGGTGCTTCCCGCGCCCCCCGGGCCCCCGAGGGCGATGCCGCTGCCCGACACCATGTTCTGCGCGCAGCAGATCCACATCCCGCCGGAGCTGCCCGACATCCTGAAGCAGTTCACCAAGGCCGCGATCCGCACCCAGCCCGCCGACGTGCTGCAGTGGTCCGCGGGGTGAGCGCGGCGCGGCCGGCCGAGGGCGGGGGTGGCCGGGGCCGGCCTGCAGCCCAGCCGCGCGTGTCCGCCGCCGGACCCAGCGCCCAGGGCAGCGGCCGTGGGGCCTGGTGTCTGCGCTGCTCTGGACACGCGCCTCGAGGCTGGAGCGGTTGCACAGCGAGGAGGGCGCTTGCCTTGCACGCTGTTGACCCGGGCTCCGTCCCCAGCATCCCATATGGTTCCCCGAGCACTGCCAGGAGTGACCCCTGTGCATCGCCGGGGGTGACCCAAAAAGCAAACAACAACAACAAAAACCCCCCAAACCGCTCCATGACAAGTCCCTTTGCAGGGAGGAATTGATTGACGGTCCAGCTGGGTTCCCTGGACCCCAGGCACCCGCGGTAGCGTGGAGGTGTGTGGCGAGGCTGACCACCTCAAGGCTGTAGGAAGGCCGAGCTGCCCTTGCTGAGTTCCCAGGAACAGATTTTCTGCTCATTTTGTCCTTTTTGTTGGTGGTGGAGGTGCGGTCGGGGGTGTGGACTGGGCGGCTGTTCCCAGGGCTTCCTCCCCGCCCTGTGCTCTAGGGTCACTTCTGACAGGGTCCCGGTGACCATATATGGTGTCAGGAATGGAACCCAGGGCAGCTGTATGCAAGGCAAGTGCACTACCTGCGCTACCATCGTTCCAGCCCCATTTTTCTTTTCTTTTTTTTAAATGAATCACTGTGAGATAGAGTTGCGAAGCTTCTATGTTTGAGTTTCAGTCCTACAATGATCAAACAAACACCCATCCCTCCATCCCTCCATCCACCACCAGTGTCCCCAGTATCCTGCCCCCGCCCCCTTCCAACCCTCCTCCTACTTCTGTGACAGTCAATTTCCCTCATACTTCTGTGCATTATGGTTTGCAATACAGACAGAGAGGCCATCACCTTTGGTCCTTTATCTACTGTCAGCAAGCATCTCCCATCCCGAGCGATCCCTCCAACCATCAGTGATCCCTTCTCTATTCCAGCTGCCGCCTTCCCCAGCTCATGAGGCAGGCTTCCAGCTATGGGCCAGCCCCATTTTCCAACTTAAAAACTGTATCTAGGGGCTGGAGCGATAGCACAGCGGGTAGGGCGTTTGCCTTGCACGCAGCCAACATGGACGACTCAGGTTCAATTCCCAGCATCCCACATGGTCCCTCAAGCACTGCCAGGAGTAATTCCTGAGTGCATGAGCCAGGAGTAACCCCTGAGCAATGCCGGGTGTGACCCAAAAAGCAAAAAAAAAAAAAAAAAACCTACATCTAAATTTATGGACGTTGTGTTTTGGGCCTCACCTGACAGTACATGGGGACTGTTTGTTCCTCATGGTATAGGAGTGACCCCTGGTGGTGCCCGGGACCATATGTGGAACTGGGATGCTGGGGATGGGAACCAGGGTCAGCAGAGGTGACAGTGGGCAAGGTAAGCACCTCAACTTTTGTCCAGTTAAAGAAGTCACCGGGGGGCCGGAGTGATAGCACAGCAGGTAGGACATTTACCTTGCACGTAGCTGACCCGGGTTCAATTCCCAGCATCCCATATGGTCCCCCGAGCACCACCAGGAGTAATTCCTGAGTGCAGAGCCAGGAATAACCCCTGAGCATCGCCAGGTGTGACCCTTAAAAAAAAAGTCACCGGAAGCCCACAGGAAAGGTGGATTTGGGGCTTTCAGTATTATGATCAAAAGACCATCTGTAGAAATTAAAATGTTTAGTAACATGCTTATCAGATCTCACCCACCTTCATGGGGCTGCATAACCAAGGAACACTCTTTTGCTGCTTCCACTGAAACAACCAGCGATAGACGTGGTGGCTTAGAATATCGTAAGGCCTGCGGGTACCACTGGTGTCACATCGAACACCAGATCAGTACCATCAGATCTGTACAATCATTTGTTAAATTGATTTGGCCAGGCGCCAGAGCAATAGTACAGCGGGTAGGGCACTTGCCTAGCACATGGCCAACCCTGGTTTGATTCCCCTGCGTCCCATTTGGTCCCCCAGACACTGCCAAGAGAAATTCCTGAGAGCCGACCCAGCAGTAAACCCTGAGCATCACCAGGTGTACTCCCCCAGAAACCCTACAAAAACATTGAGTGATAGCTCAGCGGGTAGGGTGTTTTGCATGCGGTCGACCCCGGTTTGATTCCTCCGTCCCTCTCGGAGAGCCCGGCAAGCTACCGAGAGTATCTCGCCCACACGGCAGAGCCTGGCAAGCTCCCCGTGGCATATTCGATATGCCAAAAACAATAACAACAAGTCTCACAATGGAGACGTTACTGGTGCCCGCTCGAGCAAATCATTGAACGAGAGGACAGTTCTATATAGTGCAGCACTACAAAAACAAAATTTATTTAAATTTAAATAAATAAATTTTTACTTAAATTTATATTTATTTAAATTTATTTTGCAAAGGGAGAAAAAATTGCAATGTAGTTGAAAATTAAATTACTTATTAAAAATTTCAGTCTTAATTGATCTCAATTGAAAGAAGGTTGAATTTACTTAAGGAAGCCAGTAGATGGCGAGAAACACAGGTTGCACTGCCGGCCCTGGGAGTGGGGAGCAGTCACCCACCTTTCTTGGCTTACTAGTTCCAGTCCCATTCGAGGCAGCCCCATATCCAGGTCAGGGGCAGTTTGCAGGCGAGATGTGCGGAGGACACTGGCCGGCCAGCAACTCCAGGGAAAACCTCCTGGGCTCTGCCCGCCCCTGGTTCTGAATTCCTGGATCTCCCATTTCCTGGCCTCTCGCTTCCGGGCTGCGGCCCTGGGCCTCACGGGGACGGGGAGGCGGGTCTAGGAGCCCTCGGAGACCAGGATGGTTGCTCTCCCCCAACCTCAGACTCCTCCACCGCCTCTCTGTGAACTCTCACCATGTCCAGTAAGAGGAAAAGTTTCTAGAATATTCCTGGGGCCCGGATGGGGCCCAAATACGAGGCCACGCTACCCCTGAGTCTGGCTTCCCGACAAGTGGGTTTGTCAGTGGCGCTCAGGTTCTTGTCGACCGGGGGGAAGAAAATCTGGCTCCTTCCTTAACCAAGGAGCTTGAAGGGAAGATCGGGTACAGGAGAGTTTATTCACGTGACCAGAAACTCCCAGATTTGCTCTTTCCTTGGGAAACACCTCAGCGACTGCTATTTTAAGCTTCATTGTCATGTTAAAGGCTTAATCAACAGCTTTCTGAAAGCCTGGTTGCCGCTAGCTTCTCTCAGTAACAGGGTCTGGAGAGATGGTGCAGGGCTCAGGGAGACCCCAATCCTGTTCTCCCCTCGGGGCCCTGAGCCCCAGCAGGACTGACCCCTGAGCACAGAGTCAGGAGTAAGCCCTGAGCACTGCCAGGTGTGGCCCCCACCCGAACAAGTAAATGTTGTGAAGGACGTTAGGAGTTGGGCTGAAGGAGAGGGTCAGGGCGGAGGGCAGGAGCCTGGTCAGAAACAGACATGCCTCTGGGGCACTTGGGGGCTAATCTCCAGGCCATGTTCAGGGGGAACACGTGGCCTTGGACTGGACGTGAGGGGAGGGGGCCCAGGGCCACCCCTGGTACTGCCAGTGGGCAGCGGGATGCTGGCCATGAGGTTCCTGGGATGGGACTTGGGGCCTTGAGCGCGCAGAGCGCATGTCCCGCCCTCACCCGCCCTGGCCATCGGGTGCCTGACTCTGAAGGAGCTGGGCCTCGGCCCACATCCGGCGGTGTCCAGGGTGGCCGGAACGCGCCTGTCCTGTCGTTGCAGGTACTTCGCCGCCTTGTCCAGAGGGGACCCGCTGCCCGTGAAGGAGAGGGTCGAGATGCCCGTGGCCACGCAGAAGACAGACACGGGGCTGACGCAAGGGCTCCTCAAGACCCTGCACAAGCAGGTGGCCGGGGCCGTGCGGGTGGCCGGCGGGATGGGGCGGGCTGCTCACCCTCGACCCCAGCTGTGCCCTCGCCGGACACTGGGGAACCGAGACCCCGGAGGCGGCTGGGATCGAGTCTGAAGGAGGAGACCCGTGTCCGCGCACGCTGCTGGGCTCTGCTCTCGGGGCTTGCGCACGGCCTGGCCCCAGAGCCCTCCACCCACCCTCTGGGCTTGTATTATTGGAGGAAGAGGAGACCCTCATGAGTGTGTGGATTGCTGAGCTTGCCGAGTGTGTGTGTGTGTGTGTGTGTGTGTGTGTGTGTGTGTGTGTGTGTGATTTCTTGTTCTGTTTTTGGGCCACCCCCAGCAGTGCTCAGGGCTTAGTCCTGGCTCAGGGCTTACTCCTGGTGGGGCTCAGAGCACCATGTAGGGTGCTGGGGATCGAACCCGGGTCAACTGGGTGCATACTTCCCGCTGAACGATCTCTCCAGCCTGTGTGTCCGACCTTTCTGGGGTTGTTCTGTTTGTTTTGTTCGGGGACCACACCCAGAGGTGCTCAGGGCTTTCTCCCGGCTCTGCAGTCAGGCACATGCCCGGTGGGCTGTGGGAACAAATGGGGCCGAAGGAAGGCAGCCCCCTCCCCCGCTATACTATTGTCCTGGCCTGTGTTTCTGACTTTGAAAACGCTTGTCCCCACGGGGCCTTTCTGAGCGCCAACCTTGTGTCCCCCGGGAACCAGTGCTATGCGGGAAGGGAGGCGTCCTGGGCTGAAAGGCCACTTGCAGGGCTCCAAGAGGTGGTCCGTGGGGAGGGCAGTTGGCCTTGTACACGGCCAACCCGGGTTCGATCCCCGGCATCCCATATGGTCCCCCGAGCACCACCAGGGTAATTCCTGAGTGCAGAGCCAGGAGTAACCCCTGAGCATTGCCAGCGTGGTCCCCGAATAAAAGACCAGTCAGTGGGGCCAGAGTGATAGCACAGCGGGGAGGGCGTTTGCCTTGCACATGGCCGACCCTGGTTTGATCCCCAGCATCCCATATGGTCCCCCGAGCACCACCAGGGTAATTCCTGAGTGCAGAGCCAGGAGTAAGCCCCGAGCATCGCTGGGTGTGATCCCCCAGAAAGGCAAAAATTAAACAAGTTAAAAAAAGAAAAGACCAACCAGTGAGCACAGGGCGGGGAGCGGGGTGGAGGGCACGGATCCTGCTGGGTGTGTCCCCTGGAACCCAGCCCGGCGCCATCTGCAGGCTCCCAACGTAGGCGACCGTGGTGGCTGTGTTGTTTCTCCGAACAGTGTGGCCACAAGCAGTTCGTGAACCTGGATGACCTGGAGAAGAAATGGAGAAACCTGTGCCTGCCCATGGAGAGCTTGAAGGCCATCCTGGACCTGGACCCCTGCAAGGAGAAGGTCGAGTGGGTCAAATTCTTGGCGCTGTGCTGCAGCTCGCTCAGTGGGGTACGTGCCGTCCCCAGTCTGGGGAGGAGGGGGCGACCCATGTGTGGCAATGCGGGGGGGGGGGGGCAGAGGAGCTGAGAATCAGTCTTGGTCCTTGTGGGGTCGGCCCAGGCTGGTGGGGGCTTTAGTTCCGATGGGTGTGCGTCTGCGCCCGTGTGTGCCGGGCTGGCATCAGCACGTCCCAGAGCGGTCTGATGGGTTTGGGAGGGGAATGTGCACCGTGATTCTTGATCAAACCGCGTGTGATGCCAGGTGGCCGCATAGCAGGGCAGGCGCTTGCCTGGACCGCGGCCAACCGGGTTCGATCCCCAGCACCATGGGTGCCCTGCCGAGCACTGCCAGGAGTGATCGCTGAGCGCAGAGCCAGGAGTCACCCCTGAGCACTGCCAGGACGAAACCAAACCAAGCAAAATTAAGTAAACCAGGCGCCACTCGGCAAAGAGGAAGCTGTGGGAGGAGGCAGATGACATCTTTAGGCGTTAGTTGAAATTTCTTCCAGCATCAGGCAGGGCCCTTGCGGTGTGCCAGTAGAGCCTGGACCACCCCTACCCCTGTCTCTGAGGACTGGGAGGGAGTGCGGGGGGCACTCAGGAAGAGGGGACGGGTGGCTTCCTCTCCTGCAGGCTGCTGGCCGTGCCTCCTGGGAAGTGCATCATTCATTCCCAGTGCTCGCTCGCTGTCTGTAGGCCCTCAGGCCCCTCCCAGATGCTCGTGTTGTAGGGTCTGTTGTGTTTGGGCCACACCCAGTGGCTCGGTGTGTGAACGGGGTTGCGTTCTGTGGGGGCTCAGGTGCGGAGGGCCAAACCTGGGCCTCCCGCGTGCCAAGCCTAGGCGCTGGTGTCTGCGGCCGTCTGCTGGCCCCACACAGCTGTGACTTCGAGAAAGGGCACGAATGCCCCCGGCAGTCACCCGCACCCCTCCCCGTGGGGTACTGTGGGCCAGGTCCAGGCGCCCTGCTGGCTGCTGCACCCGCCGGAGCCTGTCCCCCAGCAAGGGTCACTGAGCCGGTGCCTCCGGAGTCCTGGCCTCACTTCTGCCTCTGAGCCAGCCCAGCCCCTGCAGCTCATGAACCCCCTCCCGGGTCCCCTCTGAGGCAGCCGCGTGCCCAGCCCCCCTCCCCTCCCCCACCCCTGCTCAGAGGCAACGCTTCCTTCTGGTCAGCCTCGGGGGCACCCAGCCCAGGGGGGTGCTCCGCAGGGCCCCTGGGGGTGTCCACGGTCTCCTTCTCCCTTTCTCTTCCCTTCAAGCTGCTCTTGCAGTGGCTCCACAGGGTCCCTCAGTCCTGGGTGGTGCTGTGGGGTCTGCTTGGGGACCACTCCCTGGCCGCTGGCTGGCAGCCCAGTGCCAGGGACATGAGCCGCAGTGCCCCCCCCCAAGCTCGCTGCCCTGCCTCCCTGACATGGGGCTCACACACACACACTCACACACACACACACTCACACACACACATTCACACACACTCACACTCACTCGCGCACACACATACACTCACACACACTCACATACACACTCACACATTCACACTTACGCACACATACTAACACTCAAACACACACACACACACACACACACTCATACATACATACAAACCCCACCCGCCTGTGCCCCAGACAGCTGTGGTGTGGCGAGCCCAGACATGGGCAACCTGGGGGTCACACTAGGGCCGGGGGTGTATGCAAAAGCTCCCCGTCCCTCTGCACCTGCAGTTCCCAGCAACTCTGGGCTCACACCCCATCGAGGGCTCAAGGCCCAGGGTCCGTCCGCTCAACGGAACCGAGCCGGGCCTGAGCTGCACGGGGGCTCTGGCCTGCCTGCCCTCAGGGTGCCTGTCCTCAGGGTGACTGTCCTGGGGTGAGTGCCCTCAGAGTGCCTGCCCTCGGGGTGCCTGCCCTCAGAGAGACAGCCTCGGGGTGACGGCCCTCGCTGTGTTGCAGACGCTGAACTCGGCCATGCAGAACGTGTGTGAGATCCTCACCACTGACCCGGAGGGCGGCCCGGCCCGAATCCCCTTCGAGCTCTTCTCGGGCATCTACCAGTACCTGTGGCGGCTGGAGAGCCCGGGGCCCGAGTCGGACATGCAGGCCTACCTCGCCTCTCTCCGGACCACCATGTGCGTGCAGAGCAAGGGACAGGAGGGCTGCGTGGGGCGCGTGTGTGTCCAGTGGCACGCCGGGTTCCCGGGACCATTCTGGAAATCCGGAGAATTTCGGCCCAGGGGACTCTCATGGGCTCGGGCCTCTCTGGGGGTTTCCGACTGGGGGGCTGGGGGACACCTCAGCCCAGGGCACCCTAGGGATGAGTGTTGCAGCTTCGGGGTGGGGGCGGGCGGGTGCAGATGCCAGCAGCAGGTGGGCGGCCCCAGGCCCAGCCCCATCCTGCTGGCCCTGAGCTCCTCAGACTGGACCCTCTCCCCACCCTGAGCCCCCTCAGCCTCTGGACCCCCTCCCTGCTTTTGTCCACATCCCTTCCCGTTCCAGACAGCCCCAGATCCCCTCCCGTCCTTGCTGGTACCACCCCGTGTCCCTCCCTGCCCGCCCCTTCCGAGACAGGTACACGAGATGAGGGATGAGAATACCCACGGTATGACAAGACGCAGGTGTGGGAGCCCAGTGCCAGCGAGTCTTTCACTCTGAGCTTCACTAGGCCAATATTCATTTTGTTTTATGTTTTAGGGGCTATTTGGGGGGTATTATTTGGCCTTCTTACTTTCTGGCTTGCTTCTCCTCGAGTCCGTTTGGACGACTCCTTGAATCCTGTCCTCCACTCTATCCCCCGTGGAGCATCCTGCGGCTGATTCCCTCCACGGTGCTTTTTAGTTCAGTTGCTGTGTCGTTCAGTGTGGTGAATTCTGATTCAAGAATTCTCATCCTTTCTCTTGACCAGATTCTCCTATTCCTCAGTTCAGGGGACACTCTACCCAGTGTGGCTCCGGAGGCCTCACCGGGGCCGGGGGGGAGTGGAACGAGCTCTAGGGGGCTTCTGCTGTCCCCCCAGCATGCAGCCAACCCCGTTTCTTGCTTGCCTCTGACGCGAGGTGCCTGGTAGTGGCGAGAGTTCACATCTTTATTGATTGGCTTTTTGGGTCACATCCAGCGATGCACAGGGGTTACTCCTGGCTCTGCACTTGGGGATCACTCCTGGGGGGGTTGGGGGACCATATGGGATGCCGGGGGTTGAGCCAGGGCCAGCCGCATGCAAGGCAAAAACCCTCCCCACGCTCAGGCCCCAAGGGGTTCAAGCCTTGTGCAGGTCGTGACGGTGGTGCTAGTTAGTTCCCTACCACAGCAGGCAGAGACGGTCCCTAGTGTTGTCTCCCGGGTACCCGCCTGCAGCCTCAGCTTTGACCCTCCAGTTTGGGTGCAAAAGAGTGTCCAGATGCCCTGCACCCCCAAACAGACCTGGGATCCCCCAGGATGTCAGCGTTTGGCCCCTGCCAGCCGTGTGCTAGGTTCTCGCCAGCCTCTGGAGCACCAGCTCCCTGGTCCCGAGTTGCCCGGGCCTGCTCTTTGGCTCAGTGCTTGGACCTGGGGTCTGGCCCGGGTGTTGGTGCAGCTGTCAGGACTGTTCCGCTTCTCCCCCCCCACCCCCCCCCAGCTGGGGGTGCCAACGCCCCCTTCTGGCCTTGTCCCAGCCCCTTCTCTCTGTCCTTTGGACGGGCGCTTACGCTCAGCAGCCAGGAAGTGAGTCCACATGCCCGGGTGGGGCTCTCGCCTCCCCCGACTGGGCTTCTGCAGCTCCGGGGGTGACCAGTGGCCGTGGCAGCATGTGCTCCCCACCGGATGGAACCTTCCAATACAAGGGGTCGCCGTTGTTAGACCAGAGAGAATCCTGTCACCAGAGTATTATCTGGCACCAAGCAGCCCACGCCCCTTCTGTGCAGGAAAAGAGGGTGCTTTCTTTCTGAGGCTGGAAAACCGTTGGCCCCGGGGGGCTGGAGAGGCAGCACGGTGGGGAGGGCGCTTGCCTTGCACACAGCCAACCCGGGTTCTATCTGGGCATCCCATGTGATCCCCGACCACCGCCAGGAGTAACTGCTGAGTGTAGGGCCAGGAGTTACCCCTGAGCACCACTAGGTATGGCCCCGAAACCAAAACAACCACCCACCCACCCCCGAAGAAAAACCCAACCAAACCCCTACTGATCAGGGGCAGCCTGAGGCTGTCAGTGATTGGTTTTCAAAGGTAAAGCCCCTGCATTATAGTGCACCCCACACAAACTCTGCCGTGTGTGGTGAGAAGTGACTCCATATGATTCTGTTTCCGTTTCAGAGACTCAAAAAAGGGGGAAACTCTGATAGGACCCGCGGATTTCTTCTATCCGACAAAAAAGCTTTAGATGCCCTGAAGAGAAGGCTCAGCCGCCGTTGCCGTGAAGAACGCGTTTCAGGGTCCAGCAGCGGCACTGAATACAACTTGTCACCAAGCCACAGAGGCCTGTGTCCTTTCCTCAGAGACGAGCCGTGGGGCGGAGCAAGACCCTGCCACGAGGCTGGTCTTGGGGGGGCGGGTGAGGACTTGGGGGAACTTTCGGCTGAACTCGGTGGGGTTGGGGTTGGGCCTGGGGGTGCCGGGGCAGCTTGAAAACAGACTGTAGGGGTCCGGGAGACCACCCAGAGGGGGCCTGTAGCACCTGCAAAGCCTGCCGGGGAGCCGGGTTTGATCCCTGGCTCCACATGGACCCCCAAACACTTTTGGGTACCTCCCCTGCCCTGCGACCCCTATATACTGGCTGTCCTGTGCCTTTGGAAACCTCTGGCGGGCAGACACAGGACTTTGTTTCCTTACGGCCTCCCCACAGGTGCCTGCCTCTGGCCGGCAATGGGAGACTTAAAACAGTAAGGACGGAGGCTGAGAGACCAGGCCATGTGCCCTGCCCACGGCTGACCCAGGTGGGGGCCTTAGTGCCCCATAGGTCCCCTGAGCACCACCCCTAGGCTGCCTACTGTCCCATTCCTAGGTATGTAACACTGTAGCACTGTCCTCCCCTCGTTCATCTGTTTGCTCCAACGGGCCCAGTAACGTCTCCATTGTGAGACTTCTTGTTACTGTGTTTGGCATATCCAGTATGCCACGGGGAGCTTGCCAGGCTCTGCTGTGCGGGTGAGATACTCTGGGTAGCTTGCCTGGGCTCTCCAAGGGGGGCAGAGGAATTGAACCCGGCTCTGCAGCGTCGGCCTGGTGCAAGGCAAATGCCCTACCCGCTCTCCTAGGTATGTAACTCCCCGCCAAAAAAAAACAGGATGGTAGGAGTTTTGATACATTTTTTATCCCTTTTAACATTGTTGCAATTTGACTTCCCTGAGAAGTTGGACCCCGCCCTCCCCTCTAGGCCCCACAAAACATCCAGGCTGGGAGAGACCAGCCCAGTGCAACCCAGAGGCAGGTGGGGACTGCAGGGAAGCTCACCCCAGCCACTCTCTCGTGGGGAAGGTGAGGCAGAATCCCCCTCTGAGAGGGGGGTGCGCTGAGACCCAGCCAGACCATAGTCCGTCAGAAGCCCCCAGAATTCCTCCTCTGTTTCCCTGGGCAATTGCTCCCCGGTGCAGCCCCCGGACTGTAGTGAGGTGCCCTGGGGGGGCGAGCAGCCTGGGAGACGCCCCTAAGAGACAGACCCCCCTGGGTCCTTCCTCCTTCCTGCGTCGCCCGCCGCCCTCGTGAAGTCCGGACCAGGGCAGCGGGAGCCCCGGCCTCAGCCAACGCTGACCCCACACTGACAACTGAACTTGGCATGAGACTTGCTGGATGGCCGCTGAACTGGGAGGTCCACGGCGTCCCCCACTTCGTGCCTCTGCTGTTCACCCTAATCGGCCTGAGGAGCAGTTGGGACGCCCCCGGGCGCGTATCCTGGATGGCCCCGGTGACTGTTCCTTCACCCAGCCCCTAACCAGGCAGGGCACTGGCCTGGTCATGAGTGTGTGTGGGGTGGGGAGGGGCGGCCGAGTTTTTGCAGGCCGTCCTGTGTAGGCGCTGCGCATTAGGGCTTCCCCTGACATCGAGTGAGGGGGCTGGGGACGCTGTGCACCCGCACGGCCATGCTCCTGGACAGGCACCAGCCATGCAGGGAGGCATGTCCGCAGGACAGCCGCAGCCCCGCAGGGTAGTGTCCCCGGGGGTGGTGTTGGGTCCGTGGGTCTCTGCAGGGACACGCTCCTGCTGGCTGGGGTGAGGGCCCCCGGGGTTTGTCCCTGGACACACGATGCTGTCCCCATTGTCCCACAGTGTCCCCACACGTCCCCTCTCCCACCGGCCTGGGGACTGCAGCGCCCAGCTCCCTGCCCGCAGCAGGCGCCCGTCAGGGGACGGGAAGGGAGGGACCCGCTGGTGGCTCCCCGCACACGGGGCTAAGGCCAGGCAGACACACTAATGAGTCACAACAGATAGAACAACAGAAGGGGAGAGCTCGAGGCACCAGGACCTCCCTGCGGGGTCTGCAAGACCATTGCAAGTGCAGGGAAGGGGTGGCAGGGGGCGGGGGGAGGGCTGCTCCCACCCCGGCTGGCCCCGGCCAGCGAGGGTCCCAAACCAGCACGGAGCCGGACGAGGTAGGCTTTCTGAGGAGCCCCCAGGGCTGGACTGCAGGCAGGCTCACACCCGCCACCCTGTGGGCTCCAGACCCAGGGGCTCAGCCCCTCTGTCCATGGTCTCCCCTCCCTGCGGGGGCGGGTAGCTCCTGAGAGGCTGAACCCTGTCCAGGTGGAGATAAGAATGCCTCAGGTTCCCCTCCAGCTTAGCAGACCTCCTCCTGCATCTTTAAACGTCCCTGCAAGTCCCTGGTTTCCGGGGCTACCAGCTCTGCCTCGGCCGGGGGCTCATGGGAGAGGGACCTGGGCCGCCTGTCATGCAGAAGCCTCCGGGTCTGAAGTAAACAGTCTCCGGCAGCCTAAGTGGAGCGGAAGATGCTCATCTTAGCAGCACAGATGGGCCCTGCGTTAGCAGGAGAAACAACCGAGCCCCCTCTGACACCTGGATAAGAATCACAAATGCTGGTTGCCCTAGAAACAACCCCCAGTCTCCCCCTCCCCCATTCCCACCCCCTCAGTGGGCCACGATTGATTCAGTCCTAAAGTTCTTCCCAGCTAAGGAGTTTCTTGACTTTCAATAAACTTTCCAGCTCTGAGCACCTTGATTCCTCGGTCTGTCCAGCCTTTCCAGTATGGAAGGATCTGAGAAGTGTGAGTGAACACGGAGACCGCTTCGTCACGCCCGGATCAGGGCCACATCGGGTCCCCTGAGCCCTGCAGGAGTCATCCCTGAGTACTGCTGGGCGTGGCCCCAAACCAGAGAGAGAGACAGTTGGGGAAGGGAGGGGAAGGCGGGAAGGAGGGGTCTGAGGGAGGGAGGAAGGAACAAGGCAGGCGGCAGGCTGGGGCATGCTTGGCCTGGGTAAAGCTCGTGAGCACTGTGTAAAGGAGCCGAGCGGCAGCATGGGGTGTGATCGCACAGCCAGCCGGCTCCATCCAGATCGCCCCTAGGCCCGAAGCAGACGAAGCTAAGCCAAACGCCAAAGCAAGCAGCAGGTGGAGCGATGAGAACAAGACGCTTAATAACCACCCAGTTGTCTGCCTGCGCAGGAGAGAGCCAGGCGGGCAGGGGCCTCACCCAGGCGGCTTCAGCTCAGACCGGGCCACAGGAAGGCTGCCCCAGAGGGCCAGGAAGCAGCCCTCAGCCCTGCTCCTCCACAACCCCCAAAACATGCATGCGCACACGCGCGCACACAACACACGCACATGCACACATGCACACATGCACATGGAAACACATATGCACACACACGCACATGCACACATGCACATGGAAACACATATATGCGCGCACACACACACACACACACACATGAGATGAGGCTTTCCGAGGGAGACGCCCTTCGAAGTTTGCTTGTCATTGTCTTTCAGGCCTCTGAGCCGTCCCAGGAAACCAGCCTCGCGCCAGAGATTCTGAGGCTGACCGGATCTTTGCTTCCCGGGCAGGGAGACCCTCCTTGGCCCCATCTCTGTGTTGGTGGAGGACCCCAGTGTTTGCTCTCTAAACTTGATGAAGGGTCCCGCAGCGCTGCACAGCGGCCTCCCCCACGGAGACCGTCTTCCTGTTCCCCGCTTGCATCATCTTTATTCTTCATGCCCTGCAGTAATTTCCTTTTCAAACAACTGGAGGAAGTTTGGCTTTCTCTCTGGCCCTTGGTGGCCGGCAGGCTGGGGGCCCCAGCAAACGTCTAATAATGAATAACTACAAGCTTGCTGGAAAGGATCATTAGCTAATCGACCAGGCGGGTGAAGAGCTAGAACAAAGACAGCGCCCGCCTGGAGGCTGGAATGTTCCAGCACAAACACTGCTCCGGCTGGCTGTCAGCAGGTTGGGTGGGGTTGGAGGGAGTGTCAGGGCTCAGGACCGGGCCTCCAAGCCCTGCCCCCGGGGGGAAGCAGAGGATTAGCAGTGAGGCCTCAAGAGGCACAGAGGACTTCCACGAAAGGCGCTTAAGCCCCTACTATAGCAATCAGGGTAAAGGAGCACTAAAAAACAAAGAGTCCTTTGGCTGGAGATAGTACAGCGGGGAGGGTGCTTGTCTTGCATGTGGCTGGCCCGTATCTGATCCCCAGCATGCCACAGGGTTCCCCAAGCCCTGGCAGGAGTGATCCCTGAGTACAGAGCCAGGAGTAAGCCCCGAGCACTGCTGGCTGTGGCTCAAAAAAAAAAAAAAAAAAACAATTGCTGGCATTTGTGAAGTACAGGTATGGGTTTGGAAAACACCTGCTTTGCCTCGCTGGTGGGGGGTGGGAGGGGGTCGCAGGGTTGGGAAAGTCACAAGGTGCCCATCAGCCCAAAGTGGCTGTCCTGATCTCTGCAGCTTCGATCAGTGCACTTTTTACTTTTCACCTAATTCTATTCTTTTCATATTTGGGGGGGGGGGTTGGAGTAGGGGGGAGGTTTGGCCACACCTAGTGCTGCTCAGGGGCCTAATGTGGTTTGGGGGATTCAAACCTTGCAGCTACGTGCCCAGCAAGAGCTTTCCTGCCTTTTCAGTGATTCTGTTGTTGAGTCCTGGATTTTCCGTCTTTGAAAAAGCTGATTTTGTTTGGGTTCGTGTTAAAGAGGGGAAAGGATGAGACAAGGCGGGAGTGGAGGCATCCTGGGAAATAAGCAGTTGTTTGCACGAAGGCGTGTCTGAGCATCCGGCTCCTACGCTCACGTGGCCATGAGGTCACAGTCACAGTCACAGTCCTCCCGTTGATCATCGATTTGCTCGAGCGGGCCCAGTAACGTCTCCATTGGAGACTTTGTTGTTACTGTGTCTGGCATATCGAATACTCTCGGTAGCTTGCCGGGCTCTCCGAGAGGGGCGGAGGAATCGAACTCGGGTTGGCCATGTTGGCCGCTTGTAAGGCAAATGCCCTTCCGCTGTGCTTTTTCCGGCAACCTCTGGCATTCTAGTAAATTCTTGTAACATGAGAAAAATCTAGCTTACACATGGTTTTCAAACATAGTGAGATAGTTGGGGCTGGAGCGATAGCACAGTGGGTAAGGTGTTTTCCTTTCACGCAGCCAACCCAGGTTCGATTCCCGGCATCCCATATGGTCCCCCAACACTGCCAGGAGTAATTCCTGAGTGCAGAGCCAGGAGTAACTCCTGAGCATCACCGAGTGTGACCCCACCCCCCCAAAAAAAGTAGTGAGATATTTTATGTGTTCTCAATTTAATTGTTAATGAGAATCAAGTCCATCAATTAATCATCTGTTGAGCTGGAAGCTGTGGTTTTTGTCATTCGCAGCCCGTCCTTGGTGAGTGAGCAGGAAAACTTGTTTCTTGATATTCAGTGGGAGAGGAACAGTTTCACAGAGGCTGTTGAGGACAGTGGGGGAGAGAGTGGCCCTGCGGGAGGGCTCGGGGCCAGAAAGGAGAGAGCTGAGGGTCCCTGGGGAGGTTGCGGAGCGGGGGTCAGGCAGGGGCTGGGTTCACAGGCCGCAGACCTCCAGACCCGGGGAGGCAGCGAAAGGGATCAACATGCCCCTTCATTCGCCTCCTGCTCTGATCTTCTGCCAGGGTCCAGAGCTGGCCAAGCCCTGCTGGGAAGTGGGGAAGGCGAGCCCCCTGCCCCGGTCCCCAAAGCACGCCAGGGCAGCCGAAAGAGAGGGCACTCTGGTCAGAGGGGTGGAGTGACCCAAGCCTGTGTGATCAAGGAAGAGCAGGAAGTGAGGGTCCCCTTGCTATCTCGGCATAGTTCCATGAACACAAATTCGTGACTCCAGGAATGAGATACACACGCGGAAACAGAACAAAACAAAACAGGTAAAAACGCCTGAGAAACACCCACTCTCCTGGTGTCACCGGACTCTGAGGGGCTGGGTCCTCCCGCCTGGGTCTCAAGGCCCTGTGCATAGCCGCAGGGAGGGGACGGTTCCTCTTCTGAGTGCGGAGCCTCTGCCTCCCCTTGAATGCCACCCCCAGGTGCGGGGGAGACCCCAACAGGGTATAGAGAGAGGCATCTAGGTGGCCGGAACCCGATCCCTGGGGACCCCACCGTTGACCTCACCACGGGCCCCATCATGGAACTGGTTGGTGGGGAAGCCGAGCCCACAGGGGCCCCTGGGGTGGAGGGGCTGTGTGAGGGGTTCTCTGCCCAGCTCTGCCAGACTCCCCTACCGCACAGCACATCCCGACTGTGGGAGTTCTCGCCACCTCGTGCTGGCTTTGTTTTCAGAGTCCAGATTCCCAGCTCTTGCAAAAACATCTCTGAGCGCTGCAGAGTAGGGGTGGGGGTGGCTGCTATGAGTGAGCAGGCTGTTTCTGGCATCTGCCGGAAGTACAGACTTTCCCCGCTGGAATCAGGGAGAGCCCAGCTGGGGCTGGGGAAGCCAGAGTGAGGCTTCCTGGGTCTGTTTGCAGTGATGGAGAGGGAGGAAATGAAGGCCAGTGAAGAGAGCAGGAGGTTTCGAAAGTCTTCGTGGAACAGGTAGCACGAAGCCTTGGGAACAGCCATCAGCTTTTACTCTGGAATAGGAAGGCACCTACAGGTTCCCAGGTCGGCTGAGTGGCAGCCCCAGAATGTTCTAGAATATTCTAGAAACTCCCTTCTGGGCCTTCCAGGTCCCAGATCCTGGTGCCCCAGCGGTTGAGTCTGTTCGGGCCATCACAACAAATTGGCCCCGGCTTTGGGAGACGCAGAGGTGTCTAAGCACCAACTTCAAATCAAGGTAGCTGAGGCCTGAGCTCCCAGCCAGAACTGCAGGCGAGAGCTTCCCCTTCTTCCAGGGCCTGGGGGCCTCAGGCACCTCTGGGTGTCCCTCGGCCAGTGTTCTCATCACTGCGACTCAGCCTCCACCAGCCACAGCCATAGCTCCTACCTGCGTTTCTTTCCTCGTCCTTCTTGCGAGGACTTCAGTCCCTGGGTGCAGAGCCACCCTCCTCCAGGAGGACCTCATCTTAGCGAATGACCCTGCAGAGTATGTCCTGCCTTCAAGTCAGGCCAGGCGAGGGAGGGACTTCCATCTCCCGCCCACGTCTTTTTTGTTTGTCACGCCCCTAGGAAGAGTGCGCTGGGAAGAACAACACTGGTGCTTGGTCTTGTGTCAGGGGCTAGGGAAGTCCAGGACACTTTCATTAGCCTCACCTCAGGGCAGCGGGGGCTGGAGTGCTCTCACACCAGAGTGCTCCCACACAGCAGTGCTCCCACGCTTTAATGCTTTAATGCTCCTGTGCTTTAGTGCTCCCAGTGGAGTGCTCCCATGCTGGAGCGCTCCTACGTTTTAATGCTCCCATGCCCTAGTGCTCCCACGCTTTAATGCTGCCATGCTTTAGTGCTCCCAGTATAATGCTCCCACACAGGAGTGCTCTTACACTTTAAGACTCCTGTGCTCCAGTGCTCCCAGCGTAGTCCTCCCATGCTGAAGTGCTCCCATACAGGAGTGCTCCCACACCGCAATGCTGCCTTATTGCTGGCTACGGTGGCTTTGCATCTTTCGTTGTCCTTGTGTGGCCATATGAGACACCTGCCCTCGTGACAGGGTTAGGAAGGTGCTATTTGCCGTGTGCAGTTGCTCTCTGAGCTTTCTGGGCTGGGCCGGGCTTGCGGCGGGGGTGGGGGGGGGCAGGGGGGGTTGCCATATTCGTTCCCATCTCCATCATTGCAAGCTTTCCAAGCAAGTCAGCTTGTGAAGAGCCATTGGCCCCTCGAGGACGGTGTCTCAGTGCTCATGCAGGACGAGAACGAGGGGCACATGCCCGAGGCAGACAGTCCCCCTATTCTACAAGGGGTCAAGAGCCCAGATATCACCCAGACTCTCCACAACGGCAAAGAGAACAGGGTGAAGGTGGGACCCTCAGCCCAGTTCCCTGGAAGCCTCTGGGTAAGAGGGAGGGGCCGAGTTGGGGGACCCGGCTTTCGGGTCACAGCTGCAGTTTCCGGGGCAGCCCAGGGGTCTTCAGTTCTCCTTGGGGCCATCCTCCTGCCTGGTGGGCACTCTGGGGGCTGGGCGTCAGGGAGGACCCCCGCCCTGCCCCTCCTGTCGGGTACACCCATCTGCTGTACTTTACGGGCTGGGGGACGCCGCAGCTTAGGAGATCTGATGAGAAACAAATTCACGCTTTTAGGAGGTGCTAAAATGAGGGAGAAATGGGCTTGGAAGACGGCGGTTTCTGCCGGAACTTTCCCCCGTCCCCCTTCCCGCCCGCCTCAGACTCGCAGGATTCCGACCCACGCCTTGTTTTCATTTCATTCCCGGCCATGTCCGGGCCCCGCGGAGCTGTCAGGGGGTGATTCTGAGTTGATGGAGGAAAAGTCGAAGAGACTCCTCCAGGGTGTAGGGGGCTGGCGGGGGGCAACGGAGACTCAGGCGAAGCAGAGGGCCCCACATTTTCTAGAAACTTCCTCTGCCACCCTCAGTCCTGGCCTCCAATGTCCACCGAGTGGCTGAGTTGATCAGCCCCAGTGGACACTTGTATCCACGTCCAGCATCTAGTGGGGTGCGACCCACGGGGCCTCCTGGAACCTGAGTCCTGGCCTGAGATTCCTCCCCTGGGTGTCATGTGCCCATGAGGACCTAGAGGGACCTATTCTGAACGTTGGCCACCAGCCTCTGGCTGTTTCTGGGAAAAGTCGAGGACCCGGCACGTGGCCTGCCCCCAGTCTGTAGGACCAAGCTGGAGGGGGCGTGTTTGTGGCTCGAAGACCTTCCCGCCCTCCCTGGCTCCACCCCAAGGTCTGCATCTGACTTGATGCTGTACATTTTGGGCTCACACCCAGCAGTGCTCTGGGCTCCTCGTGGAGGACTCGGCCTTGCTCCCAGTGAGAGCCACGGGGGGCCTGAGGTGCCTCGTGCTCCAGCCGTGGTGCTCTTGCCCCCGGTCCCCCAGCTCTGTGCCTGCAGCAGCTCCTGCAGCGCCGTCCGAGGAATTCTGGGAATTGTGCACTTGAAACTTTCAGTGTTTTTTCCTTGTAAAGTCGGAAACAAAGGTTCCTCCACCTCCTCCCTGGCAAGCTCTGGGGAAGAAAGTTCCACGCAGATGGCCCACGAGCGCGACAATCTGCTCACCGTCTCCCGAGCAGGGTGTAACTGCAACTGGAGCAGAGAATCCTTACACCTGTGAGGTGGGCGCCCGGCCAAAGGCAAGAAACGCGTCGGTGAGACGTGCATGTGGGTCCGTGAACAGGTGCGGAGGGGGTGGGGAACGGTGTGGAGCGTTTCCAGGAAAGACGCCCCAGCGGGGGTACAGATGCCATGCACACAGACACCCCTCTCTGGACGCTTATGGGAGAGGATAGCAACACACACTCAGGGAGCACCTTCACGTTCTTGCAGCCACAACTCCCGCCAGCAGGAGCTGGGCTCAGGCTAGTTGCCGTTGGAGGGCGGGTGGAGAAAGATGCAGCCTTTAGATGCTGGAGCACTGAGCATCCGTTAGAAAGATGGGTACCACCACAGCACCAGCGTGGACGGGGGCGGGGCTTGGGAGAGGGAGAAAGACTGATTTCCCTCCTAGGTGGGACGGGAGGAGGAAAGCAGCATCTCCCCCACTTTCTTGTCTCTGTTCTCTCTCTAGAAGCAGGTGGTGGAAGAGCCACGTGGCCCTGCTTGGTATCTGTCCCGTGCAGCCATTTCCCCGCCACTGACCGCTGACCACTCAGAATACTCCCCGCAGGGGCTGGAAGCTGCGCCCTTGGGGAACACAGTTCCCTCTCAGAATCACGCGAAACACGACTCACATGTTGACATTTATTGAGTGAATCTGCTTCTGTGTGTGTGTGTGTGTGTGTGTGTGTGTGTGTGTGTGTGTGTGTGTGAGAGAGAGAGAGAGAGAGAGAGAGAGAGAGAGAGAGAGAAAGAGAGAGGAGGAAAAGAGGAGAGAAGAGGAAGAGGAGAAAGATGGAGAGGAGAGAGGACAGTGAGAGGAGAAGAAAAAGGAGAGAGGCGAGACAGGAAGAGAGGATCGGAGAGAGGGAGGCGTTGGGGGGGAGAATGAGAGGGGGTTTTGTGCAGAGAAAATCCATTCTTTGACCTTGCAGGGAGGGAAGGAGTTTCGCAGACACCGCGAGGAGACACAGCTGGGCAGCATCTTAGCACTGCTGAGCCCCAGGCTAAGCAGGATTATGCCCGAGGATTGGGGTCCCCTGCCCAAGGGCTCCTGGCTGGAAGTCGGCTCGGATTGGGGTCAGTGGGGTGCGGAGGGGGAGGAGAGAGGGGGTGTCTCGGGGATCTTCTCTGCTCTCCAGTACAGAGCCGAGCATCTCCCCCCAGCGCAGGCCGGCCCTTCTGCAGACAGGGAAGGGTGTGGTGAGGAAGGAAACTGTAGGGCAGGGAGGGGGGAGGAAAAGCAGGACCAGGGACATTCTTTGAAGGGCAGCACTTCGCATGCAGGAGCCCCAAACTTTTTTTTAATTGAATCATTGTGAGATACAGTTACAAAGCTTTCCTGTTTGAGTTTCAGTCATACAATGATGGAATAGCCATCCGTCCACCAGTGCACATTTCCCACCACCAATGTCCCCAGTATTCCCCACCTCCCCCCCTTTCCAACCCTCCCTCTGCCTCCATGGCAGACAATCTCCCCCATACTTTCTACTTCAGGGCGTTATGGTTTGCAATAGAGATACTGAGAGGTTATCGTCTTTATCTACTTTCAGCACACATACCCATCCCAATCGATTCCTCCAACCATGATTGACTTCTCTATCCCAGCTGCCTTCTCCCCCAGCTCATGAGGCAGCCTTCCAACTACGGGGCAATAGTCCTGGCCGTTATCTCTACTGTCCTTGGGTGTCAGTCTCATATTATGCTATTTTATATTCCACAGATGAGTGCAGTCCTTCGATGTCTGTCCCTCTCTTTCTGACTCATTTCACTTAGCACGATACTCTCCATCCATTTATAAGCAAATTTCATAACTTCATCTTTACTAACAGGTGCATAGTATTCCATTATGTAGATGTACCAAAGTTTCTTTAACCCGTCTTCTGTTCTCGGGCACTCGGGTTGTTTCCAGATTCTGGCTATTGTGAACAATGCTGCAATGAACATACAAGCGCAGATATCCCTACCAGGATACCCATGACATTTTTCAAAGAAATAGATGAAACACTCCCGAAACTCACATGGAACAATAAAACCCCATGAATAGCTAAAGCAATCCTTGGGAGCCCCAAATTTTCAGCCTGAAGTCCACCCTCGAAGGATCCCTGGGGTTCCTGGGAAGAGAACAAGTTCCTCTCTCGCCTCTGCGGGCCGGCCCTGAGGGCTTCCAGCCTGAGCAGAAGCTGTGATTCCAGGGGCAGCCCCTGTGACAGAGGTCCAGAGGGGATGGTCGTGAGTGGGCACTGAAATCTGCCCAAGGACACAGCGCAGCCCTCCTCATCTGCTGCTGCAGCTGCAGTGGTGGCTGAGCAGCTTCCTGGACTGAAGGCCAAGGCACCCCGGCGGGCAGGTGGGCGACAGGCCCTGGCCTGGTGCAGATGCCCATGGTCCAGCCGGGCCAACAAGCACATCTCGGGGCCAGCACTGGAAGGTTGGGGGGCTCCCCCACAGGTGCCTGCCACGCTGAAGAACTCCCCAGCAAGCGTCGAGGGCCCGAGCGCTGGGGTCGTGCAGGGAGGAGTCGGTGCTGCAGCCTCGCCCACTGAGAGGTTCCTGGGTGGGCTGTGCCTGGGCTCTGCAGTCGAGGCCAGAAACCAGACATGGGATTGTTCAGGCAGCGAGGAGGACGCGCCGGCTCTTCTGAGGCTCTGCCACCAGCAGGCACCTCCCCGCTTTCTCACCTCACAGATTTTCATGTTTTCCTCTTTGAGTCACACCTGCGGATTCTCAGGGGCTACTCCTAGCTCGGCACTCTGGGAATCACCCCTGGTGATGCTTGGGGGGACCGTATGGGATGCTGGAGATTCAACCCACGTCGGTCGTGTGCAAGGCAAACGCCCTTCCTGCCCTCCTATTGCTCTGGCTCCTCTCACATTTTTCAAAGCAAGTTTCACTCAATAAAAACTATCTCTTTTTTTTTTTTTGGCTTTTTGGGTCACACCTGGCGATGTGCAATGGTTACTCCTGGCTGTGCATTCAGGAATTCCTCCTGGCAGTGCTCAGCGGACCATATGGGATGCTGGGAATCGAACCCGGGTTGACTGCATGCAAGGCAAACGCCCTACCCGCTATGCTATTGCTCCAGCCCCAATAAAAACTATCTTGTTTCACAAAAGAAAGAATGAAAAGGAGACAGAGAAAGAAAGAAAGAAAGAAAGAAGAGAAGGAAGGAAGGAAAGAAGAGGAAGGAAGGAAGGAAGGAAGGAAGGAAGGAAGGAAGGAAGGAAGGAAGGGAGGGAGGGAGGGAGGTGATGGAAGGCACAGAGAAGACCATGAAGTAGTCACAGTCCTCGAGGGGCCCTACAGGGCCTTGGGGGTGGGGGTCGTGATGCCCTTAGTTATCAGTGGGCTTGTGCCTACAGTGATTTGCCCACTTCAGCAGGAAGTCTCTGGGAAGAACTTTGATCGGTCTAGTTCTAGTCACATGTCCAGACTGGACCAATCAGAGCGGCTGGGGATGCAAAGGCCGGTCCCTGGGTGGGCTGAGTCCTGTAACTCAGCGAGGTGACTTGGGCCAGGGTTTGGGATGGGGGCGCAGGACCCAACTGGGCTGAGCTGAGGATTTCCTGCCAGGTGCCCGAAGGTGGCTGTGGGCTTCAGGAGAAGCAGCCCAGCTTAGCTGGCCCCGCACACCTGTCCAAGCCCTCAGGGAGAATCACATTTTTAAAAACATGATTTGATATTCAAAACACATTCATCTCCGCAAGAGGCACCAACCCGATGAGCTCTGCTGGGCTTCCAAGCTCACAGCTGCCCCTGGCCTGGCCCAGATCCCAGGCAGCACCCAGTGCCCGGGCGAGGCCGGCCCAGGTGATGGGCATGATTTTTGGCCACGCCTTAAAGGTGCCTCTGCTCCCAGTGCCCGGTGGGTTCCTTCACTGTCCTCAGTGTCTCTGCAACTCAGACAGTGGTGGCGCCCGGTGGGGAGTGGTCCTGGGTGCGCTAAAGGCCGTGAACCCACCAAGGGCTGGCCAGGCTGCCAGAAGCTCTGACCGTTGATGTGTTCTGTCCCCTGCCACCAGCCTTGCAGCTGCAGCTGTCGCGTCTGATTGGCAGCTATGAGACCTACTGCCTCTCACTTCCTCCTGGGCTCCTCTGCCACCGTCCAGGGCCTGGGACCCTGGATCTGGGCTCTGGCCTCGTCCAGGGGAGCCCCGAATAGGAGCACTGTCCCAGCACACACTTTCGCAGTGGTGAGAATGGAACAGTGGGGGGCCTCCTGGGGTGGGGGACATTTTTATTGCTTCTAATCAAGCTCTAGGGGACAGGTGGGAAGCTTGTGTCCATGGTCGGGATGGGGGCAGGGGCGGGCGGTGTTTGTGGTCCTGAGAATGTCGGTTTGGCCAGATACAGGACTTGGTCCCTGCAGGCCTGGGGCACTGGCAGGGGCGGGGCGGGCAGGGTCAGGACATGGGCTCCCGCACTCCTGCTCTGTCCAGGCCCCTTCTGGGCTCACAGCGTCCTCCTTGTGGCCCCCAGTGCAGGACCAGGACAGCAGGCCTTGGTGGGCTCCTTGCATGGGGACCCGGAGGATGGAGTATCTTCACTGGGTGTCCCTGGTAGCCTGGCGGGGGGCCCCTTCCCTGCGCTGGGCTTTATTTCCAGCACTCTGAAAGAAGTGAGTCTGATGAGAGTGCTGAGGACCCTGGGGACAGCAGCTGTCCTTCCCCAGGGGCGGGGCATGGGCACTGACCGGACATGGGGTGTCAGTACTGGGCAGGAAGTTGTTAGCTGGCAGAGGCCAGGGCTGCTGCTAAACAAACCACAAGGAAGGGGGTGCCCAGCCCGCCCCCACAGGACTCAGCTAATGCCCTTCAGATCCCCCAAGGGTCAGCTAAGATGCCCTTCAGAGCCTGGTGAAATCTCCATCCCTGCAGTTGCTCTGCCTTCCCCACTGAGACAATGCTCCCAGGACGGCCGGCTCATGGGCGCCTGTGGAGGGAAGCCTTGGCGAGGCCTGGGTGACCAACTGCTCTTGCAGGAAGATGGTATCTTCGGGGGCGGGCTTACTCCAGGAACAGAAGGAAGATTCTAGAACGTCCTGTAGTCAGGGTTCCAGCAAGCTCTAGGTTCTCCATCACCCTGCCTGGCACTCACCCCTTCGTAGCCAAAGAAGGAGGCCGCTTGGTGTGGGCAGACGCTGAGGGACCCCCACCCTCACTCACCGGCCCACTCACACACACTCATGCTCACGCAGGAAGGGGCTGGGCAGTCGCCACGGTATACTGGGGACACAACTGGTGGCGAGCGCGGGGTGCCGTGTGCAGGGCGGGTGCCCAGTGGGTGCCCGGCCACTGACATTCGTCCAGTTAGTGTTTAGCAGACTCCCGGAAGGGACTTCCTGCTCCCGCCCAGATCCCGAGTCTTTGCAGAGAAGAAAATGTTGCAGACACGAGCAGGATGTGCCAACACCAAGGTCCGTCAGAGGACACCTGGGTCGGAACCGTGATGAAAACACAGGCGCCGTCGGCATGATTACCCACAATCCTGCAGCCCCAAACTCCCCCCCAGGGACAGGTTCTGCTAAGTTTAGAGAAAAAACCCAATTGGAGGCCAGAGAAGGGGACAGGCAGGGACTGTTTCTAGGCTGTCCCTGGGGCCCGTGGAGCCTCTGATGATCTGGGGCTGTGCCACCCAAGTCTGCTGACATCAGGATATGCCCAGCTGCCTCGGCGTCTCCCGAGCTTGAACGCAAAAATGACCAAACTGGACAGTACAGCGGTAGGATGCTCGCTCTGCACACAGATGATCCTGGCTCTATCTTCCGCCCTCATTGTTATCGGCTAGGCACCCCCAAAATACTCCACAAAGTCCAAATTTTGTCTCCAGTTTTGGTTTGTTGTTTTTTTTTTTTAAAGGGCCCCACCACTTCCTTGGAATTTCACAAAGCAAGCAAGCAAATTTATAGAAGCCAGAAAGCAGTTGACTAAGCACTCTGTTGATTAACAGGAACCAAAGACATAGCAATCAAACAAGAACCGAAATGTAACTAGCTAAAGAGCCAAGTGGCTGATGGTTAATAAGCAAAGAATTAAATGATTAAGTGGTTAAAGGAAGGGTTAAGAGTTAAGACAAGGAATGTGACCTCGAAGCAGCAATAAGATATGCAGACGGGCTGGAGCGATAGCACAGTGGGTAGGGTGTTTGCCTTGCACGAGACTGACCTGAGTTCGATTCCCAGCATCCCATATGGTCCCCCCAGGCACCCTCAGGAGTGATACCTGAGTGCATGAGCCAGGAGCAACCCCTGTGCAACGCCCGGTGTGACCCAAAAAGCAAAAAATATATATATATAATAATAATAATAGGCAAACAATCCACTGATTGGTGTGAGAGAAAATGGAGAAGAAAGTGGCTAGCTAGATTCTTCACCGTGCTTAGCTCCGTCCATTCTTTGACTTTCTTTACGGATTCCCCTTTGCATTTTGTCTTTCTGTCAAGTGAGGCATCTGTTCTGGAGGCCAAGGTCAGGTCAGTCTTCCAGACTCTCCCCAGGAGTGATCCCTGAGCCCAGGGCAGGAGGGAGCCCTGACCACAGCTGGGTGGGGCACCCCTACTCCCCACCCGCGCCTCAGAGTGACCAAGCCAGGAGGGACTGTGTAATGGTCACTGAGGGACCAGCAGGGATAGTCCCTAGTTCTCCAATTGCCAGAAGCTCAGAGAGGTCTGCAATGGGTCCTTGATTGTTTGTTTTGGACCCTTTGAACAAATGGACGTCTACTGAACCCCACTCCCCCAAAGCATACAGAGTATCCAACAGGAAGAAGACCTTCTCCCCCTCCAGACCCCGCCCCAGCACTAAGCCCTAAAGGGGTCCCTTAGGGCTTAGTCCTCCCATCTCCAAGGATGCATTCAGTCTCGTGAGAAAGTGCTGTTCTTCCTTGAGCAGCACACGGAGATGTGCCGGGACCTACACTTCCACTCAGAGATGGTGCTCTTATCATCCTGTTTTCTGAGCAAAACGAAGCCGGGACCTAGAGGTGTGACGTGACTGATGCTGCATCACCACTGCATTGGTCGCAGTTAGGGAACGGGCTGCCTTCTCCTGAAACGTTTGCCTACCATGCAGCAAAGCGCTCACAGTAGAAAGCTGTGCCGTGAGTAGCAACCAACCGAGTGCAGACTTGGGACCTGCACTGGCTGGGGGTTTGCAGGGGGAGAATCAGACCAACATCAGCCAGGGACAAGGTGCTCCCCCAAGCCTGGGACGGCGAAGATTGTGTGGGTGAACCCTCAGAAGCGGGAGGCACGGATGTCAATGCTGCACGAGACCCCTGCAGCCCTGCACCTCTCACTGCATGGGGGCAGGGCACAGAGCTAGTCGTTTGTGACCCATTTGCCAGGCTGCCTTGTTATCCTGTGGCCCCCATTGCCATGGGAGGTGGGATGGAGTCAGGCCGTTTCACAGACCCCGAATGGCCACCCATGATTCTGCAGGGCTGAGGCTGCAGCTACAGTCTAAAGGCACCTACCCTGGAAGGTTCTGGTTCTTTTTTTTTTCTCCTCTTGGATCTGAGTTGGCAGTCCAGACTTGTGGCAGTGGGTGGGAGGGAGTTACTTCCTGGAGCCCCAGGTCAGGAATTGGGTCTAAAAAACGGTGTGTGTGTGGGGGGGGGGGGGGCTGGAGCAATAGCACAGCGGAGAGGGCATTTGCCTTGCGCGGGGCTGACCTGGGTTCGATTCCCAGCATCCCATAAGGTCTCCAAAGCACTGCCAGGAGTAATTCCTGAGTGCAGAGCCACGAGTGACCCCTATGCATTGCCAGGTGTGACCCAAAAAGCAAATGAACAAATAAATACAAATAAATAAATTAAAAAACGGCGTGGGAACAAGAGCCAGAGCACATCAGGGAGTGGACTTCATTCCTGGCATCCTGTCAGGTCCTCCGAGCACTGCCAGGAGTGATATCCGAGCACAGAGTTAGGGGCAAGCCCCGAGCACTGCTGGGTGAGGCCCCCAAAGCCAATAAAATAAATAAATAATAGACCAGCGGTGTTTGAAGTCGCACCTAGCTGTGATCCAAGGATGTCAATTCTGTGGCTGCTGTCACTGAGTCCAGCATCTGCAGGGAGCTAAGACAGCACAGGGGATAGCACAGGGGGTAGGGGGTGGGGGCGTCCGCTCCCCCTGAACTACCCTCCAGCCCAGCCCAACCCCGGAGGCTCCTGTGCCGAGTTCAGCCGAGGGGCCCTCGCCTCTGTCTCTGTCAGAGAGCTTGCCTGCATGTCTGTGCCCGCATCTCTCTCCTCACACAGACACCAGGGGCCGAGGGTCATAGCCAAGGCCGTTGGATGCCACCGGTCTGTGTGGAATTGGGAAGCAGAGAACTGAATCTGCCATGGAGGAAACGACGTGGGGTGGAGAAGGGCTGTGAGCCAGGAGAGACGACCGATGTGGAGGACCCTGGGTTTGGTTTTGAGTCCCCGGAAGCACCTACGAGCATCACTTCCTGCCCCATTCTTCCTCTCTGTGACGGGGGCTGGACAGCCCCCGGTATGACCAGGAAGGTGGAGGCAAAACTCACTCCCGTTTTTGTCGGTGCTCCCCGCCTGGGCTGGCAGTGCTATGCCCGAGTTTCAGATTCCCAACTGGGAGAGACCAAGTCCACACACGATAACGCAAACGCAAAGGAACTTTATTACTAGCCTGAGCCAGCGCTAGCCCGAGCTTGGGTCCGAGTCTCATCCAGCGCAGTTGAGTGTTGACAAGGACCCCGACTCCAAATCACAAACGGTTCACATAGGGTTCAGAGTTAAGAGGCCATTTATATGCTGGTCTATTTTTACCATTGGCCCTATTAAAACGGTGGTCAGCAATTAGACAATGGTTAGTAACAGTTTCTTTTTTTTTCTTTTTTTATTAGTGAAAAACCATGAGGTACAGTTATAGGCTTATAAATTTTGTGCTTGGGTTTCAGTTATACAATGATCAAGTGCCCATCCCTCCACCAGTGCCCGTCATCCATCACCACGGGTCCCAGCATCCCCCCCACCCCCCATCCCCCCCGTCCCATCCTGCCTCTGTGGCAGGGTATTACCCCTTGTTCTCTCTCTCTCTTCTTTTGGGTACTGTGTTTTGCAAGAGAGGCTTTGAGTGGCAATCATGTTTGGTCTATCGACTACTTTTAGCATGCTTCTCCCACCCTGGGAGGGCCCTCACAACACCCTTCATTTGGTGCTCTCTTCTCTATCTGAGCTTCCTTTTCACCTAGAGCCTGTGGCTGGCCTTCCATTCATGGAGCAAAATTCCTGGTACTAATCTCAGCCATTCCTGGGTGTTACTCTCCCTTTTTGTTGCTTTATGTTCCCCAGATGAATGCAATCTTTCTGTGTCTATCCCACTCTTTCTGACTCATTTTGCTTAACATGATACTTTCCATGTAGTACCACTTGTATGTAAATTTCATAACTTCATCTTTTCTAACAGCTGCATAGTACTCCATTGTGTAAATGTACCAAAGTTTCTTTAACCAGTCATCTGTTCTTGGGCACTCAGGTTTTTTCCAGATTCTGGCTATTGTAAAGAGTGCTGCAATGAACAAACAATTGCAGATGTCACTTCGACTATACCTTTTTGCCTCTCTGGGATATATTCCCAGGAGTGCTATAGCTGGGTCAAATGGGAGATCAAATTCTAATTTTTTGAGAGTCGTCCATACTGTTTTCCAAAAGGGTTGGACCAGCCGACATTCCCACCAGCAGTGAAGGAGGGTCCCTTTCTCGCCACATTCGCGCCAGCACCTGTTGCTTTTGTTCTTGTGGATGTGGGCCAGTCTCTGTGGTGTGAAATGATATCTCATTGTGGTTTTGATCTGCATCTCTCTGATGATTAGTGATGTAGAGCATTTTCTCATGTGCCTTTTTGCCATTCGAATTTCTTCTTTACGAAAGTTTCTGTTCATTTCCTCACCCCATTTTTTGATGGGGTTGGGTGATTTCTTCTTGTGGAGTTTAACCAGTACCTTGTATATCCTTGATATCAACCCCTTGTCAGATGTGTACTTGGTGAATATCCTTTCCCATTCTGTAGGCTGTCTTTGTATTTTGGTGACTGTTTCTTTTGAGGTGCAGAAGCTTCTTAGTTTAAGATAGTCCCATTTGTCTATCTCTGTTTTCACTTGCTTGGCCCGTGGCATGACATCTTTGAAGATACCATTAGCTTCAATATCATGGAGAGTTTTGCCGACTTTGTCTTCAATAAACATTATGGATTCTGGTCTGATGTTGAGGTCATAAATCCATTTTGATCTTACTTTTGTGCATGATGTTAGGCAGAGATCTGAGCCCACTTTTTTGCATGTAGCCGTCCAATTTTGCCAGCACAGTTTATTGAAGAGGCTTTCCCTGCTCCATTTCACTTTTCTTGCCCCCTTATCAAAAATTAGATGATTATATGTTTGGGAGGAAATGTCAGTATATTCAACTCTGTTCCATTGGTCTGCAGCTCTGCTTTTGTTCCAGTGCCATGCTGTTTTAATTATTACTGCCTTGTAGTAGAGTTTGAAGTTAGGGAGGTTGATTCCTCCCATTTTCTTTTTCCCAAGAATTGCTTTAGCTATTCGTGGGGGCTTATTGTTCCATATAAATTTCAGGAGTGTTTGCTCCATTTCTTTGAAGAATGTCATGGGTATCCTTATAGGGATTGCATTGAATTTGTACAGTGCTTTGGGAAGTATTGCCATTTTGATGATGTTGATTCTCCCCATCCATGAACAGGGGATATTTTTCCATTTCCTCGTGTCCTCTTTTATTTCCTGAAGTAGCGTTTTGTAGTTTTCTTTGTACAGGTCCTTTACTTCCTTAGTTAAGCTGATTCCTAGATACTTGATTTTCTGGGGCACAATTGTGAATGGGATTGTTTTCTTGATGTCACTTGCTTCTCTTTCACTATTTGCGTATAGGAATGCCATGGATTTTTGGGTATTGATTTTATAGCCTGCCACTTTACTATACAAGCCTATTGTTTCTAGGAGTTTCTTGGTAGAGGTTTTAGGGTTCTCTAAGTATAGTATCATGTCATCTGCGAATAGTGAGAGCTTAATTTCTTCTTTCCCTATCTGGATGCCCTTAATATCTTTTTCTTTCCTAATCGCTATTGCAAGTACTTCCAGTACTATATTGAACAGTAGTGGAGAGAGTGGGCATCCTTGTCTCGTCCCTGACCTTAGGGGGAAGGGTCTCAGTTTTTCCCCATTGAGGATGATGTTTGCTGTAGGTTTAGTAACAGTTTCTGAGGAGGGCACAGTGACCCCTCATGACCGGCCAGGCCCAACTGCCCAATTCCTTATCTAGGCAAATTACTCAACTGGGAGTCTACCAGAAACTGCAAGTTCTGCTTCAGGGAAACAGAAACTGAGACATACCTGAGACTTAATGTTAGCTGTAGCCTGTCATGACTTCAGTTTCACCCTCACAGTAGGAGTCCTTGGATCTATACCTCAGGTTTTGTTTGGTTTCTGGGCCACTTCTGGTGGCTCTAGGGAGTTCGGGGGGAAACAGGTGGGTCCAGGAATCAAGCTCAGGGGCCCCACGTGTGAGGTGGAAGCTGCAGCCCTCTGAGCTTTCTCTACGGCATCTTTCTGATCAAGTACTGGAACGGTTAGTTTCTTGGTTCACACAGGGAAACTGAGGCACAGGGAACTGAACTAACTTTTGAAGAGATGCCTGAGAGGGCATTTGGGGATGCAGCAGTGACCACATTTCCTTTTGGGTTTGGTGGCTGCACCCTGTGCTGCCCAGGGCTGACTCGTGGCTCTGTGACCCTTCAGAAGTGACCCCTGGCAGAGTGATGGGGACCAAACGTTGTGCCTGAGATGGAACTGGGCTCATCCACATGCAAGGGAAGTGCCTTCAACAGCTCCGTGTTGGTCCATTTTTATTTGCTTCCTGGTGGTTTTCTTTCCAATGCGTTGGAGGCCCCTTACACTGGCAGATGGACAAATTCGTGGAAGGTTCCAGAAGAAGTAGACCTGGGTGTGTGAAATCAGGTTCCTTGGTGGTGGTGGTGAGGGGGCTTCTGGGGCAGGGGAGAGACTCCCTGATGCTGTGTAGGTGAGTCTGACCTTCCTGCAGTGGACAGGCCCTCTCCTCTGCCTGCAGAAGACTCGCAGAGGCTCTGAGCACGCCCACAGGGAGCTGCTTTGTTCCAGGTGTGTCCAGACCCGCCTGTAGGCGCCCCACACCCAGCATCCTAAACCAGCACCGCCTGCAAACAAAAGTACACACAGGAGTTCAAAGGCAGCTCCAGGGGCTGGAAAAGCAGCCGGGGGCCAAGGCGTGGTGCAGGGCTCCCTGGTACATCCAGGAGTGACCTACGAGCACAGACCTGGGAGTCAACTCAGAACTGCTGGGTGAGGCCACCAAGCCAAAACCCAAACACCAAATTCAGTTTCTGAGGCTGCCTCTCCCTGGCACCCCAGACAGTCTCGGCTTTGTCCCAGGAGCCTCCGAGCTCTAGCGAGACGACACGCTTCTCGCATGATCTTTCCTCTAATCCCATGAGTTGTCTTCTTGTTCTTCTTGTTCCTGTTCTTGTTCTTCTTGTTCTTCTTCTCCTCTCCTCCTCCTCCTCCTCCTCCTCATCTTCCTCCTCCTCCTCCTCCTTCTTCCTCCTCCTCCTCCTCCTCTTCTTCTTCTTCCTCCTCTTCCTTTTTCTCCTCCTCCTCCCCCTTCTTCTCCCCTTCCTCCTCCTCTTCCTCCTCCTCTTCCTCCTCCTCTCCCTCCTCCTCTTCCTCCTCCTCCTCCTCCTCCTTCCTTTTTTATTGAATCACTGTCAGATACAGTTACAAGCTTCCATGTTTGAGTTTCCACCATACATTGATCAAACACCCATCCCTCCACCAGGGCACATTCTCCACCACCAGTGTCTCCAACCACGAGTTTCTTTCGCGTGCAGTTTGAACCCTTCCTGAATAAAGAGATTGCATTCCATCCCTTCTGCACTTACAACAGGTGGCAAAAGAGCAGACGTACGCCCAGAAAATGCACCGGAAAGGACCGCCAGGCTGTGTGGTCATGCCTCCCACTTCTCTGCTCACGGTCCAGACAGAACTTGGGCACAGGGCCGGTGTCTCCTCTCGCACCTGTGGCTCCTTCCGAGCACCCGGACCACACTTCACAGGCAGCACCAAGGGACCGCCTAGGCAATGTGCAAAATCCACCTGCCAGCGGTTCTCATCACAGAAATGATGGTGGAAACCCGGGGTACACGGGGCAGGGGCTTCAAGATCGCTCAGCCCCACACAGTGACTGGGGAAGTCAGCCGCGGCCAGAAGAAAACAAAAAAGAGAAGAGGAAGAGAGGGGAAAATGAAGTCCAGATTCCGTTTCCCACAGTGCTCCTCTGGACAAGATAAATAACTCACAGCGGAATGTGTTGGCTGGACAACAACAGAATGTCCACGCACTGGCCACGGCCACCCAGGGAGCAAGGATAGGAAGAGGGTGTAGATGTTGGCAAAGTGGGAATCGATTGTTTGTTTATTGAAGCAATCCTTTTCTTTTTTTCTTCACGGATGATCAAACAGGCAGAGTCCATTTTGGGGAAAATGGCAAGAAATGGAAAACTACCAAGTGCCTCGGCTGAGGGGAAGAGGTGGGTGAGGAGGGTCAGGGCAGGGGGAAGGTGGCCAGCCGGGCAGTCTCGCTGGCGCTGACCTGTGCCCATCCTTCCTGTTGTCCTAGCAGCCAGGAGCAGGGGTTAGTGAGGCACCCCTCATGGGAGGAGTTGGGGGAGTGTTGTACTCCCCCAGAGTCAGTGGATCCGGAGCTAGAGGGGGTGGCCATGACTTGATCAACACATTAAGTATCTGGTCTATCTGGGTGCCAGTAGAAGCAGGTCTTGGTAGTTCTGGGCGAGGGATGGAGGGAGGGAGCCCGGCAGGGCGGCACTGCGGGGTCTCAGCCCCGCTCAGCCTTCCCCACGCCCGACTAACCCTCCTTCTGTGGCTCATCTAGTCTGTTCGAGATGTACCAAAGGATTTTCCCCGCTGCAGGCTAGGAGACTCCGTCCTTCCTGCGCTCCCAACGCTGGCGGCCAGGCCCCGCGTCAGCCATCTGTGGAGCTCCCGGCCTTGCTCGGAGTGCGTGCTCCAGACGGACTTGCTGAGCAATGATGATTCCTATGGCTGCAAAGGCTCTGTAAATATTTACTGGAAGGATGCCCCTGACCGTGAGCGAATCAGGGCTGCCAGTGCTTCGTGAGTAATAAGTGAGACCGACGGGACTCCTCAAGGAGGAACAAGAGACTCGTGCAGGTATTAGGTGTCGAGGAGGGAAAGATTAGTAGAACTGTGTCCTCCAGAGATGATGGGCGAGCGGCCCCAAAGAGATCATTGCTGGTTTCTTCAACGGTCTTCAGCAGAGATGATAGATTTCCAGATGTTCGCAGATACCAGATACTCAGATACCAGAAAAGACAGATGCTGGACAGAACGGACCATGAATAAGAGCAAGTTACTCCTTTTTGTAAATTTCTTTGCTAACACAGCACCCCTCCAATAGCCTCCGGACAGGGTGCCGAAGGCTCTGGACTGAAAGAGGCCAATTTTCTCCTTCCTTCCTTCCTTCCTTCCTTTCCTCCTTCCCCCCTCCCACCCTTCCTCCCTCCCTCCCTCGTTCTTCCTTCCTCCCTCCCTCCCTCCCTCCCTCCCTCCTTCCCTCCTTCCCTCCTTTCCTTCCTTCCTTCCTTCCTTCCTTCCTTCCTTCCTTCCTTCCTTCCTTCTTTCTTTACTCTCTTCCTTTCTTCTTTACTTCCTTCCTTCTTTCCATTCTTCCTTTCTTCCTCCTTTACTTCCTTTCTTCCTTCTTTTCTTCCTTCCTTCCTTCCTTCCATCCAGGTTGTATTGTTTTCTCCTTTTCTCAGCTAATAATCCATTGAAACAATCATAGTAAATTTACTTCTTATAATATTTCTAGTCCGAGACGCCTGCTCGAGCAAATTGATGAACAATGGGACAACAGTGATACAGTGATACGGTGATAGTCCTCAGGCCAGTTAGTCTTTCCTAACCCCAGCAGGGTCCTTATTCATTTACTTCTTTTTGGGTCATGACAGAGTTTGTTCCATGACGGTGCTCGTAACATTTTATATTTGTGGCGCTTAGCTTGACTCCTCTCGATGCCAGGGTAGCTTACAGCTTGCTGTGGGTCCATCCAGTCCCTTCCCCGGGACCCTGCTTTTGGGGGTGTTAGGAAGTAAGGCAAACTGAAGCTTGAATCAGGTAAATATGATGGATGCCCAGGAGTAACTATTATTTGGAGTCAATTGACTCCCATGTTACAAAGCATGGCATCAACTGTCTTCCTGTGTCTATACAAAAAGGACCCTGTTAAGTAAACCACACGCAAATGACATAAAGGAAAGAGGAAAGCAAGACAGGATTACTAGTGCCTGATGGAATTGGGTGTGCCTCAGGGGCACTGTTGTGGGAGTAACTCAATCAACCTGAGCTTCCTTCAGGAGGAGCAAGGACAACCCAATGTCATCCAACGGCCCTGGACTCCTCCTTGGCACAGGCCTGAGGGGCCACAGGAGCAGCATCATTTTTCGGACCCGGAGTCTTTGCAGTCGTTGCATTTGCAGGGTCCCACTCGGGGAAAGGAATCCCGGAGCTTGGGGGCACGTAAGGTCCTCTCCAAAGTGAGGAGGAGTGGGGGGACTTGCTGCGGGGGGGGGGGGGGAGGTCTGAGGCAACAATGCACTCGGCACTGGGAGGCCCGAAGTGGGCAGGAATTTTTTTAATGGAAAAAATGACTTAATTTAGGGCCTTGGGGCCATACTTGGTGGTGTTCAAGACTTACTCCTGTTGAGGCTGGAGTGCTAGCACAGTGGATAGGACGTTTGCCTTGCATATGGCTGGCCCGGGTTCGATTCCCAGCATCCCATATGGCCCCCCCGAGCACCGACAGGAGTAATTCCTGAGTGCAGAGCCAGGAATAATCCCTGTGCATCGCCAGGTGTGACCCAAAAAGCAACAAACAAACAAACAAACAAAAAAAACCCAACAACAACAACAAAACCCCACACAAATTAAATAAATTAAATAAACAAATTAAAAATAAAGAAAGAAAGAAAATGTGTCTCTGGGAACGATGGGCAGCAATTGGCTCTGCTGTGACTCCTGGAGTGGGTCAGTGCTGAAGAGGCAGCAAGCCAGGTTGGAGCCCGTGTCCTGGCTGACTGAGCAGGCGGGACCATATAATCAGCTCCCCCGAAGTGCCCTGGCCCCGCGACTCGCCCGCGTCTCCCAGGGCAGTGACCCCCGATTGTCCTCTGCCAGGTGGATGCAGAGGAGAAGGCCTGAGGAAGGACTCCACCATTTTCTGTCGTCCTGGCCATGGTGGTCCTGAGCCCGGTGGAGCCTAGTCAGTCTCCCACCAATGGAGGGGAACATGGGCTCTCCACACAGCAAAGGAAGAGGAATCTTCTGGAGGCTGCCCCCTCCCCAGCCCTGCCAGGCCAGCCCTACTCTCATTCCGTGCAGCCTTCCTGGGCTGGATAACGACCCTGAGAAACAAGGGCTAGAGAGCTTACAGGCCAACTGGGCACTCAACCCCCTGCCCGGATTCTCAGGGGGCTCCTGGCACTGCCCCCAGTGCAGGGAGGTGGCACGTATGCTTGGGCACAAGGGGAGCGGGCAGGCGGGCTCAGTTCTCAGCAGCAGGTTGGAGGGTCCATTGCCTTTTGGGACAGCAGGGATTTGTGGACTCAGTCCAGCTTGCATAAGCAGAATCTAAGCGTGGCGCTTCCCTAACTCCTGTTACTTATTCCTGTGAAGTCCCTGAATCTTTGTTACTTATCATCAGGAAAGAACTTGGGGTCAGAAGATTTCCCCCCTGATATAAAGTAACAAAGTATGAGATTAATACCCAAGAATAGCTGAGATCAGCACCAGGAGGATTACTCCATAACTTAGAGGCCAGCCCGGTATCCTAGAGGAAAGGGCTGTTCAGATAGAGAAGGGAGCACCAAATAAAGGGTGTCTGGAGGATCCTCCCAGGAGGGGAGATGCATGTTGAAAGTAGACTATGGACTGAACATGTTTGCCACTCAATGCCTCTTTTGCAGACCACAACACCTAAAAGGAGAGAGAGAACACAGGGGATTGCCCTGCCACAGAGACAGGGGGGATGGGGGGATGGGGGTGGGAGGGATATTATCCATGGTGGTGGAAAATGGGCACTGGTGGAGGGATGGGTATCTGATCATTGTATAATTGAAACCAAAGCACAAAAAATTGTAAATCTACAACTTTAAAAAAAATAAAATAAAGGGAAAAAAAAATGGGAAAAAAAAAAAAGAAGATTTCCCCCCTGTAAACCTCCCAGCAGAGAGCCCAGAGCAGTCCTGAGCCCTGCCAGGGGACCCAAAACTAAAAACAAAAACAAACCAAACCAGTGGTGGGTTCAGGGTTACTAACCCCTCTTGAAAAAGAAGATCAAAGTAGTAGACTCACACTCCCTGTTTTGCAAACAGACTCCCCAGCAATAGCAAGGAGAGAGTGGGCTGCGTCGGGTCAATGGGCAGGCAGAGAAATCAATCCGTGCTTTATAATCGACTGATGTTCAACAGGAAATAACCCTGTCTGCCAGGGATAGGCAAAGGGTGTTTCTTTTTTTTAAACATATGGTGTAGGAACAACATGCAAAACAATGAATTTTGACTTTACCTACACATCTATACAAAACCGAATCAAAGATCTAAATGGCAAAGCTAGAGCTGGAGCAGTGATACAGTAAGTAGGCGCTTGTGGTGCATGTGATCAGTCCGGGTTCGATCCCCAGCACCCATGTGGTCCCCTAACTTTGCCAAGAGTAAATCCTGAGTACGGAGCCAGGAGTAAGCCCTGAGCACTTCTGGGTGTGCCCCTCCCAGATCAAATCAAATTCAAAGGTAAAAGGTAAAGGCCCTCCGGTTGATCGTCGATTTGCTCGAGCGGGCCCAGTAACGTCTCCATTGGAGACTTTGTTGTTACTGTGTCTGGCACATCGAATACTCTCGGTAGCTTGCCGGGCTCTCCGAGAGGGGCGGAGGAATCGAACTCGGGTCGGCCATGTTGGCCGCTTGTAAGGCGAACACCCTACCGCTGTGCTATCGCTCCAGAAATCAAATTCAAAGATAAAATTATCTATCTATCTATCTATCTATCTATCTATCTATATATATATATCTTAGAAGACATGCGAGAAAGCCCCATTATTGGTTTTGGCAATGGTTTCAATGCATGACAGCAAAAGACAAGCGACAAAAGGGAAAAATAGGAGAATGACACTTAACCACAATGGGAACCAGGATGTCGGCAAGAAAATAAAAAATAACCCACAGGAGAGCAGACATATTTGCTGATGATGAATCTGAGTTGTTCTTCACAACGTGCAGAGAACCCTGGCAACCCAACAACAAGATGCACAGACTCAAACAGGAGAAGGGCTTCCAGAGGTCTCTTCCCACAGATTGAACCCAGAACTGTGGCTCAAACATCGAGCACACATCTTGAAGTCCTGGGTTCGATCCCCCCATACCTCTGCAATGACATCACTACGCCACCAGCAGCAATATCATCACCAGCAAAAGAAGACATACAGGGGCTGGAGAAATAACGCAGTACGTGGGCGCTTGTGTTGCATGTGCTCCTCCCAGGTTTAATGCCCAGCAGCACACATGGTTTCCTAGGAGCCCTAGGAGTCATCGCTGAGCACAGACAAAAGTCCCTCCCACATCACTAAAAATATAGCTTGTGTGCAAACGGCCAACAGGCTCATGAAGAGATGTGTCAACAGCATCAGTAAGCATATGGAATCTCATCAAATGCTTTCCTGCTTTTGAGATTGGTATATAGTTTTTAATCCTCATTTTGTTAATATTTATAACAGCGACGGGTTTGCATATGTTGAACTATCGTTGTATCCCTGGAATAAATTTCATTTGATCATAGTGTCTGATCATTTTAATGTAAAAAAAGAATCAAAATAATATCAGAAAGGGGCTGGAGCGACAGCACAGTGGGTAGGGCGTTTGCCTTGCACGTGGCCAACCCAGTTTCGATTCCCAGGACCCAACATGATCCCCTGAGCACAGCCAGGAGTAATTCCTGAGTGCAGAGCCAGCAGTAATCCCTGAAAATCTCTGGGTGTGACCCAAAAAGCAAAGAACAAAACAAAACAAAACAAAAAACCCAACACAGTATCAGTAAATGGTCAGGGTTGGCATCAGGCATTGTGGAGCTGGCTCGGTGTTTGTGACTCAGAACACCAGACCCGATTCCTACGAGGCTCCTCACACTTCAGATAGACCCACAGCCCTGGGCTCGGGAGAAGGGCCCTGGAGAGTTTTTTAATTCCATTTTCTCACAACGCTTTGGTACCAACTTCTCTGACTCCTTCAAAGCTGTCCCTGTCCCCAAATGCCAGTGACATCCAAAGGGACACGCAATGAGTAGATAATTGTGTTCTATTTACAAAACACTTTAGGGACAATGCTCTGGCAAGTCCTCTAAGATTACCCTGCCCTTGGGAGACAGATGCAGAACGTTTCAGGTGAAGAAGTGTGGCTGGCTTGCCTCTGGCCCCAGGAGAGGCCGCGTGCGCGTGATCTCCCACAGGGACAGGGTGGACTGTGGGGACTGGGGTGACCCGGCAGGCTTGGAAGGTGTCCCGCTGCTCTCCTCTCTCCTGGAAGCTGGCTGTTGTTTATTTTTCTTTGTTTCATTTGGACCACGGTAGGCAGTGCTCAGGGGACCATAGCAAACCAGGCTGGCCACATGAGAAGCAAATGCCCACTCCACTGCGCTGTCACCCCAGATCCAAGTTGTCTGTCATTTAAAGTTAAAATGTTAATTGTAAGCAATGTAATGAAAGCTAGAAAAGTAATGATAACGTAAAGTTAGATAAAAGAATCCCGGAAAAGCTGTAGGAGCCCACAGAAGGGTCCCAGGAGGGAAAGGCTCGTCCCTCGTGCACAGCTGGGCCTGCTTTGGTCCCTGTCACTGAGCACTGTCTCCTGAGGACTTGCCCGGGTCCCTCCTGAGCACGGAGCCAGGAACCGCCTCTGAGCACCCCCGAGGTGGCTCCAGCTTCCTCCATAGTCCCCAAAGAAACCAGCACAAACTGGAGGGGCAAAACGGACCCAGCCCTGGGAAGCAGCTGGAGGTAATGGGACAAATACCCTCCTGGCACCAGCAGCGGCCCTGGGCCCCTGAGGCTGCCGTGTGCCCAGGAGAGAGAGAGAGAGAGAGAGAGAGAGAGAGAGAGAGAGAGAGAGAGAGAGAGAGAGAGAGAGAGAGCACTGCTTCCTGGCCGAGGGGGAGAAAACCCCTTGGAGAAGAGCCCTGAAGTCCTGAGGCCCTGCCCGTGCCCTCGACACAGGCCAGCTCTGGCCGCTTCAGTTGTCCCTTTCTGCCCAGGGCCCCGAGCCCATTGTTTGCTGCATGCCAGCAACCACGGAGAGAGCTCCTGTGGGACTGAGGTGGGGATGTGGGAGGTGTGTGTGTGTGTGTGTGTGTGTGTGTATGTGTGTGTGTGTTTGTGTATACATATGAGCAGGTCTGAGGAGAGGATGTGGGAGGTGTGTATATGTGTGTGTGCGTGTGTGTGTGTGCGCACAGATGAGTGGGTCTGAGGTGAAGATGTGGGAGGTGTGTGTGTGTGTGTATGTGTGTGCATCTGAGTGGGTCTGAGGTGAGGAAGTGGAAGGTGTGGGTGTGTGCACTTGTGTGTGCACATATGAATGGGCCTGAGGGGAGGATGTGGGAGCTGTGTGTGTGTGTGTGTGTGTGAGTTGGCTGAGGTGAAGACTTGGAGAAGTGTGTTTGTGTCTGTGTGTGTGTCTGTGTCTTTGTCTGTGCCTGTGAGCAGGCCTGAGTGAGGACGTGAGAGGTGTGTGAGTGTGTACCTGTGGGCGGCCCGAGGTGTGTGGGTGCGGTCCGGTGCTGGCCGCAGTGCTCTGGGGGCGTGTGGTAGCTGAGCCCACCCTCACTGCCTTCCCAGTCCATACTGACGCTGCCCTTCAGGGAGTGGGAGATGGTCACCCTCCAAGGCCCACTCTGTCCAGGGACACAGTCACCTTCTCATGTGAGCTCTGCCCCCGAGGAGGTCCAGCACTGTCGTTTCCGTTTTCTTTCTTTCTTTCTTTCTTTCTTTCTTTCTTTCTTTCTCTCTTTCTTTTTACTTCACAGCCTTTGCTTTTATTTTGTTTTTGCTTTTTGGGTCACACCTGGCGATGCACAGGGGTTACTCCTGGCTCTGCACTCAGGAATTACTCCTGGCGGTACTCGGGGGACTATATTGGATGCAGGGAATCGAACCTGGGTCGGCCACGTGCAAGGCAAACGCCCTACCCACTCGGCTATCGCTCCAGCCCCCTCGTTTTCCTTTCTAAGGGAAACTGAGGCATCTGATGGTGAGGGGCAGTGAGGGCCACACCCAGCCTGGCCCAGCCTTGGGCGGAAGTGGGGAAAGCAGTCCTGCTTCCCGCCTGCTCGGGGGCTGCCACACAGAGTTTGGGGTCACTCCCGGCTCTGCACTCAGAAATTATTCCTGGGGGTGCTCAGGGGATCATACAGAATGCCGGGGATCGAACCTGGGTTGGCTACATGCAAGGCAAATGCCCTCCCCACTGTATTATCTCTCCAGCTTCTTCCCCCTCTCTCCCTCCCTCCCTCCCTCCCTCCCTCCCTCCCTTCCTTCCTTCCTTCCTTCCTTCCTTCCTTCCTTCCTTCCTCCCTTCCCTCCCTCCCTCCCTCCCTCCCTCCCTCCCTCCCTCCCTCCCTCTTTCCTTCCCTCCTTCCTTCCCTTCCTCCCTCCCTCCTTCCTTCCCTCCTTTCTTCTCTTCCTTCCTTCCCTCCCTTCCTCCCTCTCTCCTTCCTTCCTTCCCTCCCTCCCTCCCTCCCTCCCTCCCTCCCTCCGTCCCTTCCTTCCTTCCTTCCTTCCTTCCTTCCTTCCTTCCTTCCTTCCTTCCTGTCTTTTTTTCTGTCTGGTTTTGTTTTGGGCCATCCCTGACAGTGCTCAGAATTTACTCCTGGCAGTGCTCAGGGGACCCTATGTGGTGCCAGGGATTGGAACTGGGATTGGCCGCATGCCAGGCATGTGCACTCACCCCTGTACGTGCTTCCAGCTCTGGTGTAGAGACCCGGAAGCTTTGGTGTGGCTCTGGCGAAGTGCCCCTGAGGCGGAACCCCCAGGGTGCGAGCTGTGTGCCATCTGCCTTCCTCAGAGCATCAGAGGGTCACTCATGGGCAGCCCAGAGAGATGCGGGTTCGACTCCAGCTGCTGCCAGGGCTGGGACTCGCGGGTCCCGGCTCGATGCCCGACCGTGAGGCGCCTGAGTGGAACCCTCAGAGCCTGGGTTGGGGAAGGGAGGATGAGGATCAGAGCCAGGGGCACTGCACCCCAAGAACTTGGCCCCAGCCTCCTTTTCACCCTGTATTGCCAGCTGGCCCCTGACCCCAGCGCTGGTCCGGGAGCCCCAGAACCTGACTGCGGGATGACGGGAAACCTGGGCCCCAAACCAACATGCCAGGGGCAGACGTGGTTCTCGGGACACTCTGGTACCCCAGCACCAGACGCGATGGAGGCTGGGACAGAGAAACATTCTCGCCGCGCCTTCCTGCCTTGCACCCTCCAGGGCCCAGCCTGGCCCCTCTCCGGGGGGCTTCTCTAAGCCCTCCCCCCACCCGTGGGAGGGTGGGTTTCTGGCAGCCACCCCTCCCCTCCACATCCCAGTAATATCATCAACTCCTCCCCACCTTCAGGACAGACAGCCCCCGAGGGTCAGCTAGCAGCCTAAGAAGGTTCCAGAGCCCCGCAGGCAGATGGGGGTTTGCAGGTTAGTGACTGTGGGTGGGAAAACTCACCCGTTAAGGTCGGTCCTGGCGCCGCCAGGTGAGTCTCTGAGCACAGAGCCGGGAGGGGTCTCAGAGAAGCAGAGGTTTCTCTCCACCCCCCAGTTCTCAGGGTTGAGTGGAATTCTAGAGCGAGTTGAGGCACTTCAAGCTGGCTCTGGGAGCCAGGGAAGGGGCCCAATTTAGAGTTCGTGTGCTTTGTAGGTGGAAACACGATGACAGTCCACGACGCCACCAGGCAGATCTCCACGTGGGACTCAAGCTGCATTGTGTGAGCGTCAGATCAATGTCCCAGGCACAGGCAAGCTTGTTATTTTTAAGTGTCTTCCCCCAAAATAGCCCAGGATGACTTACATTTAGATGGGAAAATGCAGCCAGGCTCTATATTTGTAGCCTGATTGTCACAACAACCAGTGTTAAAAAAAGAACACGGGGTAGTGAATCTATCGGATTGAGGCGAGATTAGGATTATGCTATAAAGATGTTCTTGCTTTATTCTTTCTTTTTTAAAAAAATTTATTGATTTATTTTTATTTAATTTTTTTAGAGTATTACAAAGCCATTCATGATTGGATTTCAGTCATACAGTATTCCAACACCCATCCCTCCACCAGGTTCCCTCCCATCACCCCCACTTCCCTTCTCTCTCTCTCTCTCTCTCTCTCTCTCTCTCTCTCTCTCTCCCCTTTTGGGCATTGTGGTTTGCAGCTTTATTCTCTCTTGTGGGGACACAGCAGGCTGTGTTCAGGACTCATTCCTGACCCTTCACTCAGGCATCACTCCTGGCGGTGCTTGAGGGATCATATGTGGTGCTGCGGTTCGAGCCAGGCTTGTCTGTGTCCAAGGCAACACCCTTCCCGCTGTACTATTGGTCCCTGCTTTACGCTGCTGGCGATGACACCTGGATCTCACACACTCCAGGCAAGCGTTTTATCTCTTAGCCACAGCCTTGAGTTGTCTTTGCTTTAGAAAGTAAGAGAATGAGGGACAGAGAGGTGTGACAGTGGGTAGGGGGCTTGTTTTGCACACAGCAGACCTGGGCTCCATCCCCAGCATCCCAGATGGTCCCCTGGAGCACTGCCAGGAGTAATTTCTGGTTGCAGAAGAGCTGAGAGTAACCCCTGAGCATCACTGGGTGTGTCCCCAAACAAAAACAAAACAGAGAAGAAGAAAGAGACTGGGTGTGTGCCCTGCTTCCCACATCCTGCCTGTTTTTCCTACTTGTCTTCACAAACAGAGATCCCTGGAGGATGGAGCTTTGGCCTCAGGGTCACCCCTGATTCCTGCCTCCTCATGGAGACACTGGGAGACTGGCCTGCTTCTCTCCTGAGTGACCACACTGCATTTTGGTACAGCGCCACAAATGGCCCTCCACGCCATGCCCCTCCCTGAGAACCACCAGCCAGCCTGCACGATGCCCAATCCACCAAATAAGAGCAGGGACCACCTGGCTCCTGCAAACTCTGAGGCTTTTCTTTTTTCCCTCTTCCTTCCTTCCTTCCTTCCTTCCTTCCTTCCTTCCTTCCTTCCCTCCCTCCCTCCTTCCTTCCTTCCTTCCTTCCTTTCTTTCTCTCTCTTTTCTTTTTCTTTCTTTTTTTTTTTTCGCTTTTTGGGTCACATCTGGTGATGTCCAGGGGTTACTCCTGGCTCTGTACTCAGGAATTACTCCTGGTAGTGCTCAGGGGACCATATGGGATTCTGGGAATCAAACCCGGGTCAGCGGCATTGGAAGGCAAACGTCCTCCCCACTGTGCTATCACTCCAGCCCTTCTAAGGCTTTTCTGATCAGAAATTGTAGCTGTGGCCGTCACCCTCTCCCTCTTCTTGCCGTCTTGATAGTTGACCTGATGTCTGACTGGAGCTGCTGCTGCCCTCTTGACACCAAGAGGAAATGAGACTGGGGTGAAGTGCTCACGGGATGAGCCTGAGGTCCCCAGGGCAGCCCCTGCTTTAAGAAGCAAGGCTGGACGTCTCCGATCTCTCAGCTTCTCAGGATCCGGCTGCCACAGGACCCCCTGCTCCGGGCATCACATGTTCTTCCCGGAGTCACACACACCTTCTCAGAACACGCAGACCTTCCCTGCGTTCAGCAGACACACGGGCCCGGCCGCTGTGTGGGTCCCCAAACGCGTTCCCCGAAGCTCCGCTGCCGAGTCTGTTCGCTGAGAGGAAGTGGGGGTGGGCATGGGTCCGTAGGCACATCCTTGCCTGGATGGAATTTGGAATCAATCGTTTGAGCAGAACTTCTGGCTTCTTATTTCGCATGCACCAAGGCAGTTGCATATTAATATTTAAAATGTGCACTGACTCATGTACTTGCTGGAATCTTCTGGCGGGTACAGGGGAGGGGCCGGGCGCGGGCTGAGGTGGCTGCCTGGAGGAGGAGGGCAGAGGAATCTGGTGCTGAGCGTGGAACAGCGCTCGCTCGCCCACACCCACCTGGTCCAGTGGCTCTGGTGACTCCTCCCGCTCCCGCCCAAGAGGCTGAGTCATCTGCCCAGCTCCCGGCTGACGACGGTGCTGAAGTCCCAGCCCGGTCCTCTTGCACCACTCGGTTGAATCAGGTTCTGCATGGTTCCGAGACGCTCAGTCTCCACCTTAGAAGTGGGGGCTTTCTTGTTTGGGGAGGTGGGGGCGGATCCCTGGCTGGACAGGCCTGACCTCTCCCGGCCATCAGCTGACGGAAATGGGGATGCGCTCGGGGACGCTTCCTGAGGGTGGCGTCGGAGCTGAGGAAAGTGACATCAGTAGGTGAGGGGTTTCTCTCGTGATTGACGGGTTCATCCCCAGTGGACCGAGGGCCCGTCTGTGTGACTTGCTCTGCCCTGGGGAGATCCACGCAGTCATGGTTACGGAACTCCAGAGCCCCATTGCCCCGACTCACGATAGCTGGGCTGGAGCGACAGCATTTGCCTTGTACGTGGCCTACCTGGGTTCGATTCCCAGCATCCTACTGGGTCCCCCAAGCACCACCAGAAGTAATTCCTGAGTGCAGAGCCAGGAGGAAACCCTGAGCATCGCCGGGTGTGACCCAAGGCAGACCCCCCCTCCCCCCCCCCCACACACAAAACACAACTCATGACAACCCATGCAGAGAACATTCTGGGTCGAGTCCTGGGAACTGCACCATCCTAGCAGTCCCAGCAGAGGGGCCAGCAGAGGGACAGCCCGCCCTGGATGCCTGGGCTGTGGCCAAGAGAACGACCCGAATGTGGGCTGGAAAGTCAGTGAGCAGGCGGTGAAGCTGGAACCAGTGTCAATTGCATCTTCTAAGTACTTTTTTAGGGGTGGTGGGTGGTGCCAGGTATCAAACCCAAGGCCCTCCCTCCCACTCTGGGAGTCAGGTCCACTGTCTCTGAGCCCCGTGCTGGGCCCAAGTTGCTTCCTATCATGTCGCTGCAAGGGCAGGGCCGAGAGGCAGCCGCTGGGGACAGAAGATTGCCCTGCTGCGTGCTCAGGGCTGATCTGGCCTCCCCAGTTAGCACCCAACAAGGCCCAAGTTTCGGGCCCATGCCCCTGCTTTTTTTTTTTTTTTTGGTTAAATTTATTTATTGAATCACTATGAGAAGAGTTACAAAGACTTCAGGTTTAAGTCTCGGTCATACAATGATCAAACACCTCTCCCTTCACCATTAATTATTTTTCACCACCAAGAACCCCAGTATACCCCCCCCCCTCACCCTTCCTGATGCCTGTGAGGCAGATGATTTCTACTTAACTTTCTCTCTACTTTGATTACATTTATTATTTTGACAAGAGATGCAACATTTTTGTTTGGAATTCCCCCCCAACAATCAGAACTGCTGAAAAGGCATTGTGAAATAATTTGTTTTCTATTGCTGGTTATGAAAACCATATGATTTTGGATTTCTGATATTTTACTAATTGAGTCTGGAGGGATTTCTTCCAAGAGCCGGATAATTACGAGATTGGTTTGTGTGTCCTTGTGGTGATCCTGCAGGGGTGATCCTTGTGGTGCCATGGCCGCGCCAGAGAGCCGCTCGTGGGGGGCAACTCGTGGTCTCAGTAGGGTGTGAAGGACGTGCCGGTTCCACCCCCCATCCCATGAGGCTGCAGTTGCCCCATCACCACCGGCTCATACCTGGCTGTCCAATAAACTCTGAGGCAGCGGCCACCGTGCTGCCGGAGGGTGGGCCGGGGGGGGGGGGGGGGGAGGTGGAAGAGACAGACACCCTTTCCCTCCCGGGGAACCATGCTCCTGCTTTGAGCTCAATGTTGGCCTGTACCATTTATGTTTGTTTGTTTGTTTTAGACCCCACCTGACAGTGTTCAGGGTTCACTCCGGACTCCGTGCTCAGGGAGCACTCCTGGCGGGGCCCAAGGGACCCTGTGGTGTCGGGGATGGAACTCAGGTCTGCTATTTGTTCAGCAAGTGCCCTACCTGCTTGTACTCCTGCCCAGGAATTGTTTGTGAAATATTCACATCAAGGGGCCAGAGAGATAGCGAAGTGGGTAGGGCACTTGCCTTGCAAGTGGCAATCTGGGTTTAATCCCCAGCGCCATGTATGCTCTGAGCCCTGCCAGGCAGGGGTGATCCTTGAGCACAGAGTCAGCCCTGGGCACTGCCGATGTGGCACCCAAACAAGACAAACAAAATGATGCACTTCCACACATATTGCAGCATTATTTAATACAGGCGAGTGCTGAGAACAGCCTGAATGTGTAGGGTCTGACAAGTGGGTGAGAACGTGCTGTATTCGCCCACGGGAGGCATTGCGGCTTTAAAGGGAAGAGGAAATCTGGCTACATTCAGCAACAAAGATGCATCCAGGTGTTCATGCTTAGTGAGAAAGACCAGGACTGTGATCTCACTGATGTGTGGGATACAGAGAAAACCAAGTCTACATAGAATAAGACTGGTGTGAGGACCATAGGCCACAGCGATTCCTAGAAGGAGTGCAGGCAAAGGATGGGCAAGTTAGGACCAATGTGCTTAGTTGGGGCTGAGTTCAGGAGACAATTACACGGGGGAGGGCAGACCTAGACATTCAGGGTGAAAATGGTGTCGTATATTCACATGTTGATTTTATTTATTTATTTATTTATTTTGCTTTTTGGGTCACGCCCGGCGATGCTCAGGGGTAACTCCTGGCTCTGCACTCAGGAACTACCCCTGGCGGTGCTCGGGGGACCATATGAGATGCTGGGAATCGAACCCGGGTTGGCCGTGTGCAAGGTAAACGCCCTACCCGCTGTGCTATCGCTCCAGCCCCAATGTGTTGATTTTGAAGGAAGGAAAATGATTTTTTTTCTACTTCACTGAAGTGAAAGAGAAAAGAGGATTAATACACTAAAAAAATAATAATTTCTTATTAGTACTACCACAGAGACGGGGAAAGCCTCCACAACACAGACCCTTCCGTGAGACCAGAGCCCGGGGTGCTGCCTCACACACATCAATGCAGCTTCAATCTCCAGCACCGTGTATGGTTCCCTGAGCCACGCCAGGAGTGATCCCTGAGCACAGAGTCCGAGGTAAACCCTGAGCACTGCTGTACTTGGTCCCCAAACTAATAAAAACTTAAAAAAAAAAAGGACACTTTTTTTTTTTTTGTCTGGGGCACTGGGTCAGGAGGCATAAGCACACACAGCCCACAAGGCTCCCACCCAGGTGCTCACCTTTGCCCCACCACCAGGGCGGCGCTAGTGAGCCTTAGGCTGTCCTGAAAGGTGGCATCAGCGCACCGGCTTTGAGCCAGCACAGACCTTTCTTCACCAGCTCACCCACTTTCAGGCACAATGACTTTCCCCCCACCGCCGGCCAGGCTCCCCCTGGGGTCCTGCAGTGATTCCAGGGGCAGGGCCCTGCTCCCTGGCATCTGGCCAGCTGCGTCCCTAAGCTATCCGCCCCTCTCCTCTTGGAGGGCGCCCCATGACCTGGGAGTCGCCTTGAGGACAGACACTAACCCAGCGGCCTAATAGCTGTCTCCCAGCCCACCGGGGGAAGATTAAGGGTTGCTAATTTGGAAGCAGGGCTGCTGCGCTATAAAAAGCAGGGGTGTTTGCCGTTTCCTCAGCGAGCCCTTTGGAAACGCATCCTCCCAGAGCTCGGGAGGCAGAGGGGCCAGCGGGCGCCCCGCGGCCATAGGGCAGCCCCACTGTCCAGCTCTCGCTTTGGCTCCTCCCGGCTCTGAGCGGCCCCTGCCCCCAGCTCTGACACAGAAGGACGAGTGTGATGTATCTGGGTGGGGGCTGATGAAGACACAGAGGGCACGTGGCAACCCTGGGTGACGCGTGTACAGCTGGGAGAGTGCGTGGCAGAACCGGGGAACGGGCGGATCGCCGGGCTAGAGGCAGTGTGGCAGGGGTCCCACACTTTCTGGGGCCCGGGTGATGCTGTCAGCCTGAGCACCTGCTTCTCGCTTGGATTCTGGACTCGCTCCCTCTGGGCTGTGGGGCTGTAGCACGACCCAGCTGCCCCCATTCCCCACTGCTCTGCAAACCCAGGGAGGCAGCAGGGCCAGGCCGCCAAACGCACACGTGCAAACTCCTAGGAGTGAGCAAAGACCCTTGAACAGCAGCCGGCGTCGGCCAGGTCGTAGGACAGCGGGAGGCATTGGCCTTGCTTGTGGCCAGCCCGGATTCATTCGGCCTGCACGTCCCACAAGGTCGCCTCGCCTGTCGGGAGTGAGTGCTGAGCACAAAGCAAAGAGCAAAATGGGCACTGCCAGGTGCCGTCCCCCAACAAACAGGCCCCCAGAGAAACGCAGCAGTCTGAACCCCCGGAAATGCACACACGTGTGCAGTGCACGCATACAGAGCAAGTAACACACCAGGAGCACAGGTGCCTGAGCCCTGAGCACACCTGCAGGCACACATGGGCACTGTGAGCACTCATATGAGCACACAGGCACACGTGAGCACAGACACGAGCATAGGTGAGCACACACGAACACACAGGACACATGTATGCACAGAGATGCACACACAACACGTGCATAGTGAATCATAGGCAGTCATGAGAGCACACACATGTCCATGCCTGTAGGCCACACTTCTCAGGCATGCACGAGCATACATCCAATGTAGAGCGCACACACGTGAAGCATTCCCATGCAGTCATATACACAGGTATGCTGCAGACACAAGTGTCACAGAAGCATGCACACATGCAGTCACTTGTGTCGCTGGTCATCCCGTTGATAGTCAATTTGCTGAAGTGGGCGCCAGTAACGTCTCCATCCGTCCCTGTCGCGTGCTAGTGTAGCCCAGTGGCATCTGCTCGCTCCAGGAACATGAGGAGCCTCAGACCGTTTGTTCAGGGCACGTGCAACACAACGTGCATTTACGTGCAAGCGTCCACACACACAGAATGTACACAGCACACGTATGCATAAGCAGGCCAGTGTGTACATATGTGTGCAAAGTGTGTGCAGATGTGGTCGTATGTGCACGTGTACCACACATACCTGTGCTCACAGCTGTGCACACAACACACACTACGCACACAAATGACTGCACACACAACACTGTATGCACACAAGTAACCACAGACACAACACACACCATATGCACACAAATGACCTCACACAACACACACCGTAAGCACACAAATGACAACACAACACACACTGTATGTGCACAAATGTCCATGCACACACAATTTTCTCTTAATTTTTATTAGTGAAACACCATGAGGTACAGTTGTAGACTTACAAATTTTGTGCTTGGGTTTCAATTATGCAATGATCAAATACCCATCCCTCCACCAGTGCCCATTTCCCACCAACACGGATCCCAGTATCCCTCCCACCCCCCATCCCCCCATCCCCCCATCCCACCCTGCCTCTGTGGCAGGGAATTCCCCCTTGTTCTCTCTCTCCTTTTGGGTGCTGTGGTTTGCAAGAGAGGCATTGAGTGGCAGTTATGTTTGGTCTATAGTCTACTTTCAGCATGCATCTCCCATCCTGGGCGGATCTTCCCAGCACCCTTTATTTGGTGCTCCCTTCTCTATCTGAGCTGCCTTTGCCCCTAGTGTGAGCAGCTGGCCTCCAAGCCATGGAGTAAACCTCCTGGTACTTACCTCAGCTATTCTTGGGTGTTAGTCTCCTATTATGTTACTTTATGTTCCCCAGATGAATGCAATCTTTCTATGTCTGTCCCTCTCTTTCTGACTCATTTCGCTTAGCATAATACTTTCCATGTAGTACCACTTGTATGTAAATTTCATGACACCGTCCTTTCTAACAGCTACGTAATACTCCATTGTGTAGGTGTACCAAAGTTTCTTTAACCAGTCATCTGTTCTCAGGCACTCAGTTTTTTTCCAGATTTTAGCTATTGTAAACGTGCACACACAATTTTTGGGAGAAGAGTGCTGGGGTTTCTCTGCCCTGGGCTGAGGCGTTTGGAGGCTTCCGGAGACGTGGGTGTAGCCTGCAGTCCCTCTGTCTGTTCCTGGTGCCCTTGTTTTCAGACACTCCCCACTCGGTTCCCTGCTCCCTCGGGAGTCAATGCAGATGCCCGACCTCCTCCCCTTCTCAGAGAACTCCAGGACATTCTCGGTGGCATCACGTTTTTCCTCCGCAGCCACAGAGAGAACCCGGGAGAGCAGAGACCCTGGAGGGCCTCAGGGGAAAAGTCCTGGGAGCCGGAAGTGAAAGCCCAATCCCACACAGCATGCGGGTCAACTCGGTTCCATAGCTGCGCAGCGTGACCAACACCGGTGCAGACACGTTCACACGTGTGGTGTGACGGTCACATCGCATCATTCGCCAACAGCTTTCCTTCGGATGGGGATGGCCACACCCAACGGGGTCCAGGGGTCATCCTGGTGGGTTCAGGGAACCACGGAGGGTTTCGGGGATCAAGCCCAGGTTGGCCATGTGCCAGGCAAGTGCCCTCTCCACCGTGCCAAGGCTCTGCCTCCAGGGCTGCAGGTGACGGTGTTCGGGGAGCTGGAGGTGCCGGGGCGGGACCCAGCCGGCTGAGGGCCCGGCCTGGGCTTTACCTCGAAAGTGGGTTGGTACCGTGTCCCCCTGTCAGGCGTATGCCAGGCCTGCTCACGGCCAGCACGGGGGTATTCTAGTGCCCACTGCAGCACGATTTTGGGGAGCACATCATAGATAGCATGTGGGCTGGGTTGGACCCTGGGGGGTTCCCCCACTCATTTTCCACCCCCCCCCCCGCAGTCTGGCTGTGTCACTGAGTCACAGCATGTGGGCTGGCTCAGGCCCTGGGGGAGGGGAACCCCCCACCTACTTTCTGCCCCCTCCCCCACAGTCTGACTGTATCATGACCAGGGACACCATGCTAGGTCCTTCGTGTGGCCCCGTGCTCTGGACCCTCCGTGCCCTGGACCCTACCATGCAGCCTTCTCAGGGGACCCCCTCCCCCATTGTAAGGGCCTTCTCTGGGGGCTACAAAGAGAGCGCAGACAGGCCAGTTTCCCATCTTCACTGACTGCCTGGTCCCCTGGCACAAACCCCCGCTGCATCTATAAATAAACAGGCGCATTAGAAAAGAACAAGTCTAGCCTCTCTGCAGCCGAAGCAGACTCTATTTTCGTGTTCCGGCCCCGTTTGAGCGGAAGCCAGCTTGGCCAGACCTCAAGCAGACGGGTGCTTGTCTGGCCGTCGCGGGGAAGGTGCTTGGTGGGGTGTCGTGGCTGGCTGGGGAGGAGCCCTCGAAGGGGTCCCCCGAGCCGGCCTGCTGCCAGGCTGCCCCCTGCCCCCCAGGGAACGCCCCCAGGGGGACCTTACCCTCTGAGTCCACTTCAAAGCGCGGTCAGGGGCCAGAAAGACGGCGCAGTGGGTAGCGGACGACCCTGCATGGGGCTGACCCCCACTTGATTAGAAGAGATTCCTGAGCACAGAGCCAGGAGTGAGCTCTGCGCACTGCCAGGGTGGCCCCCAAACCGAGCCAGTACCCCCCGAGCCCACAGATCCAGGTCAGAGCACAGTTCTGCGTGGCGTGTGGTCCCCACGGCCCACCTCCGGGGACCAAGGCTGTCCGGGTCAGGGACAGGAGGGGCCCTGATGCTGCATTTCCCGTCCCAGGGGCAACGGCTAATGCGATCACCCGGCTCAGCCAGCAGGGGGCGCCCGGCCGGGCTCGGGGCAGGTACCTGGGCTGCCTCTCCGTCCAGCACCCTCTTCAGTGTGACAGCTCTGTCCGCCTGGGACCCCCACTGTCCTGGGCCCCGCGGGACAGGGTCGGGCTCTGGGGGCTGTCCGGTGAGGACCCCACCCCCAGGACTCGCCTGCACAGCCCCTCCCTCTCCAGGTACTGTCCCCCCTGGGCACTGGGCACAGGCTGACCCAGGCGGCAGGGCTGGGGGGTTTCGGGGAGAAGAGGGAAGGGCTGGGAGAAGAGGAGAGGGGAGGAGGGAAGAGGACAGGAGGAGAGAGACAGGATGAGGAGAGAGGAAGGCGAAAAGCGGAGGCGCGGACGAGGGGCAGACTTGGAAGAAGCTGGGGGTCGCCCGGAGCTGTGCCCACTCCTGGCCCTTCCTTGGCTTTTTCACCGATGGTTGAAGTGAGGTGGAAGACGTGGTTCCATCCCTGCACCCCTAAGCCCTCCAGGAGTGATCCCTGAGCACAGAGCCAGGAGTAACCCTGAGCACTCACTATTTGTGCACCCAAAAGCAAAACAAAAAAAACCTACCGAGAAACCAGCCTGGTCAGGTGCTGAGCCTCAAGGAGAGACGAGTGAGCCGCCTCCTGGTTCCCAGAATTCACCGACTGCTCCTCAAAGTCGGTTGCTCTGGTGGGTTCACCAGCCAATCGCGAGCATCTCCCAAACACGTCCCGGGAACTGCCTCTTACTCAGCCTCTTATGGGGGTCTGCAGTGCTCAGGACACCCTGTCCAACCTCCTTGGAGCAGCCCTGGGAAAGACCTCTGAGCACAGAACTGGGAGTATCCCGTGTACTGCCAGGTGTAGTCCCCAGACAAAATGAAAGAGAAGCTCAACACTTTAGGACTCAGTTGAGATGGAACGTTCGGGGATGCCCGTTATCTACGTTACCTGTAACAAATGCATCACTAATAACGGGAAAACCGGGCCAGAGAGGTACTGCGGCAGGTGGGCACTTGCCTTGCATGTGTTGACCTGGGTTCGATCCCAGGCTTCCCACACGGTCCCTGAAGCCTTCCAGGAATGATCCCTGAGTCCAGAGCCAGGAGTAAGCCCCGAGCACCGCCAGGTGGGACCCCCCCACCAAGCAAAAACAATACAATAAAATAATGGGGAAACTGGGAATGGGGTCTAGGAACTCCCTGCATCATGTTCTGTCTGCATCATTACTTCAAATTTGAATGTTGTTTTCTTTGGGGGTCTGAGCTTGGGGACCCTGGAAGCCGTGGAGGGGCTGAGCCATCCCTCCATCTCACTCGAGCTCCTGGTGTGCAAAGCCTGCATGCAGCCTGCTCGTGAACTTGCTAAGTCCAAAATTGTCTGAAAAATACTTTACAAAATGCCCTGGCGCAGTGAGACTCAGGGTGGGCTGCGCGGCCCCGAGCCTGGCTTTGCAGGTGTTCTGGGGAGCGATGAGACCCCCTTGGAATAAAGCCCCTCTCAGCTGGAGCTCTCGGCCATGGGGGTCCTGCCAGAAGCAGACCAGCAGCAGATGTGTAAACAAATTTGCATACAGCCTTCTGAAGAGGCGGCCCGGAGAGGCTTGTCATTTTCCATTCTGAGGAACAATCGTTTCACAGGGGCGGGATAATGGGCCTCCAGTATCTGGGGACAGAGGCAAGACTAATGAGATCACGTCTGCCAAGTGCCTCGAGCTTCCCGGAGAGGCGAGGTACAGGTATTCTCATCATTAGGAAAAGAGGCTTTGAAAACTTGGGCACGCGAGCCAGGGGGGTGGGAATTAGTTCAATTACTGCTGCCTTTCAAAATCGACGAGCTCCCTAAAAGTGAAAGATAAAAGTGGTGTTTGGTGGTAATTCAAATTTCTCCTGTTTCTTCTGTCAAACATCACTGTTCTATGATCTCTCCAGTATTTTGTCTTTTGGGCTTTTTTTTTTTTTTTGGCTTGAATTTGACAATGTGTCCCAGCAGCTTTAGTTTCTCTGCCTCCAGATTCTCTAGCAAAAAAAAAAAAAAAATTGTCAAATGTCTAAATCTATCCCTGTCTGAGAACAAGAAAGATCACATGCTTTTCCTCCAATGTTATCTGAAACTTCAAAACAAATAACACCATCAAAAACGAGCTGATACAATGGAAATAGGAGAAGAAGCCCAGGCTTTCGGCCCTATGGATACTTCAGAAAACTCTCCAGCATGCCTGAATGTTAAGTGAACGTCGATCACATTTGTCCTCTCTGAGAAGTGGGTCCTGGAGTCCACACGCGCGTCCTTCCCACGTCTGTTCTGCCGTGCTGTTATTCAGAGAAGTCTCATAAAGGTGCCCAAGCCATAGGGCAGCAAGGAGGGTGCTTGCCTTGCACGTGGCCAACCCGGGTTCAATCCCCAGCATCCCACATGGACCCTGAGCCCACCAGGAGTGATCTCTGAGCACAGAGCCAGGAACCAGCCCTGAGCACCGCCCGGTGTGGTCCCAAAAAAACAACAATGCAAATATCTAAGTGGCTAAGAATGGGGAGAAGAATGATTTCTCCTGCCCCCTTTTTTCCCCTCAAGGGAAGATCTGGGATTTAATTTTATTGTGGCTTTTGAACCACACCCGAGGGTGCTCGGGGCTGACTCCTGGCTGTGTGCCCAGGGCTCAGTTCTGACAGTGCCTGGGGGACCATGGGCAGAGCTAGGAGTCAAGGCTTCAGAGAAAGTGGCTGAGAGCAGTCAGGTGCCTTCCCACCCACTCAGGAGAGCCGTCCAGCTAGCAACTCTCCAAATGATTGGATCAGGTATTGGATTTTTTTTTTGACTGGGAGGTGGGAGTGGAGGGGGTGGAGGGCTGGGGGTGGGCTGGGCAGACAGTGCTCAGGGCCTACTCTGAGTCGTGCTTGGGGGCCCCTGGGGTGCCAGGGATCAAACCCAAATAAGACCAGCGCCTTACTAGTGCTTGCATAAGCTCCCTCACCCAGCTGTTCCCAGGGTAATGAGTTCCGATTCTGCGCAGACCTTCAGATCACAGGGGGTCTGTCTGCATTCGTGTTTTCTTTCCAAACATGAAACAGAGCGGGGGAGGTGGCCCAAAGGGCTGGACACAGGCTTTGCGTGGAGGTGGCCCGGATCTGCTCCCCAGTGCACATGATTCCCCAAGCACCGGGAGAACGACTCCAGAGCTGGAGTGTCCCTGGGTATGACCGCAAGCCCAGAACCAAACCGAAACAACAGCCCCAAAACATGAAAGGCTGCAAGAATCCACCTCACATTCCTGAGATACTTCCACCAACGCCCTGGTGTTTTCTTAGTAGAAATGTGGACGATTTTCCGTTTTTCCTTTTTGGGTGTGTGTGTGTGTGTGTGTGTGTGTGTGCACGCAACACCCAGTGGTGCTCAGGACTTACTCCTGGCTCTGTGCTCAGGGCTCACACCTGGTGGTTTTCAGGAGACCTTTTGCGGTGCCAGGGATTAAACTCAGATCAAGTCACATAAAGGCAAGTACCCTACACACTGTACTACCTCTCCAGCCCCAAAGTGGCTTCTCTCTCTCTCTCTCTCTCTCTCTCTCTCTCTCTCTCATTCTCTCTCCCCTTCCTTCCTTCCTTCCTTCCTTCCTTCCTTCCTTCCTTCCTTCCTTCCTCCCTCCCTCCCTCCCTCCCTCCCTCTTTCCGTCTCTCTTTCTTTCTTTCTTTCTTTCTTTCTTTCTTTCTTTCTTTCTTTCTCTTTGTGGGGAGAGACACCCAGCAGTGCTCAGGACTTATTCCTGGCTCTGTATTCAGGAATTATGCCTAGCAGTCCTCAGGGGACCATATTGGATGCCAGGACTTGAACCCGGGTATGCCGTGTGCAAGGCCAGCACCTGCCTGCTGTATTGCTGCTCCAACCCAACGTGACATATTTCTTTTTCTTCTCTCTCTCTCTCTCTCTCTCTCTTTTTTTTTTTTTGCTTTTTGGGTCACACTCGGCAATGCTCAGGGGTTACTCCTGGCTCTGCACTCAGTGCTTGGGAGACCATATGGGATGCCGGGGATTGAACCCAGGTCAGCCACATGCAAGGCAAATGCCCTCCCTGATGTTCTATCACTCCAGCCTCCGTAACTTTTTTTTAAGAGTAAAGATGGACTCAGGGGGAGAATCCTGAGGGCCAGTGCACATTCGTCATGTGGATTTGAGCACAGTGTCCTGAGTCGACCTACACTGCAGCAGGAAATCCCGCCTGAATCACGGTGAGGACGCGCTGGTTCCCGGGGAAAGCAGGTGCTGAGCAGTGCTGGGGTTCGATCTCGGTTTGCGGTGCAGGAAGCTAGCTGGCTTCCCTACACAGGCTTTTAGCCTGGCTGCTAGGTCAAAGATAAAGATTATCGACTTCCAGGATGGGCTGTGGGCATGTGGGGTGGGGCTGGGGGGAAGGCACTAGCTCAAGGGTCTGAGGGCGAGTTTCACATACGGGAAGCCTAGGGCCCACACAAGCACCACGTGGACCCCAAGCACCGCCAGGTGGGGCCCCCAACCCACAACCAATGAGCAGAGAGGGAAGACACACAAACAAACAAGAAGCGGAGTCCTTCTTCCAGACCCCTGGGGGAGGCAGGACTGCAGAAAGGTGGGGAGCCCTGGCGCTTCCTCGATGAGAATATTGTCCTGACATCAGTGCTGGGACAGGGAAAATTCATCTTAGCCCCCTCTCCCCGGGGACCAGGGCCACCTGTCCCCAGACCATGGACTTCTCCAGGGACGGTTTGGGGACCCCTCAGGAGCAGGGGGGTCCCTGGCCACCACTCGCCTGGGTGGAGATCTCAGGAAGTTTTCTTTGGCAAAAGTCTGGATGCCAGTGATTCTTCTCAGGGATGCTTTCCGGCCCAGATGGAGGATTAGGGAAGGAAGTGTCTCTATAAGCTCTGCAAAGCCACGGTTCAGCTATGACGTTGGCAAAGTCGACTCTGTTAGCACACACACTAGGTGAGCGCGAGTCATTCCCACCACGGGCTTCTCAAGGAAGGAGTCTGCAAAATTTGCAGCTGGAGAGTCTCATTGGAAGATTATTTCAGCAGAGTCTTCATCTCCAGCGGGGCATGGGCACTCTGGGTTTCCTAAGGGCAAGTGAATGTCAAATGGTCAGACAATCCCTGGGGGGCTGGGGGGGAGAGAGAGGGAGAGAAGGGGTGAGAAAAGAGAGAGAGGGAAAAAGAGGGAGGGAGAGAGAGAAAGGGAGAGAGAGGGAGGGAGAGGAGGCAGGGAGAGAGGGGAGAGAGAAAGGGGGGGGAGAGAGGGAGATAGAGAGGGAGGGAGAGAGAGGGAGAGAGGGAGGAGGGAGACAGAGAGGAGAGGGGAAGAGGGAAATAGAGAGAGAGGGAGAGTGGGAGAGAGGAGAGAGAGGGAGAGTGGAAGAGGGAGAGAGGAGAGAGAGAAGGAGAGGAGAGGGAGAGAGGGAGAGAGAGGGACAGAAGAAGAAGGAGAGAGAGGGAGAGAGGGGGAGAGAGATCGCGCGAGAGTGAGCATCTTTTAACAAGTTGACATCTTTCAACTTTCTCTTGGAAGCCCCAGGCAGGTTAAGAGCTTATTTTTCTTGACCAAGCAACGGAGTTCAGTGGAAGAGAGTTGTTTTGACTGACTTTCAGATCTCGATCAGAGCAAAGCCAATCATCTGAGGGGTGGTGCCAACTTCTTCATAAAAATGACCCCATTTCTCTGTGGGGTTCTTATCAGTTCCTGGGCTGAATTTTGAAAGGGAACTCCTGACACGATGGGTTCTAGAAGTAAGTATTTCCCTCCGACTATCACTAAGCCCGGCGTGTCCAGAGCAGTCACTCCAGAACCCAATAACACCTTTCCCTCTAATTTCCAAACTTACTTTGGAGTAAATAAATATGGAACATCCTCCATATTCCATTTCCTGAGCAAATCTCAATTGCTTTTCCAAAAGTACCTTGAGCCATGGTGCCCCATCAAATTATTCCACTCCATTTCCTCCATTAGCTTATTAATCACAAGTTATGAGAGGGATGTTAAATTAATCTTTGGCAAAGATCTCAAGTTTGATGTCCTCAGCTAATTCAGCCAATCCTGACTTGATTGGAAAATTGGACCCTGTTAAGCCTAAATCTTCATTTTTTTTCTTGCTAAGATTTTTCTCCAAAGAAAACTTTGGCAGCTGTTGGAATACAAATTTTCACATGAGTGTCTCCACCATCCAAGGCTGGCTCTGGTGGCAGTTTAATCTTGGTGACAGAAAATGCTGAATCATAGGAAACCGCCAACACTTTGTAGATTTCTGACACGGGGCCTTGTTCTGTTTGATCCTTGGTGCAGGCGACAATTCTTTCTTGCAGCAAATCAAAACCACAAGCAATGGCAGAAATGGCAAAACTTCAAGCATGCTAACTAAAATATAATTTTTATTTAAGTAAAGTAAAGTAAAGGCCCTCCCGTTGATCGTCGATTTGCTCGAGCGGGCCCAGTAACGTCTCCATTGGAGACTTTGTTGTTACTGTGTCTGGCATATCGAATACTCTCGGTAGCTTGCCGGGCTCTCCGAGAGGGGCGGAGGAATCGAACTCGGGTCGGCCATGTTGGCCGCTTGTAAGGCGAACGCCCTACCCGCTGTGCTATTTATTATTTATTTATTTAATTTTTTTTTCCTTTTTGGGTCACACCCGGTGATGCACAGGGGTTACTCGTGGCTCTGCACTCAGGATTCACTCCTGGCAGTACTTGAGGGACCCTCTGGGATGCTGGGAATCGAACTTGGGTTAGCCGTACGCAAGGCAAACACGCCCTACCCGCTGTGCTATCGTTCCGGTCCCTAAAATATCATTTCAGTCGAGTAAGTCAAATATTTTGGTCATCACCTAGCACTTTTTGTTTTGGAGTTTTGGGGCCACAACTGGTGGTGTTCAGGGCTTCCTCTTGGATCTGAGCTTAGGGTCACTTCAGGAAGGACTCAGGGGACCGTGAGACCAGGAATTGAACCCCGGTCAGCTGTGGGCAAGGCAAGTGCCCTGCCCACTGTCCCACCGCTTAGGCCCATCACACACTCTGGAAACTCCAGCAGACAGGCATAGACCGGGGCGGTGGGGGCTAGGAAGGGCTGGGCACTGAAGCTCTTGCCTTTTTAAAAAATTTTTGGGTGACACCCAGTGATGCTCAGGGGTTGCTCCTGGCTTTGTTCTCAGAAATTACTCCTGGCGGTGCTCAGGGGACCCTATGGGATCCCGGGGATTGAACCTGGGTCAGCTGCATGCAAGGCAAACGCCCTTCCTGCTGTGCTATCGCTCCAGCCCAGCTCTTCCCTTTTCTATAGGAGTTCTGGGCTGGAGCAGTAACAGCTGCAAAACAGAACATTGGGGGTTAAAGGGAAGATTGAGACATGAAGCCCCTTTCCGTGCTTCTAGATGGGTTCATCTGCACCCCGGCAGAGGAGACCGTCTCTGGCGTCCACATTCGATGCCCTGTTGAGTGGCCTCGTGGCCACATTTACTGGCTTTCTTGACAGCAGAGACAAATCTTACAGGGTCAGAACAGTGCTAACCCTGGGGCTGGAACCATAGCACAGTGGGGAGGGCGTTTGCCTGGCAGTGGCTAACCTGCGTTCAATCCCTGACATCCTATATGGTCCCTTCGACACTTCCGGGAATGATTCCTGAGTGCCAAGCCGGGAGGAACCCCTGAACATCACCGCCGGGTGTGCCCGCCCACCCCCAGGCCCAGCCCCCTCCAAGAAGAATGGGGCTAACCTGTAGAGACAAAAGAGGGGACAGTAAGCGTCTATTTTGACACTCCATAGTACTCTATCAAAGACCAGTATTGTTGTTGTTTTTTTTTTTTAAGTGAGCACCCCTAGATTTAGGACTGGAGAGAGTGCAGGGTTAAGGTGCTGGCTTTATGTGACTACTCCTGCCAGGGCACTGGTTTGGACCTCAGCACGGGTTATCCTCCTGCCGCCCTGAGCCCCCTGCACAAAGCTAAGTGTGATCCCTGTGACCGGCCAGGTGTGGCTTCGAAACAAAGGTGAAGAATACAGTCAAAACTTAATGCACTCGGGGCTGGAGCGATAGCACCAGGGTGGGGATTGGCCTTGCACGAGGCTGATCTGGGTTTGATTCCCAACACTCCATATGGTCCCCCAAGCACCGCCAGGAGTAATTAATTTCTGAGTGCAGAGCCAGGAGTAACCCCTGAGCATGGCAGGGTGTGACCCCCCCCGCCTCCCCCCAACCCCCCCCAAAAAACCAAAAAAAAAACCCTAAACCCACATAACAGTAAGCAGCGAGCTTCCCTCCTGCTCCGGTCAGGAGCGCTCTGCTGGCTGCCCGGGCTGGCTTTCTGCAGACCCCACCATTCCGGAGATGCGCGATGAGTTCTTTGTGGCTTTTGCTGAAAAATAAATGTTTTTGGATTTCCCAACTATGAGACTGGATTTAGATTCCTCGACCTCTCGCTCCTGCCATCCGTTTCTCGCTTCCTCCCACACCGAGTCCCTTCCTAACCGACAACCTCCAGGAAGCAAGAGTTATTTTGTGTCTCATTGACCTGATTTTCATAAATGGATTTAAAAGAGAGCCATCCAGACGGGCAGTCCCCGTGAGAACAGTGAGCGGTCTTTAGACAGAGTTTAGAGAGCAGCAGAGGCGGGCCGGGGTAAATCCTTTCCCTGGCCTGGTCCTGGAGGTCTTTGACTGCTGGAGTTCTGTCGGGGCGGGGAGGGAAACTCAACCCACCCCCCTCCAAGGGGCCCCGGTGAGGACAGCCAGGTGCGGGGCAGGAGACTCCGCCCTGAACAGAGCTCCGGCAGCCGAAGACCTCCAGAACCAGCCACCACCATGCTGAGACCACTCTCCACATGCAAGAAGGTACCGGCAGAGGAACAAAGGCATGCGGGTCCCGGGGCCGAGATCTCCAAGCCTGCTCGGATCGGGGCTGAGCATCCTCCACCCAGATCCTCCATCTTCCAGTAGGCAGGGGTCACACCCACCAACTGCCCCCCAGCACCGTGTAATCCCATCAACGGCCAAGACCCAGAGACTATAAAATCCAGCTCCCGGAAGCGACATCTTATTATCTCATTCTTACTTTGGACAACCTGGCAGGCTACCGAATGTAACCTGCCCACACGGCAGAGTCTGGCAAACTCCCCATGGCGTACCCAATATGCCAAATACCAGTAATAATGATGGGTCTCATTCTCCTAACCCTGAAAGAGCCTTGAATATGGCACTTTTTAAAAAATCTCAGGGCTAGGACAAAGGAGATGTTACTGGTGCCTGCTTGAGGCAATCGACGAACGACAGGATGATCGTGATCGTGATCATGATTGGCCTGGTCCAACCCGGCTCTGGTCCCAGTACTCCATACGGGCCTTGAATACCGCCAGGGGTCATTCCCGTGCACAGCCTCAGCACGATGACCCCAAACCCCACCTCATAATTAAAAACAGTGTTTAAAATGCCCTTTGTGGTCAAGGATTCTCCTGGGGGCAGGAGATTGTCGTGGTGAGTTGCAAACCTTGCCTGCAGCCAGCCCAGGTGAGCGCCCAGGCATCCTCCAAGACCGCCCGAACTGATGTCAGTGCAGAGCCAGGAGTCCCCCTTGAGTATCACCAGGTGTGGCCCCCAAAATATAAACAAAACAAAACAAGGGGCTGACTCGGTGGCAGGGCCCTTACCTTGCACGCGTGAGGCCCTGGGTTGACCCTGGCACCGGGAGAAAAAAGCGATAAATACATGCGCTGCGAGTCACTTCTGGGGAATCTGGAAGGATGGAGATATTATTGGTGAAGGAAACTGACTCTAGCAATCGAGTGACCTCCGACACACACGGGCTCGGGAGATGGAAACTCGCACCCTCAGGACCGGAGCTGTGATACACGGCAGGCACTTGCCTTGTGGCCCTCAGACCTGGATGGAATCCCGCACCACGTATGGGACCCTGAGCACTGCTGGGGGTCCCTCCCGAGCACTGCTGGGAGTAGCCCTGAGCACTGCTGGGGGTCCCTCCCAAGCACGGCTGGGAGTAGCCCTGAGCACTGCCAGGGGGTCACTCCTGACCACTGAGCCAGAAATAGCCCTGAGCACTGCTGGGAATAGCCCTGAGCACTGCTGGGAGCCACTCCTGAGCACTGAGCTGGGAATATCCCTGAGCACTGCTGGGAGTCACTCCTGAGCACTGCAGGAGGGTCACTCCCGAGCACGGAGGTGGGAATAGCCCCGAGCACTGCCAGCTGTGGCCTAACTCCCCCCTCCAAAAAATAAAGTGAGACCCAAAAATAATGCTCAGAGCACCCTGAGCTGTGGGCGGCAGGTCGAACAGGGCTGTGCCTCCTTGGTGTGTCTCCTCTGCGTGGGTCTCTGTCTGGCTTCCCTTCTTTCTCCCGCTTTTACTTCAGAAGTAGGGGCGCCCGGCTGCGCTGCGGGGTTGGGGCCTCGTGTGCGGTGGGGGATCACACTGCGGGGGAGCTTGGGACCCGACCAGCCTTGCCTCGCTGCGGGGGCCAGTCCTCTCTCCTGAAGGCCGGCGGTCCGGGAGGCACCCGCCCTAACTGGACTACACCTTGCCAACACCCAACTTCTTTCCTTTTTTTCTCTTGTTTTGGGGCCACACCCCCTGGTGCTCAGGGCTTACTCCCGCTTTGGTGCTCAGGGGTCACTCCTGGCGAGGCTGCATGGGATGCCGGAGACTGAACACTGGTCAGCTGTGAGCAAGGCTGTTCCCTACCGGCTATAGCCTCTCTCCAGACCTCCACAACCTCAAGGAAGGGCCCAGGTTCTGGCGGGCTCAGCGTTGGAGGGAACAGTGCTCACACTGTCAGACTGTCGATGGCGCAGCTGAGTGCCAAAGGAGTCTAGTTTGCAGGCGTGGGGACTCCACGAGCCCTCCGCCCTGTCCCCACCGCCAGGAAGAAGCGGCGTCCACCCTCAGCTGTCTTTGGGTGCCTGGGTCTATGCAGACGGCCGTGTGTGGAGTCTTTCTGAGCAGGTCAGGACACCTCCCCGATGCCCTTGCTGGGAATAGAAAACCTCTAACAAGCTTTTATCTTTGTAGAAGACTCACGCTCTTGTTTCAATTAATTAATTTTTTTTGGGGGGGTGACAATTGACTTTCTAACAGCGAGTAGGGAGAAAAAAAACCACCGGGAAGTCCCCTTCTTTTTTTCTTGGCCAGCGGCAGCCTCAGCAAACCGCAGAAGTCGCGGCTGTGATGTTGAGCATGCGGCAGCCTTCCGCCAAGGCCCCGCCTGGCGTCCCCGCGGCCTTCCTGGCACACCCCATTCCGCAGCTGCTGTACCGCTTTCTCCCGACTTCCTGGAGGACTTGGCCCTTCCCCCTGCTCACAGTCTCCTCTGCAGAAGATGCAGCCTGGCCCGAGGGTGTCCCGCGGTGGCGAGGACAGCCCACCACAGGGGACTGAGCCCACGGGAGTCCCACAGACAAGCGTTTGGCAAGCAAAGGAGGGCGGCCAGGAAGGACGTGCAGGTAGAAAGCCGCGAGGATCCAGGCTGGCTCTGCCCGCCAGAGGCCTGCTCTGGGTCCATCCCCAGCTCTGCCAGGATCGACACCAAGCACCGAGTTGGAGTGCCTCCCCGGTGTAACCCCAACCAGATCTACATTTCTCTCTAGTTGAGCCATTAAAAGATTACACCTGTGGGGGCTGAAGTGATGGTCCAGTGGGGAGGGAGTTGGCCTTGCACGTGGCCAACCCGGGTTCGATCCCCTGCAGGTACCACCAGGAGTGATTCCTGAGCACAGAGCCAGCACCCCCGAGCACTGCCAGGTGTGACCCCAAAGAAGCCAAAGGGGGGGAAACTTGCACCTGCTCATTGATTGGCCCACTATTCAACAAGATTTCTGGGAAGGACGTGGGGATTTTGGTCCTGCTTCTGCTTTCATCCTTGAATTCAGAGCCTTAGCGTTCCTTTATTTATTTATTTATTGAATCGCTGTGGGAAAAGTTACAAAGCTTTCAGGTTTAGGTCTCAGTCATGCAAATATCAAACACCTTTCCCTTTACCAATACTTATTTTTCACCACGAAGAACCCCAATAAACCCCCACCCCCCACCCAGCCCCAATGCCTGTAGGACAGATGAATTCTAGTTAACACTCTATCTACTGACTAGCTTCATTGTTTCGATAAAAGTTGCACCATTATTATTTAGATTTTACCCCCCCCCCAAATCAGACATGCTGAAAAAGCGTTGTGAAATGATTTGCTTTCTACAGCTGGGTTCAAGAATTAAATGGTTTTGGATTTCTGCTATTTTACTTATTAACCCTGGAAGTATTTCTACTGAGAGTCAGATAATTAAGAGATTGGTTTCTGTGCTCTGGAGTCATGGCTGTGCCGGAGAGCCGCTCGTGGGGGGCAACTGGTGACCTCGATAGGGCGTGAAGGACGGGCCGGAACGCCCCCCCCCCCAGTCCTTAGCGTTCCTTTAAAGCTGTTTTTTTCAAAAGGCTGGAGCAATGGGACAGTGAGGAGGGCATTTGCCTTGCACGTGGCCTATCTGGGTTCGAACTCTAGCATCCCACATGGTCCCCCAAGCCCACCAGGAGTGATCTCTGAGCACAGAGCCAGGAGTGACCCTTGAGCATCGCTGGGTTTGGTCCCCAAACTACACCCTGCCCCATTTTTTTAAATGTTTTTAATTGCTTCTTTTTTTTTTTTTTTGGGTCACACCCAGCGATCCACACAGGTTACCCCTGCCTCTGCATTCAACAATTACTCCTGGCAGTGCTCAGGGGACCATCAACATGTAGAGAGTTAAAACACACACACACACACACACACACACACACACACACACTCAGGTCAACTGTTAAAAACTGAGAAAGCATCCAGATAAAATATTTATTCTTACCTTTTGTTGTTATTTTTGTTTAAAGATGACATGGAAGGTCTGCAAAAGGGTAGGAAGAGGAGCTGCCCCTCCCTTCAGCGGCTTTTAATTCTTTCTTCCGCTTTTCCTTCCTTGTGCTTCTGTTTTTGGGGCCACAGCCAGCCGTGCTCAGGACTTACTCCTGGCTCTGTTACTCCTGATGGGTCTCTGGAAACAATTGGGGGTCCCAGGGATTAAACCCAGGTCAGGCACACGCAGTTTTATTTGGGGGCCACTCTGGTGCTTCTCGGGGTGACTCCTAGCTCACTGCTTGCCGGGGTAGAATCTGGGTGTCCTGCATGCCAAGCCCGAAATCAGTCTGCTGAATCATCTCTCTGCCCTGTGGTCATTTATTTATTTGGTCTTGAGCCCTACCCAGCTGGGCTCAGGACTTTCTCCTGGCTCTGGGTTCAGGGCTCACTCCCAGTGGGACTTGGGGACCATATGGGGTGCCGGGGATAGATCCAGGTTCTGTTGAGTGTTGTATCTGCTGGATTGTATCTCCAAGGTAAAGGTAAAGGTAAAGGTAAAGGCCCTCCCGTTGATCATCCATTTGCTCGAGCGGGCCCAGTAACGTCTCCATTGGAGACTTTGTTGTTACTGTGTCTGGCATATCCAGTACTCTCGGTAGCTTGCCGGGCTCTCCGAGAGGGGCGGAGGAATCGAACTCGGGTCAGCCATGTTGGCTGCGTGCAAGGCAGACGCCCTACCGCTGTGCTATTGCTCCAGCCCTCCAAACCTTCCTATAATTTTTGTTTTAGTTTAGGGGTTACACCAGGCAATGCTTAGGGGTGATTCCTGGCTCTGCACTTAGGAATCACTCCCGTCAGTGCTCAGGGGACCAAACGGGATGCCGGGGATCAAACCCGGATCAGGCACATGCAAGGCAAGTGCCCTCCCCACTGTTCTATCACTCTGGTCACTCCTGTATTTGTTTTTAAAGTGGGTTTCCCCTTCCCGGGTTTGACCCCCGGCCCCCCATATAGTGATGGGGTGATGCAGAAGCAGGACTAATCCCTGAGAATCACCAGATATGGCCCCCCAAAACTAAACAAACAAACAAAACTGGGTCCCGTTTTCACATTCCCTTTGTGTGGTGGCTGTCACTGTACCATGGGCGGGGCGTTCTGCACGCTGGGGCTTACTCCAGCCGGGTTCTACACGTGTTCTGACCCTGGGACCCATACATGCTCTGACCCCAGGACCCACACATGCTCACATGCTCTGACCCCAGGGCTCACACATGTTCTGACCCCGGGGCCCACACATGATCTGACACTCAAGCTCCCACATGTCCTGGATCTGGGCTGGTGGCTGGGGTTCACTGGCCAGGGTCACTTGCAGAGGTGCTGGCGGGGTCCTTGCTCCAACTCGGTGACCTCACCTAGGCTCACGCACACTCTGTCACGGCCAATAGACGTTTCTGTGTGGCTGGGGTCCTGCTCAGCGCCCGTGGGCGGGTGCCGGGGACCAAACTTTCAGCCTTCTCGTGCCCGCAGCTGCCCCCCGAGCCGAAGCCGCCAGAGTTTTATGTCTCAGGGTTCGTGCCCAGTCTCTGGGTTCTGATTCCCCTGCTCTGCCCCGCCGTGCCCTCCTGTCTTCTGGGCCCAGGGACCGGGGGTGGGGGGCTCTCTGGAGCCGGGCAGACTCGTCCTTGGGGCCGGGAGAGACACGGCCTGTTCTCCAGAGCGGCAGCCGCGCTGCTAACGCTTACGCTTGCGTCATGCTGCCCAGGTGCCAGGCACTGATTAAGCGTTTGACATCCATTAGCTCATTTAACTCTCATGAACAAAACTAGGCAGAAGGCTCCATTCTTATCCCTGCAACAGCAGAAACGGGGAAGGCGGGGGAGAGAAGAGGAGAGAGAGAGGGGGAAAGAGAGTGAGGAAGAGATGGAGACAGAGAGACAGACAGACAGAGCTAGAGGGAGATGGAGAGTGACACAGAGAGAGTCAGAGAGAGACAGAGACAGAGACAGAGATAGAGGGAGACAGAGAGACACGGAGAGAGACAGAGACAGGGAGAGCGAGAACATGCGGGCGCGAGCACCCCCCATCCCCCCGCGTCCCCCTGCCACCCTGAGGAGTGCCACCCTGCTTCAGGAGCATAAGGTCCCTCACCCACTGGGTGAAAACCTGGGGAGAAGGTCGGGGCTGCCCTGGGAGGGGCGGGAGGGGCGACTCCTCCCGGCTCTGACCCGGGATGGGTAAACAATGGTGTGAGTAATGGCTGAGCTCGAGCCAAGAGAAATGCCGGAGCCGTGAGGCCAGGAATTCCAATCTGAGCAGGGGGGCTGGGCTCTGTGTGTGTGTGTGTGTGTGTCCGGGCTCCACCCCGTGTGTGTGTGGTGGGGGGGATGGCGTGGGCATTCCTGGTGCCCCTGGCCAGGGCCAGAATTTGGGGGTGGGAGGAGGACTCCGCCTCCCTCCCAGAGTTTACCAGGGAGGACTGAGCACTCGCTCCTGCCCTCACACAGCCGCGGGTCAGGCCCCGGGCCAAGTCTGCTCCGTGTATTGCTTCCTCAGACTGCTCTGATGACCCGCAAGGCAGGTACTGCCCGCCCGCTCTCGGTGTTTAGACCATCAGGTGTTTAGCCCTAAACATCAAGGCCAAATAAGGAACCCCGGCTACCGGCTACAGCGCACTCAGCTTTGAAACATTAATAACAAGGGCCCAAGAGACAGGACGGTGGCAGCGAACTGGCTTCCATGTGGCCGACCTGGCTTCAGTTCGAGCACCACACCTGGTCTCCCAAGCCCTGCCAGGAGTCATCCCCGAGCACGGAGTTAGGAGTCATCCCCGAGCACGGAGTTAGGAGTCATCCCCGAGTACACCTGGCTGTCAACCAAGAACAGTGAAAAAAGTAAAACCAAAACCGGTTCCTGTGCTGCCGACATCCAGAAAGCTCCTAGGTGTCCAGACTTGTCTGTTCCATCCAGGACTTCTCAGGGGACTCACCTGTCGCGAGGTGCCCGGGCCCAGCCTCCCTCCTCTTCCCCCACACCACCCGGCTTCCAAGTGCAGAGCTTGGCCTGGCCAATGTTGAGTGCTCGCGGGCACCCCGCGTCCCCCACGCCTCTGTGCCCGGCTCCTCGTGGCTCCTCTGGCGGCCGAGTCCTTGCAGGTGGACGGGACGCAGAGACGGCTGAGACGGCAGCTCATGGCGTGGACACTGACGGTCAGCCCAGCTCTGCTAGGTGAGGGGTTGCCCTCTTGGCTCCTCCATCTCCTGCTCCTTCTCACCCCTCCTCTCCCACCTCCCCTCCTCCCTCTCCTCCTCACCTTCTCCCCCCCCCCCCCCCCCCCCCCGTCTGTGGAGGCAGCTTCCGAGTCCGCCGGCTCCCGCTTCGTGTTGGAGGGCTATGCAGTTCCTCCTGGCTCCGTGCCTGGCAGCGGGAACCCTGAGTCACACTGCTGGCGCTGAGGGGGTTGGAGCCCAGCTGTGTGCATGGCCTGCACCTTGGACAGCGCCGCAGGCTCCCTGGGAAACCCACAGACAGACCCCTGGACCCCAGGAGACCCCCTGGAGCCTGGGGAGGGAGGAGGGGCTGGGGCAGCCAGGTGGGTGGAAAAGGAAGAGGAAGAGGAGGAGGAGGAGGAGGAGGAAGAGGAGGAGAAGGAGGAGGGGGAGAAGGAGGGGGAGGAGGGGGAGGAGGAGGAGGAGGGGGAGGAGGAGGAGGAAGAGGAGGAGGAGGAGGAGGAGGGGGAGGAGGAGGAGGAGGAGGAGGAAGAGGAGGAGGAGAAGGAGGGGGAGAAGGAGGAGGAGGGGGAGGAAGAGGAGGAGGAGGAGGAGGAGAAGGAGGAGGGGGAGAAGGAGGAGGAGGGGGAGAAGGAGGAGGAGGGGGAGGAAGAGGAGGAGGAGGAGGAGGAAGAGGAGGAGGAGGAGGAGGGAGAGGAGGAGGGGGAGGAAGAGGAGGAGGAGGAGGAGGAGGGGGAGGAAGAGGAGGAGGAGGAGGAGGAGGAGGGGGAGGAAGAGGAGGAGGAAGAGGAGGAGGGGGAGGAAGAGGAGGAGGAGGAGGAGGAAGAGGAGGAGGAGGAGGAGGGGGAGGAAGAGGAGGAGGGGGAGGAAGAGGAGGAGGAGGAGGAGGAAGAGGAGGAGGAGGAGGGGGAGGAAGAGGAGGAGGAGGAGGAGGAGGAAGAGGAGGAGGAGGAGGAGGGGGAGGAAGAGGAGGAGGAGGAGGAGGAGGTGGAGGAAGAGGAGGAGGAGGAGGGGGGAGGAAGAGGAGGAGGAGGAGGAGGGGGAGGAAGAGGAGGAGGAGGAGGAGGAGGAGGAGGGGGAGGAAGAGGAGGAGGAGGAGGAGGAGGAGGAGGAGGAGGAGGAGGAGGAGGAGGAAGAGGAGGAGGAGGAGGAGGGGGAGGAAGAGGAGGAGGAGGAGGAGGAGGTGGAGGAAGAGGAGGAGGAGGAGGGGGGAGGAAGAGGAGGAGGAGGAGGAGGGGGAGGAAGAGGAGGAGGAGGAGGAGGAGGAGGAGGGGGAGGAAGAGGAGGAGGAGGAGGAGGAGGAGGAGGAAGAGGAGGAGGAGGAGGAGGGGGAGGAAGAGGAGGAGGAGGAGGAGGAGGTGGAGGAAGAGGAGGAGGAGGAGGGGGGAGGAAGAGGAGGAGGAGGAGGAGGGGGAGGAAGAGGAGGAGGAGGAGGAGGAGGTGGAGGAAGAGGAGGAGGAGGAGGGGGGAGGAAGAGGAGGAGGAGGAGGAGGGGGAGGAAGAGGAGGAGGAGGAGGAGGAGGAGGTGGAGGAAGAGGAGGAGGAGGAGGAGGAGGAGGTGGAGGAAGAGGAGGAGGTGGAGGAAGAGGAGGAGGAGGAGGAGGAGAAGGAGGGACTCCGCTTGGTGCCTGGGCAGGGCCCCCACTTGGGTTAAGAGCGAGAGCTTGAGTCTGACCCAGGAAGAGTCGAGAGGTGGCCCGGCCAGTGTGCCGGGATGAGGGGATCTGTCATCCATGACCACGTGGGCGGGAGAGAGTGGCAAGTGCGTGATGGCCTGCAGGTCTGACTCGTGGACCCCGGAAGTCAAGGCTCCCTGCTGCTGTCCTCAGCGGCCCGGGGAGGGGTGGGGGAGCAGGGCGGGGGTGGGGGTGAGGCACACTCTCGCCCCCCTCCGGGGACAGCAGGCAGGAGGGCGTGGCACCCACAGAAAATCCTGCGGGTTGAGTGTCGGAGGGATTCAGCCCAGGCAAGGGCGAGGGCAGCTGTGCTACAGCCCCGCTGTCCCGCGGGAGAGAGCCCCGGGACACGGTGTGAGCACATCCGGGCGAGCGCCCTCAGGGGGAGCCTCGCACAGTGCCCCCATAGGCCGGGACCTCGTCTCTGCCAGCACCTCCCACATGCCCCTCTTTAAAAGTTTTATTTTTTGACACTTTATGCCCACCCACCCACCTCCCAGCAGTCTGCTTCTAAGAGAGGCTCTTTTCTTTCTTTCTTTCTTTTTGGGTCACACTCGTGCCTCTGCACTCAGGAATTACTCCTGGTGGTGCTTGGGGGACCATATGGGATGCTGGGAATCGAACCCCGGTCAGCCGTGTGCAAGGCAAACGCCCTACACACTGTACTATAGCTCCAGCTCCCCTCCCCCATTTTGTTCTTTTTGGGTCACACAGCAATGCACGGGGGTTACTCAGGAATTACTCCTGGTGGTGCTCGGAGGACCATATGGGATGCTGGGGATCGAACCTGGGTTGGCTGCGTGCGAGGCCAACGCCCTGCCCGCTGTGCTATCGCCCCAGCCCCGAGAGGCTCTTTCTACTATAAACATGTACATGTAGCGTCTGCACTGTGGTTTCCGGTCCTGCTGCTGATATGGTTCATACATGACTTTTCTGCCTTTCAGCAACCCCCAACCCTTCTCCTGGTTGATCTTCCCCCCACCACAGACGGTGAGCCCCTCCTTGTTCTGTCCCTCAGCCCCGTCAGGGGGCTTGTTTCCTACTGAAGACCAGTTCTCCTGTTCTTTGTTTCCGTCGCCTTTGGTATTCTTTGATTTTCTACCATTATGCATCCCGCTATCCTGCATATGAGAGAAAACATTCTGTGTCCGTCTCTTCCTCCGACTGACCTCACTCAGCATGGACCTCACTCCAGGTCCTTTCGTGTAGCTGCAAATTGCATGATTTTATCTTTTATTATGACTGCGTAATATTCCACCGTGTAGATGTACTGTAGTTTCTTTATCCAGTCATCTATTCCTGGACACTTGGGTTGTTTCCAGATTTTGGCTATTGTGGATGGTGCTGCAAGGAACATAGGGGTATAATATCTTTTCTACATTTTGTGTTTTGGCTCTTGGGGTATATTCCAAGAAGTGGGGTTGCTGGGTCAAATGGAAGCTCAATTCCTAGATTTTATTTTATTTTTTTTTTTAGGACTGTGCATATTGTTCTCCAAAAGGGCCGAACCCATCGGCATTCCCACCAGCGGTGAATGAGAGTCGCTTTCTCTCATCCATGCCAGCACTGGTTGTTCTTTTTGATGTGTGCCAGGCTCTGTGGCATGTGATGATATCTCGTTATCATTTAGATATGCATCTCCTTGATGATTAGTGATGCAGAGCCTTCTTTCGTGTGCCTTTTGGCCATGTGTGTTTCTTCTTTGAGGAAGGTTCTGATCTCTCTTCTCCCCACTTTTGATGGGGCTGGACTTTTTTCCTGTGAGGTCCTTCCAGTGCCTTCCAAATCTTGGATATTAACCTCTTATCAAACGATTCCTTTGCCCTTAACCCCGCAGACCTTGGGGCTGTTAAGGAAGACACGTGGCTGCAGGGGGAAGTTGGGAAGGGGCAGCTGACGCCACAGCATGGTTCTGGGAGGGACCGGGAGCGTCTCGTCCAGACAGTCTAGGTTTTGGTGGAAAGGGTGGTACCATTCAGCTGCTGGGACTTGGGGCATTGGACGCTGAGTAGTGATGGGTGTGGAGAGAACGGCCCAAGCACGAGCCCCAAGATCATTGACGGGGCCGGAGAGGTAATACAGTGGGGAAGGTGCTGCCTGTCCAGCAACCAACCAGCTCCTCACACGGTTCCCGAGCACTGCCAGGAGTGATCCATGAGCATAGGGCTAGGAGTAAGTCCTGAGCTCTGCCAGGTGTGGTACCAAAGCAAACAAAAAACCAAAGAGGATTGATAAGGGGGGCAGTGTAACCAAGCAGAGTCTGAGATATCAAGGAGATCAAAGTCAATGTTTTCATAAACGGATATGGTTCCAGAATCTTCTAAGAGGGCACTGTCTGAGCCCAAAGGACCAAGTCTGGGTTCCATAATTCAGTTCCTCTCCAGAGAGCGATTGGGACCAGGAGTCAGGATTGAGGAGAGTGGAGACTGACGGATGACAGAACAGAGGGCAAGAGGTCACTGTGCTGAGTCCCAAGCAGGCGTGTATGAGTGTGAGAGTCCTTAGTGTGTGTGAGGGAGCTTCAGAGTTGGGTGTGTGTGTGTATGAGAGAGAGTCCTGAGTATGTGTGAGGAAGCTTCAGAGTTGGGTGTGCGTGTGTGTGAGAGAGAGTCCTGAGTGTGTGTGAAGGAGCTTCAGCATAGGCTGTGTATGTGAGAGTCCTGGGTGTGTGTGAGAGAACTTCAGAGTTGGGTGTATGTGTGTGAGAAGTATGTTTGGGTGTGAGTGCGTAAGAAAAATGATGAGTGTGAGTGTGCTCATGTGTGACTGAACCAATGTGTGTGTGAGTGTCAGTATATGTGAACTCATGTGTGGAGTGTTTGAGAAGCATGTGTTTGAGTGATTAGGTGTACGTGGGATCATGTGGGACTATGTGAGTGTGTAAATGTTAGTATGAATATGTGCGGGTGTGAATCTGTGTGACAAGAGTGTGAGTGTGTGACTGAGTGTGTCTGAGTGTGTATGAGTACAGGTGTGTGTGTCTGTGAGAGTGATGGTGTGTGAATATATAGATATGTAGGTGAGGAACATGTGTGAGTATGTATGTGTATCCGTGTGTGAATGTGTGTCTGTATATAAAGGTGCATGTGAGTGTATAGATGTATGAGTGAGGAATGTGAGAATGTGTGTGAGGAGTATGAGAGTCTGTTTGGGTATGAGTGTATCTGAGGAGAGTATGTATGTAAGCATGTATATGTGAGTGAAGAATGTGTGTGAGAATGTGTGAGTGTGTATGTGTGTGAGAAGTATGTTTGGGTGTGAGTGCGTAAGAAAAATGATGAGTGTGAGTGTGCTCATGTGTGACTGAACCAATGTGTGTGTGAGTGTCAGTATATGTGAACTCATGTGTGGAGTGTTTGAGAAACATGTGTTTGAGTGATTAGGTGACTCCCACCTCCTCTCTTCCCGGGGCCCTCGGGGCTAGTGCCCAGGGCCTCGTATACATGAATATACGTGAACATGTATATGTGTGAGTGAGGAGAGTGCGTGTGTGTCTGAGGAGAGTGGATGTGTGAGCGTGTGTGTGAGCGAGGAGAATGAGTGTATGAGGAGAATTAGTGTGCGAGCGTGTGTGTGTTTGAGGAGAATGAGTGTGTGAGGGTGTGTGAGGAGAGTGAGTGTGTGTCTGAGGAGATGAGTGTGTGAGCGTGTGTGTGAGGAGAGTGTGTCTGAGGAGAGTGAGTGTGTGAGGGTGTGTGTATAAGTGAGGAGAGTGAGTGTGTGAAGAGAATGAGTGTGTGAGCATGTGTGTGTGAGGACAGTGAGTGTGTGAAGAGAATGAGTGTGTGAGCATATGTGCGTGAGGAGAGTGAGTATGTGAGTGTGTGTGTGAGGAGAGTGTGTCTGAGGAGATGAGTGTGTGAGCGTGTGTGTGAGGAGAGTGTGTCTGAGGAGAGTGAGTGTGTGAGGGTGTGTGTATAAGTGAGGAGAGTGAGTGTGTGAAGAGAATGAGTGTGTGAGCATGTGTGCATGAGGAGAGTGAGTGAGCGTGTGTGTATGAAGAAAGTATGTGAGGAGAGCGACTGTGTGAGTGTGTATATGTGTGAGGAGTGTGTATGTGTATGTGTATGTGAGTGTGTGGTTGTCCTGCAGCTTAGTTTGAAGCACCTTCAGGCGAGGCTGGTGAGTTCCAGCGGGGAGAGTGGGGACCCCCAGACCGGTCAGCCATCCCGATCAGACAGCACCTGGGGGTTCCCTCTCCAGCCCCCAGGAACCTGAACACCTCACCCCAGGGAGCTCCCAGGAGAGTCAAGGCACCGACTCCTGCTCTCCAGGGTCTGTGACCAACACACCCAGAGGGCAGAGGGGTCCCGTGTCCTTTGCCTCCATACGGGGCTACTCAGAGGGGACCCCCAGCGCTGCTCAAGGGCCAATCAACGCACAGGGCATCGTGTGGGGAGAGGAAGGGACTGGGGGACGCGGGTGGACTCTCGCTCTCCCGGCACCAGCTTGTCTGTGGCGTCCCAGCGATGGGCTTTATAGGGACAGAGCGGGGAAGAGGGGTGGATGGAAGGAAGACCAGGGGGGCCCCCAAATGCACCCTGGAGCCCCTCCCAGGCTGCCCCGAGCATGTGACCTACAAACCCAAAGGCAGCAGGTCTGGCCTGGGGAGGGACAAGAGACCCTCTTATCTCCGGGCCTCGGGGAAGGACACGGTGGGGACAAACTCTCCTCAGGCTCCTTCCTGCTGATGAGATGGGAGAAGTCACTGTGGGCCGGCTCTGTGTGTGTGTGTGTGTGTGTGTGTGTGTGCGCGCGCGTGTGTGTGTTGGTGGCTCACAGGCTCTGTGCTCAGAGATCACTCCTGGCAGTGCCAGGGATGGAACCCGGGCCGGCCACGTGCCAGGCGGTGCTGTAATATTTTGCTGGCCCATATGATATCATCCAACGCTTCCTCCTCCCGGAGTCTTGTCCCTGGTGACCGCTGTTGGGGACATGGACCACATCTGTCATGGTCAGCACGGGGTCCTCTGATGACCTGGACCCAAAGGAGCCTATTGGCGCTGGGGAGCAGGTGACCTCAGTGCTCCTAAACAGCCAGAGACAAGCACCCAGAGGCAGCAGGTCCCTGCGAGAGAGAGACACGGCCTGGATGCTTCCTGGAACTCCAAGGCTTGGGACTGCAGAGCCTCTGGGGACGACTCCCACCTCCTCTCTTCCCGGGGCCCTCGGGGCTAGTGCCCAGGGCCTCGGCACCTAGTCGGGGACCCTCCTCCCGCCACCTCCCAGCCCTGCACAGCATTGATGCAGTCATGTGAGCCCAGGGAGGAGTCTGGCTCCTGGTGGTGGGGGGCACTGCAGGCAGAGAAGGGGAGTCCAGACCGCTGGTGGGGTGGGGGTGGAGGGAGAAGCAGGGAAGGAAGAGGAGGGACGCTGCCTGGGACCCTCGCTGGGGGGCCGGGCTGGGAGCTGAACCCCGGACGTCCCTGCACGAAGCCTGTTCTCCAACCCCCTCAGCTCACCCTCTGCTCCCAGCAACACGCGTCTTTATTATTATTACTTTTTAAGATCTCAGAAGTTTATTCTAATACACATCTTTCAAAAAGGCTGTTGGAGCCACCCCAACAAGCCTCTTCTCAAGGAGTGAGCGGAAGGCGGAGAAAGGGTTTTGTGGAGGAGAACTTGTTTCTTCGTCTTAGGTTTCTCTTGGGGGCTTCTCCCTGCTCTGTGCTGGGGTGGTTCCGTGGCGCTTGGGGGACGATGTGGTGCATTAAACCCTTTTGCAATTGGGCCCCTTTCCCACCCCCACCCCAACTTAGCCGGACTCCGGGGTTAGAGAAGGCTGAGCAGGTGCGCCTTGCAGCTGGGAGACCCTCTCTCTGGCCCCACTGCCTTCTTCCGGCTCTGACTGAGCCGGAGCAGAACCACAGGACACTTGCACGGAAGAGGACCCCACAGCCCTGGGCAGACAGCAGCGGCCAGTGGAGACGGGTCCAGCCTCTGATCTCCTCGCTCTTCGGCGCTGTACCAAAATCCACAGCCTGTCGCCATTCTTTGGTAGAATTCTCTGTGCATGCTACATACGTGCTCTTTGCATGCTCCTCAGGTATATGTTTGTCGGCTTGAAAAACAACTTCACTCTCCCTCTGCAGGCTCCCGACCGTGCTCTGAGCTGACGCCCAGCCCTGCTCCAGTCGTTCCCGTTCCCAGGTGCCTGTGCTCTTTCTAGAAGAACAGGTGAACTGGGCCTCCCGCATACTGAGCCAGCATGCGGCACCCAGCCCGCTGAGCCTGCAGCCCGATTCAGGGTCAAGGTTCCTCATCCAAATTGGTGACCCCAGAGTTACAGTGCTTTTTGGGTTGTCGTTATTTGGTTTTGTTTCTTGGCTTTGGTTTGGGGAGTACACCTGGTAACCCCCAAACCAAAGCGAGGGGTTACTCGTGGCTCAGCAATGGGGTCGGCCCTGGGTAGCGCCCCTTGGTGGTACTTCTTTGGCCCAGGCTTGCTTCTCTCCCTGTCCGTCTTCCCCGGGGCTGGCTGAAAGCCATGGGGAGGAAAAGACAGCAATGCGAAGAATATTTTTTCCTACAACAAATGCTTTTTTTTTTTAACCGGATTTTTGTTTGCTAAATATATATGGGCTGGAGCGATAGCACAGCGGTAGGGCGTTTGCCTTGCGTGCGGCAGACCCGACCAATCTGGGTTTGATTCCTCCATCCCTCTCAGAGAGCCTAGCAAGCTACTGAGAGTATCTCGCCCGCATGGCAGAGCCTGGCAAGCTACCCGTGACATATTCGATATGCCAAACACAGTAACAAGAAATCTCACAATGGAGACATTACTGGGCCCGCTCGAGCAAATCGATGAACAACAGGAGGACAGTGATAGTGACAGTGAAATATATATATGTATATATTCTGAATTAAGGTCCTTTCGGGACAAGTATGTGAACAGCTCTGGCAAGTTGGGTACCAGCATCAGCAGAGATGCTAAGAGGCTGCACATCTCACGGGATCCCCACGCCTTCCCACCCTGCTCCCAAAGCTCAGTGATGTGGACAGGGTGTTTCTAAGCCAGAGGACACAGGATCTTCCCAGCAAGTTTAAGGTCCACGCCCCCTGCCCCCTGCCCCGAGGACAGTGCTCCTCCTCCTCTTCAGTTTCACTCCCCAAAGTCTAGCTCTGGGTCACCACCTCGAATTCAGAGTCAGTGATGGGGGGGCTGGAGCGATAGCACAGTGGGTAGGGAGTTTGCCATGCATGCGGCCAAACCGGGTTCAATTCCCAGCAACCCATATGGTCCCCTGAGCACCGCCAGGAGTTATTTCTGAGTGCAGAGCCAGGAGTAACCGCTGAGCATCGACGAGTGTGACCCAAAAATCCAAAACAAAAACAAAAACAAAAACATATAATTGAAACCCAAGCACAAAAATTTGTAAGTCTACAACTGTACCTCATGGTGTCTCACTAATAAAAATTAAAACAAAACAAAACAAAAAAACAAAAAACACAGTCAGTGATGGGTACCAGGAAGAGGATCTTTTCCTTCTTTTTAATTTTTTTTTTAATTGAACCATCGTGAGATACACCCTTACAAAGCTGTTCATGATCAGGTTTCACTCATACAGTGTTCCAAGACCCATCCCTCCACCAGTGTGCATTTCCCCGCACGAGTGTCCCCAGCATCCCTCCCATCACCCCCCACCCCCAGCCTGCTTCTATGACAGGCACTTCCCCCCCGCCTCTGATCTTTATGTCTGAGATGGACCAAGTCACTTCACAGGGGAGGGCTTGGCAAGGAAGCTCTTGGACAAGGAGCAGTTCTGCGTAGAAGAAATGCTGATGGGTGGTACTGGAGCACTGTCTAACTGAGACCTGATCATGAGCAGCTTTGTAAGGGTCTGCCGCACAGTGATTCAACAATAAAGGCTTTTAGAAAAAAAAGAAATGCTGTGAATATCCACACACCCAGGGCAGGCGATTGCCGGCCCACGAGTCGGCCCTGCAATAACACCCAGAGAACCGAGAGCTGCTAAGGTCCCATCGCTGGGAATCTGGATGCTGCCACCACCCCGTCCTCTCGGAGGAGTGCGACCCGTCCTGCGCTACTGAGAAGAGTGGGGTGATTTGCCCTGCGGAAATTTGGGGTGCAGGGAGCCGCTGCAGGCGCATTCGGTTCTCTTCCTACCTCTTTTCAGTTAAATATACTTCTCAGGCTTTAAATACACTGTGATGTTGAAAGGGCGCCTCTCGCAGTGATGGGTCTGGGGAGAGGCCTGCCCCAGAAATGAAACCACACGTGCTTTTTCTTTTCTTTTCTTGTTTTGGGCCACACCCAGTGGTGCTCAGGAATCACTCCTGGCAGTGCTCAGGGGGACTCTAGGCGGTCCCAGAGATCAAGCTCAGGCCGGTTGACTGCAAGACAAGCATGTCCTTCCCCTGTACTATTGGCTTTGGCCTCATCTTCTCCTGCTCTGGGGTCATACCCGGTGATCCTTGGGGGCTGCTTCTGGCTCTGGGACCCCAGGGGAGCTGAGGGGTGATGCTGTACTGGGAAGCAAACCTGGATATGAATCACGTGCTCAGTCCCCCGAGCTCTCTCACCCCCAGAATTTCTTTCAGGGGTCCAACAACAAACGATTCAAGTGGGAAATGGCACAATTGCTCTATTTTAGGTTTTTACTTATTTATTTTTTTGGGGGGTCACACCCCATAATGCTCAGGAGTTACTCCTGGCTCTGCTCTCAGGAATCACTCCTGGCGGTGCTCAGGGGACCATATGGGATGCTGAGAATTGAACCCTGGTTGGTCGCGTGCAAGGCAAACGCCAACCCGCTGTGCTATCTCTCCAGCCCCCCAAATCATTGTTTCCAATGACACACAGAAATGGGACATTCCTGGAAAAATACAATTTCTCGCAATGTCACCATGTTTGAAGCCAGACTACTCAGCCAGGGAAGGGAATTTCCTGGCCGAGGCAAGGCTTCTGGAAGGGGGTTTCATAACTCACCCTAGCCCTTCAATTGTTTTCTTCTGGTTTTGAGTCACACCCATGGTGCTCAGGGATCATTCCTGGTGGGGCTCGGGGGGGGGGTCATATGGGGTGCTGGGGATCAAGCCTGGGTCTCACGCACGCAAAGCTAGTGCCCCACTCACGATACTATTCCTCCAGCGCTGCCCCCCCATTACCCCTAAAGGGTAAATGAATGCTGTGCTGAGTCCGCGGGTCATTTGCCTCGCTCCTTCCTATGTTGACTTGACATGCAGGATGTGTGGACTTTCCTACGTTGAGAGCATATGTCAGTATCATCTGTTGACACCAATTTGCCTGATTTTGAGTTTTTAAAAATCCATCGTTTAAATCCAGCTTTTCAGAAACGTGGTGAATGTATTAAATGTCTTACTGCCTTGGTGGCAAACAAAAGTGTGCGTGGAAAAGATGGAGAAACGGCGGGCTGGGGGCTGGACTGTCCCCCCCCTCCTCCACGGTTCTGGTTGGCAGCAGGCACCCGGACTCCTCTTCCCGGAGACCCTCCCGGGCTAGGGAAGGAGGAAGTGGCAAGATTAAAGGTGCTTGGGCAAAGCAGGGATGGCACCCACAGGGATCCTGATGCATCTCCCCCCCCCCCCCAGAGGCGGGCGGGGGGGGGGGGGGGGCAGGCAGCAAACTCACTCAGGCTTGTTGGGCCTCAGGGCGTTATGGATACCAGGGATGGAACCCAGATGGGCTGTGTGCAAGGTAGTGTCCTACTGGCTATTTGGTCCTCCCTTCCTCCCTTCCTTCCCTCCCTCCCTCCCTCCCTCCCTCCCTCCCTTCCTTCCTTCCTTCCTTCCTTCCTTCCTTCCTTCTTTCCTTCCTTCCTTCCTTCCCCCTTCCCTCCCTCTCTTTCTCCTTTCCCTCCTTCCCTTCCTCCCTCCCTCCCTCCTTTCCCACCCTCCTTCCTTTCTTCCTTCTTTCCTCTATTCCTTCCCTCCCTCCCTCCTTCCTTCCTCCCTCCCTCCCTCTCTTCCTCCCTCTCTTCCTTCTGGGGCCCAACACAGGGCTTCCCACCCAGAGCTGCCCCCTGGACCTTGAACAGGACACGCGCTGTTGGAGCTGCCTCCTGTCCCCTGTTGGAGCAAGGCCTCCGGTGTGCCGGGGTGGGGGTGGGGGGTGGGGGGCAGGCACTTGAAAAGCCCCCGCGGCGGGGCCGGGGACAGGTCTCTGCAGCCGCCTTCACCCTCGAGGGGGAAATTCCCGCTGGGAATTGATGTAAATATGTGACTGCAGAAAAAGGCGAAGAGCAAACCGCCGCCGCGTGGGTTATTTTGGGCTCCAGAAGAAAGTCCGGCGGGCGGGCGCAGCGGGCAGCCTGGGGTCCCAGCTGGGCCCGCGCCTCCCCGAACCTCCTCCTCCCCCACCCCGCCACCCCACCCTCACCCGGGACCCCAGAGCCGGCTAGGGCCGCCCGGAGCTCTGCGCCCACCCCTGCGCGTCCACCCCCAGCGCTGCCGGCTGGAACGCCAGCCCCGTCCCGGGTCCGGCTCCGGCCACGCGCTGAGGTTCGCCGGCCCCGGGGTCCTCGCAGCGGCCGGCGCCCAGAGCAGGGGGCCCCGGCCGGTCCCCGCGGCCAGGGGTGTGACCCCAGACCCCCCCCCCAAAGCGGGCAGGAGTGTGCGCGGTGGTGGTGGAGGGAGGGGTTCCCCAGTCTCCGATCGCCCCTCGGGCCGCGAGACTGGCCGGACACACGCGATTCCCGCGGCGGCCCGGAGCGGCCAGGCCGGGAGCGAGTGTGGCCGCCGCCGCGGGTCAGCGCCGGGTCCTCGCGCTCCCCGGGCAACCGCACGGACCCCGCGAGGCTCCTGGGGGGAAGCCCGGGCCGGGGCCAGGAACCGCCCCTCGCGCCCAAAGGGCCGTTCAGGAGACCCGGAGGGCCGTGGCCGCCTCGCAAGGAGCCAGGGGTCAGCGACCCCGGCCACCCAGAGCGCCGCGACCGGCCCCCCCACCCCCACCGTCTCCCCCGGGTCTCCGCCCGCGCCCAGCTCCCCGTGGAGGCGAGAACTCCGGGTCCAGACACCCCCAGCCCAGCAGCTGCCCCCCACGCTCACCCCCAGGGGCTGGCAGGTTCCCCCCACGGGGTAACGGGCTGAAGGCAGGAGTCCCTGGGGACTCACGAAGGGCGCACGAGAGTCGCGGGGTCCCGGGGTGCAGGGGAGGCGCGGGGGGGCAGGAGTACCGGGAGGCGCGGGGGGCGCAGGGGAGCCGCGGGGGGGCGCGCAGGGGAGTCGCGGGGGGCGCCGGAGCGGCGGGACAAGGGGGGGCGCACAAGAGTTGCGGGGGGCGCACGGGAGTCGCGGGGGGCGCGGGGAGGCGCGGGGGCGCCGGAGCGGCGGGGCGCGCGGGGGGTGGCGGGCGCGTGTCCCAGCGGAGCCGGGGCGGGGCGGGGACCCCGGGGCGCGCCTCCCGCCCGCCCCCCGGCGCCCCGCCCCGCCCGCGCCCGGAAAGCCCCCGCGGCTCCTCCCACCCGGGGGCTCGGCCACCCCCAGCGCCGTCACCGCCGAGCTCAGACGCCGGGGCCGTTCCCGCGCCCGCCGCGCGCCCAGCCGGGCCCTGGGGTGTCCCCGCGGCCGCGACCCCCCGCATGGTGCTGCTGGCCGGGCCCGGGCCCGAGGGCGGCGGGGCGCGCTGCGTGTCCCCGCCGCCGCCGTCGCCGCCCCGGGACGCGCAGGCCGGGGAGGACCCCGAGGACTCGGAGGAGTACGAGGACTTCTCGCGCCTGCCCGACACCCGCAGCCTCGCCTCCGACGACTCCTTCTACCCTCCCGGCGCCCACGAGGAGCTGGGCGCGCCAGGCGCGCCGGAGCCCGTCCCGGAGGGCGTCCCGGAGGCGGCGACCCTTCTGCGCGCGGCCGGCGCCAACGACGTGGGGCTGCTGCGGGCGCTGATCCGGCGGGGCCCGCGCGAGGAGGAGGTGCGGGAGACGGACCGCAACGGCCGGGTAAGCGCGCGCTCCGCGGCGCCCCGGACTCCCCGGCCGGTGCTCTCGGGCCCGCCCGCGGGGACGCTCCCGGGTCGGTGCCCCCGCAGGTCCCGCGCCGAGCCCCGGGTCGGGCTGGGACACCGCCCGCGGCTTCCCCGCGCCCCCGGGGCCCTGACCCGCTTTCCTGACGCGTCCCTCCCGCCGCCGCGCGCAGACTTGCCTCGGTCCACACCGCCCGCTCCGCGCTGCCGGTGCTGCGGGGGAGAGCCGGGTGCCGCCGCTGCTGTCACACACACACTCGCACACACACACACACACACACACACGCTCGCACACACACACACACACACTCGCACACACACACACGCACACACACACACACTCGCACACACACACACACACTCGCACACACACACACACTCGCACACACACACACACACTCGCACACACACGCGCGCGCACACGCACACACACGCGCCGGGCACGGAGAAAATGAAAGAAAAAGTTGGCTCGGGGCGGGCTGTGTGGGGCCAGCGGCGGCAGAGGGACGCGGACAGCGCCCCAGTGTCCGGGCGCGGGGCCCAGCTCCGGGCCCGCCGCTGTCCGACTTCGCGCCCACCCCGGGACCGGGGGCGGTGCGGGGTGCTGCTGTCATACTCGGTGGCCCCCAGCCCGGGCGTGTCCGGACACACCCCCCTCCCCACACCCCGCCTGGCTTTGAGGTGGCCGCCCTGCAGATGGCCCGCCGCTGGACTCGCGTCCCGGGCAGCTGCCGGCATCCAAGGCCGCTCCCCGAGGCGGTGCGTGCGCGCGCGTGGGCGCCCCGGCAAGGGTCTGGGGGAACCCGGAGTGCTGTCCCTCCTCCCGTGTCCTGGCCGCCCCGGGACCTCCCGCTTAGCTCAGCTTTGGTCTCCATGGAGGGGGGGGGACCAAATACCCAAGAAAGTTCGAAAGCGGCTGCAACTTGGCCAAATGAGGCTCTGAGCTGTGCGGGGAGGGGTCCTGGCTGCATGCGGGTGCCTCTGAAAAGCCCCCTGCTGGGATGGATACCTGCGGGGTGCTTCTGAGCAGCCCTGCTCCCCGGGCCTGCATAGGGTGCTTCAGAAAGGACCCCCTCTGCCGGGCTGCTGGAAGGGCACTGGAACCAGAGACCGACTCCGCGCCTCAGTTTCCTGGTTTCACCGCAGGATCTGGGCAGTGTGTCCTTCCAGGTGGTGGGCACCAGATGTCGACTGACCGGCCTGGTTTGCCATCCTGTCCTGCTCCCACAGGCTCGTCCCGGGTCTTAAGCCTCTTTCTCCCCCGGGATTACGCAGCCTCCCTGAGTTCTCTGCTGAGTCTCCTCGGAGCGCTCCCTGCCCCCGCGAAAGCCAGATGGAGAGGTGACACAGGCCCACCCCCAGGCGACTTGCTATTTTAGCTTCTGATGGGATGGAGCGAGTCTCCTGGGACGCGGGGAGCTTTCCTGCTTCCCAGCCTTCCAGTCCAGCGCCTCCGCATTCCCGAGAAAACCGAGAAAGGACCAGGTGTTGGGAGGCGTCCGTCCGCATTGACCTCTGAGGGGCCAGCTTTTCCTCCCAGGGTCAGCATTCCTTCCAGAGGGTGTCATGAGGCCCTCGGGGTCAGCATTCCTTCCAAGGGCAGGTCACGTGTACGTTTATTGCAGACCTACTGTGTGCACTGCCTGGACTGGGTGTGGAGATTTGAGGAGCCACCAGCCTCCTGGGACTCTGAGAGGGTCTCAATGGAGAGAACTCGGTGATATTCCCAGTGCTTGGAGAGGAGTGTTTAGGGAAGAGCAGTACCCATTGCTCAGGGAGGAGCAGTACCTGGTGCTCAGGGAGGCACGGTACCCGGGTCCCAGGGAGGAACAGTGCCCAGTGTTCAGGGAGGAACAGTACCAGGTGCTCAGGGAGGAACATTACCCGGTGCTCAGGGAGGAACATTACCCGGTGCTCAGGGAGGAACATTACCCGGTGCTCAGGGAGGAACATTACCCGGTGCTCAGGGAGGAACATTACCCGGTGCTCAGGGAGGAACATTACCCGGTGCTCAGGGAGGAACATTACCCGGTGCTCAGGGAGGAACATTACCCGGTGCTCAGGGAGGAACATTACCTGGTGCTCAGGGAGGAACAGTGAGGAGCAGTATCTGCTACTTTGGGAGGAACAGTACCCGGTGCGTAGGCATGAATCATGAATAGTACCTAGTACTTAGGAATGGAACCTGGTACTTAGAAACATTGCTGGGCGCTCGGAGAGGAGTGGTTCCCAGTGCTCCCGCCAGAGGCAGGAGACAGGGGTCTGAAGTCAGCTGCTCTCAGCTGAAGACTGTCAGTTCTCAGCTGCAGGCACTGAGGCCTGAGGCTTTGGAGGGGGAGGGGCGCATAGCCTTGGGGTGGGTGCTCTGGGTGAGTCATGCACAGGGAGAGAGACCCAGCCTGGCACTGAGGCATTAGCACCAGGTCCCTCTGGAGGCTTCTCTGCACCCCGTGTCCTCACTGGCCACCACACTGCCTTTGGGCTATTCGCTTGCCCGCTTTGAGTGGGACTTGGTAGCAAAGGTGTGGGGCCAGTTTCTGTGGCGTCCCTGCCTGTGCAAAGGCCCTGGGGCCAGAGCCTTGCTCTAGCCTGGACTCCAGGCTGATCCAGATCAGGAAGGATAAAACCTTTACCTAATGCTGCGCTCTGGGGGTAGTTACGGGCTGAGTAAGGAGCTGGGGGGTGGCGGGCAGGTGGGAGCTGCGGGCAGCCATGGGAAGGGCGCTTTGTGCGCACGGACGGATGTTTCCTCGGGTTTGGAGTGAGGGTCAGGGCGGCTGTGAGGAAGAGGCACTGTGGGCTGCCGGCGTTGGTTAGCAGAGGCTGCGTCTGCGCCGTTGCCTGCGGGGTCAGTGCCCAGGAGGGCCACGTGTGGCATGGGCAGAGACACCCCCGCCCCCCAGCGCCTGCCCGCACTCGAGGCCTCTCAGGTTGACGGCTGGGCTTCCTCCCTTGGCCGCGTGCTCTCCCTCGCCTCCCCCATCCTCCCGTTATCTCCCAGCGCGCACCCTTCCGGCCTGCCAGCTTGGGAGCCAGGAAGGAGCAACGGAAGTGCCATGTGTCCCCACTGTGGGCGGGCGGGTGGCAGGACGCTCTGGAGCACGGCCAGGCCAGGAGACTGGGCCGACCGCATCCAGCCCAAGCCCTGCGGCTCCCCGGCCTGCCCAGGTCCTAGGGTCTGGGGATGCCTGTTTCGGTAGGCTCCACGGGCCCCCCAGTGTTTGCCGGGTTTGCAGGGGGGACCTGCTCTTGCCTTTCGCACAGACCAGGCCGCGCTGCCGAGTGACCTTCTGTGGAAAGTGCTGCGTTTAGCTTTGCTTTGTCTCTTCAGAGAGTGTGTTTTGGGCCACATTCCGTGATGCTCGGAAGCTCCCCATGTTTGGGGGGATCATGCGGTGCTGGGGATGGACCCTGGGCTCTCACGGGCGGAGTCTGAGCCCAGCCCTGAGCTGCCTCTTGGGGCCTCATTGCATCCTCTACAGAATCAAGGCCAGATTTACGCTCTGGAGTGTGAATGCGCGTGAATTCTTCCTCCCTCCCTCTCTCCCTCCCTCCTTTCTTTTTCTTCCTCCCTCCCTCTCTCCTTCTCTCTCTCCCTCTCCTCCCCCTCTCTCTCTCTCTCTCTCTTTCTCCGGTGTTTATTCACTAGTTCTAAGCAGGGATGTAGTTGCTTTAAATATATTTATTAAACGTGTTAACTTGGGGCTGGAGCGATAGCACAGTGGGTAGGGTGTTTGCCTTGCACGCAGCCAACATGGCCGGCCCGAGTTCGATTCCTCCGCCCCTCTCGGAGAGCCCGGCAAGCTACCGAGAGTATCTCGCCCGCACAGCAAAACCTGGCAAGCTCCCCGTGACGTGTTCGATATGCCAAACACAGTAACAAGTCTCATAATGTTACTGTGCCCGCTGGAGCAAAATCGATGAACAATGGGAGGACAGTGACAGTGACAGTGAAATGTGTTAACATAGGGGCTGGAATGATGGTACAGTGGGGAGGGCACTTGCCTTGCACGTGGCTGACCCGGGCTTGATGCCCAGCATTCCAGATGGTCCCTTGAGCCCTGCAGGAGTGATTCCTGAGCACAGAGCACTGAGCATCGCTGGGTGTAACCCCAAAACCAAAATAATAAACAAGTATCAGCCTAACTTAGAGACTAGGGTCTATGCGATACTATATCCTGAACATTTATTTTATTTTATTTTTATTTGGGGCCGCAACAGGCCATATTCAGGGGTTACCCCTGGCTCTGCGCTCAGGAATTATGCCTGGTGGTCCCCAGGGGACCATGAAGGTTGCCAGGGATCAAACCCAGTTGGCTACATGCAAGGCAAGCACCCCACTCGCTGGGCTGTCGTTCCAGCCCAGAAATTTTTTGAGAATGACTTTGAAGGCGGGGTGGGGGGGTGGGGGGGAACGACGACAGAAATTCTCAATGACAGCCATTCCCAGATTTCTCAGAGTTAAGTCAAAACAGTTCCATATGCAGAACAATATATAAACCCTTTTAATGAAAGGAAATGAGAAGCATGTAGCAAAGTTGTTAAAATATGTGAAGAGAGAAAACGTGAGTAATTAGAGCAGTTGGGAAGCCTTCCTGGAGGGGGTGGGGTGGGGCGTGGGCGGCTGACCGTGGGGCTGTCGCGCGTGTCCCCTTAGCTAAAGGCAGACCTTTTCTCCCTTTGTGGGTTTTAGGGCCATTCCTGGTCATGTTTGGGGGCCACTCTGAGCTCTGAACGTGGGGGTCACTCCTAGCAGGGCTCAGACTGACCAGGGTCCTGCACGTGGATCTTGTTCTTTGTGTTTGTTTGTTTGGAGTCTCACACAATGGTGCTCAGGGGCTACTCCTGGCTCTGAGCTCAGGGAATCCCTCCTGGCAGTGCTCTGGGGACCATATGGGGTTCTGGGGATTCTCCCTGGGCAGCCATATGCGAGGCAGATGCCCACTCCACTGTCCCGTGGCTCTGGGCACTGGGCCTCACTCCTTTGAACCTTCTCCCCAACCCTATAAAGTCTGGTGTTAAGAAGCATCCACAGGATGTTCCCTTGCCCTTGATGCCATCCAGATCATGGGCACATGGAAAAATGTGAAAGACTATTTTGATCTGATTTTGATGGGTTTTGTCTGGGGGCCACATGTGGCAGTACTCCGGGATACTCCTGGCTCTGTGCTCAGAGATCACTTCTGGCGGTGCTCTGGGGACCACATGGGATGCCGGGGATCAGGCTGGGTCGGCCGCATGCAAGGTGAATGCACTCCCCGCTGGACTATCCTCTGGCCTGGAGACTATTTTTATTTATTTTTTGATAATTTTTTTGGTAAATTTATTTATTGAATCACCGTGAGAACAGTTACAAAGCTTTCGGGTTTAAGTCTCGGTCGTACAATGATGAAACGCCCGTCCCTTCACCAGTGCACATTTTCTACCACCAAAACCCCCAGCATCCCCCCATCCCACCCTCTCCCCCTACCTGTGTGGCAGATGGTTTCCACACACACTCTCTCTCTCTCTCTCTACTTTGATTACATTCAATATTTTGACACCAGACCCACCATTATTGTTTGGAATTTCCCCCCAACACTCAGACCTGCCGAAAAGGCAACATTAGACCGTTTGTTTTCTCTTGCTGATCATGACTAGCATCTGATGCTAGTCAGAATTTTGGAATTCTGAAATCTTAATCATTAAATCTGGAGGGATTTCTGCCCAAAGCTGCTGGGTTCCGAGTTTTGCTTGTGTGTCTCTGGGATCATGGCCGTTAAGCGGCTTGATCAATAGCCGGCAGTGGGCGGTGGGCGGTGGGGGTCTCACTGGGGTGTGGGAGGTCCAAAGCCGGCACCACCCCTATCCCATGAGGTTCCATGTGTCTCGTCACTGCATGGCCCTGAGACTATTTTTAAACCGTGGTGCTGAATTGAAGACAGTTGAAGGTGGAGTTTAACTGATGGACGCCGAGGCGTGTGCTCCCGTGAGAGCTGGCTCGGGGGTGAAGTCGGGGTGGAGTGCTGGGACTTTGGGATGCTTTTAATTCGATTTATTTTTGGTTTGGAGGCCACACCTGCCAGTGCTCAGGACTCACCCTGGCTTGGAGTTCAGGGATCACTCCTGGTAGGGTTTGGGAAAGGATAGGGTGCCAAGGATCGAACCGGCTTGGCTGCATTTGAGGAAAGCGCCTTACCTGTGGGATTCGCCCTCGGCCCCTGAATGGGTTTTATTCCATTTTATTGAATTTTTTGTTTGTTTTTTGGGGGCTGCATCCATCAGTGCTGGTGTGTGTGTGTGTGTGTGTGTGTGTGTTGGGGGGGTGGCGCTGATCAAATCCACATGCAAAACCACACTTCAGCCCTTTGGGCTGTCTTGGAAGGGAATTTTAAGGAGCAGAAGGACAAATGTGATTCCCGCCTTCACATTCCTCTGACTCCCCACTAAGCATACAGCCAGCGTCTCTCTCCCTCTCCCTCTCTATGTCTCTCTTCCTCCCTCCCTCTCTCCCTCTCTCTCTCTCTCCCCTGTCCTCTCTCTCTGTGCTATGATGGGAGCCAGGCCCGGAAGACACACAGGCAGTGCCCATGGGAGGTTCCAGATTAGTGGCACATTTTCTGAGACAAGGGCAGGCACCTGCTGTTCAGTTAAGAATGATGCAGAGGGTCGAAGAGTAACACCTACTTCTATGTGGCCAACCTGGGCTAGATCCAGACCTCTGCCAGGAGTGAGCCCCGAGCACAGAGCCGGGAGTGAGCCCTGAGCACAGAGCCAGGAGTGAGCCCTGAGCACAGCTGGGAGTGCCCCTGAGCACAAAGCCGGGAGCACAGAGCCAGGAGCACAGAGCCAGGAGTGAGCCCTGAGCACAGAACTGGGAGTGAGATCTGAGCACAGAGCCAGGAGCGAGCCCTGAGCACAGAGCTGGGAGTGAGCCCTGAGCACTGAGCCAGGAGTGAGCCCTGAGCACTGAACTGGGAGTGAGCCCTGAGCACAGAACCAGGAGTGAGATCTGAGCACAGAGTCAGGAGTGAGCCCTGAGCACAGAGCCAGGAGCGAACCCTGAGCACAGAGCCGGAAGTGAGCCCTGAGCATCGAGCCGGGAGGGAGCCCTCACCACAGAGCTGGGAGTGAGCCCCAAGCACTGAGCCGGGAGTGAGCCCTAAGCACAGAGCTGGGGGTCAGCCCCTGAGCACAGAGCCAGGAGCACAGAGCTGGGAGTGAGCCCTGAGCACTGAGCCAGGAGTGAGCCCTGAGCACTGAACTGGGAGTGAGCCCTGAGCACAGAACCAGGAGTGAGATCTGAGCACAGAGCCAGGAGTGAGCCCCGAGCACAGAGCCAGGAGTGAGCCCTGAGCACAGAGCCGGAAGTGAGCCCTGAGCATCAAGCCGGGAAGGAGCCCTCAGCACAAAGCTGGGAGTGAGCCCCAAGCACTGAGCCAGGAGTGAGCCCTGAGCACAGAGCTGGGAGCACAGAGCTGGGAGCAAGCCCTGAGCACAGAGCTGGGAGTGAGCCCTGAGCACAGAGCCGGGAATGAGCCCTGAGCACAGAACCGGGAGTGAGTCCTGAGCACAGAACCGGCAGCGAGCCCTAAGCACAGAGCTGGGAGTCAGCCCTGAGCACAGAGCCAGGAGTGAGTCCTGAGCACAGAGCCAGAAGTTCCCCTGAGCACTGCCGGAAGTGTCCCCACCCCACTCTCCCCGTGCCCCTTGTAATGAAGGCAGTGAGGGCATGACCTTCAGAAGGACCCGGTGGGCCTGCAAGGGGAGGGTCGCAGGTGTGGGGTCCAGGGAGCCAGTGTCCCTTTCCCAGGAGGGCCCTGAGGCCCTGTGCGTGGCTTTCGCCTGCCTGATGGTCAGCCCTGGGGACACGTGGGTCAGAGCGCACATGCCCTGCGAGTGGGCTGAGGGTGTCTGGGTGATGCAAGATGTTGGCTGGCGGGCATCAGGCGTCAGGCGCAGTTTCCTGGGGCTGCAGTGTTTCGAAACAGTTTCCAGAGCTGTGGGGAAGGCCTGGCCGCACCCCCCCCCCCCCCCCCCCGGGGCCACCTGAGCCAGCGTCCAGAAGGTGCGGGAGCCCGGCCCACTCAGCTCCAGAACCTTCCAGGGGGCGTGCGTGGGCTGGGGATAGGGAGGTGGGGGGGGCCGGCCTGTGGGGCTGGGGAGAGTTGGGGGAGTCGGAGGTGAGGTACAGGGGGAGCCTGGGATGGGGGATGCCCCAAATCCCCGGGGAGCCTGGGGGAAGCCCGGGGGAGCCCGGGGCTGGGGGTGCCTCAAGCTTTTGCACAGGTGGGATTCCCCTTCCCCCCCCCCCCCGCAGACATGGGGTGCCGGTGCCTGGGGGCATCCGGAAGCTCCCCTCGCCCAGGGAGGCCACTGGGGGCTTCGGCTACTCCCGGACGGCCCCGTCTCACCCCCAGGCTCTGCTCCCACGCTGAGGAAGACTTGCCGAGAGGAAGGCAGCCCGCTCGGGCTCTGGGTGACGTGTGTCTGCAGCCCTCATGTTCTGGGTCAGTTCCCGCCAGGGGGAGGTGGAGACAGCAGGTGGCACGCCCACGCGGGAGGCCCCGCTGGGCCCCGTAATGGGGGGTCAGGGGTGTGGCTCAGGGGTAAAGTAGAACACGTGCGATGGCGCACACACACGCACATACATACACATAGATGTACACAGAGACACACAGACACGCACACAGATGCGCACTCAGATGCACAGAGAGAGAGAGACAGAGAGAGACAGAGACAGAGACAGAGACAGAGAGACAGAGAGAGACAGGGAGAGAGACAGAGAGACAGGGAGAGAGACAGAGAGAGAAGCGCCTGCCATAGACAGGCTGGGGTCAGGGTGTGGGGAGGGAACCCGGGGACACTGTGGGGGTGGGGGGCGCGGGGGTTGGAACCCTGTATGAGTGAGGGCCATGAGCAGCTTTGTAACTGTGTATCTCAGGGACTCAATAAAAAAAGAAATAAAAGAAATAAGTTCATTAACAGCAAAATAAAGCACTTGCCTGGTGTGCAGAGGCCTGGGTTCGCAGCATCCCCGGCCCCCTCCCGGGAAGTCGAGGACTAAGAATGGGCAAGTTGGGTGGAACCCGAGGGCGGCAGGCTCTTCCCTCTCCTCCTCCGCACTCTGAGCTGTGTCACCTGGGGAGGGGGTGGGGGAGGGAGAGAGAGAGAGAGAGAGAGAGAGAGAGAGAGAGAGAGAGAGAGAGAGAGAGAGAGAGAGTGTACAGGCTTCGGGCTACGGGCTGCAGCTGCTTCCTGGGAGCCTGGTCTGAGGCCCTGGCACTATCAGGGCCCCCTGGGCAGTCAGGGGCCTCGCCCAGCATCCCCAGATGTGCCCCGCCCCGCCCAGTTCCCTCAGCCCCTTTTTTTCCAGTTCTCTTCAGGTGATGTCACTTCTTATCAATGGCACGGGTTTGTGGGTTTGTTTCTATTTCATTGTCTGCCCATCAGTCGATTTCCTTTATGCCGCGTACAGGTGACATCATCGGTACACACAGTGACCCAGGCGCCCCCTCCCTCCCCTCCCTTCCTTCCTGGAGTTGCTACTAAGCAAACGCCCCCAGCCCTGTTTCATCTTCTTTTTATTTTCTTTTTTGGGTCACACCCGGCGCGATGCACAGGGGTGACTCCTGGGTTCATGCACTCAGGTATTACTCCTGGCGGTGCTCAGGGGACCATACGGGATGCTGGGAACCGAACCCGGGTTGGCCGCGTGCAAGGCAAACGCCCTACCCGCTGTGCTATCACTCCAGCCCCTCATCCTCTTTGCTTGGATGGGTGAGGACTCCTAGCTAGCAGTGCTCAGGGCCTAACTGTCTCTGTTCTCAGGGGCCACTCCTGGCGGGGTCAGGGGACCGTGTAGGCTGCTAGGTCAGCCACACGCCAGGCAGACACCTTCCCTGCTGTGCTGTCACTCCGTCCTGCCCCGGGACACTCGGGAAAACATTATCTTCTGGTGGTGCTCAGGGGTCTTCCCCAGCAGTGCTCAGGGGGGCTCTGTGGTGCAGTGAACAGCTCAGCATGGGCCAGCCCCTGTTTTGTCCTGCCTTCCAGCTGCCCTGTCCTTCCTGTGGCTGTATCCGCCGTCCGGGCCCGGCGTTCTCACTGCGCCTCCCTGGCTACAGTGGCCACTGGGGCCTCTCAGTCGGGCAGCAGGGCCGCCAAGTCCACACTGGCGCGTCCAGCCTGGGATTTTCAGGGACTGATGATGCTGCCGTTCCACCATGCCCGGGCGCGGCTTCTGGGGCTTCTCCCCACCCCCCAGCCCCTGGACGCCCCCGTGGCATGCCCGAGCGCCGAGCCTGCTGACTCTGCCGGAGGGTCAGTCCAGCCAAGCCCCAAAGGGTCTGGAGCCGGAACAGCTGTGGCAGCGAAGAGAGCTGTGTGCTGGGTCCACGGAGAAGGGTCTCGCATTGGTACCGGGGCAAAGGGCTGTACAGGGAGCAGTGTGCTGGGGCCTTGCACCAGGGAAGTGTTCAGGGGCCGTGTGCAAAGGGTCATGTTCTGGGGCAGTGTTCTGGAGCTGTGTGCAAAGGGCCCTGTACCAGGGCAGTGTTTGGGGGCCGTGTGCAAAGGGCCATGTGCTGGGGCAGTGATCTGGGAACCGCTTACTGTCCAGAGCTGCAGAGACAGGACGGGCGGCCCCGAAGGGGTCCTACAGAGGCCGGTTGGACACACTGGGCTCCTCCCTGAGGTGTGGCTGCTGGTCCTGGGCCTCTTCTGTCCCCAGGCTGTGCGCGTGACCCAGCCCTTCTCAGGGTGAGGTGCTCCTGGAACCGAAGCTCATTCCAGAGAGCCGGAAGCTTCTGCCATCTGCAAGGGGCACCAGAGAGCAGGGCCGGGAGCCGCCTAGAGAGCTTGTCATCACGTGTCCTGGTGAGGGGGGGCTGGGCCGGCCCATCTGGGGGTGTCAGTGCCCCCCTCCCCTTTCGCACGCTGATCCTGTGGGGGATGGGAGGGCCGTCAGAGGTCACCGTGGCACCCTAGAGGGTGACGGACCCTCTGGTTTGGACAGGCTTTGCCCATTCTACAAACTGGGGTTGGGGGGATGGGGGTCCTCAAGTCTGTGGATACGGCTCCCAACTGCGTGGATTGACTTTAGGTTTCAAAGCATGCTGCCGGCAGTGGGGGTGGGCCGCGTCTGATCAGCAGGGGGGTGGGCCACGTCCGAGCAGTCGAAGGCTTTGGGCGCAGGAAGCTGCTTCCTGGAGGAGTCCTGCGGCCTCCGGTGCTGCCTAAGTTTCCTATGGGATGCTGGGAAGTCGAACCTGGGTCGGCCACGTGCAAGACAAGCACCCTCCCTGCTGTGCTATTGCTCCGGCCCCCAGGATGAATTTTTGTTTTTGTTCTCTGGGCCACCCCCAACAGCAGTGCTCAGGGCTGACTCCTGACTCTGTGCTCAGGAATCACTCCTGGCAGGGCCCAGGGGACCATCTGGGGGGGTGGGGATTGGACCACAGTTTGTGGCCGCGGGCCAGGCCAGCACCCCACCTCTCCCCAACTCTCAGAATGATCCTCTCAACACTCTCTTCACTTTTACGGAGTTGCTGCTGTTGCCGGTTCGGCCTGGAGGCCACACCCTGCGGTACTCGGGGACCGTTCCCAGTGCAGTGCTCGGGGTCTGCCCGGTCGTGCTGGGGACCAAGCACGTTTTCCCCATGAAAGCACATGTCAGCTCGTGACCTCTCGCTGTTGCCTGGCCCCAAGCTCCTGTGACTGTGCCCCGGCCCCGTCCGGCTCCCTGACTCTGCTGATCGGAGGCCAGTGTATTCACGAGGCTGTTCCTGGTAGCCCGCGGAAGTGGTCAGCTTGGAAGAAAGGACATGAGCAGCCAGCACAAGGAAGCAGCGTAATGCGTTGTTCTTCGTGACCCTGGTCTCGTTCCTCAGCCGAGCCTTCCCGGCGCCCTTCTGGACCCTGCTTTTTTAAATTTTTTTTTTAAACTGTGAGGATTTATTTTGAATGAAGTAGAATAGTTTTAAGGAAAATTTTTTTAGAGAAAAGGGAGAGGAGAGAAAGAGAGAGAGATGCATATTCGAGAGACAACCACGGGCCTCTCCAGAGGGAAAAGGGCAAGCGAACACGTCTCACATTGGGATGTGGCCTTACTCCAGGTGGAGAGTGGACCCCAGACAGTTGACTGTGCAGTCGGGCTGCTTCCAGATCTGGAGATCTCTGAGTACAAGAAGGCAATCTGGGTGTTGTCGTGGGGAAAGGCCTAGGACTCTGCATGGCTCTTTCCTCTTCTTACCTTGACAGACTTCTTTTGAGGTTCTCCTCTTCGAGGGGCTCCATCTTTCTCTGGGATGTTGCCTCAGTTTTTGCGTCTGGCTGACGCCACAATCTTAACTTCTAAGAGCTCAGTATTTGTATCTCAAACAATGTGGTCCTCATGCCTTGGGCCACTTCAGCAATAAGCAATTTGTTTTGTTTGATTTGTTTATTTTTTGTATGGGGGCACATCCAACTGTGCTCAGGGCTTACTCCTGGCTCTATGCTCAAGGCTCACTCCTGGTAGGCTTGGGGACCTTATGAGGTGCCAGGAGTCCAACCTCGGTCAACCATATGCAAGGCAAGTACCCTTGGTTTGTTTTTAAGGCTACACCCGCTGGTGCTCGGGGCTTACTCCCGGCTCTGCATGCAGAGATCACTCCTGGTAGTGCTCGGGGGACCATCTGGGATGCCGGGGATCGCACCTGGTCGTCTGCCCTACCTGCTGCACTAACTCTGCAGCCCAATAACTGCTATTTCCCCCCCAGTTATGAACATGCTCTGAGCTCACTTCAATGTTAGAAATATTTCAGAACCTTTTTACTTTTTTGGGTGGTGGTGGTGGGGGTCGTACCTGGCGGTGCTCAGGACTTACTCCTGGCTATGAGCTCAGGGATCACTTGGTGGTACTTGGGGACTCCTGGGGACTGAACTTGGGTCAGCCGTGTGCAAGGCAGGCACCCGACCCGTTGTGCTCTCTCTCCAACCCCTCTCATTTTTATTAAAAATTACAAATTAAAAATTTAAAAGCTGGGTGTATATAGTGTGAGCTGTTTAGCACAGTAGCACAGTCCTCCCGTTGTTCATCAGCTTGCTCGAGCGGGCACCAGTAACGTCTCCATTGTGAGACTTGTTGTTACTGTGTTTGATATAGAATAGGCCCCCACGGGGAGCTTGCCAGGCTCTGCCGGGCGGGCGGGATCTCTTGGTAGCTTGCCGGGCTCTCCGAGAGGGGCGGAGGAATCGAACCCGGGTCGGCTGCATGCAAGGCAAACGCCCTACCTGCTGTGTTATGGCTTGGTATGAAAATAAAATGCCGAAGATGAAAGCCATGGGTCTGGAGATAATTTCACTGCAGTTACCGGCCTGGTTTCCTTGTGGTAAAGTGCAGCCTTGTGTGACCTGTCTTCCATCGCTGGCCCCGGGTACGTCCACTTCAGAAATAGGGCCAGAGAGACTGGTACACAGGGGACGGTGCTTGCTTCGAAAGCGGCTGACTCTGGTTTGACCCCTAGTGCCACATAGGGTCCCCTAAGACCAGGCGTGATCCCTGAGCACAGAGCCAGGAGTAAGCCCTGAGCACTGCTGGGTATGGTCCAACCACCCCCACCCCCCAAAAAAGAGGAAAGCATCTTTTCTAATAACAGTCACATTATGCAGGTAGACTTAGGGATTGTTTACTAAAAAACTCAGCCGCTGGTAGTTTTCTCACCACGTACCGCAGAGCCTTTTCCCCTCAGCACCGCACACGGCGTTTCAGTTGCGTCCGAAGGATGGGTGGCTGGATCGTGATCTGGGGCAGAAGCCCGGGGCCGTATCGCCAGCCCCTTGTCATTCTGTTCAGGATCGCAGCGACCTGTTTGTATTCTTCGTTGTCAGGGAGGAGTTCCCTGTGGACACGGCGTGACCCCTCGCCGTCACTTGGGAGCCACGTGGCTATGAGCTCAGGGATCACTTGGTGGTACTTGGGGACTCGCGTCACTCTGCACGAGTCTGTTTTCTTTGGGAGCAGTTGGTCTGGCATCTGGCTGTTGGTCAGTTCTGAGATGTTCACAGGAACACTCCCCCGTGGCCTTCCCCGTGGCCTTTCCTGTGGCCTCTCCTCATGGCATTCCCTGTGGCCTTTCCTGTGGCCTTCCCCGCGGCCTCTCCCCTCGGCCTCTCCCTGTGACTGGGAACAGCCTTCCACCAAGAACGTCACACTTGGCTGCTCACTTTGGCAAACTCCGCGCAAGAAGTGATTTGTGCATCTTTGGCTGCAAATTCTCCATTTGTCATGATTTTCTTATGACACATTTATCAGTTTTCTTGTTCTTATTTTTGGTGTTTGGGTCAGCACCAGGGGTGCTCCGGGAGCACCCTCAGCCCCGTGCTCCAGAGTCTGTCCTGGCGATGCACCGGGGCCCCGTTGGCCAAACAGCAGATAGATGCCCAACATTTGCGTGTCTCTCCGACCCTCATCGGCTACTTCTCAGTCGGTCCTGAGCTCCTGGTGGTTTCCTGCTGTGCTTTCTCCGGCTCTGTCTCCTGGTTAGTCCGTGCGAATGCTCAACGTTGCGTGCGGGAGACGGGAACGGGCTCTCTCGAATCTGCTGGCCTCTGCCCAGGGAGGGTCGAACCTGCCCCAGTGCTAGGTCGGGAGCCTGCAAAGATCCATCCATCTCTGGGCAGCCCTTTGCTCTTCCTGCGGCAAAACTTCACTCTTCATCCTTCCTGCGGCTTCGTCTCTGTGTGCTTTGTCTCGACTCTGACTTTGGTCTCCTTGTCCCTGATGGTGCTCACTGACCCTCTGCTCAGTGTTTGTTCCCTGGAAGAACTGCCCTTGTCGACAGGCGAAGGGCCGAGGGGAAACTCCTCTGGGTGTCCCCTTCTTCCCGGGAGGCTGCGCCCATGTGTCCTGCACTGGGGAGTGCCAAGTCTGAGCTTGGATGAGAAATGGGCTCGGGGCCGGGGAGGTTGGTCCCAGAGGTACTAACGCCCGGCACCACCAGAGCACAGGGCAGGGACTGAGCCCCGAGCACAGGGCAGGGGTGGCCCAAGCGGACAAAAGGATTCCGTCTTCTCCGGCTGTTCCCGTGGATGTGTGATGCATTGAGGCGCGTCTTTTCTCGTGACTGGAAACTTGCCCGTGTTTGTTCTGTGGTTTTGCTGAGAAAGCAGCGGCTGCTCCAGTCAGATCCATCGAAGCTGTTTCTGGAGTGTTTCTGGCCTGGCTGACCTGCTTCCAAATGCTCTCTGGAAGCCAAGTTTATAGAAGTTGCCGTTGGAATTTGCTGCTATATTTTCATGCTTGTCTATTTAACGATTCCTTTTGGCGTAAGACACGAGGTAGGAGATCCAACCTCACTTTCCCCGCACGGTGAGGGTGTTTGTGCAAGCCCGTTAATTGAGTAATCCCAACTTTCAGGAATGATCTGAAATAGAACCTTTTTTTGGTTGTTGTTGTCAAGTACATTCTGTACCACTAATATTTTAATTTCTGCAGCTTTGCTTACTTGCGAGGTTGTATATATTTCGCATGGTTTGACTTTTGCTCTTCTTTAACTTTTTTATTGTTCTTGAACCGTTTGAAAATTGTATTGTTGGTACAGTAACATTGGTGTTCAAACTATCCTGCGTAAATCATTAGTTGTGACTACTATTTCTCAGTCCTCCTCCTCCCTCTCCTCCTCGTCCTCCATCTCTTCCTCCTTCCTCTCCTCCTCCTCCCTCCTCCTCCTTCTCAATTTTCTCCTCCTCCTTCATCTCCCCTTCCTCTACTTCCTCCTCCTCCCTCTCCTCCTCCTTCCTCTCCTCCTCCTTCACCATCTCCCTGTCCTCCCCTTCCTCCCCCTCCCCCGCTTCCTCCTCCTCACCCTCCTCCTCCTCCCCTCCTCCACCCCGCCCCCGTGATGTTGCTGGCACTCAGATCCTGGTCCACCCACAGGTGGGCACCTGTCAGCTGTCGCTCTGACTCCTGCCACGCTTCTGTCCCTGCGGCCTTCCACCGCTTCTGCTCTAGCCAGGGGTTTCCCGGCTTCTCTTAGGGAAGGAATGCTCCAGGCTGGGACGCAGGTGTGCTGTGGGATCCCAGGTGAGTCTTGGTGTGTCGTGGTCCCCAAGGCACAGCCAGGAATGCCCCACAAAGGGGAAGGACACTTTAGCTGACCCCCCCCCCCCCACATGTCTACCCTCAGCCTGCCCTTGTTCTCTCTCTGCGGACCTGATGAACAGCATGGACTCTAATCTGGAATTATCCCTGCGGCCACTTCTCCTGCCCAGCCCTGACCCTGTCGAATCCGGTGCCATGATTCTGTTCGGACATTCCAGCTCTGGGTGAGCAGCCAGTCAGCTAATGAGGCCACAAATGTGTTGTTTTTTTATTTTTCTATGCAAAAAAAGAAAAACAAGACAAACCGTTTGAACAGGGCCGGCGGCATCACGTGCTCTTTCCTGTGCGTGTGTTCCTGTTGGTTGAAGCTTTAGATGGGTCCTTTGTGTGCTGGGACTGGGGGCTGGGGGGAGGGCTGGGCTTAGCCTCACCCCTTTCCTGCTGGAATTTCAATTTGGAGGAGAACTGTGCTTGGCTCCCGACCTGTTTTCGGGTAGCAAAGCTCAGCAGGGAGGGAAACCCTGGCCCTGTCCTGAGCCGTGCTGAGCACCGGCCGCTGCTCTCTCTCCAGAGTGGAAGTCTGTGAGGTTGATCCCACAGGACACTGGGGTGCCAGAGGCTGTGGGCGCGGCTCTGATGGCAGGAGACACCAGGAGGGGGTGAGCGCGAACAGGGCCTTGAGGCTCTGGGACTGGGGTCTGGGTTCCCAGACCCAGGCTCTGGGGTGCTAGGCAGCCTTGTGGAGCGATAGTTGTCCCTCCAGGGGCCTCTCTGCAGTCCACTGATCCCTACCATGGCTCTCGCTTTCCTGCAGGCTATTTCCTCTGCATTCAGCCACGTGGTCAGTTTTTTGTTTGTTTTTGGGCCACCCTTGGGATCCCTCCCAGGAGGCTCAGGGGACTCAGTGTGGTGACAGGGACCCAACTTGTGTCTACTTTGTTCAAGCGTCTAAGGCAAGTGCGCTGCCCCTTGTGCTATCTGGCCTCAAGAATACACCTCTGTTGGGTTAGTGTTTGGCTTTTTCTTTTTCTTAATTAGTGATACACCATGAGGTACAGTTGTGGACTTACAAACTTTCTTGTTTGGGTTTAAGTTGTACAATGATCAAGTACCCATCCCTCCACCAGTGCCCATGAACCCAGTAGCCCTCCCACCCCCCAGCCCACCCCACCTCTACGGCAGGGCATTCCCTTTCGCTCTCTCTTTCCTTTAGGGTATTGTGGTTTGCAATAGAGGCATTGAGTGGCCGTCGTGTTCGGTCTATAGTCTACTTTTAGCGTGCATCTTGCATCCTGAGGGAGTCCTCCCAACACCCTTTACTTGGTGTTCCCTTCTCTGTCTGAGCTGCTTTCCCCCCCCAGCATGTGCTGCCAGCTTCCAAGCCATGGAGCAGACCTCCTGGCGCTTATCTCAACTATTCTTGGGTGTTCGTCTCCCATCCTGTTGGCATTTTAGGCCAACTCAGCCATGCTCAGGGCTCTGAACTGTGACCGGCCACATGCAAAGCAGACTCCTTCATTTCAGCTCTATCTCCGAGGCCCCGCCAGCCACCTTGCAGGACTCCTGTGGGGAGTTGTCTTTTGATTTTGGGGGGCCACAGCCGGGGATGCTCGGGGATTCCTCCAGGCTCCTGGGTCACCCCTCGTGGCTGAGGGGAGGGGAGGTGTGTTCATATGAGCTGCCGTACCAGCCCGGGTGGGCTGTGTGCAAACCAGCACCCTGCCTACTGCACTATCGCCATGGCCCTTATGGTGACTGTTTTTTTTTTTTTTCTGTCCAGCTCCCAAATTGTTCTTGTTTGGGCGCTGAACGTGCTCAGGGTTTGGTGCTGGTTTGGTGCTCGCGGGGATCAAACCCGGGCCTCCTGGATGCAGACGCGGCCCCTCCAGTCTGCTCATGGGCTCCCATTTCCCAAATTTTTCCATTTATGCAAAGTCGAGGTCACCAGTGGCTGGAGCGGTAGAAGCAAAGCAGAAACCTGGGCGTTGGGGTGTCAGGCTGGGCCGTGCAGCTGGATTTATTTTCTGCAGATGCAAAAACAGCCTGTCACGTCTGCACCAGGTGCCGTGGACTGATGTCCCTGAGGTGGGGGCAGAGGTGACCCTGGCAAGGATGTTTAGGAGGACACAAGCTGCCCGGGGACGCTGCGTGCATACACAGCAGACTTCTCCTTATTCACTCACCCCCTTTGCTTCCTTCTGGTGCATTTTCCACACCTGTAGTAGATATCTTTTAATCATTTTCAGTGGGCCAGTTGATTGATTGATTGATTGCCTTTTTTCATTAACTCTGTATATATTTTTTTCTTTTTGGGTCACACCCAGCGATGCACAGGGGTCACTCCTGGCTCTGCACTCAGGAATTACTCCTGGCGGTGCTTGGGGGACCATATGGGATGCTGGGAATCGAACCTGGGTCGGCCGTGTGCAAGGCAAACGCCCTACCCGCTGTGCTATCTCTCCAGCCCTAACTCTGTGTATATTTTAAAATTTATTTAAATTTATTTATTTATTTATTTATTTTGCTTTTTTTTGGGTCACACCCGGCGATGCACAGGGGTTACTCCTGGCTCTGCACTCGGGAGTTACTCCTGGCAATGCTCAGGGGACCATATGGGATGCTGGGAATCGAACCCGGGTCGGCCGCGTGCAAGGCAAACACCCTACCCGCTGTGCTATCTCTCCAGCCCCCTATTTTTTATTTTAATAGCTGGAGCGATAGCACAGCTGTAGGGCATTTGCCTTGTGCACAGCCAGCCCGGCCGAGCCAGGTTTGATTCCTCCACCTCTCTCGGAGAGCCTGGCAAGCTACCGAGAGTATCCTGCCCACACGGCAAAGCCTGGCAAGCTACCCGTGATGTATTCAGTATGCCAAACACAGTAACAACAAGTCTCAAAATGGAGACGTTACTGGGCCCGCTCGAGCAAATCGATGAACAGAGGGAGGACAGTGGACACAGAGAGAGTGTTTTATTTTAATGAATCACGGTGAGATGCAGTTACAGACTTACAAATTTTCGTGATTATGTTTCAATCCACCAATGATCGAGTACCCATCCTTCCACTAGTGCCCATCGTTTATCACCAGTGTTCCCAGTATCCATCCTGCCACCACCCATCCCTTCCCCCTCCCCCTGCCTCTGTGGCAGACACATTCCCTCTTACTCTCTCTCTCCTTTTGTGTGTTATGGTTTGCAGTACACAGCCATCATGTTCGTTCTGTAGTCTACTTTCAGCATGCATCTCCCGTCCCGAGCGAGTCCTCCAAGCATCCTTTACTTGGCGTTCCCTTCTCTATCCGAGTCGCCTTTTCCCCAGCACGTGAGATTGGCTTTCAAGCCGAGGGGCCATCCTCCTGGCCCGTATCTCTACTGTCCTTAGGTGTTATTCTCTTATTACGTTACTTTATAGTCCACGATATGGAGTAGGTCCATTTATAACTTTTGTTTTGCCTTGGGGACACATCCAGGGATGCTCAGGGCTTGCTTCTGGCTCTGCGCTCAGGGGTCGCTCCCGATGGGGCTCAAGGGTCTCTTCCGGTGGGGCTCAGGGCCCCTCTGCAGTGCCAGGGATCGAAGCTGGGTGGGCTGCGTGCAAGGCAGGAGACCTGCCCGCCACCCGATTGCTCCGCTCTCAGGTCAGGGCCTGACTCCTGAGTTCTCACCTCACTGATCCATCCCACGCCCCTTCCCGCATTGACGGTGCTGCCGTGTCTGAGGTGGTGCCACACCTGGCTGGGTGCTGGGCATCTTCAGCTGCCCGCCCAAGCCTGGTGTCCACTCCCTTGGCCACATGCTCCTACGGTTTTGCTCACAGTGGGGGCCACCCGTCCTGGACTTGGCTCTTGCAGCACTGGGGTGGTTAGTTCTCATGGGGGGGGGCAGGTGAGGTCTCATGTCTTCTTCCAATGCTAACATCACCTGGCGTCTCGGGCTGGAAGAGCTGTGACGCAGAGGCCACCAAGAGTCATGCTGCCAGAGCAGTGCCCTGCACACGTGGGTCACTGGGGATTCCGACCCACGACCACATGCTTGCCAGGCAGGCTAGCCGGATGACCCACTTAGCACTCGGGGAAGAAGGAGGGTCGCTGGTGATGGACCTTATGGAAGCCTTGGCATGGCTGCCTTGAGCCCACGGCTCTTCATGGAGCTGCTTGAGCGTAGATTGAGGGCGTCTCTGTGGCCGGGTTAGAGTTGGCCTGCAGCCCGCTAGCCTGCACTGATGGCTTTCTGGAGTCCTTCCCTCCCTCCCTCCCACCTCCCTCCGTCCCTCCCTCTCTCCTTCCTTCCTTCCTTCCTTCCTTCCTTCCTTCCTTCCTTCCTTCCTCCCTCCTTCCCTCCCTCCCTTGCTCCCTCCCTCCTGCACCCAGCAGTGCTCCTGTCTCAGTGCTCAGGCATAGCCCCCAGAGTACCTGGCAGACCATGTGGGTGCAGGAATGGTACCCAGGACTCCCGTATGCAGAGCCTGTGCTCAGCCCTTTGAAGCATCTCCCCGACGTGCTGGTTTTCTGTCCCATTGTCCTGTGGCTGCCCACTGCAGGCCATCCCCGCTGACCCTTTGTGCCTGGGCCGCTGTGCCGCCCCTCCAACTCCTCCTGCCCGTGCTCGGGGTCTGCTGGCCACAGTCAGCCCCATGTCGGGGCAGCCGCCCGCGGGTCCTGGGCCTGGTTCCATTCCCGGGACTCACTGCCTGTGCCCCCGCCCGCCTGCGTGTCCCTGAGCCGGGGCTGGTGTTTCCCACGCCTGACAGCCTTATCGAGACCCAGTTCCTCCACGGGACAGTGCACTCCTCTGGAGAACAAAGCCTGTCTCTAGGACATTCCATTGTTCCCGCGTTAGTCCTCATAAAAGTCCTCTCCGCTCCGGAAACTCTCGTTCAGGCGTCTGTGTCCAGCGCCCCGCGCCTGCCAGATGCTGGGCAGGCGTCACTGACCGTTGCCCAGCCCACGCAGCGTGAGAGCAGCCCCTGCCCCCCGCCCCGGCCCCCATCCCGTGCTCTGTCCAACCCCGCACATTCCCTGCTCTCCTCACCTCGCCGCAGTGGCGGGATGGCACCTCATGTGACTGGCCTCTTCCCCCTGAGTCATGTCTGCCGGACCCAGGCCGGGGGCAGCTTGTCGGAAGGTCACGGGACGGGCGGGGGGTCCGGCTTCGCCTGGCAGTGCTGGGCTGTTCCTGTCTTTGAGGTCCAGCTGCTGCCCTCTGTTCTCTCGGAAGGCCAAGTGGGGGTGCCCGGTGTTGGCCGGCCGCCCGTGTCCACCCAATGTTGGCCGAGGGGTCCTGGACTTGTTTCTCCCTCCAGGCTGGTGTGAACAATGTGCTATCGACATGCAGGTGCGCATGCCCGACGCCTGTTTTCACTTCCTTTATGGGCCCCGGAGAAAGCGCTGCGTACAGAAGGTCCAGGCCAAGGGCAGAGAGATTAAGGGAGGTACAGGGATACGCAGGACGGCCTCGCAGGGCCTCTCCATGGCAAACTACAATGCCTGAGAGCAAGAGAGGGAGATGGGCTGGGGGAGAGAGCGAGAGGGAGAGAGAGACAGAGAGAACGAGAGGGAGAGAAAGACAGGCAGGGAGAGAGGGAGAGAGAGCGAGAGAGAGCAAGAGAGAGAGAGTGAGCGAGAGTGAGCGAGTGAGCGAGAGAGAGAGAGAGAGAAGTGCCATAAGAGGAAGAGAGAGGTGGGGGGGGTCTTTGGGTCGGGGATGGGCAGGAGGGAAACTGGGGACAGTGATGGTGGGAGATTTGCACTGGTGAAGGGACTAGTGTTGGAACATTGGATTGGAACATTATATGACTGAAACCCAACCATGAACAGCTTTGTAACTGTGTATCTCAAGGTGTCGCTGTCACTGTCACTGTCCTCCCATTGTTCATTGATTTGCTCGAGCGGGCCCAGTAACGTCTCCATTGTGACAATTGTTACTGTGTCTGGCATATCGAATACGTAACGGGGAGCTTGCCAGGCTCTGCCGTGCGGGCGAGATACTCTCGGTAGCTTGCCGGGCTCTCCGAGAGGGGCAGAGGAATCGAACTCGGGTCGCCCATGTTGGCCGCTTGCAAGGCGAACGCTCTACCTGCTGTGCTATCGCTCCAGCCCATCTCAAGGTGACTCCAAAAATAAATAAATAAATAAATAAAAAGGAGAAAAGGAAAATTGAAAGGTGCAGGTTGGACTCCTGGCAGCACTGCATCAGAGCAACAGTTCCGGAACCCGGCAGGCATGGCCCAAACACCAGAATAGAGAGAAAGTCCTCCGGGCCGTGTGCTCTCTGAGACGGCTCGTAGCTTGATGAGGAGCTGCCACTGTTTCCCTGGGGACTCCCCCCCCGACATTCCCGCAGCACCCAAGGGCCACACTTTCTCCGCATTCTTCTGTCTTATGGGTTTTGGGCAGCCACACGCAGCGCTGCTCAGAGGTGACGCCCGGTGGTACTCGGGGGACCATCTGCTATACCAGGGATCAAACCCAGGCTGGCAGGTGCCAGGCAAACGCCCTCCCCACCCTCCTTGACTCTGACCCCTCTGTTTTTTTTTTTTTTTGGAATTACCCCTGGCAGTGCTCAGGGGACCATATGGGATGCTGGGAATCGAACCCGGGTCGGCCGTGTGCAAGGCAAACACCCTAGCCGCCCTAGCCCCCTGGCCCCTCTTCTAATGAGAGCATCTTCGGGTGTGGGAGGTGCTGTCTCAGGTGGTCGGCTCACGCTCCCTCTGACTCAGCACCCAACATTTCCATGGGCTTCTGGGCAGGCTTTCTGCACTGTGGCTGAGTTTTTGAGGCAACTTCATTGAGGTATATTTTATTTTATTTTTGGAGGGTTTTATTTTGGGGAGTGGGGGGGGCTGTATTCGGAGGTGCTCGGGGCTTACTCCGGGCTCTGCACTCAGGATTACTCCTGGTGGTGCTCGGGGGCTCGTATGCAGTGCCGGGATGGACCCTGGCTGTCTGCATGCAAGGCAAGCACCTTCTCAACATGTTCGCTTTCTTGCTGCTTCTCAGTTGGTTGCAGTTTCCCGCAGATAACAGATTCCAGAAACCCCACGTTCATTTCCTTGAACACAGCTGTGCTGGGGAAAAGCCCAGAAATAACTGGATGACCAGAGTCCTTGGAGTCCACCAAGCTTTCAAGGTTTCTTGGAGTCAGGTGGCAAACAGACCTTTTCCCTTTTTCCTGGGGGGGGGGGGGGCGGAGGGGGCGTCTTCTCCGTGTCTTTTAATTGAAGTATATTTTTGGTAAAAGAAACCCAGCATGCGTGCTCTCTTCCCTCTCCTCCTGCTCCCTTTGCCGGGGTATGAGTGGCCGCTCCCAGGGCCAGGCTCTGTGCCTTTACACGGGCAGAGACAGTTCCCTGGATTCAGCGATATCAGCGCTCCATCTTTCTAGAAGGATCTCGCCGGCCCCTTTGCACTGACCCCTTCGTGGTCCGTCCTGCAGTGACTAACGTGGCCGTTGTCCCCCTGGCCGTTCTCTACGTGCCCTTTTTGGTGCCGACCAGGGTCGGTCCTGGAGCCGTGGGGATCATGCATCGAGCTGGCGTGCGTCCCAGAAGGTTCCTCCTGCTTCTCCATGGCGACCCCTGGGCTGCTTGGCGGTCTGGGTTTGTGCTGATGAGACTGCTGGTTCCCGTGGGCCCCGTTCCATGGCTTATGATTCTCGGGGAACCCCTCTGGGTGCCGTGGCCGGGTCAGCATGGGGCGGGGGGGGGGGGTGGTGGTTGGGGAAGTGCTGACATGCGTGAGAAACTGCCCGTTTTCCCCAGTCCTGCCCCACTTTTCACTCCCGCCCGCGGGAACGCGAGACTTCCGCAGCCTCACCGGCATTTGGGATTGTCAGTCTTTTTAATTTTAGCCCCGCCGGTGGGCGTGTGGTGCCAAGTGCGTGTGGGCTGCATTTGCATTTCCCTGATGACTAAGGATATCAGGAACCTTCGCTTGGGAAAAGGTTATAATTTAAATTTTTTACATTAAAAAAAAACCATCAGAAGACTTTAATGAACACCTGGGGAACAGTCGCTAGGGCCCAGAACGTTCTCCGGGATGACTCAGACAGACAGATGTCAGTGGCAGCCCCGGCCCCACCAGAGGGGGCTGCCAAGTCAATTTAGGAGGGGGCCAGGGAGGAGGGCACAGATGTAAAGAATGTTCTAGAAGAGAATGGCAAGAGTGCCCCAGCCCCTGCCCCTGTCACAGCCGGCGTTTGGAGGAAATGGGGAATCTGAGTGCTGGGGCCCCCAGCCCCCCACGGCCCAGACCCCACCCCCTGCCTCTCCACGTCCCTCTGCCTTGTCACTGGGTGCGTCCCCTCCGCTCCCAGGTGCTTTCCACTGACCGTGACCCAGCCGCGTCCCTGCGGTCCCAACGCTGCGTGTGACAGGACACGCTGGGCCTGCCCGAGCCTGGACGCCGCCTCCCACCTGCTCCCCGATGTGCGTCTCCCAGCCTGGACACCGCCCCTGCCCTGGGCCTCCCCCAAGCCTGAGCCCCCTGCCTGCTAGCCAGCACCCCGCTCCCCCCAGGCTGCTCTGCCCTCCCCCAGGTCTGTACCACCCACCAGACTGGAGCTTCCACACCCCCAGAGTCCCCAGATCCGAGCTCATCCCTGGCACCCCGCCGCCTTGCCCTGAGGAATCCCCTCCATCGAGGACGGTTGCGTTTCTGTGTCCGTCTTTCTCGGCTCCATCCGGCAGTGCTCAGGGCTGACTCCTGGCTCTGTGCTCAGGGCTGGCTCCAGGCAGGCTCAGGGGACCGTATATGATGCTGGGGATGGAACCCAGGTCAGCCGTGTGCAGGGCAGGCGCCTCCCTGCTGGGCTCGCTCCCACCCGCTCGGGGTCCCCTTTCTTAAAGCAGTGCGGGGCGTTTCACCACTCATCACCAGAGCAGCCCCTCACAGGGTCTCTTCCCGGATCTTTACACCTGCTCTCCCGTCTCCTGGCAGGGACACCCCCTTTCGGGGTCTCTCCTGTCCTGTCTGCCATTTCCAACAGGAGTCTGGGGGCACTGTTCCGAGTTTTCTTTGATCCCCCCCGGTCACAAGTCATTGATTGAGAATTTCTGTACTTGGGCCCTACCCAGCGATGCTCAGGGCTTCCTCCTACCTCTGAACCCAGGGATCCCTTTTGACAGGAGTCCAGAGGATTGCAGGAATCGAACCCAGGTCAGCCGCGTGCAAGGCAAGTGCCATTCTCCCTGGGCCATTGCTCTGACCCTAGAGAACTTTGTGTCCTCATTTAAAGCTGCTTCTCAGGACTCAGATCCTCAGGTCTCCTTTTGACTAATGCTCGATAAAGTCCGATTAGGCCGTAGCAAGAGTGGCTGGCCGGAGAGCTAGTTACAGCAGGCAGGGCTCTTCCTTGCCTTCACGTGGCTGAGCCAGGTTCGATCCCTGGCATCCCATAGGGTCCCCCGAGCATGCTAGTAGCAGTTCCTGCGTACAGAGCCAGGAGTAACCCCTGAGCATTGCTGGGCGTGGCCCCCAAACTAAAACAAGCTGTAGGAAGCTTGTTGTTCGGGGTTTCTAACTTTGCGTGTGGAAGGCTCAGCTCCACCCAGGCTTGAGGGCCAGTCAGAGGAGACGCGACGCTGAAACAGCTTCACCGGCGGCAGGCAGGCAGGCGGGAACACGGTGTGCTCGCAGAACCTCCTCGCCTGCGTGGTTCTAGGAAGCAGGTTATGGAGAAAGAGACGAGGAGAACGGGGAGGGGTTGCAGAATGCCAGTTGTGCCTCAGCGAGTGGCTTCCTGCCCCCCCAAGCCGGCCTTGTCCTCCCTGCAGACTTGAACAAAGCGGGGACTGAATGAGGAACTCTCCCGCTTTGGGGCAGAGAGAGGAAGAGGAAGGCAAGGACAAGAGTGCCTGTCCAGAAGTCTTCTGTCCCGGCTTCAAGTTCAGATGGAGAACATCTTTAAAAAATAAACAAAAAAGTCACTGTGAGATAGATAGACCCTCGCAAAGCTGTTCCTGATTCGGTTTCAGTCGTACAGTGTTCCACCCCCCGTCCCTCCGCCAGTGTGCATTTCCAGCACCAATGTCTCCCGTTTCCCTCCCATCAGCCCCCCACCCCAACCCCAGCCTGCCTCTATGGCAGGTGTTTTTCTTCTCTGTCTCCATCTCTGTCTCTCTCTCTGAGGAAAGAACATCGCATCGTTCTCAGAGCTTCTGAGAATAGTATGAATCCTGACTGGAAGCTGGAGGGAAGGTTCGCAGCTGTTTGCAACCTCACAGCAAGTAGGTCTCAGGGCTGGTTCTTGGCAGAATTTTGGTGCAGCCCCGAGCACCTCCAGGAGTGGCCAATCATCACAATAAAATTCTGTATACTTACACACGTGTGTCTCTGATTCAGCCTGCAGCCTGGACTCAGTTCTCAAGGCAGGAATAAAATGTCCTGTTCTTTTCTTTTCTTTTTTCTTTTCTCTTCTCTTCTTTTTTTTTTTTTTTTTGGCCACACCTGGCGGTGCTCAGGCATTACTCCTGGCAGTGCCCGGGCTATCCACAGTGCAAGGTAGAAGAACTCCCCTCTTCTGGGGTTAGTTTGTTGCTAAATTGTTAACCTGTGTTTCAGAAATGGAAGAGGTGAGGGTCTGCTGAAGTCTGCAAAAGTGGAGGTCTTTAGGGCTTTGCAAAAGTGGGGATGTTGGTCTGCAGAAATGGGGTGTTTGCTGGTATGCAGAGGGGGCGTCTGGGTCTGCTAAGGGGGGTGCTGGTGTGCAGAAAGGGGGGTCTTTTGGGGTCTGTGTGGGGGCCCCTCTGGGTGTGTGCCCTGAGCCTTTGCCAGAATTCAGAGCCTGAAAGAGCCGTGGGTGTTTCTTCTGGCTTAGCTCCTGGTCATGTGATGGGCTGTCCCATGAGGGTTTCCCAACTGGACCCCCTCTGAGATGGATGGGGCTGGGGTTCCTGTTCCTCCCTCACTTCCCTGGTTTCACCCTCTCTAGTCGCTCTGCCTCGGTAGAGTTCTCTGTTGAACTTTGTACACCTTCGGAAAAATTCTGAGCCTAACTTCCACCAGATGCAGGGGTGAAGCGATGTGGGCTGCCCGGCCTGTGGCATGTGGTGGCCTTCGTCCCTCTGCTTGCCAGCAAGCGGGGGCTCCCCCAGCTGCTGCCCGGGTGCCCCTGTGAGGCGGGTCGCTGAGAGAGCTGCTTCCCGGCGTCGGAGACCCAGGCCCCAGGGAGGACCGCGCTAGCTTTTGCCTCGGTGACACAGATTAGAACACTGCGGTCATTACGTGTGTGGCCACAGACATGGGCGTAGCCCTGGGCTCGGGCGGGGGAGGGAGGTCTTAGGAATTGGGGGAAAGATTTGCAGACAGGGCGTGGGTGCTTTGGAAGTTAGAGTTCAGTGGACAGAGCAAGTTGATGATCCAGGGTCCTCCCCGTGTCCAGCCTCAACTCTCACCCGGGCAGGATGTCACTCGCCCTGTCCCTTGAGGCTGGGGCCTGATGATGATGTCAGGGTCCGATCCTGCCCGCCTCCATCGTGTGACGGCCACCCCACTCTCTGCCCAGTGCTCACGCTCCGAGGCTGGCCTCTACAGTGGGGACCCTGACAACGTGTGTTCTCACTGACGGTCACTAGTTCTCTGTAGGTCTGTCCCCTGCCCCCTCGGCTTTCCTTACTCTCTGGCCACAGCCCCATGTGTGTGGGTGAGACCCCCTGCTGACCTGCCATCCAAGGGCCCAAGAGGACTTGCCTGGCCGGGGCAAGTCCCCTTATCTGCCACCATCTCCCACTCCAGCTGTCCCACCCCTTTTTTGGCCTGGATCCCTCTTCAGTGGGATTTCAAGTGACCGATGTAATGAACTCGTTCACCCAGTGTCCTGCCCCCTGTGATTTTCATGTCTGCGGATGATGGGAAGCTGTGGAGCGACACAGTTTGATTTTCCTGAGGATTTTCTCTGTGATTTTTCTTTTGAGAGCTAGGTGCGCTGTAACATTGTGAGTTTTGGGGTGTGTGTGTCTGGGAATCACTGCATCTACACTGCATGTCTACACTGCATGAAGCTCCCGTGGAGAGTCCTCTTCCATCTTGCATGGACGTGTGTCCCCTCTGCCCCGACATGTGTCCAGCTAACCCCAAGAGCGCAGAGTCTGACCTCATGCGGGCGACACCTTGGCTGTCCTCGGGATGGACCTTTGTCACTCTCGGGGGGGTCGCTTTCCTCGGGGACTTGGACCTCACAGAGGTTGGTGTCCAGCCTTGTGTCTTTCGAGGGTCAGTGAATTTAGACCATGAGATCTGAAGAGGGGCTGTTTGGCCCAGCGCAGCTCCCTACAGCCCCCAGCAGTCTGTAGCTGTTGCCCAGCTCTGCATGGCACCGACCCCTCACTAAGTGCCCGAGGGAAGTTGGTTTCGGTCACGTCCATCCGGAATCGCCTTCTCTCCACCCAGATCCCGTAGAAGAGAATAATGAAACATTTCTCATTTTGGGTTTGCTTTGCCGTCACTCCTGCTGGTCTTCAGGGCTGACTCCTGGCTCTGTGCTCAGGGCTCACTCCTGGCAGGGACCCAGGGGACCCTCTGGGGTGCCAGGGATTGAACTGCATCGCTGTTTGCTACGGCTGGGCAAATGCCCTGACCCCCTGGACTATTTTCTCTGGTCCTGTAATTTGTGTATTTTGTCTGTGATGCTGTTGGCTTTATTTCTGCGGAGACCGTGGGGCGCCTGTTTGAAGCAGGAGAGCATGAATCGAGTCAGAAGCATCCTCTGGTTGTCCCGCAGTGGGACTCTGTGTAAAGCCGCGTGTGCTTGGAGGAGGAACCGCTGGAGTCCGTGGCTGACGGCACCATGTTTGCCAGGTGCTGATGCATGTCAAGGTGCAGAGCCTGCGCCCCTTCATCCCCTGCTCCTTCCTGCTGGGGGCGACACCGGTCGTCGGCCACACTCACTTCCTGGAGCTGGTGGGCTCTGGCGGGAAGTGAACGGCCACACCTCTGATGCTGGGCTGTGTCACATCCTCTGCTCTCGACCTGCGTGTGCGGGCGAGGGTCTGACCACACGAAAGGCAACGGTCTCTTCTGAGGGCTCCTGAGTGCACGTCGCTTCCTTCCTAGAGCATGTGAGGAGGGGTAGGAGGTTGACACCATGCCCCAAGGGTCAAGCTGGGGTTAGAGTGAGGTGATGAGTGCATGTGCGCGCGTGCGCGTGTGTGTGTGTGTGTGTGTGCGCGCGCGCGCGCGTGTGTGTGTGTGTGTGTGTGTGAGAAAAGAAAGAGAGAGAGAAACAGACAGACAGACAGATAGACAGATAGACAGAGACAGAGAGAGAGGGAGAGATAGAGGGAGAGGGAGAGAGAGAGGAGGATAGAGAAGGGAGAGAGGGAGGGAGGGGGAGAGAGAGAGAGGGAGACACAGAAAGAAAGAGAGAGAGGGAGAGAGAAAGGGAGAGAGACAGAGAGGGAGAGGGAGAGGAAGAGTGAGAGAGGGAGAGACAGGGAGAGAGGGAGGGAGGGGGAGAGAGAGAAAGAGGGAGAGTGAGAGAGGGAGAGACGGAGAGAGAGAGCGAGAAAGAGATTTCAGGGCCATTTATCTTCATTCCTTCCAGTGCTCTCAAGGGGAACCGTTCCAAGAAGAAGGGTCGTGTCCGTGTGTGGCGGCTTCTGGCACTGCTGTCCCCCGTGTGGCATGTCACCCCGCACTGCCCCGTGTGGTCCCAGAGGGGTGGCCCAAGTTCCCCCTCACATGGCCGTCTTGTGTGTGTGGCCCCAGGAGGGATTTGTGGTAGCTGTGGTGGTTGTGGAGGCAGGGGGGTTGGGGTCACCCCCGACAGTGCTTGGGGGTCACTCCTGGTGGTGCTCAGGATGCCAGGAATCGAACCCAGGAGGGGCACGTGCCAGGCCAACGCCCTCCCTCTGTGCTATCTCCTGGTCCTGGTGTTTTCTTCTGGAGGGGTGGGAGGGAGGCAGACGCTGGCGATGCTTTTGCCCTACTCCTGACTCCGTGAGCAGACGTGACCCTGGCAGTGCTCTGGGGGACCCTGAGTGGGGTCAAGGATTTGGATCTGCGTTGGCAGCGTGCCAGGCGAGCAGATGCACCCAGCCCCCACCCCACCCCACCCTCCCAAGGCCACGGGTCCTGCTCCCCAGCGTCTGTGGTGGTCTCAGTAGAGTGAGCTTAGCGCGGGCTGCAACCCACCTGCCCCTGTGGAGAGAGGAGGACGGACCAGCCACCCCTCCTCTGCCTTCTCCTGCCCCAGGACACACCTGTCCTCTGTCCCTTTGGCGCCAGAGACCTTAACCCCCGCTGAGACCCTCCCAGCCTAGCTCCTCGGAGGAGGAGGTCACCTCAGCGGGCCTGACCTGCCTCTTTGCTTAACTGGTCTCCGCCCTTCAGCGCTGCACGTCAGCGATCTCTCATAGAGAACAGCATTTCATACAACAAAAGTTCCCTTTCTTTCTTTTTGTATGTTGTTTTTGTTTTGGGACCACCCTGGGCGGTGATCCAAGCTTACTCCTAGCCCAGTACTCGCAGATTACTCCTGGCAGTGCTGGGGTTCGAGCCGGGGATGGCCGTGTGTGAGGCAGCTCCTCAATCCCTCTCTGGTGTCAAACTTCACCATATCACAACGGCCTGCAGAGTCGGGAGCTGGCTCCAGGGGTGGCGGTCGTGCCTGACACCTGTGCGAGCCCACGAGTTCCATCCCCAGCGCTGCATGAACCCCGAGCACTGCCAGGGAAGCCCTGTTGACCCCCCTTCCCACCCACAAGCATGGCTGGGCTTGAACCCAGAACCCTCAGGCCTGGGCTATCGGGCCCAGCTCTGCTGAGGACAAGGAGAGGCGCCTGTGATCAAGACAGCAAGCCACCGGGGTCATGTCCACTACTTCTGGGTTGTCAGGGTCTTGACCGGCTGTCCCTAGTGTCCAGCCTCCTCTGTCGCTGGCGGTCAGCTGCCCCGCTTGGCCCCGGCGGCGTTGCTTGAGTGTGTAAAGTGTTCGCGAGCACTGCACAGGGGAGTCTCCTACCCCAGGCCCTCAGAAGGGTGGCTCTGTTGGAAGGCTCTATCGTGGACACTTGGGAAAGGGGAACTGGGCCTCTAGGGAGGCCCCTCCCTGCTTAGCCCGGCGCCCTGCCCTGAGAGCAGAGGTCTTTGTTCAACCCCCCCCGCCCCCCCCCCCCCCCCGCTCCTCCTCCTCCCCTCCCCCTCCCCCTCCCGCTCCCTGCATGGGTGTGGGGCACACAGCTCTGTCTGTGTGTCTGAGCATGTCTCTGCCTCTCTGCGGGCACATGGGGTGGCTGGGGGAGATGCTGGCTTCAAGGATTGCCCCATGGCTGGCCAGTTGACATTTGTGTTCTAGGGCTGGATGCCCGAGGCAGAGCTGGGGCTCGAGTCCCCTCCGCGAGGGGTCCTCTGCCCTGATACTACGGCTCTCAAGGGTCACGGGGTGACTTAGCAGCTTAGCGCTGAGTCCAAAGACTTAAGGGCCATTTCAGTCAGAGGATACTGTTTGCTATTTTGGTGTAATCCTTCTAGATGTATTCTCTGATGTCCGTGTTGGGGGAGGGGGGCGGGGGGGGGGCCGGGCTGGCCGCATCAGCTGTGCTGGAGTTCACCCCTTGCTTTTTGTCTTTTTTTCTTCTTTTTTTCTTTTTGGGTCACACCCAGTGATGCTCAGGGCTCACTCCTGGTTCATGCACTCAGGAATTACTCCTGGCGGTGCTCAGGGGACCCTACCAGATGCTGGAAATCGAACCCGGTTGGCTGGCTGTGTGCAAGACAAAGGCCCTCCCCTGCTGTGCTATCAGCCCCCCTCACTGTTTTTTGTTTTGTTTTGTTTTGTTTTTTGAACGTGCCCAATCTCTTCTGATCTCGGAAGCTGAGCAGGGTCAGCCTGGTTAGTACTTGAATGGGAGACCCCTTGCTTTGTGCTCAGGGATCACACCTGGAGGTGCTGAGGGGACCTTATGTGGTACAAGGGGGGACTTGGGGCGGCTGAGTGCAGGACAGCGCCTTGCCCATGGTGCTCTCTTTCTGGTCTCTGTTGGGAACTTTTTGGCTTTGGGGGCCATGCCGGGCAGTACTCGGGGCTTACTCCTGGCTCTGGGGACCCTGTGGGATGCCTGGGGTGGAACCCGGGTCAGCCATGTGTAAGGTAAGAGACATACGATCACTCTGTACTATCACTCGGGCCCTACGTTGGGGACTTTGATTTTTAATTTTTATTTTCTTTGTAGCTTTATTTGTTTCTTGTTGTTCACTTTATTTCAACACTGTGGTTTGCAGAGTTGTTCATGAGGCATCTGTTACAGGCATTCAGCATTCCAAACACCAATCCCACCACCGCTGTCACCTTCTCTCCATCCTTGTTCACATTTTGTTGGGAACTTTTAAACCATTTGATTGATGATCTGCTCCTGTCCCTGTCCCTTTGATCTGTTTATATACTCTGTGACGTGATGAAATGCTGGTTCTCGGGCCTGCAGCATAGTCCGGATGTAGGACACTTTCACATTGGACACTGCAGCATAGTCCGGATGTAGGACACTTTCACATAGGACACTGCAGCAGAGTCCAGATGTAGGACACGGGCCTTGGGCACAGCCAATCTGGGCTCCATCCCCAGTATCCCCTCTGGTCCCCGAGTGTGCCAGGAGGGACCCCTGACTTCAGAGTCAGGAGTAAGCCCTGAGCACCCCCGGGTGCAACCCCCGAAACAAACAAAAAAAAGATGGAAATACTGATGCTGCATCTTACTCCTCAAGGAACCTGCACGGAAGGGAGTTTATTCTTGAGGGTTTGCTGAAGACAGAAAGATCTCAACTTGTTTCTTCCTGCCTCCAAGTTTTCTGGTTCGTAGGGCAGCTGGGGCTTTGTCTTGAGCCTCTAGAGTTTCTCGCTGACCTCCAAAGGGGAGGCCCACTGACAGGAAGCTTACTTGCTTTCCTTAATAATATTATGTTAATGCCTTGCTTCTAAGCCAGTGGCTCAGGGAACCAGGTGCAAGGAGGCTTATGGCCCAGCGGGTGGCCGGGCGCTGGCCTTGCGCTCAGCCTGATTACAAAGCATCTTGAGGATGTGGCTGGGTTTGCAGGGTCATAGCTCTTCAGCCTTCCGGGCAGTTGCGACACTCCAGCTAGAACCGAATTCTCCAGCTCAGTCGATCGTTGAGGAACTGGGCGGGGGGAGTAGCGATATCCACCCCATCCTGGCTCCCCGACAACGAGTCACATCCCCGATAACTCCCCCAAACTGAACCGCGGAGTGACTGACACGCTGTGTGCATTTGGTGCCGCGTTACAGGAGAGGCAGCGAGAAGGAACGTGTGAGGAATCCGGAGGCAGAGAAAATGCGTTTGCAGGACTGGGCTATATTTGTGGCGATGTGTTTATAAGAAACCCCCGGGCGGATGCAGGCAATCTGAACTGTGTTATTCAGCTGTATGGTGCCAAACGAATTGGCAACATAAAAATGCCAGACTCAAAGAACGAAGCTCAGAAGGCGGGGGTGGAGGGGGGAGGGGCGGCACGAATGTGCCTTTGTGTGGGTAGCCTCTGTTTTTGTCCAGCACTGTCCACTTGGTTTGTTTTGGGGTCACATCCTTGGTGCTCAAGGGGTCACTCCTGATAATACTTAGTGGACCATATTCACCGCCAGGGATCGAACCAGGGCCTGCTGTGCAGGAAGCAAATGGCCAATGCCCTGGGATGGCTCTCCACCCCCCAATCACAGCTTTGAATTTTTATTTCTTTGCTTTTTTGGTTACACCCGGCGGTGTACAGGGGTTCCTCCTGGCTCTGCACTCAGGAATCACTCCTGGCGGTGCCCAGGGGACCCTGTGGGATGCTGGGGATTGAACCTGGGTCGGCCACGTGCAAGGCAAATGCCCTACCCGCTGTGCTGTTGCTCCAGCCCCCCAGTCACATCTTGGAAACTAATGCTTTTGTTTTGGGGACTGGAGATATAGTATGGCAGGCAGACTCCCCTGCATGTGGCCAGCCCAGGTTTGATCCCTGGCACTATCTGTGGCCCCTGAGCCCTGCCAGGAGTGATCCCTGAGTGCAGAATGTGGAGTATGGCCCGAGCACAGCTGGGTGAGGCCCAAACGCCAAAATGAAACAGAAATACTTTTATCTTGGTGGGATCCATACCGGGCAGAGCTGAGGCTCATCCTTCCATGCTTGCTGCTCAGGGCTTGCTCCCGGCTATGCTCGGGAGACCATGCGCCACTGGGGATCGAACTCGGGGCTCCTGGGTGCAGAGCCCATCCTCTGTCTGTCTAGACCATCTCCACAGCCCTCAGGACCATGCGCCCTCCCCTTTAACTCTTCTGCTCTCACCGGCATGTGTGACCTCAGTTACGTCTAGGGCCCCAGCGGTGCCGTGCCGCAGGGGTCTGACCTGAGGTGGCCATGGGGGGGGGGGGGGGCTCTGTTTCCAGAAGAGTTCCCTTTAGTGGTGGCAGAGGAGGGAGGGAGGCTGGCGGACAGCAGCCAGGCGCCCTCTTGAGAACACCAGCCATTAGCTGTCCTTTGGAACGGTTTCCCTGAGCGCGGGGTCCTCTGGGGAAATGGGACAATCCAGAGAACAAGTTTGCAGCCTGTGTTCAAGCTGTCGGGGCTGCCCAGACATCGCTTGCCTTTCATCCAGAAGTGCCACATCTCAGGGAGGAACACACACACACATACACACACACACACACACACACACACACACACACACACACAGAGGTGGTCATAACTCATAGGCATGAACAGAGTCTTCCTTGGCTTGCAGATTTTACTCACGACAGGAGAAACAGGAGTGGTTGTCAGTCCCCAGCAGAAGGACTTTCCAGGGCTGCAGCCATTGCACAGCAGGGAGGGTGTTTGCCTCGAATGCAGCCGACCCGAGTTCGATTTCCAGCATCTGGTAGGGTCCCCTGAGCACCGCCAGGAGTAATTCCTGAGTGCATGAGCCAGGAGTAGCCCCTGTGTATCGCTGGCTGTGACCCAAAAAGCAAAAATAGGTAGATAAACAAAACAAACATATAAATAAAAACAAACAGAAGTACTCTGCAGAGAAAAGGATTCTGCCCTTCTGTGGACTAGGATACCCCACAGTACTGGAAATTTTGGCAGAGACGTATGTTCATTGATGTAAAAAGCTATAATATATTTCTGACCCAAATAGATAGCAGATAATTCTATTTTTGGTGTAGAGAGAATTGTTCGTGTGTTGGGCACTTGTTTTTGGGGGTGGGCACACCCAGCAATGCTTAGGAGTCCCTCCTGGCTCTGAGCTAAGGAATTATTCCTGGAGGTGCTTGGGGACCGTCTGGGATGACAGGGATTGAACCCGGGACTGCCGTGTGCAAGGCCAGTGCCCTCCCCACTGGGCTCTCGCTCCCGTCACACAGTTGGTGAGGATGAGTGCCCCACACCCATCACTTTACTCTGCTGATATAACCCAGGACATTTTTAGAATTCTGATGTTACATCTCATTTCTGCAAGGAATGAGGTCTTTGTTTAAGGCTTTCTTAAAAAACCACGGTTCTGTCTGGGCTGGAAATTTTTCCCTCTCTAGTCATGGCTTTCTTCCCCCCCCCCCCCCCCCCGTATTAAAAATGAACTCTGGCAGTTACATAAAAAAGGAAGTGTCTCCGTGGTGTTTAACTGGCCTTCCTTGCAAGTCAGGAAGTTGCAGATCATTTGAAAACTGTTTCCATGCAGAGATGCTGCAGGTGCCTTTGGAGCTTAGCAGGTGGAATCACACATTTTCCGGACCATTGGTGTTGACGAGTGAGCTGGAACCCCGTCCCAGAGAGCCCGCAGGCCTGGCTGCAGTCTGAGCTCTTTCTCTTCAGAGGGAAGCGATTAGAGACGGCTCCTTCGGCACACCCAGCAGCCTGTTTCAAAGCTGGCCCAAGCTGGAAGACGCTGATGGTAGCTTTGACTTGCATTCAGGAGATGAGAGAGCTGAGCGGTAGCACAGCGGTAGGGCGTTTGCCTTGCACGCAGCCAACATGGCCGACCCGAGTTCGATTCCTCCGCCCCTCTCGGAGAGCCCGGCAAGCTACCGAGAGTATTCGATATGCCAGACACAGTAACAACAAAGTCTCCAATGGAGACGTTACTGAGCCCGCTCGAGCAAATCGACGATCAACGGGAGGGCCTTTACTTTTTTACTAACAATGACAAATAATTATTTTTTTAAACTTTTTATTAGTGAAACACCATGAGTTACAGTTGTAGACTTACAAATTTTTGTGCTTGGATTTCAATTATACAGTGATCAAATACCCATCCCTCCACCAGTGCCCATCTTCCACCGCCACGGGTCCCAGTATCCCTCCCACCCCCCATCCCCCCATCCCACCCTGCCTCTGTGGCAGGGCATTCCATTTTGTTCTCTGAGAGAGCTGATTTTGCTGTAGGAAGGACGCCAACCAGTCTGGGTTGTTCTCTAGAGTTTCCACAATTTGAATATTTGTGAGTTACTCTTTTTCAGGTAGGGTGTTTGTCTTGTACACGTTTGACCCCGGTTCGATTCCTCCATTCCTCTCGGAGAGCCTGGCAAGCTCCCCGTGGTATATTCAATATGCCAAAAACAGTAACAACAAGCTCATGATGGAGATGTTACTGGTGCCCACTCGAGCAAATTGATGAACAACAGGAGGACAGCGCTACAGTGGTACTCTTTTGCCAGGCCTGCTGGGAGCCTGTGTGTCACTGACGGGCTCCTCACTCCCTCCCCGGTCCCGGGGAAACTGCTGAGGACGCACTCACTCCCCACAAGCCCAGAGGAGGTTTCCAAGCCCCAGCGTTGCCCCCCTCCACCAAGTGGGGGTTGTCTGGGCAAGCGAGTGTCGTCAGCATTTATTCTGCTTCTCCAGCTCCTATTCGAGTTGGAACCTTCATGTATCCGCTCAGTGTTTGCAAAAGAGATGGATTTTTTCCCCGGTGTGACACAGTGTTTTCACTGAGGCCGTGTGAAGGACATGCTGACGAGAAGGAGGCTGACCGGCTGTAGCAACATCTGGCTCTGGGGCACGGGGTGCCAACATGGGTTCTCGCTGTGCTCTCACTGGGAGAAGGAGGGGACTCTTGGGGTTTCTTTATGGGGTCGTGTGGGGTCTCACTGCCTGTGTCCAGGGATTATTCCTTCCTGCACAGGAGCGACAGTTTGTAGTGCCAGGTTCAAGCTGGGCTCAGCCCCTGCGAGTCTGTCATCCTGGGCTCATTCGTGGGCACCAATCCCGTTCCTGAGGACCCCACACTCCTGACCGCGTCCCTTTCCAAACGCGCTTCCTCCGCGCACCTTCAGGTGGGAGGTGCAGTCCCCCCAGTGAGTGTGGGACGGGCACAGGGGCATGAGTGTCCCCCCTGCACAGCTGGGGGTGCCCGGGGATGGCAGCTCAGAGCTCCTGCCACTCAGGGACAGAAGGCAATACAGCCTGTTCAGTGTGTGTGAGTGTGTGAGTGTGTGTGTGTGAGTGTGTTGAGTGAGTGTGTGTGTTTGTGAATGTGTGGCTGTGAGTGTGTGTGTGAGAGAGTACAAGTGTGAGAGTATGAGTGTATATATGAGTGAGTGTGCTTAACTGTCAGCGTGAGTGTGTGTGAATGTGAGTGTGTGAATGTGTGAATGGGTGTGTGAGTCTGTGTGTAAGTTGTGAGCATTAGTGTGTGTGTGAGTGGCTTCTTCAGTTGCCTCTGTGACATGGCCTGTTCAGTGCGACTCAATGTATATGAGTGTGTGTGAATGATGTGTGTGAGTGTGAGTTGGTGAGTGTGTGTGTAAGTATGAGTGTGTGAGAGTACAAGTGTTTGTGTTTGACTCTGTTGATGTGAGAGTGTGTCTTGTTCATTTGCTCTCTGAAACACTTTCTTTCCTCTTAAAAAAATTCTGTGTGTTTGTGGGCGGAAGATGGGCCACACATGGCAGTGCTCAGGGCTTGCTCTGTGCTCTGTGCTCAGGGGTCGCTCCCAGCTCTGTGCTCAGAGCTCACTCCCAGCTCTGTGCTCAGGGCTCGATCCTGGCAAAGCTGGGGGATTAAACTCAGGTCTGTTGTGTACACGGCAAGTGCCTCGAGCCCTGCAAACCTTCCCAGGCCTGCCCTGTGTGTGTGTGGATGAGGCTCTGCTTAATGCATGTGAGGGGCAGGATGTTGCAGCCTTCCGCCTTTGTTCGTGAGGAGATTGAGGGTGAGGGAAACACAGCCAGTGGAGGGTGGGGGGGGGAGGTTTGTTCCTCAGGCCCAGCTGAGTGTCACACCCTTGGGGTTGACCTCAGGTTCCAAAGGGACAGGTCTTGGGGGTGGAGGTGCAGGACCCTGGGCCTCTCAGGGCTTGATTTCAAGGCATCTGTTTGTGATGACTTTGGAGTAAGCCGGAGTCACTAATGCAGGTGGCGCAAAGCCCAGGTTTGCTGGAGAGATCATTCAGGGGCACAGACGCTAAGCCGGCACCACGGATGGACCCCTGGCATCTCCAGGAGTGGCCCTGAGCACAGAGCCAGGAGTGACCCCGAGCACAGAGCCAGGAGTGGCCCTGAGCACAGAGCCAGGAGTGACCCTGAGCACAGAGCCAGGAGTGGCCCTGAGCACAGAGCCAGGAGTGACCCTGAGCACAGAGCCAGGAGTGACCCTGAGCACAGAGCCAGGAGTGGCCCTGAGCACAGAGCCAGGAGTGACCCTGAGCACAGAGCCAGGAGTGACCCTGAGCACAGAGCCAGGAGTGACCCTGAGCACAGAGCTGGGAGTGAGCCCCGAGCACAGAGCTGGGAATCAGCCCTGAGCACAGAGCCGGGAGTGAGCCCCGAGCAGAGCCGGGAGCGAGCCCTGAGCACAGAGCCAGGAGTGGCCCTGAGCACAGAGCCAGGAGTGACCCCGAGCACAGAGCCAGGAGTGACCCTGAGCACAGAGCTGGGAGCGAGTCCCGAGCACAGAGCCGGGAACGAGCCCTGAGCATGAGCCGGGAGTGAGCCCCGAGCACAGAGCTGGGAATCAGCCCTGAGCACAGAGCCGGGAGTGAGCCCCGAGCAGAGCCGGGAGCGAGCCCTGAGCACAGAGCCAGGAGCAAACTCTGAGCACAGAGCAGGGAGTGAGCCCTGGGCACCACCAACTTACGGCTCCAGCCCCAGAAACGAATGTCTCTAAACCGTCGCTGAGAGCCGGGACGCAGGGCCGCCCGTCTCTCATCAGCCCCCCTTCCTTTGCAGACCGGCCTCATCGTCGCCTGCTCACACGGCTTCGTGGACGCGGTGGTGGCCCTGGCAGAGTGCCCCCACGTCGATGTGAACTGGCAGGACAGCGAGGGCAACACGGCGCTCATCACGGCGGCGCAGGCTGGTAAGACCCAGCCCCGGGGAGCGAGTGCCGAGAGGCACGTGGGCGTACGTCCTCCTCGTGCCTGTGGGAGCCCCGAGTGCTCCCCCAGCGCGGATTGGGGATTGGGACCCGCTAGCTCTGAATCGGGCACTTCTGGAAGAGTCACCCCCTGCAGAGCTCATAGCTGGTGGGGGTGGAGTGGTGGGGGAAGGGCGCTGGTTTGCCCTGACGTGGAGGTGATGCAGCCTGGGCAGCGATGATCAGCGGGCCCTGCAGTCCAGGAAGGTCGGGGCCGGCCAGGGAGCTGGTCCCGAGGGCTGGAGCGCGGGTTTCCTCTGCACGAGGTGCCGACTGGTCCCCGAGCACTGCCTGGGAGCTGCGCCTCTAGACTGGAAAAAATAAATAGAAAGAAAGCTGGGGAGGCTGCAGATGGGGTCAGGGTTGGCTGCTTCCCCGTGGGCTTGGTTACTTTGTTAAAACGTTCCTATGACAGCGACAGTGCTTGGGCGGCTGGCGTTGATGGAGAGAGTTGCTGGGAGCCCATCCTCCTCCGGCCCTGGCCCTGGCCCTGGCCCCTCCGGCCCGCCTTCCCCCCAACCGCCACTTGTGGATGGTGCCTGTCTTACCTCCCTGAGCACTGCCGTGGGATTCAGACCCGCCACGCAAGTTCCCGCGTTACTCCCAGTCTAGCTCTCTGCTCCCCTCTCCCCTCCCCTCCCGAGCCCCCTCCTCTCCAGCCCCCCACCCCCATCCCGCCTCCCCAGTCTGGCGCCACCGGGTCTGTGTTCCAGTATCTGAGGCTTGTGACCAGTTGGTCTCTGTCCAGCGGACGAGTGCGGTCATCCTGCTGTGTTGACCTCCCCCCTCTGGCTCCTTTTCCTTAGCACGATGCCTCGTGATTCCGGGTTTCTGCAGACTGCCTCATCTTGTCGTCCCCCCCGCCCCCCTGCGTGCCTGGGGTTCAGTCTCCGCATCCAGGATGGTCTTTGGACCCTGGGAGACGTGCGGGAAAGCACTGTCTGTTCTTGCACAACTGCACCCCCGGGAAGCCTGCGGGGAGCTAGGCTTGGAACTGACCCTTTTCAGAATTCCAGGAGCGCGTCCATGTGGTCACTCAGCCAAGAGGAGGCCCTGGCCCAGTTAGGGACAGATGCTGTTTGTTCATTCAGGGGCCCTCAGGCACACCCGCTGCTCTGGGGAGGTTGTTGATACATAGCCTTGGGATGGGGGCTGGAGAGGACGCCCCAAGCCTCGCTGGGCAGGGCTATACTGCATGGGATTAGGAAGCATTGTGGGCAGGGCTACACTGCATGGGGATTGGACAGCAGTGTGGGTGGGGCTACACTGCATGGGGATTGGACAGCAGTGTGGGCGGGGCTACACTGCATGGAGATTGGACAGCAGTGTGGGTGGGGCTACACTGCATGGGGATTGGACAGCAGTGTGGGTGGGGCTACACTGCATGGGGATTGGACAGCAGTGTGGGCAGGGCTATACTGCATGGGGATTAGGCAGCAGTGTGGGCGGGGCTACACTGCATGGGGATTGGACAGCAGTGTGGGAGGGGCTACACTGCACAGGGATTGGACAGCAGTGTGGGTGAGGCTACACTACATGGGATTGGACAGCAGTGTGGGCGGGGCTACACTGCATGGGGATTGGACAGCAGTGTGGGTGGGACTACACTACATGGGATTGGACAGCAGTGTGGGCGGGGCTACACTGCACGGGGATTGGACAGCAGTGTGGGTGGGGCTACACTGCATGGGGATTGGACAGCAGTGTGGGCAGGGCTATACTGCATGGGGATTGGACAGCAGTGTGGGCGGGGCTACACTGCACAGGGATTGGACAGCAGTGTGGGCGGGGCTGCACTGCATGGGGATTGGACAGCAGTGTGGGCAGGGCTATACTGCATGGGGATTGGACAGCAGTGTGGGTGGGGCTACACTGCATGGGATTGGACAGCAGTGGGGGCGGGGCTGCACTGCATGGGGATTAGACGACATGCAAGGCAAGTGCCCTAACCCACTGTCCTGTCGCTTGGGCCCAGGCCAGAGCCTTTGGAAACAATTCACCCGTTGGTGATTTCTGTTCCCGGGCTGGGATGATGTCTGCACCCTGTGAATAGAACGCTCATGCTCACGGACTCCCTCAGCCCTGACTTCGGGCACCCTGACTCCTGGCAGAACTGGGTGCAGACCCTGGGGTAGCAAACAGCTGCTGTCTGGGTGTCTGCCAGGGCTGAGCTGGTGTGCTCAGAAAGGGAAACTGAGGACTGGATGGCGTGATTGTTGGCAGAGGCTGAGTCAGGGTGGAGCAGCTCCTGGATAGGAGTTAGGGTGGCTGGGGCTGGCACCCTCACGCCTCTGCCCTGCTCCAAGCTGACCCACCCAAGACGTTGGGACCCCCACGTGGGTGTGAAGCAGGGCTGAGGAGGGACGGTGGGCCGGCAGGGACGGGTCTGGGATGGTGGGATGGGACAGGGAGTGCCTAGGCTCGGCCCCCTCAGGAGCCTCAGCTCGGAGTCCCCCCCGAGTGACCGCTTGTTCCCGCCAACTCCCGGGGGACTTCTCCTCCTTCCCTGATCCCCACCGTGATCTGGGCTGACCTTGAGACTTCAGGAACAGGGGACACTCTCACTTCTGGTCATGGAAATCTCATGGGGAGCTGCCGATGCAGGTCTGGTCCTGTGCAGCATCTCCCTGCGTGACAGGGAAGCTTCTGGAAGGAGGAGCTGGGGGGAGGGCAGTCTGTCCAGAGCCATGTTCTGCTTCATCGTGTCCCTGCCATGGCTCGGCCAGTGGTGACCCCGGGTGACTGGTGTCACCAATGCTGTCCCCTGCGGAGTCTGTGTGATCAGAAGCCTTTGGAAGCCGTCATGGGTTTGGGTTCTTGCTTGTCCGAGGCGCTGGGCCTGTGGGGACATGGGGTGGGCTGGGGTGGCAGTCCTGAAGGTCAGATTCTGAGTCTGCCAGCAGTCCAGGAGCTAAAGGAAGCCTCGTGTTCTCAAACAGGTGTCACCTGCTCACCCACTGAGTGTTCTCAAACAGGGTGTCACCTGTAGGATATTATCGGTTTGTCCTTTCTGCCTTGCCACAGGGAGCTTAAGTTTATTGGGTTACTCCTATCACAGTGCTCCCATTCCTCTGTGTTTAACTGTAGCTTCTGTCTTCATGCTCTGCTTCTTCAATCGCCTTTATCTCCTAATCAGACTCTATTAACTTGTAAATACTGCTTTTCTCTTCTCCTTAAGTCCTTTGCATAGTTAATTCAGAGCATTGTCCTTTTTGTAAGACACAGTAAGAGTTACATTAAGCTTATAGGATGGCTCTCCTGGGGGCATCTCACTGTAGATCTCCGACTATAGTGCTCAGGCCAGATTAATCTTTCCTAACCCCAGCAGGGTCCTAATCCAGCTGTTACTTTTTGGATCATGATAGCGTTTGCCCATGACCACGCTCTTAATTTATAGTTAAGTATTATGGCACTTTGGTCAGGCCCATGTCAATGCCAGGGTAGCTCACAGCTTGCCCTGGGTCATCCAGTCCCTCGTTGGGACCCTGCTTTTGGGGTGCTAGGAACTAAGGGCAACTGAGGCTTAAGTTGAGAAAATCGATGCCCAGGAGTGAATATCATTCGGAGTCAGTTAACTCCCAAGTTACAAAAGCATCGCATTAACTGTCTTCCTGTGTCTATATAAAAAGTACATTACTGTGAATTACCATGCAAAGGACATAAGGAGAAGAGAAAAGCAATATTTACAAGTTAACAGAGTCTGATTAGGAGATAAAGGTGATTAGCCGGTTGGGGAAGCAGAGCACAAAGAGATTACAGATAAACACAAAGAAATGGGAGCACTGTGATGGGAGTAACCCATTAAACCTAAGTTCCCTGTGGCAAGGCAGGAAGGACAAACCAATGTTATCCTACAGTCACCTGCTCTCCTGCTGGGGGCAGGCTGGGACTCCCTGTGAGGCTCGTCCATGGAGAGCGGGCAGCGCTGACCCTAGGTAGTCCCCAAGACCCTGGATGCTGTCAACTGGCGCCGCTCCTCCACCTCCACTAATGAAATGGGTTTGACATGAGCTTGCGGAACGCTGCTGTGCCCGGGCTGGACCGTGTGTTCCTGTCCTCGGCGAAGCTGCTTTGGGTCCAGTAGCCCCTGCAGCCTGAAAACTTTCTTCCTTGAGTTCATGCACATCATGGGTTGGGGATGGCTGCGTTGGCACCGGCCTGGCAGTGATTCAAGTCGGGGGTGCGGGGGAGGGCAGGGGGGCCCTGGGCACATGGGGGACAGGGGCCGCCCCTTCCGTCTTTGTGGACGGGGTTTGCTTGGTTTTCTTCGCCTCCTTGGGTTCTCTCTGCCCGGCAGCATGATTAATACCTGCCTGCACTGTGGTTTGGGGGTTTTCTAAAGTGTTTCTCCTTTACTTGGTTTTGCCGCTTTCATTATTGAGAACTTGGGAGTCTCTAGCCCTTGCCATTTTGTCGTTGTTGTGATTGTTTTGTAAGCTCATTTTTCACAACTTTGCTGCGTGGCCCAAGCCAAACCACCCGCTGTGCAAATAACTCAGACCTGCCCTCAACCTCCTCCATCAAACACCTGCCCCCAGCCTCCTTCATCAGATACCTGCTCCAGCCTCTTCCATCAGACACCTGACCCCCCCAGCCTCCTTCATTAGACACCTGCCCTCAGCCTTCTCCATCAAGACACCTGCCCCTGCCTCCTCCGTCAGACACCTGTCCCCAGCCTCCTCCATCAGACACCTGCCCCCAGCCTCCTCCATCAGACACTTGCTTCCAGCCTCCTTCGTCAGACACCTGTCCCCAGCCTCCTCCAATCAGATACCTTCCTTCACACTCCTCCATCAGACACCTGCCCCCAACCTCCTCCACACCCCATCTTCCTCTTGCTCACTTCTCTGCATTTCTTTCTCCTGGATGAGCCGGGTTCTCTCCTGCAGCCTTGGTGGGATCAGTCTTTCCAAAGCCAACAGTTCCCTCTACTGGGTTTGTTTGGAAAATGACGTTTTGAAGACCTGGTGTCAGACCAGCCAAGTCTTTAGACTTAAAGACTGTATGGTTTACATTTCTTTTATTTTTAAAAAAAGTTTGTATGGTTTTGGGGGCTGGAGCGGTAGCACAGCAGGTAGTGCGCTTGCCTTGCACACGGCCGACCCGGGTTCGATTCCCAGAATCCCATATGGTCCCCTGAGCACCTCCGGGGGTAATTCCTGAGTGCAGAGCCAGGAAGAACCCCTGTGCATTCCGGGTGTGACCTAAAAAGAAAAAAAACTCTTGCCGCTGTGAAGTTCCCCAAATTTGTTTCTGAAAACAAAGGTGGTCGGATGTGCCCGGGCAGAGGTATGTTTTTTAGAGCAGAGCTTGTTACCTTTCCATAGCAAGAGGCATACATGAGAATTAGAACACACAATTGGCACTCAGTCAAATGTTCAATCAGTGTTTTCTTTTCTTCAAAAAAAATAAATAATTTAAAAAAGTTTTATTTAAAAATTTTTTTATTGTCACTCAGTGATTTACCAAGTTGTTTTAGGCACTCAGTGTCCCAACACCAATCCCATCCCCAGTGTACCCTTCCCTCCACCAATGTCTTGTGTTACCCACCCACTAGCTTGCCCCCTCGAAGGCACACTAAATCTACTTCCCATTGTTACGACACAAAGGCAAATGGAATTCCCACGGCTGAGCCCCACGGTAGCTGATTTGTGAGCACCGTTCTGTCGTTGTCTAAGCATCTGCTGTGTCGGTCAGTTGGTCGGCCGGCACTACCTGGGTCTTCTCTTGTGTCGCTCAGGCACCCGGGACGGGTCTCGCCTGCAGCTTTCCTCTCCTACTGCTGGCGGACCACGCTAGGAAGCCTTGAGCTGTTGTGGCTGTGTGGCCCGGGGCCTATGGATCTGGGACACTGTGGTGCTTGGCAGCTTGATGAGGTTCAGTGGTGGAGCTGGGCCGTTCCCGGGCGGGGGGTGTCAGCGTGGCTGCGTGCCGGGGGACCTTCAGGCAGAAAGGGGAACCTGCCTGCCCGCCCCCATCCCAAGAAGGCTGCAGGGTTCTCAGCCTGGACCAGCCTACTGGGAAGATTCTGTGGTGTCCCTGACTTGGAGACTCGGCACTGGGCCATTTTTCTGCCGGCAAATGGCGGGTGTGGACTAGGGCTGCTGGGTCTCCGGGGGTAGGGGCGGTTGGCCCATCCCAGACTGCTCAGCCTTTAGGCTGGTTCCCACCTGGGCAGTTGAGCTGCTGGTCATTGTGTTGGGATTAGATGGGTCTCTGGGCTGACCCTCTGTTGGAGGCTGTTGGCTTTGGGTCTCTACCAGTAATCAACTGTGACGAGTGAATGAGGTTTTGGAGCTGGAGAGGCAGTACAGCAGGGAGGGTGTCTTTGCCTTGCATGTGACCAACCCAAGTTCGATTCCTAGTTCCCCAGATGGTCCCCCAGGCAGCGGGAAGTGACCAGGGCGAGCACAGCCAAGTGTGGCCCCCAAACCAACCCACCTCCCCTCTCCCCCCCCCCCAAAAAAGAAGAAAAAATGTTTTAATGAATAAATTGATTTTTTTCTTTGGGTGCCGGCAGGCTACTCCCCTTGCATGCAGCCGATCCAGGTTTGATTCCCGCCACCCCATATGGCCCCCTGAGCCCTGCCAGGAGTGACCCCTGAGTGCAGAGCCAGGAGTGAGCACTGAGCATAGCCAGGTGTGGCCCCACAGAAAGTCAAAGTCGTTTTTCTTTCTGGTCTGAGATCTTGAGGATTGCCTGGCAGCTGAGAGGGTTGTTTCAGAGGGAGGAGGGAGGATTCCTCATCCCTCCCACCCACCAGGCTGCACGCTGGAAGCCCTGCATGTAGGAGCAGGTTCCTGAGGGTGCTGGGGGCCATGTGTGTCCCTCCACACATGGACCTTGCACAACATGGCATAGGTGCCCGTTGGGTGCCACAGCCAGGGAACAGCTTGCACTGAACAGTCTGACCCTTCAAGCAACTGGGTGCAGAGGAGAAGCAGAAGGTGCTAGAATGAGCATGTGCAAAGGCCCCTGGGCAGGAAAGCAGGGCCCAGGGCGCGTTCCCCGGGGTGTTGAAGGGTGTTTGCACTCCTGGCTCACTGCAGCATTAACTCAAGAGCCTACATGTGGTCTCTCCTCGGGGGCTCCTGCCCTGCTATGGGAAACAGTGAACTCGCCTGTGGGGACAACACGTATCAGACCCAAGGTGGTGACTGTGCTCAGTGGAGCCAGTCAGGAAGTGAAACAGTTACTAGCGTGTGGAATATGAACAACAATGTGAGCCAGTGGCCCAAGACAACACCCACCTCCCATCCCCCCTCCAGAGTTGAAAACCATAGGGGTCTTGTCAGAGCCCTGGAAATTGGTGGTGAGTGTGTCACCCAGAAGGGTTACTTGATGGGTCATCATGACGGACGGAGATGCGGTTCCTTGAGAGGCTGCTGAGACATGCTGACAAAGCTTCCGGGGCCCCAGGCAGCAGCTGGGGTGCCCCCGACCTGCACGGTCACCAGGAGGAGCTTCAAGGAGGAGGGACAGCCAGGTGTGCTTCTGGAAGGAGGTGCCTGCTTTCTTCCTCTTTCTTTTCTTCTTCTTCTTTTTTTTAATATTTGGCTTTTTGGGTCACACCCGGCGATGCTCAGGGGTTACTCCTGGCTCTGCACTCAGGAATTACTCCTGGTGGTGCTCGGGGGACCACATGGGATGCTGGGGATCGAACCCTGGTCGGCCGTGTGCAAGGCAAACGCCCTCCCTGCTGTGCTATTGCTCCAGCCCTGTTAGCTCATTTTCCCGGACAGTTTGTTAATTTTGTTTGTTTTGTTTTGGCTTGGTTTGGGGGTCATACTCAACGGTGCTCAGGACTTACTCCAGTCCCAAGAGGCTACTTTCTTAAGCGCGGGCAGGCACTGGAGCAAGCCCTCGGTCTCTGTGTGGCCTGGCCCCATCTCTGCAGACCCAGTGTCTGAGGAAGCTTTGGCCTGTCCTCTTCCTCCCCTGCAGGCTGGACACGGTAAGGACCAGCCCAGCGCGGATGGTTTTTAATTTTGCCTTCCCTGGGCTGACTCAGGTGCTCACACTCGTCCCCTGTGATGCTTTTCTGCAGAGGCACTGCCTGGGGCGTCCCAGACCAGGGCTCGATGGGGCAAGCTAACGGCAGGAAATGGGAGGAACTCCGTGTGCAGGGAACTGAGGGCTAGAGCCCTGGGGAGGGAAGCAGCGAAGACAGTCTCTGAGCAAACAGGCCTCCGAGAGCCCGGCCGGCCCCTGGAGCAGGAGGCGGGAGCCTGTGACAGCCACGGCCCTGGGGAGCCCAGCTGGTGGCTCTGGGCTGGCTGGGCTACCAGGCGGGAGGCCCAGAGCTCATCTTAGGTGCCGGCGACCTTCCACTTTCCCGGGTCCCAGGGAAGGAAGAGGGCTGGGGGCAACTCAGACTCCGCATCGGGCCAAGGGAGCTGCTTGTTCTCAGCTGCCTTTGGCTCCAACAGCCCTTTGCAAGGGTCACCGAGTGGGTGGCTCTCTACTCTCCTGGGGAACCTGGGCAGGGTGGCCAAGTGGGTGGCGCTCTGCTCTCCTGGGGGAGCTGGGCAGGGTTGCTGAGGGGGTGCTTCTCAGCTCTCCCCAGGGGAGGTAGGCAGGGTGTCTAAGAGGATGGCGCTGTGCTCTCCTGGGGAAGCGGGGCAGGGTGGCCAAGTGGGTGGCGCCCTGCTCTCCTGGGGGGAGCTGGGAAGGGTGGTTGAGTGGGTGGAACTCTGCTCTCCTGGGGGACCTGGGCAGGGTGGCTGAGTGGGTGGTGCTCTGCTCACCTGGGGCAGCTGGGCAGGTGGCCAGTGAGCAGGCCTGGAGGGACCTGACACTCCTCTAAAGCCTGACACCCTCACAGGGGCTCGTAGCAGGTGGCTGTGTCACCCCAGAGGTGCCCGGGGCTTGCTCCTTCTCTGCATGCAGGGATCACCCGGGCACGCCTGGCCCAGAGAGGCTGTTTGACCAGGAGAACCTGGGCTCATCTGGTGCCTGTCCGTGCCAGGCGCGTGTGTCAGGGCCTGCGGACACGCCCAGACTGGGGACGGGCCTGGCCTGAGGGTCCCTGTGGGTCTCCTTGCCCTGTGGCCTCCCTCTGCTGATGCAGTCGCGGCCACGATCAGCGCAGAATCTCCCCGAGCACTGGGCCACGGCACTGCTCTTCCTGACGCAAACTCGCATCGACAAGCCTCCACTGGCGTCCGTAAACAGCAAAGGGTCTAAGAAAATTTCATTTTTACCGGACATTCCTTCTTGTCCTGTTTGTTTTTTAGGTCACCCTGGCATGCCTTAGGGGATACTTCTAGTTCTGTGCTCGGGGGTCACTCCCAGAGGTGATCTCAGGGAAGCTTGGGCTGCCGGGGCTCGAACCCGGGATTCCACATGTAGAGCATGGCCATCCCTGTGGGCCATCTCTCTGCGTCCAGAGCTCTTGAGCTGGCGGGGGGGGGGGATTCCAGCATCTGAGGAAGGGGGGACTAGAGAGAGAAACTGGGGGGTGGGCAGGGAGCTGGGAGGGGGAGAGCTTAGGATCTTCGTGGAAGGAGAATGTTTTGGTGACTGGAGAGAGAGAATAGCCTCGACTCCGCTGAGCCATGTTTAATGTGACCTGAGCCCACCGAGTGTGTGTGTGTGCGGGGGGGGGAGAGAGAGAGAGAGAGAGAGAGAGAGAACACAGAGAGAGATTGGCCACTTGCCTCACACCATTAACTCCAGTTCAAATCCCTGTGCTACACCTGCCAGGCGTCTCTCTTGAGCATCGCTGGGAACAGGGAGAGAGAGAAAAGGACCAGGAGAAAGTTCCATGGGCTGTAGCTCATGCCTTGCACGCCGCAACCCCAGGTTGGATCCCCAGCACTGCCTCATCCCGGAGCACTGCCAGGAGTGATCCCCGAGCACCACCACCAGCACACCCCAAAACCAAACAAAAAAAGCCCCAAGCCCTTAGACCAGTGAAGATAAGTCGCTCGCTGTGCCGGCTGAGAGCCGCCTTTTCCTCCTGCCTGCGGGCGAGCTGGGGCCCATCAGAACCAGAAGGTGCTTCTGCCGGAACAGCCGCGGGCCACCCGTCTCATCTTCGGGGCCTTGGTGCGAGTCGAGCCTGGCCGTGCTCTTCTCGGGGATGTAGGAGCTGAGCCTCACATGAGAGGGGGGCTGCCCCGGAGGGCCTTCCCTTGCCCCTGGCAGATGACCTCAAGTGTCCCACTGACTACCCTTCCACCTGGCAGATGGAGGTCATGTGGCGCAGGGCACGGTGGGCAGTTGGGGGTAGGGTGCCATCCGATGGGCATGCGTTTGCAAAGGAGGGTGGGTGAGGGAAGGGGAGTAGCCCAGGGCGGAAGAAGTGGGGTGGGCTGAGGTGGGTGAGAGGAGGCAGGGCAGCCCTTTGAGGCCAGGATGGGCACTTGGCACACATGATGCCCAGGGGTCAACCCCCAGCACCAGACCAGCCTCTCCTAGACAGTAGCAGGATAAATGGCAACGGTGGAGGGGAGAAAAGCTGGTGTTTTCCACGACTCTCCCCCTGCGCCCTTGAGGGGAAGCACTGCAGAGAGGGGGCGAGGCGGGAGAATCGGGGAGTTTCCCTGGGGGTTTCTGTCCCCTCTGTGCCAAGAATGACTTCAGCGCAGGAAAGTCCAGGGCGGTGAAAGCCCCGGTGAGCTGGGAGGCCTGGAGCATCGTCCAGCCCAGCTGAGAGCACTCCTAGGCCCCTCTGCATCTCTGCCCCTGCATCCCAAAAGCCCACCAGGGAGACCGTGCGGACCACCCACAGCAGGGCTGGAAACGGGGCCCGGCGGGACTCGGGGGCTCAGCCTCAGCATTGCTCTGGCCACCGCCTGGTCAGCCAGTCCCCTGCACATTCGCTTCTCTGCGCGGGGCCTTGGGCTTGACTCTGCCCCGGGGTTCTGTGTCCCAGGACGCAGCCACACGCCCATGGGATGGTGCTCAGGTGTTGCTTCCGCGTTGTGCCACCCCCACCGGGTCGGGGCTCAGTCCAGCTTTGTGCCCGGGAATGGATCCTTCCTGGCCGACTCCGGGACGATGTGGGGTGCTGGGATGGAACGGGGAGGCAAGCCCCCCGCCCGCTGTGCTCTCTCGGGCCCTCAGGCCCACTCCTAAGGCAGGTGGCCTGAAGCCTGTCCGGGACCCCCTGGGGCCCCTCACTGCTTGGGTTCCACCTGCTGGGACCCTGGGTGTGTGTGTGTGTGTGTGAGTGTGTGCTGGGACTGAACCTGGACACGGGCTCAGGTTGGGGCAGGCTCCGGGGCGCCTATCTGTGCCCCCTGTGGCCCCCACGTTCGTATCTGAGGGCGCGACTCTCTCCGCAGGGCATGCCACCGTCACCAGCTACCTGCTCAACTACTTCCCTGGCCTCGACCTGGAGCGCAGGAATGTGTTGGGTTTCTCGGCCCTGATGAAGGCCGCCATGCACGGGCGCACCGAGTGTGTGCGCGCACTCATGCTGGCAGGTAGGCTGGGCTGGGCTGGGCCGGGACCAGCCGGAGCAAGGGACCTCTCGCCGGCCTGCCCCCATCCCTGCCCGCCCCTCCCCCGCCCACCTGCCTGCCTCCCACCCTCCTGCCCCTCCCGGACCCCTGCCAGCCTGGCCCCACCCCCCGGGCCCCTCCCCCACCCGCCTCCTTGGGGACCGGGTGTGGTGCCCTGCACAGTCACATGCAAGGCAAGTGCCTTAATCCCTGTCCTGTCCACTTTGTTTTGGTTTTCACGCCTGGCTGTGCTCAGGGTTTACTCTTGGTTCCGTGCTGTGGCGCTACTCTCTACTCCGTGCTTGGAGATTACTCTCCACTCAGTGCTTTTGGGCTACTCTCCATTCAGTGCTCAGAGGGTGATCCTGCTGGTGCTCAGGGGTCATGTGGTGCTGGGAACTGAACCCAGACTTTACATGGGCGAGGCCAAGGGGTCACCTTCTGTCCCCCGCGAGTTTCTCTCAGAGGACCCTTCCCCACAGAGCAGCTGAAGAAAAACCACCGATGACAACGATGACCATCCCTGGCGCATTTTCCATGCAGAAGGAACCCACGCTAGTGCGTGCTTAGGAATGGGCCCCTGGCCGCCTCAGACCACAGCGCCCGCTGTCGGAGAGGAGTTTCTGAGTCGCCGTGTCCTCCTGTTCCATAGGACCAGTGAATGCTTGAGCTAGACACCCTCGAAGTGGGCTCCATCCTGTTAACTCTCCTCAGTCTTGTCAGACGCAGAATGAAAGAACAGGAGGACTATCAGAACTCTCGATTTTTATTAAAAAGAAAAATACATGGACTTTTTTGGATTGCTTCTCTAGGAAGGACACGGGCTCTGCTGGACACGGGGGCCGTGGAACCTGGTACTTCAGAGGGGTGTGAGTGAGCGGAAGTGGGAAGAGATCTCTGCTGCTTGAACACGGGTCCCATGGCCTGCTGGACGGGGCCCCAGGAGGGAGCTCAGCCGAGGCCTGGGGCGCTGTGGCCGCTGCTCCCTCTCACCCTGGGAATCCCAGCACGAGTTGCCGCCGATCCTTCTCTCTGTTCCCGGGAAGAAACACGTTCCCCTTAACTGAGCAAGTGCAAGTTGCAATTGTTTCAAGTTCTTTGGCAGAGAAAGAGCTTTTAAACCGGGCACCGCAGATCACTGAGGACAGGGCGTGAGCGTGAGCGTGGGTGCCACAGAGGCGAGGTCTTGGGATAAGGCCTGGGCGTGTGTTCGGTTTTCTAGAAGTGACCCTGGGGAAATGGGGTGAGCAGGTAGAGAGAGGGGAGGGAAGATGGGAGCACTGGTAGCCACCCGCTGAACTGGGCTCCCTGCTGGGCAGCTGACGTTAGCCCTGCCCAGACCCTCTGAAAAATACTCAGGTGATCCCAGGATCAGGGAATGGACAGAAAGGACTACGCGTCCGTGTTTACTGGGAGCCAGAGCTCAGATGGAAGTTTCTGGTACACAGACCAGGGGGGAAACCCAGCAATGCCCCAGCCGGAACCCAGCGAGGGCTGTTTAATGGGCAGGAAGGAGGAAGTGGGTCGAAGAGAAGAGCTGATCCGTGCGAGTGAGCTGAAACGGTTCTCAGGTCGCTGACTGAGTCTCTGGGTCCATCAAGGGCACTGCCCACGCCCGCCGCTGGCCGAAACCTGTCACTCGCAGGCGTCTCCAGCAACCGTTGGCTTGGCACAGAGGGTGACCCTGTCTCTTCACTGTGTCCTATGTGACTTCACAGATGCCCGCTTGCACAGACTGCTTCTGGGAAATCAGTCACCTGCCAAGACCTGTTTGGGGCCGCTGGAAGTCAGGGCCCCCTTTCAGACCAACTTTCCACCCTGAATGGAAGAGGGGATTTTGGTTTGGTTTGGGGGCCACCCCTCAGTAACCCCGCTGTGTTTGGGGTTCACTCATTCGGGGCTCTGGACACAGGCCTGCTGCCAGTTGTGGCCGTTGTGGTACTTGCATCTGCACACAGAGCATGTGCTCAGACCCTGGAATAATGAAGCAGTGGCTTTATTTTTATTTATTTGGCTTTTGGAGAGCCATGCCCGGTGATGCTCAAGGCTCACTCCTGGCTCTTCAGTCAGGAATCACTCCTGGCAGTGCTCTGGGGACCCTATGGGATGCTGGGGATTGAACCTGGGTCGGCCGCATGCAAGGCAAACACCCTTCCCACTGTGCTATCGCTCCGGCCCCAGGTCCTGGAATAGAGGATGTTTTCGTAGCAAAGTGTCGGCCTCAAGGAGGCGGGATGGACCCCTGGGCAGGTGCTCAACTCTTCTGTGCTTGAGGGGTGCTGAGCTGGCAGCCTGGAGGGGGAGCTGGGGCTGCCCAGAGCTGCCCTGCAGAGCTTCTGCGTGTCCCCTGCAAGGCGCAGATGTCATGCGTCGGTCCTCAGGACTTGCCTTCCGTGACCCCGAGTGAGCTTCTCAGCACCCGTGGTGGCCTCGGCGGCCCTGGTGTTTGTGTTTTCCCTGGGACGCCAGAACCCCAGACGCCGGCGGGCCGCCACGCTCGGCAGCCGGCTCTCGCCCTCCCATTAGCATTTGAAGAATGTCTCTTTCGGGCCACGTTCATTAAGATTTTCATTTTGCAGTTTGTTCCCTTTTAAGTGACATGCAATTAATTAAGGTTTAATGTGTCATCTATTTTTCGCCGCGACACTTTTACTGCCTCCTTTTCATTTTCGTCAGTTTATAAATCGTCCTCGAGCTAATGAGTTTCATCCCGATTTCCAGGTCCAAATAATTACCACGCCTCCTTGTGCGACTTTTCTTTAGTGTGCCACAGGATTCAGAGCATGAGTGGGTGAGCTCAGGTGTTGCGGGGGGCGGGGGCAGGTCTTCCTGGCATTGGGGCACAGTGAATTTGTCGACCTTCTGTTCACCCGGGTTGGGTTCCTGGGGCTGTCTGGGGACACTGCTGCTGACCCAGGCCCCGGGGGACCCCCACACCAGGTAATTGCCCTAGTTCTCCACTTGCTTTGCCAGTGCAGATATGACAAATGGGACTTGAACCCCTGAATAATTTCCAACTATCCGTGTGGTTGAAACCGGGCCAGGACGAGCTGAACAGCAGGTGCTGGTCACTCCCTATACTCTGGAGCCCACTTTGACCCACGCGTCACCAAGCTGAGCCGAGCTTCGCAATGATCGGAGGAGGGGGTGTGGGGTGGTTTAGTGAGGAAACGCCTCGTGTTCAGGAGCCCCCGAGGATGGAAGATCGGGGTCCCTCTAGAGTTGCAGCCCATCAGAGAGCTGGACAAGAGGTTGTTGGAAGCTACCTGAGTGGGTACTGCAGGAGATGCCAGCCTGTGACCTGGTAGGTGGTACCAGTGTTCCAGGGCCTCCGGGCCCCCAAGGCCAACTGCCTTCTCCAGGAAGCCACAGGAAGCTCAGGATTTCCACTGAGCGCTGGAGAGATGGTACAGCGGGGAGGGCTCTACACTACTGCATTGGCTGACCTGGGTTCGATCCCCGGTGTCCCATATGGTCCCCGGAGCACCACTAGATGTGATCCCTGAGCGCAGAACCGGGAATAATCTTTGAGCATTGCTGAGTGTCACCTCAAAACCCAAAGGGTGTTTAGCCGAATTGGGTTCAGCCCAGTTCCCACGAGTCCTTCCTGCCCGCAGGCCATCTGCACTGTCACAGACCTCGTGGGACGCTGAGACCGAGGTTTGTCTGAGTGCTTGGGATCGGGCCAGGCAGGGCAGTGGTTAGGTTCGACCCTCACTACTGTGTAAGGACCAATCGGGATCAGTCCCCAGTGAGCGCTGAGCACTGCCGGGTGTGGACTCAGAAGCACCAAGAAGCCCCTGCTGGTTTGGGATCATGGGACAGGAATGGGAAACCTTACATGGGATGCATAAAGGTCGGGCTGGGGTGTTACTGCTGAGTTCAGTCCCCTGCACTGCATCACCCTCTGCGCTGACAAGGACTGCCCTGGGGTCCCCAGAAGCAGCAGCAGTTTGACCAGTTGAATCCTGGAGAGACCCCTGAGCACTGCTTGAGCGACATCTCCCCTTCCCCCAATAACAAGGATCCAAGGAGTGAGAAAGTCCCACAGGGAAAGCTCTCGTCCTACACACAGCCTGCCTGGCCTGATTCCTGCCACCCCACATGGGTCCCTGAGCGCATCCCCAGCGGGGCACCCCGGGCACGACTCGGGGTGAGCAGACCCTTCCCATCCTCCTAAATAATAAACTTGGAATTGTAAGTCAAGGTAGCAGAGGGGCTGTTTCTCGGGTGTCCCCTTCATGTCATCTCTTTGGTTCTGGTATTTGGGGGGGGGCTTTTGCCTCAGTCACTGCCTTCAGCTTTCATTTGGGGTGGGGGGTGCTCACCCGGTGGTGCTCAGGGCTTACTCCTAGCTCTGCGTCTGAGATCACCCCTGTCAGAGTTCGGAGGGCCATATGGGATGCAGGGGGTTGAACCAGGGTGCCCCACGCGCAAGGCACGCGCCCTCCCCACCCACTGTACCACCTACGTTGGTTATTCTGCCCCTCTGCTGGAAAGTTCCTGGCGCGTCCATCCGCCCACGGCCGTTTGCCTTGTCTTTTCCAGGGGCAGATGTGCATGCGAGGGACCCCCGGCGCGGGATGTCGCCCCCGGAGTGGGCTGCCTACACGGGGCGCCTGGAGGCGGTGCGGCTCATCCAGAGGCTGCTGGAGCGGCCGTGCCCGGAGCAGTTTGGGGACAAGTACCGGCCGGAGCTGCCCCAGGCCCTGCCCGGGTCCGCCAAGCCCGCCGCCAGCTCCAAGAACTGCTTGCAGAAGTTCACGCGCTTCCTGCAAAGCGCGCTCGGCCCCCGCGTCCGCGACCCGCAGGATGGCGGGGTCCTGGACCACATGGTCAGGATGACCACCGGCCACTCCAGCCCCGCGGTGGCCGTGGCCTGCCAGACCGTGTGTCCCGAGAGCCCGCCGTGCGTGGGGAAGAGACGCCTGGCGGTGCAGGAGATCCTACAGGCGCGGGCGCGCAGGGATGCGCAGGAGGAACCGGGCCAGGGGCGGGGCGCGGAGCCGCCGCCGCCGCCGCGGCCGGCACAGACTTTGGAGGTCTGCAGGGAGGGGAGCCCCCCGCGGCCGCCCGGCGCCCCACGGAAGGCCAGCCTGCTGGCTCTGCACCGGCTGCGGAGGGGCAGCGTGCGGCCCGGTGTGGTCATTCCCCGCGTGCGCGTGAGCAAGGCGCCCGCGCCCACCTTCCAGCCCGAGCGGCCGCCCTCCAAGGGCAGCACCAAGGACAGCGCCCACCTGCAGCTGCCCAAGTGGCGCTACAAGGAGGCCAAGGAGGAGAAGAGGAAGGCCGAGGAGGCCGAGAGGCAGCGGGCTGCCCAGGCGCAGAAGGAGAGGCGGGCGACGCCCTGGAGGAAAAGGACGTGAGGGGCGGGGGCGAGGGCCCCGCGGACGAGCCCGCCTCGGCCCCTTCCTGCTGCACATTCCCAGCTTTCCCGCGGGGAACCCCTGGGGGAATCCCTGGAAACGGGGCCCTGCGGGTTCAGGTGACGTCCAAAGGGGGTGGAATTGGGCGCCAATCCTTCGGGCAGGGAAGACGCCTGGCCCGTGACCTGCCTAAAAGTCGACCTTTGAAACCTCATGGAGAAAGTTCGAAGACCAATTCATCCAAGGGCATTTTCTGTGTCATTTTGTATGCTGAATTTTCAGCCCCCAATTTTCAGGATTTTACCGAGGACGGGACTGTTTGTATTTAAGACGGTTTCATACCGTTGCCCCGAGACCCCTTTGCTGAAAAGACGTTTCTAGCAGTCCCTCCTTGTGTTTCCTCTCCAGGGCGAGGGCGTGTTGGGACGCCCCTTCCTCTTTGCTGTGCACAGGTCTTCGCCTCCCCGCGCCCCGCGGGCGCTGCATGCTGTCCTGGAAGCCGGGCTGGGAGGCCTTTCTGGGTAGGGGTGAGCAGCCCCCAGAGGTCAGGCAGAGCCCCCCGGGCCCTGCCTACCCCAGCCTGACGCTGCAGGCTCCTCGTCCTCACGGGCCAGAACCACCACGGCGAGCCTGTCGTCAGCGTATAAATCAGCAAATAGATAGGCATGCATCCTTTGCTAGAAGCCAACTCAAAGCAAGGGTGTTCACAGAACACAATCTTAACCCGTTCGCCAAGATCAGCGGACGGAAGCCATCATAACACGAGGAAAGTGTGAATAAATTATTATCAGAAATACAGAATGGTCACGTGTGTGTCGATCAGTTGCGCCCCGATATCCTTCAAAAGGAAGATGCAAAGAAGAAGAATGAGATCGGGCTGGAGGGACGCCACAGTGAGGAGGGCGTTTGCCTTGCACCTGGCTGATCCGGGTTTGATCCCTGACATCCCATATGGCATTGCTAGGTATGACTCCTGCTGGGCACAGAGCTGGGAGTAACCCCTGAGCATTGCTGGGTATGGCCGAAACAAAAACCCAACGACAACCTGATCAGAACTCAGAATCGTGTATGCTGCCCAGGGGCCAAGTTGTTTCTAGCGGAAAGGAGTGGAATCTGAGGTTGTTGGGGGTTACTCCTGGCTCTGCGCTCAGGAATCATGTCTGGCGGTGCTCAGGGGACCATATGGGATGCTGGGAACTGAATCCAGGTTGGCTGCGTGCAAGGCAAATGCCCTCCCCGCTTTGCTATCGCTCCAGCCCTGGGGCAGTTTTCCTGCAGCAGCTTCTTGCTTTCCACTTCCAGGCTTCGTTCCCAAGAGGCCCTGCTGTGGGGTGAATTCCCCACCTAAGGATCCGGTGTGGGGTCTGCCCCGAGCTCTCCACTCCTTGCAGTGCTCTGCGCACTCGTGTCCAAGGCCCAGAGAAGACTGCATGTGCCTGTGGCCCTCTGGGGTGTAGATGGTCACCCAGCACTGCTAACCGTGCCTGACCCTCTCTTGCAAGGTGCTCGGAGCCAGGCAGGAGCCCGGCTGGCAGCCCCCGACGGGAAGGCAGACCATGCTCCCCGATGCGGTGTGACTAGTTCCGGAGCTTTCTCGTGATTGGAGGGCGTTGCCCCCAACCTCTCCCTGCCCCCTCCTGGTCAGCAACCCGGGAACCTCCCTTGGGCCTCTCCATCCCCACGCCCCGGAAGCAGGTACTCAGTCGCACCCAGGCTGGTGACCCATGCAGCGAGAAGTTTTTCAAGTCAGATTAAGTTCCTCCTCCCTCCGGTCAACACCCACCGCACACCCCCATTGGGAGCGGCTGGCTGGGGTTCTCCTTATGTCTGGGTGCTGGGGTTGTTCATGTCCCCATGGAGGGGAGGGGGCTGAGGTCAGCATGACTACGAGGGACACTGAGTTTTCCAGGTGAGTTCCTGCCCTGCCCTGTCCTCTCTCACAGCCACGGCCCCTGTACGGTCAGTGGCTCCCTGTTGGCCTCCCTGACACCCACCTTGAGCTTTCACACATCTCTTGCGCCCGCCCCCTTGCAGGGACTGGCAGCTCTGGGGACCCCCTTCCCCAGCATCTCCCAAAGGTCCCCACGGTAATGCCCAAGAGCAGCCGTGGCACCCAGGGAGAGCAGGGTGACCTTATGGAGCTTGGACTGCTTCCGGCGTGCCCATCGCCAGCACCGAGTGTGGTGCAGGCTAGGAGAGTTTGGGTTTTTATTTGGACTGAGTTGACTGGTCCAACCCTCAGTGAGCTTCTCAGCAGCGTCTGCCTCTGCTGTGGGAAGTTGGTGCTGGGCACAGTCTGTGCCCCCGCCCCCCACCCCTTCCCCACCCCTGGGAAGAGTTTTCAGCTGCACCCCTGTTAGGAATGTGCGTTTCTGGCCCCTTGCAGCCTTGACCCGCCCACCTGTTGGGTCATGGGACCCTCATGTGGAACTGCAGAGTCAAGGCATTGTCCGGGGTGGTTGCCTCAGCTTGCTGCTTCTATTGGCTTCCGTTCCGCCCTGCCACCCCCTTGGGGCAGTGGGGTGAGTCCAGGCAGGAAACATCTGAGAAAACCTGAAAAACCCACCCAAAGAATGGGGGTTCCTGATCATGGTGCCAACTGCCTGCTCTCCCTGCCCAGAACTGAGGCTCAGCCACGGGATGGGGGGAATCCCCTATCTGGCCAAGAGGTGGGGCCCACCCCGTACATGGCCAGCACCCTGTCTTTCCCTGGGGTAGCAGCTCTGCTCGCCAAGAGGTCCCCTAGGATGGGGAGGCGCCGCCCTGTCCTGCTTGCTCTGTCTCTTACTCCCTTGCCCCCACTCACAGGAACCGGGGCGGAAAAGAGATAAGTCTGGGTGCCCGTCTGGAGCTCGGCCATTTGGGGTCCCTGCCTTCCACCGTGGGGTCTCCTGCTTAGGCTGGTTGGACTCAGCTGCACCCCAAGGATGAGAGGAGGGGACAGGCGGGGTCTCCTTTGTGCTTCTTCGGGCAGAGCAAACAGGCAGGACCACCTTGATTAGTAACAGATAGAGCCCCCACGTTTTTCTGACCTAAAGTCAAACACCCAGAAAGGAGTGTGTCAGGAGCATTGGGGTCACCTGGTCTGAAGGTAGACAGAGCCCCCCTCCCTGAATCCCTGCGTCAGTTCCATCAGCACCCTTTGAGAAGGCTTTTGTGTTTGATCCCTTTGCTTTGAACAAGAGCGCGGGGAAGGGAAATCTTAAACAAGATCAAACCTCCCCAGAGGCAGCGTGTTGAGGGGAGTGTTTGCTGGGAACCCCATGCAGCTCCGCGCCTTGTCCAGCAGGGCCGGGGGTGGGTGCAGGGCACGGCCAGGTCCAGCCTGAGCTTCACATGTGTCCCCGGATGTGCCAGCCTCTGTCCTCCCCCTGCCCCGACCTCCCTTCCTTGTCCTGCTGACTTCACTTCCCCCACTCACCCCGGCACCATCGTCTGAGGCCCCCAAGGGCCACAAAACCAAACCGCGGTGAGCAGTAGGAGTGGCTGTGTGAGGGGCACCACTCTAGACCCCCAGGTGACCCTGCCGGCCTCTGGAGCTCAGCGACCGACTCGCCTGAAAGCCGCGGGCACCTTCCTGGGCACCCGCAGGCTTGGGCTGGGCAGCTGGAGCCTCTCTGTCCCCTTCCCTGCTGCTCACGCTGCAGCTGGACTCCTGGAGCATATGACACCACGGTGGCCGCTGCGGGAGTGAGCCAGTCACTAAAAGGTCAGGGGAGTGTCTGATAGGACGTGACTGTGGGTGCTGGGACCCCCCAGACACACCCTGGGTGGGACCCCCAGACAGCCCCCTGAATGGCCCCCTGGACAGTTCCCTAGGGTGGTATTCCTGGATAGCGCCCTGGACAGTCCTCTGGGTTGGCCCTGGACAGTTCTCTGGGTTGGGCCCCTGGACAGCCCACTGGGTTGGGACCCTGGGTGTTCCTTGGGGGTTCTCAGGTCTTGCTGCCTCTTCTCAGTATATCCCTCTGGAATGGAGGCTGGGGGACATCTGGGGCTCTGGGCAGGGCTGAATCTGCCCCAGCCCTCGAGTCCTGGGCCTTCCCGGGAAACCCCCAGGAAGGGGATTTCTGTGAAGCCGCACAGATTCCCCTGGGAGGAGGATGAATCCCCACGGTCTGGTCTCCACCTGGGGCGCTCGAAGGCCAGAGCTCCCGCTGGAGGGAAGCTGGAGACTGGAGCTAACGGTGGGCACAGGGCGGGTTCGCCAGTGCTGGGTGGGTGACTTAGGGGGGGCACCGGCTGATCGAGTTCATTGGGAGCCCCGCCCGGGCCAGCCTCAGCCCCAGAGTGGACTAAGAGCCTCTGCATCCCCCTACCCTGTACTCTCAGGGGGACCAGCCTCCCGAGGGGTGGCCAGGAGCCCAGGAGTGGGCATGGGGGGAGGGGCATGAGTCCCGGGCAGCCCCCACCCCATCCACACTGCCCACTAGAGGGAGCTCATCTTCCTCCTTTACCCACATGAAGCCCAGAGGGTGCCGTGCTGTGAGCTCACACGGGAAACCCTGACCAGTGGCCGCGTGGCTTTGGCTAGTCGTGCTCCGTTCCCAGGTGACGTGCCTGCAAGGGATGGCTTGGAGGGTCTGGGGAGTGTCTCGGTTGGCTACGGGGAACCCCCTGCGGGCAGCCGTTGCAAGGGTGTCCTGGGTGCCCCGCTGGTTCCTCCGTGCCCAGGACCCAACCCTGCCCCATCCCCCTATCCGGGATGGATGGAGCCGTCCAGTCACCCAGAGCCTGGCGTGTGTGAGGACAGGGTCAGTGGGTGGTGTTGGCGGGCCCTGTTCTGCTTAGAGTTGGCAGACCCCCTGGTCCCTGAGCCGCGGTGTCCTCCACCCACCCCCAATGCATTTAGAACTCATCCCCGCGCCCCAGAATCCACATGCTTCCTGGGGAACATTCTCCATAAGCCGCTCCTGTGGAAGGTCCCCGCAGGCCGTGTCCTGGAGGGAATTAGAGGGGGAAACCCCGCCCACCACCAGCTCCGGTGCCTGGCGCTCTGTAGCCCTTCCTGAACAGGCTGGGCCGGCTCTGATGGACGTGGTGCCCCGCTGAGTGGACAGTGGTGCCCGGCTCTGATGGACAGTGATGATTGACGGATGGTGGTGTCAGCTGAGTGGATAGTGATGCCACCACCCAGATGGCAGTGCCAAGCTCTGGTGAACCAGGATTACCAGCTCTGAGCAGACAGTGCTGTCCGTTTATGATGGATGGTGTCGTCCAGCTCCGAGCGGACAGCAGCGCCCAGCTCTGACTGGACAGTGGCGTTTAGCTCTGATGGCTGGTGATGGGTTTAACTCTGAATGGACAGTGGTGTCCAGCTCTGATGGATGGTAGTGCCCAGCTCTGGTGGGTGGTGACGTCCAGCTTTGATGAGTGGCAATGTCCAGCAATGATGGTTTCTGATGTCCAGTTCCAATGGGGAGTCGTGTCCAGCTCTGATGGGTGGTGGTTCACAGCTCTGATGGATGGTGATGTCCAGTTCTGATGGATGGCGATGTCCAGCCCTGACTGGTGGTGGTGTCCAGTTCTGATGGATGGCGATGTCCAGCCCTGACTGGTGGTGGTGTCCAGCTCTGATGGACAGCACTGCCGAGCTCTGCTGTCCTGCTGTGAGCACACACACATGCTACACACATGCTGGCTTCATGCTTGCGAAGGTGACCAGTTGTGTCTTTACCACGGCCTGTGGGGATGCAGGGGTGGGGTCACCTGCTCTGATGAGGTGTCCAGGGGGACTGGAAGCCCAGATCCCCCTCAGGGAGCACCTGGTCTAGTGTGACCCACAGCACGTCCATGGGGTCACCGTCCAGTGTCCGCTGGCTGACATGTGGCTGCTCGCGTACAGGGCGGGAGGCCCCAGCCAGCACTGGCCTCTGGGGCAGCCTTGGGAAGGGGGAAGGCAGGCGCCGAGGCCTCCCCGCTGCACAGCCATCAGCTCCCAGGGCTGCAAGCTCACCACAGAATCAGCCCGCCCCCGGGGAGACCCGGGGTTCCCCAAAACTGCCCAGATTGCTCTCTGGGGTCATAGCCGACATACCGGCCTTTGAGAGGAACTGTCTGTCTGTCCAGGGGCTGGCCTGGAACTGTCTGGCTTTGGGGAACTGGAGGAGGAAGGAGAAGCCAGGCTGTGACCGGCCCCGGAGACACCCAGGGAAAGGAATGACTCACCGTATTTTAAGGAACAGGAAACGTGGCTCTGAGCCGGCCTGCTCCCGGTGGGCTTAGCCTGCAACTCTCGGATCCAGCCTGGTCCAGCGAGGCCATCTCAAGCAGCTTCATCGTCATTCCTGAAACCCCGCCGGCTTTGGGACCGTGTGAAAATGCTGGAAGCGGACATAAGGGTGTCAATTTCGTGACCCCATTTAAGATTTCCAGGCGAGAGTTCGGTTGCGTCTCCAAAAGGCATTTTCCTAGTTAGAGCTCAGACCTACTCCGGCACCTCCCAATAAACGGACCCCCATCCCGGCCCCCAGCTTTGATTCCCAACACCCAAAAGGGAACGATTCTCTTAAGTTCTGTGCGAGATGTGCAGCAGGAAGAGGGTTTTCACCCTGTTGGTAATCCGTCTGATGCTTTAAAAGCACCGGGAAAAGCGGCCACTGAGTGAGCACGTGGGGAGATGGGTAAAGAGTCAAAGGTCACGTGAGAAGAGAAATGTTTGCGGGTTCAAACTGCGCCGTGGGAATAACCCGAAGTGGGTGATTAGGAAACGGCCTGATGAAATGCACTCGAGTTTGCTGGGGGACTTGTTCTGGTTGGAAGAGACGTGGTTCTTTCCAAACCCAGGGTTTACTTATGTATTATTCCTGTACTTCCTTCTCTCCTCCTCCTCGTCCACCTCCTTGTCCTCCTGTTCCTCCTCCTCCTCTTCCTCCTCCTCCTCCTCTTCCTCCTCCTCCTCCTCTTCCTCCTCCTCCTCCTCTTCCTCCTCCTCCTCCTCTTCCTCCTCCTCCTCCTCCTCCTCTTCCTCCTCCTCCTCCTCCTCCTCCTCTTCCTCCTCCTCCTCCTCTTCCTCCTCCTCCTCCTCTTCCTCCTCCTTATCCTCCTCCTCCTCCTTCTTCCCCTCCTCCTCCTTCTTCTTCCTCCTCCTCCTCTTCCTCCTTCTCCTCTTCCTCCTTCTTCTTTTCCTCCTCCTCCTCCTCCTTCTCCTCCTCCTTCTCCTCTTCCTCCTTTTTTCTCCTTCTCTCCTCCTCCTTCTTCTTCCTCCTCCTTCTCCTCCTCCTCCTTCTTCTCCTTTTCCTCTCCTTCCTTCCTTCCTTCCTTCCTTCCTTCCTTCCTTCCTTCCTTCCTTTCCTTTCTTTCTTTCCTTCTCTCTTTCTTTCTTTCTCTCTCTCTTTCTTTCTCTCTCTCTTTCTCTCTTTCTTTCTTTCTTTCTTTCTTTCTTTCTTTCTTTCTTTCTTTCTTTCTTTCTACTGAATCACCATGAGGTAAAGCAGTACAAAGCTGTTCGTGATCAGGCTTCAGTCATACAATGTTCCAACACCCATCCCTCCACCAGTGTACATTTCCCCCCACCAATAACCACAGTTTCCCTCCCCCACCCCAGCCTACCTATATGACAGGCGCCTCTCTCCTCTCTCTGCCTCTGTTTCTCTCTCCCTCTCTCACTTCAGGTATTATGTAAACCCAATTTTCAAACCGAGTTCTGCAGGAGACCCTCCTGACTCTGCACTCATCTCTGTCTCAGGGCTGGGGAGATGACCCGGCTCAGCCTTCACTCGGTTCCTCAGCAATGTTGGGAGTGACTGTGCTCAGAAACTCCCCAAATCAAAGAAACAACCTAATACAAATAGAGTTTTGTCTTGCTGTGTGTTCTTTGACCCAAATGATGCAATGTCAAGGTCGTATTTCAGTTTCATTATTTCACATCAAACATGACCTTCCTTAGAAAGCTATGTACCTACTTATTCATTTATTGTTTTTAGATGGCTGGAGCGATAGCACAGCGGTAGGGCATTTGCCTCACACGCAGCCAGCCTGGCCAAGCCAGGTTCGATTCCTCCGCCCCTCTCGGAGAGCCCGGCAAGCTACCGAGAGTATCTTGCCCGCACGGCAGAGCTTGGCAAGCTACCCGTGAGGTATTTGATATGCGAAACACAGTAACAAGTAGTCTCACAATGGAGACGTTACTGGGCCCGCTCGAGCAAATCGATGAACAACAGAAGGACAGTCTACAGTGCTACAGTGTTTTTAGATCACACCTAGCAGTGTTTGGGAGCTACTCCTGGCTCTGTGCTCAGGGTCACTCCTGGAGTTCCTCAGGGGGCTAAACCAGGCGTAGTTGCATGCAAAGCAAGTGCCTTAACCTCTGTGTTTTCTCTCTGGCCCTAGAAACCTTTTAAACTAATTTAAAAATCAATTTTATTTTCTTCCAATGCCCCAGAAAGTAATGCACATGGAAACACAAGCGAAATGAACAAAACACCAAAATAAAAGGGGTGTGTGTGTGTGTGTGTGTCAGGGGGGTGCTCCCGTGGAAAGTGACTTACTGTCTCCTAGAGCAGGGGTCGGAGCAGCTCTTCAGGCACCCTCCTGGCCACGAGCACACACACGTGCACTCACATGCACGCAAGCACAGGGAAACACCTGTTGTCAAAACGACAGTTTTCTTTCCTAGTCATCGGAACTGTTTTGTGCCTGCAAAGTCATAATCCTTGGTCTTTATTTCCTGAGATTCCGTTTCCTATTTTTCCCCGGGAAGAGGCATGCTTCTGATACTGATGCTTCTGAGAGGAGAGCTGGAGAACTTCATTTACTGAGTTAAAGATGGGCTGTGACGCCAGAGACGAAGCCTTTGGGTGCAGCCTGAGGGGCGCAGTGTCGTCTCAGGCCGCCGCGGTGCCATGAGGTGCCATTTCAGGGTCTGTCCTTGTATTTCCTACAGGCCTGGGGCAGGACGCCCCCAGACTCCGGTCCTTGGGCTTTCCTCCGGCGATGCTCAGGGGTTACTCCTGGCTCTGCACTCAGGAATCACTACTGGTGGTGTTCGGGGGACCCTATAGGATGCCAGAGATCGAACCCGGGTCGACTGCGTGCAAGGCAAACACCCTCCCCTCTGTGCTATTGCTCTGGCCCCAGAGCCCTTTCTACTCTCACCTCTGCCTTTGTGGCCGTGTCACAGGGCCAGGTCTGGGCGGGGGCGGGTCAGGATGTGGCTTTCTCAGGGGGCCTCTCTGGGCGGGCTGGAGTCTCACCCACAGCCTCGGGATTCCGTGGCACGTGGGCGGGCCGGGCAGCCCCGGGGACACAGCGCTGCCACAGCAGCCTCATCTTCGCTGGTGAGTCCAGCTGGGGCGGCCCCGGCCCCTCCATGCACACGCCTTCAGCCCCCACCCCGGCCGTCATACGCACTGGGCCAGCAACGCCTCTTGGAATGTCTCTCTGGAAGTTTCTGTCCAGAGGCAGGGGCGCGAGTGCCTCGTGCACCCCAGAGGTGTGGGGCTGTGATGAGGTGAATGTCTCAGCACGATGCTGGGCCCAGTGCGTGGAGCCGGGTGTCTGCCTTGCTTCCCAGGGCTAGTCGGTTACTGCCGGCAAAGCGCAGGACCGCCAGGCGGACAGTGTCTGGGGCATTGGGGGCGTGGCACCCCCCACCCCCACCCAGGAGCTCAGGGCTGCCCCTGACTCCTCCATCTGTGATAGAAATGGTAGTGGGGAGGCAGCGGGTAGCCAGGGGGTGGAAGGGGAGGAGGTGACCTTTGCCTCTGGGCCTCATCCTCCCACCTGGGGTGCAGCCCTTGGCCCCCGCCGAGGTCCCCCCCGCCCCCTGGACCATGCTGTGCTGCTGACCCCGAGGCCCACCCTCATTCCAGAGATGTCCAGGGAGACCCCCGTCCCATGAGGCCGGCCAGGCCTGTGCCAGCCTGGCAGGGGGGCGTCCCGGGAGTCTTGTCTCGCCCCTTCCATGGGGGTCTGTGGCGTGCTTTCCTGAAGGAAAAGGCCCCCTTGATCTAGGAGTGCATCTGCATCCTCACAATCGCCATCATCCCGTGGGAACTGCTGAGATTCGACCCAGGGCAGCCGGGGGTCACTCTCTGCAGGGGACTGTCCTGTGCCCTGGGGCATTTTTAGCAGCAGCCCTGCGTTGGGCTAAGTACGACCCATGAGCACCCCTTTTCGTCAGGATGAGACCCACTAACACCCCCAGCCCCCTTAGACAATCAGAGTCTAGGGACACAGGCAGGTGTTTGGGGGGAATGTGGAGGGGGCTCCGCAGGTAGACAGCTGATCTGGACATAGTGATGGTCAGTGATTGGCAGGTGTTGGGGGGGAGGGTCGAGGGGGCTCCTCAGGAGACAGCGCTGACCTGGACACAGTGACATAAGCGATTCTGCTCTTAGCTCAGTTCCTGTTCTCGGGACCTCTCTAAAGATTCCCACAAATGGGTTGTGTGATTTGCTCCAAAGTATTGTACTCCCTATTTATTTGCGTCTTTAAACGGTACTGGCTGGCCGTGCTCAGAGGCCACTCCTGGCTCTGTGCTCAGGGGGTCCAGTAGGTGTTGGGGGTCAGACTGGGATGGGACACTTGCAGGGCAAGGGTCAGAGCTCCCGTCCTACCGCTAAGGCTTCTCTGCCCCCACGGCCCTGTTTGAGTTTGTTTGTATAGTTTGGTTTTTGGGCCACACCCTGCAGTACTAGGGCGTTAGTCCTGGCTCGGCACTCAGGCGTCACTCCTGGAGGGGTCAGGGGACATGCGGTCGGGGAGGGGGTGCGTGGATCAGGTGCCCTGCCTGCTGAGCTCTCCGGCCTGTACCCTCCATCTGAGTCACCCAGACCGGCAGCAAGGGACAAGGCAGAAATGTAACCAGAAACGTATCCAGGCTTCTGGGCCGCGTTCCAAACCCTCCAGCTTCCACCAGCTCATCACAGCTGATCAGACCGGACCTTTTCCTGTTGACATATTGCTTCTTGTTTTGCTTCGTCCTTTGTTTGGGGGCCACATCTGGCAACACTTGGGGCTGACTCCTGATTCTGTGCTCAGGGATCGCTGCTTGCAGGGCTCAGGGGACCATGTATGGTGCTGGGGAACCTCACCTGGGCCAGGCCAGCACCCTCCCCGTTAACTCCTGGCTCTGTTTTTGAAAGCATGGCTGATGGACACATCCTAATATTTAGGGCTAAAGAAGATGACGGGGGCGGGGTGTGTTTCTCATCAATGTTTTTTTTTCTTTTCTTTTTGGACCACATCCGGCGATCCGGCGATGCACAGGGCTTACTCCTGACTCTGCACTCAGAAATCACTCCTGGCGGTGCTCGGGGGACCATACGGGATGCTGGGGATCGAATCTGGGTCGGCCACGTGCAAGGCAAACGCCCTACCCGCTGTGCCATCGCTCCAGCCCTTGATGTTGACTTTTAGGAATTCTTTCTAGAAGAGCAAGTTACAAATTAGGACAAGGCAGAGAGACTTTCAGCTGGTCAGAAGATCAAGGTCAAACCAGAGCCCAGAGGTCATTGTCCCTGATGTGGAGACATGGAAAAGTGAGTGACGATGAACGCGTGTGACCATGATCTGTTTTTTGCGTTGCCAGGGAGAGAACCCAGACCTCACACATGCGAGGCCGACACTGTCCCCTCCTGCCACACCCCTCCTCACACGTGGCAGTTCTTTTAATGCATCCACTCAGCGGGCACAGTGCGGACTCCTTACTCTGGAAGATTCTGGGAGGGTGTTCTGGGGGGAGATTCACCGTTAGTGGCACTGAGGTGAAGCAGATGGCAGCACGGATGGGTCTGGGCCTTGTCCCACCCTTCCAAGGCTGTCCCATTCCCAGCACCGCCCAGTGGCAGCTGGCTTTCTGCTCTATGGCTTCAGTCTGCCCCCTGCTGGTCAATGCTGCAGATGTCGTAGTTGCCAGCCTCCTCGAAAAGGAGAGTCAACTCCTAAAACCAACCTACCAATGATCACGCATCTCTCTCTGCCGTGCCTCTATCATGTACGCGTCCATCCGTCTGTACACCCATCCATCCATCCATCCATCCATCCATACACCCACCCACCCATCATCCATCCATCCATCCATCCATCCATCCATCCATCCATCCATCCACACATCCATCCACTCACCCAACTACCTACCCATCCACCCACCCACCCACCCCATCCATCCACTCATCCACCCATCCATCCACCCATCATCCATTCATCCATCCATCCATCCATCCATCCATCCATCCACACATCCATCCATCCATCCATCCATCCATCCATCCATCCATCCACTCATCCATCCATCCATCCACCCACACACCCATCCATCCATCCATCCATCCATCCATCCATCCACCCACCCATCCATCCATCCGTCCATCCATCCATCCACACATCCATCCATCCATCCATCCATCCATCCATCCATCCATCCATCCATCCATCCACTCATCCATCCATCCATCCACCCACACACCCATCCATCCATCCATCCATCCATCCATCCATCCATCCATCCATCCAACCATCCATCCACCCATCCATCCTGTCCATTTACTTTTTTTTTGTTATTTTTTGGGTCACACCTAGCCGATGCTCAGGGGTTACTCCTGGCTCTGCACTCAGGAATCACTCCTGGAAGTGCTTGGGGGACCAAAAGGGATGCTGGGAATCAAACCCGGGTCGGCCACGTGCAAGGCAAATGCCCTACTCTACTCGCTGTGCTGTCTGTCGCTCCAGTCCCCAATCCTTCCCATCTACTTTTGCATCTGCATTTCCTTCTTTGTACCAATCGACACCCCAGGGGGGGCTGTCTTTCTGGAGACCCCCCTGAATGTCACAGCAACTGAGGAAATGAAAGTGGCTGTGGCTCTGGTGACTGTCCCCTCAACCCCCCCTTCCGAGCAGATGGCAGAGGGTGCCCGCTGGGGCGGTTATGCAATGCTTTGTCTTGCTTTTGTTTTGTCACTGTTGAGAAGCCCAGCAGGATGCCAAGTCCTGGGGAGAAAAACCCTTTATCTGGGGTTTGTGGAAAGCAGAATTTCACCGGTGGGGAAGCTGGGCAGGTGGGGGATAGGAAGAGTGGAGGGCGGAGTCCAGGGTACACTGGGGGATCAGTCAGCAGAGTGACGGCCCCTCCCCTGCCTCCTGCCTGCCCTAAGGTCAGGGATGGGGCTCCGAGCCTGGCTGGGCTCCCCACTTTGCTGTGGTCTTTCCTGCCCCAGGCCTGCTTTCCATGGGGCCACGGGTCTGTGGCCATGGCAGCCCGGCTCCCCAGAGGCCCCCACGGGCTCAGCTGTGCACACTCCAGGGGGTTCAGGCCGGGACCTTACACGGGACCCGGGCAGTCGGCACTTGGTGCCTCAACCCAGGCTCCCACCTGCCGTCCTGCCAGGCTGGACCTTCCATCCCTGGGCCCTGCTCCTACACAGACTCGCCCCCACCGCCAGGGAAGGCCCCGCTGTGGCACTCGTGGCCGCCTTCCATCCTCTCTCCTCTCCCCGAGCACGGCTAAGGGCAGGCCGGGTGCAGCACCCCAGACACCTGTCCATGCCACCCTGCGAGCGCCAGGCGGGCTGTCCGTACAGCTGTTTCCTTGGCTTAAAGCGGTTTGTTCTTTCCTTTAAGACCTTGTGCCCGGCAGTGCTCAGAGCTTGCTCCTGGCTCTGTGCTCCTGCATCCCTCCTGCAGTGCTGGGGATGGGGCCATGCAAGGCAAGCAACCCCCCCCCCCCCCCACTGTCTCGTCTCCCCTTCCCCAGGGCATCATTTATAACCGGAGCCTCGGGACAGAAGATGCGTCAATTCAGAGTAAAGTGTTCCGCCCCCCTTCCCCCACGCTCTGGACCCTGGGGAGACTGCAGCTCTCCGCCAGCCTCTCCCAGGGCCCCAGGTACCTTGGGTGGGGGTGACAGTCTTGTCCCTCACCAGCCTCCAGCTCCCCAACTCACCACTATTTTGGGGGCAGGGTCAGACCACATCCAGCAGTGCCGGGGGGGCTATTCCTGGCTCTGTGCTCAGGGCGACCCCTGGTGGCGCTCTGGGGATTTGCAGCCGCGTGCAGTTGCTGCGGTCTGCACTCAGATGCCTTCCCAGATGTCCCGCCTCTCCTGTCCGGCCGCCCCTCTGTAACCAGGGGTCAGCTGCCGGGCGGAACAGCACCAGGCGCCGGGCACCCACCCTGGCTTGCTTGGTCCCTAGGAACGAGCCATTATGTAAACGTCCGGGCACCCCAGAGAAGGGCAAGGCACAGTCTGAGACAGAGAGAACCAGGATAAGGGTCCAGGCGCTTTATTAGAACCGTCTGATTCCTGCTGCGGCTGCCACTGGCCTGTCCCAGGGGAGATCTGCACCCAGAGCCCAGCGGCAGCCGGAGCAGGGGGCGGGCAGGAGGCAGAGAGAGCCAGGAGGGGTCTTGGCTGCTGGCAGTGGCAGGCTGGGCACAGTCTGAGCGAGTGCCCGGAGATGGAGGAGGCTGCCGACCAGCCGCAGAGGACCCCAGGTTTTGGCGATCGATCGGGGACCCCAGACTCCACAGCACAGGACCCGCCTCCTAGGGCCCGCGATGGTCCAGGTGCGTCTCCTGCTGGCTGCCCTCGCCCCGTCCAACAGTGCCCATTCAGTGATCCAGGTACCCAGAGACCCCTCCCGGGGCTGGTCCCGGCCCTGGGCAGCCACGGCCTCGGGCGGCTCTGTGCTGGACACCAGCGCAGGAAGGGCAGAGCTCTGGACATGGCCGGCGGAGGGGCTGGGGGCCACTGGCCGACCCACGGCTTGGAGCTGTCCCGGGGAGAACACAGTTCCAGAAGCAGTGGGAAGTCTGCTGCCCCGGCCCAGCTCACGGCAGCTCTGCAGGTGACCGCTGGACAGCGCGGGGGACCGAAGGGTTGGGTTTCCGGTGAGACTGGTCTGGGGCCATGCTGGGACCCCTCTGGGCCAACTGCCTACACTCGTGTCCAGCCAGAGACTCCTGGGACAGAGCGTGCGGGAGGAGGGGAGGGTGGGAGAGTGGGCGGGCTGCGTGCCACCCTGGGCGGGAACGCTCTCTCGTCCAATGCCAAGCACTCCCTGCCCACCCCTCAAAGCCTGAGCTGGTCCCCCATCTTAATCCAATCTTCCAAAATCTGTGCTTTCTGGTGTGTATGTGTGTGTGGGTAGAGGGAGGGGGCTTCACCCAGGTGGTGCCCAGGGGCTATTCCTAGCTGTGCTCAAGAGCGACCCCTGGTGGTGCGCAGGGAAACATGTGGAGCTGGGATTCCACCGGGGTCGGCCGGGTGCCAGGCAAGTGCCTCTACCCCTGTACTATCATCTCTCGGCCCCTGTTTTTCTTGGGGGGTGGTTGTGTCATACCCAGCAATGCTGGGGTTGAGACCAAAGCATCCCCGTGGGCACAGGCACCCGGGCACTCGGGCCCTGCTCTCTCTGCCCTGGGCCTGACACGCAGTGATGAGCCACACAGATCCACGGCGACTCTGGGTCAGCTGCCCTGGACGTGGGTCTCAGCCCCTGCCCAGCGGCCCTTGTTGGGGGGAACACGATGCTTTTCCAAAGGCGACCAGGTGTCCTGGGCTGAGGCCAGGGCTTCAGGCGGAGGGGGGCCTCCGGGGGCGGGCAGGGGGAGACGCTCCTTGTGGCGGGGCACGGGGGCCGGGGGGCGGTCACTTGCGGGGCTGCTGGATGTGCTGGGTTCTTGGGCACGGGTGCTTGTCCATGGAGGCGCGGGGCTTCTGGTGGGCCACCTGGGCAGCTTCCGGGGGGAAGTCTCTGTCGCCCTGCGGGGGGGACATGGGCGGGGCGGGGAGGTCAGTACAAGGGAGGGCCCCACACCCCCATCCCATTGCTCTGTCTGCTCGGGGCGAGGGGCCTAGAGGGGCCCAGTGCTGCCATCTCTGATGTCCTCGCCAGGACAAGGCCCCCTGCCCAGCCCCAAGCCCACCCCCACCCCCCACGCTCCTCAGCTGAGCGGCACAGCCGGTGCTTACCCGGGCCATGACTCCAGAGATGAACACGGTGGGCTTAGGGGGGCTGGAAGACAAGAAGGACATGGTGTCAGCAGGACGCTTCACGGGGGGGGGGGGCACAGGAGGGGCTTGGGGTCACGGAGGAGGAAGCGGCTGGGAGCTCTTCATCACAGCCCTGGGGCTAGGGTCCACCTGCAGGGTCCCCGGGATTTGGGGTGGCTTCAGACAGGGTGGGAAGGGTCCTGTGGCGGGCACTTTCTGGCCACCGGGTGCTGACCTGCCCTTCTGGCCTGGGGTTAATTCATTTAGACGAATACTATCCTCAGTACCAAAGAAGCCATCATCAGCATGGCAGGCAGGTGACAGGGACACATCTCGGGGGACCTGGCCATCAGTGTGGTGTCACCAGGGGCGGGTGCAGGGGCGGGGCTTCCCCACAAGGTGGCGCTGTGGCTCCTTCCGGTTGGCAGCGGGAAGGCCCAGGAATCTCCCAGCTGGGAGATTCTGCCCAGGAAGAACCGCACAGGGCTGGGTGGGGACCCCAACCCCCCCCCCCCCCCACCCAAATTTTGTACGTGTCTAAGCATGTGGTGATGCAGAAAACCTGGGGTTTGCCTGCCCGGGGCCTGCTGCAGGGCGACGTGGCTGGGTCAGCCATGCTGTGGGCAGCACATGCTGAGTCTCAGGGAGAAGCCCCAGGGTCATCTGTGCGGCCCCTCAACTAGCCCCTTGGCCACCCGAGTTTCATCTCCAGGAAGTGCCGGGGAGTGGGCAGTGGCAGCTGTGCCAAGCTCTGGATCTTGGGTCCGGTTCCACGTGTGCTTTAGGGGAGGGTATGTCCCTGGTGGACAGGCCAAGGACAAGCTTCCCTCCCTTCGTTTGGGGGCAGGTGGAGGTCCAAACCCTGCAATGCTCAGGGCTGACTCCTGGCTCTGTGCTCAGAGAGCACTCCTGGTGGGACTCGGGGACAATAAGGGGTCCCAGGGGTCAAAGCTGGGTTGTGTGGAAGACAAGCGCCCTCCCTGCTGTACTAGTACTCTGGAACCAAAGAACTGTCTTTCTTTCTTTCTTTCTTTCTTTCTTTCTTTCTTTCTTTCTTTTGCTTATTGGGTCACACCTGACGATGCTCAGGGGTTACTCCTGCCTCTGCACTCAGGAATTACTCCTGGCGGTGCTCAGGGGTTACTCCTGGCTCTGCACTCAGGAATTACTCCTGGCGGTGCTCAGGGTACCATATGGGATGCTGGAAATTGAACCCAGATTGGCTGCATGCAGGGCAAACGCCCTACCCACGTGCTAGTGATTCAGTCTCTCTCTCTCTCTCTCTCTCTCTCTCTCTCTCTCTCTCTCTCTCTCTCTCTCTCTCTCTCTCCTTTCTCTCTCTTTCTCCTTTCTTTCCTCCTTTCCTTTCCTGTCCCACCTGGCGATGCTCAGGGGCTAGTCTTGACTCTGAACTCAGGAATCACTCCAGCCACCCGTGGCCAGTGTGAGCTGTGAGCGAGCTCCCCGGGGCTGCCAGGATGCCCTGACTCCCGGACCTACACACTTTCCTTCTCTCCTTCCCTCTGCCGGCTGCGTGGCCCCTCCTAGGCCTCCTGCCTAGGGGCCTCCTTAAAAGGTAAAGGTAAAGGCCCTCCCGTTGTTCATTGATTTGCTCGAGCGGGCCCAGTAACGTCTCCATTGGAAACTTTGTTGTTACTGTGTCTGGCATATCACGGGTGGCTTGCCAGGCTTTGCCTTGCGGGCGAGATACTCTCGGTAGCTTGCCGGGCTCTCCGAGAGGGGCGGAGGAATCGAACTCGGGTCGGTCATGTTGGCTGCGTGCAAGGCAAACGCCCTACCGCTGTGCTATCGCTCCAGCCCTTCCTCCCCTCTCGGAGAGCTTGGCAAGCTACTGAGAGTATCTCGCCCACATGGCAAAGGGGCCTCCTTAGCTTTCCCAAAACAAGGCAACACTGTAACCCTGCGGGTTCCCGATACATCCTTGCAGACCTTTCTTTCCCTGCAAAGTTGGAAACAAACTATCTGGTGATTGGCCCCTGTGGACTGGCCCGTGTGGATGCCCACAGGAGCAAGGGGCCTGGAGGGACAGAGCTCCCAGTGGTCGGCTGCTCGCAGGGGAAGGGGTGCCGAGCCTCTGGATCTGGGTACCCCCCACCTGTGCCCCCACTGGCTCTGTGCCCCAGGGTCCTGAAACAGTGCCCCCAACTGAAGTCACGGGGACCGGGTGAGCTGTCCGGGGACTCCCAAGTCCCGGCTCACACTTGAGTGTGTCTGGTCTAGAGTGTCGCTTTCTCCTCGGCCCAGGGCTGCGGCCCCAAGCTGGGGGACAGTATCTGTAGGGCAAGGCGGTCCTGTCCTCCAAGCTGACCTCCCAGACCGCGGCTGTCCAGGAAAGCCGCAGACCTGAGGGCCCAGCTCGAGGGTTCACGCCCCGCTAGCCTGGTCCCATTTCTGGCGCTGCTGGAGTGATCCCTGAGCACAGAGCCAGGAGTAACTCCAGAGCATGGCTCCGCCCCGAGCTTCCTGCCCCTGCACCTGCCCCCCGAGCATAGCTGGCTGTGACCCCAGACCTTCTCTGCCCCCAAAGGAGAGAAGCCAAGAGAGACAGGCACGTCTGCAGGGCTGGTGTCCACATGACTAGGCGTCCTGGCAGCAGCCCTGCCCACTACCCCGCCCGACCCACTCCTGTATCTCATGCCGATGGCCGTGGGCAGACGCGTGGGGTCTGCACACCCCCAGACCTCACGGGGCCAAGTCTGAAGGGACGGTGAAGCCAACAGACAAATGGGGTCCCAGCCAAGCCCTCGGGCCCAGTTCTGCATACCGTGACCACCAGGGCAGGTGCTGGGGACTCAGACAGGACCCACCTCGCCCAGCGGCTGGCCCTGAACCCACTCCTCACCTGCTGCCAGGGAGGCAGAGTCCCGCCTCCCAGTGTCAACAGGGACACGGGCTGATTCCCCCGTTTCCCACCCAGGCCGGGGGCAGGTGGGGGGGACACACACACACAGTGGCTGAGCTGACCCGATCCCCCTCCTGATCCCAAGCAGGTGTCCTGACACTTCCAAGCCCAGGCTCGGCCCGTCTGCCCAGGCCTGCCCACGGCCACCCCGAGCTACGGGCAGCAGCAGAAACGACACTCGGTGTTTGTCCTGGCCGGGCGCCGCCTTGCTTGCCCCTGGGAGGCGTGGGGCTGAGTGACGGCCGTTTTCCACTGGCCATGAGTCACCAGCGGTGCCCGCGCGCCAACTTCCTTTTGTTTGTCTGTCCCGAGCCGACGCCTCTGCCTTGGGGCTTCTGAGGAACCCTCGGCATGGGGGCTCCTTGCAAACGCAGCACCGGGCTGTTCCCACGAGGACCAATGATGCTCGGTGTCTCTGGGGGGCCTCAACCGTGCGGGGCTGAGGGTCACGGACTGACTCGTAAAGTCTCTCAGCGTCTCCGGTGCTTCCAGCCCAGGGCTGGAGACAGCCACTGCGCCTGAAGCCTTGCAAAGTGAAATTACATGTTCATGTCCCCCCGTGGCTCCCCCCGAGTTTTCGGTGGCCAGAATGGGGGTGCAGGGCACGGTGGCGGAAGGCTCTGGAATCAGGCCCCGGGACTTCAAACTGACGCTGCCCGCTCCCCTGAGTCTTGAGTCCGTCATCAGAGGTCCCAGCTGTGGCCTGAGCCACACAGAGCAGGTCCCCCGCCTGCCCGATGGGGGAGGGGCTGAGACAAGGCACGGGATGGGGCGTCTGTCATTACTTGGCCGCTGGACGCCGGTTACACGCTGGGCAGCAAAGACGGCTGTGGAAACCCCCCTGCTCAGGACCAACGGAGGTGGGACATAACCAGAGTCCAACCGACAGACAGGACGGCGGGGAGGGCTCCTGCCTCCTCACACACAGCACACCTGGGTTTGATACCGGGATCCCAGAGGGTCCCAGAGCCCTGCCAGGAGAGAGCCCTGAGCACCGCCAGGTGTGGCAAACATAGAGGTGAGACATAATCAGGGGTTCCACACGCCGTGTGACCGACACTTTCAAGATGGATCAAAGTTCCATGAGAAACAGGCCAGACCCTGCTTGGGGACATTCCATAGACAACTGCTCCTCTCCCCAGGGGGCTTGTAAACTGGCCACCAGAAAGGACACTGTAATTTTGGTCTGTTTGGGGTCACACCCAGCTGATCTCAGGGCTCATTCCTGGCTCTGTGCTCAGGAATCTCTCCTGTGGAATGGGGTGCCAGGGAGGGGCCCAGCTGTTCTCCTCTCTCTCTCTCTCTCTCTCTCTCTCTCTCTCTCTCTCTCTCTCTCTCTCTCTCACACACACACACACACACACACACTCACACACACACAGGAGTCACGATTACAGGCAGAGAACACAACAACTCTTTGTTGGCCATTTCCTGCCTTTCCCACAGAGTGGAATAATTTCTGAAAACGGCAGAGATCCCCTGAGCGTGACAGGGCTGGGAGGGAGACAGATGGGGGGGGGACAAGCGGCCCCTCTCAAGGGGGAGCCCTGAGAAATGCAGAGCCTCAGGCCCCGGCCCACATGATCCCCAGGGGACGGGTGAGAGCGTCAGGGGGAGGGAGGTGCTGTGGAGGGGTGAGGAGGGCTGCTGTGGCAGGGGTGAGGACCGCCGGGCAGATTCAGCCTCAAGATCCCAGCCCAGGCAGGGTCTACAGCACTCAGGGAGCTTCCCCGTGGCTCAGAGGCTGGAGGCCCCAGGGGCAGGGAGGAGGAATGGGGTGCTTGGGGCTCATCTGTCTCACCCGGTACCCCTAGATCCCCGGAAGCTGACGTTGTGTCCACGCTGGCCACCTGCAGCACCCGTAGATAGCCCCTCACTGCTGTCTCGGACCCCCGAGACCCCTGGTAGGTGACCTGTCCCTCAGAGCCCAGCTGAGGTCTGGGAGCTCTGACTCTCGGCCACCAAACATCCAGCTCACACCCTGCTCTGCATCTGTCGGGTGGCTCTGGGCTGGAGGACGCTCACCGCGGCGTTAGGAAGCAAAGTCTCGCGTAAACTGACCGTGGTAGAGAAAAGGCCTGGGAGGGCTGCACGAATCGGCAAAGGAAGTTCCTGAGCTTCGGAAACGGTCCCAGGATGGGGGAAGGAGAGACACATGCCTGCACTCGCAGTGGACACGGGCTCAGGGCACTCAGCGTGGGTCTGCGCTGCCCAGTGGGGCTTCGGACCACCCCCACAGATCTCAGGGGCTTCTGCAGGTTCTGCACTCAGGAGTGACCCCTGACGGTGTTCGGGGGTGGAACCAGGCACCACCTCACTCCTGGGCTCCCCGGCCCCCCAACCCCTGGATTCGGCACTTCCCCTTATGCTGGAGGGGGTGGTACTTGGCTGCAGGCTGACTGACCGTCACCGGCTCAAGGTCCTGGGTCCGGGTCCTGCGTACGGAGCCCAGCCTCCTCCTCCTTTCAGGAGTCTCATAACACAGCTGACCTTGGGGAGCAGGGGAAGAGCCGCACCCCTACTTCACCCTGCACAGAGCCCAGGCCCTCGAGCTGCGCTAAAGCAATCAGGAATGAACTGAAACCAACCTTTCCAAAGGGAAAAGTGGATTCACACAGACACACACAGATAAACAGAAACACACACAGATACACACAGAGACATACACAGATACACACAGAGACATACACAGATACACACAGAGACATACACAGATACACACACAGACACACAAACAGACAGACACACATATACACAAAAACACACACAGACAAACACAGATACACAGACACACAGATACACAAACAGACACACACATAGATACACATAGACACACAGACACATACAGATACACAGAAACACACAGACACACAGATACACAGAAACACACACAAACACAGACATAGACACAGACACAGGTGTACACAGACACACACAGATACACAGACACACAGACACACAGACACAGGCACAGACACACAGTCAGACTCACACACATACACAGACGCACAGATACACAGATACACAGATACACACAGACACACAGATATACACACAAACACACAGAAACAGACACATATACACAGACACACAGACATATACATAGACACAGACATGCACACAGACACACAGAGACACACACACATAGATACACAGACACACACAGATACAAATGCACAGATACACAGCAACACACAGAGATACACACATGCACAACCCACTCTGGATCAAAGGCTAGCAGCTGCACTTTACACCAGCACCAGCCCCCGTGGCCCGTCAGAGCCGCCCTCACATAGAGACATACACAGACACACACACACACACACACACACACACACACACTGAAACTCATACTCAGACTCCTCCTTCCCTCCCTCCCTCTGTCCCCTCCCTCCTTCCCTCCCTCTCTCCCTCCTTCCTTCTCTCTGTCTGTCTCTGTCTCTGTCTCTGTCTCTCTCTCCCAGCATCTTAAAACAATCTGCCCACACAGGAAACTGTTTCTACGTCTCCGGGAAATGGCAGGATGAAGGGAGTAAGAGCAGCATCAATATTTGGAAGGGAAAACAAGGATGAGAACATGCTGTGGGTTTTTTCCTTTTCTTGGTTGTGGGTCACATCGTGACCCTCAGACACCCTGGCTGTTCCTTCTCTGTCACCAGGCTCTGGCTCCCGACTGACTGCCGGGGGGGGGGGGGGGGGGGGAAGCTGCTGAGGCGTCTGTGAGGCAAAGCTTCGTGTCCGTGTGCAGAGCCCTGCGTCTCCCAAGGAAAGAGCGTCTAGGTCCCACCCGGAGGACGCTGCACTCCGGATCAGGGCAGACTGGCCTGACCGGCCCGGGCCCGTGTGAGCCGAGATCACCTGCTGCGACGGCTCAGGGGGAGTCACAGGCACCTGTCGCCAGACTCTGCAGGTCAGCGCACCTTTGCACCTGCCTGGCAAACCTGTGTCTTTCCTGATGCCTTCTCACACGTCCGGGGCTGCCGCGGTCAGGAGTCAGCCTAGCTCTTGGGTGGCTGGAGCATTCCACCCACCCCGTCAGCTCCCAGGGGGACCCCCCAGAACCAGTGACCCGAGCTGGAATGCTGGCCCTGCCATGCATGTGCTGTGTGTCGCTGGGAAAGTCCCTGCACCTCTCTGATCTGAGTCACAGAGAAGAACATGGTTGCCTGGAAGGGTGAAAATCAAGAAGCGATGCTGACAAGGGGAAAAGAAGGCAGAGAGGGGTGGGCAGCTAAGGAGCTCCCTGGACAGTGCTCTAGGAAGAGGGGGGCAGCCAAGGCGCTCTCCCAAACAGTGCTCCGGGAAGAGGGGACAGCAAGGAGCTCCCCTGGGCAGTGCTCTGGACAAGCAGCTGTGGCCTGGGGTGGGGGGGAGCAGTGATAGCGAGAAACCCACTCTCCATCTGCCCTCCGGGACACCCGGGCCCACAGCGGTGGGTGCTGTGGAGGTTACTCCTGGCTCTGTGCTCAGGAGTCACAGCTGGAGGTGCTCAGGGGGCAAATGGGATGCCGGGGATCAACTGGGTGGGCCACGTGCAAGGCAGGGCCCTCCCCGCTGTGCCCCGGCCCTGGGTCCGCAGTTCCTGCTTCTCCCTCCGGGAGGCTTCCTGAGCAGCTCCGGAACCGCAGGGAGCAGGAACGAGGGCAGCGCCGACCATCTCCCTGGCACGGTCTCTGGGTGGGCCGTCTAGTGGTGAGCTGCGGGTCACTGGTGGGCCTGGAGGGTCAGCAAGGGCTGCCCAGTGGTGACCATGGGTCACTGTTGGCCTGGAGGGTCAGTCAGCCTGGGCCGTCCAGTGGTGACCACAGGTCACTGGGGGCCCGGAGGGTCAGCACGGGCCGTCCAGTGGTGAGCCTGGCCAAATGCAGAGTGCTCCCCTGCATGGGCTCCAGGAGGGCCCAGGGGGGCACCAGCCCAGCCACCTATACCCCCTCCTCTGGTGCTGGGGACCAGGGGGGGTTGGGGGGGCTGAGGGGAGCTGGTGTGGGCTGGGGAATGGTCCCCTCCAGGTGCCCTGGGCCACACAGGGGTGGGAGAAACCTTTGCGTGTAGCGTCCGGGACCCTCCCAGAACCACAGAGAGGGGTCTGCAGGGCGGGAGCATTGGGCAGGGCACAGAGCTGGCACTTAGGGACCCAGAGGCCGTGACCTTCCCGGCCAGAGCACTGAGACAGTCCAAACACTCGTGAAGGTTTCTCCTGGGTTTGTTGTTTAAATGTGTCCCAGACTCACACGGACAGACACACGGTCTGGGGCGTGTTACACGGTCTATCCGGGCTGTGTACCAGGCTCTGCTGACCCAGCCCTGCTGAGTCTGTGGTTCCCACCGGTTCCCAGCAAAGCCCTGGTCACACCCTCAACCACTCTCCCCTGGCAGTGTCCCTGGCCACACCCTCCCCCAGCAGCACAGACAGTCGACATCCGTCACCCCAGGCCCAGGTGAGGATGTTGCACAGGACCCCAAGAGACTTGCTAGGCAAGGGGCTGAGGTGACGCCACAGAGAGACCCTCAGGCCCAGACCCCGGCCGGGACATGCAGGGCAGGACGCTGGGCCCACGGGCTTGGCTCAGACCCCCCAGCACACACAAGGCAGAACACCGGGCCTCACGCGCTCGGCAGACACTGGACGGCGCGCGGTGGGTGACCCACGCCCCCACCTGGGACTCTCCCACTCCTGCTCGTCCTTGTCCTTGTCCTCTCTGCCGTCCCCGGAGTGAGGGTGCTTCTGCACGATCCGCATCCCGCCGGCCTTCACTGAAACGAGAAGAGGGAAGAGTGAGCATGAACAGCGCAAGCAGTGCCCGGGGGCGCGGCTACCTGGGCAGGGGACACGGTGAGTGGTCGGGGAGAGCACAGTCCTGACTGGCACCCACTCAGCACCCAGCACCAGCACCCAGCGCTCAGCGCTCAGCACCCGGCACCAGCACCTGACACCCAGCACCAGCATGGACCACTTAGCACCAGTACCTAGCACTCAGTACCAACACCTAGCACCCAGCACCTACCTAGCACTTAGCACCCTGCACCTCCAACCCAACACCCAGCACTTGGCACCTAGCACCCAGCACTCAGCACCAGCATCTAGCATTCAGCACCCTGTACTCAATATCCAGCAGCACCCAGCACCCAGCTCAGCCTCCTCCCAAGCCACTCAGACACCCCCATGCGGTGCTGTCGCTGCGCTCTCCAGGGGGCACCAGGGCAGGTCTGACACGGACTGCGCAACCTGGCCACCAGGTGGCACCCTCTCCAGGCCGCAAGCAGGCAGACACCTCCCAAGCCCATCCTGTCGTGGTTTTGCAAAATCCAAGATGCGTTTTAAGTTCTGTTTCCTGGGCCACGCCAGGGGTGCTCATGGGGTCTGCCTTCTCTCCACTCACGGATCTTGCTTTTTGTTTTGTTATGTTTTTGCTTTTCTGGGTCATGCCTGGCGATGCACAGGGGTTACTCCTGGCTCTGCACTCAAGAATTACTCCTAGCAGTGCTCAGGGGACCCTATGGGATGAGGGGTATCGAACCTGGGTTGGCCGCGTGCAAGGCAAACGCCCTCCCCGCTGTATGATCGCTCCAGCCTCAGATTCAGTTTTGGTCATTTGCTTTCCATGTCCCGCGTGATATTCCCCTCAGCGCCCTCCGCCCTGTCTGAGTGGGTGTCCCTCTTGCCCCGTGCTCTCGCCTCTCTCTGTCCCTCCTCCCTGCCCTCACGGCAGTGTCCAGCCGGGGCTCCATCCCTCCACGTGCTGGTTCTCCCTGTGGGGGGTGGTCTGTGGGGACTGGACCACAGGCCACCTCCCTTTGCAGAAGAAAGGTCACCTGCCACGCTGGGATGGCCCACAGCCGGTGGCAGCCCTGGGGTGGGCAGAGAACTCATCTCTGCTGCTAAAAACCCGGACTGCGGCGGGTAGTGGGTCCGATCGGGGCCATTCGGAGAGACGCCAGTTTGCAAACGCTCGGAACCATCCACGACACTAGCAAAGCCTCCTGGCCATCCCCCTCCCTCGGACGTTCCCCCCCCGCGGGGGAGTGACATGGCAGCCCCACGTCCGCCTCTCCGGGAAGGGAAGCTCTCCCCTCCAGTGCTGCCCTAACTCGATTAGCTGCCCGCTCCCTCCTGGTGCGAGCCGTGACGAACGCAGCCCCAAGGAGCGGGAATTACGACAGTCACTCAGGCAGAGGCGGCTTCGTCTTAACTCGCCGGCCTGCCAAAACACATGACACTGCCGATTTATCGTGGCTGTCTGAGAGGCGCCCCGCGGGGAGGTCGAGGGGGAAGAATCCTGCAGAGTCACTGGCCAGCAGGGACTTTTTTTTTTTTTAATTTTTTTTTGCTTTTTGGGTCCTACCCGGTGATGCTCAGGAATTATTCCTCCAAGTGCTCGGGGGACCATATGGGATGCTGGTCGGAACTAAACCCGGGTCGGCCGTGTGCAAGGCAAATGCCCTCCCTGCTGTGCTCTCGCTCCAGTGCCAGCAGGGATTCTTGTGCGAGAGACGTGAGCAAGAAGCCTGGGGGTGGCCGCTGGATCGCCCAAGTGAGTTTCAGAGGTGAAGGGTTCCGAGTTCCCTCTCAGTCAAAGGACCCCGCGGGCCCTCCAGGGGGACGGGGCCAGGGGCCAGATCTCGGGGCGCAGATGTCTGCCGTGCGGGAGTACCCGGAGAGGTGTGTGGCGTTGTGAGGGAGAGGCTGGCATGTGCGTGCAGGTGAGATGCTGATTGGAGCCAAAAGTGAGGGCAAGGGCTGGGTCCTCACAGTCCCCACTGCACCGAGAGCTGACGGGTGCCTCTGGGCTCAGAGCCGAATTAAATGAGTGACCGCTCCCCATCCGAGGGTGAGACTGCAGAAGCCGGGGACAAGGCACGCAGCAGGCCAACACGGAAGGTGGAAGGTGCGGGCGCTGCTCGCGGGGAAAACGGGCCAGGCTGGAGGCGGGGGAGGGGGGGCTGCAAGGAGCAGGAGCGGTTGACCAGGGCAGGGAGGAAGGGGACAGCTGCGTCCCCATGCTGCTTCTTGCCTCAGTGACCGGGGAGCCGTGGGGAGGCAGAGATGGAGGGCTGGTCTCCTCCAAGTACCGGGACGCCTCCCCCTGCCCGGGGCAGGCCTTGGACACAGATGAGTCTCCCGAGTCTGCAGGACCAGAAGCCAGCAACGGCCTGGGCTTCCGGAAGGCTGTTCCTAGGCTGGAAGAATGCTGACGAATTTTAGGTTGGGTGGGGAGAGGGGAGATGGGGTCACACCCAGCGGAGTTCAGGGCTTACTCCTGCCTTATGCTCAGGGCCCACTCCTGGAGGGGCGCAGGGGACCAAAAGCAGTGCCAGGGGTCGGACTGTGGCTGGTCACCTGCAGGGCAAGTGCCTCCCCTCTCTACTTTCACTCTGGCCCGGGAACATGGGGAGACAGTCGAGTGAAGTGTGGTGACAGTCGAGTGAAGCCCAGAAGAAAGAGGCTCAGGGTGGGTGACAGCGCCCCTCACACTGCCCCGTGATACGAGGGGCCCTGGCCAAGGCGAGGGGCAGTACTAGACTCAGGTGCAATTGGTGCCTGTATGTGTGTGTGGGGGGGGGGGGAGGGGGAGGTGGGGTTTCTGTGTGTTCGTTTATAGGAAGTAGATTTCCAGGGGGACCCTGAGTAGCTTCCCCTTCCTTTGGACCATAATAGGTTTGGTCCAAAGGACCAAGAGGTTTGAAACCCGCTGCCCAGGGCTGGGAAGCTCTTACCCTTCTCCTGATCAGAGGCACGATCCCTGCGCAATCCCCCCCGCCCCCGCCGGCAGCCTCCTGTACTCGTGGAGGTTGGCACCACCCGGGCACAGACCCAGTCAAGAACACGTCTCCGCAGCCCGACAAAATCAGCTCAGTGTCCACACTTGCTAATCTGAGTAGTTCTGATTTGACTCATCGGACAGCCCGGGAGGAACCCAAGAGCTGGGGGATTTTCCCGTCTTTGTGTTTAATGCGGTAAGAGACGAACCAGCTCCCCTCGGTACCCAGAGTGGGGGTGACCTGAAACTGCGGCCCCCAGCCCCGGGACATAATTCGAGGGAATTGTCACCAGCAGCTTTTTAGTTTTGCAATCTCCTAAGTGGTACCCAGGGGCCCCTCCCAGAGATTTTCAGCCAGCTGGGCTGGTGGTTCACGTTGAAGGTGTGCAGAGGCGGTGCTGCGGGGCTGGGCGTTGGCCAACGGTGCAGGGGATCAAACCAGGGTGAGCCACATGCAGGCACCCCACCCCCCAAGTTCCTGGTATTGGGGAGGGTCAGTCCTGGGACCATCAGAATGATTCAGCCTGTTTTGCAGGAGGGGAAGGGATATCCATCAGTGCTCAGGGTGTACTCCTGTCTCTGCCCTCAGGGATCACCCCTGGCAGGGCTTGGGAACCCTATGTGGTGCTGTGGTGCCAGGGATGGGACCCGGGTCTATCGTGTACCAGACAACCCCCCCCACCCCCCCCACCCCCACCCCGCTGCTGGGCTATCACTACAGGTCCCAGGGGTTTGTTTGGCTAATCTTGGCCGCAGCCACGAAGCCGTACACAAGAGTGCCCAGGGGCTGCTCCAGCTGGGGCCAACCACATGTGGGACAAGCCCCTGACCCCCTGCTCCGTCTCTCCGGCCCCTCCACCAGTGCTCAAAGTTCTCTTTCTCCCTTTCCCCCTCCCTCTCTCTGTCTCTGTCTCTGTCACTCTCTCACTCTCCATACCCTGTTGATCCTGCTGACTGATTTATTTTTTTAATTTGTAGGGGGGGGAGTAAAATATGGGACCTGGATGGCTGGTTCTCAGAACTGGAAAGCCAGCAGGAGACAAGCTCTCTCGCTCGCTCTCTCTTTTTTTTCTCTCTCTCTCTCCCTCTCTCTCTCTCCCCCTCCCTCTCTCTCCTTCTCGCTCTCCCCATCCGCTCTCTTTTTTTGGCAAGGGGAGCGCCCAGCCACGTTGGAAGCCGAGGGGTCCCTCCGGGCAATGCTGGCCTGACGGATGATTCCTGGACCCAGGGATGCTGGGGACCCCCAGGGCTGCCCCCATGAACCGACCCTACATCCCTTTGGGTTTTTCCCGGGTCCCTCCCGACTCCTTCCCTCCACCTTTCCCCGGCTGCTGCTCTCCGAGGGCTGCCCTGCACTCCTGGGTCTCTGCCCCACACACGCTGTGGAACGGGTTTGGTTTTCTCCTGCTCATCAGGTTTTACTGCCAGGGGGGCCTTCAGGCAGGCGGGGGGGGGGGTGGCAGGGAGCCGGGAAGCTTCTTTCCCTCCCCCATACCCCGCAACCTCACCCTCAGCACGGCTGGTCCCTCCTTCCAGCATGATGGTGGCTGAGCTCCCTGTCCGCAACAGGGCAGGGATGGGGTGGAGAGGGGACCCCCAGCAGGCAGCTCTGCTGGGGGCACGGACTGGGACAAGCTCCGAGAAGCTCACTAGGAACTACGAAGTGGAGTATGGGGGCAAGGGGCAGGTCGGGAAGATCCAGCATGAGAAAGACAAGAGAGACCAGGAGAGGGAGCTGGGGGCCGGTGGGGGGCACGGACACACACTGCCCTTCACACGGCGGCGATCACCAGTGAGCACTGAGGGAGAGGAAGAGAGGTCTGGAGGGAAGCTCCGTTTCCAGTCGAGGGTTACAGCCTGGAATGCTCTTATATAATAATATAAGGCCCTCCCATTGATCGTCGATTTGCTCGAGCGGGCCCAGTAACGTCTCCATTGGAGACTTTGTTGTTACTGTGTTTGGCATACCGAATACTCTTGGTAGCTTGCCGGGCTCTCCGAGAGGGGCGGAGGAATCGAACTCGGGGCGGCCATGTTGGCCGCCTGTAAGGCGAACGCCCTACCCGCTGTGCTATCGCTCCTTTCCCAGAATGGAATGCTCTTAATTTATAGTTAAGTATTAGGGAGCTTTGGCATGGCTCATTTTGATGTCAGGGTAGCTCACAGCTTGCCCTGGGTCCATCCAGGCCCTCGTTGGGACCCTGCTTTTGGGGTGCTAGGAAGTAAGGGCAACTGAGGCTCAAGTCGAGAGAGCAGATGCCCAGGAGTGAATGTCACTCGGAGCCAACTAACTCCCAAGTTACAAAAGCAGAGAATTACCATCTTCTTGTGTCCAGACCAAAAGAACATTGCTCTGAAGTAACCAAGATGCAAAGGGCATAAGGAGAAGAGAAAAGCAATATTTACAAGTTAACAGCGTCTGATTAGGAGACAAAGGTGATTGACTGGTTGGGGGAACAGAGCACGGAGAAAGAGGAGAAAGAGGTTACAGATAAACCGAGGTATGGGAGTGCCTCAGGAGCACTGTGAATGGGAGCAATCCACAAACCCAAGCTCCCTGCGGCCAGGGAGGAAGGACAAACCAATGTTATCCTACACGGCCCCATTCCCAGGCTACAGTTCTCAGTTCTGAGTAGTGCTCTGGGTTTGGGGGTGGGGGCGGGGTTCCTCAGTTTTGGTTTTCGCTGAGTTTCCGGACAGAAAAGGCTTTCACTTGGCCTCTGTCCCATGGGGAGGGTGGGGCGCCATGCAGGGCGGGGTGCTGGGGGGCAGAGCACCGTGACCCCCACAGGCCCTGTAACCTGCATCATCTGTGCCCGGGGCCAGCCCCTTCTTCCACCTCTGCCCAGGTGACCAGCCTTGGAGGGACAGGGATGAGGACGATGCTGGTGAGGACACCTCTCTGAGGCTGCCAGCTAGCTGGGGGGGGGCCTGGAGCCAGTAGGACCCACCTGAACACCAGGAGTGGAGGATGGGAGAGTTGCCCAAAGCGGGGAACCCCGCGAGCAGGAGGCAAGCGCTGTCCCACCCAGGGACCTTCCAGAGGTCACCTGACAAGGCCCAACCCTCACAGAGCAGTAGGATTGTGTCCGAGCCAAGCGTCCACCATCAGAACGTGAGACCCCCAAGTTCGCTGTCCCACTGACCCCTGTGGCCAGGCTCCTTCTGCCTCAGACCTAAGTGGGCTACTTATAAGTCACAGGGTGAAACACAGTGATTCATGGAAAACCCGAGTTCCGGAAGTTTCTCCCCGGAGTTCACGGCCCCCGTGTTGAGCTGGGGTTGTGGACACGCCTCATGTTGTGTGTGTCTGGGTTCCTTCCAGGTGGCATCGCCCAGTGGACCGTCCACATACACCCCACCCTCGCCCTGCAGGGACTTGGGGATCTGGGGCGGCTGCTGATCACACCATCGGCACAAGGAAACGTTCCGCGTCTCCAGCCGCCCAAGCTGGTGGACATTGGGTCATTTGGGGGGGTGGGGCAGGAGTGAAAGGTGGGCTTGCTTAGAGGAAAACCCTCAGGGGAAGCTCTCATTTCCCCAAAGGAACAACGCCCACAAACCAAGCTAGCCTCCCTGCCCACACTGCCCCCAGGTGCCCAGGGCTGTGCAGCCGACTTCCTTCCTCGGGGCAGTGACTAGTCCCGGGGAGCCTCCGCACCCCCTTGGGGAATGCCACCCGCTGCCTGCCTGGCCAATTCCACGCTGCTGCCGTCCCCAGGGTCCAGTTAGATTTAGTGCCCAAAGGCGGGGCAGCGGGCAGGGGCACCCACGCTGCCAGGCTCCGGCAAGGCCTTTTGCTGCCAGGAGCCCACCTCCGGCCACCGACTGGCCCACAGAGCCAGGACCCTCCCCAACCAGCCGCACCTCTGCTCTGGGTGCGACCCAGAGGCCAGGTTCGTGTTCCTCCCCGGGAAGGGCAGGAGAACCAGCCTCACGGTTTGCAGAGTCGGGAGGGCAAAGGGTGTGGGGGAGTGGACCGAGGGCAGGCCCAGAGCTCCATTTTCTAGGAAAGCGGGGGCCTTCCTGGCCTTCTTCGGGTGGGAATTCCAGGGGCCGGAACCACAGGACCCGAAGGCCCTTTCGGAGCCGCAGCTGCGGGAGCACAGAGCTGGGGGCGCGGAGTGGGCCCGAGGGACCGGGCGGGGGGGACGCAGAGTGGGCCCAGCGATTTGGGGGGGTCCGTCTGTCCTGGCCGCCCACCAGCAGCCCCGCCCCCGCCCCCGCGGCCCGGGACCCCCCCAGTCCGGCCCGGACACCCGCTTTTCCGAAGCCGAGCAAGGCGGCGCCCCAACTTCTGCGGCGTCTTGGGAGGGAAGAGGCTGAAGTTGTGCAACTTCCTCGAGTTACTCGGATCTGCACCCACGCCCCGAGGTCTGCGACCCTCGGGAGACTTGAAGGCCACGACGGTCCCGGCAGCGTGGGGATGCAAGCCCTCCCCGGCCCGAGTGTGGACACCCGTGTCCCCCCCGCCGCCCCTCCAACCCCCCGCGCAGGACCCCCGGGGGAGACCGAGTCCGTACCGGCGGGCGGGTGTCCGGCCTTGGTCTCCTGCTTGCCCTCGGGAGGCGAAGACATGGTGCGAGCGGCTGAGTGTCCGCGGGACTGCAGCGGCGGCGGCGAGGCGCGGTGGACGCGGGCGCGGGCGGGCGCGGGCTGGACCGGCCACCTGGAGGGGGCGTGGCCGCTGCGCGCTACGTGGCACAGCCCCGCCCGCCGACCCGCGGGCGCGCTGACGTCAAGGCCACGCCCACCTCCCGGCCTCGGCCCCGCCCCGCGCCTCTAGGATACGTCCCTCGCGGTCTCGGCCCTGCCCCGCCGCCTCTAGGCCACGCCCCTCTCCACCGCCCTCGGCACCCGCCCCGCCCCTCTAGGCCCCGCCCCCTCGCCTTCGCCCCGCCCTGCCCCTCCAGCCCACACTCCCTGGCCCGCGCCCCGTCCCTCCAGGCCCCGCCCCTCGACCGCCCCCGAGCCTATAGGCCACACCCCTCTCGGCCTCGGCCCCGCCCCGTGTGCTGAGCAGGCGCAGTTGGCGCTGCCACGTTGGAGCGCGGGAGGCGGCTGGCGGGTCTGCGGGCACGGGGCCCGGGCGGACTTGGGGCTGGCAGGGCAGGGCCTGGGGGGTAGCGGATGCACGCCAAGCCGGATGCTCCACGCTGGCGGCGTTGGAGCCGAGCCGCTCCCTTGTGGGCCTGTGGGAGGCTCCCGGACCCCACGGATGCTCTGGCCTCCTGCACGCACACTTGAAGGCCCCAAGGAGGCGAGGCATGTGCGACCCCAGCACCCCAGCGGGGGCACCCGGAATAGAGGGAATTGGCCGCAGAGCCTTGCCTCCACGGGGAAGGCTGCACCTTTGCCTGTGTCCACGCTCTGCCCGGTGTCGGGAGACTGGATCCTGGCCACCAATGACCCCTGGCTTTATTGGGTCGGGTCCCTCTAGCCTCTCCAAGTGCGCTGCGCCCCAGCCAGCCTCTCCAGCACCAACTCCCCCTCCTGTGGGACTAGCGTCCCCCCACTCCCTCCGTGTTCTCACACCATCCTCAACCCAGTTCAGCTGCCAACAGGCCCTGCCCCTTGGCAGGGAGACCTCTGCAGGGAGAGTCCTTTCCTCCAGGTCTCTTTGCTGCCCCATCACTAGACACTTTCCGCTGCGTGACCCCTGAGCTGCCCTGGCCCTCGCTGAACCTCCTCCAACACCTTAGCTTCAGGGGCACCACATGAGCCCTGCGGACTTCTCCAGGCGCAGTTAGGTCTGGTCTCTCTTGATCCTAATCCAGAGTGTTCCAGACTCCTCTTGCCTTGGCTTCGGGGTCACACAGTCCCCCAAGGAGGGGCATCTGTTACACAACACCTGCCGATGCTGCATTGCAAACCCGACCCCCCTCTCCACTCCAGACACCCACCCCTCTGCTTCCCTGACCTCTCTCTCTCTCTCTCTCTCTCTCTCTCTCTCTCTCTCTCTCTGGGATTTTGACCTCCGGTGCTGTGGACTCTCAGCTCCGGCCCATTCCAGAACTGACTCTACACGGATCTTGTTCTTTCTCACCTTGTGATGTCATTGACAGCAGGCTGGCTGCTGCTTGGGCACAGGCCAGGGTCTGCCTGTCTCTGTCACCCAAACTTGAACGTTCCAGCCACTGAGAAGTCAATGGCAGGACAGGCGTTGAAGAGGCACTGCCTCATTGCGCACTTAGATGGGGTGCAGTGAGACCCTGGACACTGAATTCTGTGTGGCATGCAGCCTAAGACCTAAGCAATATACTGTATGAATGTACTACCGCAGTGCTAAGTAGTTTAAAATCTCCTGTCTTCATTAGTCTACATTGCAATTAGGAGGGGCTGGAGCGATAACACAGCAGGGAGGGTAATTGCCTTGTACCCAGCCAACTTGGGTTCAATCCCCGGCAGCCCAAATGGTCCCCCAAGCACCACAAGGAGTGATTCCTGAGTGCAGAGTCAAAAGTAACCCCTGAGCATTGCTAGGTGTGGCCCAAAAATACTAAAGAAATACATAAATTGTAATTAGGAGAAAACGAAGTCTCTGACTAGAACTCTGTGTGTGTGTGATAATTTCATTGGGCCAGACTATTAACTATCAAGCAAACAGCAGATTCGGTGACAGTTGGCCTTTCCCGGGGCCTTGGGCTGCAGGAACCTAAGGGTGCCAACGTGCCCTTGGGTTCGGATGGCTCCGGTCAGCACCGAGTGGGTCCTGAGAAGATTTTCTCTTTCGCCCGAATCCTGCTTGGTGTGACACTGATTGGGTTGATGGGGCAACTGTCCAGCTTGGCAGATTGCATTCAAACAGAACTGCTAGTGCACCCACCTGCCGTGGTGAGTCCCTTCCAGCTAAAACAAGACAAACCCTCCACACCCGGGAGCAGTGAGGGAAGGACCCAGCCTGGTGGGACACAAATCTCCCATCCTCCCTGGCTGTGAGGATTGGCCAAACGGCACTGCGTGACAGGAAGTTCATGGGGGAAATTTCTGGGGGAGACTGAATTTTTGGCCGGGGGACCTGTCTTCTTCCTAGGGCCCTCACTGTACCTGGGGTCGGCAGTTCAGAAAGTAGAAGGTAGAGTTTGTGGCAACCACAGGGCAGCAAAGGCAGGAAAGGCGGAGGGAAAGGGCAGAGAAGACAAGGCACATGGAGCTGGAGAGGCCGCAGGACCACGGAGACTTGACAGAGCAGGATCCATGTCCAGGCCACTCTGTGGAAAGCAAACCTTGATTCTAAGGTCCTATGCTCGGTGGCTGGACATAGGCAAATATAAGCTGGCCTCTGTGTGTGTATGTGTGAGTTTGTGTGTGTCTATGTGGGGGGTGTGCCCCTGTTCCACAGGTCCCCTAACCTCACTGGCCTTTCTCTTAGGGCCGACCATTTCTTTCCCATTGCTGGAACTGCTCAGAGAAGAGAGACCACTATCCTCAACTTTGTGACATTTCTGACTATATCATGACATGGAGGGTTTTTTTTCCCCTTTTTAGGTCATACTTGGTGATGCACAGGGGTCACTCCTGGCTCTGCACTCAGGAATTACCCCTGGTGGTGCTCAGGGGATCATAGGGGATGCTGGGAATCAAACCAGGGTCAGCCGTGTGCAAGGCAAAAGCCCTCCCCACTGTGCTATCACTTCAGCCCCATGACTTGGAGGTTTTAAGTGATATTAATTATTTCAAACCCAATATATTTGACACACAGGCACAAACTATATTTGAAGATGATATGTATGTAACAAAGTAAAATAAAAACAGTAGAATCTCAACTCTCTCTTTCTCACACATACACACACAGGCACACACGTTGAAGAAATCTTTGGGGTTCTTGGATTTGTCAGTCAAGGGGCGATTGAGAAATACTTTGAGGACTTTCTTGTTGTTGTTTTGGGACACACCTGGCGATGCACAGGGGTTACTCCTGGCTCTTCACTCAGGAATTGCTCCTGGTGGTGCTCGGGGGACCATATTGGATGCCAGGGATTAAACTTGGGGTGCCTTGTGCAAGACAAATGCCCTCCCTGCTGTACTCTTGCTCTAGTCCTGAGGGTTTTTTTCAAGAAGCAATTCAGCAGCAACATCGGACATGAAGGTCAATGTGAGTCCCATACCCGTATTGTTTAGCGGAGGATATCTGCAGACAAAACAAAACAAACAAAACAAAAACAAAAAATATCAACTATCTCAACCTGGACAAAATACTTCTAATTTTTACAGGGAAGTTAGGTTACAGAAATTGCAACGGGAAATGAGGAACTCAAGCATGAACACGAATTTCCTTCAGAAGGGCAAGGCTTTCGAAGTGATTCGTACAAGTGTCCTATCCCTGGGAACTGGGGGGACGCTCCACCCCGAGCTTCTGAGAGCTTGGACAGCGGCCTCCTGCCTGGGTCTGGGCTTCCGTGTGGAGGCCAGGTCCATGGAGTTATTCATTGTTTCTTCGCATTCATCTCCTTTCTTGCACGGACCTTCTTCCAGACATAAAAATGGAACATGACAAAGGCATCCAGGGTCACGAGGCCTTTGGCAAAATAGAATCTTCTCCAGAGTCTGAAATCTGAAACTGAAGCACAACATATGTGAGTCTTTGGATTCTCAGGGCACAGCCTGCATGGAGGCCCCTGGGGCTGCTGGGGCGGGCTGGGTCATTGAGGCACTGCAGGGCTTGGTTACAGAGCGAGACTGAGCCCTGAGCGTTACAACGAAACAGGAAGTGTGAGGCCTGAGTGGGTGGGGCGGTGTGTGCTGGCTTATCAAGCATCCATCTCACTGTCTCTGGGAGCCTGTGGAAGGCCAGTCTGAACACAGCCAGGAGTAGAAGCTGGAGTGGGCCCAGCAGAGGTGCAGGGGGTGCAGGGCAGCTGGCCTTCAGGACCTCCCTTTCTAGGTGGATTCACAGGCTCTGGACCAAAGGGGTCAGCAGGGTCAGATGGGAGGGTCCCAGGGTCCCTCTAAGTGTTCGTGGCAGCCCCACCCCGTGCTCCTCCACCCACTGCAGCTCTTCCTTAGACCCAGGGCTGCTCAGCTGCACTGTTAGCTTGGAAACAGCAGTGGGTGAAGTCAGAGCATTTTGATGGTATTAGCGAAACTGTTCGTTCAAAAACGGTTGTAGTCACAGTTTTACTGAGACGTAATGGACATATGACATTGTGAGTTTAAGGTGTGCCTGGTGATCTGTGATACACTCGGTATCATAGTGTGGTTACCACCGTAAACCCAGACAATGTTTTGACCAGTCGCAGAATTATGTCATTTTGTGGTGTGAACGGTGAAGATACAGTCTCTGAGTCACTTAGAAGTTATTTTTGACCTTAATCACTATCCTGAGTATTTTTTTTTTTTTTTTTTTGCCTTTTGGGTCACACCCGGCAATGCACAAGGGTTACTCCTGGCTTTGCACTCAGGAATTACTCCTGGCGGTGCTCAGGGGACAGTATGTGATGTTGGGAATCGAACCAGGATCTTCCGCGTGCAAGGCAAATGTCCTCCCCGCTGTGCTAGCACTCCAGCCCCTAGCCTGGGTATTTTTTGACTGACTGCAGACATCCTCGGAGCCTCACAGAAGTGAAACCTAAGCACAGAGCCGGGAGGAGACCCTGAGCACCACTGGATGTGGCCCCCTCCCCCAAATAGATGCAAGCTTTTAAAAACTATTGGAACCAATCAGTAAAGGATATAGAAACAGGCAGAAGTAGGATGCATTTCAAGATACAATGAAACATCTGAAAAATAAAACTCTTCACTGGCATCGACCAATAACACTTAGTAATAACTTTGATCAAGACAGTCAATGATTTGTACAATGAGAACTACAAAACTTGATGGGAGACATTGAAGAGGACTTAAACAAACAGAGTTAGGACTAGAGAGGTGGTAATGGGGTTGAGGGGCTTGCCTTGCATGTGGTTGAACCTGGCTTGATCCCTCGCACTGCATGTCGCCCCCTAAGCCTCACCAGGGGTGGTCTCTTAGCACAGAGCCAGAAGTGAGCCCTGGGCACAGCCAGGCGTGGCCCCAAAATAAAAACAACAAAACAAAACTGAGCAGAAGAATTCACAATATTCAAATGTTCATACTACACAGAGCCAATGAAAGATTCAACGCAATCCTTGTCAAATTTCTAATGGCATTTTTCAGACAAATACAAAAGAGTAGTCCATAAACTTTGCATTTCAAACACCGGTGGCTACCCTCGCTTTTCTTATCCTCCAAATTCCAGAGCTACATTTCGTGCTTCCTTTCAGACCGTATGGATTCTTGTGACTACTTTCAAGTAAAAATATTCTGTATAAACACACTAGAAGGAAAAACATCAACATACATTGTAAAACCTAAGCAATAGACTCATGCCTGAAGTATAAAGTAAGTCACCACTTCTCGGTAATCTTGCAGGCAGTAGGATCCACCATTTATTGCATTCTTTGTGTATCTCCCAAGAATTCCAGAAAAATAGATAAGGGTTTTAAATATTATTTCATTTATAGGCCAACCCGAGTTCAATTCCTCTGCCCCTCACGGAGAGCCCGGCAAGCTATCAAGAGTATCTTGCCCGCACGGCAAAGCCTGGCAAGCTACCCGTGATGTATTCGATATGCCAGATACAGTAACAATTGTCACAGTGGAGACGTTACTGGGCCCACTTGAGCAAATCTATGAACAACGGGAGGACAGTGACTGTGATGGACTTTATATTTGTCTGATGTTTCTCTCTGGGTTGAATGGAGGTTATGAATTTTGGGAAGAAGGACCAAAGATGTTAAGGGGCCATATACTTCATTGGTGATGTTCATCTTGATTGCCTCAGTGATGGTGTTTTATGGATACTTACGGCAGAGCTTGGCAAGCTACCTGTGGTGTATTCGATATGCCAAAAACAGTAACAATAAGGAGCCTCATTCTCCTGAGTTCCTGGAGCAAGCAGATGCCATTGGGCAACACTACCATGTGACATGGACGAATGGAGACGTTACTGGCACCCACTGGAGCAAATCAATGAGCAATGGGATGACAGTGCTATAGTGCTACTTTTATTTCTAAGTTAATTCATTGGTGAGTTTAGCACTTTGTTGGGAATTGGCATGAATACAGGCTAAATTCTTTGTATTAAGCAACTTGGAAGTTGCTTAATAATGGATGAGTCTACTTAAAGAAGCAAGTATCCGGCTGTGATTCAGGAATATACATTTTGGCTTTTCCTTTCTCAGTTTTGTTTTATTCTCTTGGTATTCTGGCTTAAAGATGGTAAATGACTTCTCTAACTAAAGATTTATTTTATTTTTTTCCCTGATGAGGTGACCTGGTTTTCTTTTTACAACCATCTTTCTTCTCGACCAAGTGGTTCTACCTAATTGATTAATTATTCCATTGAGGATGAAGAACTTGTGTGTGACTTTGTAGGCCAGAGAAAGATTATAAATAATGACTTCAGCAGGCAAATCAGTTCTTACCACGTTTACAGAAAAGCCAGTACTGTTCTTGGCTAGCTTTTAGAAAAAGTTCAAGCTTTGTAAATACAATTATGGGCAATCCTGATAAGAACAAATCCCAAGTCTACCTTTCAGGTTCGGAGGGACCCTCGGGAGCTCCATTGGGAGATTTGCACTGACAAATTGATAAACTGCTTTGGACATGGAAAAGATAAGAGAAAATATACAAATTTCAGGCTCTCACTGGAGACATAGGACACTGGTATTGATGTCCTTAACAAAGACCCCTGCAGAGTAAAGAGACGCTGCTCCTAATGTCTGTATTCCTTGCCGAGTCCATGGAAAAGGTAAAACTTCTATGACATTATTCTACTTATTTGGCAAAGAAGGGCCAGGTTTGGTTAGAATTGGCCTGTTTGCTGCTCCCCTGTCACTAAAGGATATTTTTGCTTCTTTCTTCTCCTTCACTTCCCATCTCTCCCTTCCATTTCCTCCTCCACCTCTCTTCTCTTCTCTCCTCTCCATTTGATTTTTCACTCACTACTGATTGAATATTGGCAGAAAACTAGAACAACTCATGGGATTAAGGAGGGGACTTGTGCCTTCAGCTGTGCCAATCAGGTGCTCTACCACTGAGTCATCTTCTAGTCCTCTTCATAGCTGACATTAACACTTATGTGGTTGAGTCAAATATTCAAATTATGGCTATGAGTCAATTATCTTCACACGGGAGATGGCCTCGCCCAGTGAACTGAAGGTCTGGTTGGAGCAGACAGGCAGGGGACCGTGAATCCGGCCTGCAGAGGACTGGGCACCGCAACTCTTCCCTGGCTCCCCCCCACCCCCACCTGCTGATCACCTGAAGATTTTGGACTTGCCACTTCCCATGTCTGCAGGAATCAATTCTTTAAACAGGTTGGGGTGGAGAGGGAAGTAGACTGGTGGAGGGAAGTAGACACTGGTGGTTGGGACTGGTGTTGAAATATTATATGTCTCAAACACAACTATCAATAACTTTGTAAATCATAACTCTTTAGTAGAATTTTTAAAATAACTTTAAACAGATCTTATGTTCTCTCTTTTTATGTGTCTCCCTGTCTCTGTCTCTGTTTGTCTCTCTGACTCTTTCTCTTTTCCTGTCTCTCTATCTCTCCCCCCCGTGTCTCCCTGTCTCTGTCTTTCTGATCCTCTCTCTCTTTCTCTGTGTGTCTCCCTATCTCTTTTTCTGTCTCTCTGACTCTCTCTGTATCCTATTCTCTCTCTCTCTCTCTCTCTCTCTCTCTCTCTCTCTCTCTCTCTCTCTCTCTCTCTCCTCTTGCTTCTGTTCCTCTGGCTTTCCCTGGCCGACGCACTCAGCTAAAGCTCCGTTCCCACTCCCGAATCTGCTGAAGATCTGCTGGTAGTGAGCAGGATCACTCCTGGCTCTCTCCTTCCTCTGATTTTGAACTTCAGCTCTGATGCTGTTTTGTTTCGATTTGTTTTTCTCCCCTTCTGGTAGTGGTCAGGACTAACTCCTGGTCTGTGTTCAGGAATCATCCCAGTAGTGCTCAGGGGACCACACGGGGTGCCAGGGATCAAACTGGGATCAGTTTTGTGCAAGGCCTTACCCCCTGCACTATCTTCCTAGCTCGGGCTCCAGTGCTCTGGGTGCCTATTTTCAGCCCTGCATGCTGATCGGGGCACACCGGGAAGCAGCTTCTTAGGGGGAGAAATGCCCAGTGACACTGCATGGCCTCTGCTCTGTTATCTGTCACAACACGTTACTGGTCCAGAGTTTGCAGAACATGCGTCAGAGATAAGCATGAGGTTAGTCACTGCTGACTCATCGGGAATCTACCCTTTAACCCATTCCTCAGGGAGCCGGGAAAGAGAAGATGATTTCAGAGACTTTGCATCATGTCCTGAACACTCTCCTTGGAAGGAACATAGTTCCCAGGGGTGCTGCTGTTTGGGACTTAACCTGCACAAAGCATCCCATCAGCTTAGTGCCCTTCAATGCACCTGCACCATCAAACAGTTTATGGATATTCTCAGCTTGTTGGAAGATCCCCAAATCTCAGAGTCTCATTTTCTCCCTTACATAACTCGCAAACTGCACAAAACTCAAAAGTCAGGTCTCTGGGCTGAGGATAGCGCAAGAGTTAGGGCCTTACGTATTGCTGAATCCACTTCAGACCCCAACACCCTGCAGGGGTTACTTGTGAGCACAGAGCCAGGCATTGGTGTGTCTCCAGGACAAAAATAAGCCAACCACTGGGGCTGGAGCAATAGCACAGCGGGGAGGGCGTTTGCCTTGCACGCGGCCAACCCGGGTTCGATTCCCAGCATCCCATATGGCCCCCTGAGCACCGCCAGGGGTAATTCCTGGGTGCAGAGCCAGGAGTAAGCCCTGTGCGTTGCCAGGTGTGACCCCCCCCCCCATAAGTCAATCACTGAAGTCTTGCTCTTCCTCCTCTGTCCCTTGTCTTCTCCCCCATGATTTCTTTGAAAGATTATTTTTATTGACTTACCATCTTTATCATATTACAGAATTTGGGGGGATTAGATCTGTACCTTTAAATGCATGTACTCATCACCCCCCGCCACCAATGTTCCAGTGCCACCATCGCCCAAAGGACCCGCTATTTATTCTGCCCTCCCTATCCCTCCAGTAATCACCAATTTTCATTAAGTTGGAGAGTTAGTTTTGCTGTTTTTGTTTTTTGCCTGAGTTTGCTTTAGTTATTTATTCCACTTGGAGTGAAACCATCTGGTAATTGTCTTTTACTTCCTTCCTCACTTCACTTAGCATAAGCACCTCAAGGTCCGTCTCTTTTGTCCCCAAAGCCACAGTTTCATTTTGTTATGGCAGAGTGGTCTTCCGCACGCCTGGAAACCCCATCTTCTCGTCCCCTCGTGTGTAAACAGACGTTTAGTTCGACTACATGCTTTGTCTACTGTGAGGAATGCTATTAGCAAAGCTATTACAGCCACCCCCAGCTCTGCACCGTCTCCTGAGCAAAACCTAGAGACACCCCTGAGCACTGGTTTGGGAGCAACTGTTGAGTAGCGCCAGATATGATCTCAACCCAGCAACAAACAAAACCCAAATGAAGCAGGCAAGCAGGTAGCTAGGGAAGGGGTCCTCCCCACAACCCCCATGGCAGTTAATTCACGGGAAGTAATAAAACCAGTATTCCCAGGGCTGCAAAAATGCACCTCGTGGACACAGGAACTAAAGCATGCTAAGATCTTTACCTGGTGCTCCAGAGACCCAGAGAAGGCCAGACCCCCTTGGAGAGAAGCTCCAGCAGGAGCAAAGGCCTGGGAAGGAATGTCAGACCAGCAACTACCCCCAACTCACCCCCTTGGCAACCTCCCGAGCAACGAACTCGTACCTAGTTAGAAAGCCCCACATAAGACAGCTTGGGAGAAACCCTACAAAAGCAGCTTGAACAAAGGAAGCGCAAGCATCCGCTGCCTGGACCCGTGTACTCCTTGTGCCCATGTGTGCTGCTGTACGCATGTGGTACCCGAGCACACATGTCCCCCACATCTCCCCTCCTGGGATGTGGACTCTCATGTTTAACCCTGGGATGTGTCCTGGGGCTCCCTTTCCACTCTGGAGAAGCCCACATTCTCCCTGAATGCTTTTTCTCTCCCTCTCTCTCCCTCTCCCTCTCTCTCTCCCCCTTTCTCCTTCTCTCTCTCCCTCTTTCTCTTTCCCCACTTTTCTCCCCCTCTCTCCCTCCCACTCTCTTCCCCCCTCGCCCCCTCCCTCCTTCTCTCTCTCCCTCTCCCTCTCTTTCCCTCTCTCTCCCCCTAACTCCCTCCTTCTCTTTCTCCCTCTCGCCCACTCTCTCTTCCTCTTTCCTTCCTTTTCTCTTCCTCCCTCTCTCTCATTCTCATTCGCACTCTCTTTCTCTTCCCTTCTGCAAAACTTCCAAATTAAAATATATATATATATATTTTTAATCTTCACTGATGATCTTCTCCTGAAGTTCTGTTCCAAGAGGAAGGCAGGAACCCAAAGGCCTGGGTAGGCCTAGCCTGGCTTTCCCATCCCCCAGGAGCTCCCAGCCCCAGCCTCCCCAGCCGTCCCAGGGGGGTCAGAGGTGGAGAGAGAGGTGGAGAGGTGGAGAGACCTGCAAGTGGCAGGTCGCCTTCTCAAGACCACGGCCTCTCCTCTCCACTTCACACAGGTCATCTGGAACATCATTTGTCAGCATCAGAGAAAAATGAAACCCAAAGCAAAGTAGCGGGTTTTTTTAAAATTTCATTTTATTTATTTATTTATTGGTTTTTGGGGTCACACCTGGCAATGCACAGGGGTTACTCCTGGCTCTGCACTCGGGAATTACCCCTGGCGGTGCTCAGGGGACCATATGGGATGCTGGGAATCGAACCTGGGTTGGCTGGGTTTCAGCCCCAAAGTAGTGTTTTTATATTCTTGGGAGAATCCATGAAATGGAATTGCGTGTTGGGGAACAGTTTTCCCCAATGTGCTCAGGACACGTTGCCCACCAGGTCCGGGCATATGTGGGACAAAGGATGGCAGATATACGGAGAAACCACTCCGGGAGACGGCCCATGGCCGTTCACTTGATTGCCAAATACACACATATTTTATAGGAGGTCTCGGCTTAAGAGGATGATCCAATCACATAAAGTTTAGCATCACTGACCTATCACCTTTCCAACTCTGCTTTGCCCCAGCCCAATCCCAACTAGGGCTAGACACTGCAGTTAGGAATGACTTGCTAAGCGTAGGTGACAATCCTTGGGGGGTTGGGTGAGACTCAAGGCTGGATGCCTGGTGTCTGTCAAAGGTGCCCGGACACTCCCTGCTGGGTCCCTATGCAGGGACAGGTCTTGTCTGCTGTGCAGGGACAGATCTCATCTACTCTGGCGCCTGTTGCTATGCTCCACAATTGCAGGTCCATTTTTAGTGTCTTTTCTTTTTCAGGAATTCCTATACCATTTCCCACTGAGGTGACACCAATTTCTATTCCCACCAGGGCTGGAGCGATAGCACAGCGGGTAGGGCGTTCGCCTTACAAGCGGCCAACATGGCCGACCCGAGTTCGATCCCTCCGCCCCTCTCGGAGAGCCCGGCAAGCTACCGAGAGTATTCGATATGCCAGACACAGTAACAACAAAGTCTCCAATGGAGACGTTACTGGGCCCGCTCGAGCAAATCGACGATCAACGGGAGGGCCTTTACCTTTACCTTTACCTTACCAGGACTGCACCCAGTTCTTTCCCTCTTTGTCCCGCTAGTACTCGAAGAATCCTTTTGGCAGGGGCTTCCCTGTGTCGCTCCGGAGCCCCAGGACCCCTCCTGGTGATTCTTAGCTGTCCAGGCCACCCGAGCACTGCAAGGTTCGTGGGGTGGGGTGCTGCTCCAATCCTTGGTGCTGGGTTACCGGGGATGACCTTGTGGGGGTCCTTGGCAGTGACCGGGGACCTGCAGGTCTGAGCCTTGGGACCTAGGGGGTCGTGCCATGCCAGGAATGAAGCTGGGGTGAGCCTCACCCGGGCATGGTTGCTACACTGCCTCCTGGCCGGGGCCGACGGCTGCCTGGGGCTCCATGGAATCTCCTAAAATCTGTGCCCAGTCTCTTGCTATGGATTTATTTTGTTTTGGGGGCCCACACCCAGCAGTGCTTAGGGACTACTCCTGACTCTGTGCTCAAGCATTGCTCCTGGCAGACTCGGGGGACCATAGGTGCTCAAGGCAAACGCCCTCCCACCTGTGCTGTCGCTCCCACCCCGTCAGCCTCTTTTCTGAGATAACCTCACGGATTTTTATTTATTTATGTTTTTTAAACTAAATTTTTAAAAAAATTGAATCACCTTGAAATACACATTCATGAAGTCTCAGGATCCTTCTGTCAGAAATGTCTGTCCTGTCCCAAGGAGCCAACCGTTACTGCTCAAACAGTCCACGGGTTTCCGCTTTCCTCTGGGTGCCCCGACTTCCACTGAGGGGGCTGCAGAAGCCCGGGCTCCTGGGCAGGCTGGCGACACTGAGGCGCCTACAGTAACCAGAAGATGGGAGGAGCCTTGTCCTTCTCAGGCGCTCAAGTCGGTGGTGCTCCAGATGGAAAGAGAGAAAGAGGGAAGGTGTCCGCCACAGAGGCAGTGCGGGAGAGGGGGTGGTGGGAGGGATACTGGGAACATTGGTGGTGGAGAACGGGCACAGGTGGAGGGATGGGGACTTGAATATTGTAGGACCAAAATGTAATCATGAAAGTTTGTAAGTCTGTATCTCATGGTGATTCATTACGGTCACGGTCACGGTCATGGTCACGGTCCTCCCGTTGTTCATCGATTCGCTCGAGCGGGCCCAGTAACGTCTCCATTGGAGACTTTGTTGTTACTGTGTTTGGCATACGAATACATCACGGGTTTCTTGCCGGGCTCTCCGAGAGGGGCGGAGGAATCGAACTCGGGTCGGCCATGTTGGCTGCGTGCAAGGCAAACGCCCTACCGCTGTGCTATCGCTCCAGCCCGGTGATTCATTACAAAAGCAATAAATAAAAATTTAAAAAAATACAGATGAAGGAGAGTGATCTGCAAGTTCAGAGTTAATACGAAAACTGCACAGAAGCTATGTATTACTGCCAATCATATTTACTTTTTCATTTATGACTCAATATTGACAATGGGTAGGGCTAAGGAAAAAATTTTTTTTTCTTTTTGGGTCATACCTGGCGATGCACAGAGGTTACTCCTGGCTTTGCCCTCAAGAATTAATCCTGGTGGTGCTTGGGGGACCCTATGGGATGCTGGGACTCAAACCTGGGTTGGCCGCGTGTAAGGCAAATGCCCTACCCGCTGTGCTATCACTCCAGCCCTGGGCTAAGGAAAATTTAATGTAAGTGGAAATCATAAATGATAAATAAAAGCTGAGAAGCACTGCTGGTAGGGTAGTCAGGAGCCTGGGGCTGAGATGACCCCTAACGTCCCAGGGGTAGTGGCAGGAGGTGGCGTGTCTGTTTGCTACCAGGTTCTGACAGTGAGAGGACAGTGGGGCCGTGTCCAGGCTCTTTTCCAAGCGGCCAACACTGAGAGCTGCCAAGGGGGCAGCTGCTTCCGGGCAACTGGGTACAACTATGTAGGGCCTCCGGGCTGTCCTTAGAGGTCCTTGTCTCACTCCGTAGCCTTGGTAATCGGGGAATATCCTCCCGATGTGTGAACGTCCTTGAGATGGTCTCTCCCTACCTCTGCAGACAACAGGCTTGAGAGTTTCTGCTTCTGTTCCCTCCTACCATCTGCCGGCAAATGCCCTGCCCGCCATCAGACAGCCTAAAAGACGGAGCTCTCACCTTGGTTCAGGGTCCAGTTTTTCAGCATGAGCAATTAAAACCTGAGTCCTCCTGACTCTCAGGGCATGCTGCTTGTTTTTTAACTGCTTGGTAGGAATTTTTGCAACAAGGGTAAATATAGAGATTCCAAGACTAGGAAGTTTTCTGTTTTAAAAACAAACAGATTTTAGGTATCCAGGACTTTGTCACTGAGAATTCTGGGTCCAATGGGACAGGGAACGGGGATCCTATGCCCGTACTGCCCCTGTCTCGGGCAACTTGGCAGTCATGCCCATAAGCCACCCCTGGCTGGTGCCAGATACTTTCGTCATCAGACACCATCCAGATTACATGTCCTTCTCTCCCGGGAGGGAGCATAACGTAACACTCATCATAACCATGCTGCTGGACCCTGCGCCAGGCTGTTTTACTTGGGACAGGTGTAAGCCGTCTCTGTCTCAAGGAACCCAGCTCCAGCAGCCAAGAACCTCCAGAACTCAACCACCGCCATGCTCAAGGCCACTCTTCACATGCTTGGGCAGAGCCTCACCCATGAGTGAACCTATTCCTGGACCACGAGGCTGCATTTGCAGCCATGCGACACTTCACAGGATATACCCTACCCTCACTCCAAGAGAACCGAACCACATTGGATGGCATGATGGTTTACAGCACTGTTACTTATATGCTTTTGTGCATAAAAAAAAACTTTCAATAAAGTTTTCATGGAACTGTTTGAGTAAATGCTGGTCAACTTCACGCGGTCCTTGTGAAGAGTGTCAACACAGCACCCTGTCATTGTAGCCCTTTGGTCTTTCCTTATTTTACAGAAACTACCGTGTTCACCTCACACCAGCCTGGAAGCCACTGAGCTGCAGGAAAAGGTAAAAGGTGAGGCAAGAGTTGTTGAGAAAAAAAAACAAACCCAAGTCCAAAGCAGTCAAGCTGGGGTGATAAACTCAAAGTGTCAACAACCCAGAGGTTTCTGAAACAGCCAAAGCAGCGGGAGGAGAGAGGTGATGGCAGGAACGGCAGTAGCAGAAACTCCAGGGCAGCGGGAGCGAGTCCTCTCTCTTCCCTATGCCCAGGAAAAAAGCAAAATGCCCCCAAAATCTTTGAAGAAGAAGCCAAGGCAGAAAAAAACGCTAGCGGCACAAAAGAAGACCCCAACTTACTTCTATAGCTTATCCATCCTCCGTTGCCCCTGATTGGCTGCCTCTTAGGGAAGTGACACTTTGCATCATGACCAACTGGGTACCCTAAGGGAAGCATGCGCTGGAGAATAATGCAGGATGGGGCACTTGCCTGGCACGCAGCAGACCCAGCGTGTATCTCTGGTATCCATACAGAGACCTGCCAAGAGTGATTCCTGAGTACAGAGCTGGGATGTAAGCCCCGAATACTGCCAGATGTGTCTCCCCCCAAAAAACAAATAAACCAACAGCAACAACAATGAAAAGGGACTAACAGAAGATTAAAAAAAAATCACTGTGAATTACAAAGGGTTTAATCATCTGGCCCCGCACTCCTCCACTTCCTCTGCAACAGAGGACAGAACTCAGTCGCTCGCTCTCACCAATGGATCAGCCCCGGCTGATTTCACACTCCAAGGGCAGAGCTGAGGGGCCCATCTGCTATGGACCACAGAGGATAAATATTTATTAGTTAGCACTTCACAGGAAGCAAATCGTCTGGAGAGCAGAGGGTCCTGAGGTTGGTTGCACTTTGTAATCATCCAAACACACTTCACAGAACTGAAGCCCGGGTCCACCTGCAGAGATGGTCCTCCTGTCACTGTCATGGCTGGGGTCTAGCCTTGGTCTGAGGAGTATTAGGAAGAGAAATGTTTTAAAGGCTTCTCAGGCGATGCAAGAAAGAGGAAAGGTTGCGAGCTCTGCTTGACAGAGGCGCTTCAGGTACGGCTGCCTGACCAGTAGCATCTGTCTCACCTGAGACTGCAGAGAAGCAAGTCCTCACCAGCTCTCCAATACACTCAGGAACTCGGGGTGTGGGTGCGATCCACTTTGCTTTAGCAAACCCTATAATGATGAAGATTCACACTCACGTTTGCAAACGACCAAGTGTTTTACTTTGAAACTATAGCCTCCGTGGAGGGAAGTCAAACCCTTTCAGGAGGTTTGCTTCTTCATTTGTGGTGGTGGGAGGTGAGTGAGTGTGTGTATGTGTGTGTGTGCACGCGTGTGTGTGCATCTGTATGTGTGTTTGAGTGTGTGTCTGTGTGTGTATCTCTGTGTGTCTATGTGTGTCTATGTATGTCTGTTTGTGTCTGTGTGTCTGTGTGTGTGTCTGTGTGTGTCTGTGTGTGTGTCTGTGTGTCTCTCCGTGTGTCTCTGTGTGTGTCTGTATCTGTGTGTATCTATGTGTGTATGTCTGTGTGTGTCTATCTGTGTCTGTGTGTTTGTGTCTGTCTATGTGTGTGTGTCTGTATCTGTGTGTGTCTGTCTCTGTGTTTGTCTGTGTGTGTGTGCGTGTGCGCGTGTGTGCATCTGTATATGTGTTTGAGTGTGTGTCTGTGTGTGTATATCTGTGTGTATGTGTGTCTATGTCTGTCTGTCTGTGTGTTTCTCTGTGTGTCTCTGTGTGTATGTCTGTGTCTGTGTCTCTGTGTGTATGTCTGTGTCTGTGTGTCTGTGTGTGTGTCTGTGTCTGTGTGTGTGTCTGTGTGTGTCTGTGTCTGTGTGTGTGTCTGTGTGTGTCTGTGTCTGTGTGTGTCTCTCTATGTGTGTGTGTGTCTGTGTGTGTCTATCTGTGTCTGTGTGTTTGTGTTTGTCTATGTGTGTGTATGTGTCTGTATCTGTGTGTGTCTGTCTCTGTGTGTGTCTGTGTGTGTGTGTGTGTGTGTGTGTGTGTGTGTCTTGGGAGGTACCCCTGGCTCTGTGCTAGGGATAATGCCTGGCAATGCGTGGGGGAACCATGTGGTGTCAGGGCTGGAACCAGGGTTGTCTCCTATGTAAGGCAGAGGCCTTAGCCCCTGTGCTATCTCTTTGTCCCTCTCAGTGATATTTAACTCCCCATTTCCCCTCCCCACTGCTCCCCCACCTCCCTGGGTTGTTTAGAAAGTGAGTGTTGTTGTAGGTTAAGCTGCATTGGCTTGAAGAAAAGTATGTAAGGACAGTGATGATTCAGGCTGGTCTTTGTTGCAGAAAGGATCGTCAGCTGGTCTTGTATCATTTATGAGGGCCAATCCTCAGCAACTTGGTTTATGAACTTGGCACAGCGTCCCTTTTTAAAGTTGCATCTCTCCAAGTTTTAATCACAGTTGAGGCGACATTGACTGATGGTGTGTATTAGTGCACTGAGATCACAAATAACGCTTTGCGGGGTCCCTGGAGACCCTGTTACACTAGAGTTACAGATTCCAGGGGAAGGCAGGACAAAGATGTAGAGAAACTGCATCCTTGGGGCCAGAGGTAAGTTGTGGTGCGACCACTGATGTTGACAACTCTTGGTGCCATTACCCACCTCTAAAGAGGAGAAGTTCTGCGCCCATGGCATGTGGAGCTGGGATTTCTGAATTTCAGCATAGGGGATGAAATAGATGCGTGAGTGCCAGGAACCTGCAGCCCATTGTCTGGGATCATCCCCGTCCCCATCACCATAATTCTCCTCCTCCTCCCCCTCCTCCTCCTCCTCTTCCTCATTCCTGGTCACATTTTGGGTGTAAAGATTCCATCAAACTTTTATGGACTTGAGGCTTGTTTCCAGGTACTCTGAGAGATCTTCACAACCAAGCCTTCCTCCTAACCTCCCCCTCAGGGCTAGTAATAATTACATGACCTGGACCTCCCCTCCTGCCCCTGGCAGGTAGGGTCTTCATGGTCCAGGCAATGGTTGTGGTTGGTCAGGCAGGTCATTGTTAGAATGGAGGAGGAAAGTTGAAGGTCATTTAAAAGCGGGAGGTGACCCTCACCCCATTGACTCACCAGTTTCACCACATCCAATATGATCATGGAGGCAACCAAAGGCTTCACGAGTCACAGAAGGATTCACATGCGCCTTCCTCAGAGGGGAGATTGTCAATACCGACCCAGTAAATGCTCACGTGATACCATGCAGTGTGTTGTCACCTGGTATGGGCTGTTTTCTACTGATGGTGATGTGCTGGTCCATGTTGGCCATGTGACCCCAAGCACAGGCCGGAGCAGATGGAGTCTCCCTGAGGCCCCATGATAGCACTGGAGTTCTGCCCTGTGAGGCAGCTGCCTCCTTCCTTCCTGGCTTTCCCCAATCTCTCTGTCCCTGTGTCTTCACATCCCCACCACCTCCCCTGATGGTTCTTTAGCTTCTGTTCTTTAGCTTCTGTTCTGTTCTGTTCTGTTCTTCTGCCCTCCCTCTTGGCAAAGATACCCAACTTAGCAGAGCTCGTTTGTGGTCGACCTACTGTGTATCTTCTGGACCAAGACCCTGCCTGGATTATTCTCCTACCACCTCTGAGGTGGAGGCACCTGAAAGCCAGCAATTCTGTTGTTTCGAATTTTTTCCCCCAAGATGAAAGCAAGAAATGAGAAGCAGGAAGTGGGAAGCAGGAAGTCAGTATCAGGAAGAAGTAAAGAGTTGTTTGTGCAGCTCAAAGAGCCTATCCACACCTCCTCCCCCCCCCCCCCCCCCCCCCCGGGGGGACCAGGAAAGTTTACCTAGTCCTGGCCAATTCTCTAACTGTAGATAATATTCTGGAAACCGGTAGGTCAGGATGGTGATTCCTACAGCAATAACAAGGTATGGTAAGAAAGAAAGTCAGAGAACGTCTGTGAAAATAATTCCAGTAACAGTGATGAATGAACTCATCATCACCCAAGCTTCCCCTTCGTGTAGCAGAAAGACACCTGTGCACTTGAAAAAGCATCCACTTAACCTTGGGGTAAGTCGTTATTCTCCCAACTGCAAAGCCAAATGGGACCTATCACTGGGCTCCTACTCACCCTGTGAGTTCTGACGCCCAGCCTGAGAGGTCCTGGCCTGTGGCAGACACGTCACCACCCAGCAGACTGCACATGCTCCCCATTTCCAGAGTTGATGCCGTCATGGAAAAACAAAGTGCAAGTAAAGACGGCCTGTCAAACAGGATTTCGAGTGTCATTTACCTCAGCCTCCAAAGCAGTGTTCTCTCAGGGGCTAATATTGTATTCACTCCTGCGCATGGTTTATGCAGCTTTTTATGGGAAAGCGCAGCTATACATCCAATGCACAAGTAGACCTAGGGTAGGACTTTAATGTTAACTATCCTTCGGGGAGTGATTAAGGATAAATATCTAAAAAGGCTTGTGTGTGTGTGTGTGTGTGTGTGTGTATGAGTGTGCGTGTGTGCGCATCTGTGTGTGCGTGTGTGTGTGTGTGTATGTATTGCGGGGTGGTGGTGGTGGGGTGAGGATAGGGAGGAAAAGGCGGAGCTGGATAAGTACCCTCTTCATGGATATTATGGTGATGGATGCAGTCAATTAACTTTTAAAATAGAAATCTGGATTTTCATATCGTTAGCTTGCTGAAAATCAGACAGATCTGTGGCAGGCCGTCATTGCTGGAAGGCGAAGCACACCGGAACTAGCATGCCCAGGCCCCAGGAGAGCCCTGGGGCGGGAAGCGGTGGCTGGCATTGTACAATAATAAAGCCTGCTGCTGTCCACTGCCGTCTCCTGCTTGTTCTCCAATCAGGTCTGTTTGGCGATAACAGCGCTGATAAATACAGCGCAGTATTTTGTCAAACCAGGGCTCCCCAGAGACGCGGCCCTCAAATGCCCTCTGCTGGGACACTTCTCTCACTGAGCGCCACCGCTCAGACACGGGGCAGTGTGCTTCTTCAGATCATGGACGTGCAGAGCAGCCGACAAGCCAACAGTTCCCACACGCGCCTGGCGCTTCTCCCCGTGCTCTTTCAACAGGGGGGCCGACTGACTCCCATTTTTATTTCTTATGATTTTTTAAATTTTATAAAGTAGTTCATCATCCTGTTAATCGTCGATTGCCTCGAACAGGCCCCAGTAACGTCTCTTTCATCCTAGCCCTGAGATTATATTCACAATGTTTGGTTACACTTAACATTCAAACAGCAATCCCACCACCCTTACACCTTCCCACTACCATATTTTGGGTGCTTCCATCCCGAACCCCAATCCCTGCCCCAAAGCAGAGCTGAAATCATGTATTTTGTATTGTTTGTCATGAAAAAACGCCAAAAATGCTACAAAAAAGCATCCTTAAAGGAAAGAGTGTGAAGATTGTTGTACTTCACCCAGGGACCATGAAGCCCTTCTGTAAGAGATCACTAACATGTTGTTACAAGTCTCACAATGGAGACATTACTGGGCCCACTGGAGCAAATTGATGAACAACAGGAGGACAGTGCTACAGTGCTAACATGTTGTTAAAGGTTGAACCTTCTGTGCTTTTTATATGTGTGTCTGTAAAAAATAAATATATATTTTCCTCTAAGATTGGTTGCCTCCTACTTTGAACCATATCAAATGTGGTGCTGTAATCTTGGAGTACAGGTAGGGTGTGTGCTTTGAAGCATCACACAACCTCGAGTGTGGCCATGCAGTCCAGGAATAGGTTGACTCATGGGTGAGGCTTGGTCTGAGCATGGGGAGAGCGACCTTGGGCATGGCGCCGGCTGGGTTCTGGAGGTTGTCAGCTGCCAGGGCTGGGTCCCTTGGGGCGGAGAGGGGTTTCACCCGCCCTCCTCTGGGACACCCTGAGTGAAACAGCCTGGTGTGGGGTCCAGGGGCATGGCTATGGTGGGCATCATGTTATGCTCCCTTCCGGACTCCCATTTTTCTATAGAGCCTGCCTGAGAACCAGGGAGGCTAAGTAACAGGCCAGAGATTGCTATGAAGCGCCCAGACAAGGCATTAATTCAAGAACCCCAGAACGCTCAAGCTTCTGGTGGGCTTGCGGTTGGACCACTCCTAGCCTGGCGCTGTTTGGAATCCCGCTCTATAGCTCCAATACCTGGAATACCTGGAAAACCCAACAGCCCCCAGTGCATTCATTAATGAATTTCCAGAAAGTGCACGCCAGGGGCTGTTCACAGCTTGCATGCGGATGAGGGGAAAGGAATGCGCTGGAAGAACGTCCCCATGACGTGGCTCCCCACAGGTCAGGGGAGGGACTCGGGAGCCAGAGGACTGAGATTGGGTCCCGTCTTCTCCACGATGTGTCTGGAAACTGCCCCTGGAACCAGGCTCTCTGCCAGTCTGACTCTCCCACAACCCCATGCTTCAAGAGTTTTCTTGGGGGCGGGGGGTTATGGGACGGGGAGCGTCTATTTTTGGACTTTTTTTTCTCATTGTCCTTAGACAATGCTGCCTCTCTAATGACATTTCCTTCATCCAACTGGATGCGTTCTTTTTTGTTTGTTTGCTTGTTTTTTGGGGGTCATACCTGGTGATGTTCAGGGATTACTCCTGGCTCTGCACTCAGAAATTACTCCTGGTGGTGCTCAAGGGACCATATGGGATACTGGGAATTGAACCAGGGTCGGCCTTATGCAAGGCAAATGCCCTCCCCGCTGTGCTATTGCTCCGGCCCCTGGACGTGTTCTTAATGACAGAGAGAGAACTGATTGGAGGGCGTATGCTGCGTGGGAAGGAGTTGTCTCCTCCACACTGTGATCACCTTAAGAGATTGTTCGAGGCCCCATTACTTGTGAAAAAATAAAAAACGAGTTTTCTGGCTCCCTCACCCATGGGTAGGTTTTCAAATGGACTGTAGCCAATGCTTCCCTGTGTGACTGGGAGTACTCTCAGCTTTGCCATCAGAAGCCTAATCGGAGCCTGAGCTGTAAAGAGCGGTGAGGAAGAAGAGGCCCAAGAAGTAGCCATAGTGTGTGTGTGTGTGTGTGTGTGTGTGTGTGTGTGTGTGCGCACGCGCGCGAGGGGGGTACTTTGCAAGACGAAGGTCTAGGTAGGCTGTAACTCAGAGTGGGATCTGGTGACATCTCTGGAGAGTTTGCTTCTGTCCACCCCGGCCCTCCCACACTGCCCTCACTCACGCTAGGCTGGGCTTACCCACACTTTCCTTTTCGGCCGTACCCACTGACCTTCGCCAGGGTCCACAGAGGCGGGTCCCATATTACCATATTATGGTTCTTTTGAGGTCACTTGCCTCCAAACCCACACGGGAGTTTTCATCCTGGGAACCCTCGCAGGGAAAGCCGCCTGCTCGTGAGAGGACCCTGCTGGATCTGATGGGTATATGATGCATCCGTCTCCCATCTTCTGAGCTGGCTCTCCGGGCTGATTCCTCAGCCCCTCGGAGCAGCCTTGCTCTGAAGACGCCAGTTCTTATTTAACCACAGGCTCCTTAGAGTAGGGCCAGGGCACCCCCAAATTGGCCTTCTTTAAAGATGGCTGTTCGTTACTCTTCAAAGGTGCTCGTGATGTTAGGATAACTGGGAACAGGGGAAACAGGCAGGGGGACATTCTAAGAAAAATCTCCCCCTGAGAATAGATTGTCGGGAAAGTCTCAGGGCCAAACCCGACAATGGACCCATGTGATAATCATTTTGAGTGTCTCAGTTTATCATCTCCTCGGCCTCCAACATCCTGCAGACCTCAGGCGCAACACAGCTGAAACTTGGGGAGAATGTCCAGAGCTGCACACTTCCGGGGTCACCAAAGTACCAAAAGAAGGAGCAGCCCCTCCTTACACCTGGGACCTTTCCCGCTTGCTCCCCCCTCTGTCCACTGCCATTTGAAGTCCAGCTGCTTGGGGCTGCCTGGCGGCCTCCATCTACTCCTGTCCCTTCCTTCCAGTCTTCAGTCACTGGCAGAAAATAATCGGCTACTACAATGGCAGGTCTGGTCTGGTCAGGAACCTTCCATGAAAAGTGTATTAGACCCAGGATGGCTCAGGGGTGGAGCACCTGGTCCATGAAGGACCCTCTGCTGCCCACATTGCTGAACGTGACCCCTGGAAACACTAAGTGCAGGAGAAGCAGGCAGGGGAAAATTATAAGAAAACTTCCCCCTGAGAGTAAGATGTCTTGGGACCAGACTGACAATGAGCATCTTGAGAGACTCAGTTAACCCTCTCCCTAGCCTTCGGGCTGCTGCAGACTTCAGGCTCCGCAACGCAGTGGCACCACGGCCAGACATGGATCCCAGCGACAACACAAACTTGAGTCTTGGCATTCAGGTGTTCACAAAAGTGCCCTCAAGAGTACTTGTTTCAATAGTATGAGAGAGAGGGGACTAGGTCCAAGGACCAGGAGGACTGGCTCACGGTTGGAAGCCTACCTCAGGTGCCGGGAAAAGGCAGCTGGGGTAGGGGAGGAGCCATGAGTCTGAAAGGGTCAGTCTGGATAAGAACTGTGTGCTGAAAACTGGTAAAGGGACAGACATGACAACCTCTCAGTGTCTGTACTGCAAACCGTAATGGCCAAAAGGGGATGGAGAGAGAGAGAGAGAGAGAGAGAGAGAGAGAGAGAGAGAGAGAGAAGAGAGAGAGAGAGAGAGAGAGAGAGGAGGGAGGGAGAGAGAGAAAGAGAGAGAGGAGGGAGCGAGGGAGAGAGGGAGAAAAGAGAAAGAGAGAAAGAAAGTGCTGGCAACAGACAGACAATTTTGCACACAGCTTTCTCTCTGACCTCTAGCCAAGCAAGCTGAGGCCTGAGGCCTGCACCCACTGCACAGACCCTGTTCCAGCCCTCAGCCCTGTGACCCTGCCGCCTGCGTGGAGACCGGTGGCTGTCTTGCAGTGCGCTCCTAGGGCAAGGATGCAGGGGCGGGGAAACACAGGGTACTGGGCCCCAGCCATCCATGCACCCCACTTCTTCTTCTCCCATCCTCTGCTTCTCCGTGAGAACTAGCCCAGGCTAGCCCACAGGGAGATGTGCTCTCGGCTGGTTTCTGGCCAACGTGCTTCTAGCGCAGCCCACTGCCCCCTGGTGGCAGGCAGTGGACTTGTGGAGAGTGGAACATCGTGCCCAGCCCAGAGCGTCAGTCAACTCAGAAACAGTAAGTGTGATGGTTTTAAGCTACTAGATTTGAAAAGGGCTTCAGCGATAGCACAGCGAGTAGGACGTTTGCCTTGCACATGGCCGACCCGAGTTCGATTCCTCCATCCCTCTCGGAGAGCCCAGCAAGCTACTGAGAGTATCCCGCCCACACAGCAGAGCCTGGCAAGCTCCCCATGGTGTATTTGATGTGCCAAAAACAGTAACTACCAGTCTCACAGTGAAGCCTGCTCCATTACTGGTGCCCGCTCAAGCAAATCGATGAACAATGGGAGAACAGTGCTACAGTGCTACAGATTCGAAAAGAATTTACATGGGAAAAAGGACTATTGAATAGATATTGATCCAAAGAAGACACGCAACTTTTCTACAAACATAAAAAAATACTCTCCAGCTCCTCTCCTCCCCCCTCCCCCCCAGGCTGCCTCTGTGGCAGGCACTTTTTTTCTTGGTAGGTGGTGGGAGGGAATCTGGGGGCACTAAGGTAAAGGTAAAGGTAAAGGCCCTCCTGTTGATCGTCGATTTGCTCGATTTGCTGGGGGCACTAGTGCTGGGAAATGCACACTGGTGGAGGGACGGGTGTTGGAACACTGTATAACTAAAACCTAATCATGAACAGTGCAGTAAGGGTTTCTCTCACTCACGATGATTCAGTTATAAAAAATTAAAAGAAAAATACTCTTGGTCCCTTATCATTGGGAAAAAGCTAATCAAACACACAATGGGGTCTCGGCGCCCCCTGGTGATGAGAACGGATGATGTCAAGCCAGTGTGTGTGGGGAAGAGGAGGAGGAGGAGGAGGAGGAGGAGGAGGAGCTGTGGTTGGGACTGTGCCTTGGTGCAGCCACTGTGGGGCATGCTAAAGAGACTTAAGAAAAGTGAGGAGTGGAAATTACATGTGCTCCACACTACCAGCCCCAGGCACTTCCCCCAAGAGATGCGAGGGAACCAATTTGCAAGGATAATTGTACCCCAATGTTCATCACAGCATTATCCACAATAGTCAGAGGGTGGACTCCACTTGTCAACCTGAATGCCCGCTGGCAGATGCTGGGTGACGAAGCTGTGTTCTAGAGTCAGGGGGACGTTTGTCTTATGCCACCGTCAGCATGTGGAGATGAAATTGTGCCCTTTGGGACAAAATAGATGGAACTCAAGGTGAGTTTTTTTGCTAAACAAAATAAGTGAGAAAGTGAAAGACAATTATCAGAAGACTAAACACATGTGTGGAATATAAATAACTAAAGTAAATGAACTGGCAAGGAAGAACCGAACTAAATCCTGGACTTGGTGAGAACTCCCGTGGCTGATGGGAGGGTATTCAGAGGAGGAACGGGGGGCTGGATAGAGGGTCTTGGTGGTGGGGGTGGGAAGGCACTAAAGCTTCGCTGCTACATGTGGCGAGAATGACACCCGTGGAGAGGTGTGAAGCCAAGTCCCTGAAATTCTCTGATATTGTCTCCTAATAAGAAATCAATGAGAGAAAGGAGGAAAGGTGCGAGGCTTGGGGACAATTTGCTGTTCACTAACGATGAATAGACTCACCTAGAGTCCAGGAAGTGCTTGGCGGATGCGGTCAGTGTTTCATTTTGGGGTCTTGCTTCTGAGATAAGTACTTGCTTCATGGGGTGAGCCTTCCCTCTCTCTGGGTGGTGCCGCCCCTCTGTTTCTGCCCTCTGTTGAACATCGCATCTGTCTGCTTCAGAGATGCAGGGCCTATTCCACTCCCAACCCAGAGCTCAGGAAAGATCAAATCCCAGGGGTCTTCTGGGTGGAGGAAGGAGTAGCGTGCACACAATTCCTGAAACTGCGCTGCACTTGCCCTGCGCAGAGAGGCCCTCCCGTTGATCGTGGATTTGCTCGAGCGGGCCCAGTAACGTCTCCATTGGAGACTTTGTTGTTACTGTGTCTGGCATATCGAATACTCTCGGTAGCTTGCCGGGCTCTCCGAGAGGGGCGGAGGAATCGAACTCGGGTCGGCCATGTTGGCCGCTTGTAAGGCGAACGCCCTACCCGCTGTGCTATCGCTCCAGCCAGGCGGCTGAATTCCGGGCACTGCCTTTCCACAATCGGTTGACCTTCCACGTTGACATCAGCTCTTATCCTCCAGGCAAACCCAAGGGTGTCGCTCTGGGCAGCTTCCATAAATATGTATGGAACAGAGCTGAGTCGGACGGAGAGCAGCTCTACCACTGTGCGTCTGATTTCTGCTAGTGTCTTCCCCAGGCCTCGTGGCTCAAAGTGATTCCTCCTCTGTAAAGCAGGAATCTGCTGACGGGCCCCACATGCCCCAGGGATCATGGCAGGAGGAAGGTCGTGGCGTGTGTGGCAAGGCTGGTTGGCGTGTGGAATGCCAAGTCTTCCCACTGTGCTGTGCTCCCAGCTAGTTCAGGGCCAGCAGGGGGCATGGGGAGACGGGCGCTGGAGAGAGGGGGCCTTGGGTCTCCCTCAGCAGATCAGGTCGGAAAGTTGTTGGGACTTAGATCAGAAGAGAAATCTGGCAAACACAGGGAGGAGTGCCCGGGAAAGACTGGTGAGCCCACGGGGAAATCCTGCATTGGAAAATAGAGCACCCGATTCTGAAATCATTGGATAGAGCCCAGAGAATGGCAATGGGGGTCGGGGGATGGGGGAAGGGTCACTCCGTGCAGAAGGTCCAACTTGGGAGGGCGTCAGCCAGGAAGGTGTGGCCTTTGGGGACCTGGAATTTTCTCTGACTTTCCTAGACTCTTGCAAGAGAGATGATTCAGGGTTCTGTGACCTGCTCAGAAGTGAGGAGCATCGAAGCTCGGGCACTCCCCACCTTCTCCCTGATCTCGGAGAAGAAATCTCCTTCAGGGAAGGAATCAGAGGCACAGGATGAGGAAGACACATATGTTCATATGAAGCAGAGTGCTGTAGGGCATAGGGAGCCTTGGGGACCGAGGGACAGTCACCCTCACAGGGTGAGGGTCAGTCATTCCCCTCTTGACTAGAAGTTCCGGGCCTAGGGCGAGTACCAATGAAGTCAGCATCTTTAAGAACCGTCTGGGACTGGATCCAACCCATCTTCCCCTCTGCACCCCGGGTGGCTTGCTTTGTCTGTGTAGACTGGCTTTTTGTCACAGTTCAGAGGTGGCAGTTAGCATTCCAGACACATGGTCCAGGTGACATCTCTGTCTGGTTCTATTTCCCAGCAGATCCTCTCTCTTCCTGCACTGGATTGTCACTCCACTGCTTTCCCAACCGTAACCGGGGACTCATCTAAGGAGGGCCTGGTTTAGACCAGTCAGCATTTCCCCAAGGGTGTGCAAGAAGGCCCAAGCTCCAGAAGCACCACCCAACCTGCAAGGCATCTGTCAAGCCAGGACGGGAAGAACTGTAGGCCCCGGCAGGAATAGCCACACCCAGCTGCCCAGGACTCAGGAGAAGCCACTCAGGGAAGCAGAGGGGATGGTGGGATGGATCTAGCCATAGGTAGTTGAGATGCTGGTGAGGCGCCTCAGAATGGGTTGCGGAATTGGCAGGATGTTGTCAGTGCCAAGATGCAACTACTCGACTCTTTGCTGATGGGGCACATAGTAGGTGCTTTATGAGCATTTGTGGGTGTGTGAGTGAGGTGTGGATAGAGGTGAAGGAGTTGAACATTAGAAATTGAAATATCCTTAGAATAGCCCAAGGCTACTCTGTTTATATCAAAATATTCTCTTAAAATAACTTTTTGTTGTGGTTCTGGTGCATTTCAACTTCTTTTTCTAGTCACTGACCTCACCTGTGACCACTGGGAATTGCTTTTGGTTTATTCTTCCAGTCAATGTCCTCAATCTCTGTTTTCAGGGGTCAGGGAGAGAGTATGAAAGGGAAAGTCCCTTTCAGAAGGGAAAGTCATTGGAAAGTCATTGGAAGCTCCACTATTATTGTTTGTTGATTTTGCAAGTATAATTTAAAAAAAAATCTATGCAATGTGAACATACTTTTTTTTATTGAATCAATGTGGGCTACACTTACAAAACTTTCATGTTTGAGTTTCAGTCATACAATGATTGAACATCCATCCCTCCACCAATGCACATTTTCCACCACCAATGTCCCCAGTATCCCTCCCCCACCTCCGTCCAACCCTCCCCCTGCATCTGTGGCAGGCAGTTTCCCTCATACTCTCTCTATACTTTTGGACATCATGGTTTGCAGTAAGTACACACTGATAGGCCATCACGTTTGGTCCTTTATCTACTTTCAGCACACATCTCCCATCCTGACTGATCCCTCCAACCATCATTGGCTTAGTGACCCCTTCTTTACCCCAGCTGCCTTCTCCTCCAGCTCATGAGACAGGCTTCCAACCGTGGAGCAACCTTTCTGGCCCTGTCCCTGGGTGTGGTCTCATATTATAATATTTTATATTCCACAAATGAGTGCCGTCATTCTATGTTTGTCCCTCTCTTTCTGACTCATTTCACTTAGCATGATACTCTCCATAACCACCCACTTATAATAAAATTTCAGGACTTCATCTTTCCTAACAGCTGTGTAGTACAGATGACTGATTAAAGAAACAATTAAAACAACATACAATGGAATGAAACACACACAATGGAATAGTATGCAGCTGTGAACATACCCTTAAAATTTTAAGCCCTCTGCATTTGATCTCTTCCATCATTTCATTCCTTTCTTTCTTCCTTTTCTTTTGATGAGTTATCAATTGCATCCCAGTTCCATGACAGGTACATTTTAGTTCCAAGCCAGCTCATGAAGTTTTGGGGAGTAATTTTTGGTTACTCTAATGCCAACATCAAAGCATCCCTTTCACCTGCTGAGTCCTCACTCAATGTCCATACTTGTTTCTCATGGAGCAATTGTTCTGGCCTCCAGGGGCCTCCCACACTGCTTTCTGTTCCATCTCCTTTCCCTACTCCTGCCTGCTCCACTCCCCTCCCCCCAAGCTCAGAAATCAGAAAGGGGCACTTATTGTACACGTGTTATAATCAGTCACAGCCGAGAATAGAACCCATCCAGAGCATCACAGGGCCGGGGCAAGGTGGTCTTGGTGATCAGATGGAGAAGGAGCTCCCAGAGGGCCTGAAACCTATTCCTGGTAGCAGCATGAAGCCCAACAGCTGGCACTGGACTCCGTGGCTGTCAGCACTTCTTATTTCTGCTCTGGACTCGGACGACAACTAGTGGTCAGCTCGGACTCTGCCTCACCTTTTGCCCCTCTTGGTGCGGACTTCGTTGACATTTGCCTTAGTCCACACGTTCACTTCTCCCTCCACTTGACTTTCATGACTCAGAACTTTGTAGATAATGGCACTGGACGCCAGAGAGCCACCATCTTTTCTAAGAACTTTTTTTTTCTGAAAAAAAAAAAGTTTTTTTATTGAATCACAGTGAGATACAAAATTACAAAGTTGTTCATGATTGAGTTTATTATTTATTTATTTGCTTGTTGGTTTTGCTTTTTGGGTCATACCCGGTGATGCTCAGGGGTTACTCCTGGCTCTGCACTCAGGAATTACTCCTGGCGGTGCTGGGGGGACCATATGGGATGCTGGGAATCGAACCTGGGTTGGCTGTGTGCAAGGCAAATGCCCTATTGCTGTACTATTGCTCCGGCTCTGTGTACAATATGGGTGGGAGAAGTGGAAACTGGTGAAGGGATGGGATTCCCATGCAGAGCCACTGCCAGGGGAGGCAGGGAACCCGACCTGAGGGTAAGAGAGAGATCAGGAAGGAGGGGTGACGATGTGGGCCCCCAGCCCCTTGGAACCTCGGCCTGCCTGTCCCGTGACTGTTCGTGTCTGTGGATCAGGAGTGGGGGTGGGTGATGTTCCTGGCACGGTTCTGTCAGACCCAGAGGTGACTGCTGCAATGGTCGTAACCAGGAGTCTGCCCTGCGGGGCAGGGAGTGAGGAGCAAGGAGTCAAGAACACTGATGGGCCGGCAGATCTGGGGGCCAGGACTCAAGATGAACTTCTGGGGGCTTCCATCTGCGTCTTGGCCTGGTGGTTCTCCACGCTGTGTGTCATCACTTGGGGTTTTCTTTGTTGGTTTCTGGGCCACACCTGGTGGTGCTCAGGGGTTACTTCTGTCCCCTGGATGCTGGAGGGACCACACGAGATGCCAGGAATTGAACCCAGGCTGGTCATGTGTGAGGCAAGGGCCCTCTCTGGCATCTTAATACTCCAGCTCCCCACTTGACCGTTCTTTCTAAGCACATGGGCCACACAGGCAGGGCTCAGGGCTGAATGAGCCCCGAGGAGACCAGACGCGGGCCCTTCCCTTGGTTGGCCGGCATCTCAGGGGAAAATCTGTCACTGTCACTGTCCTCCCATTGTTCATCCATTTGCTCAAGTAGGCCCAGTAACGTCTCCATTGTGTCACTTGTTACTGTGTTTGGCATATCGAATATGTCACGGGGAGCTTGCCAGGCTTCGCCGTGAGGATGAGATACTCTCTGTAGCTTGCTGGTCTCTCTGAGAGGGGCGGAGGAATCGAACCTAGGTTGGCTGGATCGGCCGCGTGGAAGGCAAACGCCCTACCGCTGTGCTATCGCTCTAGCCAGGGGAAAATGCCAGCGAGGAAACGAAATGAAGGGCTCTGTGGCCAAACCGGTATCTGAGCATTTGGAGCTGAGCTTTACAGCAGAGGAAGCCTGAGTTCCTCCTTCATCTCCTCCCTCTTCCCTCTGCCTTTGTGCCTCCTCTGTTATTTTGCTTCTAAGAGTTCTTCATTATTATCATTATTATATTTTGGTTTAGCTTGGTTTGTGGTGCCGGGGATTGAACTCAGGTCTCTCCCTTTCTGGGCAAGTGCTCGCTCTGTTGCTGCAGCCCTGGCTGTCATTCCGCCTCACCCATCAGCACTCAGTGGCCAGCAGCTTCAAGCAGAGCCCCCAGCATCTGTCCAGTTTTCAGCTGCATCTTCGAGTCGGCCCACCCCTGGCTCCCCTTCCCACATTCCAAGGCTTGGCTTTCCTATTCTATTGTGTTTTTTGTTTGTTTAGTTTTGTTTTGTACATTCATTTTCTCTCTCCCCCTTCTAATTCCATTTGTAAGAATAATTGAAGTAGTTGGAGAATAATAGGAGAATAATAGGACTCACCTAATTAAAAAAAGTCCAGGCAATGAGATCCTAAACTATTATCTAGGATGTCACACGCGCATTTATGATTTTGTTCCTAGACAGTTCAGTAGTTCTGATTTTTGTGAAGCTTGTCCTTAGCTTATCCTAAGGCTCGTGGATAGTAAGCTGGTTGGGGATAATCCTCCACCATGGGCAGTTCCTATGTGTACCTGCTAGACCCACGGTCCCTCATTTAAGCAAGAGTGAGTTCCTCGTGCCCCCGGGAAGAGGGTAAGACAGGCCAAGCTGAGCTGAGTCACAATGAAGACAGAGCGCAGGTGGAATAAAGCAGCGTGATAGATAGACGGATCCGAGCCCGACTTCTAGGAAGCAGAGGGAGAGGCTTGGGTGGGAGGTTTGGCTTTGCATTGGCGAGATGATTCTGGAGCCCAGGAGAGACACCTCTGCTGCCTTTTGTTGGCTCACAGTGGGTCAGCAACTCAAGCTCAAGAAACGAAATCACTTTATGGCCACTGGGGGAAGTAGGAGGTGCCTGGACTGGAACCCTCCTTAATCTGCTTCCTAGGGCAATTTTCTTCCAAGTTTATGATTTCAGGCTTGTCTTGGTTTTGAGGGGGTGGCGAGGGCTCCTAAGCTCAAGGAGGCCCCCTGGGCCAGTGCCCACCATATCTAGCCAGCCTGGCTGGTCGGGACAATGCTCAGAGTTGATGTCCTTGTGCCTGGCAGTGCTGAGGACCACCAAGGACAAATGTGGGTGTTCAAGTGACGCTCGGGGTGAGAGCTGGGAACCTTGCACGGCAGGACATGTGCTCCAGCCCTTGGAGCCGCCTCCCTGCTCCCCTCCGCGCCTTTTTCATGCCACTGCAGGGGTGCCCATGGCTGCTTCATGCAGAATGAAGTTGTGTTAGTTCTGCATCCTCCACACATTTGAGAAACATTGATTCAAGCCTACTGTGTACCCTCAATTGTTTTTTTTGGGGGAAATGAAGGGCACTGGGAGGTCTTCACTCTCAGGAAGCTTATAGACATGCTGTCAAGAGTAGACAGGGCTTGGTGTGGAGCAATAACACAGTGGGTAGACGTTTGCCTTGTACGCGGCTGACCCGGGTTTGATTCCCAACATCCCATATGGTCCCCTGAGCACTGCCAGGAGTAGTTCCTGAGTGCAGAGCCAGGAATAACCTCTGTGCATTGCTGGGTGTGACCCCTCCAAAAAAGCAAAAAAAAAAAAATAGTAGACAGGACTTGTCTTCAGATAGATCACTGTCCCATCATTCCTGCTCAAGCAGGGGAAGGAGCTGGCCCTAGTTTCACAGAATCCCTTGACAAAGTGGCTCATTCCTTCGCAAGAACAGCCTCAGCCAAGGACTAGACGCAGATGAAAAGGGGGATTCCCTCTTCGATTTATGGATTTTGACTTTCAGCTTGACGATTCTGTTTAGTGCGTTGAAAGATGGCTCCCTCTTTCCTCAACCTTAAGCTTTGCAAGCCCAACCTATGCTCAGAAAATCCAGCTGTGCCCTCCTGATTTCTCGCTTCATTGCTGGGAATAAAGACTCAGCAATCCCTTGCTCAGCTGACAGCCTTACCAGTGGCACCTGAGGCCACTTCCAGACCAGCTCAGCAATTCTGCAGCTGCCTGTTTCGCCTCACATTGGTCAAAGTCAGAGGCTTCCTGGACACTCCTCGCCGTCATCCTCCTCCTCTTCCTCTTCCTCCACCACTCCCTCCTCCTCCTTCACTACTACTATCACCTCCTCTTCCTCATCCTCTTCCTCCTTGTCATCATCCTACCCTTCCTCCACCTCCTCTTCCTTCACTAACACTATCACCTTCTCCCCCTCCTCCTCCATCTCCTCCTCTCCTCCTCCTTCCTCCCCCCGCCCCCCATGCTGCTGGGAAGAGGATCTGTGCAATGGGGTAGAACAATTCTCTCTGGTGCCCGGCGCCTATCCCTCGAGCTCTGATTCAGTGGTGTTATAAGGCTAAGCCCATCTGCGTGGAATCCAGACACGATTCCTTGGCTCCTGGTTACACTATCAGCATTTTTCAGGACCCCGGTCCATCTGTCATACCCTTAGCTGAAACTCATGAAGGCACCGTGTTCTAGGAGCACCAGAATGGCATGCTTCTTTAGTTTTATTGAGTGAAGATGGAGTCCAGGGCCTCACGCTTGCCAGGCAGGTGCCCCACCTCCTCGCCCACTGACCTGCCACTCTGCAGATGGACAGAGAACAGCAGGGGTGCAAGGGTGCCTCTCCTGCAACCTGTGCCGGCCCCAGGAAGGGGGGGGAGGGGAGGACACGCACGGTGGATTTGCATCTTGCAGATTCTACAGTGGCAAGTGAATAGGGGACCCCGGGCTCTGGATCTCTTAAAATCTCCCCGTGCAGAAAGCCCATCTATGTGCTGCCTGAGTCTGCCTCCGTGCTTCAGGGGAGCATGCACCATCTCCCAGTCTGTACAGATTACAGTGACCCTGAGACCCCTCTTGGAAATAAACAATGGCCTCACTCTCCCTGACTTGTTCTCACACAACGGGGCCTGGAGGGTCGCTGGGTCTCCACACTGCAGCCGGCCGCTGTTCTCTGGGTCCTGGAATCCTGGAGCTCTTATCCTTTTGCTTATCACAGCTTTTTCTCCCAGGGTGCTGTAAGTCAGTCATTCATCCACACCTATTCATTCGCTGCTATGAATAAATGCTTATTAAGAGCCCTTAACATGCCAGGGGCTATGAAACCCAGCATCCATCCTGTTTTGAAAGGCTGATGGTTCAGGGGATTAATTTTTATGCCTTTGATTTCCTATTTGAGTGACTTAGCTGTGATAAGTTTACAAAGGAGGAAGCTTTCCAGAAAAGGTGGTTTCTTTACTGTTCATGGTTCTAGACCTTAAACTCTCTTCTGAGCTACATTATCAGACACCCCCCTTGGGGAAGCCTGGTTATTTGTATAGTGAAATCTCCTTAGCCAGAGGGAAATCCTCCTTCCTCACCACCTACCAAGGAGAAAAAAGGACAGAAATGATTCTAAGAAAGATAAATTTTAATTTGTATCTTAAATCACGTATTTAGACACATTCTTCTGGGCTACAGAACCATAAACAATTTTGGTGTCAGTTTCTGGAATAAGATCGAGGCTGCGGCTGTTACATTAACTAGCTGGAAATTTCTATGTAGATTAAAATATATTTGAAGCGTGTAGAACAGAGTCTGCCAAATAATTTGCATCGATGATGAAAATATGAGAACTTTTATACGTAGCAATTGAATTTAAATATGGATCTATCAGAGCCGGTATTAGCACAAAAATACTTAGTGTTTTATTTTTATTCCCTATGACTTCACTTCGTTAAGATATATTTTTACTGCAAATTTCCACTTAATCTATATTTTCAATGTGCAAAATGCACATTCCAGTGAAAGTGAGAGAGTAGGTTATGATTCCAATGTCAGGGCTTGGGATGAAGGCTCCAGCGGGCAGTGACAGTCCGAGACCTCTTCCTAGGAGCAAAATATGGGTTCTCGTCCAAACCAATCTTCCCTTTCATAATTCCCACCTGATCCCTCTGTGAGGGCACTGACAGTAGACTCAAGATAGAAGGAAGAACAGGGCAGAATTAAACTCATGGAGGGTTAAAACGGTACCACTCCTGGGGCTTGAGCGATAGTAGAATGGAGAGGGCATTTAGTTTGCATGCAGCCAACCCAGATTCAATCCCCAGCATCCCATATGGTCTCCCAAGCATCACCAGGAGTAATCCCTGAGCATCTCCAGGTGTGACCCCCCCAAAAAGCAAAAAATATTCTACCGCTTCAGTAATATCTAAGATATATAAAGTGGGTGGATCTTTACAAAAAAAATAGTCTAACCCTGTCAAAAAATAGGGAGAAGCAATAAATAGAAAATTCCTCAGAAAAGAAGCACAAATAGTCAAAAGGTATAGGGGAAAAGGCTCTATATCACAATATCACAAACCATCAGGAAAATCAAATAATAATAATAATAATAATGAGGTATCATTTAACGCCACTGGCACTCATCAAAAAGAACAACCAGCGTTGGCATGGATGGGAAGGGGTGAAGGAGGAAGAGACCCTCATTTACTGCTGGTGGGAATGTTGACTGGCCTTGCCTCTTTGGAAGACAGTATTGATATTTCTCAAAAAAATAGGAAATGAGCTTCCATATAACCCAGCAATTCCACTCCTGAGAATATAACCAAGGACCCAAAAACACAATGCAGAAGAGACATCTGCACTCCTATGCTCACTGAAGCACAAGCCACCATTGCCAGAATCTGAAAACACCCAAGCGCCCTCAAACAGATGACTGGATGAAGAATCTGTGGTACAATGGAATACTACTCAGTGGTAGGGGAAGATGCAGTCATACAATTGGCAGGTACATGGAAGGATCTGGAGAGTCTCATGATGAGTGAAATGAGTCAGGAGGAGAGGGAGAGGCACAGAATGGTCTCACTAACATGTGTGAAATAAAGCAACTTAGCAGTTTCACTCAAATGAGAGAAAGAATCCGGAGTTCCGACATCCGTCGACGATCAAGAATCAGGGACGCTGTCTCGTTTGCCAAGGTGTCGAAAATCAGATGGGCTGGTCACGTAATGAGATTTAAAGACGACCGCTGGACTAGAGCTGTTACCGACTGGATTCCACGGGATGTCAAAAGACCGCGTGGCCGCCCACCTTCCAGATGGTCAGACTTCTTCGTGAAGATCATGAACGATCGGTTTGAGGCCCTTCATGTTCCCAGAGCGAACAGATGCCATTGGGCTACACTAGCACGCGACAGGGACAAATGGAGACGTTACTGGCGCCCGCTCGAGCAAATCGACGACTAACGGGAAGTTAAGTGATTAAGTGATTAAATAAGCAGGGGAATAACTCATGACTGAAGGCAATTAAATTGAAGGGCAGAACTGGTCCTTAGTGGGAATCTTGCCCCTTGGGTGGAGGGCTGGGGGAGGTGGGACAGGTCAGGGAAGGGACCATGACAACAATGACAGGGGGGAAGTGGTCACTCTGGACAAGGATTAGCTGCTTTAAGGAGGTAAAGTGACCTGCATGATAGCCTATTCGGAACAGCACAGTAAATCACTTAGCCTTAAAGCTAAGGACTGGGACTGGGTGAATGAAAAACAATATACTGACTGCTAGAGATGCAGGCCAGGGGGTAGCAGGAAAACTGGTAGCGGGAAGAGGACATTGGTGGACAAATGGCTGTTGAAACATTAAACTCCTATGTTCACTGAAACACAGTGAACGAATGGCTCTGTAACTGCAATTCATGGTAATTCAATTAAAATATTTTAAACATAAATACCACTTTATATTTGAAGTGTACAAGGGTGGGGGTACAAATATCTGTGAACCATTTCTGAAATCAAGATGTGTCTTACAACAAAGTTGCCCTAGACTGGATGCAGTGAGGGCTGGAATGCAGAAGCCGTTGGGGTGGCCACTGATCAATCATGGTCTTGTTGGTTTCAGCATGGAATCCCTTCTGGGCCCAGAGCAGTGTCTTAAACACACGTGGTAGAACTTAGGTTACCACTGAAGACAAATGGTAAAGAAATTAAGTCCTGAAAACCACTCGGAAGGCAGGAACTGTAGGAACAGTGCTGTTCAGTCAGTGGGGGTGAAGGGGCTTTGTCCAGAATAGATGAATAGTCTCCTTCAAATAGTTTCATAGAATAAAATAGTTTCATAGGATATCTTTCTCTCCTTCTTTCTTTCTTTCTTTCTTTCTTTCTTTCTTTCTTTCTTTCTTTCTTTCTTTCTCTCCTCCTCCTCCTCCTCCTCCTCCTCCTCCTCCTTCCTTTTCTTCTTCTTTTTGGGTCACACCCGGTGACGCACAGGGGTTACTCCTGGCTCTGCACTCAGAAATTACTCCTGGTGGTTCTCAGGGGACCATATGGGATGCTGGGAATCGAACCCGGGTTGGCCGCGTGCAAGGCAAACGCCCTACCTGGTGTGCTATCACTCCAGCCCCTAGAATATTTTTCTTATAGGTCAATATGAAAAGATAAAACCATGCCATTTGACACTACGGTGGGTCTGGAGAGTATCATGCTAGTGAAATGGGTCAGAAGGGAGGGACAGATACGGGCTGATTCCTCTCATATATTGGATATAAAGAAACCGAAGAAGGGAATAACATACAGCTAAAAGTAACAGACTCTGAGAACTGGTCTATAGAATTGAACTTACTACGATGGGCGCACAAGGGTGGGGGTAGGGGGCCCTCTGGTGGAGGGTGTGCTGTTGGAATATTGTATGCATGAGACCCTAGATTTAAACGTATTGCAAATCAAAATGCCTAAAATAAAAATTAAAAATAAGTAGAATAAAATACCCTTTGAATCTTGGTCCTAAAACAACCCCAAATATGTGTATGTGGTCACTCACATACAATCCACTCATGGCCTCTGTACTGAACGGTAAGTCACAAGTACCCACAGATGTTACTGAAGGTATGTTACTGAAGGTCTTGGAGTTCCTGTGCTCAAGCATTCGGGGGATTTCCAGATAAGATGAGCCCTGAGCAGCCAGTGGATCCCCAGGAGCACTTGGCAGTGAGAAGATATAGTAGATGTCCCCAAATACAAGGGACAATGCTACCTATGGGTCTTTAGTCACCTCCTCCAGAAAAGTATATTTTCGCAGGGCAGTTGGGGTCTCTGCTGTGACAGAGCTGACATCCTGGAGTGCTGGCACCGTGTTTGCAGAGCGTGGGGTGATGTCCAGTGTCCGTGGGTGTGTTCCCCACTCCCCATAGGTGTGCCCTGAGTGTGGCTTTGTTTTCCTACCCGGCTAGAGTTCACGAGCTGGGAAGGGCATGTGAGCCCAGCACCTCCCCATCCTCAACTGGCTGTTCGCCCCTGATGCTGTTTTCTGTGGCAAAACTTTGGCCTCAGCGCACGCGAGGCTGTTCCTAGCAGGGGCTCGTCTGGAAGTAGCTGCAGCAGGCGTCCATACAGATTAGAGTCTGAGCAAGTCTTCTCAGTCTTTTAAGAAAACCATTACTTGGCTCACTGCAAGCTAATTGCATTTGTTCAGTCATTGTGAAAATGGATGCAGATGGGATGAGGGAGTGCAGAAACACCCCACTGTTAAATCAGAAATAAAGCCACTTGCTCAGGAGACACCAGGGCCCAGGATGAGCTTTCCACCAAGAAGTGGGAAATTGCTCAGTAAATTTCTCTTTTCTGCTTAAGTGACTCTTTTAATTAATTTTTACTGACCTACGCCTTCTTCCACACAACAGGTGTGGGCTGAGAGAGACCTGGGCTTACTGGAAGCACCCTCCACAGTCGCAAAGAGGAGACGAGGGAGGCAATTTGCTTGTCTTTTTATCCGGGACAGAGTTTTGTCACATGGGGACAATCTGGAAGTGGGACAATGAGACAGAGAGACCATCTCCCCATTCTGTCTTCTTTCATCTGCTCCTGTGATAAAGGCTTCTTTAAGCAGGGTCGGGGAGTGGGTGGGGTGTCTGTGTATGCTAGGTGATACTACCCCTGGCAGTGTCTGGAGACCATATTGTAGTGCGGGGTCTCTTGAATGCAAAGTACTTCGCTGAACTAGCCCGTCAGTTCCTGATAGTTTAATTTTACTTATTTAAATCAATGCATTATTTTATGTTTAATGTTAGTGATCGGGATTTATGTTACTGTTAATAATAGGGTTTGATACATACATGGTTCTAACACTAACACCCTCCACCAGCGCATTTTCTCAACATACCCCTCAATCGACCAATAGCTTACCTTTAAAATAAAATACCACAATGGATTTTTTCCTTTTTAATTAAAAATATTTTTTTGGTTTTGGAGACCACCTGCAGAAGGGCTCATAACTTATTCCTGGCTCTGGTCTTAGGAATCAGCATTGTTTTGGGATGAACCAGGACCCACCACATCCAAGCCAAGCACCTTGACCTTGTACTATCTCTCTGGACCCACAGCACTGGATTTAATAACCAAGGAATGAAAATAACTTGTAGAAAGGAGTGATTGGTGGACTAAATGGGGGTGAGGGAATGGAGAGATGCCTGCCAACGGGTATAAACTTGCAGCCATGAGGGGAGTTCTGAGCATTGGATGCAGTTCAATGGAGTAGTTAACAGCCCTGAAAATTGACTTGAAGGCTAGAACACAGTAGCTCTTGAATCTTGAATATGTGTGTGTTTCACAGTTATAGTATGAGAAAACCAGAGAATAGACATTATTTAGATTGACAATAATAATGACAAACCCTTGGTCCTGGAGACAGATCTCAGATTATCAAGCAGTGGGAGGGAAGAGGGAGAATGATGAGGTGGATGCAGGGACGTGGTGGAGAGCCTTAAGCACTTTGACAATGGTGCAGTACAGTAGCTGCACATCAAACCCATTCAGTGAATACTAGTGTAAGTTTATTACATCAACTAAAATTTTAAAGGAGATCACCATAAAGAAGTGGTAATTATGTAACTGGATATAGGTGTTCTTCATCAATGACAGAATGATAATCATATTGCATTGTAGATGTTTATAAGATCAACACAGAATGTGTTGTACTCTGCAAAGTGACACAGTGTTTTATATTAATTTTATCGTAATGGAGTCTTCTGTAACTGACTGTAGCAGAAGAGAATATTTGGACCGTTGGTGTGTGTAGGGGTGATTAACCATCCTGGGTTGTGTGTAGTGGAGTGGTGTTTCAAAAAATCCACACTTTCCAGTGCTAACATCATCATGTCACTGTCTTCCCATTGTTCATCAATGTTCTCGAGCGGGCCCAGCAACGACTCCATTGTGAGACTTTGTTGTTACTGTGTTGGGCATATCAAATACATCATGGGGAACTTGACAGGCTTTGCTTTGCTGGCGAGATACTCTTGGTAGCTTGCCGGGCTCTCCGAGAGGGGTGGAGGAATCGAATTCGGATTGGCCATGTTGGCTGCGTGCAAGGCAAATGCCCTACCCACTGTGCTATCGCTCCAGCCTAATACTAGACATATTAAAATGAATTGCTCTCTCTCTCAGCACCAAGAAAAGCTGTACATGGCAGAAACACATGCCCATGTACACATGCACATGTCACATGCATGAGCCTATTTGATTGATAGGCTTGACCTTGAAATGTTAACCATTGGTCAGCATCACAGATACTCAAGACCAAAACATCATTGAAAGACTTGGGCTAAATTCTTCCTCGAGAGGGTCGAATCTAAAAATGTCTGTTGTGTGTCATAATTTGAAAATGATGGTTTTTGTTCTGTTGGCCATCTGAGAGAGAGAGAGCCCTGAAGTTTCTGGAGTGAAATGGAGATTTCTATCATCATTTATGCTTTTCAGAATTTTAATGTTCTGTGAGGGTGATGACAGACTCCCAATCACAGAGCCTCTAAAAATTCTCATTCTTGCCGGGTAGCAAGGCCCATCTGCTTCCAAACTGCGAGGGCGCCGCTGACACTTTATTAAGCTGTTGTTTTACTTAGATTGCAGTTATCTAAAGTGACACTTTCCCTCCACACCAGCTTCCCCCGGCACAGGAACCATAACTACTTCTTATGGGGAAATGGCGTGTGGCAGTTCCTCTGCTTGATGAACACCGGAGTCAATATTTTTGCTTTATTTTAAAGAATCACACACGTGGCTGCATTTCTTGGATGTTCGGATTTTCTTCCTCTATCAGGGCTTCCCCGCCAGGAGAGGGACTGCACTGTGTATTTCTACTTCTTACAGGAGGGAGATGCGGGCTGTGAGAGGAAATCCTTCTGAGGGATGATAGAAAGACCTCCGCTGATGGGAATCTGCAGCCTCCTGAACGGGACCCTCCAACACAGGAGTCTGGACCCCATCACCGGACTTCAGTGGAGAAAACTCACTCTTAGGAAGTCAGTTCCCAGAGTGCCTTGGGTGCATCTGTGCACATCATTAGCCAGAAGCAATAATTGAAAGGTATGAGAGTGAGAGAAAGTCTAAAGGAGAAGCCCAAGAGAATGTGACACCCTCCAGGACAGATTCAACAAAACCAACAGGTATATTGATGCTGGATTATCATGAAGCCCAAATAACTCTTAGGCATAGAGTTCTGATTTACCTGGGAGGTAGGTTTACATGGCAGCACTGGAGTGGTTTTTGCATCGGCCCAGTGCCTGCAGGTGTGGAGAGGCACAGAGTCTCCCCATGGTGGTGACCCTCGGTGATATGCTTGCAGTTCAGGCTTCAAGGGATTCTTCAGGATTCTTCACGTGCTCCCACTATCTGCATCTCTACCTGTGTGTCCAGTTCTCCCAGGCCTCTCTTGGGGGAGGGAACAGAAAATAGGGTTAGGAGACATGAGCAGGGAAGATGAAAAGGAAAGACCTACAAAAGCTTTTTGTTTTTTAGTTTTGTTTTGGAGCCAACCCAGTGGTTCTCAGGGATTACTCGTGCTTCTGTGCTCAGTCCTGGCAGTGCTTGGGGACCATATGCAGTGCTGCACCACCAGTGTGACCTACCCTCCATCACTGTTCCCGCTTTCCCAATCACTCCCCATGCCTCGCCCTTAGCAGGTACAAAATAATTTATTTTATTTTGTTACAACTAAGTGGCGAATGCAATTATAAAAAAAAATACTGCAGCAGAAGAAAATCTGTGAAAATTCCTTTATCTCTCCATAGGAACCCTTTCTGAGGCTTTCCTAAGCTGTTGCTGCTAGTTGAGCCTCCTGTGTTGGTGTTTTTGAGCCCTCTGTACTAACATTCTTGTTTATTGAGCTTCGTTGGCTTCTGCATTACTTTCCCATCTAATTTGGTGTGCTCCTACTGGGATGTAGAGTATGGAGGAGTCAGGGAGCCGCAAATGAGGCCATGTGTTCCAGAAACTCCAGAATATTTGAGTGGTGTTGCATGAAGCGATTGATCAATCGGTCTTAAGCATGGAGATAAAACATGCAAGAGGAATGTAGAGAGCACGGAAGGCCAAGGCTCGTTCTGGCTCGAGGCGAAGAACAACTGCCAGAGGCCACCTTCTATTCTATTTTTTATCAGTTACATCCTATGACTTCATCAAAGAGAAACACTCACGAATGAGAGTACAAACAGTTATAGGATGAGCATCCGTCAACGGGACATCAGGGTCTTCATTGTTGTGTCAAAGCTGTGCTGTCAAAGCTATGTTGTTATGATTAAAAATGTCAGAGGAAGATATGGAACTGGACATGTAGGCTCTACAGATTACGTCTCCCGCACTCTTGTGGTTGGTTACACATAGGGCAAAGAGAAGGCTCATACTGATACTTGAAGGTCAATCCAGATTAAGGATGTGTATGAGAGGGGGAAACTGCTGCCTTGTACTGCCAAGATACTGTATGACCAGGTGGATGTATGAGAACATGCTGTACTTCTCCAGATCATCGAACTCACAAGTTTTTAGCTCGCCCGCTGAGTGTTAAGTGGGGCCTTGGTTCTGCTTCCTGCTTGCAGGGCAGCGTCCAGAGGCTCATCCTAATGTCCTGGCTTAGCAACAACAAACTGGGCAGTGAGTTTGCATGGCAACAGTTGTGGCTGCCTGGGCTTCCGAAAGTATGTGGGTGAGGTGGGAGGAGCCTTCTTACCCTCAGTCTGAGAACACCCCAGGGTCTCAGACCTGCATATCTGAAGTTTGCAACTGTTTAGCGGCTCTGCAGAGCTCAGCTAGTGAGGCAGTGGAGTCAGGCCATTGGCATGGAAGCAATTACGGGGGGTGTGAATCCAGTTGCTGGGGCTTCAGCATGAAGCCACTTGACCCACCCCCCTCCAGAGGGCACCCCAGAGGCTCAGCCCGGAGTCCTCCATGTATCTGGGAATTTTTGTGGCTAGTTGATCTCTTTCGAGATTTAATCATGAGTCTGTAAAGCCGGTCTGAGAAATGAGCTTACGGGGCAGCAGTTGTGGGATATAGGTGTGACTGGCAGGGGGCTTATCTTCTTTATCCTTGTTTCTAAGATTTGTCTGTTGAGTTTTCCAGTTTTCACCATCAGATGGAATCTATCGCTTTTGAACATTCCCCGCTTGTCTCTTTTGAGTAGTAGAAGACATCAAATAAAATAGTCATCAAAAGAAGACATCATCATGAAAGAAGACATCATCATAAAAGAAGACATCAAATAAAATAGTGGAGACTTCGCCCCTGTGGCACAGAAGGAGAGCTCTAGGAACCCACCGCTGACTGTAATGAGAAGTCCAGGTAGGCGTCTCTCTCTCATCCATCACGGTGATGAGAGGCCCTTCACTCCAATCTCTTCATCTCCCAATGGCAAGAGCTCCAATAAGTCACTCCCTAGGTCATGAAAATAAAATAAATTGCCCAAATCGGGCTCCAGGGTTAAAAGTGTTTTCCAACATTCCGTATCAGGCTACCAGACCCTACATTTTCATTCTCTGCATATCTCAAAGGTCTTCTGGAAAAAGAAAGATGAAATCTAACATGGGTTTAATTTTAGAAAACAAATTAATTCTTTTAGAACTCATGTTCTTAAAAAATGAGATAGCTAATCCTTTCAAGCATGGGAGAACGGTCCTGTTTTAGCATACCTGAGTTATTCACTGCTCTCTCCGATTGTTACTATACTCTTTATCGCCCCCTGATCCTCTGCCGCCATGCATTGAGGAAATGGATAGTGCTGGGGGATGGACAGTCAACTATTAGGACAACAAATGAGAGGACAGACAAGTTGTTTTCTGTCCTTACTGAATCTTTGGAGCGGGTAGAGTGTTTGCCTTGCAGGTGGCCAACCCAGGTTCAATTCCTCCATCCCTCTCAGAGAGCCTGGCAAGCTACTGAGAGTATCCTGCCTACACAGCAAGCTCCCTGTGGCATATTCGATATTCCAAAAACAGTAACAACAAGTCTCACAATGGAGACATTACTTGAGCAAATCGATGAACAACAGGAGTACAGTGCCACAGGACAGTGCTACAGTGCTACTGCATCTTTATTTCAGGACGCCCAAGATAGGATGTATCAATGAGCCCTTCAAACCAGGAGTGTGGTGGGAGAGGCAGCTGTAGTGCCTGACCCAGAAACACACAAAATATGTGTTCACCTTGCATCTGAGTTGCTAGAATCCTCCTATTATGTCCCTTCCTTTTCTGTTCTAGAGCTGAGGCCACCAAGATGTACTTTGGTTCGGATCCTGGGGACCTCACTCCATCCCAGTTTCCTGGGCAGGACTATGACTCTAGTTTGGGCATCTAGGAGGCTTTGTGGTGCTGTGATTGTAAACCAGAGGAAGGGTTTGCCCTTCTCCATCCCCTGGGACATTTGTTCTGACACCTAGAGATATTTTTGTTCTGACTGACTTTGATTAAGGCCAGGCAGGTTATTGAGCATCACAAGCAGGACAGTGGAAGAGGTAAGTTTCCCTGCTCCAAAGACCTGCAGGGCTGAGTCCCAGAAATCTCCTCTGAAACACTTGCTAACTTTTCAACTGGAAAGACGTGGATTTATGCACCAGTCTTAGAATTCTCTGGCTTTTCAGGCAGTTTAATGAAGCTCTGGGAGTCTCTGTTTTCTCCTCTGCAAAATGGGCTTCATAATGGTGCCCCTTACTCTGGATTAAATAAGACATAGCACAAAAAGAGACAGAGATGCGAAGAACTGCAAACCCAAGCTGGAGCCGGTTCCGAACTAGGGTCGAAAGTTGCAAGGACCCAATTCCTGAAATTAAGATGAGATGATCAGTGGGAGTGGCCACAAGTTTATCTCCCCACCGCATCCCATAAGAACCACAAATTAGCCGATTATATGGAACTCTCACTGGGGCAGCCTGGCCACCTCAACCACATTAGGCCAATAGTCCATTAGGCCCTTCTCCAATTAACACTACACCCAAACACAAAAGCAACGGTGAGCCCAAGAATCCAAAGTGCAAAGGTTACAATGCTAAAGCAACACAGAAACCCACCAGGCTTAGTGAGTGAGATGCTAGCCCAGTAATGACCCCACCAGTAATAATGAGCTCTATCACCTCTTTGATAAGGAATTTAGAAGGGAGCTGTTAAGGATGCATAAGGAGCTCAAAGAAAAACTGGAACACACTGTCAATTAAATACAAGAGGATGTGAGAGCAGAAATGAGAAAAAGGCAAAGACAAAGCACAAAATGGCAGAGGGATGCTCAAACACCTGGTGTGTAATGTGTCACCTACAGACGCTGATACAACCTGCAACAAGGATGTGGACGTACAGACGCATCACTGGATGTATGTCTGTCAGTTCAGGTAGAGTGAGAGCCTCTGTGTGGTGGGCAGGAAGAGGCTTCAGTTCTGCTTCCAGTACCTTAATGGGAGCAGCCGAAATGGCTTGGAAATACCTTGAAGATATTCATTGTCTCTTTTCCCATCCTGTTCTAGGATCTAAATGGTGAGTGAATCAATGATGGAATGGGGGAAATCACAGGAACTTCTAGAAACTTCTAGAGGGTTCTCTTTAAATCAGGGCAGTGTAATATCCTAACAAGTAATTAACGGTACCATTATTTAAAGAATCAGCACAGGGTCTTTGAGTATGAATGATCTGAGTGAGGTTCATGACTGACTTGCATAAGTAGTAGATTCTTTATGGTTTCTAACTGCCAGGATGAGACTTCTGGGGTAAGAAGTGGTTCAACTCAACACACTAAGCACACACTCTCTGACTTCTACTTATCAATGGTTATAAAAGATTATCAACATCCTATTGAAAAAGAAAGACTCTGGAGACGAGTAGTAGACTAATAAATTCTAGATTAATAAACACTAGCACTATCATTGATCCAACAATTTTACTCTGGGGAATCAACTTGAGGAATACAAAGACGCTGATTTGAGAACATTTGCACACCAGTTGCAGGATTAGTCATAGTTGACAAGCTCTAGAAACATCCCAAGTGCCTGAGGACAGCTGAGTGGACAAAGCAACTGTGGTACACTGACTCATGAAGGATTACTACTTGAAATGAGAAAAGGTGAAATCTTGCCTTTCTGCAACAACGGGCTTAGAATGGGAGGGTGTCATGCTAAGTGAAATAAGTAAAAAGGAGAACTACAAATGCCGGATGGTCTCACTCATGTGGGGAGCAAGGAGGGGGAGAAATAAACAAAGCAAAGGATTAATAACCCAAAGAAAACAAAGCTGTGGACACTGAGTTACCCCGGGACAGTGGACGGCAAGGGTCCTTTGGGGAACAGTGGGGTTATCATCACTTTGGAGGTGGATACGGTAGGGTGACATCATAGCCCTAAACCTTATCAACATTTTCCCTGCCCTCCCCTGCCCTCCCCTCCCCTTCCCTTCCCTCCCCTCCCCTCCTCTTCCCTCCCCTTCCCTTCCCTCCCCTCCCCTCCCCTCCCCTCCCCTCCCCTTCCCTTCCCTTCCCTTCCCTTCCCTTCCCTTCCCTTCCCTTCCCTTCCCTTCCCTTCCCTTCCCTGTCCCTGCCCTTCCCATCCTTCTCTCTCCCTTCCCTTCCCTTCCCTTCCCTTCCCTTCCCTTCCCTTCCCTTCCCTTCCCTTCCCTTCCCTTCCTTTCTCTTCCCTTCTCTTCCCTCCCCTCCCTTCTCCTCCCCTCCCCTCCCCTCCTGGGTTTGGAACTGAATCATGATCGCTTTTCTGGAAATGATCCCATTTCTCTCTCTACTTTTAGGCATTATGGTTTGCAATACAGATACTGAGAGGTAATCATACTTGTTCCTTTACCTATTTTCAGCATGAAGTTCTTATCCAGAGTGATCGTTTCCAACTATCTTTTGAGACAATTTTTTATGAGGTCAAATCTATTGATCAACGTGTTAAGGGCCAGAGAGATAGTACAGTGGTTAAGGCTCTGGCCTTCACATAGATGACTGGGGTTTGATCCCTGGCATTGCACACAATTCTCTGCCAGGTCTGAACCCTAAGCACAGAGCCAGGAGTAGGCCCTGAGCACAGCTAGGTATTGCACCTCTAAAAAATAAACACCTTGTTGAAAGTTTCTCAGTTGTCTTTCTATGGATCAGATAATAATTAGTTACACAGTGGCTAATTAGTCTCACCTACTTTTTTAAAGCTCTCTTTTAGTTTCTTGAAAACACTAGAAACCTACATTGGGGTGCAATATCCCATATTGAAGCTGCAGTGTGAGGTCTTATGTTAGTTGTGGAGATGTGTGTGAGGAATAGGAGCTTCTTAGGTTGTTATGTTCTCATATTTGACCCAACACAAAGATTCGTTTTCTGCAGTGTGCAGTTTGTGGTCACAGAGTTGGGGTTGCACTCAGAGCCAGACCCTGCAGTGTGGGCAGTGGTGCCCAAGGAGCAAGCCAGGGCTGCATTTACCCAAAGCATCTCCTCTCCCTTTGGGGCACATTTGGGACCCGAGATTCTCTCTTGTACTATTATTTAATAGACAAAGATATCCAAAGTCACCTTAAAACACAGGTGAATTCTCACTGAATTCTGCAAATTACTCAGTGCATATTTTCACACGTATGAATATCAATATGTACAAGTTGTGCATATAATGATATAATGATATATTGATATATTACATGTTCTATATTTATGTAACACACAATATAATGCTGGGCTGGAGCGATAGCACAGCGGGTAGGGCGTTCGCCTTACACGCGGCCAACATGGCCGACCCGAGTTCGATTCCTCCGCCCCTCTCGGAGAGCCCGGCAAGCTACCGAGAGTATTCGATATGCCAGACACAGTAACAACAAAGTCTCCAATGGAGACGTTACTGGGCCCGCTCGAGCAAATCGACGATCAACGGGAGGGCCTTTACCTTTACCTTATAGAGTGTAACTCTAAGTTTATGCTATTGAATAGCTGCCTCTAGAGCATGCATCTAGATAATAGCAAAATAGCTATGTTATTTTCTGTTTTTTTTAAAGTATAAAGTTGGTGTAAACTAATATTTCCTTTGTACCATTTAAATACATCTGGTTTTGGTAAAGGAACCAAGCTAAAATATTTATCCCATTATAACTGTTTTCAGAAAGTATTTTTAATTTCAGCAAGTTTGGTTACTTGTTGCAAGACTATTAACACAGCTGACCTTTCATGTCTGTGCAATATAGTTTTTTGGGTCCTATTATTAACTTGTAAGCCCTGGTAATGGCCAATTATTTGCACAGCAACAGAAGAAAATTGAAGATACTGGCTAAGACTGGATTGATTGTGGACTATTGTACCAGATTGCACTATCCAATACCTATTCTTTGGAGGTTATGTACAAGGCCCAAGGAATTACTACCTAGTGTGCAATCTGTGATCACTGAATGCTCTGTATATCTGTATATCTGTCTCTGTATAACTGTATATCTGTCTCTGCTGCCAAGAGCATGCTTGCAATACTTGATTACATGCAAAAAAAAGAGTAAACAATTGTGTAATGCTTTCTGTACCTTAATTTTTTTTTTCTAGTACCATGTATTGAGTACTGCAAGCTTTTTATGTAGCTCAGGGCCAGTTTCCAGCCCACCTCTATTTTATATTTATCTATTTCTCTGAAATTCCTATCATGTTTTTTGATCATTTTTGCTTTCAAAGCAAAATGTATTTTAGGAATTGATGAAGCAAATGTATTTTAGGAATTGAATGATAGGTGAGCATTTAGAATGCATGCCAAGGGAGTACCTGACTTGGCTTCCAGCCCTGGCACCACATGGTCGCCCGAGCATCACCAGATTCAGTCCTCCAGACCCCTGCTCCACAGAATTTTAGGGCCCAGGCATTAGCCCAGCCATAGTTGCTTGCAATAAACTATCTCTGGGGTTGGCTGGGAATGACTGGGGAACCCTGGGGTCTCTTAGCACTGCCTGGAAAGACCTCTGAAAACACGTTTTTAAAAATTTTTATTTTTTAATCTTTTTTTTTAGCGATAGCACAGTGGGTAGGGCATTCGCCTTACAAGCGGCCAACATGGCCGACCCGAGTTCGATTCCTCCGCCCCTCTTGGAGAGCCCGGCAAGCTACCGAGAGTATTCGATATGCCAGACACAGTAACAACAAAGTCTCCAATGGAGACGTTACTGGGCCCGCTCTGGGCCCGCTCGAGCAAATCGACGATCAACGGGAGGGCCTTTACCTTTACCTTTTTTTAATGAACCACTGTGAGATACAGACACAGGTTTACGAACTTTCCTGGTTACGTTTCAGTCACACAATGATCAAGTACCCATCCCTCCACCAGTGCCCATTCTCCACCACCAAAGTTCCCCTCCCACCACTCTCCCTTTCCACCCCCTGCCTCTGTGGCAGGTGCATTCTCTTTCTCTCTCTCTCTCTCTCTCTCTCTCTCTCTCTCTCTCTCTCTCTCTCTCTCTCTCTCTCTCCCCCTTTGGGTGTTATGGTTTGCAATATGGGTACTAAGCGTCCATCAGGTTTGGTCCATAGTCTACTTTCAGCGCACATCTCTCATCCTGAGCGAGCCCTCCAAGCATCATTCACTTAGTGGTCCCTTCTCTATCTCAGCTGCCTTTCCCCCCAAGATGTGAGTGTGAGACCAGCTTCCAAGCCATGGAGTGATCCTCCTGGCCCTTATCTCTACTATCCTTGGGTGTTAGTCTCCCATTATGTCACTTTATATTCCACAAACGAGTGTAGTCATCCTATGTCTGTCCCTTGCTCTCTGACTCCTTTCACTCAGCATGATACTCTCCATGTTTATCCACTTACATGCAAATTTCATGACTTCATCTTTTCTAACAGCCACATAGTATTCCATTGTATAGACATACCAGAGTTTCTTTAACCAGTCATCTGTTCTCAGGCACTCAGGTTTTGAAAATAAGGTCAGTGTCCCTTTGTTGTATTTGTGCCTACCTCATCTGTCCAGCAGTGATAAAGGAAAATTAAAGTCTTCTAACTCTACCAGTGTGTTACTGTCAATATCTCCCTTCATATCTATTATCAGATGTTTTAAATATTTTATAGTTCATCATCAGGTGTAAGGATGTTTGGGAATATGAGTTCTTATAGGTGTATTGATGACTTGGTCATTAAGAAATGAACTCTTCTGTCTCTTAAGGCCTTTAAAATCTGAAGTCTATGGTGTCTGATACAAGTATGGCCAAACAGGCCTTTTTAAGTGAATTGTTTGCCTGTAAGACGTTTCTCCATCCTTTTCCTTAAACTGGTGCTCACCAGACTGCTGAGATGTGTCTCTTGGCAGCCAGCTGTCCTCCCTCAGGTTGTGAAGTCCCAACAGTGCCATACCAACTCCCTTTCACTTCTTTGTACCCTGTTGTGTCTTTTGCTCTCTGTCATGGCTTTTGGTCTGACAGATGAAGCAGTAATCTCGCTCCCATTCTCCAGACTGCTCTTACTTGAATGCTGCACAAATTTTAATGACATTTCCCAGGGTTGCCCACATCTTCATCCCTGAAGCACAGCCCAGGAGCTGGAGGGGAGAAAAGAAATGAAAACAAGAATTTTCAGAAAGTGGCATGATACCATGTCTATATATGTTCAGTCCATAAAGATTGGAAACCAAAAGCCAAGAGATTAGCTTAAACGGATCCCAGTTCTGTGAGTCCTCTGGGATGTTAAGTGGGAGCAAGTATTAAACTAATCAGCCCCCAAACCCTGGTCTGTAGCGGTTGGGCCCTTTAATGCCCACAGTCTACACTTCATGGCTGCATCTGCTCTGAATCAGATCCCTCTGCTTATGGCTGTATTGACATTTCACTTCGACTATGGATTTTTTTTGTTTTTGTTTTTTTGGGTCACACTGGTGATGCTCAGGGGTTACTCCTGGCTCTGTACTCAGGAAGTACTCCTGGTGGTGCTCGGGGAACCTTATGGGATGCTGGGAATCGAACCCGGGTTGGCCTCGTGCAAGGCAAATGCTCTACCCACTGTGCTATCATTCCAGCCACTCAACTATGTACTTTTTTTTTTTTTGCTTTTTGGGTTACACCCGGCAATGCTCAGGGGTTACTCCTGACTCATGCACTCAGGAATCACTCCTGGTGGTGCTCGGGGGACCATATGGGATGCTGGGAATCGAACCTGTGTCGGCCATATTGGCTGCGTGCAAGGCAAATGCCCTACCCGCTGTGCCATCGCTCCAGCCCCAACTATGTACTTTTAAACATCATACAACATCGGTTTAGGCTCTCATTGAGATGGAAGATAGATGGTCATTCCCACCAGTCCAGTCCTTCCTATGGTCCTAGGTCCAAGCTGGGTAGAAGCCATTTGGATATTTATATACAAAAGCACTAAGTTTCTGAATTTTAAGCCTCAATATTTAAACAAATTGATCTTTCCTAGTTGTTAAGACACAAGCTCTAGTTCATAATATGAATAATCTCTCAGGATGAATGCCATTAGGGCAATATGGTGGTTTAATTGCTTCCTCCCTGATGATTTATGACTTAGAACAGATAGGAAAGTAGGGTATCATAACAAACACTTGAAGGCCAAGGATAAAATGTGTTAATAATTAGTAACAGCTAGGAGCAAAGTTAATTCTCAGTGGGCTCATAATGCCAGCTATTTAATGCAAATTAACAAATGGTATTTTTATGCAAAGGATTTGAAAGCTAATATTCTAATTTTCCAAGTAAGATCAATAATTCAACAAACAATAATGTGTTGGTGAAAGGGAATTTAGAACTGGAATGATAACTTTATTTTAGAGATTAGTGAAACGCATTGTGAAGTTTATAGTTGTGAATCCAAAATTAGACTCAATAAGCATTCGGTGCCACATGTATTGGAAGGAAGACCTCATAAAAATGAAAGGTGCAAGTGATTGCTGATCACAAAGTGGTAAAATTGTCTTACAACACTAGATAATGAGGCAATCTCTTCTATTTCTTTGAAGGATTATGAAGGATAATTCTGAATTAAAATGGTGTTGTTCTGAATCCTTGGATCTTGCGCTTTATAGTTTGAAAATGGAAAATAAAACAGCATTTCAATTTCTGGCACCCAGTTGCTCTGGATGAATAATATGGACAGAAAGGACAAAAGGCACCATCCCTATATTCAGACGGTTACCTCACTGTGCAGTGCTCAGGAGCAGTGCTCAGGAGCCAGCCCTGTCTCTATTGTCAGGCACCAGCCTGGCAGTGTTGGGTGGAGGGGGGACACTTAGGCAGTGCTGGGATTTGAACCCCGCTCAGAGCCACAGACCCATGCTAATCAAGCACTGTAAGTTTTGTACTGTCTCCTGACCCCACTGATTTTCTTGTTGTGACTGGTGTGTATGGGGTGCTAAAAAAGCAAACAAAAATGCCAATCCAAGAATGCTGATCTGCACGGGCTCTTGAAGCTGGCAACTATTTTTCCACTTTCTTTGTTTCTTAAGCCTTGCATGTATGGTGTGTCTTCTTAGCCCCACCGGGTAGATGAGGGAATGGGGAAATGATGATTTGCGCAGGGTGGTCTAATTCGCCAACACAACACCCCTCCTGAGACCTCATGGGCGTTGCTGTATGTGGAGTAATTCTGTCACCGCCTTTTGTTGTTCCCTCCAGGGAAGTTCTGCATTCTGACCCCTGTCACGGCGGCTACAGACACATGAGCAGCGTTCCAGTTCATGCTTCAGTGTTCCAAAGCGGGTTTGGATCCCCTGGCTGTCTGAGCATCTGTTCGCTGTCTTGGGTTCTGAATTTGTTCTTCAGCAGTCAGACTTTTAAATTCTTCAACAAAGTTGAACTTCCTTCTTTTGTGGCAAGCTCTCTGCTCATACCCCTATTCCCCCTCTCTTATCCGGGCATTTGTTTCTCTCTCATGCAGACACCTAGGTTCTTTGACGCTCAGGAGACAGAGATGTGTGGGAGCTGAAACTCTTCTTTCCACACTAGACGGAGGGAAGGAGCTGGTGGAATGAGGGGAGAGGTGAGCCTGTAGCCAAGGACAAGGGAGGTCGCCCAGGACAGGGAACAACAAAAGGGGGTGACAGAATTAGTCCACACACAGCAACGCCCGTGAGGTCTCAGGAGGGGTTTTATGTTGGCGAATGACTCGCCAAAGGGAACAATGACAGTTTTCTTTTTTAAATTTATTTTTTAAATTATTTTTTTTTTATTGAATCACCATGAGATACAGTTCCAAGCTTTCATGTTTGAATTACAGTCATACAATGATCAAACACCCATCCCTCCACCAGTGCACATTCCTCACCACCAATGTCCTCAGTGTATCCCCCCTTTCCCACCCTCCCCCTGCCTCCATGGCAGACAATTTCCCTCATATTCTCTCTCTACTTTTGGGCATTATGGTTTTCAATACAGATCTCGAGAGGCCATCACGTTTGGTCCTTTATCTACTTTCAGCACACATTTCCCATCCTGAATGATCCCTCCAACCATCACTGACTTAGTGATCTGGTCTCTATTCTAATTTCCTTCTCCCCCCACTCATGAGGCAGGCTTCCAACTATGGGAAAATACTCCTGGTCCTGTAACAATGACAAGTTTTGAAGGCACAGATGCTCATGGGATCACATACGTACAGTCTCTGCGGCCTGGTTCAGTGTGACTCCGTCCTTGTGGGTGTCTGGCAGTGCAACTGTGCAGAGTCACAGAGAGAAGGGGGGCATGTGACTCACTGTCACGGGGGCTGTGTTAGCATCTGACTCCAAGGATGTTCCCGGTCAAGGATGAGAGGTGGGGGTGGCCTTGCTGATATGTTAAAAGCAGGATACAGGGCTGGAGAGATAATACAGCAGGTAGGGCATTTACCTTATAAGCGGCAGACCCGGGTTCAATCCCTGGCATCCTATATGGCCCCCCAAGCACCAGGGGTAATTCCTGAGTGCAGGGCCAGGAGTAACCCCTGAGCATCGCTGGGTGTGACCCAAAAAGCAAAAAAAATTAAGATCAGGATATAGTAGCCATCAGTCTTCATGTAAGCAGGCAGTTGCTTCCTCAGAGTACAGCTCAAGATAGTAGCTGTGTTTGCGCAGGGGAATGTTCTCTCATGGGGAGTGGTGGATCTCTTGATCTCTGTTCTATCTCAATTCAGTTAAAGAAAAAAAGCACTGATACTTAAAAAAAATTCAAATTGTTGTTTAGGTAGTGTTACACACATTTTTCTTTAAGGAAACATGCATATATAGAAAAATTCTGTAGAACAAAATTTCAACATTGAAACTTCAGCATCCATGTAACACTCGCCTGTCACGAGACAGAAGTCACCAAGTGGCAGCATTTTGGTCGCCCCTCATATCCTCTTTCACTCACCATTCCCACTAGAGGTGACTTTTCATCTGGCCTTTAATGTATGTGAACCAAACACTCTTGCTCAACAAAATGTTTGGAAGTTTCATTTATGTCGTAGGACATCATTGAAATTCACTGGTTCCTAATATGCCATCACGAGAACTTTATTATTTTATCATCATATCACTATTACACACAAAGCAATATCTCATGATGTTGTCAATGTATAGAATAGATACTCTACAGTAATTATCTAATCTACAAAGAATGGGCATTTGGGTGATTTCCAGCTTTTGACTCTTACTAACAGCCTTCATCTGAACATCTTATTAGTTGTTTTGGAAAATACAAACCTCAAGTTTCTTGTGACCCAATTTTTATATCTTGACATCCATCTACTGTCAGATATAAAAATACAAAATAATATAATGCGGTAGGGCGTTCGCCTTACAAGCGGCCAACATGGCCGACCCGAGTTCGATTCCTCCGCCCCTCTCGGAGAGCCCGGCAAGCTGCCAAGAGTATCTCACCCTCACGGCAGAGCCTGGCAAGCTCCCCGTGACGTATTGGATATGCCAGACACAGTAACAACAAAGTCTCCAATGGAGACGTTACTGGGCCCGCTCGAGGAAATCGACGATCAACGGGAGGGCCTTTACCTTTACCTTATTTATATATCTTATGTTAATAATCTAATATCATAATTCAAGGACAATCTAACTCTCTAAGAGCAAATACACTTACTTGTTTTCAATTCATACATTTAAAATTGGTCATCACTCAGACTGGAGCTCAACGGAAGTCTTATATTTAGCAAACATTTTCTTCAAATGTAACAATTATTAATATTTCATTGTGTGAAATACATTTATTTTCTTTCATATGCTGGTTAGTTAATTATTAGCAGTGCTCAAAGATTACTCCTGGCTCTGTGCTCAGGGGACCATATGAGGTACTGGGGATAAAACCCTGATTGACTGTGTGCAAGGTAAGTGCCCTACCTATTGTACTATCTCTCCAGCCCACATTTCTTTACATTTTTTAAATAAAAAAAAACCTCTTTTTGGTTTGCAATACTATTAGTAATGGTTTCTCACAGACATAATTCTAACCACACCCAGTACTAGTGCACCTGTCTCCCTCCCCAAGAACTCAAACCCCCTCCCTCTTAACCTCCACCCCTCCAACTCTGGGGAGCATAATGTGTATGAGCTGTGTGGATCAGTTCTCCCCTTATGTTGCCTTTGGATCCTTGTTGCTACATCGCATGTGTCTTTAAGTCCCACACATGTAAGAGATCATTTTGTATCTGTCCCTTTCCTTCTGACTTCACTCAGCCCAATGCTCTCTAGTTCCATCTATGTTGCTGTAAATTGCATGGTTTCGTTCTTTATTAGAGCTGCATAGTATTCTGATGCATGTATGTATGTATATATAAATATCACAACAATATATAATATATATATACTGATATATATACATGAAAAATATATTTCAAATTCAATGTATAGTCATCAGTCCTCCTAAATGTAGGAGCTACATTTACTTATACAAATCAAAAGGTAATGAAAAATTGGAAAATGTGTCTCATGTTTATGTCCTTTTTTGTTGTTTATTTGTGATTTGGCAATGTTCAGGACTAATTTCTGGATCTTGGTGATTCAATGTGGTGCCAGGGATTCAACCTGAGTTGGGACTATGCAAGGTAGGCACCTTACCTGCTATATTATTTTTCTAGCCCATAAATGTGTAGGATTGTCTGTAGCACTGTCCTCCCATTTTCATCAATGTACTCAAGCAGGCCCAGTAATGTCTCCATTGTGAGACTTGTTACTGTGTTTGGCATATCAAATATGTCACAGGTAGCTTGCCAGACTTTCCTGTGCAGGAGAGATACTCTTGGTAGCTTGTCAGGCTCTCTGAGAGGGGCGGAGGAATTGAACCCGGGTCACCCGGGTCAGCCGTGTGCAAGGCAAATGCCCTATGCACTGTTCTATCACTCCAGCCCGTAGAATTGTCTAGACAAAAAAATATTACCAAAGAACTATCCTCTACAATAATAAACTTTATTATTAGGTCTGAGTTTGTGATACTTCAATATAATGTGCAATTTGTTTTAGAAGTAATTTTTGAATCTGTGATTTCAAATGATTTAATTTACATGTTCACTGGCTAGATGATTATCCCTAGTTACAGATAAGTGGAGGCTACAGAAGTTCCCCCCAATTATTAAAAATAAATACGCAGACAATAAGGTATGTTCAAGCACTTAAGCAATAATGTTTAAATACTCCCTGAGCACTTGGCATGTGATACAGGCTTTGGAGAACAGTATTAGGATTTGTTATTCATCACCAGGACAGTCAGTCTTCTCTCCCTCCCAACCCCACCCTCATCCTCGTCTACAGAACCGCATGCAGATTTACAACCTTGAATTTCATCATTTCTGACCCTTTCTACTAAACATCTGTTTTATGTGTTCTGATGTTGTAATGATCTTGACAGATTGAATTTTATTTGCAGTGATATCATAAAGAACCCACTGTTGCGGGGGCGGGCAGTAGCAAGAGTAACTTATGTTATCGGTATCTGTAAACATGTGAAGAGCAAGAACAGAAGACATGGCTGTGTTGAAGGACCTGCCGAAGTTAAAACTGAATACGTGGCCTTAATAACATAACTCTAAAATATGGCACAAATTTGGGCATCAAGCAGTATTCCACTGTGTACATGCACTATGTATGTACCATAGTTTTTTTTTATCCAGTAATATGTTCAACAATTGGGTTGTTTCCAGATTTTGGCCATTGTGAATAGTGCTGGAATGAACAGAAGAGAGCAAATGTCTAAACAGAGGTTTGGGATCCTAGGGGCAGATGTCAAGAAGTGAACTTTATGGGTCATAATAAATAATACTTAGCCCTAAGAAAAAAATGAAATCATGCAATATTCTGCTGGGTAGATGGATCTGGGGAGTATCATGGAGTATCAGCCGGAGTGTTTGATAATAGCGGAGTGCAGTTAGTAGGAACGAGAGGGGCACAGACTGATCTCTCGTATGCCAGGCATAAAGAAATGTCGTTGGGGAATAACAAATGCCCAAAGGCAGCAGAAATGGAAAACTGGTCTTCATTAGGAATCTAAGCATGGTGGCGGTGGGGGAGCAGGGAGGGCGAGGTAGATGGTGGGACACTGGGGCAGTGTAGGAGGGAAGCAGACATTTTGATGTAGTGTTTGGTGCCACCAGGAATTCTCCCTCAGGAGAACAGATCCCTGTCTCTGGAAAGAGAGAGCCATGGGGGCTAGAGCAATAGTACGGCGGGTACGGAATCTGCCTTGCATTTGGCTGACCTGAGTTTGATCCCCAGCATCCCATATGTCCCCGGAGCACCGCCAGGAGTAATTCCCGAGTACAGAGGCAGGAATAACCCATGAGCACTGCCGTGTGTGACCCAAAAATTAAAAAAAAAAGCAGCAAAAAGAGAGAGCTGTGGAGGAAATCTCTGGGCCTTTGCCAATGGTCAGTCTCCTGAGCCACCATCCCAAGTGTTTCGAACTTTCCATCCATTCTGTGCTGCTAACTGCATTGTAGGCATATGTTATAGAGAGGACTCCTTCTAGTAAAATCACGCTGTCCTTGTCTGCAGTTGGCTTCAGAATAAAGCGAACCTCTCCCCATAAAAGGCGACAGCTTGCACTCTTAGATGGGACCTGATGGGACAGCGTTTCTCTTCTGGCTGGCCTCCTCCCCTTCCTTAATCTTTGACCCCTGAGCTTACCAGAGTCTTTTTAGGCTCGGCCAGACTCTTCAAAGCAATTCGTGTGCCATCTCCTGAGAACAAAGTTCTTCTCCACGTGTTACTGATAAACGGCAGAAGTGACAGTTATGGGAAGTATCTGGGGTCCCTGGGAGCACAGGTGAGAGACGGAAGGCCACTCCAGAAGGCTCAGGGGGATGGAACAAGGAGACTCGGGAATGAGAGAGTCGGGACAACATTTCCAGATAATGGATACAACAACCAAGAGCCCCAGAGTGGGGCTGTGTGAGGAGGTGTTTGAGCCAGATAGTCTGTTGAGGCAGGAAGGGCTATGTAGGGGAAACTGAGGTAAGCCCGGCACTGTTTTTCCCCTTTGGCTGCAGGGTGAATCCCTGTGATGTAGTGATTTCTTCACTCTTCATCAGCATGCTTTTCTTCAGAGTTCTTTGAAGAATTGGTAATTTACGACAATAGAGATAATACTTATGCAATCTATTAAAATTCATGATGGGAATTTTATGCCTTCTTTTATCAACATAATAATCTGGGTGGTAAACAAAGATGAGAACTTTGAGGTTCAGAAATGCTGAAAGTCTCACACAAGGTTATTCCACTAATATAGTGCACAGATGGAATTCCTCTCCTGGCTGGATTATAAGCGTGCTCCAGATGTTCAAATTCGAAATTTAGAGAGAAAGATCCCAGAAAGGAACATAATGATTTTCCCTTCAAAATTCTGTGAAGAGGATTGTGGGGAGTAGGATCAGACAATGTGGTTCATACCCCAACAGGCGCCCTGAGGAGCTACAGAAGCTCAGAGGAGATAATACATGCAGAATCACTTTCTAGATGGCAACTTTGCATATATTAGTTGGTACAATGAAGTTCCATTTCTGTTAAAAGTCAGCCTACAGATCTGTAATGGCTCTGGAGCAACTTTTTACTTGGGTGCTTGTTCCTGGCTTGTTCCTAGCTCTGCACTCAGGCATCACCCCTAGGGAGCTCAGGGCACCACATGGGGTTCTGGGAATTAAAATCAGGTCAGTCACATGCAAGGAAAGCATCCTACCCACTGTAGTAATTATCTGGCCTCTCTAGAGCAGTGTTTTTTTTCAGGGGTTTGAGTCACACCCGATGTGATGCCTCAGGTGTTACTCCTTGCTCTGCACCCAGGAATTACTCCTGGCGGTGCTCAGGGGACCATATGGGATGCCAGGATTGAACCCAGGTCTGCTGCGTATAAGGCAAATGCCCTTCCCTCTGTCTTACTGCTTTGGCCCTTTTGGAACAACTTTTAACTCCTCAAAGTTTGGCCAAGAAGCTTGGTGTTTTCAAATGAAAAAATAAAAGGTAGACTTTACTAATGGCTTAAGTCAATACACGTTTGGGGAGAGATCTGGTGGCTTAGTGTGGGCTAACCAGGACAAAGGGATCCTCGGTGAACACACTTCATGCACTTTGAGGCTGGGCTTAGGGTAGGAATTCAAGTCACATTTCGATGGAAGATTTCTCTCCCAAAACACTGATAGAGTTAGTGGGGATTCAGGTGTGTGTGTGTGTGTGTGTGTGTGTGTAACTCTGTGTGTGTACCTCTGCAAGGGCAGGTAAACTATTCTTTTCACTGATCTCAAGAAGTTCAAGTTCTAATCCCCAGAGGCTAAAAGTTCTTTTTCTCTAACTCCAGCCAAACCCTGGCAGGTTCCTGATTTACCTTATTAAGAAATTGGATTCCAGTTTTCAAGGTATTAAAAAGTTATCTTACTCCCCATCAAACTAAATAGTGTAGGTCCTGCGTTTCCCTCATTTCTGAATTCTAACCTCCTTAACGTGGGCTCTTCAACCCTGCCAACTCTATCTCACCTACCTCTCCCGTCTCACTGGTGGGGGCCTTTTCTTCCTGACAATCCACATGATTCCCCAGAAGAACGACCCTCTTGGCCTTGACTGCCAACACCCAGCAGTCAAACTCTGTGCTCTGTCCTCCTAGAGAATAACCACTACTATAGTCATTGGCATTGAGAAAGCACTTACTCAGAGCTCATTCAGTCCCCATAACATTCCAGCAAGTGGAAAATGATTTATGGATGGAAATGTTTTTAGTCTTTAATAATCACTGTCACTGTCACTGTCCTCTCGTTGTTTCATCGATCTGCTCGAGCGGGCCCAGTAACGTCTCCATTGTGAGACTTGTTACTGTGATTGGCATATTGGATATGTCACGGGGAGCTTGCCAGGCTCTGCCGTGTGGGAGAGATACTCCCGGTAGCTTGCCGGGCTCTCCGAGAGGGACGGAGGAATTGAACCCAGGTCTCCCGGGTCTGCTGTGTGCAAGGCAAATGCCCTACCCACTGTGCTATTGCTCTAGCCCAAATATAAGTCATTGTCACTGTCCTACCGTTGTTCATCGATTTTGCTCTAGAGGGCCCAGTAATATTGTGAGATTTGTTACTGTGTTTGGCATATTTAATACGTCATGGGTAGCTTGCCAGGCTTTGCCGTGCGGGCGAGATACTCTTGGTAGCTTTCTGGGCTCTCTGAGAGGGGCGGAGGAATCAAACTCGGGTCAGCTGTGGTGGCTGCACACAAAGCAAACGACCTACCTGCTGTAATATCGCTCAAGTCCAGTTTTTAATAATAATAATAATAATAATAATAATATTCAGGGCTGGAGAGATAGCACAGTGGTAGGGCGTTTGCCTTATGCGCTGCCAGCCCAGCCAAGCCGGGTTCGATTCCTCCACCCCTCTCAGAGAGCCCGGCAAGCTACCAAGAGTATCTCGCCCACACAGTAGAGTCTGGCAAGCTACCCATGATGTATTCGATATGATAATGACAGTAACAAGTCTAACAATGGAGATGTTACTGGGCCTGCTTGAGTAAATTGATGAACAATGGGAGGAATGTGCTACAGTGCTACAATAATATTTAAAGGACTTTCAGCCCTAGTGTGTTCCTTTGAGGTATTGGACAGGAAAGTGAGGGGTTGAACTTTGAATGTAGTAGACAAAGATCAGCCTTAAGTGACCCAGCAGAATATCAACAGAAGAAAAATTTCCTTAACATCCTCTATCTCTTCCTCAAAAACTTTATTATAATATTTCTTAAATATTATCTCAGAGGGATGGGAGATAGCACAAGAGTCTGGGGTTCTGGCTATGCATGTGGGGGATGTTGGTTTAATCCTTGGCACTATATGGTTCTTAGTGCACCATTGGAGGTAACCCTCATGGTCCCCAGCAGCAAAGGACCTGAGCAGAGCTGGATCTTGAGGTCCCAAATATTGAATCACCCTGCCTAGTTGGCTGAATATTGTTGGGAATGGCCCCGAGACCCTCTTTGTACCCCCTTATGCATATCACGAGAAGAATATCAATGCAGTAGAGCCAAATTCAACAAATGTTGTGTTTAAAATATTTAAAAGTTAGTTGCTACTATCTTGACATTTCATCCCCAAGGATGACAGCAGGCATCTCTGTCAGCAAGGCCATCCCTTATAGAAGCACAGAACTGTGATCACTCTTAGAAAACCCACAAAGAAACTAAATATGGCTCATTCCTCTATCCCCATTTGGTGATAAAAGGACAACAGAGATAATACTAAAAAAATCAAAATTTAACTAGCATTACCTATTCTCTTGCTACCTACAAATTACTTAGTCTTCCTACATGGAAAACATTTGTCACTGAAATGGGGAGAGAGACAATTTTTGAAATATTTTGAAAATTGGAATTCACTCTCTTAATAAAGTGGATATGGATGTGACCATGGTTTTGGAAAATTAAGATGGAAAATTAGAGACAAAGAGTTCCAGCATTTATGGATGATTAATCTGGGTTCCCATCACCCCCGCCCTGCCCTGCTTCCAAATCCAGTTAAGTTTAGAGATAATCAATAATCCCCAGGGGCAACCGCTTACCAAGGGATTTAACAGTTTAATGAACAAGAAACTGTACACATGTCTGAAATGGAACAGTTAATAGATGAACTTCAACCTTCGTTTCCAAATGTGCACTAACCGGGGACCCAATTACATGAATGAGCTTGTGACAGATTATGGTTTTCTTCTTCTATTTATAAAAAAAAATCTGTATTTTGCTGAGTCCAGGAAAAATGACTTTAAAAATCTTGGAAAAATAACATGTAAACTTGGTTCATATTTATTTACTTGAGTGAGTGCTCTAAGATGTTTCATCTTGCTACAGTGCTCTAAAAATTCTAAAATTTTTCTCTGATTGATTAAATTTGTTTCCCAACAATTTTGTTGTCATGCAGGGCATGTTCTGTCTCTTTAACAATGATAATTAATATTAGTGTTTTGTTGTTGTTGTTTGGTTGTTTTGGGTCACACCTGACAATGCTCAGGGGTTACTCCTAGCTCTGCACTTGGGAATTACTCCTGAAAGTGCTCAGAGGACCATATGGGATGCCAGAGGTGGAACCCGGGTCCACTATGTGCAAGACAAACACTCTACCTGCTGTACTATTGCTCAGGTCCCTATTAGTTTGTTTCCGACAGAGATAATATTTAACTTCTTATGTTTGAGAGTTTGTAAACTCTGGTCATTCCTAGGAAAATAGCATTAAATGGTCCAAAGGAGACTATCCAAATAAGCAAGAAATATTAATCATATGTGTCAACATTGGGGGAAGTACTTGCCTTTGTTTTCATGGAAAACTGGAATTATTCAGAACAGCAGAGGTATTTCTAAAGGAAATAATGGGTTCTGCTCAGGTGATGTCCTAAAATGTGAATTTTAGGGAACAGCAACTAGATTTTAAGTGTACTATTCTAATCCTATTATAAAATCAAGCTATAACGTGCATCCCACATTGCTACTGAGTCCAGAACTCCTACCTCAGAGTGTTATCCTTTTTGGGAATCAAGTGGAAATGACTAGGGTAAATCCTAGAAACTAAAAGTGACCTTTTATTAAAATAAAAAGAGGAAACTGACATGCATTCACATGAAAACACAGGAACACCAGGTCAAGATAAATGCAAGGAATGGGGTGACGCTTCTGTATGTCAAGGAAACCCAAAGATTACCACAGCTCCTGAGTCTCAGGTGGTAGCGGAGAGCAGGCACCCTCTCATACGCCCAGAAGCACCTATCCCGGCTGGCATCTGGCTTCTCTGCCTGCCAGCGGCCTTTATAGCCTTCAGTCTTCAGCATCAAATGCTGGACAGCAGCATTGCAAAATAACCTCTCAAGATGGTGCAAGGCCAAGTAATACAAAATATATCTCATATATATTTTATATTATATAAATGGCTTATATATATATATATAGAGAGAGAGAGAGAGAGAGAGAGAAAGAGAGAGAGAGAGAGAGAGAGAGAGAGCGATAGCACAGTGGTAGGACATTTGTCTTGTGCGCAGCCAGCTCGGCCGAGCCAGGGTCAATTCCTCCACCTCTCTCGGGGAGCCCGGCAAGCTACCGAGAGTATCTCCCCCACACGGCAAAGCCTGGCAAGCTACCCATGACGTGTTCAATATGCCAAACACAGTAACAACAAGTCTCACGATGGAGATGTTACTGGGCCCACTTGAGCAAATCGATGAACAAGGGGAGGACAGTGACAAGTGACAGATATTTCATATAAAGCATACCATAACAGATACCATATCCAATGGTATAATATGGCATTTAAAATTTTTTTAAAGATTTTTTAACTTTATTTTTTATAATTTTTTAATTTTATAAAGTAGTTCACAATATTTCATTACATTTAATATTTGAACACCAATTCCACCACCATTACACCTTCCCACCACTATATTTTGGGTGTTTCCATTCTGAACCCCAATCCCTGCCCCAAAGCAGGACCGAAATAATATATTTTGTTCTGGAGGTTTCAGCTGCCAGGGCTGGGTTCCTTAGGGTGGGGAGGGCTCTCACCACCCCCCTCTGGGGCACCCCAAGTGAAACAGCCTGGCACAGGCTCCAGCAGCATGTAATATGACACTTTATGTAAGAGGCATACTATATGATATGCAACATATACTATCTGCAATCAAAACATATACACACAGTTAATGTGTGTCTGTGAGGTTGATGAACCCCCAAAGATACTTAGTAATCAGCTCCTTGCTCACAGTACTCAATCGATGACCTTCTACCTCTTTCACTCTATCTCCCTTGCATTTGTCACTCAGCACTGGGCAGTCACTTGCTTCTGGTTATAGCTCTCAGCATCCTGCACCTGTTCCCTGTTTACATTAGAGTCGCTGCTGTCCTCACTGATTTGCAAGTCTGAATACATTCTGATGATGTAAATAACCTTTGAATGCAAGCTGTGTCTGAGAGAAGCTCTCCCACGGTATAAGAATAGATTTACATCCACATGGGACGTGGCAAATATTCACATTAGGAAAAAGCTTTACTTCTTCCACGCTATTCTTGGAAGAACATTTCCATCCAACATTTTAGTTCAAGCTGTACTTAGCTACCTGAGTTTGCTCAGGTCACTATAACAAAATTCCATAGACTGGGGAGCATAAACCCTGGATATATATTTATCATAGTTTGGGGGCCTTGGAAGTCCAAGACTAAGATGTCAGCATGGCCAGTCCTGATGAGTACATTCTTCCTGCTTACATCTGGTCATCTCTCTGTCCTGAGGGTTAGAAAAGGCTACAATCCCCTTTCTCCTTCTAGGTTCTAACCCCATCAAGGTAGCCCCTCTTATTGTTTAAACCCGATTATCTCTAGGGGCGCCATCTTCGAACACCGGAATATGAAGGCCAGGGCTTCGATTTGGAGATTTGGGCAGGGAGGGGGTCACAAATAAACATTCAATTCTTAGCACAAGATAAGAAATCCATCCAAGGACCAGAGAGATACAGCGGCAGGCAGGCAACTTGACTTGTATGTGGTGAACCAAGGTTCAATCCCAGGCCCCAGATGGTCCCCTGAGCTCTGCCAGGAGTAATTCCTGAGCCACAGAGCCAGGAGTGAGCCCTGAGCATGCCTGGGTTTCACAGCCCCCCCCCCCCCCAAAAAAAACATACAAAACCAGAAAGATCCATCCAAGTGCTAGAACGATTGTAGATTGGGTAAGATGCTTAACTGGAGTTTGACTGACCCTGGTTTAATTCCCAGCACCACATAAGATCCATTGCATATCACACTACCAGAAGAGACCCCTAAGCGCAGAACCAGAAGTAAACTCTGATCACTGCTAGAATGTCCCAGTCATACTTCCACCTAAACAAAGAAGAAGTCTACTCAATAAACCTCTGAGGACTTTGGCTAGAGGATTTCCATGTTCACTTGTGATTGAGTGTGCTTGGAATTTGACCTGTGAAAGTAGCACACCAGACATGTCTTGGAGGGACAGTTTTGAAAGACACTAGTCACACACCAGCAGCATATTGGTGCAAAAAATTGGGATCTAACAGATTCAGTTCCATCACACGGCAACTGAGTCTCTTCCTCACCAAGCGAGACCCCAAGAAGCCAGGGATGAAGAGAAAACACGGCAGTTCTTCCAAGAAAGACCACCCTATTTTTTCCAGTTCCTTTAAGATAGCTGTCCTTACAAAACGCCACATCTGATGTTCTTGGTCCTACACACAGCAAGGTTCATCAATATACCATATCACTGTATCACTGTCATCCCATTGTTCATTGATTTGCTTGGGCAGGTGCTAGTAACATCTCCATTCGTCCCAGCTCTGAGATCTTAGCAGTCTCTCCTTACTCGTCTTTCCCAATGCTGCCACATTGGAGGCTCTTTCAGGGTCAGGGGAATGAATGAGACCCATTATTGTTACTGTTTTTGGCATATTGAATATGCCACAGGTAGCTTGTCAGGCTCTGCCATGCTTTGTGATACGCTCAGAAAAGAAAAGTCAAGAATTAGTAAGAAGTACATATGAGCAAGCTCCAAGAGCGAATGTCCATGCTTTCTGGTTTATGCAAATAGAGATGGAGAATTACTAGAAAACTCAGAACCCAAAGCCCACATTCCTCAATATACTAAGAAAATAAATCAAGTCTGTAGGATTCTTCTTTCCCCAGGTGCAGGAGAGGACATGAGGTATCTATGTGGCCTCACATAGAGGTAAATTGCAGATAGGTTTCTTTCAAGATTTCTGTAGAAATTGCCCAGACCTATGATGATATTGCAAAATTCTCTGTCAGCCTTTGTATAGGCTAGGTATAATTTTTTTCCTGGGTGTTTGGATTTTTACCAAGAGATATTCAACCTATGTGTGTTATTAGAACAGTATGATGGACTGAATTCGGTACCCCAACCCAATTCCCACAACAACTTTCTAAGTCTATTTTGATGGTAGTTGAAGATAAGGCCTTTCAAGAAGTGATTCAGATGAAAGGAGGTCACAAGGGCAAGGCACTAATCTGATAGAGCTGGTATCCTTAGAAGAAGAGAAAAAGATGCCAGCCGTATCTTTCTTTGCTTGTACAGGGAAACGGAAATAACAGAAAAGTATCATCCTTTTGGTAAAGAGAGAAGGAACTTAAACCCTAATACCAACCTGCTGACCCCTCGATCCTGAATTTCCAGCTTTCAGAGACAGTAAATGATTCCTGCATAAGTCACCCAGACCGTGGTATTCACTTACAGCAGAGATGAACAAACGAATACTAACTCTATTATCTGGAGGCAGGGTAGAAGATTTATTTCAAGTTGGAGGGACTGAAATCTAACCAAAATCTGAACCAAAAAGTCTAAAAGTAAGTCTCAATAAAAGTTTAGCTTGATCCTTGGACCTGAACTTAGCCAGAGGCTCCAGGTTGTCTTATTTCCGGTTTCCTTGGTCTCCAAGTTTGCTCACTTCCTCCAAGGGCAAGTTCTCAGGGATGCATGCCCTGAGGGTGAGCGCCCTGAACTGGCTCCCTGGAGGCTCAAGGTCTCTCATTGGATCCTCTTGAATCAAGTGTCTGGAGCTGAGCCAATGGGCAGGGGGTGGTGCTCAGGATTTAGGAAAAGAGTTTGGAAAGCAAAATCAGGGACCGCCCTCAGGGTCTGAGGGGTGGACGCATTCCCTGGTGCAGAGCACACAAAAAAGGCACAGGCAACAGAGGCACAGCGCCCAGGTTCCCGTAGGGTTCCAGGGTCTGCTCCCTCTTCCCAAACCGGACGCAAACCTTTCCTTTCCTTTCTAATGCAATTCATTGGCTACTGGTTTAAGCATTATGTACATGCCGGCCACCCACAATATTTCAGGGCAGTGCTGCCCATGGGTTGGACCCCTCTATGCCTTCTGGCCTCTTGGTCATCATCTTACTTTTCTTAATCTGTTACGCGGGAGAGCTGATGGGTCTTCTGCAGTACTCTTCTCTCTCTCTCTCTCTCTCTCTCTCTCTCTCTCTCTCTCTCTCTCATGGGTGGGTCATGCCTGGCAGAGCAGAGGGATCATATGGGGTGCTAGGGTCAGCCACATGCAAGCCAAGTTGCTTTACCTGTTGTATTATTGCTTCAGCTTGACTCTCCTTCTGTCTCTTTCTTTTGGGGAGGGTGAGCACCACACTCTGTGGAAATCAGGGGCTATTCCTGGTCTGAGTTTAGGAGTGTCCCCTGGAAGTGCTCCGGGGGCCATATGTGGTGTCAGGGACTGAATCAGGATCTCTGCCAACACAGCGGCAGCAAGACAAGAATCTTAGCTCCCATAGCATCTCTTCAATACTCCTGCCCCTAAAAGTAGCTTGTATTGTGCTACAGACAGTGGATTTGCGTACACCTGAATTCCTAACCTCCGTGTGATCCTTGCAAGAGGTGATGCTTCGGAACAGATATTAGGTCCTGAGGGCAAACTCTCATGAATGGAATTAGTGACTTGTGAAAGAGCCCTAAAGCCCTGGTCCTCGAACCAGGAGTGAGCACGGAGTGAAGGAACGCCTTCTGAGCAAGCTCTTTCCCACTCAGTCAGGAGCTTCCCTGCTAGCTCTTTGATCTTGGACTTTTCCAGTTTCCAGAGTGGAAGAAATAAAGTCTTGTTGTTTATAAAGTGCCAGTTGAGAGTATTCTCTTAGAGCAGCGTGAATGAAGCAAGAGATAAGAGAGCAGATCTTTGGAGCCAGTGGCATTAACTAACCCAAGGATTGCATCAAAGCCTCTGACTGTGATGGGAAAAACAAACGGTATCATTCCCAGGCTCGGGAATAGTCTGTCTGCCGGGTAAGGCAGGTGTGTGGCATAACCAGGAGGACATGAACATGAGTTGTCCTTGCCGTTAGCATCCTCTCTGGGCCCCTTGGGAACCATTGTACCCGCATTCCCTGGCCACAAGCCAATCAGCAGATTCTTTCCGACCGAACTGTGGATTGGCTTCCTTCTAGGCAGGTGACGCATATTGTGAATTGTGGCTAAAGAGATTAAGTTCCTAGGCTTTTGTGGTTGTCAGGGAAGAGTCCTTCATTTTCCTGTTGTCATGTGTGTTAAAAAAAATAATGGGGTTGGAATGGGAATGATATCTTGTGAGCACATGGATCGTGAGCAAATACTGAACACCAAGGAACAGACAGCCTTGTCTGGAGGAATAAATAGTGCAGAGGATAGAGTGCTTGCCTTGCATGCAGTCAACCTGGGTTTGATTCCCGTTATCCCATCTGATCCTGCCAGAAATTATTCCTGGATGCAGAGCCAGGAATAACCCCCTGATCATAGCCAGGCGTGGCACCCACACAAAAGACAACAACAGCAACAAAACAGACAATAAGTAACAGACAGCCAGGGGCAGAAGTGCCATCCCAGTCATTTGAGCCTAGATCAAACTATACCTGAAGCCCAGGCGTTTCCTTCCAACTCTCAACTGGTGAGCAAATAAATTCCCTTTCCCTGTAGCTGATTTGTGCTAGCATTTTTGTGACTTTCAGCAGGAAGGATCATAACAGGGCTTGAAGAAAGGTGTCAGGTAATCTATAAGATGGAGTGTCTGCATGAAAAACAGAGACAGGTTCTAAAACTACGGTAGATATGCTTTCTCCATTGTTTAATACCATATAACAATAAGCTTCTGGAGCTGATAAAGCATATATCACATATTCCCTTGCTCTGCAATTACAGTTCTCATATGGTGGGGACAAATTTCACAACCATAAAACTCCCGTGTGCAGAAATGTAACTTTCTTTATTGTTTTATAATTGAGCTTAATTTAGCTCCCAAGCCTTTGTTTCTTTCTACTAATGGTGAGAAACTTAATCTTGCTTATTCCAGGCAATGCTGTTGGTCTTGGTTTAAGATTTAGCACCTTTGGGGGGAAGTCGGTTGTATCCGGATTCTGAGTCTCCACACCACCATCCTTCCCCCAGGGAGCAGTCTGTGTTCTAGCAAGCATGGCCAGGAGTCAAACCGTGCTGGGAGGGGCTCACTAGGACCAAGGGAGGGACTATGACCTAGAGAGCTGAAGAGTCATTGCTTTAGTCTCTGATCGGACAGCTCAGTTGGGCTCTGAAACCTCAGCCTCACGCTCCATCTAGTTCCCCAAACTGCGGAGGTAGTCACAGAGTCTCTGTTCCCATACAAAATCAGTCCCCCTTCACGAATGCCACATGGATAGAGAAGCTCTGGACACAGTTCCTCTTCACATCCGACTCCAGCCAAAGGGACCAGGAACTTTCCCACATACATCCCGCAGGAGTGGGGCTGGCCAGGGAACAGCACACCTGGGCATTCTCTCCCCGTTTCTGCTCCCATTTCTGCTGCATCAGAACTGCCACACGCAGGTCAAGGAATCGGCTCCCAGGCTCAAACCTATGGGAGAAGGAGTGTTTGAAATCCAGACAGTGTGAGAGCCCGCGCCCTAACCTTTTACTGACTCATGTCCCGTCGGGGAGGGTGGCGGCTTGTGCCCAGGAAGGATTCCGTGTCCTCAGCATCCCCCAGGCTGGTAGCATCCAGGACCTGAGTGAGCAGAGGCAGAAGCTGCAGTAAAAGGAAACAGAAGCACAATTACGGGAGGCAAAAGCACTGTGGGACCATTGCACGGTAGACCTAGCCAAGAACATCCTGACTCTTAGGGGAAAGTGTCCCTCGGGCAGCCTGGGTGAGGGGGAAGAGTCACTGGCTGCCTGGGGGTGAGGCGGGAACAATCAGTGGCTGCCTGAGATGAGGGGGAAGAGTCATTGACTGCCTGGGGGTGAGCAGTGGACAATCACTGGCTGCCTGAGGATGAGGGGAACGAACCATTGGCTTCCTGGGAGTGAGCATGGAATAGTCATTGGCTGCCTGGGGGTAAGGGGGAGCAGTCATTGGCTGACTGGGGATGAAGGGAAACAGTCTTTGGTTGACTGGGTGAGGGGGAGAAATCGCTGGCTGCCTGGAGGTGAGGGTGAACAGTCATTGGCTGCCTGGGGTGTGGGGGAACAGCCATCGGCGGCCTCTTTGGCGGGGTTTTGACACCCTTCGGGGGCAAACTCCAAACACTGCCAAGATGCACAGCCTTGTTTGCGGGCCTGAGACATAGCACAGCGGGAAAGGCATTTGCACACATTCGACCAGGGTTCAGCCTCCAGAATTCCACAGGGTCCCCTGAGCACTGTCAGGAGTGATCCCTGCGCACAGAGGCAGGAGAAAGCCCCGAGCACCGCTGGGTATGGTTCTCAAACCAAAACACTTAAATGAAAGAAAAAGAGTACTCGCATTGCCAGCAAGTTCCTTCAGCAAGAGCCGCTGGCTTTGCTTCCGTGGGACAACTCGGGAACTCCCAGGGGTCTGTGGGTACACATCAGGGTCATCGCCCCTCCCCCCTTCAGTCAACCCTGTCTGCACTGGGCCTCCGGGGACACCACCGGAGCAGGGACTGCCTCTGGGGCGTCATCCTGGGTCAGGCATGGCCCAGGCAACCAATGACTGTTCCCCCTGACCCCCAGGCAGTCAATGACTGCTCCCCTTCACCTCCCCATCATCCTGGGTCAGGCATGGCCCAGGGCTGCGACTGCCAGCTCTCAGTGCCCGTCTGGGAGACTCACTGAAACACCCTCGTGAGCTCCACTTCTCCCGTGGGTGCCCGAACCCGAGAACTGACCCGTCCTCCCGGGCTTCAAGTCCACGCAGGGAGCAGGTTTCCAGACTCATCTGCTCTGCCTGGACAAGGGCCCGACAGGACAAGTAGGCCGAGAATTGTGCAGATGTTACTGCAGGCGAGGGGTTCCTGAAGGTGGGAAAAATGGGGGAAGATTCTGCGTGATGGTTTGGGGGAGGGTGGAGGCAGCAACTTGGTGGCTTCCTGGGCTCAAGTTCTTGGCCTTTCTCTAAGCTCAGAGGAGCCAACAGCTGCTGGCAGAAGCCCGAGGGACTGTAGCTTGGGGTGGTGGTTAGGTCCTTAGCCTGAGCAAGGCCCCCGACTTATTCTGCTGAGCAGGTGCAGAACTTGACTCAGACAGGAGAAGCTGGGCGTTCCGTGTCTGTGTCTCTCAGCGCACCCACACGAGGACAGGTGTGTGTGATCTATGTGTACATACACCATATGAATGCAAACAGACACACACAGACATGAGTGCGTGCACGCGGACCTTTGTGACTTCACGCATGTGCAGACATGTGTCATCTGCCCACGTGCACATGGTACCATCTGCATGAGTGCATGTGTGCCTATGTCCACACACACACGTGCAACCCAGTGACACACATCGTGGCCATGCGTGTGCTTCCGAGCACGGCATGAACACACACGTGCAACCTGAATGTGCATGTCTGCACGTGTGTGCAGTCTTGGAAGCTTTTGTGAAACACTTGTGTCAGGTGTGGGGCACCAGTAAAAGGCATACATGTGCGTGGACTTCTGGAGTGCATGGCTATGTGTGTGAGTGCACACGTGTGTGTGTGTGTGTGTGGGCGGGCATGGTGCAATCTGGGCTTGCGGGGGGCTTTCTGCTTTCCTTGGGGGAGAGAGCCAGCCAGCAGCAGCTTCCCGACAGGAAGCCCCAGAGAATGCTCCCCCCTCCCCACACACACACACACCTCAGTGGTGTCTGAATTCTTCCCTCTCCTGGGCAGTGATTTATCAGTGATTTATTTTTTGCTTGAGAGCCCACGCCTCTCCGTTGTGGGTCCTGCCAATTTGGGGTTGGCCACTTCTCACTTGCACAACGTCCAGCTTCAGCCCTCTCTTTCCTTGCCGATCCTCCTGAGGCTCGCACAGAGGGCGTGGGGGTAGTCTGGCAGTTCCTCTGCTCTGCCGGTGCTGGAGCATTTGTTTCCTGGCTGTGGCCGGTGATTTCGCAGAGCCAGTAGTTGCCTTCCTCTGGTCCTTTGTTCCCGCAGACCCGGGGGTCAGACGTCCCCCCCCTGCAGCCTGGCACGTTGCTGGAGCGGCTGCTGGCCAGCAGGGGGCACGATGCCCACAGCCTGGGTTTTAGAAGCGCGTCCAGGCGTGCGCCCAGGCTGCTGCTGCGCGCCGGTCGCTGTGAGTGCCGGGTCTTATGTAAGTCACAGAGGAGGGGCTTAGGCGCGGGAGGGAGGGTTAATCGGGATCTATTTCGGGCACCGTCGCCCCGGCGCTGTGTCTGAGACGCTGCCCTCCGCATGCCCCGTCAGCGCTGCCTCTACCCCTCTGCAGACAGCGTTCGCCTCTGCGTGGATGCTGGCGCGCCCCTTCCCAGGGATGCAGGGACCACTCGCCGAGAGATGCTTCTGCTCGGGGAGCCTGCACGGAGTTGGGGCCAGACCAACGGCTCTTTGAGGAAGGCTACCCAGAGCCAGCCCCCTTCGCTGGGGTTGGCCTGGAGACCCAGAGCCCCGAGGGTCCTTTCAGAGAATTTTGGCTCCCCGCCTCCCCCCACCCCCGATCACTGCCACTTCCTCACCCTCTTCCTGAAAGTCCTTCCTCAAAGCATCACCTCTGTCTGACTGACGCTTAACTCTCTGGGGTTCTGTTCCCAGGGACCTCAAGGTAAACGGGACGGGGAGAGCCCAGGAGGTAAGGCGCCTGCCTTGCGAGTGATCAGCTTCTAGTTTGCCCCAACCCCCAGTCCTCCGAGCAGACCCAGGGGTCACTCCTGAGCAGAGAGCAGGGAATAGCGCCCGATCGTGGCCTCATTCTACCAGGACCCCACCTAGAAAAACTCCTGGTACCTAGAATGCCCCCAGTGTGGGTGTTGGAGCCTGCGGGCTCTGGTGCTATGCACTGCTCTATGATCTGGAATCTCCCGCCCTGTCACCTGCAGCCCTGCCTCTCTAAGCGCTTCCCACAGGAGCCTTGGGTGGCAGGTGCCATTTCATGGTCCACAAGGCGTGGCCACACGCATGCCCCCTTGCACTTCCCCTGGGGATGGGCGGTGGGGCTTGATGGAGACGGAGACTTGGCATCAGGGGTCACACCCTTCAAGAGACTCCCCAAGCCTCCTCTGCAAGCTATGCTGGCTTCCCTCCAAGGGTGAAAAGGGTCTTCCCACCTTCCCAGCCATGTTTGGGGCATTTGAGGTGGATTTGCCTTCCTGCCTTCCACTTCCTCTCCCTTGCTAGCCACCATCAGCAGCAGCTGGCGGTGGTGCCTTCCCTTTGGCGGACTACCTAGGAACCTTGCTTTTTTTTTTTTTTTTATGGGAAGGGCTTTGTTGAGTCTAGACATCAATCCCGGGCTGCTGGTGCAATGAAGCTCCCTTCCGAGAGGGCCATCTGTCTCTTTGCCTCGCTCATGGCAGCCTTCTCGGATGCGGATCTTCCAGCTTCCGGCCTTTAGTCCTCATCGTTGAATGCGGATTTGCACAGAGTTCCTTGTTTGTTTCTCACTTGCCCTTGAGCTGCAGCATCCCTGGCAGGGCTTAGACCTCAGGCCCTAGGGCCTGGGTGGGGGGCCACGTAGGACACAGAGACCATTTGCACACACCCGTCCATTCAGCCTCTGCACCCAGCCCTCTCCTCCAGTGCTACATCTTTGCAATCCATCATGCACGGAGTGCTGGTAGGCTGCCCTCAGCACCCTAGGGACACTGGGCCCCTGGAATGCTAGGACACGTGTTGTCCTGCTGAGCTGGACCCCGCACAGTGATGACAGCACCATACACCTAATTTCTCCTGAGCGAGAATGCCTCATCTTTGCTCATCTTAGCGGGTCCCCAGACTCCCGCCAGCCCTCTCGGCAGACACCGGGGTGGCTGTACATGCCCAGCAAAAGGGTTTATCGTCTTCAGGCTGGGAAGAGCAGGGTTTTCTTTCAGGGGTCCTGGGGGATCCAGGTGGACTTGGGAACTCTCTGCAGGTGGTTGGGACGAGTGGGGGAGGCCCTGGGGTGGGAGGAGGAGGGATGGTCCGGGTCCCCCGTCGGAAGGGGTGTGAGATGCTTACTCAGGGGGCTCTGAGGGGGCTGGGCACAGATTCAGATATGGGGGAGCTCTTCCTGTTCTGAGAAGGTTGTTCTTCTAAGACTTGGACCTTGGCAGAATTCCCGGACATTCCTGAGCTCTTTCCTTCTTGAGTTGTAAGTTGTAGGAAAAGAGTATGTGGGTTCCCAGAGGGACCCGCTTATTGTCAGTCTGGATTGAAATGGCCAGTGAGGTCTGAGCACGTGAAAGAAAGATTTTTTTTTCCTCTGTCACTAGGTCACATGCTCAATCTCCAACTGACCCCGATCCCAACGGGCTACTCCCCGTTGGTGAATACGTCCGTTCTCAAGGTCTGTTTCTTTAAATGAAGGCAGGAGCTCATCTACTGCAGAAGATTGGGGTGATCCTGGGAAGGGCCCCAGATCCTGGCGGCTCAGGCTCATTTGGAACATTATCTGCATGGACTGCTGAGTTCACACAGCACAACGTTCCAGAAAATTGCTCAGGAGCCCACTAATTGTGCAGCGTGTTCGATGGGCCCCTCGATGCGAATGAGATGTCCACTCACCGCCCCCGACTCTGCTCGCCTTGGGGTTGTCCAGGCTGCCTTTCCGTGCACTCAGATGGGTACAGGGTAGCCCCCTCACAGTCAACTTCTCTTACAACGCCTCTTGGGTTGGGATTTTCTTGTTTTTCTACATTGTAGCAGGTTTATGGGTAAGGATTCTTCCTGCCAGCATTCGCCCTTAGCGAAATAAGGGAATTGGCACATGCTACAACCATACAGCCCAAGAAGTGTGCCCGGAGTCAGGCAGGGGTGGAGGTGGGGGGAGCCCAGGGCTTCTCTGGAAGGGATGGACAGGGCCTGCGAAGTGAGAAAGAGAAAGACAAGTGCTACTGGTCGTTGTCATACATGGGGTGTAAAGAAATGAGCCGAAGTGGACAGGGTCCAGTGAAAGCAAAGCCTTAGGAGCTGGTCAGTAAGAATCTTTCCTGCAGCATGAGGAGTGCACTCAGACTTCTGTCCCCTGTGATCGGGGGATCTGGGGGCTGTAGCAGGGCTGCTTAGCACAGCATTAGGGGCCCGGTGACACCATGTGCCATTCCTTGGAGCTGCCAGTTTCCCAGAGCGAGAGGAACAGGCGCTCGGGTGGGCCTCATGCTGCCCCCACGGGCTTCTTCTGGGCTGACATGACCAAGTATCTTCAGATTAGAATCTGCGGCAGAGAGCCACTCTGGCCTGTTGGGGGAGAGCCTTCGAGCATAGTCTTTCCTGATGCCCAGAAGCAGAAGGAACAACTCAAAACTCCCCAGAGCCCCTCTCAGGGGCAAGAACGGTGGTGCAGCCAATCAGGAAGAGGGTGTCCATGGAAGAGTCGATTCATTACCTCTTCCTTCCCCCTTGGCGTCAGTACTGGGGATCAAACAAGGCTTCAGACACAGAATACCTGTGCTCTACCCCTGGGCCATATCCTTGGTCCCTGAGCTTCTTTTTCAATTTTTTTTTTGTTGTTTCTTTGGGCCACGCCCAGTGGTGTTCAGGCTGACTCCTGGCGCTGTGCTCTGGGGCTCATAAGTGGTATGGGGGACGAAACCCAGAACAGCTGCGTGAAAAACATGTATTTTACTGATATACTATCTCTCTGGGCTGGAGTGATAGCACAGCCGGTAGAGCGTTTGTCTTGCACGTGGCCGATCCGGGTTCGATTCTTCCGTCCCTCTCGGAGAGCCCAGCAAGCTACCAAGAATTTCCTGCCCAAACGGCAGAGCCTGCCTGGCAAGCTCCCTGTGGCGTATTTGATATGCCAAAAGCAGTAACAACAAGTCTCACAATGGAGGCGTCGCTGGTGCCCACTCGAGTAAATCAATAAGCAACAGGAGGACAGTGCTACAGTGCTATACCATCTCTCTGGTCCCCTCACACTTATTCTCATGTATGTATTTATATTATCAGGAGGGGAATTTTGGCCACACCCAGCAGTGATTGGTGTCATTTTCTCCTAGTGGTGCTTGGTGGTTCTTGCAATGCTGGGGACTGACCAAACCAGGCTGGCCACAAGCAAGGCCATCACTGTTCCTCCTGGACTCTTTCCACTCCTTCATTCTGAGTTGTAAAGAAATTGCATTACGATATGATTTTTTATCTTGAAGGCTGAACTGGGGGTGCAGTTCTACACATTTTTTACACATGAGTGCCATCCTTGCTGCGAAATGAGGGAGGAAAAAAATATGACAGGTTTGATTGAGATTTTTTTTTTCCAGGTAGGAGCTCAGATTGAGGCAATGTAAAGAGACAGGTCATACCATCCAAGGCATTGCATCAGTACCAACAGCAAAAGGAGGTACAGGCTGCAGGGAAGGAGAAGATACGAGAAGGCCGGAGGTTCAGGCTGGCGGCCTGCAGCTGGCCCGCTTCCTTGTTTTGTCAAGTGCTGATAGAAAACCTTTTGTATTCAGTTCCTCCGCTGACCTTCCAAGTACATTATAAGACAATTAAAACCCATGTCCCAGAGACACGCAATTTTCAGTGATTGGGCTAAGGCCGATCAGCAAGAATGAAACAAATGAGCTTGTTCATTTGGGATCCTGATGGAAATGTAAAATGGAAATGCAACCACAGTGTGTGTGTGTGTGTGTGTGTGTGTGTGTGTCCCTCATTTATTTTAAAAACATTAAAAAAATATAACACTGTGTTGCCCAGATTGTTCAGCATGCAGTTGTTTCAGGCATTGTTTCAACACCAATCCCACCACCAGTGTGACCTTCCCTCCACCAGTGTCCCCGGTTTTCCACCCACTACCCCAGCCTCCCCGGCCTTGCAGGCACAAATATACTTCATGTTGTTCATCACAACACAAAGGCAAGTGGAATTTTCCAAACTTAGATAATAAAAGTCAATTTTTGATAATCATTATATCTTACCATACGATTGCTACAGTATTGAGGATTGATTGGGCTGGCTGGTGCTAGTTCTGTGTTCTTTTTTAGGTTCATTGAGCTTGGTGGGCTTCGATGCAACTTTCCCATCAGATTAGCTCTGATCCTACTGGGCTGTCAGAACTGTGAAATTTGGAGGCATCCCACAGCTGCGTATGTGACTGTGCGGTGCAAGAGCTATGGAACTGGAATGTTTTGGTGGCTTGGCAGCTTGATGAGGGTCAGTTGTGGAGCTGGGCTATTTCTCTATGGGAGGGTGTTGGGTAGAGCTCCAGGCTGCTGTGCCTTCAGACAGACAGGGGAATCTGCCCACCCCTTATACCGAGAAGGCAGCCTGGACCAGTGTACTTGGGAAGATTTGGTGGCAGCACGTTCTTTTTGAGATTAGTTGTGGAGTTGGCCTCTTTCTCTGCAAGCAAACTGGTGGTGTGGGTGAGGGCTGTGGGCTGCTGGCTTTTCCCGTGGCTGTGGGGTTGGGGACGGCAGTGGGGAAACAGCCAATCCCCATTTTGAAAACACTCAGAGTTTTCAATCTATAGACTGGTCCCACCCTGAGAACGTTTGGTTGGTTCTCATTCTTTTTGAGATTCCTTATGGAAGTGGGCTGTTTTTTCTGTCAGAAGGTGTTGAGTGTGGCTGTTGTGTCTTCAGGTAGAAAGGGGAATTGGCTGAACCCCATTCCAAGAAGGATGCGTCCCCAGTTTTGACTGGAGAACCTCCCCCCCCCCCACACACACCCTGGGTAAGGTTTCTGAATGGGCAACTTGAATCCCACAAAAGCTTCTTCAAGACACCAGGCATTGATTGGGGTTAAGATGTAGGATATTTTTCATCTATGGTACTGTAAACATAGAGCAATTTGACTTATTTTGATAGTTGGGATGCTTTTTCTTTTAACAAGTGCTTGAAATTTTGTACCTAGGTGGATTTCCTGTGGATGTGAATCTATAAAATTGACCCAGATTTTTTTTTCTCAGCAGTAGAATTGATTTTTTTATTTCTGTTTTCTCTCTTTTATTTTCTATGTGCCTTGTAAACCACATCTATGAACCTGGCTGATGAAATTGAAAAGAGAACTTAACAAAGACCCAACTTATTTGTTACATGAACTTCCTTGGAATGTGCCCATTCATGAGGAGTAAAGTTGAGAGAATCTCCTTGGTCAGGGGTAGCTTTCATTTTTGATAATTCACATTATTTAAAACCCCAAAGCATCTCTCGAACACCCCACATGGACATGTCCCCTAAGTAATTATGAAAATGTGAGAATCAAGTTTTGAAGAAATTTTAAGAGTCTGATGCACCCTAGACGGTGCTCTGATTATCTTGGCTGTTTGAGACCATCTCTTCTGAGAACCTGTCTAGTGATTCTCTCCTGTACCTATCTTGGCAACTTGACTTTGGCTGAAAGTCAGTTAGTGCTTCATTAGTAAATCACAGTGGGTGGCCTCACCTTCCTTCCCCGCCTCCCTTGTGATAATTAGGGTCTTCCATTCACATCTGTGCTTCCGGAACAAACCTACTAACAGGGAATCCTTATGGATTTTGGGGAAAGAATCATGAAAACAGTAATTGCAAAAATAAATGATGCTCATAGAAGGATATGCCGGGAGAGGGAAGAACATTAAAGAGCTTCTCCACCTGGGTTACTAGTCATCAGAGAATGTGTTTTGAAGGATAAATAGGAGTTCTTTAGGAGGAAGGTTGGGCTTAGGCCATACTCCTGGCTCTGTGCTCAGGGTTCACTGCTGGCAGTGCTCGAGGAGCAAATAGGGAGGGGGGAGGTTGCAGACACGAAGGAAACTCTTTTCTAGTTTCAGAGCTGACCTTAGTTCTCCGAAACCTTAAGTTTCACAATGATGTATTTCCTTCCTTCCTTCCTTCCTTCCTTCCTTCCTTCCTTCCTTCCTTCCTCTCTCTCTCTCTCTCTCTCTCTCTCTCTTTCTTTCTTTCTTTCTTTCTTTCTCTCTTCCTTATATCACTGTCACTGTCCTCCCATTGTTCATCGATTTGCTTGAGTGGGCCCAGTAACATTGTGAGACTTGTTATTGTGTTTGGCATATCGAATACGTCACGGGTAGCTTGCCAGGCTTTGCCGTGCGGGCAAGATACTCTCAGTAGCTTGCTGGGCTCTTAAAAAAAATACCTAATAGATGTTCGTTTCCTCCTTTCCTGTTCCTTTGTTGCTGTTGCTTCTGCGATGACCTGGGCTGGTAAACACTAGCAGTTAGACACACAGTCATGGCAGTTGGGGTCCCAAACAGCAGAACCACCAGGATGGCCTGTGGAGCGACAACAGAACAGTGTCTTTTAGTGACCTTGAGGTGACTGCCCTCTGGGCATGGACTTGTCCGTAGATAAAGATGTAAATACAGAAACCTGGGCCATCGTTAACTCCCATAAAGACCGCCCACAGTCCCAAAGCCAGTTTTATTTGGCCAAATGCTAGGGCAAAGTCAATGAAACATGGCACGAATAGTCCAGAGCTGGCCTAGCAAACCGGTAGAGTCTGGGACTCAGGTGGAAGAGCCATGTTCACCTGGGATTCTTCTGGAACAGCGGTGCTCACCTGGGCTCACCTGCGACAGCCCCTCCACTCAGTGCCTGAGACAGTGCTTTTCCCTCTAGTGAGTTTCCAGTCAGTGCCCCTCAGTGTGTCCTTGTGCCTGGTTCCTGGGTGCAGGAATTGCCCACTGCAGAGGGCAGAAATAGGAGACTCCAGCAATGGAAGCATCATAAATAGTGGGTGAAATCAATCTGTACTCCATGTGGAAGTGCATTGTAAACTGTCAAGTGATTTTTGACGTTTTTGCTGATACTATGTTCTCAGTTGATTGTTGGCTTCCCAAGCAGACCTGGAGAAACGCTTCTCTCCTTGTTCTCTCCTTTTGGTGGTCCTCTGTGCGCTGAACAGTAACCCACACTCTGTGGACCTGAGCTAATGGAGTGCTGAACGGATTGCTGAAATCTGACATACAAAACCATCCCTTCCTCCGGGCTCATCTCTTGGACCTTTCCTTCCTGGGACTGTTTTCTTCCTTTGCCGACTCTCTCAGACAAATTGTTTCTGCAAAGCATACTTTGCCTTGCTGGGAATACAAGCCAAGGGTTGGGATGAGGGAAATGGTAACTCAGAAACTTTAAGTCTCAGACACTTTATCTTTTTGGCATTGCCTCTTAGAGACTGGGCTGTAACCAGAGAACGCCTCTCTGCTCTGTCTGGAATCTTCTGGATAGATCCCATGGGCTCCTGATGGGGTCAGAGAGGCAATTCAGTGGGTAAGTTGAGTAAGGCGCTTAGGTCAACCTGGGCGCCAATTCCTGGTACCACATATGTTCCCCCAAATACTACCAGGTGTAATCACTGAACACAGAGCCAGGAGTAAGTGCTGAGCACAGGGTGTGGCCTCTCCTCCAAGCCAAACAGAACCAAACATCAGCTTCTGCTGAACGTGCTTGGAGACCAGGCATGTTCATCATCAACGATGAATTCTTGTCATTGGCCTTGAAGCTATTTAATAAACCTGGAGAAATAAATCCTCTTCCTAGAAGGACAACCTTTGCTTTGGAGATGTAACATCAACGGGAAGACCTATAGTAGGATAATTCTTCCTATTTTTCACTTTATTGGAAGAACAGTCATCAGAATAAGTGATCCATTTTAGGGGAAGGTGGAAGAAATTTTGACCATTTATAGAATTTCCCTTGATTTAAAAGGAAGTTAACTCTAAGTGAATTTCCTCCCTCCTTCCTCCTTCTTCTTTCTACCCTCCCTCCCTCCCTCCCTCCCTCCCTCCCTCCCTCCCTCCCTCCTTCTTTCCTTCCTTCCTTCCTTCTTCCTTCTCCTTTCCTACCTCACTTTCTCTCCTGCTCCCTTTCTTTCTCACTCCCTTACCCCTTTCTTGAATTTTGCCATAACTTTGACATTTGATGAAGCTTGGCATGGATTCAGAAGTAAACTTACACGAGTTGACAGTACAACTC